>NW_028327175.1:37103441-38353441 GCF_987537825.1 Furipterus horrens
CTCAGAAATATCATTTTGAGTAAAAGAAGAGCAAGTAGAATAAGACTTCATACACTATAATGCCATGGATATAAAGTTTGAGAACAAGGAAAGAATAATGGACTTTCAACTAAAGTTAGTGAGTTGAACACATGAGTTTACTTTCTCTTCAAGCCTAATGAAAATTACAGTAAAGGAATTTATTTTTTAAAGCATAAACCTACAAGGTCAAGGAAAATTGAAAAGGCAAAACAGCAGCAATGTTTTGGAAGCTGGAAGGCAGATGAACAAGTGGTAACAGATTTAGCAAAGCTAAGAAGAAAGATTGCTAATATGGCAGAGTAGAAAGGCCAGAAGCAACCCAATTTAAACTGCAAAACCCCAGAATGCTTAGTCATTGGCAGTGCCAGGAAACTCTGAGAGTGGAGTTGAGGCTTGTGCTAAAAACAATACCCTGGCTGAAAATCTGTTAAGAAGCAATTAGATGCTAACCAATAAATGTAGAAGAAATAACTAGGAAAAATCACCATTTTTCAACTGTCATTGATTCAGGGAAAAATCATTAGTGGAAACTAAAACCATTGGGTAAAACTTTGTTGGATAACATGATATTTACATGGTATCAAGGTAGTTCCTTGCAAATTACTTATTAATTACAATGGGTAAAAGGTACTTTTATAGTGGACAAATCTAGAGAATACCGCCTAAACCAGGTGGTCAAAGTTTACCAAGTAGAACAGACTTGACGTCCTATATGCCTCCTTGTGTGATGTACTGAGGGAAAATAAGACATTATTCATGTAGTACTTCTTAAGATACACAGCCTTAATCTAGTCATGAAGAAACAACTAGAAAACCTAAATTGAGACGCATTTCATGAACCATAGACTGGTCATGTCAGTGTCATCAACAACAAGGAAAGACTGATAAACATGACAATTAAATGTAGCACTTGATCCTGGATTAGGGGAAAACTTAGCTTTAAAGGACAGTATTGGGGTAACTGGTGAAGTTTGAACATTAACCATATATTAAAGAATAACATTGTATCAATATTAAATCTCCTGAAGAAAAAGAAATTTCCTTTGTGAAAGTCTGAAAACTAGGCAACTTTCTCTACCCAGGTGAAAGCTGGAACTTTATTAATGGGAACGAGAAAACAGTATACAGTAGTCTGTTTTTCAGGTAGTTTTGAGGGAAGAGGTCCCATTATGAAAACAGAGGAATTAAATGAACACATACATACTGAACATGTCAAGTGAAGTTGAATTACAGATAAGGGTATGGAAAATAAACAGAATTTATTATCTCCAAGAAAAACAAAACTTGGGTTGCAAAAGAAAAATAATCCTAGTATACTGGATAACTCCACTGTCGATAGTGTTTACTCATAATATAAATATTGTACATTGATTTGCAACTATATTGAGAGTATTAGGCCACAGGAATGATGGAAAAGTCTTAATTTTTAATAATGAGTCAATATACAATCTTTAAAACTAAAAAAGAAAGAGTAATATAAGAATGTTATTTACATATTATGGATGGATTAGTCTGCTTATAGCTGTTTTGTGGCTCCCTGGTTTGACTGTCTATAACCATAAACATTAGCTAAAAGAATATAAAGCAGTTTCTTCTGGGAAGAGGTAAATATTTTTCATAAAAAGACTTTTAGAATGATCTGGCCCTACAAACTATGTGAATATATAACTTTGATTTAAAGATAGTTTATTCAATAAATGGTGTTGGGAAAATTGGACAGAAATGTGCAGAAAAATGAAACTAGACCACCTTCTTAAACCACACACAAAAATTAATTCAAAATGGATCAAAGACTTAAATGTTAGACCCAAAACCATAAAAATCTTAGAAGAAAACATAGGCAGCAAAATCTCGGACATTGCCCCTAGAAATATTTTATTGGATATATCTCCCCAGGCAAGGGAAACAAACAAAAAAATAAACAAATGGGACTACATCAAACTACAAAGTTTTTGCACAGCAAAGGAAATCATCAACAAAATAAAAAGACAGCACACAGAATGGGAGAACATATTTGCTGATACATCTAATAAGCGGTTAATATCTAAAAATTATAAAGTACTTACAAAACTCAACACCAAAAAAAAAACCCAATTTAAAAATGGAGAAAGGACCTGAGTAGACACTTCTCCAAAGAGAACATACATATGGCCAATAGACATGAAAAAATGCTCAATGTCACTAATCATCAGAGAAATGCAAATTAGAACCACAGTGAGATACTGTCTCACATCTGTCAGAGTATGTATCATCAATAAATCAACAAACAAGTGCTGGTGAAGATGTGGAGAAAGGGGAACCCTCTTGCACTGTTGGTGGGAATGCAGACTGGTGCAGCCACTGTGGAAATCAATATTGAGATACCTCAAAAAATTAAAAATGAATTTGCCCTTTGATTCAGTGATCCCACTTTTGGAAAGATATCCGAAGGAATCCAAAACACTTATTTGAAAGAACATAAGCATCCCTATGTTCATTGCAACATTATTTACAATCACCAAGATATGGAAGCAGCCCAAGTGCCCATCAGTAGATGAGTGGATCAAACAACTGTGAGACATCTACACGATGGAATACTACTCAGCTGTAAAAAAGAAGAAAATTTTACCCTTTGTGACAGTATGTATGGAACTGGAGAACATGATACTAAGTGAAATAAGCCAATCAGAGAAAGATAAATACCATATGATTTCACTCATATGTGGAATTAATTAACAAACTAGTAACAAGAAAAATGGGGACAGACTCATGGATGACAGCTAGTGGGGGGTGAGAGTTAGGGGATGGAGAGACTGAGCAAAAAGAAAAAGTGGACATGGACAACATATGATGATTGCCGAGGGCAGGGGGGTAAAATGGGATTAAAAGGTAATGTAAAATCATACAATAAAGATTAAATAAAATACAAAAAAGCATAAATAAATAACATTGATTGAAATTTTTAAGAAAAAACTTAAAAAACACATACACGGTGATGTAGATGAAGGGTAAGAAAGTTTTTCTTTAAAGCTCCAGAGAGGAAATATTTCCAGCGTTATGAGACAGAGCCTTTGTTGCAGCTATTTAACTCTGCATTGTAGTGTCAAAGCAGTTATAGATAACATGGGAACTAGTGTCCAGTGTAACTCTATTTACAAAACAGGTGGCAGGTAGATCCTAGTTTGCTAACTGCTGCTACTGATCAGTGATTTTCAAATTGGAATACCTGTACCACTGGGTACATAAAGACTTTCTATGGGCTATATAGGTGTGGATACCTTTAAAGAATTAATTTCCATATTCTCTCCATATGTAATCTTTCCTAAAAATGATCTGTATGAGAACTCCCTTCTGGTCTGCCAGTTCTCCTTTCTGACTTATTTTATAATCACCTGTCTCCCACTTTTCAAAAGAAAACCTTATCCTTTGTCTATATTAAATCTTACTATGGTGCATTGCCTTGGGGTTTAAAAATCTCCAGGGAACCGAAACAAAGAGACTATGGGAGAGTGAATCTCTCCTGAGGGAGAGTCCCTTGACAGCAAAGCAGAGAAAACTTCAATAAAAATTATTAAAGGGGCCAACACATTCTTTCATCCAGGCAACAAACCTTTCATGCCAGGCTCCATACCTTATAGTTTCTCTTTCTAGCTAGCTCGCTGTCCATTTATCTATATTAAAATTAAAATTCACAAGTAAGAAAGTTGTCATGGGTATACATGATAACACATTAATTTGAATCTAAAAATTAAGTTAGACTTTTTCTGACAGAATAAGTCATATTTGGCTGATTGGGTTTGACAGTGAGGACTGGCTTTGCCAATTAAGTTATATGGTTATATTTTTTATAAATGGGACAAGTTAAACTGAAGCTCCAAGGCTTTGACAAAACATTTAAAACAAGCATTCAATATGCAATAAACTGGAAAATACATCCTTTGCCATTATTTAAATGTCAAATGTTCAAGGTGGTACATAGTTTTCAAAAGTTTTAGGAGATAAGTGTGCAAAAAAATTTAGGAAAGGCACTGCTGCTATTGCTTATGGACATATAAAGATGTAGTGAAAGTATAATAACATGCATGAAAATGATAGACAAGAAATTTTAAATGGTTATTACTTCTGGGGAAGGAGAATGTGAGAGGGAAAGGTCACTGAGTTTTATTGGTCGTATCTGCAGTGTTTTGGTCATATCTGTGGTGTTTTATTTCTGAAGCTGAGTGGTAGGCACTATATTAGCCATACTGTAGTGTTTTCTTAACTGGGATGGTCACGTCTGTCGTGTTTTATTTCTTAAAGTGGATGTTGGTTCATATCCTTAGTATTTTAGCCATATGTGTAGTGTTTTATTTCTTTAGTTTGGTGGTGGGCAGAAGGATATATATTATATTAGATATATTTTTTTATATACATGAAAAATTTTATTTAAAAAGAATACAGTGAAATCGTATAATATATTTTAAGAGAATATGTTGGGTCTCTGATTGAAAAATAAGATACTCAACATAAACTAGAAAATGAAATACTTGAAATTCTAAAATATCAGATACTTAAGGAATTATCATAGCAATATGCATAAGAAACAATCATCATGGTGGCCCAGCTTTTGGCATTCCTCTGTTAAGTTTGATGCTGATATAATTTTATTATTCATTTACAATACTTAACTTATTAAGCACCTGATATGTGCTTAATGATCAACATAATTTCTTTGTAGACTTCTGTTGTACATACTATCCTTCCTAGATATCATAACTTAAATTATGTTTAGATTCTATTTTTAGTACATTTTTTCCTCTGTAAAACAGGATTAGTTTGATTCTTTAAGGTCACAAGGGAAAAACATTCACATATTACTTTCAGAAATTGGATCTTATTACAGGTTTACATAGGAGCATTATGGTATAGTCATTATGGGATCTTTGGTTTCTAAGACTGAAAAGGATATATACTTAGCTTGATCAAAATCCCATTCTTTACTTACTAGCATTTTTACCTCCCTAAAGCAGATGTGGTTGAATGAGTTTATCACCATTCAAAATGAAAGGTCCCTGTAGGCTAGGTTTTTTTGCCTGTTATTTGATCTCTTTCATGCCTAACCCATTTGTGCCTGCCTTTGACCAGGCAAAGAACCAGGCTTGTACCCAGTTATGAGTGCCTGAGCCTCTGCAGTTTATACCTGCCAGTGTAATCGTGGGCACTTTTGTAACACTTTGACTTGGCCTGTACTATGACTTAACTTGATATTTTTCCTTTGTTTTAGTAAAACATTAATACAACAATAATTTCTTTAAATAGAAATAATAAACTACCCCAAATCCTATGGCTAGCTACATAACTCTTAACATTAACGAATTTACCAGTGCATACATTTGTACATAACTATAATTTTGGTGTACTTACTATTTGGTATTCTGGTTCTGTATTCCTAAATATCATAATGAATAAAAACAAACACTTGAAACAGTAGCATAAGTGGACCTGGAGAACATTGTGCTAAGTGAAATAAGCCAGTCAGAGAAAGATAAGTACCATATGATTTCACTCATATGTAGAATCTAATGCACAAACTGAACTAACAAGCAAAATAGAGACAGACTCATAGAGAGCAGGCTGACAATCCTGGGGGTGGGATGATGACTAGGGGCTGGAGGGGTCGAGCAAAAAGGATAAAGGACTCAATGGACATGGACAACAGTGTGGTGATTGCAGGGAGAGGGAGGCATAAGAGAGATAAATGGTAATGGAAAAATTAAAAAAAGAAAAAAAGAAAGAAAAGAAACAATAGCACAACACTTAGAGATGCCTTTTTAATATACCTTCTTCTATATTGACCTCTAGCTTTGTAAAAAGGAAAATTAAAATTTGCCATGCTTCTCTAGAAAAATGTGGTGAGAAATGAAAGTCGATCATTTGAGTGTTTTGAGCTCCTCAGAGCTGGTACTTTTAACCACAAGCTAGTGTGCTACTCTAACTGTAGGTGTTTATTTATTAATTGTGTAAGGAAATTTTATGGTAGTTGGTGTAAATTTTTTTGGTTTTCAAAACATCAATTTTAGTTGGGTCTTACTAAAAAGGAGTATCTTAAATGTCAGTATCCACACATCTCAGTCTAAAAGAATTGTTTCCTATATAGTTTATACAAAGCTGAGGTTTAAGTTTGAACTTAGTTTATTTTTTTAAGTATATTTTCTTGGTTATGCTGTTACAGTTGTCCCAATTTTCTTTCCTTTTGCCTCCCTCCTCCTGATATACTCCTTCCCTCCAGCAATCCTTCCCCCCTTAGTTCATGTCCATGGGTCGTGTATATAAGTTCTTTGGCTTCACCCTTTCCTATACTATTCTTAACATCCCCCTGTCTATTTTGTT
Source organism: Furipterus horrens (assembly GCF_987537825.1). Taxonomy (NCBI): domain Eukaryota; kingdom Metazoa; phylum Chordata; class Mammalia; order Chiroptera; family Furipteridae; genus Furipterus; species Furipterus horrens. The sequence continues at coordinate 37,109,811 of NW_028327175.1, forward strand.
CCTGCCAATTATACTTCTTGATCCCTGCACCATTTCCCCCCTGCTCCCCCTTCCCCCTCCCAGCTAATAACCCTCCAGATAATCCCCATACCTATGATTCTGTTCCTGTTCTGGTTGTTTACTTAATTTGTTTTTGTTTTTATTTTTTAGATTCAGTTGTTGATAGTTGCAAGTTTGTTGTCATTTTAACGTTTATAATTTTGATATTCTTTTTCTTAACTCCCTTTAACATTTCATACAATAATGGCTTGGTGATGATGAGCTCCTTTAGCTTGACTTTGTCTGGGAAGCACTTTATCTGCCCTTCCATTCTAAATGATAGCTTTGCTGGTTAAAGTAATATTGGTTAGGTCCTTGCTTTTCATAACTTTAAATACTTGCCAGTCCCTTCTCGCCTGCAGTTTCTTTTGAGAATCAGCTGATAGCCTTATGAGATCTCCTTTGTGGGTAACTCTCTGCTTTTCTCTTGCTGCTATTAAGATTCTCTCTTTATCTTTAACCTTTGGCATTTTAATTATGATGTGTCTTACTGTGGTCCTCTTTGGGTCCAACTTGTTTGGGACTGACTTTCTGTGCTTCCTGGGCTTGTATGTCTATTTCCTTCAAATTAAGGAAGTGTTCTTTTATTATTTTTTCAAATAAGTTTTCAATTTCCTGCTCTCCCTCTTCTCCTTCTGGCACCCCTATGATTCGGATATTGGTATGTTTGAAGTTGTCCCAGAGGTTCCTAATCCTCTCATTTTTTTCAATTCTTGTTTCTTCTTTCTGCTCTGAGTGAATGTTTATTTCTTCCTTTTGTTCCAGATCATTGATTTGAATCATGGCTTCCTTCCCATCACTGCTCCCTATATATTTTTCTTTATTTCACTTTGTAGAACTTCACTTCTTCCTTTATTTTCTTGCCATACTCAATCATTTCTCTGAGCATCCTGATCACCAATGTTTTGAACTCTGCATTTTATAGGTTGGCTATCTTGGTCTCATTTAGTTCTTTTTGGGGGTTTTGTTCTGTTCTTTTATTTGGATCATATTTCTTTGCCTCCTCAATTTGGCAGCCTCCCTGTGTTTGTTTCTCTGTATTAGGTAGAACTGCTTTGACTCTGTATCTTGGCAGCATGACCTAAGGTAGTAGATGTCATGTAGAGTTCAGTGGCACGACCTCATTTATCACATAACCTGGTTACTCAAGACGCACCTTTTGTATGGACTGAGTACACCCTCTTATAGTTGAGCCTTGGTTGCTGTTGGCAGATCAAGGGTAAGGATTTACCCAGGCCAGTCAGCTGCAAGGACTGGCTGTAACCACTCTCTACCCTCTGTGGAGGATATGCTGTGCAGGGGCAGGATAGTGGTGCTCCAACATGGTCTGTAGCTGTCCACTGGGTGCACTGGCCCTGGGGTTTCCCAGGTGGTGCAGGCCAAGGTCTGCTCCCACCTTTGTTTTGCCGGGGGCACCCTGCCTGAGCTATAAAGCAATCTGAGATAACTACTACTTGTGCTGCGCTTGGAGATTCCCCAGCAAAGCCAAACTGTGAATCTAGGCTGGTTGCTGCTAGTGCCAGGCCTGGGACTAACCAAGGCCAGCTATTGCTTGTTTGATAGGATTTATGAAGTTGTGAAGCAGGAGCCAAGACCAGCCATTCATAAAGCAGCTTGGGTGGGATGGAGTCTCAGATACAGCACCAGCTTGCCAGTTCTGTGGGGGAGGTTTTAGAAAAGAGACTATGGCCTTGCTGGCCTTGATGCCAGATACTTCACTTTCTCCCTGTATGCTACTGGCACCTTTCAAGCTGCTATTGTTGTGCTGGAGCTCGGAGGGAGTGAATCTGAGTAGGTGAGTCCATGTGTGGCTTCTTTAAGATGAACTGCTTGGGGCTCCAGAAGTTTCTTCTTCTCAATCCCTGCTGGATTTTGTATCCAGAAGTTGTGGGGACTTATCTTCCTGGCACTGGAGCCCTGGGCTGGGGTGCCTGGTGTGGAGCTTGGTCTCCTCCCTCCTGAGATATCCCTCTTGAATTTTTACCCACGACACGTGGGTGAGAGACCACCCCTTTCCACATCTGCGCCCCTCTTACCCATCTCGATGTGTGTGATTTCTTTAATTTCGTAGTTGTCAGACTTCCATTCAACTCAATTTCTGACTGTTCTGGCTGATCCTTGTTTTATATTTTAGTTGTAATTTTGATGTGGTTGTGTGAAGAGGTGAGCCACATCTGCCTGTGATGCAATCTTGACCAGATCTGGAGCATATTTTATGTTTAGCACATTTTTCTTATATTTTGACCTTTATCTGACTTTTAAGGAGCTGAATATAAAAGTTTTTTTAAGTTGTATATGAGTAAAGTGCTATTATATTATTCACTATTTTTAGATATACTTGTGCTCAGGTTCTTCTGAGATTCATTGTAACTTATTAAGTGCATATTAAAAAGTATACAGAATTAGCCCTGGCTTGTGTGGCTCAATGGATTGAGTGCCTACCTGTGAACCAAAAAGTATACAGAATTAGTTCTTAATAGTTAACCTTCTGAGTCATATGTCATCAGTCGCTAAGACAAGTCCCATTTAGGTTTTAGAACTGGGCTTGTATCCAGAGTGAAAAAGGTTAAGGGAGCTAAAATGAGGTTAGGTTTTGTTTTTTTTTTAATCCACTTTTTTTTTTTCATTTATCTCACCAAAACAATTTATGATCTTCTTCTTATTCTTCCCATGCTGGAGAAGTAATGATTTTCTTTATAATTTTAAGTAAAAGTAAATAAATTGCTGCTGACCACTTTTATCGGATATAATTTGATTTCTTTAAGTAGGGGTGGGGGATAATGGTGTTTAGGAAATTATATTGATTTTATTGGCAACGTGCCCTCTAGGACACCAAGCCACAGTTGATTGCCTCTGATTTTATGTCTTTAGGCATGTCATATTTTATTGTCAAATTATATTATGACCATGATAAAATACTATACTCATCTGCTAAGTTATATAGTTGCTATAGTAATAAGGAATTGGGCATTTTTTTTATATATTTTTAAGATATATATGTGTTCATTATGTTCAAATATAGTTAATTTCCTTCTCAGATATCCCATTCTGGTGTCATTGTGATGCATTTCTTTACCAGTATTCTAAAACATGAGTAAATGGATATGTCATCTAGAGCAGGGTTTTTCAATTTATGTGATACATTAGTGGATTGTGAAATCAATTTAATGGGTTATAAGTATTTTTTTCTTTTTAATGAAGTAGAAAAAATATGAAATAGAAAATACCAGCATACAAAACCTTACTAAGAGTAAGTATTGTTTTATGAAATTCTTGTTTCAGATACACACTTGTACATATATTTGTGTACCAAGTTGTGGTGTAAAATGTATTTCTTACTGTGATGGTTATTTTTATGTGTCAACTTGGCTAGGCCACAGAACTCAGGTATTTGGTCAAAGAGTAGCCTAGATTTTGCTGTGAAGGTTTTTTTTTTTTTTTTTCCAGATGAGATTAACATTTAAATCAATAGACTTTGAATAAACCACATTACCCTCCATAATGTGGATAGACATTATCCAATCAATTGGAGACAATTAGAAAACATTGGCACCTTCTGAGGAAGAGGGCATTCTGCCTGCCTATAGTTTGCTTTTGGGCTTGAGCTGCAGCATCACCTCTTCCCAGGGTCTCCAGCCTGCCAGCCTACCATGAAGATTTGGACTTACCAGCCTCCACAATTATGTGAGCCAATTCTGTAAAATCAGTCAGTCTTCCCACCCCGTATAAATTTACATACATACATGCATATACAGGAACAGGCAAGAGTAGGTTTATAGTTGTGCAAATAATACAATAATTAATAAATAATAATACATGAATAAATTGTTTTATAAACCTACTTTTGCCCACTCCATGTGTGTTTACATGCACATACACATCCAAATCTTATTGGCTTTGTTTCTTTTGAGAACCCTAATACACTCACCGAAGGTTCATAGTCCACAAAGTTGAAAATTATTTATCTTGAGGGTAGTTTTTTCAACCTCGTGAACTGGTATATATAAAGTGCCTAGCCAACGCCTAGCTCAAAATAAGCATTAAATAAGTGATAGCTGCTATTTTATTACTTCTATGGGTTATTTAAAGTCCATAGAATTCTAATTTGATATGGAATTCTATAGAAATAATTCTAAACTCTACATTCATTTAAAATGTTCTTTTTAAAAGATTAATCTATGTTTGAGAATAATACTGTGGTATTTTAAATGTTTGCTTTGCAAAAATTATGAATTTTCCTGAGATGTTTTTGCCTCCCCATTAATATGGCCTCAGAACTGCCTCTGTTTTTTTCCACCATAATATTCAGAACAATTTAATATATTGGAGTTTTTTAAAAGATAATTTTTTTCTGTAGTTCAAGATGATTTTAAATTCTCAATCCCAGTGGAAAAGGGACAGGCATATAAGAACCTTGTATTGTTGCTTTGCGAACCTTCCCTCATATCCTCTTGTCCTATTCTTTTCCTCCAACCTAGCTACAGCTGCCAGCTATCATAGGTGTAGCCTTGCTACAGCTCTGCTGAGTAACTTTAGCTTTCTGCTTTGACATTGTGGTATGGAATGCCTGTGGGAAACCAAGTTGGAAATTCAAGAGGGTTAACATACCAAGTAACCCTTGGCCCATGGGGAACAGGAGCTAATGGATAAATGTTCTCTTTCTGTCCCTTGGGCAAACAATTCAAGCACATTCAAACAGTTCAGACACATTCAGCATGACTCCTCAGAAGGTTCCAGCAGGGATTAGGCCCCAGTGCACAGAGTACTGACCAACTCCAGAGCACATCTTTGTTTTGTCTTTTCTTCTCTGTTTCACTCTCTCTAGTATCTTGCTGCTCTTCCCTGGAATCACTTGTTCAACATTAGCTTTATTAACAGCAAAAGTGTTGTCTTTAGCAGATAAAATTGAATCTAAAATTTAAATGGTCAGTACCACGTAATTAAATTCAACAGGCCAACTCATTTTGCAATATGAGGGCTGACACAAAAAGATATGTTCTATAGAAATGTTAGAGTTAGGAGAGAGAAGTGGGAGAGGGGAGGTGGAAAGGGAGAATATGAATCTATGACTCAGAGGTACTTGAAAATTCTGTGACCAAAATCATCTCAATGGATGAAATTCTGGAGTGTCATTCAGTACTTGCCCAGGTACTTGAGAGATCTGAGATTAAGTTTTCAGGAATAGCTTGTTTTGGCCTACAAGCATATCTGAACTTTAATTCATGCAGGAGTCCACTGATTTTCTTCCCCAGTAAGAATGTTGATTGTATTTTTCAAATCTGGTAATAGAGTGGCCTCCTTACTACTGTCCATCAGGAATTAGAAGCAGATGAGATCTCCTCTTGATCTGGAACACTGCTAACAAACTGACCCTAGGAAGAGAGATGCCTTGGATTATCTAAAGTCTTGACTATTTCTTAAGTTTGGCTGAGGAAAATTATGTCAAAAGAAGATCTCCTAGAATAGAACTTCCCGACTCATAAGCCAGAGATGTATTAGATATTGATGCTTTTAGTTGGCCAGTTGCTTCCTGTTGTGAAAAAAGTTAGGAAGAATATCTAAGGCAGCACTGCCCAATAGAATATAATATTAGCCACAAATGTAATTTAAAATTTTCTAGGCGCCAAGTTAGAAAAAGTAAAATGAAAGAGGTGAAATTAATTTTAATAATATATTTTATTTAACACAACATGTCAAAATATTATTTCAGTGTATAATTAATATAAAAATTATTAATGAGACATTTTATATTTTTAATACTAATCTTTGAAATCCAGTGTTTATTTTATACTTACAGCATACCTTAATGCAACTAATCATATTTCAAGTTGTCAGTAGCCATCTGTGGCCACTGACCACTGTTGAACAGTGCAGATCTAAGAGATATACTGACTACCTACTTATATCAAGTGAGGTCATTAGAAATGTAGCTCCTCCATTACTAAGTTCTAGTTTTCATGTTTTGGGTCTTTAATTATTAAGTGAATAGGCTGTTTTATGATCACTTTTGCATCTGCTTGAAAACTATTACTGAAGATGTCAGTTATTTTGCTCTTTATCTTATATTTAAGGAGTCCTGAAAACAAATTGTTCATTGAAGTCTGTACCAGAAAAAAAAAATTTCTCTCTCAAAGAATAAAGATGTTTTCTTTTGTTAAATTAAAAGAATTATATAATTTATTTTGTTTTTGCTTTTTGCTCTTGCTGTTAGGAAGTTCAGAGTAAAATGTAATGTTAAATCTCAATAACTGTATTAACACTTAGAATCATTCAGATATCTTTCCTCTTTCCTTTATGATTTGACTCTAACATCGTTGTTACGTGTATATACTTGTGTGTGCCCATGATGTGAATTTGTGTGAAAACCATCTCAAATCCTAAAAAAATAAATAAAATAAAAACAGAATCCCTGGATTGATTGACTAAATGAATATACCCAGGATAGGTAGAGAGATGTTTGAACTAATTTTATTAAATGTACTAATTTGTGGTATTTGTCAGATGGTCAGATGTGCAGCTTTCAGTACTAGAGTAGCATAATTGCACTGGACTTGACTTACTAATAACAGCAGGAAGCTACAAAGCATATAGATTACTCAGTGAAGAAAGTCATGAGGCATTTTTTTTTGTCTAATTGGTGGGAGGGAGGGAGAAAGGAAGGAAGAGGATTGATGTAGATATAATTAAGAAATTTACTTATTTCAAAAAATTGGCTTACACAATTGTGGATGCTGGCAAATCAGAAATTTGTAGGGCAGGTTGGCAGGTTGAAAATTTTCAGATAAGAGCTGATCCTGCAGTCTCGAGGAGAATTTCTTCTTCCTCAAGGAACTCTCAGTTTTGCTTGTAAGGCCTTTCACTAAATGGTCAAGGCCCACCCAAATCATGCAGGGTATATCCTTTTCTTAGAATCAGCTGATCATAGATGTTGACTGCTCTACAATATACCTTCACAGCAAAGACCTAGATTAGTGTTTAATTGAACGACTGAGCACTGGCCTAGCCAAACTGATACATAAAGCTAGTCATTAGAGGTGATAATATTTTCTACTTTGATAATTAGTTTTTAGTTATATTTTCTGCTTTAATATCCAGTAGGTTTTTAGATACGGAGGAATTTTGACCTTCAAATTCCTAGCAAGGAAGGTATAAATGTGACCCAGTCAAAAAAATTCTACCCACAAGAATATGATGGCTCTCTGAAATACTAGTATTTGGGCCATGATAATTTGAATCAATCCTTTATTGTTTTTTTATAGTTATTAGTATAATTTACAATTTGGAATTTCCTTAAACAAGAAACAATAATTAGCACATTAATTGGGGTTTTATTTGTACCTATGTTTTCAAAGGCAGTTTTTTCTTAACCTCGGTAAAATTCTATGTTTTTAATAAAACTGTCAATGTGAGAAAATTTTGCTAGAGTTCAGATTCATACTGGGAAATGAAAGACATAAATTTGCACGTACTTGTAAAATTTGAGTACATTATCTTTTACTGATAAAAGCTGCTGCCTAATTAACCCTTTGAGACCTTAGTCCAAACAAGTTAACAATTAGCAATGAAGGTGTAAATGTGAATCTAATTAGTCAGTTGGCTTAGCCTATTTCCCAGTTAGTGTCATGTTCATGCTTTGCCTTTATAAAAACATTGTATGAGAATGAGTTTTTATAAAAAAATTATAAAATGCAACATGATTTTGGCTCTGTTATTTTTTTAAAGGGAGTCTGTGCAGAAAAAAGACTGGAAGGAAACATAACCACAATTATAATGGTTATTTGGGTGCTAAGTTGACTTTATTTCCTTCTTTATGTTTTTATGTATATTATGGATTTTGCTACAAAAAGGAAATATTTCTCTATAATCAGAAAAATACTTAACTTTTTAAAAGGGAATTAGGCATACTAGCTCAATGATTTTTTCCCTGCAAGAGATCTAACAGGTGGTGCCAAAGGACATGATAAGGAAAAGCCTATGCATTATTAATTTACTTAAAATCTTGAGTGTTTTATTTGTACCCTTAAGGAAACAGTGCTTTTTGTTACCACCATACCACTATAAAAGTCATTTCAGATCAACCAATATTTATTTATAAAGTACTGCTGTGTTTTGTTTACCAGATAATTAACATTTTTCCTGTGTTATTATAACAAGTTTTTGTATAACTTAACTGTAACTCTTTCATTATTTTTTTTACATAATCATTTTTCTGTACCAATACCTTTCAATGGGTAGTTTGCTGTTTCTGAAGATTTTTATTTAAATGTCAAATTATGGAAGAATTTTTTTACTTTGGACATGTTACTCCCTTATGATGGTTCTCAGGTTTTTATTTTCATTATTTTAAATATTTCATCTTAAAATTTATCTTACTAATTACTAATATTCCCCATCTTTAATACAGACTGTCTAACCTTGTCTAGTGTGAACTGTCTAGTTCAACACAGTGGCCATTAGCCACATGTGGCTATTACAATTTGAATTAGTTAAAATTAAATAAAATTTAAAATTTAGTTTCCCACACTACCACATTTGAAATGCTTAGTAGCCATATATCTCTCAGCTACTCATCATCGTCATCGGCAGCCGTCCGTCTCGAGAGACGATGGCGTAGCTTCTTGAGAGTCTATCTGCACCGCCGAGAATGGCTGTGCAGTCCGACTCGGGAGTGACAATCCCTGCCGCACTTGTTACAGGTGAAGGCAGATGGCTGTTGTTGCTGCTGTTGATGCTGCTTCCGCCTCGATCTTTTCTGGACCGACTCCTCGTTGCGCGCAGCCTCTGCTACTACACTGCACAAATTAGAACATTTCCACCATCGTAGTGTTCTATTGTTACTCAAAACATTTTTCACCTTCTGTTTACTTTTTTCTGCTTTCTCCTTTTATATTCTATTGAAAATTTTGAGTCTACTCTTTTTGTTAAGTAGAATCGGGTCTTAAATTCCTGGCCACAGTATCTACCTATACTTATTTTTTTAAATAATTTTTCATACCCATTAGATTTAAGACCAGCATCAATAATTTTGCTTTAATATTTAACTGAAAGACTAGTACCGGGACTTCGGGCCAAGATGGAGGCGTAGACAGACATGCTGCATCTCCCTCCACAACTAAGAAGGAATACAACTACCTCAAAACTAGAAACAACCAGAAGTTCCAGAAAATCAAACTGCATAAGTTCAGCAAACAAAGATATAAAGAAGAAATACTCATCCAGACAGGTTGGAGGGGCGGAGCTGGGGCAGAGAGGATGCGGTCTGGTGGTGGCAGTATTGGCAGCAGCAGCTGGCAGGTGGAAAGCACAGTCACATGTTTTAAAAAGTCAGGAGGGACACCTGGGGCACGTTCCCAGCTCCTGACCAGACCTCGAAGTTCATGGTCCCAAGCACCAGGGAAAATCAAGCCTTATTGCTTCTGACTGTGCAGACCAGTGGGGGTTGGGGTGGAGGCAGAAACTGCCAGTCTCTCAGCAGAGTCCACTTATTTAAAGGGCCGCCATGGTCCTAGAACGTCCGCAGACCCACCCACTGTGGGAACGATGGCCAGGGCAGCAGCTAGAGGGGCGCCAGTCTGGGGTGGAAGTGGGAGAGGTGCCTGGAAAAGGGGCAAGTGCTGAGCAAGCGGCATTGTTCCCTCTCGGACCCCTCCCCCACATACAGTGCCACCACATGGTGAAACAGGTCACTGTACTGACCAATCCCTAAGACTCCACTCCTTACAATGTAACAGGAGCGACAGCTCTACCTGGGACGCAGAGGCAGATAAACACAGGAGCCTGTCAGAATGAGGAGACAGAGAAGTATGGCCCAAAAGGGGGAATGGATCAAGGTTCCAGCGGGAGAACTAAGCGACGAGGAGATAGCCAACCTAACAGTTGAGGAGATAGACAACCTAACAGACACAGAATTTAAAACACTGGTGATAAAGATGCTCACAGGCTTGACAGATATGCTTGAGTGTAGCAAATGCATAAGAGAAGACGTGAAGGCTATGCTAAGTGAAACGAAAGAAAATCCACAGAAAACCAATGGTGAAGGGAAGGAAACCACAGTTCATATCAATGATTTGGGACATAAGGAAGAAAGAAACAGTCAACCAGTGCAGAATGAGGAAGCAAGAATTGAAAAAAATGAGGAAAACTTCCCAAATTTTGCAAAGGAGATGGACATACAGGTCCGGGAAGAACGGAGGGTTCCATTCGAGCTGGACCCAGAGGGGACCACACCAGGACGCATCATGATTGAGATGCCAAAGGTGAGAGATAAAGAGAGAGTCCTGGGGGGCAGCAAGAGAGAGGCGGAGAGTTGCCTGCAGGGGTGTGCCTATAGGACTTCATCAGCTAATTTCTCAGAGAATACTTTGCAGGCAGGAAGGGACTGGCAAGCAGTATTCAATGTGATGAAAGGCAACCTGCAACCAGAATTACTCTATCCAGCAAAGCTATCATTTGGAATGGAAGGTCAGATGAAGTGCTTTCCAGACAGCGTAAAGCTAAAGGAGCTCATCATCACCAAGCCATTATTATATGAAATGTCAAAGGGACTTATTTAAGAAAAATAAGATCAAAACTATGAACACTAAAATGACAACAAACACAACTATCAACAACTGAATCTAAAAAATAAAAACAAAATCCAACTAAGCAAACCAGAATAGGAACAGAATCAGAGGTATGGGGATCATTTTGAGAGTTATCATCTGGGAGGGGGGTGGGGGAGAAATGGGGATATGGTGCAGGGATTAAGAAGCATAATTGATTGGTACAAAATAGACAGGGGGAGGTAAGAACAATATAGGAAAGGATGAAGCCAAAGAACTTATATGCATGACCCGTGGACATCAACTAAGGAGGGTGGGATTGCTGGAGGGAAGGGGCATACTGGGCGGAGGGGAGCAAAGGGGGAAAAAAATGGAACTATATTGCATACAGACTGTGAATTAAGATTGGTTTTGCATTTTTAAACCCCTGAAAAAAATAAAATAATATTTGTGATACATGAAAAAATAAAAACAACAACAACTAGTACCTCTATGCCTAGTAGATGATCCCACAAGGAGTTTTAAAATAGAATAAAATCTACATTTTAAACTATATTTACAAAGCAGGTTTAATTAAAGAACTAGAGATTCCCAGACCTCAGATTAAAGTAATTAGTCCAATCCCCGAAAATGGAAGATAAGCTTCTCACAGAGAGTCAGTGGGAATGGTTACATAAAAGGCTCGTAATTCCCCTTTTCCCCTGGACACACTGAATATACAACCTCTGGAAGAAATCCAAAAACTAGATGAGCAGCTTCTACACACAGATGGAATGAAAAAATACCTACATGGAAACTGGTAGGAAAGACTGAGGTACACTCTCACCATAAACCCCACCCTCATCACAGTGCCCTACAATGGAGGAGGGAACTCCTAGCTTCTCCTTAAGGAGTGAAGAGTTTGGGCCCCACATTTAGCATCCTCACTTTTAAGATTCCTACCCAACGGATATGCCCACAGCTCTGAAAATAAATAAGGCTTGCATCCATGAGACCCACAAGACTATAGCAATCAAAGAAGCAGTTGTTAATGGGCACAAGCACTCACCACACTTATACCCTCTGGGCTTAGTGCAGAAATGCCCATCTGCCAGTCTTTCCCTGAAAGGAGTCCATCTGCATACTTTTAACGCTGCTGCCTGTGGTTCGGACTTCTAATTTAGTACGTGTCTAGGGGCTGCCAGCAATCCTAGAGACAAGGGAAACCAGCAGACACCTCACCACCTTCTCACTCTAGCCTGTTTTAAGTCACCAGTATCTCCCTGCAAGGAGCTTTTACACATGTCTGATGCCTCAACTTTTGCAGCTACTACCCAAGGGACAGGTTTCTGGATCATCTGGCTTCACTAGCCAATGGGGTTTGCATTCATGCATCCCACAGGATGGTAACAAATGAAGAAGTAGTTCTTAATGGGAGCAGGCACCATTCCCCCTAACCCCCACCACCTTGGCTCTATACCTGAGCTCATCACAAAGGAAACAGGCAAAAACACCCATCTCACACTTCCTCCCTGGAAGGGGCTTAACTGCATACTTTCCAAAATGCTGCTTGAGGGTTCAGCTTCCAATCAGCCTGCATTTAGGTGCTGAATGCAATTCTCCCCTTTGGGATACTAATGAGTGGTGACACACCCTCAAATATTGGGAGCTATTAAGATCAAGAAGGTGTCTTGGATAATCACAACAGTTTGAAAGACAGGAGCTCAGACTGCTGATTGACCAGGGTCATACCGTACATGAGTCACTGGGTCAAGACTGGGAGAGAGCTGCTTAATCAAATAAGCAAAACACAGAGAGTCAAGGAAAAGTAAGAAATGGAGGAATATGTTTCAAAAAAAAGACAAGATAAATAATCAGAAATAGATCTTAATAAAATGGAGGTAAGTTTTTTGCCTGCTAGAGTTCAAAAAAATGACACTCATAAAGATGATCACCAAGGTCAGGGAAGCAATGCATGAACAAAGTGAGAATTTCAAAGAGATAGAAAATATTAGAAAGTACCAAATAGAAGTCAGAGCTGAATAATACAATAACTGAAGTGAAAATTGAATAGAGGGATTCAACAGCAGTCCTAATCAAGGAGGAAAAAAGGATCAGGGAACTTAAAGACAGGGCAGTGAAATTAATCCAATAGAGAAGCAAAAGAAGAGAGTTTAAGGGACTTATGGGATACCATCAAGAAGACTAATAAATGCATTATAGAGGTCTCAGAGAGAAAAGAGAGATGAGCAGAAAGCTTATTAGAAGAAATAATAGCTGCAGACTTCCCTAACCTGAGGAAAGAAACGGACATCCATGTTCAGGAAGCCCAGAGTTCCAAATAAAAGGAATTTTAAAAAGAGCCACACTGAGACACATAATTAAACTGTCAAAAGTTAAAGATGAGAAGAGAATCTTAAAATCAGCGAGAGAAGTAACTTGTTATGTACAAGGGAACCCCCATAAAACTATGAGCATATTTTTCAGCAGAAACTTTACAGACCAGAGGGGAATGGCATGATATATTCAAATTTCTGAAAGAAAAAAACTGCCAACCAAGAATTGTCTACCTAGCGAGGTTGTCCTTTAGAACTGAAAAAGTTAAGAGTTTTCCAGACCAAAAGAAAAGCTGAAAGAATTCATTACCACAAGACTGTCAATAAAAGAAATGTTAAAAGGAGTTCTTCAAGCTGAAATGAAAGATCAAGTAGTAACAGGAAAATGAGTGAAGCTATAAAACTCATGGCAAAAGTAAATATATAGTTAAGTTAAGAATACTCTTGTAATAGTAGTGGCTAAACCATTTATAACTTTAATATGAAAATTAAAATACAAAATTATTAAAAATAACTAGAACCCCAATAACTTGTGAATGGATGCACAATGTAAAAAATGTAAATTGTGATATCAAAACCAAATGTTGAAGAGGAGTATAAAAATATAGAGATTTTGTGTGGGTGTAAACTTAAGTTGCTGTCAGCTTAAAACAGAAATTACATTTTTACGTAAGCATCAAATATGTTTTATGGTAACCACAAAGCAAACATCTATAGTAGATATACAAAAGCTAAAGAGAGAGTCATCAAATCAGAGAGCAAGAGAGGAACAAGGGAATTATAAGACAATCTGAAAAACAATGAACAAAATGACAATAATAGGTCCATAACTATCAATAATTACTTTAAATGTAAATGGACTAAATTCTCCAATCAAACTTCATAGCATAGAGTGGTTGCCATAGGATATGAACTGCCAGATGATCCCATTTCTGGGAATATATCCAAAGGAAACAGAACCATTTTCTCAAAGGGATATCTTTAGTCACATCTTGATTACAACATTATTCACAATAGGTAAGGTATGGAACAACCTAGGTGTCTGTCAGTGGATAAGTGCATCAGGAAAGTGTAGTGTGTGTGTGTGTGTGTGTGTGTGTGTACATACACACATATACACAATGAAATATTAGCTTAAAAAAAAAGAAATCGGGGCTGGGTGAAAAAAGTGAAGGGATTAAGCTGAACACACACACACAACAACAACAACAACACCTCCTAGAAACAGACAACAGTACAGTGATTACCAGAGTGGGAGAGGATGGAGGGAGGTAGATGAGGGTTCAGGGGGGATAAATGGTGAACTTAGGGTGGTGATCACACAATATTATACAACATACAGATGATGTACTATAGAATTGTACACCTGAAACCTATATAATTTTATTAACCAATATCACCCCAATAAATTCAATTAAAAAGAATATATTGTCATTTGCAATATGAATGAAACTGGAAAGCATTATATTGAGTGAAACAAGCCACAAAAAAGAGAGACAAATACTGCATGGTATAACTTATATGTGTCATCTTAAAAACAATCAAACTCATAGAAACAGAGTAGAATGGTGATTGACAGGGTCTGGGGGATGTGGGAAATAGAAAGAAGCTGGTAGAAGAATACAGTTTTTGAGTTAAGATATATAAGGTCTGAGAATCTTAAAACATGATGACTACAGTTGATAACACTGTATTGTATAATTAACATATACTGAGAGTAGAACTTAAATGTTCTTACAAAAAGAAAAAGTTAAATATTTGAAGTGATAGATGTGTTAATTAACTCATTGGGGAGAACCCTTTCACAATGTATATGCATATCAAATAATCGCATTGTATACTTTAAATATCTTACAATTTTGTTAATTATACTTCAATGAAGTATACTTCAATGATCGCCCCTGGCTGGTTTGGCTCAGTGGATTGAGCGTCGGCCTGCGAGCTAAGTGTCGCTGGTTCGATCTTCCAGTCAGGGCACATCAGAGAAGGAAAACTCTGACTCCAAAAAACCTCCGCTGCCTTGCGGCATACCTCTTCAGGGGAAAGGCTAAGGGAGTAAACCCCGACAGAAAATCCGGAGCCGGAGTCCCTAAGGCGGTTCGACGTTGTAGTCAACACCGGCAACTCTTGCGGCGCACCTGAAGCCAAGCTGTATTGACTCCGTCTTTCCCTTGGACCCTTCAGCTGCGAAGAGAGGGGGGGTCTGCTGCATGGGCAACAGCAGACCCTCCATATCACCCTGCCCAGGCTCTGTAGCTTCAGCTTCACTGGAGAGGACACTCCAGCGTCATCACAAGATGTCGATTCAACACGGGAGGAGACAGATACCGTGTCACTCCCGAGTTGGACTGCACAGCCATTCTCGGCGGTGCAGATAGACTCTTAAGAAGCTACACCATCGTCTCTCGAGACGGACGGCTGCCGACGACTTCAATGAAGCTGAAAAAATTGTTTTAATTTAACCAATGCAAAGAATTTAAAGAACAATAAAAACAAATTAACATTTTAAAAACAGCTTGTTGCTAGTTGTATATTAACTGAGAGTCTTGTATATTTAAAATTTAGAAGTGATTAGTTTCATTTGTCACAGGCCAATTCTTCTGCTTCTAGGTAATCTTAGATAATTTTAAAGCCTGGCAACAATGATAATAAATAACCTACATCCTATAAAATAGTGTTACAGGTCAGTGCATTCTGCACTAAGTGTGCCACAAGTCCTGTGCATCCACTCATATCGATAGCTTAGAAGTTTGGTCATACTAAAAGGCCATAATACAGTATCACTAAAGAAAAGATCCATTTCTGAGGGAAAATGTAGAAGTGCTTTTTACTTCAAATAAATGCCATAAATCTAGGTATTTGCTTAATTTAATTTCTTCATTAAATCATGTTTTTCTTTTATTTGTACTTGAAGTATGAAAAACATGGGGTTAAAAAATTGATTGCTTTTCAGTTTTTATATATGAAGTTCTTTATATGCAGTAATAAAGTTAAATGTTTTCTTAATTGCCCACTCTAATATAAGGTGAAATGTTAAAGAGGAAAATAAAGTTTTTTGTCCTGTCTTCTTTCAAACTATTTCTAGCTTTTTAAGTAATTATCTGTTTTGACAGTCTCTCAAGACAAAGAAAGGGTAGATTTTAGTGAGAACTAATAAGCATAAGGATTCAAGAATATTCTCCTTCACAAAGTTATGCTAATTGCATTATTTTTGGCCACCAAATTACATGATAGTTCATCATAAAAACATTTCATTTCATATGTGTTTGTTGAAAAAAACAACAAAGAACTCATTCTGTTGAATGATTTGCAAATTTTCATCACTAGATTGTTATTTTTGCCAAGAAAGGACATTGCACAGTAATTTAAATGCAATAATTATTTAAAAACTGAGATATAAAGGATTGGGCAAAAGTAGGTTTATGAGTTGTTTATATGGAAAAATAGTACAATAATTAATAAATAATAATACAAGAGTAAACTGTTTTGCATACTTACAACTGTAAACCTGTTTTTGCCCAACACTGTATTAATCACACTAGATTAATTCTTGTTAACAAAATTCATTTGTGTATTGGAAAAATATTTGCATGTAAATCCAATGAAGTATTCAGTGAAGGTGAATACATTTCATAGATTGACTTAAGAAACATCGCTGTTTTTGCTTCTTAGTTTTGCTTTTTATTTCTCAATTTAAGAAGCAAAAGTATTTATAAGTAAATTGTAATAGTGTTATTAATGAAAAATAGAACCCAGCTTTTGTTCAACTTAGATTTCTATATTAGACTTTTAAATCCTGATTTAAAGTTATTCTTGAGAAAATTTCTCAGATTGGAACTTTCCTAGTTCCTGCCACAGTTAAAAGATATCGTAGTCTAAAAGGAAAGAGACATTCTTAGAACTTACCCTCCCTCTGACTGGTGTGACTCAGTTGTTTGGGCTTTGTTCCACAAAGGGAAGGGTTATCAATTAGAGCCCTGGCGCAGGCACATGCTCGATTTTCCCCTTCAGTCCCCAGTAAGGGCACGTGCAAGAGGGAGCCTATCATTTCTCTCTTACATCAATGTTTCTCTCCTTCTTTCTCCCTCCCTTCCCCTCTCTCTTAAAATAAATAAAATCTTCTTAAAAAAATAATTATCCTAAAAAATACCCCATCTAATCTGAGTATGACAGAGCTTTTTATTGTCAGAAATGAAAACCAACCCTGATATCTTTGAAGTGTCACTCTTGTGCCTAAATACCTGAAACAAATGTGACTTTCCTTGAAATAAGTGATTAATTGCTATCGAGAGTATCAACAAGGACACCAGCCTGTTAAACCAAGCACGCCGTTGACCGGAGACAGCCAACTGACCTGGAGTCTGCACGATCCTTCCCCATGTGGGAAGGCCACCCTCCCCTCCACACCCCCACTCTTATTAGGGTTTTCTGGACCCAAGGGTAGGTAGGACGACGACCATGTCCAGCTTGAAGCAGCTAGAGGAGCTTGAGACCTTCGCCCATTGTCCTTTACAAGATTACAAAGGGTCCTAATATTTGAGAGGGGGGGGATAGTTAATTTTTACGAACCAGGGGTATGGACTTGGGGGGGATTGCTGGGGGAGGGGGGTGCTGGGTGGAGGGGAACAAGGGGGAGAAAATTGGAACTGTTGTAACAATATAATCAATAAAAAACATTAAAAAAATAAAAAAAAATAAAATAAAAAATAAAAAAGAAAATAAGTTACCAGTTCCTAACTTTTTGGATTCTCTGGCATCATAACACTCAGTTTTTTAACCCTAAATTAGCATGTATTCATTTTTGAAAATGAACTAATGATGAATTTTGAAACCATCAAAAATTCTTGAGAAACAGCATGTGGATGCACCCTTGGCTGGCAACAAAGCAATTTTGCAAAACCTTGAACCAGAAGAACTTGCCTGACTTAGTAACACAGTTACCATATTACACTGTTCAGTTAAGCCCAGACAAAGATTTACTGACTAGTCTAGGTCCATCAGTGTTTGACCCTGATGTTTCTTTTGTTTTTGTTTGTTTTTGTTTTTTGGAGAAGGAATGAGTGGAATTTACCTTCCCTTCTTCTAAATTACTTTTTAGTGAAAGGTTAGTTCAACTACCTTTACTATTCACTTAATCTCTTAGAAGGAACTTTGTTCAAGGAGAAATTAGCAATAGTCCCCAAGAAGGAAGAAACTAAAATTTGCTCACCAAATTATTTATGAGTGTCTATTCTATGCTAGATGTTGCAAGTGTGGTGGAAAATAAGCAGATGACCTGGGGAACATTGTCTACCTCATATAGCTAATAATCTCGGGGTGAGGCAGACATGTAACAAATACCAAAAATTGATCACTACAAATTATGAGAAGAGCTCTGAAGGAAAAAGCAAAGATTCTAAGAAAGAATAACAGGAACAGCTTTCTTTAGATGAATGTTTAGGAAGCTCTTCTGTAAAGTGATATTTAGACTGAGACCTGAAGCATAAAAAGGAACAAGCCAGATGAAGAGTCAGTGGCGTGACACCTAAGTCAGATACCATCATAAAAAGAATGGCAGGACTTCCAGCCAAGATGGAGGCCTAGACAGACATGCTGTCTCCCTCCACAACTAAGAAGGAATACAACTATCTCAAAACTAGAAACAACCAGAAGTTTCAGAAAATCAAGCTGCATGGAAGTCCAACAAACAAAGATATAAAGAAGAAATACTCATCCACACAGGTACCAGGGGCGGAGCTGGCGTGGAGAGGACGCAGTGTGGTGGTGGCAGTGGCAGGCGAGCGGAAAGCGCAGTCACCCATTTTAAAAAGTGGGGAGGGACACCTGGGGAGTGTTCCCAGCTCCTGACCAGACCACACAGCTCACAGTCCCAGCACCAGGGAAAGTCAAGCCTCATTGCTTCTGACTGTGCAAACCAGTGGGGGTTCAGGTGGAGGCAGAAACTGCCAGTGTCTCAGCAGACTCTGCTTGTTTAAAGGGCCCCCATGGTCCTAGAATGTCCACAGATCTACCCACTCTGGGAACAACAGCAGGGCAGCAGCTAGAGAGGTGCCAGTCCCATACAAAAATGGGATAAGTATCTGGAAAAGGGGCAAGTGCTGAGCAAGCAGCATTGTTCCCTCTCTGACGCCTCCCTCTCACACAGCGCCAAAACGTGGTGAAACAGGTCGCCCTGTACTGACAAATACTTAAGATTCCACCCCTTACAATGTAACAGGAGTTACAGCTCTACCTGGGTCGTGGAGGTAAACAAACACAGGAGCTTGTCAAGATGAAGAGACAGAGAAGTATGGCCCAACAGAGGGAACGGATCAAGGTTCCAGCGGGAGAACTAGGCAGTGAGGAGATAGTCAACCTAACAGATGAGGAGGTGGCGAACCTAACAGATGCAGAATTCAAAACATTGGTGATAAAGATGCTCACAGGCTTGACAGATATCCTTGAGTATGGCAAACACATAAGGGAAGAAGTGAAGGCTATGCTAAATGAAATAAAGGAAAATCCACACAAAACCAATGGTGAAGGGAAGGAAATCGGGGTTCAAAAAATGATTTGGAATATAAGGAAGAAAAAAACAGTCAACCAGTACAGAATGAGGAAACAAGAATTGGAAAAACTGAGGATAGGCTTAGGAACCTCTGGGACAACTTTAAATGTGCCAGCATCCGAATCATAGGGGTGCCAGAAGGAGAAGAGGAAGAGCAAGAAATTGAAAGCATATGTTAAAAATAATGAAGGAAAACTTCCCAAATTTGGCAAAGAAAATAGACACACAAGTTCAGGAAGCACAGAGTCCCAAACGGGCTAGACCCAAGGAGGACCACACCAGGACGCATCATAATTAAAACGCCAAAGGTTAAAAATAAAGAGAGAATCTTAAAAGCAGCAAGAGGCAAGCAGAGAGTTACCTACAAAGGGTGCTTATAAGACCATCAGCTGATTTATCAAAAGAAACTGTGCAGGCAAAAAGGGACTGGCAAGAAGTATTCAATGTGATGAAAAACAAGGACCTACAACCTAGATTACTTTATCCAGCAAAGCTATCATTTAGAATCGAAGGGCAGATAAAGTGCTTCCCAGTCAAAGTAAAGCTAAAACAGTTCATTATCACCAAGGCTTTATTGTATGAAATGTTAAAGGGACTTATTTAAGAAAAAGATCAAAACTATGCACACTAAAATGACAACAGACTCACAACTATCAACAACTGAATCTAAAAAATAAAAACAAAATCCAGCTAAGCAAACTAGAATAGGAACAGAATCACAGATATAGAGATCATTTGGAGAGTTATCAGCTGGGAGGGGAAAGGGAATAAATGGGGAAATGGAACAGGGACTAAGCATAATTGGTTGGTACAAAATAGACAGAGGGAAGTGAAGAATAATATAGAAAAGGGTGAAGACAAAGAACTTATATGCATGACCCATGGTTATGAACTAAGGGGGGTGGTATTGCTGGAGGGGAGAGGGGTACAGGGCTGAGGGGAGCAAAGGAAAAAAGAATTGGAACTACTGTAACAACATAATCAATAAAATATACTTTTTTAAAAAGAATGGCAAATTTCACAGTTTAAGGAATCTCTAATTTTTATGAAAACAAAATCCTAGACAAAGTTAAAAGACAAACCAAATACTGGTTGGGGTGGGGAGTTTTAAAATATAGGACAGACAAGGACTTTTTTTTTATGGATTGACAAAGTTGTGGTAAAACAGGCATTCTCATTTACCATAGATACAGATATAAATTGATGTTTATTTTTTGGAGAGCAGTTTTCCCAATATGTGGGAACTTTTGAATGTAGTAACTCCAGTTCTGAGAATATATCCTAAGGAATGATTGGCAAACATTTGAAAATTTTATACAAGGATGTTGTTTGTAGTATTGTAAAATATGAAGCATCCTAAACAGCCATCTTTTGGGACTGAATGAATAAATTATGGTACCTCTTTACAATGGACCACTAGCTACTATGTAACCATTAAAAAGGATAGTATAGGTGGCTGCCTCTGTCGTTTTCTGAGGTGTCTATGTCTGGACATTTTATCTCTGTTAGTGGTGGGTGCCTTGCTTTCTGGTAGAAGTGGGGAGTTGGTGGCTGTGATGAACCACACTCTTGGTGGAGCCAGAGGAGCGGAGACAAAGCCATGGTCGTGAAGCCAGGAAGCATGTAGAGAGCCTCAAGTGAAACAGGTTTTTCAAAGTCTCCCAACATCTGCATGTAGTGGTGGCTATTGCAGAGGTGGGTTTGAACCTAAAATGTCAAAATAGGAAGCAGCATTAATATAGGTGTAAGCCCTACCACCAAGAAAGAAAAAATAAGAGATGCTTGTTGACTGATTATGCTTTTAAATCACCCAGACATGGGAGGATCTCCTTATATAGCAGCCAAAATCAGTGAAGCTAAGGATATACTACAAAGTCAAGCTGAAAGAAAAATGAAGTAAATGTATGATGAATTTTAAGTTTTATTAGTTATGTATATGAGTATCAGCTTTTTATAATAAAATGCTTCAGAGCTACAAATTTTAAAAAATAATTAGTACAAACTAAGTCAATGTCTTAGTATAAGCTTTCTGTTTAAATTTGAGTATTTTAAATCAGGTTATATAATATTTAGAGGTTAATGCTCAATAATTATGAATACATACCATTTGAATAGAAATATTGTTCATTAGTCATTTAGCAAATAATTTGGTACTTACTTCAAGGCAAAGTGAACATGAAAGTTTCTGCTCTCAGTGAACCCCAATCGAATGGGAGACTGATAAACTGATCATTAAAATACGTGACAAAGATTATGGAATGAGCATAGGTTGTTATAGTAAATTCATCTTAGTGGGAGGAATGGCCGTCAAGGTACAGAGAGCTGGTTCAGTTGCTTGAAACTGAATTTTAAAGTGAATTTAGCCTCAACTTTGATGTGGAAATTGACGTAGGTATATATATATCATGGACAGAATTCAGATTTCATACATTAAGAACTTGATAAAAAAGAAAAAAGGATAATGTACATCTATATATTGACACAAAAAGATGTCTGAAAAATATTAAATGAAAAGCAGTTTATGGAACAGTATGCATAGTACGTATCTTATTTAGAATGATAAGTATCCATTTGTAAATGAGATATTCATATTGTAAATGTATATGTGTGTATATGGGAAAATCTATAATGTTAACAGTGGATATGAACTTATGAGAGACATACATTTTTGACTTCACGAATTTCTGTTTAAGTTTCAGTACTTGTTTCAAGATTATTACTTTTGTAGAAAAAGAAAAGTGATTTTCATTTTGAGGGTGGGAAAACATTCAAAAGGAGCTAAAAACTTCTTTTTACTCCTTTGCAGATACTCCCACACTAGTTCAACTTCTTGTTCTTAGCAAACCCAAAAGGGCAGGCTGATTAAGTGAGAAGTATCATTACTTCTGCAATAATAGTCACCTGCTTACTTACATTCACTAGCTGTGTTATTTGTTGGTTTATCATTTGTCTCTTCGTACTAGAACTTTAGCCTGATGAGAGGAGGGATTGTATTTTGTTCCCTACCCCATCTCTAGGATCCAGAACAGAGCCTGACTCA
The DNA here is from genome assembly GCF_987537825.1 of Furipterus horrens. Taxonomy (NCBI): domain Eukaryota; kingdom Metazoa; phylum Chordata; class Mammalia; order Chiroptera; family Furipteridae; genus Furipterus; species Furipterus horrens. The sequence continues at coordinate 37,132,293 of NW_028327175.1, forward strand.
GAGTAGGTGTTCAACATGATCAAATGAGTGTGAGACTGAAAGTGAAAGAAAAAGGTCTCTTATTGAGTGCCTTAGGAAGCCCCTGCTCCCTCCGTGCCCTTGATTTCTGTTTGCCTTTGTTCTTATTTCTCAGTGATCATTTTGCTGCCCTCTCCCAGCTGCCATGAGTTCTCACCATCACCACCTCTACTACCCCCACCCCACTGCCCATGTCTCTTATCTTCCCATCTCCATTACTGCTAGTGTTACTGAGTGAAAAGGGGGTTCTTTCACGGGGCGCCTTGTTGTAAAACCCAACAACTAGTGTTGAGAAAAACAGGTCTTTATTTACAATACTCCAACCTGGGGAGGGCTGTGAGCATTCTTGCTCAAAGCCTGTTCTCCCACAGGACCCAGCACTTCCCTTGCTCCACAAAAGGCTATAAGCCAAAACCATGCCCAGAAGTTCCCCATTCCTTATCTGTCAGCTCTCTCCTTCAGGATCTGGGGTACAGTGTCATCCGCCTCCATCTAATAGTCCAGGAAAACATGTGCCATGTTGCACTGGATCATGGTGAAGTCCAAGTTTTAACAGAGTCCTTTCTGCCTGTCCTGAGTTCCAAGAGTCCAAAAGTCCAGGCTTTGGAGTCCGCTGAAGCCAGAACAATTAAAGCAGCCGCAGCAGCAGCAGGCTGGCCTTCTTACTAGCCCAGGCGCATGGCCTCCCTTTCCTTCTTTCAGACTGCATGGCCCTGCACCCTTTCAAAACCACATGGTTCTCACTTGCAAATGGCTACTGCCTTCTTTTTAAATCCCTGACTGTGGACTGTGACACAGTGGGCGTAGTAACTGGTTCTGACCATTCAAAGAACCTTGCACAGGCCTCGTATTCTTTTTCCCCACCATGCTATGGTCAAAACCCCTCCCATCTGCTTGGGGCCTTGGAAGAACCAATGCTATTTGCATAACTAAGACACTAGCTACCTGTCATAGATATGCAAAGGCATCTTGAAAGCTGTCCCCTTCCTCCATCCCCAAACTGCAGGCTCTGGGGAATTTGCCCCCCCCCCCCAACAGTAGGACATCCCTAAGTCTCTTTTTCACCGAACCTAAAGGAAACCTTGCTCTTGAGCTACCCACTTAAGCTTACACCTGTTTGCTTACCTAATTGCCTGACCTTTAGCACTCACTATGTAATTCTAATAATATCCTAGCCTTTCATTTTCTTTTAGGAGAAATGATGTTACTGTGGTTCCTCCCTTTTATCGTTCCCCCTTCCCACAGTGTCATTTCGGTTGGTTTCATCAGCTGCTCATCTTCTGGGAATTCTGCTTCCTTCCCAGTATAACTGCGCGGCTGCCCTGGTTGCCTGTCTGCGGGCACTACTCACATTGCCTACAGTGGATGTTACTGACATTGCTGGTGTAGTGGTGGTTTATCTGACTGCTCTACTTCTAGGTGGCCACCCCCTACTACTACCCACACTTTTTCAATCCTGTCCTCTTATTTCTGCTTTCTTCGGTCACATAATGGGAAGGGAAATGCTTGCATTGATTTTGGAGTGAGGAGGGTAGAGTCCTGAGTTCCATTCAAAGCAACTGGAGCTCCCTTACCCATCTGCCTTCCCACAGTGCCCTTGCTTCTTTTGGGAAATAGCACCAGCAGCCCCCCTGAAATGCCAGCAGCCTGTTTGAAGTTTCAGGCAGTCATAGGCATTATGGATGATGTATTGTGATTCTATCACATTACATATTTTATTGCAGATGTGCTATACTATGGTTAAATTGCTAATGTGTACTCGGCAGGGAATATAACCATCATTAGAACACTGTTTCTCTGAAAAAGTATTTTAAGACCAAAATGATTGATTTATTATTAAACTTCCTTACTGTAACAACTTCTTAAGTTAGAAACTTTGTATTTGGTGGTAATATATTTTAAGTCAAATAATTATTGGTTGACAAGTGAAAGGTATACAAAGAAAATGGGAGAAATAATTATTTTTAATTTTCAAGAGTAAACAGTCATCTTTACCACATTGATTTTTTAAAAACTAGTATAAACTCCCAAGAGTATAAATAAATTTGTGCCTATCTTTTCTCATTTTTTATGTTAAGATTTTTTTTTTCAGCATTATGAAGAGAAGGGCTTTAAGTCATTTAGAATCAGAATTTCTTTTATTAATGATGGAATACGATCTATCCTCGATTAATAGCTTTTTAATTTTAGAGTTAGATTTATAACACAATTACAAAATACAAAGTTAATCTGCTCATTCAGTATTAAGTTAAGTGCACATAGCCAAATTTATTCATTCAGCAAATATATACAGGGGTGGGCAAAAGTAGTCTTACAGTTGTGAGTACACAAAGCAATTTATTCTTGTGTTATTTATTTTTGTATTATTTGTATCGCAGCTGTAAACCTACTTTTGCCCCCCCGTATTGAGCAGCTATTACATGCTAGGCATTGTTCTAGGCATCTGGTGAAAATACACAATTTGGCATGATTCATGGGGCTATTTGTAATAGTAATAGTAAATATGGCATAATGAAAGACTAGAAACAACCCAAATGATATGGCCATACATTGGAAGCTGTCTGCTCATCACATTCTCTAAAGATGGTAAGGAAGAAACTGATCAGAATATTCCCTTATCTGCCATGGGAAGTTTGGGTTTTGTTCTAAGGATTGTTAATGGAAAGTGGCATGAAGATCAGTGGTTGCTATGTGAACATTAGATCATAGAGGACCAAGGAAGCCTATTAGGGGGCCATTGTAGTCTAGGAAAGAAATGCAGATAATTGACAATGGAGATGGAAAGACTATACAATTCCAGATACATTTTGGAGGAGGAATTGGTAAAGTTTAGTGCTACATGGATGTAGGAGGTAAGGGGAAAATAGGAAGTTTTAGTAAATGTACGGTTGTGTAATGGACTTGGTTTAGCTGCTTCACACCATGACGACATTCCAGTAGCCTCTTCCTCCTCCCTAGATCCAACCCGCTGGTGTGCATTTGATATGTCAGAGGGGCTACTTTAAGAGTATGATAATTAACTTTCAGGACTTCCAGTTAACTGGATGGGCTCTCTGTGTATGTGCAGTGGAGTGTCACCTTGAAGCTTGTCTGTACCTTAGCATGTAAAGAAAGGAAAAAGAGCAAAGATGCCAGGGGGCCAGGGAAACACTTTAGTCAGGCGACACTATAGTGAGTTCAGCTGTACACTGAGCCCAGAGTGGGGCTTGCTGAAAACTGTGCAAGGTGTAACGAGTAGTGGGAAGAACATAGTGGAGGCAGAAACTTCCATTTCAAGTGTAGGCTAACTGTGTGGCCCTGAGCTAGTCCTCTGAACCTCAGGGATCTTAGATAAAGTTAAAGTGTTCATTAGACATCCAAGTGGATACATCAGTTAGATGGTTGAATATGTGATTCTGGAGCTTGGAGAGTGGTCGGGCCTGAAATTTGAGATTCTTCAGCATATATAGACAGTATTGAAACTTATAAGACTGGAAACGATTACTTAGGGAGAAAGTGTAGAAAAAAAGAGGGCTTCAGATTGAGTCCTGGAGCACTTCAGTATTCAGAGATTTGGCTGAGAAGAAGGAGCTTACAGTTTGATACAAGATATTTGGATATCTGGTATGTCTAAATTGAACTCCTTTTCTCTATTTCCCACCATAGTCGATGACATTATCCCTCATCACTCATCAGAAACTTGGGGATTGTCTTGATCCTTGTTCACTTCCATATATTTGGTGACCAAGACCTCCTTTGAACCATCTTAACAATCTGCCTGTTTTCTCCATCTCACTACTATTGCCTTGGGCCCTGCCCTAAAGTTTACTCACTTGCATTTCTGCAGTAGCATCCTAACTGATTTCTCTATTCCAGTCTTGCCTTTCTCCAATCCAGTTTCTACAGTTGCCAGAGTCTTTTTTTTTTTTTTTGATGTGGTATAAACATGTAAGTCTTCTGTTATAGTTGCCAGATTTCTCAAATAAAAATACAGGTCACCTGGTTAAATTTAACTTTTAAGCAAATTATAAATAATTATAAATATAAGTATGCCTCATGCAATATTTAGGACTTACACTAAAAATTATTTGTGGTTCATCTGCAATTCAAATTAAATATTCTACTCTTCTATCTGAAAACCTACTCTTGCTTCAAAGTCAGAATATTTCACATGGCTTTCAGGATAAAATCTAAATGTCCTGACATTGCATACCGTATGAACTACTGACAGTGTCCTTAATTTGCTGTGCTGCTTTACTCCTCCATACATGTGAACTTGTACTTGACCTCTTCCCAGAATACCCCTCCCTATTCCATTCTCTCGTTAATTCCTATTGTTAAGACTCAGGCATCATCTTCTCTAAGGAGTCATTTCTAACTCCCTGTGGGTAATAATAGGAACACCAGCTTATTTTTCTGCTTCCCATATCATTCTTTGCTTAGTATCACAGAAGTTATCCTATTATTATTGTTTTTACCTATCTCTCTTCTCTAGACTGTGAGTTCCTGGAAGACAAGGTAAAAAATGTGTCTTTTAAGTCTGTATCCCTGGTACACAGTGGGCTCTCGATATATAAAGGATTCAATGAACGAGTGAGAAAGTAGGCAGGAACCCACTCGCAGTAGCCACATAATTGCCCATTGGTGCTTACCCAGCTCTCCCCTGCCTTGACCTGGATAAGTCTGTGTTGCAGCAAGCCACCTCCTTTACCTGTCCTCTGTATTCCCAATAAAGCTCCATAAAAGTAAGAGCCAGATTTTGTTCTCTCAATCCCCAGGGCCTTGTAGGTGCTCAGGATATATTTATTTAATAAAAGATAGAATGAAAAAATGCATGAATGAATGAGTGTATCTTAGAGGGCAACCTTTGGCCACGACATCTTTGATTCCAGAGCAGACCCTGTAAAGCTGGAGCTGCAGCTTCTCACCTCTTTTTACCCAACTCCTCTACTTCCCTTCCTTAACCTAGGAGAGTAGTCTGCCTACAGCAGCTGGCACAGAACAGCTCAATAAATGTTAGCAATCGTTCACAGATGGAGCCTCCTCCTTCCTCCAGGGCTCCTGCCTCTCTGCCACTATTTCCCACTCAAGGAGCCCAAGCCTGGAAAGCCATGGGGATCTGACGTCACTTTCTCCCCCAAGGGTTATGGTCTTTTCCCTTCTCACACAAGGAGCAAGGTTTTCTTTGTCTCCCACCAGGGCAATTCAATTAAGTAGGACTAAAGTTAAGTAACTCTAATTAATTTTTTATTAATGTTTAATGGCTAAATTTCTTTTTCAGTTAAGTAATTGTATCTTTATGCTCAAAGGCCTTTTTTCATATATGTGGAATTTCATTTATATTATTAAAGGAAATACCACCTACAAAACTATTAATGACTTAAGCTCTGTGATTAGTTCATTTTAGTGACATTTTAAGATTTAATAATTAATCTGGCTCAAGTTCAAAGAAAGAAAACTCAGTGCCAGAAATTCCTAGCTAGCAAGGAATATAAACAAACCTTACAGTTGTCCCCTCAAATAATGAGAATAATTGAGATTAACTTCTTGCAATTACAAATGTTTGGGGGGAAAAAATCCAGGGGAAAAGTTCAAGAAAGCAGGTCAAAACAACAAAACTCAGTCTAATTTTCATTATTGTAACTGATCAAAGTCTGTTTCCAGTATATATGAATGTGAAGAAATTAAATGTGACATTGATTTGGCAGAGGCATACTAGTGATTGGCAACAACACATAGCAGGAGCAGCTTCTTCTAAAGCAGAACTTTCTTGGTGGTTGTTTCATCTAATAGATTTCTTAGCAACCCAGTGCTATTGTACTAACATAGCTCTGTCATTTATTTACCCTTTTGGTTTCTTCTCCCATCCACACAAGATTAAATTCATTTTTGATTACTAATCTAGCAAGTATTGCCTCTGGTCTGAATATAGTGTACCTTTTTAGGATCTGTATACCTCCCCCTCTTCTCTCTTTCATATACTGAAAAAGGGTGATCTAATAACTTATTATTTTATCCTGGCATTTTGACTTGTAGAACTAAAAAATGTAGCTTAATTAAACAATTTGGCAGTATTTTCAAGCTTTGGTATTGCTATTGCATTTGCTAGGCCTGAATAGTTTCTTGGTATGTTACAAAATTGACACTGTAAAAAGAATATTCAGTTTAGAACATTTTGAAACAGTTGTTCCCCAAATTCCCATTATAATTATGTTGATTGTGGGGTGGGGTGGTACAGCATATTCTGGGAGCCTACTTTCTTTAGTAACCAACATCTTTGGTTTGGAGACCTGGAACATACGTAATGTCAAATTTTCACTTACAATCTATTTACTAAATATTTTTGTATTCTTCAAAAATATTTTTTTCTCAAATTGACTCAAAATCATTGTACTCATACTTTAATTTTTAATGTTCATTAATACAAAATTATTCATTAGTATGTATGATTTAAATTATAGCAAGAAATGGAGCTATCAAATATATTTATATTATATATTATAGCACATATCTAACAAGAGTTGAAAAATGTATAGATTAGGGAGAATATATTTAATAACTTAAATATTTTAGAAAGTTGATCTATTTATAAAACCAAAACTTTCATTGTATCTTGATCTTATATGCACTTTGAGACGTAGTTTATTAAAGATATATTTACATTAACTTTTTGCCACAAATTATTACTCATAATTTTAAATAAAAACTTTTTAAACACTTATGTTTCTGTTTTTGTATGTAATATAACTTGATCATTATGAAATGGCCATGATTTTATTCCCATAGAAGACTAAAAAAAAATCCAGTGTCATGGACAATTTTATCATCCATAAGACTGGCTCTCCTAAGTCTTTGCTTGCTTTTGAATATAGTAAACTTTCTATTAGTGAAGCACTGTTGAGTTCACTTTAAACTATATTTAGATTTTATCTTGGGATGTGTTTTATACTTAAGTTTGAACATAGTTATATATAGCATACTTTAATTCACAAGTAATTGAAGCCAAATGGAGACCATTTATAAATACTAAAGAGGAATGTGGAGCCAGTACAACAAAAAAGAAATGGGTTATAAGATGTATATTTGTATTCTACCTGCCTTTTTTCCTAGCTGGATTCATAGCATTTTTAAAACAAACTTTATTATTCCCTGATAAAGGACTGATCATTTTTAGCTCTTATTTCATTTCTAGGTATATTTATATAAAAATTGTCAAATAATTTTGAAGTATGTTATTATGAAACTTTATATTTAACATGATTATAACATCATCAGTATCATATGTATATATATACACACACATATATATATGTATATATACATGTATAGATATAGCATTACTGCAATACTCCTTGATAGAAGAATTCTCAGTTGACTAGGTTGAGACTCTAAAGAGAGATATAGGGTTAGGGAATTGAGGTCTTGAATTATATTATGAAAATTGTTATTTTTATTTGTATATATGTATGGTACAAATGTATAAGTATACTAAATTAAAAAATACTAGTGATGCTTTACATATCTTAAATTAATAATAATGCCTAATTTATTATTTGTATTTACTCTCCATTATTCACTAGGTGTATGTGTAATAATAGGTAATGTTTCTAAAATGTTTTTGTATCTGTGCTTAGAGCTGTGTCCAAATATTCAATTCTGCTTAATAGTACAGACTCAGAGTTGTTCACTCCCACAGCTCTGGTCCAGGTGTGGTCCCAGAGATGCAGAATGACTTGGATACCTGAGACAAAAATCTTTGAGTAACCTGTTTAACTCAGATATTTCTCAGCCTGTCTCTTTCCGCAATACTCGTTGAACAAACAAAACTTTCTTCCAGTCAGTATAACTTTATCAGAGAGCATTTGTGGTCAGCTTGCTCTCAGAGACTAGAATGCAGTTCAAGGTTCAATTTTACATCACCTTAGTTTCCTTTCTCTCCCAAAGCATCATTATAGAGACCTTAGTCCTATTCTGCTATTTGTTTTACCTCTTTTTTTTTTTTTTTTTTTTTGTAGTTCTAGTATCCAGTTCTGTTATCTAGTGTCTTCCACAGCTATGACTATATGTCAGAACTGATTTTTGTTTACCATCTTAGAAAATTCATGTATATTAGAATTTCACATAAGGAACTGTATGATTGGAGTGGGGTCATATTGTTGCCTAAGTTCTGTGTATGAGCTACATGAGTCAACATGTTAGTACATTGCACTTTTAAGCTTTGTTTTTGTCTATATTTTATTAATTAAAAAAAAAAAACGTTAAAAGCCTTTTATTACTACCACAGTTAGCAATTTACAGCATTGGGTACAGCAATAGTACAGCTACCAGCAGGACTCTTAAGCAGGGCTCTTAGCAAAGAATTGGCATTGGAAAAGACTTGAGCTAGATACAACCTTTGGGTGCTTGTTCACTTCACTGAATTAATGAGTAGTACACAATAAATAACCATTACTTTGTCTATTCTACAAAAACAGGGCTGAGTTTGTTAAAGGTATCCAGAGCTTTTTAAAAATTAAATCTTCTTTTCAATGTAATCCTTCACAAATAATGGTAATTTATAATCTGAATGGAAAAAATATATAAATTGAAATACTTAATATGTAATACTTTTAAAACAGAATTTCTGTTTTCCCAATATCAAGGCTCTATAAACAACTCAAACATAAGAGCATTTGCTCTAACTGATCATCTCTGCTGTCTGTTGAAAGGAGAAGTTGTCACAGAACAATCATTCATAGACCATGTGTTCAAGGAAAAGTCTGAAATAACATTTTTATACAGCTCATGCTTTCTCTATTGTCATTATGGTTTCTTTCTTTTCTTCCCTGAGATTGGTTTCCTTCAATACTTCATTCCAGGGGACCTTCTTAGAATAGAGTTGACCTCATGCATGACTTTCTGGTGGTCAGCTCCACTGCATTCAGCTTCAGATGGAAAAGTTTCATTGTTGACATCCTGCTTCAAGTTCTAGGCCATGGAAACCAGGGCGATAGTGTAAGACATGGAAGCCTTGGTGGCCGAAGCTCTTGGAATAGGGTGGGAATGAGGAATTGTCCTGCCTCCCCAATAGTTGCTATTAATTTGAAGGCTGCATATGATGACTACAGTCCTCTTACCTTTCAGGCTGCATGTCTTCTCCACTTAGTGGTAGTTGATATCTTTGCAAAGCTTGAAAAATCTTGTTGGTGGGAGAACAATCATGATAAGTCACAAAATCCATAGCAGTACTTTCAATGGACAGTATGATGATGTTCCTTGGGTGCTGAAGGATTTTGGAGTGGGTGGACATGAAGTCATAGGGCATTGAGGACCTAGCAGAATGCCCCCAAATCTAGCATTTTCCTCTGCAGTGAAGTCCTTCATTCTGGTTATTTCTGACACTATTCATTCCTTTATGTAGATTCAGGTTTATGTCTTAGACCATTTTCCTTCAGCTAGAAGTACTTCCTTTAATGTTTCTTGCAGTTGAAGCTGGCTGGCTTGAGACATATTCTGCCTTTGTCTGAAAATGCTATGATGCCTTTATTTTTAAAGGATGTTTTCACTGGATATAGGGTTCTAAGTTGGCAGTTTTTCTTTTCTTTCAGCACATTAAAGTTGTTCTATTGTTTTATACCTTGCATTGTTTCTGATGAGAATGCTAATATATCTTATCTTTGTCTCTTGTATAAATGTCTTTTTTCTATAGCTGATTTTAAGATTTTCTATTTATCAGTAGTTTTTAGCAATTGATTTTGCTGTGCTTTGGTTTTGTATTTATCCTGCTTGGAGTTTTTTTAGTTCCTTGGATATGTAGATTTATATATTTATCTATTTGGAATATTTTTTTGTTCATTATTTTCTGTCCTCTCTTTTCTCTTTCTGTGACTCCAATTACATGTATATTGGACTGCATGATATTGTCCACAGCTCACTCACTTTATACATTTTTACTTTCTCATGCTTTGGTTTGGATTCTTTCCATTGCCTTGTTTTCAGATCCATTGTTCTTCTGTAGTGTCTAATCTGCTGTTAAGCATATGCATTTTTTTTTTTCATTTTATATATTGTATTTTTTCACAGATAGAAGTTCCATCTGGTTTTTTAAAATAGTTTCTATTTTCTCTTTGTGTTCATTTTCCTTTTAGGCCTTTGAAGATATTTCTAGTAGTTGTAATAAAGTTCTTATCTGTTAATTTTATCATTTCTGTTATGTTTGGATCTGTTTCTAGTGACTGGTTTTGGATCACACTTTTTTCTTTCAGTTCTTGATTAAATGATGAACAATGAAATAGTATATTGTTTACTGTCTGGATTTTGTTTTCTTCCTTTAAAAGAATGTTGAGTTCTGTTTGGGAGTACATTATGTTAGATGTGAATCAGTGCAAACTTTTGGAGACTTATTATTAAGTTCTGTTAGATCTAGAACAGTTCCGTCCAGTAGTTTTTGTAATGATGGAAATGTTTTATATCTGCACTTTCCAATATGGTAGCCACTAGTCATTTTTGGCTACTAAACACTGAAATGTGTCAGGTGTTCGCTGAATGCTGTAGGTTATTTGGTTGGGCATCATTCCACAAAGCAAAAGGTCACCAGTTTGATTTCTGATCAGGGCACATGCCTGGGTTGGGGGTTCAGTCCGGAGCACAGGTGCATACAAAAGGCAACCAATTGGTGTTTCTCTCTGAAATTGATATTTTTCACCCTCTCTTCCTCTTTTTTCCTTCTATAACAATAAATAAAATCTTTTTAAAAAATGAAATGTGTCTGGTGCAATTGAGGGACTGAATTATTTTATTTTAATTAAGTTACATAACAGTGTGTCACTAGCAGCTCCTGTATTAGACATTGCAGGTCTAGAGTTGCCTCTTCCCATGCCAGTTTATCCTTACTCCTAAGGAATGGTCTTGCAGAAGTCTTTATATGAATGCCCTACCTGTTCAGTGAGTAATCTCTAGCTAATTAGAACTTGAATGTCTCCTAGTCTCATACAAAATCTAGCAGTTGTTCAGTTTACAGCTTCTCAGTAGTTATTCTTTAGCCAGGAATTGACCTTCCTGACCCTCTAGAGTCTCACCCTACCCATATATAGCTTAATGTTCACCTCAATACGCAACTGAACTCCTATGCAGATTTCTCGTACTTTTTTTTTTAAAGACTTTAAATATTTATTTTTAGATGGAAAGGGAGAAAGAGAGGGAGAGAAACATCAATGTGTGGTTGCCTCTTCCACACCCTCAAATGGGGACCTGGCCACAACCCAGGCATGTGCCCTTGACTGGGAATTGAACCTGTGACCCTTTGGTTCGCAGATCCATGCTCAATCCACTAAGCCATATCAGCCAGGGCTCTAGTACTCTTTCTATGTGTATTCTGCAACTCTGCCTCACAAATCCCAGCTCTCTCAATCTTCCCAACCATCTCTTTAGCTCAGTGAGGCCTCCAACCTCTGCTTGGGTTCCCCCACCCTGTGCAGCAACCTATAATATGCTGCTACATAGAAAGCTGAGGTGATACAGAGTTTATCTCATTTGCATCCCTTCTCTCGGGCCTCATAGTATTGCACTGCCTATTGTTTACTATCTGAAAAGTTTACTATTTTTGTCCAGTTTTCTAGTTGTTTATGGCAGGAGGACTAGTCTGGCACCAATTACTCCATCTTGTTCTTAAGCCTGTAGATTATGTTTTACTAACACTTTTGATCTCAGTCCAGTAATGGTTGCTGCCTTTCTTGGAGGCTGTATAGCACATTAAAAACATTTGAGACTTTTCATCCCAGAAAATATGAATATTGTCTCTTTATTCTTTATAAGGATAGAAATTGATTTGGGGATTCTGGTATTTACAAAATTTTCACAACAAATAGTTATTCAATGTATGTCACAAGATAATGGGTTAAAATTTTAAGTACTTAAAGTATAAGTATTGAGGCTATATTTGTACCCTGAGATGTAGTACTATCCCTGTTTAGCACCCAGTTCTTTTCCAGTCCCTATAGTAGCCCACTGAAGAAGACAGTATTGTTATCTCCACTTTAGACATAAGGAAACTGAGACACAGGAAGGTTAAGCAACATTGACATGGTCTCTCAGCTAGTAAATGGCAAAACTGGGATTTGTATGCAGATAGTCTTGCTTCAGATCCCATGTTCTTAACCACTATTAAGAAAGTTCCAGAAGACCTAACAGTGTGAACAGTGTACACATAAGTACTTAAGATGTAAATATTTATACATGCACTGCCACTTTATTCTTATTTTCAGATAAAGAAACTGAGATTGAAAAAAGTTAAGTGACTTTCTTGGTGACCAATTAGTAAGAGGTAGATTTGGAATTGCACCTATATCTGTTTGTGTCAAGAATTATGTGGATGATCATCACAGTGCCTTTTTTAAATGGAAAAGTGAACTGGAGACAGTGGGGGATTCATACAATGCAAGTGATAAAATACCACACAACCACCTTTTCTTAAAAATAGATTTTATTTATTCAGTTTTCTTTTTTAAAATTATACTTTTTTGATTATGCTATTGCAGTTGTTCCAATTTTCCCCTCTTTATTCCCTTCCACCCAGCATCCCCACTCTCTCAGGCAATCCCCACACCATTGTTCATGTCCATGGGTCATGCACATAAGTTCTTTGGCTACTCCATTTCCCATACTGTACTTTACATCCCCCTGGCTATTCTGTAACCACCTATTTGTACTTCTTAATTCCTCTCACCTCTTCACCCATTCCCGCAAACCCCGCTCCCATCTGGCAACCAACAGAATGGTCCCATGTCCATGATTCTATCTCTGTTCTTCTTCTTTGCTTAGTTTGTTTTTTAGATTCAACTGTTGATAGATACGTATTTATTGCCATTTTATTGTTTATACTTTAGTCTTCTCTTAAATAAGTCCCTTTAACATTTCATACGACAATGGTTTAGTGATGATGAACTCCTTTAGTTTTTTCTTGTCTGGGAACGTCTTTATCTGCCCCTCCCCCATAACTATTTATTCATTTTTAGAGAGAGAGGAAGGGAGAAAAAGAGGGAGAGAAACATTGATGTGAGAGAGAAACATCAGTTGATTGCCTCCTACATGTGCTCTGACCAGGAATCGAACTGACGACCTTTCACTTTGTGGAATGATGCCCAACCAACTGCTCAGGGCTCACACAAGCACCTTTTTTTTTTTTTAATAGTTTATTTATTTTATTTTTAGAGAGAGGGGAAAGGAGAAAGGGAGAGAAACATCACTCTGTGGTTGCCTCTCACTCGCGCCCCCAACTGGGGCCTGACGTGCAACCTAGTAATGTGCCCTGACTGGGAATCGAACCAGCGACACTTGGCTCACAAGCCGACGCTCAGTCCACTGAGCCACAGCAGCCAGGGCTCACAAGCACCTTTTTAAATAAAACATTACAGCATATTATTGACAGGGAGAAAAGTAATATGTAAAAGGATAAGTACTTAATTTAAATATGTAAACGTTTATGTGAAGGAAGACCCACTTACTCTTGGTTTATCTCCATACAAACACTGAAACAAACATACTGTTTTTACTGATAAACATATTGAGATGTAAGGTGATATTGTTCCAAGGGAATATAAGGAAAATTCATGCTTTATGGCGGTTTCTACTGTAAAATAGGCTTTCTTACAAAATGGATTTGTTTATCTGTAAGTCTACAAATTCCTATTTTTCTACCTACTTTCATTTTATCTATTCCAAATATTTACAAAACTAGATTTCCTTTCATAAATGATTTATGCTCTGTTTAATTTTCCTGGAAGCAGTAAGCAGGGATCTGATAACAATTAGATTTGTTTAAAACGACAAAAGGAAAATTCTTTTCTAGGAAAAACTATAGCCTCCATGTTTTTCAATTATGAAATCTTTACCCCATCTTCATATGCTAAAATAATTAACATATTTTGATTGGCTTTCCATTTGCCTAAGCAGTTGTTATAAGAAAGAAACTGAGTTGGTAAAGAGAAATTATGTGAAAGCAGGAAAAAAGAACAGCTCTCTGCCTTCCATTTCCTTTTATGCAGAAGGCATAGGTTTGAACCAGCTTTAAGACTGCAACAGTAGAACTGAAGTAAAGTAGGCACAGACAGCTTTAGGCCACAGAAAAACCAAGCAAGCTGCAAACCAACACCTCAGTAGCCTCTTGCTACTAGTGTTGGGCTGCTAGTGCAAGTTCAGCTCAGTCCTGAACCTCTCATCTCACGAGAAAGAGCTTCCATGAAGACACAACAGTTCACAGAGGATCTTGAACAGTGTAGAGGCATGGAAAAAAGTGTTTTCTTTTATTTCCACCATTTCCAGTATCATATTGAGGGATTTTCTTTGCAGTATAAGGTCACCTCACCTGAGAATTCTACAGGGTGTATGAGAAGCAAAGAGTACTGTCACCCTCACTCATAGCAACTAGCCCTAAGATCGTAGTTACTGTAGTTATTAAGTAAACTGTTTGTGGGAAATTGGGCTATTTTGTGGAAATTACAGTAATATTTATAAATATTCTTTCCTTCACATTTGCTTTGAGAGGGAAGTTTCATTAGATGGGCCCTTCTTTGTGTCTAAAACTAAAAGTCTGTAACACACTAGCCCCTAAAACATTTTTTTCCCTTTAAGTATAAACCATTATTTTAAATGTGATTTTAAATATTGGTGCTTATGTTTTTAAAGGACTATTATTGCTTGAAATTCACATTAGAAACCAAGATTGTGTCATCCATTTAGATACCCAGATGTTGTTGCTTTTAAGTGTCATTTTTTTAAATGTTGAAATTAAAAAATAAGTTAGGAGTACTTGGTTTTGACAGTGTTGTCAGGTATTAGTTATATTAATAAGCTTTTTTCATATTATAAATATATTCTTTTAAAAAAATTTAAAAAATAGCCTGCCTGTGTTGTTCAGTTGGTTGGAGCATCATCCTGTACACCAAAAGGTTACAGGTTCGATCCTTGGTCAAGTCACTTACGGAGGCAACTGATCAATGTTGCTCTCTTTCTTTCAAATCAATAAACATATCCTCAGGTGAGGATTTAAAAATAAAATCAGAAAATACCATAGTAAAAAGAACATTAAAAATTATACCACTTTAGAAATAATTATTAAGATAGAAGAGGAAGAAGTCAATCAACAAAGATATGTAATTACTCTATTTCTTCTGTTTTTAAGATGCACATCTTTTCAGATTTTACCATCTCTGAAATTAGGTGTGAAGGAGTATAATTACCTTTTTAGTGGTACATTTAACAATGGTGTTTCTTAAGTTTGAGGCCCTTGTAGTAAAAAAAATACAGTAATAGATTCCTTGTAATTTGAGGTAAAGAGCCTTACAGCTAGAATAGCAAATCTGAGAGATAGACCACATGGAACAAATTGCTTGCTGATTTAAGGACACATTTCCAGTTGCCAAGTGCTTCTCTGGAACTGGTATGTAGAGCATGTTGAACTCAATTCCATTCTGCCTTTCCACTGCCATACCGCTCCAGAGAATGGGAAGTAGACAGGGCTTGTTTCTGTCCTTAGCATCATGCTTTAACTCCCACAGAGAAAAGACTGGTTAGGGGCATCTTTCTGAGGCCATCTTACCTTCACTTCCTCTCCAGTAAAAGGTATAATCACTGATGATGTTTTGAGGCAGAAAAATAGCTGTTAAGCTTAGAAAATCTGCGATAGAGGACTGTTATGCTCTTATGTAATATTTCATGTTAAGTAGTTTCACTTATTGGGTAGTAATTATTTCTATGTTGTGGTCCTTCATATCATTTTCTTATGGTATATGAGGACAGAGCTGTTTAATGCAAATAACACTGGTATATAATAAGATAGCTTTATCAGACTTATCCTGTACATATTTATATATTATTTGAATGCAAGACAAGTATTATGTATATATGTATTTTATTTTTATTAGGTATTTTTCATAAAACCTGTATGTTGTTTTCTTCTAACTAGAAATTTAAATTTCTTCCATTTATATATTCATACAGGAAATACTAAAGAATGAAAAATATAGAGAAGAAATTAAAATAAAAAGCAGAGACTTTTATGAAAAAGAAAAACTCCTTAGTGAAGAAAGCAATGAACTCTTGGCTCCACCAGTTGAAACACAGATTAAAGGGCATGCATCTGCTCCATACTTCGAGAAGGAAGAACCTTCAGTGGCTCCCACCAGCACTGGTAAAACTTTTCAACCAGGGTCCTGGTTGCCACAAGACAGCAAGAGGCACAATCAATGAATCCACTGTGGTAAAAACTTGTTTTATTGATATGTATGTGACTGTTGTAACAAATAAAGTAAAAAGTTACTTGGTGATTTTATGACTATAACAATACTTCTCTATTCCATTAAACTTAATTCTTTTTCAGAATGCATAAGGAATGTGAGGTTATAAACTATAGAAACTTAACTTTTTTTAGCCCTGGTTGGTGTGGCTCAATGGATTGAGCCACAAATCAAAGGGTTGCTGGTTCGATTCCCAGTCAGGGCACATGCCTGGATTGCAGGCCAGGTCCCCAGTTGGGGTTGTGCAAGAGGCAACCACACATTGATGTTTCCCTTTCTTTCTCCCTCCTTTCCTGTCTCTCTAAAAATAAATTTTTAAAAACTTTTTAAAAGAAAGAAACCTAACTTCTTTTAGACTTAAAGCTTTCATTTGCTTTAGTCATCATTCTGTTTATGAATGTGCTTAGTTTTTCCCTCCTTGGATTGCTCCCATAAGAAGTAGCATGTAGCTGTAAATGCTCAGGATTTTGGATCCTTATCATTTAAAAATCCCCAAGCTATATCTTCATAGAGATAATAAGGATAGTGAGCTCTCTAAATACTCTATTATAGAAGAAAAAAATGAGAAGACTGCTATATCTGGAGTGGCACTCTATAAGATTCTGAGAACTAATCAAGAACATAAAATTGAGAGACTCAATATTGTGGAGGACCAAATGAAAGCTACACTAACCTCCTCCCATGGCCAATATGGAATTACAACTAAATTATAGAGAAATCATCCTGAATAACCAAGTAAACACTAGCTGGAGAGAAGCCCTATTACCAAGGACAGACAGAAGAAAACACTTCACCACAATGAGACTGGTAAGGAGTGAGGAGAAGGTGCAAGAGTGCTGGCTGGGCTCCCATGGGCAGCAGCTGAAGTTTTGGAGGGATATTTCAGTAGCCAGGGGGTCCCCCCTGAGAAGTGTTGGGGTCTAAACCCCAAGTTGGTCTCCCTAGCCTACAGCACCTGAACCCAAATAACATACGGCTGTGAAAAGCAGTGAGGTTTCTGTCTACCATGGAGTGAAGGCTGGAGACACAAATAGCCCCTTAAAAGGCCAACACACAAAATTCCATTTGCAGCCACTTACCCTGGGCTCTGGCAGAGGGTGGGCAGAGTGGACTGGAGATGTGTGAGAAGACTGCGGCTGGTGGCTCCGGGGAGAGCACTGAAGGAACAGCCACTAACATCCCTGTGCTGAGTCATTCTCCATACTGCAGAGGCCATCTTTCTCAGGCAGACACTCCTCTCTGAATGGCATCAGCCTGAGGGGGAACAATAGCCCCACCCTGTGGTACTTAAGCCCTGGTACGGAGCAGTAGAGCTGGAAGACATTCACTGATTAACTCTACAGAAAGCGTGCTGGCAGAAGCAGATTGCTGGGAGCTCTGAGACTTTAGCTGACCTTGGGCCCAGTGCTGATAAAAGCCAGCCTTGCTGTGCAGCCTCTTTCTTTCTGCACACATCCAGGCCCAGTAGAGGGAGCCACACACTATGGATCATTGATAGCTCCAAAGAGGTTGCCGAGGGCCAGTCACGCACAGAGTTTGACACAGGTCTGCACCAGAGTCTTGCAGATCTACCTGATACATAGAAACAAACATAAAGAGGCAGCCAAAACGGGAAGACAAAACCAGGCCCCAAATGAAAGAACAAGAGAATTCTCCAGAAGAACTAGATGAAATGGAGGCAAGCAATTTACCAGCTAGAGAGTTTAGAGTAATGATTATAAGGATACTCAACAGCATGAAAAAAGACATAGAAACCATAAATTAAAAAAAAAAAAAAAAAAGGACCAGTCAGAAATAAAAGAATGCAAGATCTGAAATGAATAAACACTGGAAGGAATAAACAGTAGATTAGATGAAGCAGAGGACTGAATCAATGATTTGGAAAGCAAGGTAGAAAAAAACCAAGCAGAGTAGCAAGAAGAAAAAAGAATTAAAAAAATAAAGAGCATAAAAACATCTACATCATGGGAATACCTGAAGGAGAAGAGAGTGAGCAAGGGATCAAGAACCTATTTGAAGTCATGGTGACTGAAAACTTCCCTAATCTGGTGAAGGAACGAGACACACAAGTTCAGGAAGCTCAGAGAGTCCCAAACAAATTGGACCCTAAGAGGCCTACACCAAGACACATCATAATTAAAATGGCAAGGCCAAAAGACAAGGAGAGAATCCTAAAAGCCACAAGAGAAAAACAGGTAGTTACATACAAGAGAGCACCAATAAGACTGTCATCTGATTTCTCAACAGAAACATCAGGCCAAAAGGAAGTGGTGTGAAATATTCAAGGTAATGAAAAGCAAGAACATACAACCAAGGCTACTTTACCCAGCAAAGCTATAATTTAAAATTGAGGAGAAATAAGGAGCTCCCCAGACAAGAAAAAGCTAAAGGAGTTTGTTAACACCAAACCAGTACTGCAACAAATGTTAAAGGGCTTGCTTTAAGAAGAAAAGAGAAAGGAAAAAAAAAAAAAAAGAGAGATGAAAGAAGCCTAACAATAAAATGGCACTAAATACATTGTATCTGTCAACAATTACCTTAAATGTAAATGGCTTAAATGCTCCAACCAAAAGACATAGGTTAGCTGAATGAATAAGAAAACAAGACCCATATATATGCTGCCTCCAAGAGATCCACCTCAGATCGAAAGATACACAGAGACTAAAAGAAAAGGGATGGAAAAAGATACTTCATGCAAATGGAAAGGAAAAAAAGAGCAGGGGTAACAGTACTGATATCTAACAAAACACACTTTAAAACCAAGGCTATAGAAAGAGACAAAGAAGGACACTACATAATGATAAAGGGAGCAATCCAACAAGACACTATAGCCCTGGTAAACATTTATGCACCCAACAAAGGAGCACTTAAATATGTAAAGCAAATCTTGATGGACATAAAGGGAGAGACAGACAGAAATACAGTCATAGTCAGGGATTTTAACACCCCTTTGACTTCAGTGGATAGATCTTCCAGACAGAAAACCAACATAGAGACAGAAGCCTGAAACGACACACTAGATCAAATGGATTATATAATATCTTAAGAGCATTTCACCTCAAAGCAGCAGAATATACATACTTTTCAAATGCTCATGGAATGTTTTCTAGGATAGATCACATGTCAGGACACAAAACAAGTCTCAATAAATTTTAAAATATCAAGCATCTTCTCTGACCATAATGCTATGAAACTGGAAATCAGTCACAAGAATAATACTGAAAAATACACATTGATATAGAAGCCAAATAACATGTTATCAAACAATGAATGGTCAACAAGATCAAGGAAGAAATCAAAAGATACCTTGAAATAAAGGAAAATGAGGACACAACAATCCAAACTCTGGGACACTGGGAAAGCAATCATAAGAGGGAAATTTATAGCATTACAGGCCTATCTAAAAAAAAAGTTCTAATAAACAATCTAACTTTACACTTAAAGTTGAAAAAGAACAACAAACAAAGCCCAACGAGAGTAGAAGAAAGGAAATAATAAATATCAAAGCAGAAATAAACAAAACAGTCTTAAAAAAACGATACAAAAGACCAATGAATCCAAGAACTGGTTCTTTGAAAAGATAAACAAGACTGACAAACCTTTAACCAAAATCATCAAGAAAAAAAAGTGAGGACTCATAAAATCAGAAATGAAAGAGAAGTAACAACTGACACCAAAGAAAAAGGATGGTAAAAAAATATTATGAACAAGGACATGCCAGCAAACTGGACAACCTGGATGAAATGGATAAATTCCAAGATACATACAATCTACAAAAACTAAATAAGGAAGAATCAGAGAATCTGAATAGACAGATTACACCTAGTGAAATTGAAGCAATAATAAAAAAACTCCCAACAAACAAAAGCCCTGAACCAGATGGCTTCACAGGTGAATTTTACCAAACATCCTGAGAAGAACTAACACCTCTCCTTCTCAAACAGTTTCAAAACATTCAAGAAGAGGGATGGCTCCCAAACTCATTTAACAAGACCAGCATTATGCTAATTCCAAACCAGATAAAGACACTACGAAAAAGAAAATTATAGCCCAATATTGCTGATGAACAGTCGCTAAAATCGTCAACAAAATATTAGCAAACTGAATACAGCAATGCATCAAAAAGATCAAACACATGATCAAGTGGGATTTATTCCAGGAATGCAAGGTTGGTACAGCATTCACAAGTCAGTAAGTGTGATTCACCACATAAACAAAATGAATAAAAATCACATGATCATATCAATAGATGAAGAAAAAGCATGTGATAAAATCCAACACCCACTTATAATAACTCTCAGAAAACTGGGATTAGAGGGAACATACCTAAATGTGATAAAGGCCATATATGGCAAACCCACTGCCAACATCATATTCAGCAGGCAAAAACTAGTGTTCCCCTTAAGGTCAGAAACAGGACAGCGATGTCTGCTTTCACCTCTCGTAGTCAGCATAGTACTGGAACTCCTAGCCCCAGCAATCAGATCAGAAGAAGAAATAAAAGGCATGCAAATTGGAAAGGGAGAAGTAAAACTTTCTATTTGCAGATAACATGATACTGTACATAGAGAACTCCAAAGATTCCACCAAGAAATTACCAGAACTGATACATTAATTCAACAAAGTAGCAGGATACAAAATTAATATCCAGAAATCAGTTTCATTTTATATGTCAATAACAAACTAACAGAAAGGGAAATTAAGAAAATAATCCCATTCATAATTGCTTCAAAAAGAATAAAATATGTAGGAATAAACCTAACCAAGGATGTAAAAGACTTGTAGTCAGAAAATTATAAGACACTGAAGAAAGAAACTGAAGTATATATAAATAAATGGAAGCGCATATATATAAATGGAATACAAATAAATGGAAAATGTTTTATGTTACATGGATAGGAAGAATTAACATAATTTAAATGTCCATAATACCCAAACCAATCTATAAATTCAACAGTTCCTATCAAGATTCCAATGCAGTTATTTAACAGAACTAGAACAAATATTTCAAATATTTCAAAAATTTGTTTGGAACCACAAAAGGTGCCACATAGCAACAGTGATCCTGAAAAAGAAGAACAAAGTTGGACTAATCATGTTACCTAATATGAAACTATGCTATAAGGCCATAGTAATCAAAAGAGCATGGTACTGGCATAAAAACACATTTATCAATGGAACAGAATAGAGAGCCCAGAATTAAACCAACATTTTTATAGTCAATTAATATTTGATAAATGGTGTTGGGAAAACTGGACAGATATGTGCAGAAAAATGAAAGTAGACCACCTTCTTACACCACACACAAGAATAAATTCAAAATAAAGACTTAAATGTTAGACCTGAATCCATAAAAATCCTAAAAGAAAATATAGGCAGCAGAATCTCGAACATTGCTCGTAGCAATATTTTATTGGATATATCTCCTCAGATAAGGAAAACAAATGGGACTAAAAGTTTTTGCACAGCAAAGGAAAACATCAACAAAATAAAAAGACAACCCACAGATTGGGAGAACATATTTGGCAATACATCTGATAAGGTGTTAATATCCAAAATTTCTAAAGAACTTACAAAACTCAACATTAAAAACAATCCAATTTAAAAATGGACAAAGGACCTGAATAGACACCTCCCCAAAGAGGACATACACATATATATGTATGTGTATGCCAGTAGATATATGTAAAAATGCCCAAGGTCACTCATCACCAGAGAAATGCAAATTAAAACCACAATGAGATACCACCTCACACTTGTCAGAATGGCTATCATGAATAAATCAACAAGTGCTGGCAAGGATGTGGAGAAAGGGGAACCCTTTTGCACTTTTGGGAATGCAGACTGGTGCAACCACCATGGAAAGCAGTATGGAGATACCTCAAAAATTAAAAATGGATCTGCCTTTTGACCCAGTGATCCCACTTCTGGGAATATATATGAAGGAACCCAAAACACTAATTCAAAAGAACATAAGCTCCACTATATTCATTGATGCATTATTTATAATCTCCAAGTTATGGAAGCAACCCATGTGTCCATCAATAGATGAGTGGATAAAACAACCGTGGGACATTTACACAATGGAATACTGTTCATCCTTAAAAAAGGAAAATTTTCCCTTTGCAAAAGTATGGATGGACCTGGAGAACATTATGCTAAGTGAAATAAGCCAGTCAGAGAAAGGTAAATACCATATGATTTCACTCATATATACGTGGAATCTAATGAACAAACTAAACTAATAAGCAAAATAGAGACTCATAGATTGAGAGCAGGATGACATCTCAGTGTGAGGAGAGGGGGCGGGGCTTAGCAGGTTGAGGGCTGAGCAAAAAGGAAAAAGGACTCATTGACATGGACAACAGTGTGGTGATTGTGGGGGTGCAGAAAGGATGTAAGGAGAGTAAGTGGTAATGAAAAAATATATATAATAAAAATTAAAATAAAAAACACATAAAACTGGATAAAACATTTTCAGGCCAAGAACATTTAGTTGATAAATGGGGGAGGGGGGCATAACACCCTTGATGAGTAGATGAGACAAAAGCTAGTTTATGGATTAAGGCTGGAGTTGAAGGCAAGAATTAGGACCAATACAAGTAGACTATCCATCACAGAAGTCTAAAAGAACAGTAAACAGAGAAATAGTACAATAACTAGAATTCCATGAGAATAAAAATTATTTTGAGAAAATGGAAAACAGGAGAAGATTCTGAGAGGGATTCCAGTGGCTTGCATATTGATGAATAATGTATGCAGATGACAACAGTAGACACTGATTTTATACAAAAGTATTTTTGAAGGGTCATACATTTTTCTGAAGTGTACTATCAATTTTGTTGCTAATTAGACATTAATGTTAATAGAGTTCTTTTCACAGTGTTTGGCATTAGAATAGACATTCAATATGTACTGCATAAATGACCCTAATTGTAATGTTCTGAATAATATTTTTTAAATTATTGGTTAAATGTTAACACTGTACTCCTAAAAACGTAGGTTGATTTTTACTTAATAGATGGTGAAAAATTTTATTGCTTAATAAGCCACAGAAAAATACTTCATTAATTATTCTAAAACAAGTGATCAAATGTAATCACCATATTTATTGAATGACAAAGCCGCTAGGTGATAATACTAATATTTCAACAGCCCTGTTACTATCAAGTTAACTATTCTGTCTCTGACATCATTACAAATTATTACCATAGAGGCAAAAAAGGAACTAGCCACTAGATAACATAAAAATAAGTACAATTTGTAGAATGACAGTAAATAAAGGTTAAGATGTTTTTGCCCTGGCCAGTGTGACTCAGTTGGTTGGAGCCTCGGCCCATAACCGAAGGGTTGTGGGTCTGATTCCCAGTCAGAGCACATACCTATGTTGTCAGTTCAATCCCTGGTCTAGGTACATGAGATTCTAGAGAAGGCAACCAATCAATCCTCTCTCACATTGATGTTTCTCTCTTCCCCTTCTCTCCCCTCCTCTCTAAAAGCAATGAAAAAATGTCCTCAGGTGAGGATTAAAAAAAAAAAAAAAAAAAAGATGTTTTTGAATCCTGGATTACAGGAAAAATTGTAACTGTTCTAACATGCTTGAGTATTTCTATTGCCAAATACCTATAAGTTTATTAATTGTATTCTGTATAGATCTTTTGTAAATACTTGCCATATAGCATGTTTATGGGTATTTTAATGTGACAGAATTTACATTGATTTTAATATTTATAGTTTTCATTTAAGATGTTTTATATAGCAGCAAAAAATAAATAAATCCAGCCAAGTCCTTGTGAGAAAATATCTTATGTTACATTAAGATGGTACTGGCCCACCTTCATTAATAGAGTATGGCCTTTCAAAGTGATTTTGACAGGTGGGTAAGTTTATAGTAACCCAAGGCTAACATTTTTAGGATGACCAGTTGCACTGTTAGGTGGTATCAGAACAGTTAAATGTCCTACATAAAAACTGAACTACTATAATCTTGGCCTAATTAACAATGTGTTCATTATACCCTGCTTTTAGACCAGTCACATGCAAAGCACAATTAAGTGTTAAATAACATATTAGCTTGCCCACAATATTTAATAGTTTTAAGTTCTATTTTGGGCATTTATAATTTTTTAAATAAAAATATTTTTCATTTCTTCAAGACAGACTTTAAAGCTATGCAGTCTTTTTATAATTTCAAAAAATGTTCATTTAAAATAATTAGAGTATCATATATAAATTTAAAACTTTCTCAGAGGTAAATCCTTTCTGATTTCTATGCCTCTACAATACATGCATATAGCTTATTTTTAAATAAGTAATGACCTTATTACATTATATTAACAGCTCCAGTATGGAAAATGTGTTGGCTGTTGCAGTTAAAGATTTATTTTGAGAGAGAGAAAGGAGAAAAACATGAATGTGAGAGAAAACATTGGTTGCCTCTTGTATACGCCCCAACTGGGGACCAAACCCCCAACCCAGGCATTGTCCTGACCAGGAATCAAAGTGGTGACCCTTCACTTTGCAAGACGCCCCATCAAACCACACTGGTCAGGGCAGTCTATTGAGTTTAACCATGTAAATCTAGCCTAATAGCTATGCCTTGGATATTTAAAGTTAAAAATTAACAAAAAATGGAAGAAATAATTTTCCCCCATTACCTGTTATCCTTTCCCATGCCTACTTTTACTAACAGATTTCTAGTTATCATTTCTTTTTTACTTTTATATTTTTTACATTATTAAAATTATTTTTCCCTTTTTATTGAATTCCTTGAGGTGACATGGGTTAACAAAATTATACAGCTTTCAGGTGCACAATTCCACAATGCATCATCTGTACACTGTATTGTGTTCACCACACCAAGCCATCTCCAGCCATCACCATTTATCTCCCCTTTACCCTCTTCTACCACCCCCTGGCCCCGCAAATGCCATGTCCATGAGGTTTTTCTTCTTTGCGCAATACCTTCACCTGCCGCCAGCTCCCCTCCCTGCCCCCATACTGTCAGCCTGTTCTCTACGAGTCTGTCTGTATTTACTTGTTCATTCATATTGTTCATTAGTTCTATGTGTGTGAAATCATATGGTACTTGTCTTTCTTTCTCTATTATTTCTTAATCAGCCCTGAACCAGTACCATTGTATATTCTTAATGCCATCTCATGAAACACACTATTTAAAATGAAACCTGGATTTATTTAGCCAAGGCTTTTTCAAACTTTGTGTTCTTTGGAGAAAAAACGGAGTGAGGAGTCTATGATAGTCAAATTAAGTTAAAAGTCTCCAAGATACCACACAGCAATAAATCCTAAGTTTTACTTTATTTCCAACTTTTGGTATTTGCACATGGAATCCCTTCTAATGTTTGAGAAAGAATTTGTCCTTATATATTTATTCCAGCTATGAAGTAAATCAGAGTGATCCTATAACCAGTTGCAAACATAAGAACAGTCATTCCTGAACTAATTTAAAACACACGAGGTGTAAAGTGCCCCCTGCCACTTTCCCTTACTTAATCTATCAGGTTGGTGCAAAAGTAATGTCCAACTTTTTAAAAAAAGTTTTAGATAGTATTTATTAAATTTGTGTTTCTTATAATTTTTGGATGTCACAGTGACTAATTTATACTTATTTTTTGATTATCGAAGTATTGTTCATAATCATCCGCAATATTTGTACCCATGTTCATCCTATCTAAAGACCACATTAGAAATGTTTTACTCTATGAATTTCATAAAGGTGCCAATGCAAGTACAGCACCAAAGTCTATTCAGAGTGCTTATGGGGATGATGTAGTGACCAAAATACTTTGCAGGGGGTGGTTTTCCTGTTTCTGAAATGGGGATTTCAGTTTGAAAAATGACCCAAGAGGGTCGTCCCAAAAACTTAATTCTGAAGTGTTGGAAGCTGTTGTCACAGAAAACCCCACCATTACCTCTAGGAAACTTGCAGAACAATTTAACATCACCCATACAACCGTGCTACGCCAACAAAAAGGATTGGACAGGTTTGAGAGTTGGAAAAGGGGCCCTACACAAACCATCTCCAGAGAATCTGCAGCAGCCTATTGCTTCTTGTGAATCATTGCTTTCACGACACCTTCAGGCACCATTTTTAGTAGGCTTGTTACAGGTGCTGAGAAGTGGAGCGTTTACCATAATGTTAAACACCACTGATCATGGATCAGTCGAGGAGGAAGAAGAGTTCAACAACCCAGAGGAGGACTTCATCCAAAGATCATGTTGAGTGTATGGTGGGATATGGAAGGAATTGTCCATTATAAACTGTTAGAAATCAATCAAGCAATTACTGCTAATCTTTACTGTGAACAACTTCATCATCTGAAAGCAGCTTTGAACCAAAAGCGACCCTCCTTAGTCAACAGAAAGGGTGTCATCTTTCATCACGATAATGCTTGTCCTCACACTGCTTGACTCACCAAATATTTCTTGAAAGAGCTTGGTTGGGAAATATTGCCCCATCCTCCATATTCTCCTGACCTTGCTCCTTCTGATTATCACTTGTTTTGGGGACTACAGAACCCTTTTGATGGTCTTAGGTTGACATCAAGAGAAGAGGTTGAAAATGAGTTGGATTCATATTTTGCTTCAAAACCTAAAGATTTTACAAGCGTGGCATTTATAAGCTAGTTGGTAGATGGAATGAGGTTCTAGAAAGGAAAGGAGGTTATGTTAACGAATAAATGTTTTCATAATCATGGGCTTTTTCATTTTTAAAAGACCTTGAAATTGGACATTATTTTTGCACCAACTTATATAAGGAAAGGTATGGGTGAGTGTTAACTACAATGTTTCCAGCTTATAGCTTCCTAAGCATATTTCCAGTTTGCCTACTCTTAATTTCAAGAAACCAAAAATGCCCTTGCAGCCCTGGCTGGTGTGGCTCAGTGGATTCAGTGCCAGTTCAATTCCCAGTCAGGGAACATGCTTGGGTTGCATGCCAAGTCCCCAGTTGATAGGCTGCGAGATATAACCATACATTGATGTTTCTCTCCCTTTCTCCTTCCCGTCCCTCTCTAAAAATAAATATAAAACATTTTTTTAATGCCCTTGCACATTTGATACAGTAATAATACCATGCTGAAGTTTATCACAAGAATACTATCACATGGGTCATATTCTGACACACATTACTCTGTGTGTGTGTATGTGTGTGTGTTGGGGGAGAGGGGGTGTTTGTTACAAGGAGTCTGTCTGGTTTTCTTCTCCATAACCAGCCAAAAAAAGGTAATTGATTGTATTTACTTCTCAGAGCTTCAAATAATAAGTAGGCAAATATTAAAAGTATTCTGAATAATAAGATTCTTTCAACAATGGTATTACAGTAGTCCCTCTCTATATCGTGGTTCACTTATCACACCCTCACGGTATCGCAGGATTTTAAAAAATATTAGATTTAATTATTTGTTGCGGA
The DNA here is from genome assembly GCF_987537825.1 of Furipterus horrens. NCBI lineage: Eukaryota > Metazoa > Chordata > Mammalia > Chiroptera > Furipteridae > Furipterus > Furipterus horrens. The sequence continues at coordinate 37,159,992 of NW_028327175.1, forward strand.
TTTTTCGCTATATTATGGGAATTTGCGGTACTTTATACGTATGTTGTTAAAGTGACGTAGGTTTAAGAGTGTAGAATATGTTTAAGAACATAAGTAGTGTTTATAAGTGTGGAAAAGGTTAATAAGGAAGTGGGAAAGGTTAATAAGGGACTGGGAATGGTTTATAAGTGTGTTGGAAGGGTTTATAAAGCCTTAAAAAATATATAAATACTAAAATAAATGTAAGGTTCCTACTTTGCGGATTTTCATCTATCGCAGAGGGTTCTAGAACGTAATACCTGTGATAAGTGAGGGAATACTGTATTTGTTACGATGAGAGAAGATAGATTTTCCCGAAGAATCCCAAATCTCACGAGTCTCTATTTTGAATCCACACACACACACACAAACACACACACAAATATTGTAAAACCTGTTAACCTCACATGTATAAAAAGGTTCCATAAATGTTGGGAAAAGCTGAAGAAACAAGAATGGCACATGCCAAACAAATTAAAATTGACATGTGTTAAGATTTTAAAAGAAATTTAAAAAATATATATTTCAGCTAAGTAAATATCTTTAAATTATCACAACAGAACCAATGAAACCACAGCTTTAGCAGATAACTGAACATGAAGAAGATATCTTTTGCTCTAGTACTTTAAAACGTGGCCAAAAGTGAGACAGATGTAAATAAATTCTTGTTGTTAATAACTTGATGGCAGAGACCCAAAAGCATTGTAGATATATCTTAACCTAGTTTTTCTTAAACTGGCCTCTGCAGATCCATGAGGGTCAGTAGTTATACCTAGGCATTTTTTAAAATTTTGTTTTCATTTAAATAAAAACAAAAGCATATCCTAGGTCACTTGAATTACTAACTCATAGCTAAACAGTGAATTATTTCAGTGCCTAGGGTTGCAATGTGTTGATTATAATGGCATCAAGTAGGAACTGACAGCCTAAAATAATAGTAGTGAGGTACTATTCATACTAGTCCATGAATAATTTTCATGGGTCCTTGGTTCTCATTTGAGAAACATTACCATCAACTTTTACAAGTACGCTTAGCTACAAATGAAATCCATAACCCTCTGAAAAGTCTAACTTCGATAACATATCTAACTTGAATTATTTTATTACACCCCCCAAAAAAAACAAAACTCAGCACCTCCTAATAAAAAAGTATCAAATTTATTTCAATGTCTACTTTCATTTTTTAAATTATAGCTCTTGGACAATTTCTGTAACTTAAAATTCACTACCAGAGATGAAGAAAATATTAATAAGCTATTAAATACTGACAGCGAGTAAAATTATTGGACCATGCATTTATAAAAGCCATATTTCATAGTAAAAAGTTCCAGTTACACTTAAGAAAATACCCTTTAGCTTTTTATTTCTAATTACAACATATTCTCATTTTGACAAAATTTATCTTTTTCACCCAATTACTACTATGCCAAACAAAATTGTTCCAAATGTGAAGCCTTTCTTTACCACTTACGAAATATGACTTACTCTTTATGAGTTCCTTAAAAGAAATTTGAAATTTTAATTTTCACTGTCAACTTGTTTGATCAAAAATTATAGGACATCACTACCATGAGTTAAATGGAATAAAAAGTGGCATCTTATGTAATCAGCAAATTATCAGATAAGACATTTTTATTACTTCACATTTCTACTTAGCACAGTAAGAATAAACTGGTTCCAAAGTACTACAAGGTTTGGAATTTCTACTGCAAGCTTTAAACCATAGTGTTACTCTAGTCAATAAGTCATCTCTAAGTAAACGGCAGTGTGCATAAGTACAAAAATTGTTATATCCAGTAGGTGGTATTCTATATAGTCAAGATAATAAGAGAATTTTTAATAAAATTAATTTTAAAAAGGCAGAATGTCTGATAATTACCAGTATCTCAAAGGCTAAAATGAGAAAAATGTAGAAAATTGAAGTACTCAATATTTTGTTTTGAGAAAACCAGAAAGGATTCTAAGAAATAAGCAATAATGATAAAAGATATAATTAATATACTGGATCTCTTTTAAGCCAAAGCACACTTTTCACCTCAGGACAGTTCTCTCATTTTTACATTCTTAAATTTCCTTTGTCCAGAACAGGACCCCATTTTGAGCTAGTATTTGAAGAGTTCATAATCTAAAGTCATTTTTTCCCCCACAGGATATTTACATTTCAGGACATAAGCTGCAAAATGGCAAATGACTTAGTTGGTTATAAAGAATTTGTAGAATAAATGACAATTTACAGTAACTGTCAACAGACTTCTATATGGAAGCCTAAACAGTAGAGGTCTGAACACAAATCTTCTATATCCTCAGACTTCATTTACTAAATAGTCATAAATCCAGAAAAGAAACCTTAAAGAGGGTCCTTCCAAAGCTGCATAATTTCCCAAATAAGCTTCTCACGGTGGCAGAACCTGTTTATTACTTCAATCCTTTTTCAGTCTTTTAGCTTTCGCAATATTTTCTTGACGTTTTTGTTTTTTCTTCTGCTCCTTTTCCCTGGCCTCAATCATCTTGGCCAATTTCCAGGACAGTACAGCACTTGCTAGAAACAATGGAGTAAGGGCCAAAATAACAGTTGTAAGGAAGCCATATGGGTCCTTTGCAGCCCATTCCACAACATACTCAGCCCAAGCCTTTATATCAAACATCTTTGTAGCCGTCTTAGGAAAGGGGAGCTGGGGGAAGAGAAGAGAAAAGAATATGTGGTTAATCAAATTTTGAAAGTCACATTATACAATCAGTTAACTCAGAATTCCATTATCACTTATTAGTTATGTTTTTTAAAAGTACTAATACTATTTTAATAGATTAATATCTCCAGTTAAAAAAGAATAATTCAATTAGGACAATCAGAGTGACACTTAAAAAGACATGAATGTATAGAAGATAAAAATGAAAACCATGTGGAATCTGTTATAAGGACTATGCATTCTCCCATGCTGCCTATATTCAAGATAAACTTTTAACAGCAAACTTTTATAAGAATCTTGAGTTTTACACACTCATTCCAGGAAACGGTTGAATCCCATTTGTCATTTTTTTGACATAGCCTTAGTACTATTGAGTACTAATTAACAAAAATGCAAGTCATCAAACTTGCTGTTTGAAAAAGAGAAGCCATAGTATGTGAAATGCTTGGGGAAGGGAAGGGAAGGTAATGAATGGCCATTTCCAGGAATAAAAAGAAGGTAAGAAGCCACGATAATATCCACATTCACATGCAAAGAGATATAAGCAAAATCTGACATGTTATTTTATGCCATCTTTCTGCTTTGAGGGCTCCTACTTGAGGACATAATTTAATAAATGAGAATATATTTAATAACGAGAAAATTAACTGTAACAGGTGCCATGGATTTGTTTCCTTTTGAGTTGATAAGGGAGGGCCAGCTGGCAAATGAGGACAGTGTGGATTTGAGTGTCATTTTTATTTTGCCCCAGAGGCTTTTCTACCTTTCATGTTTGTGTCAACCTCTATTCAAAGTGGAGAATTAGAATACCTTGGCTGGAATGGGTGTATATACAGTCACATGTATTTTCAGCTGGGATTTTAAAAATTATCTACCTTAGGCTTGAGTTGTGATCTCTAACTTTGTCCTGGAATTATTAGTGAGCCAGTTACAATTTCAGATGGATGGCTCTTGGTTGGTTGTCTTCTTTAGCTCTACTATATACTTCTGAGAGGTTTAAATTCTATGTGCTGGATGGGTTGAAAAGAATAGATAACAGAATAAAAAGCTTAAGTCACAACTTATAGAATAATTATAATACAATGTTAAGTGAAAAAAAATTAAATTGTAGATATGCAACTATAAATGATACCTAAAATTGCCTGGCACATCATAGACACCCAATATCCATATCTTCCTACTTTGAAAAAAGAAATAATTACTACAACTGCAAATGCCCTATAAGAAAATCCTAATTACTGGGGATCATGTATTTTACTGTTAGTTATTTAAACAATTATAAATTTTATAATTCACTGACATAAAAAGACATAGCTCGCTGATGTTACACCATTTACTTACAGGATTAAGTACATAATTACAAAATCAAACACCTCGCCTTACTCTTTAAAGTTTTTTTTCCCTCTCCCTATTATACAATTCGTGTTCTCCATGGAAAAATCAGAAGAGGTAACTAAGACAAAATATAAATCACCCACAATCCCATCACCTCAAGAAAACTGCCACTGGTTTTTACTATATCCTCCGGTTTCTTCATATTTTCAACTGAAAACGCATTAAAGTGTCTAAAATGTTAAATATCCTAGCCCACCTTCCCACCTCCCAAATTCGTACGCCCCACCTACACAGCCAGAACTAGGCCCTACAGTGACCCGTCCCTTTCAACTTCTCCAGCCCAGCAATGAATTAACTAACGCAAAACACAGGGATAAGCAAAAGAACTTTGAGTAAAGAGTAAAGCCGGAGTGAAGGGCCTGGTTTATGGCAAAGTTTTAGCCAAGAACACAAAGAATGGAGTTAACAACTCCCTTGTGCCTCCCAAACTTTCAGGAATAAATATTACTCTTCTTCCTTCCGTAGGGGTTCACCGCCTTGATCTCCGGACCAGAGAGACCCGCGCCTGAAGCTGTAGCTGATGACACTTCCGCTTCTTCCTTAGGTTTCTCCCTCGCTCATTCTTCCTTCCTGAACCCACCCGGCCGCCAGTCCCTGGGGGCCCACATTCACCAAACTCTGTCGGCCGCGGTGAGCGCAAACCAGCAGGACTCAAAGCGGCCATCCCGTGGAACACAAGATAGCCCCTGCCACACCTCTTGTCGCCGATGCCGTGGCCGCCTGCGCTGGGCACGAGGACAAAACCTCACCGGAGAGGCCCACCAACCTCCCGCGCATCGTGCCCAGGACCATGGAACCGGACCCGGACCCCAACCCGCAACTCACCACCAGGCCGGAAGCAGGAAAACGGAAGCTGCGGCCTCCCCGCCCCGCCCACAGGTCGGCCCCTGTCTGAATCCGGCCTGAGGAAGTCGAGGGGTCAGTTTCCGGCTGCGCCATAGCTGCGTGGGTCCCGGTATCTCGACTTCCAAGATACGGGGCGGGGAACGGGACGGCGCTGGGGTTTCCGGGAGCGGCGCTTGATGGCGTGGTGGCGCGGCTGGGCTCAGGCCTCCAGGAATGGGTCCGGAACCCCCGAAGCCTTTTCCCTTTGCCCCCTAGGCCAGCAGAGAAACAGTCCCCCTTCCCTGCTGGAGTTAGGTGATGGAAGGCCCGGGTGGGTGAGGTCTGAGGCCCCTGGAAACTCGGACCAAAGAGCGTCGGCAAGAAAGGAGTTGGTCCCCATAGTCAAGGTGAGGGTCGCACAGCGACTCCTGAAGGTTTCTGGCGAGTTCCTTCTGGCTCACAAGCCACCTTTTGCTCTTCTTGTTGGCCAGTAGTTAAAGCTTAACGTAGAGGAGACAAAAAAGCAGTAGGACCCTAGTGGATGCCCCGAATCTTGTTACTAAGGGAAAATGCAGCCATGCTATATCAGGGCTTTTTGTTGTTTGTATTTAATTTAAGAACCCAACTCATTTCACAAAAGAATGATCGATATTTGCCCAAAGTAAACGATAAATAATTATACTGGGCATAGAGTTCCCACAGAGGCACTTGTTCTTTCAGTACACAAATAAAGGGATGCAAAAGTCAACAAGCAGAAGGAGTGTGTTAATATTGTCTTCTAATCTACAGGAACTGAAAGATTAGCTCTGCTGTGGTTGGTGACCAAATTTTGTGATTGCTTGCACTGAACTGCTCTGTTTGACTACTTCAGCAAATGTTGCAAGACCTCTTCACTGTTGTATGACAAATAAAGCAGGTTTTTATTCTTGAAAGACTATAGAATGTTCTCTTGGAGGAGCAAGCTGTAACATGTATAAATAGTTTAGGTATAACATTAACTATTGTTTACCAGGGAACAGGCTTTTGGCAAATAATCTAGAATAATGTTCGTTGGGCATATGTTAATGTTTGTATGTTGTATTAGCAGCAGTTGTTCCCTTACTCATTTTTGTTTGAAGACTTGGATGATGGTTTCAAAGTTTATGTTGCCAGATCTAGCCTGTACCTGTAGTAGCCAGAAAAAAAAACAGACCCAGTAACTGGATTGTGTGTATGGAAAACTTTACTTGCTGGAGGTAACATTATATGAATTTTTACAACTTGTCCAAATAGTATTTCCCAAAGGGGGTCAGAATTTAACAGCCTTTATTGCAAAGCTAAGGTGGAGAGACAGTGTTCCCAATTACTGCTTTCCCCGTAGATTGCTCTGCTGCATCCCTTGTTGAGCACATAAGAGTCATGGGCCAGAAGATTTTGCACATAAGAAGGAAGTCTCTGTAGCTCTTTGGCTCTAGTGTTAGACCATGCTTTTACAGTCAAATATTACTGAGCTAGCTTCCAGTTCCAGCGCAGTCTGCAAGTTCAGGAATAGCATATAGGGTTGCCACTGCTGAGTGCCTTATTACAACCTGCATTGCCTTAATGAGAGGTAGCATCAGGGTTGGTTCTTTCTATAGTGAAAGTCTTTGTGAGTTGAGATTCACTTGTCTCTGCTGATCTGTAACTGTAAGTCACTCTGAACCTGTTTCCTCTTCTATTTGTGGTAAGTGTACTAGATTATCTCTGGTGTTTTTCAGCATTCAAATTCTGTCAAATGGATTTGACCATTTTTCTGACATGCTTCAAAAGCAGCAGCAGAATAAGGAATTTAGTGGAAACATAGCCAGTTTTCTTAGGGTCTTATTCTTTATTTGAAAAATTCCTTAATTGGGCTTTAATTCTCTCAAATGTCTTTCAGAATACCAACTTAGAATAACAAGGAAACAAGGTCAGCCTGTATTTATTTTTAAGAAATACAATCTTATCCATGTAATTAACCAAATTATTGATAACTAAACTTTATACTTAATTAAGGAGGGTTTGTCTTTCCATAGGAATAATTTTGTTGTAGGATATCACACCAGCAGCCCCATCTGCACTAGTTACTCTGTTGCAGTGGTTTTCAACCTGTGTGCCAGCATGAATTTTTAAAACATGCAAAACCTGACTATTTAGTTGGTGGCATGACTTCTTTTCCCTTAGATTGTCAAATTAAAAAATGACAACAGCCAACACAGTAATAGCAGTACAGTGTTAATGAGTCAAAATTATACCTATTTTTTCTCAGATCTGCAAAAAAATCTTTTTTCACGTGCCACAGAGTTTCAGTGATTAGTTTGTGTGTACAATGACCAACAAGGTTGAAAATCACTGCTTTGTTGCAATTATATTTTGAAAATTAAGTCTTAAAAAACAGTAACAGTTTTTTTCTCTTAAAAATATTCTTAGTTTTTTTCATGTGTTTGTTGGAAAGTATTTTTCCCTTTAGAATGCAAAGTTACATTTCACCCTGACTCCTGTCATAATTGTGAATGAATGAAACCTGAACGAGATTCTCTTATGATAATCCAGACCTGACTAAATATTTTGAGAGCTTTCTTATCTGTTTAACATTTTGCTTGTTTCCATGCAGTAACACTTTGTATATTTGACTTATTTTGATGGAATTGGTTTCTTCCCTAAGTTTTATTTTGTGAGTTTTTTCTTTCATAGATATACAATGTAAACACATCTCTTAATAGGCATATTTATGTGATTATCAAGTAATAAGTTTTAGTGATATTTGGAAGATCATACTGAATAATAATCTTTTAAAGCTATTTATTGAGTTCTTACTATGTACCAGGTACTGAGCTAGATGCTTCACATCTATTATCACTAATCCTGAGACTATAAACAACCCCACAGAATAGTATTCTTATACTCATTTTACAGATGAGGCACCAGAGACTTAAAAAGTACAAGATTCTAAGCACATCTGCCAAAATCCTTAGTGAAATTTTTTAATGTCCAAAGATTTGGCAAAAACGATTATTTCTTTTTTAAAAAATATGTTTTATTGATTATGCTGTTACAGCTGTCCCAATTTCTTTTCCCTCTGCTCCCTTCCACCCAGTGACCCCCCTCCCTCCAGTTGTTCCCACTCCCTTAGTCCATGCCCGTTGGTTGTGCATATAGTTCTCAACACCTTCCTGTCTATTCCACTCCCTCCTACTATGCTTCTTAATTCCTGCATCATCTCCCTCCCTTTCCCCCCTTCACTCTCCCCACTGACCTCCCCACTGTATGTTCCCCATACCTATAATTCTTTTCCCACTCTCATTGCCTACTTAGTTTGCCTTTGTTTCGATTCTCTAGTTTCTGTTGTTGGTTGTTGTGATACATTTTCATTTTAATGTTCATAGTTTTGATCCTCCTTCTTCTAAACAAGTCCCTTAAACATCTCATATAACGGTGGTTTGGATCTAATGAACTCCTTCAGTTTTACTTTGTCCTGGAAGCACTTTCTCTGCCCTTCTATTCTGAATGACAGCTTCACTGGATAGAGTAATCACGGTGGTAGGTTTTTGCTTTTCATTACTTTGAATATTTCTTGCCAGTCTCTTCTTGCCTGCAGAGTCTCCTTTGAGAAATCAGCTGATAGTCTAATTGGGACCCCTTTGTACATAATTCTCTCTTGCTGCTTTTAAGATTTTCTCTTTTAATTTTTGACATTTTGATTATAATGTGTCTTGGTGTGGTTCTCCCTGAGTCCAGTTTATTTGGAACTCTCTGTGCTTCCTGGACCTGTAAGTCTATTTCTTTCCCCAAGTTAGGGAAGTTCTGCTTCATTATTTTTTCACATAATTTTTCAATTTCTAGTTCTTCTTCACCGTCTGGCAATCCTACAATTCAGATGTTCACTCTCTTATAGTTGTCCCAGAGGTTTCTGAGCCTCTCCTCATTTTCCTCACTTTTTGTTTCCTCTTTCTGCACTGGTTGACTGTTTGTTCCTTCCCTATGTTCCAATTTGTTGATTTGATCCCTGGTTTTCCTTCCCTCACCACTTGTTTCATACGTGTTTTCATTCATTTCAGCAGGACTAGCCTTCATTCCTTCCCCATCTTGAGTAAGTCCCGCTGTTATTTCTGTAAGTTGTCTTATAACTATAGCTCTGAACTGAGCCTCAGAAAGGTTATCTGTTTGTCAGTTAATTCATGTATTTGCTTTCTGGTCAGCTGCATGATTGGAATCTCTATCATTATCCCTGCCATCCGGGCAGCTTTCTGCTTCCTTGGCGGGGCTGTCACACCTCCTACGCTATAGGGGGTGGAGCCCCATGCACTCGTCACTACGGGGCAACCCTTCTCACCACACTGTGGGGCTTTGTGTGGGGGTGGAGGTCCAAGATGGATTCCTGGTGTTCTCTGCTGAGAGACTGGGAGCCTCCTGCCCCTCCGTCCCCACACCCTCAGGGCCTCACAGTCCGAGGCAATGGGGGTCTGCCTTCCCCAGCGTTGGAATCGCAAGCTGACTGACAGGTTTGGTCTGCAGCTAGGCAGCTAGGGGTGCTCCCAGGCGCTTCTTGCCTCCCCTTAAATACTGATGTCTGTGGTTACCACTGTCCCACCGCCCGTCACTGCAGCTGCCTCCACTGGCACAGCTTGACCTCTCTGCCCGGCTTCGCCCCTCCTACCCGTCTGGACGAGCACCACTTGTTTATAACTTAATATGTTGGACTTCCATGTAGCTTTATTTTCTGGAACTTCTAGTTATTTCTGGTTTTGCGGTAGTTGTAGTCCTTCTTAGTTGTGGAGGGAGATGGAGTGTGTCCGTCTAGGCCTCCATCTTGGCCGGAAGTCCCCAAAAATGATTATTTCATAAAATGAAAGTATGTTTTTTGATTCTATAATTGTTAATTAACTGATAATCACAACTAACATCTTCCTATACTTTAAAATTGCCTGTTGCCCAGGTGGTGGTATGTCTCAAAGAAGTGTTGAAGTATAGAAAGTTCTCTCCAGCCTTGCCACTTCGTCTCACATACATGAATTGTCTACCATCCTCTAACTTCTCTATTGGCCCTTCACTATTAGACCATCCGATTAGTGATTCCCCCATTTCTTCAGTCTTGTTTTCTGAACAGATCCAACTTTGCCAATTTGCTTCCAGCCTGTTTTGCCTACAAAGTATCACCAAATTATTATATTCTAGAAAGTTCATTGAGGCCTATCCAATAACAAAGAATTTTTTTTCCAAATGTTATTTTTCACCCATTGTTAAATGTAATTTAAATAATTAGCTAATATTATGAAGTACTTAAGGCATGCTTTAAAACTTATGGGCTATACCAACTAAAGAGGTGATGAAACACTTAAAAGGTAGCATTAGTCTTCAAAATAAAAACAAGAAGATTTAGTAGGGAGCAGTGCAAGGTTATCTAATTCAGAAGAGCTGCATATAAATATACATAGCAAGATAACTACTTAGACCTACTTTGACCAAAACTTGCTTGGAACATTATTGTCATATTTTTGCAGGGCTACTGCCTGCCTTCCCTTTTTTTCCCCCACAATATCTCAATTTGACATCTTATTTGTGTACTGGTTTATCATCTGTTTTTCCCACTAGAATATAGGTTGTAGGAGATCAGTTACCCCAGAACCAAGAATTTTGTTTTGAATAATTGATTTCAGGTTGTAACATTGCTACTTACAAATAAAACTATTAGTATTTAAACATCATGAAATAATGTAAATTCTGGGAAGTTGTGAAGCTCACATTAAAATACTAAACTGTTGCAGTAGGTTTGGAAAGTAGTAAGGCCTACCCCAGTAAGAAGAGGTCTAAAGATTAGTAAATAAGATGTTTTGGGAAAGGTAAAAATAATTGTGGTTAGCTTGTTAATGGAAGAAGACTAGTTGCTTACAGATTTCCAGGTATGTACTAGGAATGTAGTGATTCATCATCTTCATAGATAAGATAAAAGGAATTTGTCCTAGATTGTAGGTGCTGAGAAATAAGATAAGAACAAGCTATACTAGAGATCTAAACAGAGATCTTTGAAAGTGGGTTATGAGTGTGGATGCAGGCTAGATGCCCTCTCTAGATATATTCCACCTTTATGATTCCCAATGCAGATTGCAGGAGAAATACAGAAGTTAGATAACAGATGCTTCTCTTGTTTATTATTCCTTGCTGTCCCTGGCCTTTTCCATGCATTTTAGAAGCATTTCAGTGTGTTTGAGCACAGTTAATATAGGTAGTTATATATTGCTACTTTGAGTAATTTATATAATTTTTTCACATAATACCAAAAATTGGGTGTTTCTGCTTTTAAACACTGAAATTATTTACCTTTACAATTCTATATCTCCAGAATGTACCATACATGCACTTGCAGCAAACTAATTCCCTATACAGTAATTAGAAGGGGCACCCTTTTAAAAGGGTAAAATTTCCAGCAAATCCTTCCAAAGCCTTGGTTTGCAGTCCTGATAAGAGTTTTGAAGGACACTAAGCTTTCCTGCTGAATCCAGAAGCTCAAGTAATAGACCTGTCTCTAAATGATGTAATTATGTTAGTCAAGTAACCTTTTATTTCTGCCCTGGCATCTTCTAATCATTAAATAAGAATTGCTGTCCAATTGGAAAAACTAATCCATATATGGTATAAGAACTCTTCAGGGTAAAAGCAATATGCATTGCAAAAACAGCCCCGAGCAGCTTCACTAAGTAGATTTTAATTTGACACCTTTCACCTTCACCTAAGCAAGTTATTGGAAGTAACCATATAAAACATGGTAATCGTATTTGCTGTATTTCAAGAACATGGTCCTTTGTGTCATACAGTGCCCTTTATATAAAATTCCATTTCAGGTAGGCTAGAATGTGATTATGAAAAAGTTTTGGAAGCCACTTTAAAATTTTTTAATTTTATTTTTAAAATTATATTTTATTTACAGGTAACATACAATATTATGTTGGTTTCAGGTGTACAGCATAGTGATTAGACATTTGTATACCTTACAAAGTGATAACCCTAATAAGTCTAGTACCCATGTGGCACCATATGTAGTTATAGTATTATTGACTATATTTACAACGTTGTACTTTACATCCCTGTAACTATTTTTATAATTGGCAATTTGTACTTAATCCCTTTTACCTTTTTCACCCACCCTCCTACCCACTTCCATCTGACAGCCATCAGTTTGTTCTCTGTGTCTATGAGTTTGTTATGTGAAATCATAATGGTATTTTGTCCTCTTTTACCTGGTTTACTTCACTCAGCATAATACCCTTACCATGTTGTTGCCAATGGTTAAGATTTCACTCTCATTTACCACTTTCTCTTATCTACTCATCTACGGATGGACACTTAGGTTACTTCCATATTTGGCTATTTTAAATAATGCTGCAATGAGGATAGTGGTGCATTTATCTTTTCAAATTAGTGTTTTGGGTTTCTTCAGGTAAATACCCAAAAATGTGTTAAATTAAGAAGTGAAACCATCTGAAATCTGAAAACTCCATTCTGATTCACATATGTCCCCTTGAAGTATAATAAATAATAGTGGTCTATATAATGAATTTCTGAAGGCATTGAATTTGGAGTTTTCCTTTTGACCTTGATTAAATAATTTTCCATTCTCTATAATAAGCAGATAATAATGCCTGCTTTTATACAGAAAGTTGGACCAATATTTTCTGGAGATTCTTATCTAGGTTTTAATATTCTATTGTAGGACTACACTGCATTTGTAGACTTGTATTATTAATGAATATAGGTGTATAATAATCTGATTTAATCTCTAGTTGTAGGTTTATATGTGATCTCATGTGGACCAAAGAAATTATTTAATATTTATATGCCTAGATTCCCATGTCTATAAACTAGAGTTAATAATATCCTGTTTTTTGCAACACTAACTAGTTAATGAATAAACATGTAGCCTCTTTTTAATAAAAGGTTGTATTCTGCAAAATTCATTTGTAAGTTGATTATTGGGAGTGTACTCTGATTCCCAGGGGATTATGTTATTAATAGTAATTATGTTCCTCATTTAGCCTCTAAATGCCTGTTTGGTAAGTGGACAGAGTACCTCTAAATAAAAATAGAAGAAGATATAGGATTTTCAATACTGCTAATAAGTAAAAATTAAGTGAATCTTCGGTTGCCTTTCATGATAGTAAGATTTTTATAAAGAGTGATGGAAAATGAATATGTCTGAGTCTATTTTTTTCAAATTTTTATATCCTAAATGGTATGAATGCTTTGTCATCACCTTTTGACCATCTTACCATATGTGCAGAGTGATACATCTTACCATATATGCAGTCCTGGAATCACTGTTGCAGCTGTTTTCAAGTCTGCTAAACCCTTTTATACCACAGGAAACTAAAATTACATGTGGGTCTATAAATTATTCATGTGTTTATGCAATGCATATGGAATATATTCATATACATCAATCTGTGATGTGCCCTTCTCCCCCACTTTAGTGCCCCCACTTTATTATCCAACCTGAAGGTGCCACCTTGATTGACAGGTGGGGCAGTCATTGCCCCCTGGCATAAGGCTGCAGATTAATTCACCAGTGTTGACCTGGGACAGTGTCCCAGTGGTAGGTGTGAAGATGCAGGTATTTGAGAGGAATAATGCCTATAATGACAACAGAGTTGGCTGACTACTACTAAGTTGTATTGAAGCACTGTAGTAGAAAAATGGGAAGCAGAGCTGTTAATAAGAAATTAAAGCTAAGTGTGAGAGATGAAGAGCCTCTGTGGTAGTTTATAAAGATGTCATTACCATCTATAGTGGAAGAACAGACTCAGTCGAACCATAGGCTGAAGTGCTCACTAATTGGAGTCACAGGCCCCAGAGACATTTGAGCATTGAAGACTTAGGCAAGGCAGGTCTATTAATGTGAAGATGGGGAAACCCAGGATCCCAAACATGGGATGAGGTCATCTGAGTGGATGTCCCTCTGGACCCTTAGGGTGTCCACAGGTAACCCTTCTCTGGTGTAAATAGCTTGTTTGCTGTGCAAGAAAGTACTGTGGAACCTTCTTGCCCACAGGCAGTAGCTGCCCTTCCCTATGCTGCCCCCCTCCTTTTCTGGCTACTGAGCCAATAACTAACCAATAACCAAGCCACTAACTGGGTTAAATCCGAGAAAAGGAGGCTATGCTCTAAAAATTTGCAAGGTTTAACTGGCATATTCTGACAGGAACCAGGGGAGGATTCCTAGAACTGATTTTTATTTTTTTAAATTTACTTTTATTGTATTTTTTCCAACCATTTATATCCTCCTCCATCTCCACCCACCCCTCTCCCTGCTGCAGTCACCACACCACACTATTGTCCTTGTCCATGAGTCCTTTTTCTTTTTTGCTCTATCCCTCTACCCCCTAACTCTCCCCGCCCCCGAGACTGATACTCTCTATCAGTCTGTCTGTATTTTACTTGTTAAGTCCAGTTTGTTCATTGGATTCCACATATGCATGAAGTCATATGATATTTGTCTTTCTCTGACTGGTTCATTACATTTAGCATAATGTTCTCCAGGTCCATCCATGCAGTTAAAAGGGGGAAATTGTTCTTTTTTCAACTGAGTAGTAGTCCATTGTGTAAAAGTACCATAGTTGTTTTATCCACCCATCTACTGATGGGCAGGTGGGCTGCTTCCAAATCATGGCTATTGTAAATAATATTGCAATGAACATAGGGATGCTTATATTCTTTCAAATTAGTGCTTTGGGTTTCTTCAGATAAATTCCCAGGAGTGGAATTTCCAAGTCATAAGACAGTTCCATTTTTAATTTTTTGAGGTGTATCCATACTGCTTTCCACAGTGGCTGCACCAGTTTCCATTCCCTTCAACAGTGCCACATCCTCGCTAGCACTTGTTTGTTGATTTATTGATGATAGCCATTCTGACAGGTGTGAGGTGGAATCTCATTGTGGTTTTAATTTGCATTTCTCTGATGTATGTCTTCTTTGGAGAAGTGTCTATTCAATCCTTTGCCCATTTTTTAATTGGATAGTTTGGGGTTTTTTTGGTGTTGAGTTCTATAAGTTCTTTATGAATTTTGGATATTAACCCTTTATCAGGTGTATTGTCTTTATTTTGTTGATGGTTGCATATGACATGGTATTGTACATAGATAACCCTAAAGAATCCACCAAGATACTACTTGAACTTATCAGTGAATTCAGTAAAACACCAGACAAAATTAATATCCAGAAATCAGTTCTTTTTTGTATACCAATAATGAACTATCAGAAATGGAAATTAAGAAAACAATCCCATTCACAATTGCTTCAAAAGAATAAAATACCTAGGAATAAATCTCCCGAAAGATGTAAAAGACCTATAGTTGGACAATTATATGACACTGAGGAAAGATACTGAAGAAGCTGCAAATAAGTGGAAGTACATACCATGTCCATGAATAGGGAGAATTAACATCATATCATATCAGAGGTGGCTAGTATGCTGATGACCTTGGTAAGATACATGCACTCAGAGAATGGCATAAACACTACGAAGATTGAGGAACTAGCCACTGCAGTAAAATTTCTAGTGATCCACTGGTCAGGGGAGTACTGGGATATCTCCTCCAAAATGAAAGTCAAATTGGTGCCTCTTGCCTCTTGCCTCTTGCAGCCCCTACCACAAAGAAGTAGAGCACTTTGTAGGCCTCTCTTGCTTCTGGAGACAACACGTTCTAAACTAGGCATAATGCTCTCACTTATATACCAAGTTACCTGAAAGTCACATGAAAGGCTGCTGGTTTTGAAAGGGCTCTGCAACAGTTCCAGGCTTCAGGGCAAGTATCACTGATTGACACTTGGACCATATGATTCAGCAGACCATAGGGGTATCGGTGGTGAGAAAAGATGCAGTGTGGAGCTTATGGCAAGTCCTGAAGGAGAATCACAACACAGGGCTTTGGGTTTCTAGAGCCATCATGCCATCCGCAGCAGATAATCGTATGCCCATTGAGCAACAGCTCTGGGTCCCATTAGAGACTGAATGCTTCACCATTAAACACTTGGCACCTGCCTCTCCTCCCTGTCCCTGTCCAAAGGAATGGCTGATTTCCTAACTATCATTCTACCTATATTTTTTAGTTGACATCTAAGAGGTATTTTCCCTTCTTCCCCATTTATTTATGACAAATGGACTTATGGATTCTTTGTTAACATTAAAATCCATTACTGTCATTGTTTATTGAGATGTTTAAATTATCCCAGATTTGACCAATAGGAGCCCAGAATGTGTCCTATGTGTGTCAGGAGCCTCACTGTGTCATGTCATCATTCTTTGGGCCTTTTATTTCTTGGTACAACCACATATTCCAGGTTCATCTTGTACATTCTCTGCTCCAGCCCTGGAATCAGCCATATTTTCAAGGAGCCCTGCATTCTCTTTGAGTAGAATGGTATTCAGGAACCAAGAGCTGAGTGCTACATTTGCTCATCGCTACTGGTGTGTCATTGCTTATAGACCCTCTCAGCAGGCAAAATCATATACAAGTATCTATATTTACTTCTATACCTGTTGAAAACCACAAGTTCATACTGATACTTCCAATTCTAGACTATCACTACTTTCTAGTTTTCTCTTTTCCATCTTGGTAATTCCCTTAACAGAAGGAAACCTGGTAGCCATATTCTCAATATATTTACTCATTTGCTTAAGCCTAGAATACATGAAAGGGTATTTTAGAATTGCTAACTCATTGTGAAAGGAAAACTTACTGGATTTTTAGGTGTCCCATTTGTTTTCAATCCTCACGTTTGCTGCATTTCACAGTGACTGACATAATTGTTTATGTTGTTTAATAGTAGCTGATCATGTCTTTTATCTTCCCAGTCTTAGTGAGTATAATCATGTCACTAAGAATTCCCACCTCAGCTGAAAGAAAGGGCAGATTTCCCCTGAAAGGTGCTGTTTAATCATTGTAAAAGCATATTACAATAGATTGTTGGTAAGTCACTTCTACCCATGCATTAACTACTTAAAGCATGATTACATCTTTTATGACCTTGCATTATGATCATACCCTTTTAAAAATTACAGCAGGCTTTACAAGCTACTAATATTTGAACAAATATTTAGAAAATGGTTCAAGGAAAAACACCACAAAGGCAGTACTTTTAATCTAGAAGGCTAGCACTTTCTGTACTAAAAACTGATTTTGGAGAGATGGCATTTTGTAGTTGAAATATAAAAGTTCAGAATTTTGTGGAAATATGCTATCAACATCATGTTCAAGGATGCAAAGTCATTTGTGCCTTAGCAAGGATTCCTTTTTACTTTTAATACATCGCATAGTTTACTAAATATTTTTAAGCAATTTTAACCTTCCATTATAGCATTAAATGGTAAGCTGTCCAAAGACAAATGAATCCTTTTCTATTGATAGGCTCTTTGAGGAGGGCTTAAATTTTGTTTAGTAAGATCAGTATTCAGTGTTGTTAAATACACAGGCTTCTCCCTCCAAAATGAGAGGTAAACTTAAAATTGTTTACTTTCATCAGCATAAAGTCAGTATGTTAATACCTTGTGTTTTTTGTGGGTTTTTTTGTTGTTTGCTTTTTTTGGGGGGGGGTAGTATTGTACCTTTAGACTTACTGTTACTTGCCCTTCACTAAAAACAAATTTTATGTTAAATCCTAAACTGACCTGTTTTCTGTGAGCTTGTATAACTGGGAAAATATTTGGGAAAAGAAAGAGGAATACTTGTAGTCTTTGAAAAGCATGTTGACCTAATTCATAAGGCCATCTGAAGGCTAGAATTATGCAAGCTGACTTGCTTTGACATTTTGTCCAAATGGCCTTAAACGAATGTATCTATAGTTAAATAAAACTACTAATGAAACAAAATATAAATTTATTATTAGAAAGTGCACCTGGCAGTTTATTTTTGGTTTATCTCTGGTTGGGATTCTTTTAAGGTAGGTTAATTTTTTAGCCAAGTATCATTAAATGTCTGTGATAAGCAGCCTCTAAGATGGCTCCCAATGATACCCACTTCCCAAATCCATGACCTTGTATTATTTCTTCCCATTGAGTTTGAACTAGACCTAATGACATGCTTTTGATGGCAAAAGTGATGGGATGTCACTTCCAAGATTAAGTTACAGAAAGATTCTGGCTTCCATCTTGCTCACCCTCTCTCACTTTAATGGAAGCCAGTTGCCATGTATGAGCTGCCCTATAGACAGGGGAACTGAGAAGGGCTTCTGGCCAACATGGTGAGGAACTGAGTTCTCCCATAACCACATGAGTGAGCTTGGCTGCAAGCTCTTCTTCCTGTCAAACCTTGAGGTGAGGGCCGCCTCTGCTGACACCATGAACGTGGGCATTTGAGAAACCCTGAGCTCTGTTGTGCCCAGATTCCTGACCCAGAGAAACTGAGAGATAATAAGTGGTGGTTATTTTAAGCTGCTAAGTTTAGGGATAATTTATTACTCAGCCGTAGATAACTAGTACAGTTATCCTTTCTAAAAATAAAACGCAAAAGACCCTCAAACCTGTTTTTGGTACAGTTCTAGTTAGCATTTCCAGATAACTGATTTAACACAGTGGTTTTTGACTACTAACTGTTAAAGTCAGTAGAGAGTTATAAAGAAATATAAGCGCCTGAGCTTTGCCCCCAGAAATTCAGTTTGAATTGGTCTGGGGTGAGGTCCAGGCCTCGGGATTTTTAAAAGTTTCTCAGTATTTTTTCAATTCCAGTGAACAGATGGAGAATTACTGATTCTGTTTTGTCTTTATGTGTTTTGGTGATTGGCAGTTAGCTTTCACTAAGACTGGGGAGATCTTGAGAACTACTTATTTTGGCTTTTAGAAAGCAATATATTTCCATAACCGAAGAAACCTTTAAAATTGAACCATGTATGCTGCTTTGCACTGTTTGGTCCACTCCCACCACATGCTTCTCCTTAGACACCTTTGCCCCACTTTCCATTTAGGTGAGTAATGCCTTGGTTTCCCCAACTATTAGTAGAATTTTGAACTGCCATCAGATTACATTGTGTCATGAAGTGGGAAGGGTTTGGATGGTGACATCCACATATCCTCTTTATGGTCTGGTCATTGTTTTAATTTCAAATGAGCAATACACTCAGTTCAGTACTTCAGTCTATTTAAAGCATGTTAACCCCGTGTATCAGAGCAGTTACACATTCTTATTGTGAATCCATCCCTGACTCTGTCATATGTTTTCCAGTTTCAGTCTATTCATGTGTTGTGGATGCTTTTTTTATGTTAAGAAACAAAGGTACCTAGAATTCCCATTATTTACTATTAATAAACTGACATTTTTTAATCTTTAAAACTATTTTCTTGCTTCCTGCCATGGAGAAATACAACTGAATCTTATTGTGCAAGGATTGCACTCTGTCTCATCATCAAGCCCACCTTGAGGCTGGTGTAAAAAAAAAAAAAAAAAAAAAATGCTGATGTCTGCATAACTTGTATCTCTGAAGTAAATCAAACCTGTAATTCAACTTGGCTGCCTCTAAGTCATTTTGATTCCTGCCAACAAGAACATTAATAAACTTAGTATCTCCATAGCTTTATTCATGTGTAAGACCCAATTCCTTATGTCTTGTTTCAGAAGGTGCCTCTGCTCTATCTGATAAAGTGAAAAGTTGGAACAGGTCATACAAATCTAGATCATTGCTTAAACTCGGATTATTGTAGGCAGTGTTCTCTAATTTTTCCTTCTGGTTTTAGGATGGCAAACAATAAAGTTTCTGGGACTAGGATTGTACACTAGTAATTCTTGTCGTGAATAAATATTTTATAAAATTCAGATTATTCATGCTGTTATTCTTCCTACTTTTATTCTTTTGACAATGATAAAAAAAAATTAGGTTTAACTTTTTGCTTTTGGGTCTTGGTTTAGCTCCATGGATTTACAGTTGTGGGAATATTCCAGAACAAGCAGTATTTCTGTAAATTCCCAAAATGGTATGAGACTGATATAGGAAGTATGCTAAGATGGACATGAACCTAATTTGTCCAAAGAATTTTAAGATAAAAATAGAAAAGAATATAGACAACTTGTTTCTAAGTTTCTCTACACATTAGAAGCACCTGGAGATCTCTAAAATTTCAAAGCCCAGACCACACCCATGACCAATTAAATCACACTTTCTGGGGATGGGACATGAGTGTTTTGACTCCGCAGGTCATTCCAGTGTACAGACAAGCTTGGCAACTACTGATTTAGACAACTGTTAACTTCATGATTGGAAGAGAGCACAGCTCTGGCTTCCCATAGTCTCCCCTCCCTGCCTTTGGTGGGCGGTTCTCTGCTGTTCAGATTCTCCATCAATTTTGCCAACTCTGAGCCTAAGTAGAGGCACAGAATGAGGAAATTTAATCACTGAAAGACAACAATTAATAATTAAAGACTAGAGGTGGTTATAAAGTAGTTGATTTGCAAATGTTTTAAAAATAACTTTTACTTGTAATTTTTCCAAATAAAAATTTTGCACCTCATATTTTTTCTATTTTATTTTCAGACACTGAGAGCGTCCTAGGCAGTTAGTTTTACGAAACTGTGGTCCACCAGGATGACGTTTTTGTCATTCTTTGTGTGATTGTTTTAGAATTCCTTCTTTGAGTTAGTCGTCTTTAAATTAACTTAGAGTGATAAATGTCCATTCGCCATGTTTAAAGAAATACAATTTGATACAAAGATAAGCATTTAAAATTTTATTTTCCTTACATACACAGCACATTACTTATTTATATAAGCAATCTGAGGCTTTCCACAAACTGAGGAAGCTGCATTTTAAATATAACAACAACTGTTTACTCATGGGGACTGAATATACATGGTTGACATCCTTTATCATAAATCTAGCATTTGTACAAATAACCACCATGCTGGTCTATAAAAATTTAAAGCTAATAGTGTAACCAATAAAAGAATGGTTTTGCTGTATGCCTATATGAATCTTTAAGAGATTAAATAAAATTGCAATCGAAGCTGCTGGATGGTTGAAATTATCTGAGTAAATATGATCTTGACTTTAATGAATTAACAAGCTGCTTGCTATAAGAAATTAATTTTAAACCATATTGTTTTTCATGTTAAGTCATTTTTATTATTCAGTTACAGTTTACATACATTATTATATTAGTCTCAGGTGTACATTCCAGTGATTAGACATTATGTAACTTACTAAGTGATCATCCTAATAAATCACATGCACCTGACATCATACAGTGTTGTTATGACTATTCTGTAACAACCAGTTTGTACTTCCCAATCCCTTCCCCTTTTCACCCATTCCCATAACCCCCTCCCATCTGCCAACCATCAAAATGTTCTCTGTATCTATGAGTCTGTTTCTGTTCTGCTTGTTTATTTTGTTTTTTAGATTCAGTTGTTGATAGATATGTATTGTCATTTTACTATTCATATTTTCTCTTTTTTTCTTCTTAAAGAAGACCCTTTATCATTTCATATAATACTGATTTGGTGGTGATGAACTTCTTTAGCTTTTTCTTGTCTGGTAAGCTCTTTGTCCTTTGGTTCTAGATGATAACTTTGATGGGTAGAATAATCTTGGTTGTAGGTCCTTGCTTTTCACCACTTTGAATATTTCTTGCCAATCCCTTCTGTCCTGCAGAGTTTCTGTTGAGAAGTCGCTGACAGACTTATGGGAACTTCCTTCTTGCTGCTTTTAAGATTATTTCTTTTAAAAAATATATATATATTTTATTGATTATGTTGTTACAGTTGTCCCAATTTCTTTTTCCTTTGCTCCCCTCCACCCAGTAACCTCCTTCCCTCCAGCCATCCCACCCTCCTTAGTTCATGTTCATGGGTCATGCATATAAGTTCTTTGGCTTCACCCTTTCCTATATTATATTCTTTCACCTGTATATTTTGTATCAACCAATTATGCTTCTTAATCCCTGCCTCATTTCCCCATTTATTCCCCTTCCCCCTCCCAGCTGATAACCCTCCAAATGATCCCCATACCTATGATTCTGTTCCTATTCTGGTTTGCTTAGTTGGATTTTGTTTTTTATTTTTTAGATTCAGTTGTTGATAGTTGTGAGTTTGTTGTCATTTAATGTTCATAGTTTTGATCTTCTTTTTCTTAACTAAGTTCCTTTAACATTTCATATAATAACAGCTTGGTGATGATGAACTCCTTTAGCTTTTCCTTGTCTGGGAAGCACTTTATCTCTCCTTCCATTCTAAATGATAGCTTTGCTGGACAGAATAATCTAGGTTGTAGGTCCTTGCTTTTCATCGCTTTGAATACTTCTTGCCAGTCCCTTTTTGCCTGCACAGTTTCTTTTGAGAAATCAGCTGATAGTCTTATAGGCACCCCTTTGTAGATAATTCTGCTTTTCTCTTGCTGCTTTTAAGATTCTCTCTTTATCTTTCACTGTTGGCATTTTAATTATGATTTGTCTTGGTATGGTCCTCCTTGGGTCTCTCTGTGCTTCCTGGACTTGTATGTCTATTTTATTTGCCAAATTTGGGAAGTTTTTCTTCCTTGTTTTTTCACATAAGCTTTCAATTTCTTGCTCTTCCTCTTTTCCTTCTGGCACCCCTATGATTCGGATGTTGGCACATTTAAAGTTGTCCCAGAGGTTCCTAAGCCTCTCATTTTTTTCGATTCTTGTTTTCTCCTTCTGTACTTGTTGACTGTTTTTTTCTTCCTTATATTCTGAATCATTGATATGAACCCCGGTTTCCTTCCCTTCACCATTGATTTTGTGTGGATTTTCCTTCGTTTCATTTAACATAGCCTTCACTTCTTCCCTTATGCGTGTGCCATACTTAAGCACATCTGTCAAGCCTGTGAGCATCTTTAAAATCAGTGTTTTGAATTCTACGTCTGTTAGGTTGCCTATCTTCTCATCACTTAGTTCTCCCACTGGAACCTTGATCCTTTCCCCGTTTTGGGCCATGCTTTTCTGTCTCCTCATCTTGACAGGTTCCTGTGTTTGTTTGCCTCTGTGTCTTAGGTAGAGCTGTTGCACCTGTTACATTTAAGGGGCAGAGCCTTAGGTATTCATCAATAGAGGGCGACCCATTTCTCCACGTTGTGGTGCTGAGTGTGGGGGAGGGGTCTGAGAGGGAACAATGCTGCTTGCTCAGGACTTGCCCCATTTTCTAAGCACTTCTCCCACTTCCTGTTTGGGACTGGCACCTCTCTAGCTGTTGCCCTGGCTGCCATTCCCAGAGTGAGTGTGTCTGTGGATGTTCTAGGACCATGGGGGCCCTTTAAACAAGCAGACTCTGCTGAGAGACTGGCAGTTTCTTCCTCTACCACAACTCCCACTGGTTTGCACAGTCAGGAGCAATGAGGCATTATTTTCCCCGGTGCTGGAACCATGAGCTGCATGGTCTGGTCTGGTGCCGAGAGCGCTCCCCAGGTGTCCCTTCCTACTTTTTAAAACTGTGCTTTCCACAGCCTGCCACTGCACCGCACCTTCTCTGCCCCAGCTCCACCCCTCCTACCCATCTGTATGAGTATTTCTTCCTTATATCTTTCTTTGTTGGACTTCCATGCAGCTCGATTTTCTGAAACTTCTGCCTGTCTCTAGTTTTGAAATAGTTGTATTCCTTCTTAGTTGTGGAGGGAGATGCAGCATGTCTGTCTAGGTCTCCATTTTGGCCAGAAGTCTCTCTCTTTGTCTTTAACCTTTAGTATTTTAATTATGATGTGTCTTGGTGTGGGCTTCTTTGGGTCCATCTTGTTTGGGATTCTCTGTGCTTCCTGGATGTGTATGTCTATTTCCTCCACAGGTTAGGGAAGTTTACCATCATTATTTCAAATAGGGTTTACATTTCTTGCTCGCTTCTCCTTCTGGCACCCCCATGATTGAATGTTGGTATGCTTGAAATTGTTCCAGAGGCTTCTTACACTCTCCTCATTATTTGGATTCTTTTTTCTTTTTGCTATTCTGAATGGGTGTGTTTTGCTTTCTTATATTCCATATCACTAATTTGATTCTCAGCTTTATCTGCTCTACTGTTGATTCCCTGTAAGTTTTTATTAATTTCAATTAGTGTATCCTTCATCTCTGACTGGTTCTTTTTATGCTGTTGAGATTCTCACTAAGTTCATTGAGCATCCTTATAACCAGTGTTTTGAACTCTGCATTTAGTAGATTGCTTGTCTTTATTTTGTTTAGTTCTTTTTCTGGAGTTTTGTTTAGTTCTTTCATTTGGGACTTGTTTCTTTATCTCCTCATTTTGGCAGCCCCGCTGTGTTTGTTTCTATGTATTAGGTGGAGCTGCTATGTCTACCCCACTTAGTAGAGTAGCCTTATGTAGCAGATGTCCTGTAGGGTCCAGTGGCACAGCCTCCCCTATCACCCAAGATGGGTACTCAAGGTGTGCTCTCCCATGTAGTTTGTGTACACTCTCCTCTTGTAGTTGAGACTTGATTGCTGTTGGCACATCAATGGGAGGAATTTATCCTCAGGCCAATCAACTGCAAGGACTGGTGCAACCAGCAATCTCTGACCACCATGGAGGATCAGCTGTGCAGGGGCCCACCCCACAGAGCAGAACTTTTAGCAGGACTCTGGTGTCTACTGAGCCCACCCATTGAGCGTGTCACTTGTGCAGGTGGTTGGGTGATGATGCTTTGACATGGTCTGAAGCTGTACACTGGGTGCACTGACTCTGGGGCCTTCTGGTAGGTGCAGGCCAAGATCAGCCACCACTTGTGTTCTGCCTAGGGCCACCCGGCTTGAGCTACAAAGAAATGTGCAAATAGCTGCTAGTTGTGCTGGGCTTGGAGGTGCCCAGGTGAGGCCAAGCTGAAATCAAGGCCAGCTGCTGCTAGTGCTGGGCCTGGGACCACTTAGGAGAGGTATGGAGCACACTGAGGCCAGATGCTGCTTGTTTGATACATATTAGGGAAATCTGAAGCATGAGCCAACACAGGCCATTAGTATGGAAAAGCCACTGGAAACAGCTTGGGTGGGCTTGAAAATTGGGTTGAACAGGGCCTCAGGGAATTACCAGAGTGGGGCGAACTGTGTGAGCCAGATTGAGGATTGAGGTAGTCTCTTAAACCATATTTGATTTAGAAACCATTTATACTTAATTTTTATTCTAGTATTCAATTAAAATCATCTGTACCCTCATGAGCAGCCTCTAGAACCTGTTGCTTTAGTTATCTTGCTCTTTGGTCATTGACTACTGCTGAAGAGAGGGAAAAGAAGGCATTTGGCTGCAATCCAATTCCTCATAGTATTTCTTCAGGGGAAAAAGTTAGTTAAAAACAAAATAATGGATGGCTCTGGCCAAGTAGCTCAGTTGGTTACAGCATCGTCCCAATACACCAAGGTTGCAGGTTTGATCCCTGGTCAGGGCATATACAAGAATCAACCAATAAATTTGTAAGTGGAACAACAAATCAATGTTTCTCTTTCCCTTTCTCTCAAAAATCAATAAATATTTTTAAAAGGTTTTTTAAATGCATGTTTTGTTTTGTTTGTACTCTGATTTTATCTTACACCTAATCATTTGGGAAGGGTGGTAGAAGTAAATGAGAACACGGGTTGTCTTATTAAAACCAAAAAGACTTAGATGTTGCAGTTGCTTGCTAAAATAACTTCTTTTTATATGAAGATATAATGAAACCAAGGATAGCTATGATGCGTTGAAAGCATACCAGTCATGCAGTCATGAGGCCTGGGTTTAAATTCTAGGTACTGGATAGATAGATAGATAGATAGATAGATAGATAGATAGATAGATAGATAGATAGATAAATTTTAGTTGCATATGTAAGGTGATGTTTTATCCCTCCTCATAAAATGCTTTTTTAATATATGAAGTTTACATTTTGTCCTAGAACACGTTTGCTTCTGCTCCATAAA
This sequence comes from Furipterus horrens, assembly GCF_987537825.1. Taxonomy (NCBI): domain Eukaryota; kingdom Metazoa; phylum Chordata; class Mammalia; order Chiroptera; family Furipteridae; genus Furipterus; species Furipterus horrens. The sequence goes on from NW_028327175.1 coordinate 37,185,771, forward strand.
ATATTGTTATGTATTGAATGTCACTTTTATTTCACTATAAGTGAGGGCAACTATGGTATAAGCCAAATGGTAACTAACCCAACACAATGAGATTTGATTTTGAAGTAAGTCTTAGAATTTGTGTTTGAATGTGAGTGGTATTTTGGAAAATTCTAATTCGATGTCACCCCATTTTTAACAGTGCTGTTGGGGAATAGTTACCAGTTATGGTATATACTATCATGTTCTTATAGTATTTGGGGAAATACCATTTGACCCATAGTATTTTTGAGCCAAGTGGTGAGCTATAATGTGGATACTACTTAGGTAGAATAAAATGCAACTTCATTATAAGATTGTTCTATATCTCTGCCTTTTTTTTTTCTTTCCTCCTTGCTGAATTAATTATTCCCTAGTCACCTTATTTTAAAACAACAATTAGAAGAAATATTATCTCAAGATGAAATCAAGCACCAGCCTAAAAAGAGATGGCCATTTTCTTTCAGTGTTTATCTTTGCCAGAATTAAGAGAGGAAAATAATTATTTTGCCTTTAAGGCCTTGATGTTACATTAAATAGACCGAGTGTTGACCACATGTGACTTAAGCAGTATTGGTGGTTATTTTACCAAGCTTTGGATCAAGGTTTACTTGAAATAAGCTGAGCAATGGATAAACCCTTGGAAAATCCAAGAGTGAACTGTATTGCCCTCTAGATTCTTTCCACCAGAACATTAGTTTGTGGTATTGATTTTGCAAAATGAAATTTAACTTTTGAGAGCACAGGTCAGATTCAGGTATTCTTAAATGTAAAACCAATTTTGACCTACCCAGGACCTATAGGTTAATAATGATCACAGAGGGAAGAATAAAGTTGCTGTACAGATTTTTCTTTGTTCATTTTAGAAGCTCTCGAGTGTGGAGGTGGGCAGTTAGTTAACCAAGTTTCTTTCTCGTATACTACATCAGAGTTTGATATTGTCAGTCTGTTACCAAGATTTGTGTTGGGATCATTGTTGCAAGAGGCTCTGAGGATATCATATGACCAGTATTTATATGTTATTGTAGATTTAATTCAGAGCACATGAAAGGGTAACACAGTAACTTAGTATCCAATTCAGGAGCATAGAGAAAAATAGGTTAAGGCTTAAGTCAGATAATTTATATTATAGGTGGACACAGCTGGATTAGTTCAGGATTTTTTATTTTTTTCAAAGAAGCCTACTTTTTCTAAGATTAGAATCAACATTACTGGTGGAAGCAGGAAACTTAGGGGCAGGCCATTAGGTGTGAGATCCAAGTACAGCTGTTTCTGTGTCCTAGCAGTACACAAAGGAGAGACTAAGAATATGTACATGCAATTCCACCATCAGCCAAAAAGCCACGTAAGTCTCAAACTCTGAAATAAAATTCACGACAGTACATTTTGGTGTACTTTTAAACCCTTATTTTTTTTATTTTTAAAAATATATTTAAGCTTTTAACGTGTTCAGCAAGTCTAATATCTTTATTTTCCTTGAGTCCAATGGGGTTCAGTGTGTGTATTATACACACACATATGTATATATATATATATATGTATGCATTTAATATATAACATAGTAACCCTGGCTGGTGTGGCTCAGTGGATTGAGCACCAGCCTGCGAACCAAAAGGTCACCAGTTCGATTCCCAGTCAGGGCACGTGCCTGGGTTGCAGGCCAGGTCCCCAGTTGAGGGTATACGAGAAACAGTCACACATTGATGTTCCTCTCCCCCTCTTTCTCCCTCCCTTCCCCTCTCTCTAAAAATAAATAAAATCTTAAATATATATATATATATATATATATATATATATATATATATATATATATATGGCATAGTAACCCATGGGTTTTTTTAGATGTGTTTTACTGTAACCTATAATGTACTTATTTAAAAAGTGATAACACATATTTTACAAAGAGTAAACACTCCTTGTAATTGCCACACATGGTAATAAATACATAAATTAATTAAATTAAATAAAAAGAATTTGGCCAGTATGTCAGAAGCCTAGTGGATCTCTTCTCAAACAACCCTCTCCCCACACTTGTCCCATCTTCCCCGAGTAAACCCTAGCCTCACTTTTCAGGTGATCATTTGCTTGCTTTTGATCTTACCACTTGAGTGTGCACCATTTGCACCAGAAACATCCATATTATAGCTCAGGGTTGTCTGTTTGGCAACTTTATATAAATGGAATCATACTTGCTGTATTCTTTAGTCTTGCTTCTTCCATTTATTATCCACATTGTTGAATGTAGTTGCAGTTTGTAGTATTCTGTTGTATAAATGTACCACTATTTATGTATCCGTTCTTCTGTGTTGGACATCTAGGTTTACAGTTTGCACCTACTACACATACTGTTGCTATGACTATTCTTATGCTATCTCTTTGCACACGATGTGACAGTGGGCAATGAAACTATCTTTTCCTAAATATAAATGTAGTGAACCAGATATCTAATGAAGGAAAACAACCATTGTTTTGGTTATTCTAAGGTGGTAGGTGCTCGCTACACACAGAGATAGTCATTTCCATCCAGGTAAATAAAAAATAGATTTCCAGGATTATAACTGTGTTTAATTACATCTACAGGTATTTTCATCAAGGAAACAAAATGTTTTAGTTTTTAAGCTAACCTCTGCTATTATTTCTAGAATTCTAAAATTAACCAGGATAAAATGTTGTTAGAGGTTGGAGAGTGTATCTTACATTTCTTTTATGTTCTCCGTTGAGATGATGGCGATGATGAGAAGATGTTGAGTCCTCACTAAATATGCAGCCCCTCAGTAGATGTACTCTGGAGCGAAATTATTTGTACAAAGGGTATAATTTCCAAGGAGCAGATCCCTTAAAAAGGAGCAAGAGTGGATTAATTTAACTTTGTTTTTTTCTGTTTCAAAAGCCTCTTTCCTGAAAGATAAAAAAATACTAGTTTGGATGAGCCAATGTGATTATCTGTTTTCTCCTTTAAAAAAAAGTTTTTTTTACCATATTCTTACATGTCGTAAGTACAGCTATTATTTGTGTATTTCTGAGGTCTTTTAAAGTTATAATTTGGGACTTTCATTTGATTTTTGAAATGGAAGACAAAATAGAGAATACACTAAGATGCAAGTTTATCACTTCTGATGGTCCTACACTTCAAAGCATCTGTGTTTTAAGGCTAGGCCTGATTTTGCCAGGTAAGGCCAGATCATGATGAACTGATTTCATTATCTCTCTGATTATATGGGAGGACTTCATTCTAAAGCTTTAGTGGAAGAATCAAAGTGTTTGTCAAACTATTCTGGGTTAGCTGAAATCTTGTTCCTATTTACACAAAATGACCATTGGCCTAATACAGTTAACTTGAATACTTTACATCTCATTCCAAAACTAGTTCAAGTGTTGAGGAAAAGACATTTTAATAGAAAAATTACATATCCAGAATCAGGTTGCAGAGAATGCTGCTGCTTGTGAATTCATTTTTCTTCTTTGTATAACAGATATATTTGAACTCATTTTTTGCAATGTAAAGATTCTTATGGTTTGGCTTCCTTGGGGATTGTAACTTTCAAAAGATGCTCTTAAATATATTACAACCTTATTTAAACTATTTGCTTCCAACATGTACAGAACTTAGTACAAAGAATTAAATCACTAATCCCCTGGACCCACAAAAGGAAAATACTCTGCTGGGTTTCCCACTTTATTTTGTTTTTCTGTGGTAGATTTATGATTTGATGTCCAGCTTCTTTATAGACTCACCTCTCACAAGACACAGTTCCCTTTAATGTGTTTTCTATGCTTATAGAAAGGAACACTACATTTGTGTCTTCTCCTGTTTGGATTACTATAACGAAGTATCATAAACTGGGTGGTTCATAAACAACAGAAATTTATTTCTTACAGTTCTGGAAACTGAGAAATCCAAGATCATGGCTCTGGCAGATTCAGTGTCTAGTGAAAGCCTGCTTTCTGGTTCATAGACAGCTTTCTTTTTGCTCTAAGCTCCGATGGTAAAAAAAAAAAATGGGTCTCTTTCATAAGGGCACTAATCCCATTCATACAGCTCTACCCTCATGACCTAATCACTTCTCAAAAGCTTCACCTTCTATTATCATGACCTTAGGGTTTAAGATTTCAGAATATGAATTTGGGGGGAGACACAAATTCAGACCATAGCAGTTAGAAAACATCAGTAGAAATTTCATTTCTCTGCATGGCTTTCTCTTGGTATTTGGGGAGAATGCCCCTTAAAATGCCTCTTAGAACAAGTGCAATGAAAGTATCTTTTTGACTGATATCTTTGAGATTTTGAAATATTTTCTTGACAACTTACTGTTTTTATAAGTCTGGGGAAAAACATTTTACTTTCTTTTATGAAGTTGAAAGATAGTAAAAATCAAAGAAGTGGGATAGTAACTAAGAAAAGTGCCAGTTTCCATGGTGTGGTGTAGAGCTGGCATGTGTAGGATGGTATTCAGGCAGAGGAGTGCCATAATAAAAGTGGTGTTTAAAGGAGGTCATACTGGCAGCAGGCCAGAGTTAAGAACATCTTCCTTAAGGTTGTCCCAGACTGCTCTACCCATGCTATTTTTTGAACCCCTATAAATATTATTCGGTATATAAGCAAGAATAGATGGGTGGATCTAAATAAAATGCGTTAGTAGCAAATACAGAATAATTTTCCCTGATAGGACAACAATAATTGAAATTCACATGAAAGAAGAAAATCTTGGATATGGTTTCTTCTCATAAGCTAATGTGCATCTTGAGGGTACAAGAAAAGCCTTATATTTTAAAGGGTGCAAGCGTTTTAAGGAACAGAGTTTGTGAAACACTGAGTTAAGTTATAGCATAATGTATTTTGGTAACAGGTACAGTAATTGAAAATGAGGATGTACATTAGCAGCATACAACAAGAATGGCTCTGGAGTCCCACTTCTGTGTATCTTCAAGAACAGAATAAACAACTGTCTATATGCTACTCCCTCTAAAACTGTGGTGCTCAACAGAGGCTTCCCTTGACAGGGTGGTAGCAGAATCTTAGTTGAATTTTGTCAAATGTCTTTTCTGCATCTGTTGAGATAATCATATGTTTTTCTTCTTTAGTTTGTTAACATGATGAATTTCATTGATTTATTTTCTAGTATTAAGCCAACCCCATATTTCTGGGATAAATTCCACTTGGTTATGATGTACTATCCTCTAAATATATTATTTGGTTTGACTTGCTAAAATTTTGTTTAGAATTTTTCCATCTATGTTTACCAGTTTCTAATTTTCTCTTAGAGTAATATCTTTATCTGATTTTTGGTATTGTAATGCTGGCCTCATAGAATGAGCTGGGAAGTATTTTCTCTTCTATTTTTTAAAGAGAATTGTTGTTATTTCTTTATTAAATGGAAAATTTTACTCTGAAGCCATATGGGCTTGGAATTTTTCTTATGGGAAGGTTATAAACTACTATTTCTTAAAAGTATATACAATTTGTACCAATAACCTCAATCCCAATACAATGCCACAAATTCAATTTTAGTTTTCTCCTTTTTATTGTAATTCCCTTCGTTGACAATGAGATATTCGCCTCCCATTATCTTTAATATATTTATTTATTTATTTATTTGGTTAATTCTCCTGTATGTAATAACCAATTTCCCTTGCCAATGCTACTCCATTCCTCATACAGATGCCCTCTTCATCCCACTTGAGGTCTGACATCTCGCCCAGCACTGCAAGCTGCCCCCTGTCTTCCAGCTCCCAAGCTACACAGATGCCCTCCTCACCCACCCTGGCTTTGACACCTATGGCAGACTGCTCCATTGCATAGACACCTTCCCCCTTTCTCTTCTCATCCACATGAGAAATGTTCCTGCCATGTGGGTCCGTTGTTTTCTATTTAAACTCCATGTGTCTAGTACATAATTGGCAATTAATAAGTACTTAATAGCACTAAAAAGAACCACATTTTTAAGTGGACACATGCTATATTGACACTCTAAACAAAGGTGTTAGTATTATCAGAATTGTCAGAGTTTGCATTCCAGCTGTGCTGTTAACTAATTCTGCAGCGATGGACAAATTAAATGAATTTCTTTGAACTTTTATTTCTTAATTTGTTAAATGGGATGAGGATAGAAATAATTATAATATAATAAGAATGATCATAGATAGCACATGATGCCTACTGTGCACCCAGGGCTATCCTAAGGACTTAAAATATATTGTCATCTAATTTTCAAAAAGGTGTTTTGGAGGAGATATTATTATATTCATTTTGCAAAAGAAAAAGCTGTTGTTTGAAGGAGTTGGCATTATCGTCCTCATTTTACAGGTGAAGAAATTAAGCATGAAAATGTAATTCATACAAAGTCACATAGTTAATAACGGATCGGGCTGAAATTCATACACTGTGCCTCCAGAAAGCAATACTGCCCAACACATATGAAAATTCCTCGTATGTGGTGAGCTGTAGTAAATAATCACTTTAACGTATTATGTGATTAACTGTAATAGCTCTGACTCACTTACCAGGTCTATGACAGAGGAACAGTCCTGGCACTGCCCAGTAGAAATGGCAAGGATGATACATTTTTAGTGAAACTACAAATTGGAAGTAATTGTTCTTACTAGACTGAGTTTAAAGTCCTCTCTCTTTATTCCAGAGTGGTGCAGGAGACATTTTTATGTAGAAAGAATACACAGACTCAGAAGTGGTTATGTCCTTAAATCTAAAAGGAAATTTAAGATAAGAAAATATGTTTTCAGTCAATAGAAGATGAAGAAAAGAATTAATGGTACCCCAGAGAGAAAAGAATAAATAAACAAAGGACCTCAGAGCTGGAGAAAGTAGCCCAGTGGTTACCAGGAGAACAATAAAGACTTGAGAAGCATCTATCATTCCAGTTTAGCATTTAATAACAGCACAAAGCCCATAAATCCATTAATGTTGTGATGGATCTGTGAACTTGGCACAGGATAGGTGCTCGATACATGCTTGTTGAATTGATCTGACAATCCTGTAAAAAGCTTAAAGGCATAAACCTAAAACAGAAGAGGACAGGAAGGAAGACAACAGTCTCAAAATTTTAGTGGCTGAAAAGCATATAGGACCTGACTTAGCAAATTAGAGAAAGCAATCCTTAACTGTCAGAGAGGAGAATGGAACAGAAACTCAATTTACATTGCAAAATCCCCCAAGACCCAGGTATCTCTGGAAGGTGAAGGTGAAGATAAGGTTAAGGCTTCACTGACAGTGTGTTAATGAAGCAATTATTCTTTATTCTTTTCCTACTTTGCACAGCAACATTCCCTTTCCTTCTCTGCTCCCAGGCTGTTGGCTGTCAACAAACATGCACCTGGTAGAAAAGTAGAAATCTCTGGGAGTGAAAAAAAAGAACTAAGATTTTTTGACATTGGGAATCTCCCAAGAAATAGACCCAATTAAATCACCCTACAATGAAAACTAGTCAACAAGCTACAGGTACATGCACAGTTTCTAATCAACTTTCTGGTGGACAACTTCTGGTTTGAGCAAACAGCCAGGGAATATCAGAAAGGCAAGGGAAGCCTCTGCTGTGACAGATATTCAGAAAATTAGAGAAGCTGTACATTCATAAAATAAGGATATGGTGCTATGTTAAAAATCAGAGAACAAAGAAACAAACTTTTGGAAATGAAAATTATGATAGCAGATATAAAGAGGTAAATTTAGATGAAGTAGAAGATAGATATAAAAGGGGGGATTTAGGAAATATCCCAGAAAGTAAAATAAAAAGATGAAGATAGAGAAAGTAGGATAAAAAAGCTAAAATCAGAAGACCAATCCAGAAAATTAGATACATAAGTGACAGATAGATAAAATATATGGATAAATTTTTACAATTTTATCATAAGTGGAAAAAGTAAAAAATATATACAGCATGATATACTTCATATAAAATTTTTTTCAAAAATCTCATTGCTTTCTACTCACTTCTTAGTCATATATTCTTTTACTTTTCTTATTCTGGTTATTTGGACATTATAACTTCTGTGCTTAATGTATGAAGTTCAAAAATACTATAAATTAGTACTTTTATCTCTTCCTAGATAATTCAAAGACTTTAAAACACTTAAATTCCATTTACCACTTTCCCTACATTATTGTCAGGTATTTTAATCTTTCTTTATGTTTCTAACCCCACAAACCTTTATTGCTATTGTTTTCTACAATTGATATTGACTTGGTTTATCCACAAATTTATCCAATTTTTGCTCTTCACTTCTCTCTACATGTCTCAATTTTCCTGAGATAATCCTTCTGGTCAATGAACATCCTTTAGTTAATCTCAGTTTTTGTCTGAAAAATATATTTGTTTTACTTCCTTTTTGAGCATTACTTCTTCTGGGAATAGAATTCTAGGTTGGAATTTATTTTCTTTTTGCACTTTAAAGATTGTTTCATTGATTTTCAGTTTCAGTTGCTTCTGTTTTACTGAATGTTCCTTTGAAAACAGTTTGTCATTTTTTTTCATGTTTTTCTTTCTCTTTGTCCTTGATGTATTGTTGTACTATGATGTGTCTAAGAGTGTGTGTGTATGTTTATCCTGCTTGTGATTTATGATATGACTTGAATCTGTAGTTTTGCCTATTTTATTGTTTTTAGAACGATGTAAATCATTATTTCTTCAAATATTACTTTTGCCCAATTTCCCTTCCCCCTTTCTGTGTTCTCTATATTTCTTACAGAAAGAAAGGTACAAAAAAAGAACAAAATGCCTTTTTCCTTTTCTCTGTCTTGCTTCATTTAGGATGTTTTTATCATCTATTTTCCAGTCCATTGATTCTCTTTAACTGTATTTAATCCGTTTGTCAGATCTATTCACTAGGGTCTTAACGTAAGTTATTGTTTTTAAGTTTTAGATTTTTCTATTCTTTCTTATAGATTCCAGAATTTTAATGAAAGTCTCCATCTTGTCTTATATTTATTTGAAAATATTAAGCATAATTATTTTAAAGCCTTTGTTTAATAACATCATTATCTCATCCTCTATTGTCTGTTGTTTCTCTTGGTTTTTCATTATGTTATATACTTGGTTATCTTTCACTGAATGCCAGTCATTTTACAGGAAAGCTTATGTAGATGCTTTAAGGTCTAAGATGAGGTGTTCTTACTCTAGCAAAAATTAGAGTTTGTTTCCAGAAGACAGCTGAAAGCATTGGCAATATTGGATCATTTTAATCCCTTAGGAGATTGAGAAAATTCCAGCTGGGATTCCGTCTCTCTGAGGATTAGTCTAGTTCCATTTACTCTTTATTCCTAGGATTTAGCTTTTCATTATCTCAGTCTAAAACCTAGGAGTCATCCTAGACATCCTTTTACTCGGTGGGCATGGAACTCTAATTTTGTTCTGTTTGCCCAATGAGTCTCTATCAAAGCTTTGCTCAGTCATCCAGTCACCTCTTAACAAAATCAGCGGATGTCTAAAGGGAATACAGCCCAAATTCCTGACTCACCTCTTTGGGTTTCTTTGTGATCATGACCTTACAGTTCTTTATTGTTTGCTTAGCTCTCTGATAATTTCAAGCAGATTTTAAAAACTATATTGTCTAACATTTCAATCTGTTCTTAATGAAAGGGTTGGTCCTAATTATAAAGTTTGTCATTAAAGCAAACTCCCAAAAGATACTTTTTATATACTAACTCTGTTTATCCTTATGTGTAGGAATATGTATAGATGCAATGGAGTTATATAAAAATTAAAGTAAAGGAATGACAAACACAAGATTCAGGACTGTGGTTAAATCAGGTAAATGGTGGCAGAAAGATGGATTGTTTGTGGATGGAGAGGGGATGATTACATGTAGCTTATTTTCTAGGCTGTAGCTTTCATTTCAGGTATCAGTTCAAGAGAGCCAATTATATTATTAAAAACAAATAATTAAATAACTAAATAGAAGAGGGTTATGCACAGACCAATGATAAATATCTGTCATGAATTATAATCCATATCTGTGTACCTCAGGTTCAATTTTTTAAAAGAAAGAATTTATATAGAAAAAAATATAATCGTGTATGTATATTATGTGGTACTTATGGGATAGCATTTAAGCAATGAAAGTACTGATGGGACCAAAATTGGGGATGAAAAGTGGGTATATGTGCAGAGGAGCAGGAAGTAAAATATAATTAAGTCCTCATCTTCTATACTGGGAAATTTATAGATAATGTCTAAAATGAAAAAGCCACAAAATAATTATATAATATTTAGAACAGTAAAGAAGGTAAACAGAATCTGCTATAAGAGTTCAAAATGGTTGCTTGGAGGTATGGTGAAGGGGTTGGGAGTGAGAAATGAAATTGATATTGCTTATAAGTTTGTAAAGTTGTTTGATCCTTTAAACTGTTTATAAATTTGCAACTGATAAAAAAATAAAAGTTCAAAATAATGAAAAGGCGGTATCAGGGCTAACATTAAAAGAAACATATATGAGAAAATAATGGGAACATACCTGAAGATATTTTGCCTGAAACTTATCCCATCAGTTGATCTACCATTTCAAACAATTGATTTTCAGCCAGTTTCTTTGCCATTTCCCACATGACAAAGGCATGCTGTGCCTGTTTTTATGTGCCATTCACCTCCATGGATTCCTATTACATTGATGGTATAGTGCTCAGCCCTAACATTCTGAAGAGGTTAAACTTTTATTTGGACATGATGAGCTAACAATAAACAAAACAAAAAACAGCCAAGATATTGTTCTGACTAGAGAAAAAGCTCCATAAAAGTAATTAAAAACTTATTATTTGATAAAAAGAAAGTTAGAAAAATTATTCTCCAAATATGACATTGTTAAACACCGAAAAATGAGGATTTCTGCAAAACTGAAAAACTGCACACACACAAAAAATCCTGTTGTACACTTCTGATGGAAACTATAGTTTTGTTTGGGCATGTTTAGTGGTTACCTAGGCTGAATATTTGGCAATGTTTTTGTTAGCCACAGACAGTGTGTTTTATCTTCTAGTTACTGTATATCAGGCTTGGCACTGATCCTAGATGTGTGGATGTTGCACCATTTAGAAGTTGTCTCCTTTGGCCACTGAACAAGTATTTACAACAACAGTAAAAGCTAAGTTTACACAAAACTTTTAATCATTATATATTTTAGTTTTGTCAGTGCTAAAATGGGAATAATCATTCTAACTTACTAATTAGTTATTCCAAAAAGCAATTAAAATGATTGTCAAAGACAGTCATCTTAAAAAAGGACTATTTGATCATAAGACAGCTCCCTTTTTTTTTTTTTTTTTTTTTTTTTGAGGAAACTTCATGCTGTTTTCCACAGTGGCTGCACAGTCTGCATTCCCACCAGCAGTGCACTAGGGTTCCCTTTTCTCTACACCCCGGCCAGCACTTGTTTGTTGATTTGTTGATGATGGCCATTTGGACAGGTGTGAGGTGATGTCTTATTGTAGTTTTAATTTGCATTTCTCTGATGATTAGTGACATTGAGCATCTTTTCATATGTCTATTGGCCATCTGTATGTCCTCTTTGGCGAAGTGTCTATTCAGGTCCTTTGCCCATTTTTAAATTGGATTGTTTGTTTTTTCGGTGTTGAGTTTTGTAAGTTCTTTATAAATTTTGGATATTAAACTCTTATCAGATGTACCAGCTAATATGTTCTTCCATTCAGTGGGTTGCATTTTTATTTGGTCGATGGGTTCCTTTGCCATGCAAAAACTTTTTAGTTTGATGTAGTCCCATTTGCTTACTTTTTTCTTTTGTTTCTCTTGCCTGAGGACATACAATTGTATATCAGAAAAAATATTGCTATGAGCAATGTCAGAGATTTTACTGCCTATCTTTTCTTCTAGGATTTTTATGGTTTCATGTCTAACATTTAAGCCTTTAATCTATTTTGAATTTATTCTTGTGTGTGGTGCTAAGGTGGTATAGTTTCATTTTTCTGCACCTATCTGTCCACTTTCCCCAACACCATTTATTGAATAAACTATTGTTAGCCCATTGTATGTACTTGCTTCCTCTGTCAGATACTAATTGACTATAAGAGTGCGAGTTTATTTCTGGGATCTCTATTCTCTTTCATTGATCTGTGTCTGTTTTTATGCCAGTAGCATGCTGTTTTAATGACTGTGGCCTAGCAATTCCACTTCTGGGAATTTATCCAAAGAAACCCAAAACACTAATTTGAAAAACTGTAAGCACACCTATGTTCATTGCAGCATTATTTATAATCACCAGATCTGGAAGCAGCCCAAGTGTCCATCAGTAGATGAATGGATAAAACAACTATGGTACAGATACACAATGGAATACTATTTGGCAATAAAAAAGAAGAAAAAGTTACCCTTCACAACATCATGGATGGACCTGGATAATGTTATGCTAAGTGAAGTAAGCCAATCAGAGGAAGACAAATACCATACTCATATGTGGAATCTAATGAACAAACTGAACTAACAAGCAAAATAGAGACTGACTCAGAGAGCAGGCTGACAGCTCTTGTGGGGGTTGGGTTAAGGGGTAGGGGAATGGAGCAAAAACGAAAAAGCACTCACGGACATGGACAACAGTGTGGTGATTGCAGAGGGGAAGGGGGCTATAAGGGAGATAAATGCTAATGGAAAAATTACAATTAAAAAAGCTTAAAAATAAATTAAAAAAGAAAAAAAGGACTACTTGATTTACATATTATGATAAGCACAAAGGAAAAGTGAACTTGAGTTTCACATCAAGGTAGGAAAAGGATTGTTTCAGCTTTTCGGAGTAGTGTCTGAAAAGTAGATGCCATTTAACTGAAAGGAATGAACCATGTGTATTGTATAAATAAGCACATATATACTTTGAAATCTTGTGATATTTACTAGATACTTGCTATCGGCTAACTGTGTAAAATACAAAATATGAGCATGTCTGTGTTGACATAGCCACAAAGCCCTAATTCAGGATTTTAGGGATAGCCAGCTATATTTAACATCCACCAAATGAATATAGAACATATTTTGCCAATGCCATAAGCAATGGGTTGACAGGCCCCATGACATTTTGTGGTTACATGTTTGAGTGACCACATTTTAAGTTACAAGGCTTACCGACCTCATGGCCATAAAAAGTTCTAACACTCCCACCCTATTAGATATTGCATTTATATCTAGCTTATTCATTTCTTATTCATATCCACATTGGGTAACTAGGGAAACAATGATGTCACTGCTCAGTGTGGTACTTGTTAACTTCTCTATTTAGGCTCATGGTTTTGGAAGCCTACAGCTATTTAATAAGTCTCACCTCCACCTCTGTAATAAATACGACTTTTATTTTTAAGGGGAAAATAGGGGAAATAGCATCATTCTGTTTAATGCATTGTTTCAAGGAAAATATGTATTCTAAAGTGTTCTGTTTCTGAAAAATCATCTATGCATTTTGATGGACATTGACAACATTGAGCCGGTGGTGTGACCCAAATTAAATGTTCCTCCTGTGGCTGGCCTTCGCTACCTCTGGCCTCCACTGGCCCTTTGCTTTTGATCTGAGAGCCGGATCTCTATCTTGCTCTTCTTCCTTGTAATCTTCTTTCCAACACCATCATGTCAGTAACAAATAGTTTTTAGAAATAGATAATAGGTGGATATAACCCTGGACCTTAAAAAGCCATCTGCCCCAAAAATGGGACGGAAGTGTATTAGCAATCTTTCTAGTGAAATAAGTAAATGGACCCTCAGTACCACTAAGCAATCACTTGGCCAATAAGTTTGTGTTCTTAGTTTCTAAAATTATTTAACTCTTCTTCTTTTCTCAAACTTGCTATACTCCCTACTGCTCTTCTCAGCTTTGACCTGACAATATAATTCACTGAGAAAATAGAAACAGCCAGACATGAATTCAATTATTTTCCCCCAATCTAAACCATCAAACCTACCTATCTACATACCTGTCTATACTCTGCCTTCCTTCTGCTTCTAGGAATGAAAGGCCAACCCTGACAAGATTCTACCTCCTCTCATTCTCAATTTTCCCCTCTCTCTTGCATGAGATTTTCCCTCTCTGCTGGACATTCTCATCATCCCCATGGGCTACTGTCACCTCATTTTAGAAAGCCTTTCCTTGACCCTACATACCACTCAAGCTACTGGCCCATTTCTCTTCTCCCTCATCACTGGCAAAAAGAAGAGAGTACTCAATTCTGTCAAACACTGATGAGAGGTCAAGGGTCCACAGGATTTGGACCCTTGAGAGAGCACCTACAGTTCACTGTCCCCATGTCTACATCTCCTATTCTCTCCAGGCTCCCCTATTGATCTTCTGCCCCATCACTCCACTGAAACTACTTTTGTCAGGGTCCCCAGGAATCCCATCTGCCACAAACCTATAGATCCTTAACCTTTTGGCAGCATTTGACACAACTGAATCCTTTCTCCTTGAAATACTGATGATCCCACCAAAAGCAGAGCCTGAGACAAAGACTTGTATGCAGATGGTTTATTTAGGGAAAGATTCCAGGGATCTAAAGTGAGAGATCACAGGGAATGAGAGAAAGCCAACACGAGATTGTATTATGGGATTGGCCATGGCTGTAGGCACATGGCGGAACTGGTGCTTGATTCACAAGACGCTGGAAAGTCTTACAAAATGTGCCTCAGAACTGTCTACTGGGGTTATTAAAGGGGAAACATGTATCCATTGGATCTCACCTCCCACAGCTCAGGGGTGAGGCCCCACAAGTATTATCTTCCTTGTCCCAGTACACGCAGGATTGCCAAGTAGGTTTTTTAGGTATAATCCTGCCACTTTGGGCTGCTGTCTTCTAATTGGCCTGCTATGCTTTCAGTGAAATCTGGGGGTAGTTTTGAGGTCTGTTCTCATCTGGCAGATACCCTCTAGCTTCTCAGTGCTTCCCAGAGCAGATCTTAAGGTTGTTGTTTGTTTGTTCCCACCCTCTTATACTTTGAGGTCCATAGAGATTCCCTGTCACCAAGTTTGGCTGTAAATGTAGTCCACAGATTTGGGGTTTTGTTGTCTACTTGCTCTGTTTGTATGGAGGGATTTAATGTTCACCACCATTCCATCCCCCTATAGCATTCTCAGGGAACTAATTTTAGGCAAAAAATCGGCCAAATCTCTCTCTGAGTCAACTGTCTGGTTATTTTATTTGACATGATAAAACTACTTTGGGTGTACCAACATGATCAAACTTTACTTTTACAAGAGTGAAGCAGAATGTGTGGCTGCTTCTTGCTAAACCAGGCTTCTGTGTCTGTTTTCTTGGAGCCCTATCAAAAATGACATCACAGAATGGAGTGTATTGCTCCTAATTTAACACTTTTCTGATGATTAGATCATAGAATGTTAGAGTAATGATTCAGATCTTTGTAAATCATGTACTAAAATATACACTTTCATCTAGTGCATTAATACTGTAAGTGAAGTTCAGTTTCTGACTTCATACATGAGTGTAAATGAATAGACACCCTTACCTACTGATTATAGAAAAACAGCATCCCACATTGATGACTGAACAAGCCAGGGCTTTAGAGAATTATTACTTAAACCTTTACTTGGCATTCTGCTCAACTTTCCATGCAATTTATTTCATGAGTGAGTTACCCATGGCTTTAAAAAAATATTTGCTTAGAACCTGTGTTTTTTTAAGATAATTTAAGATTCCTTTGACAGGCCATTTGTCAAGTACAGCTTCTCAAGACCATAACAGGTTATGCTTCTAATCTTTTTGTTGAGTACATAATATAAAGAAAAGTTTACTTAGATTTTCTTTGTTCCAAATCAAAGGATAAAATGTCTTTTAAAAATAATTGAAATGCCATCATAGATTGAAGATGGATTGACAGAGGAATGGATGGATGCATAGATAAATGATGAATAAATATAGAAAAATATTAATTGTAAAATATAGATTATAAGTATAGAGATATTTATATAAAATTCTTCCTACTTTGCTGTATGCTTGAAAATGTTTATAATAAAATGTTACAGAAAATAACATTATAAACATTAAAACTAAGAAAAAGATATAGAAAATACCTTGAATTTCATTCTAGTATTTCCTTATTTAAAACTGAACAAACTTTGTGAAAGCTAGAAGAATTATACTTTGAAAGTTTCTTCTATGTGTATTTAAGCACATTTTAATAATTTTTATGAAAAAAGTTTTTTTCAATGTTGAAGAGTATCTTTATCTCTACTTTGTTTCCTGATGAAATAATTTTTTTATATTCAATATTATTTTATATTAGTTTCAGGTGTACAGCATAGCAATTATATAACTTACAAAGTGATACCCCCACCTAACACACATACATAGTTATTACAATATTTTGTAAACATTTTATTTATTTTTTAGAGAGGGGAAGACAGAAAGAGAAGGAGAGAAACACCGATGTGCAATAGATATATCGATCAATTGCCTCTTACAAGCCCCCAGCTGGGGACGTGGCCAGCAACCCAGGCATGTGCCCCAACTGGGAATTGAACCAGCAACCCTTTAGTTCACAGGCCAGCTCCCAATCCACTGAGCCACACCAGCCAGGGCAGTTATTACAATATTATTGACTATTTTTCCTATGCTGAATTTTACATCCCCATGACTCTTTTGTAACCACAAATGTGTACTTCTTAATCCCTTCACCTTTTTCACCCAGTCCCCAGCCCACTCCTGTCTGGTAACCATCAGTTTGTTCTCTGTATCCAAATTGTTTCTGCTTTGTTTGTTCATTTATTTTGTTCTTTAAATTCCACATGTAAGTGAAATCAAGTGGTATTTGTCTTTGTCTGTCTAACTTACTTCACTTAGCATACTACCCTCTAGGTTCATCCATGTTGTTGTAAGTGGTAAGATTTCATTGAAAGAAGTTCTTAAAACAGTTTGTATCTGTCCTTTACATAAGTTCTCTATCCAAAATAGTTTCAGGAAGAGGGTTTCCTTGTTACAGGCTTAAAATATAAGTGAGATTTTTTTTTTAATGTTTGAACCAGGTGTCTAAGATGCTAGTATAAACAACAGTCTCTCCCCGCACACCCATGCACACTGCAGGGCCTCACTTTTTAGCCAGAACAGTAGGGATAGGTTTGGTTATGGGCATAGGCTGCAAGATTTTAAAGAGATGATGTCAGCTTTGTCAGTTGGCCTTGCCACCTGCTCTTAGAAATGAGCTTAATCCCTCAGGGTTAGAAAACTAAAGGCCAGACACTAGACCTCCTGAATTTTGGGGCACAAGCAGAGCTGCAGTGGGGCTTGGGTGTCCCAATGTCCAGAAAGTGAAGGTGGAGGCCATTCTACCAACTTACATGAAAGTCAGGTCAGCTGTGGGATCCTGAGGACTACCAGTTTGAGGAATGGCCAAAATCAGCATCCTAGGTGTAGACATTGTTGACTTTCAGAGTGAGAGCCTTCAGCGGTGGGGTGCATACATCCAGCCAGTCTCCTGGCCAGTGGTGAGGACATGTGACTGGGAGAGGGAAAGGTGGTGGACACCACGGGAGACTCCAGGACAGAACAGCTAGCAGACACAGACGAGGCTCCCTTTGGAGGCTCACAGAAGCAAATGAGGAACACATTCAGTTTTTTTGTTTGGGAATAAGTTCCCTAAGAGCAGAACACAAGATGGCAATTTTTATTCAAGTGATTGACTTGAGTACTATTCTCAGGAGAAGGTCATGAGGGAAGCCAGCTAGGGCCATGGAAGATAGTGACCCAAGAATGAGTTCTCTGCTGGAGGCTAGCTTCAATCAGACCTCACACAAAAGCTCTGGAGGGTCAATTGGTTCCACCTTAAAGCAAGGGGGCTGGTTTTTAGAGTCTGTATCAGCCAATCACCAGCTGAGGTTTGGCTAAAGTGTGGAAGGTTGAAACAGTCTTCCCGATGAAGAGGCAGTTCTTTGGAGAAAAGGAAGCTGTGTCTTGTTAAAATCCAAACCACAGTAGCAGAGCCCAGTGTAAAAGGGAGCTGGGTAGAGCACCAGGAACATCAACAGTGATGCCATATTCCTCTTTGGCAGCTGGTGTTCTCAGAGTTACAATAATGTAAATGTGACCCTCACTGTTCTAGGCTATAACACCAGCTGTATTAACTAAATACTAATCTTAGATCTTTAAGCATGTAGACTAACCAAAATGCTCCTGAGATAAAGGCCAAAAATGGATTAAGTGCTTTTCCTCTGGGGACTATACCTGATTAATCTATAACATTTGTAAGCTTCGTACTCATGATTAGATAGTTTTTTAATAATATAAAATAAGTGCCAATAATGCAAAAAAAATTATTGATTCAGTTAGCTTACAGGGAATTCAGCCCTATTTCCACCACTTCTGTGGCTTCAGCCAAGCCTTTAAACCTCTCTTGGCCTTTGTTAGATAAGCGACAATTGACATTTGCTACACTGTTATTACTATTTTGCTTATTATATTTAAGCGGTAATAGGGAGCCATTGGCAGTCCTCAGGCCAATAGGTTTAAGATAACTTTGAGAAAGATGAACCCCAGTAAATCCGTGTGTACTGCCTGGAGGAGTGAGAATCAAGGAGATGCACTAGAAGGCTGGCACGGTAATTCAGGCTTGAGGTAGTAAGGCCTTCCCTGCCTCTGATTGGGCAGAACTCTCCCAAAGTACCTTGCAATTATGTGTCCAATGTTCATTTTCCCCGATATGCTTTGCATAAAGCAGGAACCATGCTTATTTTATTCATCACTGAAGACCCAGAGCTTGACACAGTGTCTGGCAAGTATTTGCTGAATAAATGAGGGGTTTGAATAAAATGAAGTTTAATTCAATTGATAGTGGTCAAGAAAAAAATAGACAAGTCTTCGTATCTGAAGAAGGGAAGGAGCCACAGGTAGCTTTAAAGGTTTGAACCTGAGAAGACAATAGTAAGGAAGCTGGGAAGGTTAGAATATTAAGTTTTTTATTGCTGCGAAACAAACAGCCACAACCTATTGGATTAAAACAATACACGGCCTGGCTGCTGTGGCTCAGTGGATTGAGCATCGGCCTGCGAGCCAAGTGTCGCTGGTTCGATTCCCAGTCAGGGCACATTACTAGGTTGCACGTCAGGTCCCCAGTTGGGGGCATGAGTGAGAGGCAACCACACAGTGATGTTTCTCTCCCTCTCTTTCTCCTTTCCCCTCTCTCTAAAAATAAAATAAACAAACAAATAAATTACTAAAAAAAAAACAAAAACACAATTTCTGTGGGTCAGGCATCTGGGCACAGCTGAGCTGGGTCCTCTGCTTGGGCTCCCACAGGCTGCAGTCATGGTGTCAGGGGGCTGATGTTCTCATCTGGAACTTCAGTCCTCTTCCAAACTGATTCAGCTTGGTGGCAGAATTCAGTCCTTTGTGATTATAGGACTGAGGACCTCAGCTGTCCTCTCCCTAAGCAATTTGTAATAGGACCATTTGCTTCTTGAAGGCCAACATGAGAGTGTCTTTTCTTGCTTTAGAGCCTTTTCTTTCACATGAGGCCTGTATCCTCTTTTAAAGGTCTCACCTGATTAGGTCAGACCCAACTAGGAAATTTCTCCCTTTTCATTAACTCAGTCAACTAATTAGGGACCTTAATAACATCTGCTGAATTCCTTCACCTTTGCCATATTCTGTTTGCTAGAAGCAAGTCACGGGTTCTACCCACACTGAAGGAGAGAGGATAGCACAAAGGTATGGATACCTAGGGCAGGAATCACAAGGAGCCATCTTGGAATCTGCAGACCACAGCTCAGTCCTTGTCAGATTTGAGTGTTAGTGGGAGCCAAGAAGCTAATGGTGGATGAAAGGTCCAAGTTGGACTTGTAGGTTTGACATAGTTGTCATGCTATGAGGGAGGAGAGCAAAGCGCCAAAGACACTCTTGGTTTTGGCAAAATGTTTACTCTCAGGGAAGAAAAAATACCTAGTAAAGTAGAGAAAAATCAGCGGGATGTGGGAGAGGAACTAATGATGAGCTGTCACATAAACAGGGAGGAACTTCAAGAGCTGGTAATTGATAGAGTTGAGTGTATCAGCCCTCAAGGAAAATGTTGGTAAAGGCATACACCTGACTATGCAGTGACCTTAGAGAAAACTGTTGTGGTGAAGTGGTCATGTCAGAGTTGAGGTTGTAGGGAGTTAATGGGGCAGAGGATGGTAAGAGTAGTGTTGGGTACAGGCCTGTGAGAGCTCCCATGTCATTCAAGGGCAGGGCTGAGCCCTCAGTCACTGCTTCCAGATGAGAATGAGCTTTCCCAGGCCTTTTCAGTAACTGCTTGCATGGCCCCCAATCAGCTTTTCTTCTGGGATGTGTGAGGTAGCACCACAATGTGCATTTAAGCTATTTGGGGCTCTTCTGGACAAGACAAAATGTGACTTTTAGCAGAAAACATGAGTAGTCTACCAACTTGGGGAAATCTGAGGTAGGGAACCTTTCTGCTTTCTGAATAATTAAAAATGGACTCTTCCATCAAGTTCTGTGAGTTGAATTTTTAATGATGAGTAAAAATCTTTGCTTAGTTTCTTTTTGGCCAGGCCTCATTTCTTTCAAGCCAGGAGCCCAGCTGCCCTAGCTGTTTTGCAGAAATCAAGTAGAATTCTGAGGAAATGAAATAAGTAGGAAGGATTAAGCAATTTTTGGACCCAGAACAGATATTCTGAGGCTCTTGAAATAACCGACATTGAAAAGGGGTATCATTAATCAAATTCAGAGTTGCCATATAGAAGCTAAACTTGATTCTATTGTAACAAATCCATAAATGAGGCTATTTTTCTTTACGGTGTCCCAGGATTGTGCCTCACCCTCTCTTCTTTAATTCAAAAGATGAGCCTGAAATAATATCGTTTTATTATGAGACCTATATAGCTAACAAAGACTAACAGCAAGTATCATCCAGTTCTATCCATATAGTAATACTATTGTTCAACTTTCTTGTATCTTACTTTCATCTTTAATTACAAATATTCACTTCCATCTCAAAGCAATTTGCATAAGTATTTTCACCACCTATTTTTTCTTTATTTATCCCATGGTAAAAATTCCTGGATATAAATACTGTGCATAGAGAAGTAGGATTAAAATGTACAGCTCTAGAAGTTTATAATAATCTCTGTGGCCTGCAATGTGTTCATCTGATATTTTAAATAGATATTTCCATCATTTGAAACCAATGAGGTGAATGCCATGCACACTCTTGTAAAGTGTATTTCATGCCTCACTGGGCTTTTCTGTCTCTAACTTTACAATATATATAATTTGATTAACAATGTGTCTGGTCAGGATAAGGAAAAATAGAGGGAAATTGCTGTTAACGGAATCTCCAGTGTGCCTGGGATTATAATTGAAGCAGAAATGAACATCTTTTTCTGTAGGAAGTTAAAGAAAGGCTTTGTTCCATTTTTACATTGGAGATCATCTGTTATTGTAACCTAGACACCTAAACCCACTCCAGATTCAAAATGTGCCATTTATAAACACACATGCCAAGTTTCAAATGCCCTTTTTGAATGTTTGCATATAACTGGAAGCTTGCAGTGCCAAAGTAAAATACAGTTTCCATTGTATTGCGTTACCCACACCACACGCGAGCTGCCTCTTTCCTCTGACGTTGCTTGAATAGGTGAAGCATAGCTTGACTTTGTTCAAAAAGAGGAATGTTTCTCAGCTCAACTGAAATGATTGCTAGGTATTAGCTTCCAACTTCATTTTCCCCCTGCAGAAATGTACACTTTTTCCCTATTATAAAATGTACTCATAATAGAAATGAGACAGTTCCCAAGAGTGTGGTTATCCAAAGGTAATCTCAACCCAATCTGATTAGAGGCAAGTGGCTCATGCCTCAAAATGCTCCAGGGTATGATTATTTTATGATAACCATACTCTGTGTCATGTCTTATTGATTAACTAATAAAGTGTCAGCGTTGCTATTTAGAAGAAAAACTGAGAAACCAAGAGTGATAACTGGTTCTAGAGCGGGAACAGAATCCTAGGTACGGGGAGCATGTGCAGGTATCAGCGGGGAGTGGGGAGGGGGAGAAGGAGGAAAATGGTGCAGGAATTAAGAAGGATAGTAGGAGGGCGCAGAATAGACAGGGGGATGATGAGAACAGTACACAAAAGGATGAAGTCAAAGAGCTTATATGCATGACCCATGGACATGGACTAAGAGGGGTGGGAGTACTAGAGGGGAGAGGGTGCTGGGAGGAAGGGAGCAAAGGGAAAAGAAATTGGGACAACTGTAACAACACAATCGATAAAACATACACACAAAAAAAGAGTGATAACTGGTTCTAGACAGGAAGTGAGGCTTTAAAAAGATCCAAACTACCTCTTGTTCCACCTTTTTACAATTTTGAGTGGGCCATGAAAGGTCCTCAGCTGCCTATTTCAGCATCTCTTTGGTAATAAAATCATTCGTTTGCTATATCTGATGTATTTATTTACATTTGAATGTACCCTAAATTGTTAAGTCTCCATGTTGTGACAGCAGAATGACATTCCTTTAAAGGATGTGTATTTTGTTCCCATCACCCGGATGACTTCATTGCACAGGTTCAGGGAAATATAGGTAGAACCTAAAAAAATAGCAGCCAGCTTGCCTATGGGAGCCATATGCTGGTAATATCACAGCACTGGAGTGAGAAGAGCATATGACTAGTAGGCAAGTATTTTGCACCTAGAATAGCTTTTGGACTATCACTAGGACTGTGTCCCTTAGCACATAAGTCCAACATTCAGGCACCCATAATATCCTTATATCTCCCAAAGGCTATACACCTCTATAAAAAAAAAAAAAAAAGGTAGAGCAAGGGAGTTGATGCAATTACTGTAGGTGATTCAATTTAACAACCTATTTTGTCACAATTACTTTATGTTTTCATTGTAAATATAAGTTTATGGCCTAAATTACCAAATCATTGCCTTGGTATTTCATTTCCTCTTACTATATAGACACAACTAATATATTCAAATTGAAAAATGTTCCACAAGAAATAGTGTCCAGCTCTAGTTCTTGGTGATGTAACTTTTTGAGCAAATTTAACTCTCTGAGAAGTATAATCCAGTCACTTCTATAATAATCGGTCAAGAGTCACTGGGTACTGGGGTTGGGAGATCTGTTTTCCTCCTCAGTCCATTTCCTTGGCTATACATTACTGATGTGGTCTGAACAGAATAACACTTTGCAAAGATATACATAAGGTTAGTTCAATTTATACATGTCTGCTTTAAGGATTCCACTATTCACAGAGCCTGTGGTATTTTTATCTTCAAAATTCAAACCTTCTAGAATGGAATTTCTGTTAATTTCCCAAAGAACATGTTACCAAAACCTCTTTCTTTAAGATCTAAGTTTAGAGTTTGCCACAGAGACTATCTGAACTGTTTTCAAAAGGACCTTAAAACTGATCAAACTAATCATTTAACACACATCTTCGTATTAACTGTATGTTGTTTCTCTCCATTTTAAAAGCAGGATTTTAACACTCATCTCTTTGTTTCCTCTATGATAGTACTTTTTAAAAAATCAGACCTGTTTGTGTTGTTTGTTTCTGCTGGATAGATACAATCCTTCTAAATTATCTTTAATAATCTTGCTTAGCAGGATATGAAGACTGCCATATATGCTCTCAAAATGAAAGGAACATGGAAATTCCAAAGACTGATGATGCCGTTTGTCCTAAGGAGAATCGTACAACAAGAGTTTCCCCCACTTTTCCCACCAGAGAGCAAAGTGCCAGCCACTTGAGTGGTTCTGCCTTCTCAGACATCAGTGGATCCTGGGATCCTCATGCTTTTCAACGTAGATGAGGGATGTTTGACATTCTCATGTTTTTTCTCTTCTGCTTGTTCTTACTTAAGGGTTCTGTTGTTTCATTTATTTCCTTTTTCACAATGAGGAGTGGAAATAATGTAGGTATATGAAAAGGTGTTAGAGGTTATATGTCCTCCTATTTTCTTATCTTCTCATGTCTGTGTCTCTGGTTGAATCTTTGGCTGTGTCGTTCAGTAAGTCCCTATTTAAGTCAGCATGGGCTAAGTTATGCTGTTGTAACAAACTGTAAAGTACTGTTTTCAAATAACAAGATTTATTTTTCACTCTACAGTGAAGTCATGAGTCAACAGGATAGCCTCTGCCCCACATAACCTCATTCTAGGACCCAGGCTACCAGGAGCATTGCTGGGCACTAGAGCAGAGGGAAAAAGCTCTGGGGAATCTTGCACTGATCAAGTGCCCTTGCCAAGGAGTGATACACATTACCAACATGATGTCCATGGCCCATTCAACAAGGACTGCACTAGGGGATAGACAGTATGGAGCTGTCATGGGTCTAGAGTGAGGGAGAGATGGAAACATTTGGTGAACAGCAGGAATGACTGTCACATGCTCTCAACTAAAACAAGAAAGACACTTAGGAAGGAGTTCATTAGCTTCTTTTCCCACATTACCTAATAAATACTACTACACCTCAAAACCTCAGATTAGGGATATTGTCATTGAACTTTAAAGTTCAAGGATAGATTTATTATTATTATTATTATTATTATTATTATTATTATTATTCAATTGCTACAAAACTCAGTGACTTAAAACAAGATATATTAATATTTATTATCTCATAGTTCCATGCATTAGAAATCTGGGTATGGGTTAGCTGGGTGTTCTCCTGAGGGTCTCACCAGGCTAAATTCAAGGGGTCAGCAAGGGCTCAATCCCATCTGAGGCTTTGGTTCTTCTGGTCTCACTGGTTGTTGTAAGAATTGAGTTCCTTAAAGTTGTTGAAGTCCAGCTTCTTGCAGGCTGTTGGTCAGAGACACTGGTTACCCCCAGGTCCTTGCGATGTGGCCTCCTCCACAAGCAGTTAACAGCACGGTTACTTGCTTCTTCAAGACCAGCAAGAGAAACCACTCACACTTCAAATCTCTCTGATCTTGCAAATAAACTCTTCTGATTAGGTCAGGCTCACCTAGGAGCAACTCTTTAGATTAACTCAAAGTTAGCTAATTAGAGATCTTGATTACATCTCTCTTACAATAATAATGGAAGTGATATCCCATATATTTACATGTTCCTCTCACACTCAAGGAGTGGGGATTATACAGATATATACATCTTAGAATTCTGGCAACTCAGACAGAGGGGCCGCATCTGCAATTAGAAGCCAGTCTTAAAGATGGTAGCGTTTAGAATAATCTAAACTGGCTTCACAGAAAAATTTGTTGAATTGGTCAGTGAATCAACATTTAAAACATAAAAAGAAGGACAGAGGGAGGGGGAAAGAAGAGAGTGGTAAAGAGAAGGAAAGAATAAAACTGATGTAAAATGACTTCAAGTAAAGAGGGCCATGAGGTAGCGTTGGAGCCATATGTAAATCAGGTCAGTCTCCCAAATTCTAGACTTCCAACTTATTGAAGAGACAGTGTTACAGTAGTGTTACACTAGAACTGAGGCCTTCTTAGATGGTCCTTGATGGTGTGTCTCATTGTATCTCCTTTTGGAGGTAGCATTTCTTTTTAAGGTTTACTTTAAAGGAAATTACTGCATTATTCTTTTCCAGAGAGAAGAACATCATTTGCTTTGCTTCTTGCTCAACTGCCTAGGATGGCTCATTATTTAATATGTGCAGTATTGCCCCAAAGTAATTTTCCTTTTATTTTTGCCCACAAGGTGGAAAATTAAGGTTGAAATACAACTTTATTTTTGCTTTTCCCAGAAGAGGTGACAGTGTAGTTTTTCTTGCCTGTTTTTCAACAAGCAGTGAAATATTATTTTGGCTGCACCTATTGACTCCTTCTTCCCATCTTGGCAAAAGTTTTATGTAGAGAGTCTCCTGCCCTTGTCTGTGCCCTGGAGGCCATCCTACAGTCTTGTGGGATGGAGGAGGATTTCCATCCAGAGCCTTTGTGGCCTAGTTTTTCTACCTATCACCATACTCAGATATGCCTTTGCACTCTCTTCCTCTTTTCCTAACTGGAGAGGCTTATGCCAACTCTCTCCATAGCATTTCTGCCCAGGAAATACCACTTTTTGTTTGTTGTTGTTTTGTATTGAAGGAGTGGAGAAGTTCAAACAAAAACATGAGCATCATTAGTTTTGACTTCTCTTTGGTCCTGAGTGAAAACATTAACCAAAACAGACTATACATTTTAAGAGACTTTCTCTTCATTTCATTATTTTCTATCTCCTGTTGGCCCTTTTTAATCCATTCCCATGTGATAAAGAAATAATAAAAAACTACTAGCATTATTCTCAACTCCATTGCATTTTTTTTATTGCTTTAACATGCTGGCATGCCTACCCAAAATCATGGTTATATCCAACACTCCATCCACCCTGTTCCTGCAGCTGTGCAGCTGAATGTGGCTAGAATAAAATAACACAACATGCTGGCTCATTTCACTTTAAATTCAGGATTGCTAATCTCAGCTGGGCCCTACTACTGCCCTGAAATTATACAATTTATTTGTTCCATTCTTGCTTTCATTCTCTAAACCAATGTCTTCAAAATAGAGACGCGAACATAGAATGAACATGTAATCCAGCAATTCCATTTCTGGGTATTTACTCAAAAGAATTAAAAACAGAGACTGATGTAAATGTACTTAATATCATTGATTATACACTGATTATATGGTTAAAATGGTAAATATTATGTATATTTTATCACAATTTTTTAAAATGACACATGAATACTTCCTAAGAAATGTGTAGACAAAGAAATCACTTTGCAGATATACTCTTTCCTAAAACTATCATAATTTGCCCGAGAATGTTTGAGATTCAGGAGTCCCCTTTCACAGTTGCCCTCCTTTTTTTTACAAAAAAAGAAAAGTTTAATCATGCATTTCATCTATTATTATAAATCTTACTATGGTGCGTGGCTCCAGTGTGTAAGAAACCAGATAAATAAATCGTTTGAAATATTGTACGTGTTGAGAAAATGAATGATCCATTATTGGTTAATATTTATTATTGCGGCTTTAGCCCTGGCTGGTTTAGCTCAGTGGATTGAGCATCGGCCTGCGAGCTAAGTGTCGCTGGTTCGATCTTCCAGTCAGGGTACATCAGAGAAGGAAAACTCTGACTCCAAAAAACCTCCGCTGCCTTGCGGCATACCTCTTCAGGGGAAAGGCTAAGGGAGTAAACCCCCACAGAAAATCCGGAGCCGGAGTCCCTAAGGCGGTTTGACGTTGTAGTCAACACCGGCAACTCCTGCGGCGCACCTGAACCCAAGCTGTATCGACTCCGTCTTTCCCTTGGACCCTTCAGCTGCGAAGAGAGGGGGGGTCTGCTGCATGGGCAACAGCAGATCCTCCATATTACCCTGCCCAGGCTCTGTAGCTTCAGCGTCATCGCAAGATGTCGATTCAACACGGGAGGAGACAGATACCATGTCACTCCCGAGTCGGACTGCACAGCCATTCTCGGCGGTGCAGATAGACTCTGAAGAAGCTACACCATCGTCTCTTGAGACGGACGGCTGCCGACGACGATTATTGCGGCTTAGTTATTTTCTAATTCTTTGCTTTTAATTAACTGAACAAGGACTAATGAGTTGTCAGCTAATATATTACTAAAATATTTTTGATAGTAGATGTCAAATTTTTATAAAAATTAATTTTATAATCTTTGGGATTTTAATAAATAACTCACAACTTTCAAATATTTCATAACTGCCTTAACAAACTTCCTCTTCCCAACTAGTTATGTAAGTGAATTTACATTCTTTGTAATGACTTAAATTTCTGATGAAAAATTTTTAATGTCACCTTGAAAAGTATGAATATACATTATTTTCAAAATTATTTAGGAGATATGCAAACAAAATGCCAACTTCTCCCAGGTTCCCTCTATTAGCTAATGACCCTGATTTCTGCTGCACTGAGCAAATTGAAGTAATCAAAAGACATCCTCTGCAAACTTCCCCACATCTGTACCCCTGCTAGCACCTGAACTCACACACTGTACCTACCACCCCTCTTGCTCCTATAGGTGAACTCCCCAAGCTTTGAAATAAAATCAAGCCCTCTCTTGATGCCCAGGCCTTATCTTTTTTTGTTTATTCCAGGACATTGTTTCAGCAATTCACCTCTCTCCTCCATCATCCACTGTTTCCCCTTTATACCAGAGCATTCCTGTTAATGTACAGATAGGCTGTTATTTCCTCTCATCTTAAAAACAAAAACCTATTTGAGCCACTTTCCCTTCTAGCCAACACCCATTTCCCTCAAAGCCTTTAGGTATAATTTTATAATTGCCAGCAAAATTCTATGTAAGAATTATCTCTTCTCAGTTCTTTGATTTCTCTCTTGCCGTTTTCTTTTAGACTCACTTCAGTGGGGTCTTCCCTCCCACTGCCATTGCTTTTGTCAAGGCCACCAGTGACCTCTGTTTTGCTGTCTTCTGTGGTCAGTTCTCAGGCCTCATCTTACTGGACCTATAGGCAGCATGTGACATTCTCCTTGAAATGGTTTCTTCGCTTGACTTTTAAGACTCCATACTTTCCTACAGTTTCTTTCTGGTGGCTCTTTTTTAGTTCCCTTTGCTGAGATCTTCTTATCTATCCAACTTTTAAGAACTGGTATGTTCCAGAACTCAGTCCTTGGGCCTTTTCTCTTTTCTGTCTACAGGCATTCCTGGTTATTGCAACCAATCTCGTGGCTTTCAGTACCATCCCAATCTTCTTGCTCCAGGAATCTTCTTTCCCTCCAGATCTGTTCTCCATCTTTCTCCATCCTGGTCTCTGCCTCTGGTGGTTGGCTTGTGTGCAATTTATCAATAGGCCTCTCTGTGCCTTCTGGCTTCTGGTTGATTACGAACTTCTGGCTTCTGGTTGATTATGAATAGTAGTGAATGGTGTCAGGATATCAGGGGAGAGAGAAGAGTGACATCGGACTATTTATTCTCTCAGCTCCTTCATTGCGAGGATTCTTAACCAAAGATGACTCCTTTCAAGACTGCCTTCTCCACCAACTCTATTTCCTAGTTCCTATAACAACTATCTCCCGTTTTTTTTGGTATTTGGGACACCCAAGATATCCTGCTATTCTTTGTTTTTCCCTACACACCCACCTCTAAGACGTGTCCCTTTGTAAAGAAACCCTCCTTAAATATTCCTAATTTGGTGATGCCATTATTTTCTGTTGGGATCTGACTGATGCAGGGTCAATGACTTCCAAATGCAGAACTTCATTCAGTCTATATGTAGTAGGCCACGGAGCCTTCCTCTGAGCTATCTACTGGAAATCTCAAACTTATCATGTCCAGTGTTGAGCTCCTGACTTTCTCCCTCCAATCTATTCCTCCCCTTCTTAGTAAATGGCAGTGCTGTCCTTCCTGTCGCTCAGGCATACATCTTTAGACTAATCGGGCCCTGATCCCCTCCCTTCTTGCTTCTGGTCCCTCAGCAAATCCCCTTGACACTACTTCTCACTGGTGACTTCTCCCCACCCCATCAGCACTAGTCTGGTGCAAGCCACCATCACATCTCATCTTGATTATGGTAGGAACCTCATATGGTCCTCCCACTTCCTACTTCCTGCTTTACAGGTTCTCAACAGCAGCCAGGGCAGTCCTGTTGCACAGTCAGATCACATCCCTCCCCCGCTCATCGGCCAGCCTCACTCTGACCTATGGGAATGGCCCCCTGTCTCCTGATCTTTTCTGCAACAGCTGCCTCTGTTATTCCTATTCCAGCCATCCCATACTCCTCAGATGAAACTGCCATCAGGTAGGCACATGGCTGGTTTCCTCGCTTTTTTCTGACCTTTTACTTTTTTTTTTTTTACTGGCTTATTAATTTACTTATTTATATCAGAATGTATGTTCCATGAGGGCAAGGGGTTTTGACCCTTGGAGTAGTGTGACACAGAGCAGTTGAATTTTGAGTGAATTAAACATTTAAAAAGACCTAAATAAATGAAGGTACACTTTTAATGGATAGGAAAACTCAGTATTATGAAGATATCAATTCCTCTCAAATTGATCTATAAACTCAGTGCAATTCCAATAAAAATCCCAATAGAGGTTTTCAAAGAACTTGACAAATCGATTCTAAATGTATAATGTTGAGCACAGCCTAATAATAACTCAGTGCTACTAAAGAGGAAGAAGGTAGGAGAATACGCCCTCCCAGATATCAACACTCTTTCATAAAGTTATGGTAATATAAGGTGGTGTTGGCTCAGGACTAAACAAATTGACAACAGGACAAAATAGAAAACCCAGCAGCAGACCTGTGCATATGGGAACTTAATACAAGACAAAGTTAGCATTGCAGCCATTGGAAAAAAGGAAGAATAGTTCAATAAATTGCCCTGGGACACTTGGTTATCCATACCATTCACATAACCAATCCTAGGTGAGTTAAACTTAAAGGTGTGTGGCAAAACTAACATTTTTAGCAGAAAATAGCTAATTATATCTTTATGACTGTGGAGCAGAGAAGGACTTACTAAAAAGACCAAGAAGTATAAACCATGAAGAAAATATTGATAAATCTGCATACATAAAAATGAGAAACAATTTGTTCATTAAGAGACACAAAAAGAAGTGAAATATGCATTACAAAATGGAAAAAGATATTTAGAACAAACATAACTGACAAATAAGTATTATTTAGAATATATAATTGCTAAAAAATCAACTAGAAAAATATAAATATCTCAAAATGAAAATGGGAAAAAAGGCTTGAACAAGCTTTCACAGAAGCAGAAATGCAAATGACCAGTATTCATGGTACTATGCTTTATCTCATCAGTAATCAGGAAAATTCAAACTCAAATTTGCTTTGGATATCACTAGATTTTTTAAAATTAAAAAGTGTTATAAAACCACATGTGAGTGAGGATATAGAGCGAATGGAACACTTACACACTGCTGGTGGAAATGTCATTTGGTACCATGAGGTGGAAATGTCAGTTGGTACCATGATGGAGAAAACAATTCGTTATTATCCTCTAAATGTCAACATTCGCCTGTGTTACCAGGAGACCTGTTTAGGAATGTTTATAACAACATTGTTTATAATAACAAAAATCAACTCCTCTCAAAGAAACACAATTTTAAAGAACTGGAAACCACCCAATGTCCATTGACTGTATGATTAAATAAATTGCAGTGTATTTATACAACACAACATTTCAGAACAGTGAAAATAACTGAACCACAGCTACACACTGGCTTTCTTTCCAGTCTCTCTGGCCTGTATTGTTCCTGTCCCAGCAGGCCATGCAGCTCAGCTCTAGGATGGGACAGCCAGCCCTTCCCGTGACAATGTAGAGTTTCAGTGCAGGCCCTTCTCCTTCCCCTTAAACCATCTTCAGATTCGTTCTGCTCCTGGCTGCACATTCCCTGCACCCTACCCTCACCTATCCCCAAAGCAGGCTCTATGTGTGTGTTGGGGGGTGGAGGGGTGAAAGGAGTATTTAGAACAGTTTTAAGATTCTGTTAGGAAGTGGAAGGAGGGACTGGGCAGCCACTGTCCACTACTATGTCTCTCCTACATGCTGCACACTCCTTGAGAGAAGGGACCGTGTCATAATCATCCCCAAGTTCCCTGAGCTCATCTCAAGCATTCAAAATATATTGAACAAAAGATTAGCCTAAGTAAGACCTAACTGGTCCGACCTACTGCAAGAGAAATCAGGTCAAGAGCCTCTTGCCAGAACCAACACACTCACTGGGAAAGCTGGCATCTGCAGATAAGGAAATGGGCGGATGACAAATTAGGAAGTGGAGGTATTTTAAGGGCTTTCTTTGAGTAGCCAAACAAAAGCTTACTGGTCAGGGGCCCCAGCCTCCCCTGGGGCGGCAAGGCATGCAGAACACTGTTGCTTTTTGCAGCGAGTGTCCTGAAATCTTCAGCAGTAACCCCACAGTGAGGCGGTGTTTTCCTGATCCTAAAGGGAGCACAGCAGAAGCTTTTGTCCTCCAGTTGCCAGGGCGTGGAACATGGCTTACCATTCAACTGGAACAATGTTTTTGGCAGCAGTGCCTTTCAGTAGCTTTTTCTCAGCTTGTCTCCTGCACAAGCCAGCCACTTACTGGACAGGCGGGGCTGGCACCACCATGCTGAGGCACCAGGCCCCTGGGCCCGCCCACGTGCCCCCTGTTTGCCCAATCAGCCCACTGTTAATATTTCCTATACCTCTGGTGATGACTAATTTACCACTGTATCTGAGGAGATAGAGAGAAACCCAAAATTTTCCTGACTTAGGGTCAAACATGTCAGGATCTGACCAGTGTATTGAAACATTCAGAGCAAAACTCAGCCCTTGTTCCTGCCTCCGCACCAGTCACTTAGTGTGGTTACACACTTTGAACTTTGCACAAAGGCTCTGCTGAGGGACCAGGGAGGGCTAAATCCAGACAAGCCTGGGGTGGGGGTTGAATACTGCATCTGCTTGGAGGAGGGGACCCTTCTCATATCGGCATCTACTGCTTGCCTGAGGGCCACCTTTGTCGTACTGACACAGAGGCCTCACATTCTCGTCCCATCCTGTCAGGAGGTTGGGCCCAGAAGCCCTGGGCTGATTTACAATTGCTTCGTGCCCCAGCTCTTGCTGGAATTGAGACCAAACTGTGGTCCTGGCCTCTCTTTCTAGCCGTGCTCCTGTGAAATCTGCCTCCCTAATCTCTGCCTGTCTGCGCTGCAGAGCATCCTCCAGCCCAGGGAGTGGCCTGTGCCGTGGGGGCCATAGCTGCCCAGCCTACTCTCAGCCTGCCTTCTGGCTCCTTGCCTGCTTGATTCCTGACTCACAGCTTAGCCCTGAACTTCCACGCGTGCCCAGGCTCCTCCCGGTTACTGACGCCATCCCTGGATGCTACTGGCCCTGGCTTTCAGGTCTGACCCTGGGCTTTAAAACTTCAGGGCTTAGCACTGACAGCAGCCTCTGATGGGGACAAAAAGGGATTGTTTTCCATGGGGTGCAGTGTTTCAGTCCAGACCAATAAGACATCATTGAGCAGCCAGATTTGACCACTGGGGCGTCCCATACATGCCACTCTTTACAGAGGGCCTCTTGGACCTCTTGTTCCAGCACCCCTCCCACCCCTTTCTGGTCTGCAACCACAGGGTTCATACCACTGTTATCTCATCTGTGCATCTCTAGACTACAGATGATCTTTCTCAGTATTGTTTTCAGCACTGTGCTCAGACTCTCAATAACATCCTTCACAGCTGGACCCAACTCCCGAGATCCTCCAACACTATGTCTCCCCCAGGAGTCACCCCCCTTATAACACACACACACACACACACACACACACACACACACAGTCGGAGCCTACTTTGGGAGTTGGACCCAGCAAGAATTTGGTTGCTGAAGCCATATGGAGGCTGAGTCAGAAGCCAGCACTGAATGTCCATGTGGTTACTGGAAGGACTGGCCTTTTCAATCAGTAGCTGAGCTGCATGGCCTGCTGGAATAGGAGCAACAAGGCAAATAGGGCCAGAAAGCAAACCAGGACTGGGGAGGAATAAAAGACGAGGGGAGATGATCCTGTCAAAGGCCAAAGAGAAAAATAATAACTGAAAAATGCACTTGGGAGCCATCATGCCTCCTGCTCACTAGCTGCCCCAGCCTCAGTTCTGGCTAGAAACTGCAGAGTCCTGCTCCCTTCCCCCCATAATTCATTCTGGCTACCTACTCATTCCAACACACCTTTTGATAGATTCCTATAGCTCAGCTCCAGGTGTTTTCCTGTCACCTTGGCTACTCAAGCCCACATTGTCCTGCCCCCTTGCCAGCCCCTCCCCCCAGAGCCCTCTGCTATGGGGGGATCCTGGCCTTCAGGTTCCACCCCTAACCCCCTCCCCTCCCCATCCCTGTCTTCAGTGAAGTGTGAGCACCTTCTGGGCTGGGATCCTTTCTTTATACTCCTTTTCTACTCACCACAGCACCTAGCATGGTTATGGGCTCATCTCGTACCGTCAATGTTTGCTGATTGATTGATGAATACACTGATTATAAGCACACTTGCCCTCACATCTTATAAAGTGGTGTTTTCCTAGTGTGCTGTGAACATCTTCTGCACCAGAATCTCATTGGATGTTTTCTAAAATACATGTTCTTGGACCCCACCATGCACCTACTCAGTCAGAATTTCCGGGAGCACAGCTGGCATTCCCATTGTAGTGGGTGAAGAGTGGCCACACAGCTTTGAGATTTCTCCCATCGCAAGGTGGGGCCAGCTTCTTTCCCCCTTGAAATTGGTCCATGGCTACTTTGAACATTGAAGTGATACTTTGCCATTTCTAGGCCTGGCTTTGGTCTCTGGGAACCCTTGACCACATGGAGAGACCCTAAAACTACATGGAGAGGGAGGAGAGCCCAGCCAAGCCAGCTTTATAGTCAACCCCTCTGAATTTCCTGGCATTTCTTAGACTCTCCAGATGAGACCGGCACCAGCTGAAACTAATGGGTGGCCCCAACCACATGGAGCAGAAGAATCACCAACCAGCTGTGCTTTCCCAGAATTCCTGATCCACAAAATCCTAAAGTGGTTGTTGCTTTAATCCTCTAAGTTTGGGCATAGTTTTTTACATAGTGACAGATCTCAAGAATGTGCAAATGTAACAAATTCTCCATGTTATTCTTCTGTGTCCTAGAATTTGAGTCATTGTTATAAAGGGAGATGACATTTAATGAGTAAAATTTTATACTAAAGAATACAAAATATAATTTATTGTATAACTTGTCTGCATACCCTACGGGAAGGAAGATGCAGTAAAATAAAATCTCATCCTTTATGTTGTTGAATTCATTTTGTTTCTTGGACAGTAGGCCTGTTCTGTTTCTGGCACAAACAAGAGAGGGCCTCCAGCTCTCCTGAACTTTTATAGACAATCTATTGCCACAGACAGTGTTAATAAACAATGTTACTCAATGGAATAAAATTTAGCTTTGGATTTAAAATGTAGTGAATCCTGACAACATTTGTTTTGGACATGTTTTCTTAGTCCATGCTTCCAGGCCAAAACGAAGAAGATTTTCTTTTTCTTTTTTTGTTTGCCTCATGGGAGTATATTTTAAGACTGAAGCTTGTGGGTTTCTTTCAGGTCTCATAATGAAACCTTTAGGCTTGTAAGTCACATGACCAACCACTGCTTTGCCATAGTTCTGGATGAAAACCACAGGACCCTACAAACCCCACTGGGATTAGTGATTTTTGTTTTGGTTTCTCAACAAAGCAATTTGGGCAAATCTGAGAAATTTTTACAGACTCAGCAGAGATCGGTGTGAAACTCAGCATCTTCTTTGGATGCTTCATCTCAGCTTGAGTGGGTTTGGACGAGCCCCGTGCTTAAAATGGAACTCTGAAAGCATAAAACCACACAAGCCAAAAATATTTTCCAAAATGAGTCTAACTAAGCTGAAGCTGCTGGGATTCATGCCCTGTCCATGCAGACAAGTATATGCTCCCCTTCCAACTTGATGCCCAGCTTCCTTCAAGCCCCTGGGGTCTGCTGTGTCACATGCGGAGTAGAGCTGTCCCTTCAGAACAGAACTCTGGCCTCTTAGATACTCTTCAGAGGTGGCTGCGTGTTTCCAAAAACTCAGAAATTCAAAGTCTGGCAAGAAATCAGTCTCATCATTTATTTTTATTTTGTTCATCTGAAAAACAAAGCATCCATATGCTGGCATCACTTGAGAACAGCTGACAAATAAATATCCTTAAAGCCTGTGGCCCCCGGCAACAGCCTGGTCCATGGCAGGGCTGCATCAGCATTGCTCCAAGAGCTGGTTAAAAATACAGATTCCCAGGCAGTTCTCAGAGTCAGAATTTCTGGACGGGAGCCCAGGAATCTTTATTTTAATGAAGTTGCTCAGATGATTGTATACATCCAAGTTTAGAAAACACTTTGGTGTTTAAAAAATATGACACTTCTGCTTCTGGCCAAGATGGAGTAGCTGCGATTAGATTTATCCTCCTGCCTGAAACAACTGGGAAACTGGGCCAAGTGTATAAAGGAATGGACTTCAGGCCGCGGAGGCTAGCGATCGCCGAGAAGGGAACTGATTAGCTTCCAGATGCGGGGAAGGGAGAGCTGGGCAACACTCAGAAGATGACAAATAGGGTTATAAAAAGAGATTATTAGGCGATTTGTTTTACTCTACAGAGAAGTCTCACACTTACTGCAGAGAAGAGTCACCCACAGCAGGAGCTGCCTGAATAACCAGACGTCCTTCCTTTAGTGGGATTTCAGCAGCAGAGGTATGCCTGTGCTGGTACAGACTAAGGCCAAGGAAAGAATGGGTTTACAACACACTCTCATGGAAGCAGCCCAAGTGCCCATTACTAGATGAGTAGATAAAACAGCTATAGCACATTTACATGATGGAATACTACTCAGCTATAAAAAAGAAGAAAATTTTACCCTTTGTGACAGCATGGATGGACCCGGAGAACATTATGCTAAGTGAAATAAGCCAGTCAGGGAAAAACAAGTGCCATGTGATTTCACTCCCATGTGGAATCTAATGAACAACCTGAACTAAGAAGCAAAACAGAGACAGACTCACAGATAGAGAGCAGGCTGACAGCTCCAAGGGTGGGCGGGACTGGGCTGGGGGAGCAGAAGGATTGAGCAAAAAAAAGAAAGAAGTCATTGACACAGACAACAGTGTGGTGATTGTGGGGCAGGGTGGAGGTAGGAGAGAGAATAAGGGAGATAAATGGTAATGGAAAAATAATAATTTACATGTTATAATATGCAGAACATTTCTATAAGAAAGATAAGAAAGTTGGTTGTGCCTGAGGAACAGGGCTGGCAAAGTGGGAAGCTTAGTTTTATTGTGCACTTTATGTACTGTTAAAATATGTCACAATGTTCATATAGTTTGTTTTCAATAAAAAAGTTAGTTAACGAAAAATCAAAATAAATGTTTTCTCTAAAATATTTCTTTAAATATTTAATCAAATTGTATTTGATTTTTACAAACTCACCTATTATATAATTCAGAAAACATCGACAATGTAAAGCAGTGGGGTAATACCCACCTATTCAGTAGTGCTGTCATTCACAGGTTAGTTTGTCTTTTATTCATTTTGCATATAATATAATACTACACACCAAAAAATGGCAACAAATTACATCATTATTGTGTTTCAGCTTGTTTGAAAGATTATTGTCATTGTTGTGTGTTCATTTCCGAAATATGAGTTTCAAATTATTTAGTTATTCTTGGGATCTGACACAGTCCCACACAGTGCTCTGTGTCAATTATATGTTTACATGCACATTCCTTGGGTTGTTTCCAAAATCTACAAAATTATTCTTTTGCAGACACCCAAATGTCAGAAGAGTAAGATATTTCTAAAGTCCTTGTTTTGTCTATGCGTGGGTACATGTAAGATAAAGAAGAGCTTTTGGGTCAGAGTAAGTGTTCTTTCTTCGGGCTGTGGCCACCATCCCCACTGCATGTCCTTGTTCAGACCCCTGGAGGGAGTGAGCCCTTCTTAAAGGGACGCTGCATTGCACTTGCCATTGTACTTTTTTGTTATTTTCTTAAGGATGTGGCATATACATATTTTTGTTGTTAGGCAAAAGAGATGAGCTGTATGACATTTAAAACTTTGCATGTGCAGACAACAAGGATTTTGGATGTTTAAAGAATTAAGAGGCCCAAAGAACCAATGTTAAAGAATGCAATTCTAGCAATCTAAATAACTAATTATCAATCTTACAGGCTTCTGATATCCCATTATGCTCTCTCTACTCGTGTATTCCCACCACTGGCACAAACAAGGCCAGTTCCTTCTCTCTTATATTCTTCCTAAAAAACAGTGGGAAAGAAAGGGAAGTATGAATGTTTGTGTTTGCTTGGACCAGCATAAACACTGAGAACAAACATAAGAAACTGACAATGGGCTCACTTATAGGGAGAGAAGGAAGAAGACAGAGGGACTGCAGTAGATGGGGACAGACCTCTCAACATATACATTTTTATATTGTTTTCATATGGGGTCATGTGAATGTATCATCTATTTTTAAAGTTAAAATTAAAGAATATCTTTTAAAGTTTATCTTTTCATAAAAGCTTTATATAACATGCCTAAGCCTGAGTTGAATGGGCTGAAGTTGTGTAAACTGAGTAAAAATAACAGGAAACTGAAACTCAACCCCACCTCCCTTCTCTACTTATCAATTTAGATGAAAAAAGAGCTCAAGAAATTGTCTCATTGATTTCCTTCTGGCTGCCATTTCCATGACGTATATCAGATGAGTCTATAGTTTCTTAGGACATTTTGAAAAATAAGAGACAAAATTCTAGTTTGTATAATTTTTCCTTTTGGAGACACTTTGGGCACCTTACTGTAGTACCAGCTGTGTACATGTTAGGATAACAGAGGTGAAGAGAACAAAAAGGATCCTGGGAAGAAGGGACATCGTGTGTGTGCATGTGCGTGTGCGTGTGTGTGTGTGTGTGTGTGCTCACATGTGTGCAGGGGCTGGGGGATGTGGCAGAGAAGGACTGCAGGTATTTCCCAATGTAACATTAGAGGCTTAATTTTTGCAAAGCAGCTTTTCTGCTGAAATATTGCTAACTGTATTTGGAAGTTGATAACATAATTCAGTTCTCCTCTGGGCATTGTGGATATACTAAGATTTTCTTGTTTGAAATGCCTCCCTCCCCACCCCATAATAGTAGAAAGAGTGAATAGTTTTATATTGAACACTTTCCCTTTTGGGGAATAATTTAAGCATTACCATATGTCTTCTTATTTTGTCTTTCTACAAAACAAACACAAAGGAACACACTAGAGGGGTGTGTGTGTGTGTGTGTGTGTGTGTGTGTGTGTGTGTGTAAAAATCACTGGTGATTGCCCAGTCATTGGGCCATGGTAATTATCCAGGAAGGTGTTTGAAGATATGCTTCACTGAAGGGGAGTGATAACCTGCAGAAACTGTTTAATCCTCAGGAACTAAAATCAGTCTGATGCTAGCTGCACAAGAATGGAAGGAATAACCATTGAAATTAGACCCAAGGATGAGCATGTGAATATGCTTGTTCTCAGCCAGCAGCCTCAGAACAGCTCAGACCCAGGCACCATGCGCTTTAACTGAGATGAATTCTGGAGAGTATCCCTCTGTAACAGCTCGCTGCCAGCCCTCCTGCTGGGCTGGTGTCTCTTTTCTGCATGTTGTGTGGCATTATTGTCCTGCGTTCACAGTGAGCTGGCAGATTCCCAGGAACAGAGGCCTGTTTCTGAAGTATCCAAATCAGTTTAGAAATAACAGTCGGGTTACTTGATGTTTCACAGTTCTCTGCCTATTCCCTACACTGAGGAGTTATGGAGCTAACTTTATTTACATCAAGCAGCTGTGGAGGTGAAAGATGTCAGATTCACAGCTATATAATTTTTGCTTGAAAAGTGCAGTGATTCTTTAATTGCATTTACTTCAGAAGTATTCAGCAAACCAGATTATTCAGGAAGTTGCTTATCTCCAAAAGCTGATCAAAATATAAAAATTATCAAGACATTTATTTCAAAGATACTTCAAAATACAAAAGCATTCTTATCAGGTGCCTGAGGTGCTTTTAAATCTCAACCCCAATGTTCTTTAATATCCCCATCAAAAGCAGAAGTCCTGTCCCCTCTCCTGAATCAGGATGGGCTAGTGACCACTTTGACCAATAAAGTATGGTAGGAATGTCACTGTGTGACTTCTTGGGCTAGATCAGAAAAGGCCATGCCACTTCAGCTCTTCTCTTAGGATGCTTGCTCTGGCAGAAGCCAGCTGCCTCCCCTGAGAAAGTCGTGCTGGGAGGCCTTCTAGGCACAGTGCAGCTGAGCTTCCCAAAGAACCAGCATGCACTGGCGGCCACCTTTCCACACAGCCCACTGAGTCTTCAGGTGGCTGCAGGCCCAGCCTCATGCGAAACCCCATGTGACAGCAAAGCAACTGAGCGCTCCCTGAATTCAGATCCCACAAAACCATTTAAAAATGTTTGGTTTATTTACACCACTGAGTTAAAGGGTAACTTGATCTATGGTGCCAGTGAGGAAGAACTGTCTCCCTTTGCCACACCTCATCATTCCAGCTGCTTACTTTCACTTCTGAGAGTTTACACATGGTTGCTTTAATCCATTTTCCTTCGGGTTTATCTTTTCATGCCCTACACACATACACATACACAGCCGCACAGGCAGCTACCCACACACAAAATCAATCAGTGAGCTCGACCAAGTGAGTTTGAGCCCTGAATCGCCTACTTCAGCCTTCACTTTTCAGCTGAGAAAATCTGGGTCTGGGGGGGATTGATTTTCTTGCCCAAGGTCACATGGCTAAGTAGTGTCCCAGCTGGAAGTGAACCCAGGTCCCTGACAACCAGTCTAGTTCTCCTCCCACTAATTGATTTCCAAGCCACCTCATAAAATAAAATGGCTCATTCTTTTTCTAGTCCAAAGGCCATAAACTCTAAAGGTCCCTGGGCACAGTATCTCATTTGGCCTTTTGGGGGTGAACAGTGGGTGCTGCCTACAGCTGGACTATCTGATGGGAGGCCAGGGGTGGGAGGGAGTGAAGAACGGCAAAAAGGAAGCGCCTGTTCTCGCCTCTTTCATTCTTTCTCCTGGGCCTCTTCTGAAGGCCACATGCTAATTATGGTCAG
Organism: Furipterus horrens; assembly: GCF_987537825.1. Taxonomy (NCBI): domain Eukaryota; kingdom Metazoa; phylum Chordata; class Mammalia; order Chiroptera; family Furipteridae; genus Furipterus; species Furipterus horrens. Next base: position 37,226,365 of record NW_028327175.1, read on the forward strand.
AGTGCCTGCAGGGATTCCTGAATGTGCTGGAAAAGTGCCAAGCCCCTCCCTTGAACTTCTATGTTAGATCCTACTTACAAGAACAAAAGTGTTTGCTTCCTGGCCTGGTAGATCAGTTGGTTAGAACATCGTCCCATGCACCAAGGTTTTGGGTTTGATTCCGGGTCAGGACACATAGAAACAACAACCAATGAATGCATACATAAGTGGAACAACAAATCTCTCTCTCTTTCTCTCTCTCTCTCATTTCCTCTCTCCCACCCTCTCTCTCTCTCTCTCTCTTTCTCTCTCTCTCTCTCTCTCTCAACATCAATTTTTAAAAAGTTTTTTAAATGGTATATTGCATATTCCTGAATCAGGCTAAAAAAGATGAGTGATTGTGACAAAAGACTGAAGAAGTCTCTGTTAGACAGGACTGGGGCTGCTTAAACCTGAGGAGTGTGTATCTGTGTGTTTCATCTGCCACTCAAAGGCCCAGGCAGGCTGTCATTAATATGTTCTCAGCCACCCACTGCCCCAGAGTTGCCCCAATTTTTCTAAGCCCTACAGCATTGTCATTTCATTTGTCTGGCAAGGGAATTAGAGCCAATGAATAAGAAAGCCACCACCCTGCTCGGTAATGATATATTTCTATTCCCCACTGATCTTGCCAACAACCAGATCTCCCTCCTCCACCGCCAGCTACCACCATTGTCCTACGCCAAAGAGTAGAGGATGATTAAAAGTCTTTGACATGAGGTGTGGTTTAATTCAATATGTACTGTTGGTTCTGCAAATAGCTGGTGGGAGGTTGACTATGCATGTTATGTGCCGTATGCCACTCTGTTGACTGGCATGCAGTGGGAAGCCTGAGAGGCAAGGGAGGGGAAATGCAGACGCTGTCTACTTTTGAAACACTGGCTTAAAAACAAAACAAGAGTTTTAGAGAAGAAAATATCGCATAACTACAGTTGTGTTAATCCTTTATAAATTCTTCATACTGTATCCAATTTGCCTCTCAAAAAAGCAGCAGCAGATTCAATTGACCACAGATTCATAAAATTATATTCAAATAAAAATAACTCACTTTATGGGCTTGATATATTCTGGGACAGTTATGTATAAATTGAATTTTTGCAAATTTGGTCATATTTAAAATATTCCAAATTTAAATTCGTTCCATTTGGTAAAGCAAATAGTAATTTTGTAATGCAAATCATCACTCCCTAACTTATTTGTTTTGTAAGTTTGGGCAACTGTATTTATCTTCTTTTCTAAAAGCAAAGCACATCTATAGATAATTGCAGGCAGTAAGACTGTAAAGTAATAAAATATAAAATGTTTGAATATAAGTGAAAATATTTTCAGTTTTAGAAATTTAATATAAGTATTTAAATTTCTACTCGGAACTTTTATCTAAAGTAAGAACATATGCCTACCCCAAAGTAAGGCAGTCTGTAACACTTAGCAAAATATTGAATTCATCTTCAGGATGTAAGAAAATATAAACATATACATACCAACAAGTTGATTGTGTCATTGTTTATAATAACAAAAAATTGAAAGGAGCCTAAAACACCATCAATAGAGAAGTTATTGAAAAAAAAGCAGATTCTTTTATTAGCATGCAATGATATTTGTGCTGCTGTCAAAAAGGGTAAAAGAACCACAATGAGATGTTATTTTTGCTTATATAGGCAACAGGTTGAAGGTTTGAGACCCTCTTGTGGGTGAGTGTGGGGTAAGGATGAGGTCAGAGGAAGTATGACAAGGGCCTGAAGCACTTCCTCACTGGGAGCATCAAGAGGGTTGAGTGCCATCAGTCCACAAATATTCAGGAGACTGAAATGCTATAATCAGTGTGACATGAACTTGAATTATTTACTTAAAAAACACTACAGAACCATTTTTATACATTTAAGATATAAAAAATATATTTTAAAGAATTGTATTATTTAATGAGCAAATATTAAAGTTTAATTTTCCTAAGATATATTTTTTAAATTTCTTGTTGTTCTATTACTGTTGTGCCATTTTCCCCCATTGCTCTCCTCTGCCCTGCCCACCTCATCCCCTCTCCCACAGTCAGTCCCCACCCCGTTGTCCATGTCCATGGGTCATTTATACTAGTTTATTGACTAGACCCTTCCCTTTCTTGCCCTGCTTCTCCCCCTCCCCACTTCCCTCTGGTCACTGTCAGTCTGTTCCTTGTTTTCATGCCTCTGATTCTATGTTGCCCATTTGTTTCTTTTGTTTATTAGGTTCCTGTATTAGGTGAGATCATATGGTATTTGTCTTTTGCTGCCTGGCTTATTTCACTAAGCATAATACTCTCCAGTTCCATCTATGCTGTTGCAAAAGGTAGAAGTTCTTTCTTTCTGCTGCGTAGTATTCCACTGTGTAAGTGTGCCACAGTTTTTTTATCTATTCATCCACTGATAGGCACTTAGGCTGTTTTCAGCACTTAACTATTGTAAACAGTGCTGTTATGAACATAGAGGTGCATAGGTACTTTTGAATTGGTGTTTCAGGATTCTTTGGGTATAATCCTAGCAGTGGAATCACTGGATCAAAAGGCAGTACCATTTTTAGTTTTTGGAGGAAATTCCTTACTGTTTTCCACAGTGGCTATATCATTCTGCATTCCCACCAACAGTACACTAGGGTTCCCTTTTCTCCTCATCCTCACCAGCACTTGTTGTTTGTTGATTTGTTAATGATGGTCATTCTGACAGTGTAAGATGGAATCTCATTTTGGTTTTAATTTGCATCTCTCTGATGGCTAGTGATGTTGAGCAAACTTTCATATGTATGGGCCCTCTGTCCTCCTTGGAGAAGTGTCTGTTCAGGTCCTTTGCCCATTTTTTAATTGGATTGTCTGTCTTCCTGGTGTTGAGCTGTCCAAAGATATTTTTATTGGAAACATCACTTGCTGTTTTTTAAGAGGAAAATATGTATTTGGCTCTTTCAGAACGAGTTCTAGAGAAGATCATTTTTTGTATTAAAATTGGGTAGTGGTTTTTCTGTGGTTACTAATACTCAGTGTTACCCACCTCTTTGGTTTTTTTCAGAGGAAGAGATACTTGCTCTCTAAACTCATTTGATTTGAGTAAGTTGATAATTACTTGGCAGTTCAGTTTGTGGACATAAAATATTATTTAAGAGGTGGCCCTAAAGACTTTCATTTGGTTACCAACTTTATTTTTAGATGTATACATATTATAAACAAATAAAGGTAGGGGATACTAATAAATAATCTCACCCTCCTAACTTAACACTTAAAAAAATTCATCCTAGAAATTTTTCTTAGACTTATTATTCTTTTAAATACAAAATACTACAAACATACAGAAAATATAATAAATGATATAGTAGAACTCTTGTTTGCTTCAGTATAGCAAATTAGTTACTCTGAACATCATCCCTTCACTGAGAACAACTAAAAATGCTAAATAAAATATCAAAATTAAAAATTATTTTTAAGTGCATCGCTGAGCTAGTAGAAGAGCAAGAAATATTTAGATGCTAATAAAGTAAAAGCAGGAATCCTGAAAGGTAGGAGTGCTCTGAATTTCTCTTTCTCCATCGAGGCACCAGTAGAGCCCTGCTGGCATTAACCTTGGATTAGCTGAGACCAAGGCCATAGACCAAAGTCTAAAAGGAGAACCTCTCACAAAGCTAGGGGTCCACAGGTTCAGTACTCAAGTGAACTAGCTATAGACATGGAGGCAACAAGGAAACTCATTAATCTTGACCATTGTGCTGGGTGGAGGGGGGAAAAAGTCTCCCTTGAAAATTCACAAAAACAAGCAAATTCTCATAGGGGGTTTGTGGTATGTTGCATATTTCTGAATGCAAAATTTCCATTATCTGTGAGAACAAAAAAAATCTCAGGCTAAATTTTTATTTTAAAGTATTTTCAGGCTTTAGTTGCTTCTGGGCACATGGCAGAAATAAAAGCAATACTCTCTGGGGGAACCCACTCTCAAATCAGGCCTCCAAATAGTCTTATGATGAAACACTAGAGAATCTGGCCTGACCGTCAAAACTCACAAAACACACAAGCAATCAAGAGACCATTGGAACTATCCAAGAAAACATAGTAGGATAATCAGGCCACAAATGACCCTGAATATTATAATTATCAGTCATACATAAAATGAGTGCATGTTTAATTGGTGAAAGTAGTAATAAAGGGGATTTAAAATATATAAGGAAAAGGAGACCAAAAGTAGTGATCCTGAAAATTTGCAAAGGAAATAGAATTTCTAAAAATAAAAATGTTATCATTGAAATTAAAAGTCCAATGAATCAGTTAAAGAGAAGATTGAGGACAAAGATATTATTCATAAGGTGAAACAGAAACAGAGATCAAAACTATGAAAAGGTAAGTAAGAGACCTAAAAAGTGGATAACTCTTACATAGATCTAATAAGAATTTCAGACCAAAGGCTCCAATAGTAATCAGGGAAATGCGAAGTGAAACAGCAATCAGATGTCATTTTATACTTCTTATCTTGGTAAAAATTTATAACACCAAGTGCTGGCAAGGCTATGGACAAACAGGAACTATTATACATTGCTAGTGGGGTGTAAATTGTCATAACCACTTTGGAAAGTAATTTGGCAATATCTAGAAGAGCTGGGAATGTATAATATCTAGGTGCCGACCCAAGAAACATTCTCATTCACATGCCCAAGAAAATACAGACAAGGATGTTCACTATTACACTGCCTTACTAGCAAAGGTGTGAAAACGGTATTTTTTTACAAATCCCTGCATAACCCCATTGGGCAGGAGAAGGGCACATAACAAACATCTAGTCATTTACAGAACCCGGGGACAAGTTCTGCCTTCTCACAGTTGCAGGCAGCAAGTGCACCTGGGAAGAGTGAAGGTTGGGACTGGGAAGTTCTGTGGATCATCTTGGTCATTCATTCATTCAACAGATAACAACTGACAGCCTTTTCTGTAGCAAGTGCTAAATAGTCTAAAGGGCTCATCCCTCCAAGCTGAAATAAGTTCTAACTTTTTGGGGTGTGACGATAATGGGCCTCTGTGTCCTCGAATCTGTTTCTCCCTCTGAATCTCAGCCTTCTGACTGTTTTACTCCTCATTAGATTTCCCACAAGGGGAGAGTCAGGAGTAATGAAAGAAGAGCACCGTTCCTTCTGCCTTTTGTGGGGAAAGAAAGGTGGAAACAGCCAAAATTCCCTGCTCTCCACCCTTCAAGGCCCTGCTCAGCACTGATCTTTGCTTGATTATCGCAGCTAGTCTTTTTTTCTCTGTTCCCAGGCTTCATTTTCTAAAGCAGTCACTTGGTTATTAATAATATATTCGCAATAACATTTCTTGCAATGGTATTTAAAATGAGAGGTAAATTTCTCATTGCCTGAGCATGATTTTTAGTTGTTTGATGGCCAGAATAACTCTCTACATCTTCTCACTGAATCTAGCACAGATAGAATATGCTGTATACATAGTGAGTTATGAATAAAAGTTTCTTATAAAAAGTGAATAAATACATAAGGGAATGGATGACTTAAGCAAAAAATTGGGACTTACTTTTAAATTGTACTTGCCAGTATAGGCAAATAACTCTGTTGTAAGACCCTAACTCTGAGGTCATTTTTTATGAGAGAGATACCTCTTACTGGAAATCCATATGTGGATCAAAATACATTGTGCTGCATTTCTGAGGCTTAGGGGAGGTTTGAGGAAACACTTTATCCTATAGCTATGAAACTTGTTATTTATCTTCTTTATGATCCCATAGAATTAGCTGCATCTAGCAAAATAAGATAGTATCTCCTAAATCGATGTATCCATACACTTGAATATACTCTCAAATAGGCCCATTCAAAACATTTTTAAAACCTTAATTTTCTAATATCAGATCTTGTATTTAATTAAGGCTTAACTTCCACTCACCGCTGCATCTCCAGAGAAGGATTAGACCAGGCCACATCACATCTGGCTGGGCCTGCAGTGGCGCGGGGATTTATGAATGACAGGCTATATTAGAACTGAGGTCATGTGCAGTCATCCTGAAACCAGAGGCTGAATGATCCCTTCCCAGCAGCATGAGGTCTGGGTAAACAGGCCATCCAAGGCAGCACCAGCTCTGTCCTCTCCTTCTTCCAAGATCTTGCTTCACAAAAATGCAGAACCAGAGTCTTGCAGCATTCTCTAATGAGGAACCTGTCATTGAACTGAAGCTATGTCTTTCTTAACATTAGTTATGAAGAGGGCAAGGGAGAAAGGGGCTAGAGCAGGTGTGGGGGGGGATCAGGAGACAGGAGGGCACTCTGAGTTCACCAGCAGGAGACACTGCCCAGCCTTGCATCCATGGAAAGGCAAGGTCATGGGCCTTGTCTATTGGAGTTCCCACTAATAAGCTGAAAAATATGCAAACTAGTGAGTTCACACAGAAGTTCAGACATTCTTGGGGCATTACAGAGAATTATTTTGAAATATACAATAAGATTATTGAGGGGTTGGTCTGTCTGTCAGCAGCAGCTGAGTCTTGGGAACGTGGGAGCCTTTCCTGAAATCGCTATGGGGACCGCAGGTCATGGAGGGATGCTTGTGTCCCTGTGGACAGGACTGTGTGTCTGGTCCATGAGACCAGATGGGCAGCTCAGAGCTGTCTTCATTTCCTTAATGACTACTGCCACCAAGGCCAAATCTAGTAGGACTCCCAAGTTCATGCCCTGGCTCCCTGAAGCCCTGGGCTTCTGCCTCTTCCATAAAAAAGTACTAGAAAACAGTGAGGAGAAAAGCAGATATCCCAAAAGATTTATTCGGGAGAGACAGGGGCCCACAGGTAAACACTAAATGCCACCATGAGATAATAATACATGTAAAAGGATTTTGAAAAATTCTAGTGCTACATACATAAAAGATAAGACTATTCCTATCTAATAGCATGGCTTAGTGGATCCAAAAACTATAAACACTGAGCCGTGGGTAAGCTGGTCCTTCAAAACAGAACCAATAGTGCCTTCTTTTCTCAGTACTCCTAATCCATGTTCAGCCCTGAGGAAACTCATCTAGACTTTGTGATGTATGATGGCAAGTCAGAGACCTTTACTTCTTAACACTGGTTGTGGTCAGATAAGAGAGGAGAGAACAGAAAGTGGTCTCCGACAGTTCACGTTAATGTGCATCACATTATGATTTTCAGAGCACTTTTGCTGTGTAGCCTCGGAATTCTGTGAAATAAGTGAGGACTATTCTCTTTATTTTCCAAGCAAGGAAACCAAGGCTCAGAGAGGTGGCATGGCTTGCTCAGGTCCCAGGGCTGATGAGGGGTCCTCCACGGCTGTGCAGACAGCAGCCTCTAGGAAACCTGGCAGAAACATGGCAGGACATCATTCTAAACCCAGAAAGTGAAACAGGTGAGCTGCAGCAGCACCGCAGAGGCCAAAGTCCTTTCGCCGTTTGTGGCTCCCACCATCGCTGAACAGTGTGCCTGGGATGGGATGGGGCGCGTCTGACTCGCCTCCATTACACCTCACCTCCAGCGCCTTCGCTTTCAGAGCTGTGTGCTCGTGAATAATCTGCACAAAGGAGAGCTGGCTCCAGTATCAGGGCAATTGCAGCGCGGTAATATTTAGCACACTCAGCACTTTCCGTCTAGATGTTATCTCATTAACCTTCCCGTGTCCCAGTGAGGCATGTGCTACATGCAATGTTGCTACAGCCTCCATTGCTTTAGGAAAATAGTTCTCTGCGCCCTGGCATGAGATCTTTCAGTTCTGCAGCTGTTTTGCTGGGGTTGTAGGTCCTAAACTGGGGTTTTCTTTTAAAGGAAATGACTGGAGTGCAAGCGGCGATACAATCCATTGCTATGTTTTTAACACAGGTATTTAGCAATCTCTTTTGGCTCTAAAAAAAAAAAAAAAAGGTATTTCTTCTCTATAATGATACTGAATAATAAATGTTTTTAAAATGTCTGGTTCTTGATTCTTACAACGTTGGAAATCGGTCTGGGTGACTTCAAAGCCAAGATGTAAGGCACTGGCATTCCGTGTAAGAGGTTGTACCACACTGTGAGCTGAAGAGAGTGAGGACCCAAACAACAGTCTAGTTGGCACCAACTAAATTTGGAGACTTCCCTCCACCTACTGCAAGCACCCGGTGAGGGAGAAGGTAAAGGGGAGGGGATAGGGCCACAGCAATTCACCCAGCCCACAGGCTGTTTGCTGGGCTCCTGAGCCAGTAAGGGAGTGTGTGCCCCAGTGCAGTGGAGAATTAGGCAGGGCGTGAAGGGAGTCTCAAAAACAAGATGAAAGGTGAGGAGAGAAGTAGGAGAATCCATGCAAAGGAAGAGAAGAAGAGGGGGGGACCTGCATTCATGGCTGATGTCTGCGTCAGCTCAGACACCATCAGTAAAAGCCTCGGTAGAAACAGGCCCGGTATGACTGTAAGGGTTCTTGTTGATTTGTAAAAGAATGAGTCGCAATACATAGAATCTGCATTTTCAATTTGTCCTACCAAATGTAGAAGGGAAAGAAGTGCCTCATCAGCAACCTCAGTAAAATGAGGTAGTGTTCTGCATATAATCAAACCAGTAAAAGCAAACCTTTAAAAACTGATTTTGATATACCCTTATTGTATTTGCATTAGCTCCTGGGGTTAATACGAGAGTCTTGCTAATAATAGTTTTTATATACAATTATTGTAGGCCCTGGCTAGTATGGCTCAGTGGATTGAGGGCCAGCCTGCGAACAAAAGGGTCGCTGCTTTAATTCCCAGTCAGGGCACATGCCTGGGTTGCAGGTCAGGTTCCCAGTGGGGTGTGCGAGAGGCAACCACACAGTGATGTTTCTCTCCCTCTCTTTCTCCCTTCCTTCCCTGTTCTCTAAAATTAAATAAATAAAATCTTTAAAAATATAAAAAATAGAACAATAAAAAAATAATTCTAAGAGGAGAGGTAGTTACTGTCCCAGGTTCATTATGATCCATGCCCTAATTTCACAGTTGGTAAATCAGCTTGCAGTATCATTTGTTTGAGTAGTTCCTTTAACCCAGGCCTTGGACTCAGGAACGGGTGGCTATAAGCAGAGCTGCCCCGCACCTGGCTGCCAGGTGACTTGAATACTCTGTGCACTTTAGTGTTGACATGGTCAGAGGGACTCACCGAATCCAATACTCATTTTCACATTCTTCCATGGAAAAGTGGGTTCAGATTAGGATCAGCTTTACTAATAAACACCCCGGAAATAATCAGCTACCTTCCCCTGAGGCTACATTTCTCATGCAATGTCCTCGTTGTGGCCATGTGACTAATCACAAAGCTCTGATAAGTGGTGTGTGTTCAACGTAAATTATAAACTAGTCAGACTGACATTTGGCCTGATAGTGCTGAAGCAGGTGTTTCCAGCTTTGTCAGATCAAACTTAGAGTCCAGCGATTTTCAACCAGAGTGCTACAAGAATTTTTAAAACATGCAACACCTGACTATTTTGTCAGGGGCACTGACCTCTTTTTCCCTTAGCTTGTCAAATTAAAAAAAAATGACAACAGCCAACACAATAGCCATCTGGAATGAATGAATCAAAATTATACTTATTTTTTGGTCAAGATTGGTAAAAAATGTATTTTTTTGGTGTGCTTCAGAGTTTTAGTTATTAGTTTATGTGTGCCTTGAAATGAAAAAGGTTGAAAATTGCCATTATAGTCTAATGAATACTTTTGGAGGCCTGTGGCTGATTCCTCATCTGTCTAAATTTCAGTAGCTTCTCTAATCTAGATTAGCATAAAATTTCAAACTTCAAGTGGCATTATGTTTAATCTCATTGTCTTAAGTAAGTGAGTAATAAACTGCTCAGAGACTCATGATTTTCCATTCTTGTTCTTTTCCAAAAGGACATTCTTATCCTCAGTGACCCATGACAGGATCTATCATTTCTACAAGTAAATTTCTTGCTTAAATCCAGCCAGTCTCTCCTGCTTTAATTCAATTTCCTCTTCCAGTTATATCTTCAGAAGTCATGGGAAATAACTGTTTGATATTTCATCCATGACACCTTCTATAAACTTGAAAACAGCAACCAGGTTTATCCATAGGCTTCTGTACCATAAGATGAAACCTGATCCCTTTTAACTTTTGATTTTGACTCTATTTTCCCCAAGAGAAGGTTTCTATATTCCCTCTGGTTTATCCCCACTTTTCTTGTGTGATGATGTACATTTAGGGCACATTCAGAGGTTAATGATCTCTTGGTGAAATCTGCAGGCAGGGCCTCTGCAGCCCAACTGTGGAGGACATCTCTGCAGTCTTTAGCAGGCTGTGGATGTTCTCGTGTTACGAGATGTCTACAACAATTCCAGATATCCTCTGCAATACAGTAGTGCCCAGTAAAAGACAGGGGTCTCCTGCCATGAGCTCTCTATACTATAAGAAAAGCCTTTGCCCAAAGCTCCTTAGATGACTTACTCTCAGATCTCATTGACCAGGATTGGGCCACAGGCCAAGGGAATGGGACTGCCAAATTTCCCAGACCAGTCACCATTCATGCCCCCATGCCAGCCCAGCAAGAGGACCCATTCCTGAGCACATAGCTTTGTGGAGAGTGAATCTTCAAACCAAACCAAGGCCACTCCAGCAAGGATAAAGGGGGAAGGGGCAGTAATGGCTGTTAGGAGGACAATTTGCTGTTTGTCACAGGTGAACAAAAGATGAAAGCAAACTATTCTCCACATAGTTCAAAATATTAACTACATAACAAAACAAGTCATTACTGAGAGCCCATTAAGGGTCAGGGACTGTGAGAGGGGGCAGGAACACAAAGATGAACGTCACGTGATCCTTGACCTGTGAAGTGGGCAATCAAGGTGGATGAAGACACTTCCCATAGAATTTCAAAATTGTACAGTAAGTGATGAGAGAGAGGGATTATGCATAGAGTGTTCTAGAAGCACAAAGAAGGAACCCTTAGCTCAGCTGAAGGCTGCAATTCCTGGGGAAAGGCCAAGTGGACTGGCTGTGTATGCTAAGAATGAGGCAAAGAAAACGAGACTTGGGAGGAACTATGAGGTATGTGACTCTTGATTTTCTAGTCTTTGTATAATATTTTATGTTTTATTATTATGGCTCATCTAAAGTTGATGAAATAGAAAATCCTTTCAAGCCTTGAGGGTGGTGTGCATTTCAAGGATCATTTCCCATGAGTTCATTTTTTCATATTTTGCATCTGGATAAAATCCATTTTATGATCAGTGAATTCCATATTTAAACAAGGAAGCCACTCAGCCAGTAGGAAAATGTGTGAGGGAGTGAAAATGAATGCAGTGCTGATAGTTATGATGTCACTGGCTCTGTAAATGGGCTTGTTTTTAAGTATTATAAGGAAACTCGTCATCGAGACTGACTGAAGGGGAATCAGTCAGAAAGTGTGGAAATCTGTCCCTTAGAATTGTTTTATTACTTTTACTAATGTGTATCTCAAGATAGGATAGCAAAGAGTTGCTTATGAGGAATGTGTGCTAAGGAGATATGAATTGCCTTAGCACATTCATAGTACCCCTAAAAGTACTCCTTTAAGGCCAGAGACACTGAGAAACAAGCTGTTCCTTCCTCCTGTATCTTTTTTTAAAACATGATTATCACTTTTTTTTTTTTTACATGATTTACACTTTCAGAAAAAAATTTGCTTTAACATATGAACTTTAGCCTGGTCTCTGTTGAGTTTGGTAAAGAATTAGGAATATGTAAAGAATATGTGCTTTTAAAAATCTTCTAGATCCATTATTGGAGTTGTATCTGCATGTTTTTATCTGAAATACAATTCTTCTCTTATAAATCAATAAGAAAAAGATAACCATTTCAGTGACACTAAGGCAAAAATCATGATCAGGCAATTCAGGGCAACAAGTCATATAAAATAGGGTTAGTTTCCTTAATAATCAAAGAAGCAAAAGTTAAAGCAAGATATCACCAATTGAATTGGCAAAACTTTTTGTAAAAAGATAAACCAACCAGTGCTGGCGCGAGTGTGGAGAAATGAGCGCCAACATTTTATTCTGTATCCAGAGATACATGTGTAAAAATGTTTATTCTAGCACTGTTTGTATTAAAACAAAATCTTCAAACAACTTAAATGTCCATTAATTGAGAACTGATTAATAAAATAATGATATATTGATGCCATGAGCTACTAAACATCTTTTAAAAAGAATGAGGTATATCTGTATACATTGATTCTTTAAAACTTCAAGGTGTATTTATTACATAAGCAAAGCAAGGTACAGAACAGAATAAAAGTTATCTATATGTACATATATGGAAATAGTAGTAATTTTATTTTCTGGAAGGTTATATAGGAAACCATTAGTGCAGTTATAATGGTTACATTTAAAGGGAAGAACTGGGGGTAAAGGATGGAAGATTTTTACTTTTCATTTTATACCTTTCTGTATAGTTTGAATCTGTGCAAGAATTTTTGTATTTTAAAATATGAAATGTGTTTTTAAAAAAATAGATTACATTTTCATGGTTTGATATGAAAAATGTCTACACTACAAAATGAGAAAGGGCAGGTACAAAATAATCAGAATGCTGTGGCCCTGTTAATTATTATATTTAGATAGAGATCTAGATGTAGACCTTTGTAGTGTTTGTAGGAAGGAAGTGCCCTGAACTATCATCAGCGTGGCCACACTGAACAACATGGGGAAGTGTTGAGGTCACAGAAATCTCCATTTTTTCTGTACTGTTTAATTTTGCATGGTGCTCATAAATTGTCAGAAAGAAAAATATAAATTTTTCCAACTTGGGGAAAAAGTAAAACACAAAAAAAACAGGATACCCAGTCTTTCACTCCCATTTGCATGAATCACTCCTGTCTGCTCCATGCAAAAATGAGGATTTTTGCTCTGTCCCTCACCTGGCTCTTCCTAGCTTGCTCTCACCTGTTTCCTTTTTAAATTTGACCTGTGAGGGAAGCCTTTGTAGTCAGAGTGGGATAGGTGAGAAATCTCTCCTCAGATCCAACTTATCTACCCAAATCTTGCCCAACTAGAAAAACTGGAAAATCAAAATCAAAAACAGAAGTCCAAACATGACACTGAAAACTAGCCCAACCTGTCAATGAAATCAACATGTTTTAGCATACCACCAGCTTGTGCAAGGAGCCAGCAGCCAGCAGAAAGGAGAGGGGCCATAGGCTGGAGCCACAGACCCCAGTGTTCCCAGAGACCACCTGGGGGGTCCCCCCACAATTTTAACCTGGTCATTGTTTTTACTCACTCATCATATCTTAGGAGGATATGAAAATCTGGTGGGGCAGCAGGAGTGCCATAGATATGAGAGGTGATCACCACCACCAATGCAGTAAGCCCTGGAGGTTTGTTGTGAATATTGCCTAGAAAATTAGAAGAACCCAAGATGTTCATTAACCCAAATATGCTCTGCTTTTATTAAGAAACTTCTGTGACACCCTGACCAGTGTGGCTTGGTTGGGCATCGTTCCATGAAGTGAAAGGTTGCCGGTTCAATTCCTAGTGAGGGTATATGCCTGCGTTGTGGATTTGGTCCCTGGTTGAGGCATATCGATGCTTCTCTCCTTCTCCCTCCCTGCCCCTTCTCCCTAAAAATAAATAAATAAAATCTTTTAAAAAGAAAACGCTGTGGCAACCCAATCTCAATAATCGCTCTTTTTAAATACTTTTAATCTCAGGACTTAAGTATCACTTTTAGTCTTGTCAACCATTGGTTGTTTGTGCCAATTTAATGCCAACAAAAATCCCCGTGTGGGGACTTGGTGAAGAAGGACACTTTATTCAGTGTAAGACAGCTCAATTATGATACAGCACTGCTGTGAAAACAGTACAGCTGTAGAACAGCTCTGGGGCCAGGTAGCCCTGGGGCCAGGTCCCTCTCTGGCTATACAACTCTGCTCTGGTGAGGTATTTTTGTTGTTTCAGGTCAGCCAGGGAGACAGAATCTCCATTCTTCCCTGGAAAGTGAAGCTGCACTCCCCAAGCCATAGGGCAGCTGGCTTATATGGACAGGAGTCCCCGCCCCTGGTCCCTGATTGGTGTGTCCTCATGCAAATGAGGACTCCAAATCCTTGAAGTTTGATTGGTCCAAAAGGCACTGTTATGATTGGTCAGGATAGAGTAGCTCTAGTTGGTCAGAGCTGCGTATCTCGGATTGGATGGAGAAAGCCTCAGTCCTATTGGCTTGAACAGGATTCCAGGAAAACTTAACAAGGGCTGGCTCAGATGGCAGAAACATAGTGCAGGCAGGTCGTTCAGCGCAGACTTCTCTGTGAAGTACAGTTGGCATGAGAGGCCCCTGTGCAGAAATGGTTGCTAGCGGGTTTTTGTTTGTTTGTTTGTTTGTTTGATAAATTTGAGCCCAGTTAGCCACCAGGAGCCCTCCTTAGTAGGTGTCTTTTTTTCTAAGGGTTCATAGTCTTATAATGTTGACTGCACACTAATGGTGTGAATTGTCATTGGGCAACTAAGAGCACCTGCGCTGACACCTTTTCCAGCACTACCTGCTCCCCATCAATAGTAAGTTTTCTGTTACTTGAGAGAGCCACGATGACACAAAGGAAAGGCAACTCAGATGTGTCCCTGAGCTAGAGGAGAACTTAGAAAAGAGGAACTCCACTTGAAAGTACAAATCAGATTCCCACTTCATTCGGGGAAACTGGAAGAGAAGATGAGCAGGCCCACACAAGGGGAAGTGGCCAAGCAGAGGTTTCTAGAGCCAAGGCCACTACTTAACCTATGGAGCAGCTGCTCTTTGCCATTTGTTTGAATCTATAGTTATTACAAAACATGACCTGTGCTGGCCCACAAACAGAGAGAGTAGTTTTTCTTGTAAGTTGAGAAAATATTTAAACAACAAGTTTGGCAATTGTTATTGGCTGGATTGTGCTCCCAAAATAGATATCCTAGAGTAATAATTCATGAACTTCAGAATGTGACCATCTTTGGAAATAGGGTCTTTGCAGATTTAATCAAGCTAAAATGGGCCCTAATCCAATATGACTATTGTCTTGTCCTTATAAAATGGGGAGATTTGGATACAGAGATAGACACTCCCAGAGGGAAGAAGTTGTGAAGACACTGGGAGAACACAGTGAGAGGACAGAGTACTGGAGTGATGCATCCATAAGCCCAGGAATGCCCAGAAGCTAGGAGAAAGCCTGGAACAGATCCTTCCCCAGAGCCTTCATGGGAGCATGGCCCTGCCAACACCTTGATTTGGGGCTGCTAGCCTCCAGAACTGTGAGAGAATACGCTTCTATTTATGAAATAGATATCCGCCCGGTTTGTGATACTTTGTTATGGCAGAAATGAATACCTCTACTCAAGTCACATGTCCTTAACAAGGGTCAGAACAATGAAGGGTGAAACCTCTGCCTGTTCCAGCATGGCATGTTTGTGTGACAAAATAAGCAACGGCAGTTCATGGCTTTTTCACTGTGGTGGTGGGCTCTTCTGGGACACTCGGCCCAGAGTCACTTCTCTTCCTGCAGACTGCAGAGAGCCAGTGAAGTCATCCCTCTGTGGCAGGACAGAGAGGAGAGGTGCAGTGCCCAGCCTAGTGCATCGTCCTCCCCTGGACCATTGCTTGGCTTGGTGCAGGAGCTAACACTGTGTGCACAGCCACTTCAAACCCAACCTTCTACCAAATGGAGGCAACGACAAGAGTAGGGCTCCCCAAAGAAGATAAATGCCCCGAGACCAGGCAATGACCCCTCTTCTCATGCCAACCATGGAGACAAGAATCAGGGGCAAGAGGGTTCTCAAACAAAATTGAAACCGAAAATCTCAAGAACACCAGGGTCCAGCCCCTATCTGGCGAAGGATTTTTTGTTCTTGTTTCATTTTTGTTTCTTGTTTCTTTTTATTTTAAAACTTCCTTACAGGGGAAAAGATAGCACTAAAATTGGGACCCCAGTGCATCATTTTTGTATGTGTGGGAGTATAATGGATTCCTCTGTGTGTGTGGCTCTATTATATGAATTCAGTTCTCAGCTCATTCTTCTGTTATCTTTTTGGAGCCGGGAAATAAAAACAAAAACCCTCAGATATTATTAAAGAGAAGCCCCTGGACCAAGAGATTCCCCCATGATGGAAGGTGAGTCCCCCTATTTGCCTTCCCCACATGAGCGGACAGACTTCCAGCCTGAAGCTGCCTTACCAAAAAGGACTCCTGGGGTCCTGAGCCTGGGGACCAACCCCTCTGCTCAGACCCACCCTTAGTCTGTGCTGGGTCAAACAGCCTGAGTCCTGAGACTTTGCTTTCATTGTTTCTAACACCAGCTCTTCTCTCTTCTATCTGAAGAGTCGGCCAGGGTGAGAGGTCAGGGAGGACTGACATCACAGAAGATCCTAGCAAACAGTGTCACAAATTGAGGGTAACTTCCCCTATTTACCTCACCCTAAAAACACAAGTCTTTTTGTCCAAATAAAAAGTACATGGAAAGTGCAGGATTGGTTGTTGTTTTGAAGAATTTGAACAACGAGGTGTTTTCCCTGGGAGTCAGTTTCAAAATCAACAAACTGACACCTGCCTGAAAAAGGAAAAATGGAGTCAGCTCTGTCAGCAACCTTCCTCAGCAGCAGCGCCCCCCAGGGAAGGGGAAAGAGTCTCCTTGGTCCCCGCTGCCCCCAGACTATGGACTGCACAATGCTTCGGGACCCACTGGGATCATCGCCCCAGGTATGGGCAGGGGAAGAAAGAAAGATCAGGTTGTTTGTACCTTTGATTGTCTTTCTACTACTGGGCTGATGAAGTTGTTTTTCTGAGAGCTTCTCATTCCTCTGGCTTTTAATACTGTGCCTCCACGCCCCCCTCCACAAGGCTAAGCGTGAAGCAAACTTTCCACAGTGTCAACTGTCACAGATTTTTCCTCCCCTGTACAATTGAGTGGAGGCAAGGTGGTTCCAAAAGGCATGATTTATTTATAAACATATCTGGAAATATTTTTAAAATAAAAGATGCCAAGGGAGGGGCTGGGTCACAGCCAAGTCAGAAGTGAGATGTTTGTTCTGGAGGTCCACATCAGGGCCCTCCCACAGGTAGTTCTAAAGTAATTCAGGGTCAAGTGGAAACATTCTGATCATCCTTAAACCTTCACTTTCAGATTCCAGAGGGCATAGATTCTGGCTTGCTGGGAAGCTGATCGGAGTGGCTCTGTGCTTTAAATACAATCCTGTTCTGTCGTTTCTGAGCCAATGCTGACCTGACGTATTTGAAAACAGCTTCCGCTGTTGCTGTCCCTAAGGCCTCACCTTCACTTCCCGGGGCTTCCTCCCCTTTGTGTTTGCCTTGTTCTCAGGCTGGGACGAATGCAGACCGTGGAAGAGACTGTAGGGGACCAACAGGAGCTGAGGAAGTTATTAACATGACTAAACACGCCTTTCCCAGGTGCAGTCTGCCACCTCTGCTCTCCCTTCTATTATTTCCGCTCCATTCTAGTGGGGAAAGGCCTTCAGTTGCTTTAAGTAGGGAGCAGGGAGAGGATGTCTGGTCAAAGGGCATCGTGATGGAAACAGGAGAACCAAGGAGAGGAAATAGGGGCCAGAGATAAAGAAATAAGAGCTAGAAGAAGAGAAATAAATACGAACGAAAATGATGAATAATATGAGGTACACAGCAGACAGGGAGCAACATGAAAACGGAGTGAGATGCGGAGATTGTTTCCTGTTGAGGAACAATTCAGAAATAAAAAAAATGTGAGAAACCCGAAAACAAATTTAGAGACCCATGCAGGAAAAGAAAGAACCAAATGGAAGTAAGAAATAGAACCCCAAACAGGAAGGGCATCTGAATGAGAAATGTGATTGAGGGAAGGAACAGAGGAGCTTTTGTAGCCTGTTTGTAGATTAGAGGGAAGCAACAGAACAGAGGGAATCCAGAGGTGTTTATTCCTTGCACCTGGCAAACAAAAAAAATCATTATTTTTTAATCATGGAAGAAATACCTCTAAGAACCCTGGGTCTTTCATGTTATCGGCCTGTCTCTCACTCATCTTAATCCCTTAGGACTCTTTTAAAAGCGTCAGGAACCCCAGCGTGAGGAAAACCACATTTCCACCTGGATGACTTTTATATAAAGTTTACTTTAGAGAGATAAGTTCTCATAGCCCTTAGAGTTCAGGCTGCATTACCTGTCCTCGGGGTGAATGATCTGGAGCTTTTTAGCCCCTATAATACCTGGGTAAATGACAAAAATATGGTGGTTCCTTAAGTATATGGGTTAAAAAGTGAAATAATTATTTGCATGACTCCCATTTCTGAAGGCTGCTTTACTATTAATAAGTTAGAGGTTGTCTTGTAAGTTTAAATAATTTAACAAATGGAGTAATAAAAAATGTAAGTAAAGCATAAACCAATAAACACAACACATACCCAGAAGTAAAGATTAGTTATTTCATTACTGCAAATTGCTGTCACTAAACATTTTGATAAATTACCAAAAAGATGCCTCTCCATCATCTTCTATAATTTCAGGTTGTTAATTTTATTCATACACAAGAAATTATTTCCTGGTTTGCTTCTCTTGCCCTGTTTCTGTAATGAGGAGACAGGGAAAAAATGCAGTAGATAAAATACTCAAACTGGGGCTGAAGCAAATGAAAAAAGATAGAAACAAATAACATCATAAGCTCTTATCCCTATAATAAGCTCCTATTTATTTAGACCCTATTAATTTGGAATTTATAATAACTTGATTGGGATCTAGGCAGAAATTTTCCTTCATTTAGCAAACCTGGTCTTGCTAAGTAGTGCAGAAGAACGATGTAAATGTGATTACAAGGTGAACATTTGAAATACATCTTTGAGCACTTCAGGCAATCTGTTATAATATATGAATAATTAATATAAGAACACATATCATTCTTATCCAATAATTATCATAAAGAATTTGTTAGGTCACCCTGCAGAGTAGGGAGGTGTGGGTTTATCACTTAACAGCAAGACACTGAACTTTTTCAGCTCTTATCTTTCTTAACTGTAAAATTAGTTTGATAATACCAATTCTGCCTAATTTGAAGGGTTTTATGAGCATGGAATGAGAGAATTGGTGGGAATCCACTTTGAAATCCATAAGGTAGAAATAAAATCTACCTTATTTAAAATGAATTTAAAATTCCTACTTTTTACTAATTCAACATGACCTTCTCTCAAATATTCTACACTAGTGAGGTTGTTATGCTTTAAACAACTTCAGTGAAAGGAGATGCCCTAATAAATTGTGGTGTATATGTGATAGAAGTGGGCAAAAGTAGGTTTACAGTTGTAAATGAAACAGTTTATTCTTTTATTATTTATTGTTAATTATTGTTATTTAGTATTATTATTAACCTACTTCTGCCACCCTCTATATAAATATTTACCTATCTTTCCACTCCCCATCCCAACAGATCTTTGGAGTCAGTCATTCATGGTATTTGGAGTGCACTAAATATCCTTACTGTGGCACAAGTGGAGACAGTTATTGTGGGCACTTGAAAGAGTCTAGGTATTGAAGTCTGGTAGGCTTGGGTTCAAATCCAGGTTCTTCCACATAAATGCATTAGCCTAAACAATAATCTCTCTGAGCCCCAGTTTCTTTGTTGGTAAAAATGGATACTACCAACTGTATAGGACTTTTTATAAAGACTAGGAGATCATGTACATAGCACAGTGCCTACCATAGGCACTCCAAACTAATGATGGTTATTAACAGGAAAAATAAGTTGTCTTGAAGTGATAGTTGCATTGGAGAAAATACTCAAAATCCTCACTTCAAATCTCTCGCTTCTGTTACAACTTAGCTCCCAAAATGTGAAATCAAATAGAGGAGTCATAATCAGTGTCCTGCAGTTTTTTTTTTTTTTTTTTTCACAGATAGATAACCTATATTGCTTTTGGTAAAATGTATGTTGCAAAATATTAAAATAGTATTTCCTCTATTCTAAGACACCTGCTTTTTCACATTTGAATGTTTTGGAAAATCAGAATCAGCTTTCCAATTATTGTCAAAATAAATATGTCAACTGCTAGGTAGAGGAGTTGCTAAGAGTTGTCATTTGCTTGTAAATCTTTCAGAATAAGGAATTTTCAAAGCCAGGAGTTGGTGTTTATGCTTCACTCAGATGCAAAACATCAGTCTGTCAAACTCTTTCAAGAGAAGCTGTTGAACTTCCCACAAGATGTAATCAATAAAAGAAAAAAAATTAACATTCTAAATCAGGGGTGCTAACAGAGGTCAAACTCACAGACACTTTTACAAAAGTGTCAGCTCGGTGTGACAACTGCCTGCTCTAGTGAATCCAAGGACCCTTTAGGATCTGAGGAAAGATGGTCAGTAACTTATGAAAAGATGTATGCTGTTTCTTGGTTTAAAATGTGTACATTCCATATTTCATTCCTTTTTTTCTCTCTCTGAATAAAACTGTCTTTTAATTAGATAAATTAATCTTTTTTCTTTTAATTGACAGACTCAGCAGAAAAAGCTTCTTAGCTTTTGAGTCACCTAAAAACAAGGTTAAATATAATTAAATTTACACTTAAGATGTCTGCACTTTACTGTATGTATAATTCTATAAAACATTTAAAATTACAGATAAATGTGCCGGTGTATTTAGCTTGAATAATTGAAGATTTACCAAAACATAACCTGCTACAGCTTTTGAACTAGTAAGTATAACAACTTATAGAATATACATTCCCTGCTAAGGCCTAGTACATTACACATGTTATTTAACAACAACAACAGCAACACAGCTAGCACTTATTATGCATTTACTATGTGCCAGATACTTGTAAGGGGTGTATGTACTAACTATCATATATTTTTTCCTTTTTATTGAATTTATTGGGGTGACACTGGTTAACAAAATTATACAGATTTCCAGGGCACAGTTCTACAGCACATCATCCGTACACAGTACTGTGTGTTCATCACCCCAGGTCAAGTCTCCTTCCATCACCTTATACCCCCTCACCCTCCTCCACCCCCTCCACCCTACCTACCCTGGCAATCACCACACTGTTGTCAGTGTCCATGAATTCTGTCTTTTTTTCTTTGCTCAATCCCTCCACCCTCTCCAGCACCCCTCCCCCACAGCTGTCTGCCTGCTCTGTGTGAGTCTGTATTTTGCTTGTTAGTTCATTTTGTTCATTGGATTCCACATATGAGTGAAGTCATATGATACTTGTCTTTTCTGACTAGCTTATTTCACTTAGCATAACGTTCTGCAGGTCCATTACTGTCACAAAGGGTAAAATTCCCTTCTTTTTTACGTCCAAGTAGTATTCCATTGTTTAAGTATACCACAACTTTTTTATCCACTCATCTACTGATGGACACTTGGGCTGTTCATCTAATATTTAAAAGACCTTACATGGTGGGTATTATGATCTATGACCGTAAGAGGTGGGTATTGTCTTTAAAAATGAGGACTTCCTATATGGTAGCTCATATGTTCTAAGACTTCCAGTGGATGCCTGAAACTTCACATAGCACTGAGCCCTATATGTACAACATTTTTTCCTACACATTGTCAACAGATGGTCTTTGACACCAATTTTATGCTAGCAGAAATCCCCACTTTGGGGTGCAGTGAAAAAGGACACTTTTTTCACTTGTCATACAGCATGGCAGTGAAAACAGCAGAGCTTGGAACAGCTTGATTGTGATACAGCAGGGCTGTGAGGTAGCCCTGGGGCCAGGCCCCACCCGGCTAGATAGCTCAGCTCTGCACCTCCCTGGTCTGGCCTGCTCTGCTGTTCTCTGTGTGGTCTGTGTTGTGGGGCACTGGTCTGCTCCACTCTGTTTTAGCTCAGCCAGGGAAATGCACTCTTCAGTCTTTGGTGGAAAGGGAAAATGCACTCCCAGACCCAGAAGGGAGCTGGCTTATATGGACAAGAGTCCCTGCCCCTGGTCCCTGATACGTCCTTCCTCATGCAAATGAAAACTCCAAGCCCTTGTAGTTTGATTGGTCCTAAAGGTACTGTCCTGATTTGTCAGAATAGAGCCTCTATGGTTGGTTGGAGCTGTGCAGCTCCATTTGGAAAGCCTGTTCTATTGGTTGAAATATGATTCTACGAAGTACTTTATAAGGGCTGGTCAGATGGCCAAAACACAGTGTAGACAGTCAGTTCAGTGCAGGCTTCTCTGTGCAGTGCAGTTTGCATGAGAGGCCTCTATGTAGAAATGGATGCTAAGCTCTCTTTTAAAAATATTTTAGCCCAATTAGCCACCAGGAGCCCTTCTTAGTAGGTATCTTTCTTGGGGTTCACAACATACATACCTATGATAAAGTTTAATTTATAAATTAGGCAATTTCACAAATAGAAGATTTGTTCTTTCTGTAGATCTTAGCAACTCCAACATATTTTTTCTTTCTTTCCTTCTTAAGTCAAGAACTTTCACCTTTTCACTTAAAGAAAGCACAGCTTCTTTTTGGCATATCTGAATTGTGAATATCACTACTCTGGCACTTCGGGGCCATTATTAAGTAAAATAAGGGTTACTTGAACACAGGCACTGCAACACCACAACAGTCAATCTGGTAACTGAGATGGCTACTAAGTGACTGACAGACAGAAGCATATACAGTGTGGACAGGCTGGACAAAGGGCTGATTCATGTCCCTGGCAGGATGGAGCAAGACGGTGCAAGATTTCATCACGCTACTCAGAATGACTAGCAATCTAAAACTTGTGAATTGTTTATTTCTGGTGTTTTCCATTTAATATTTTCAGATGACGGTTGGCTATGGGTAAGTGAAACCACAGAAGAGGAAACCATGGATAAAGGGGTTATAAGGCACGTATAAGTTAGTTATTTACATGAGGTTACATCGCTGGAAAGTGGTCAGAGAAAAATGAGAATTTGGGCAGTGTGACTCCAAAGGCTTGTATTTATGGACTTCTTTAAAGCCCCCTCAAAAATACACACAGTAAATCCTGTGGTCCTTATTTCACAGATGAGCACCCTAAAACTCAGAGAGATTACATGACTTGACTGTAGCATACAGCTAGTAAGTGCAAGAGTCAGGATTCATACCTGGTCCAATCTCCAAAGACCCTGTTGGCTCCTCTGTAACATAATGTAATACCTTTCTTGTGGAAGACGTGTTCTTCAGACATGGTTTTCTTAATATGACATTATAATGTAGCCTAAGACTGAGGCTAGGGGTTGAGAATATGAGGGAAGGAAGAGAACTAAAGAGCATCTCTTAGAACTTCAAGTGAGTTGCCATTAGTTTCCAATCCTGGCACTCCAGAAACTGGAATTTTCCTCTGGAAATGACCTTCTTTAGTTGTTCTGACTGTGGGCACAGTTGCCAGTGAAATTTAGTTCACATCCACAGGGATTTTGCACGATGAAGTTTCTCTAACTTGGAAGTGCATTTTCCTTTCTCTCCATCTTCTTCCTAGCTTGCTCCTATATACCTACCCAACTTAAGAGAAAAAAATGGAGGACATTAGGAGGTATATTCCTCAAATATAGGAATGCCACATGGGCAGTCAGTGATGTCTTGCTCTAAGAGGGACCAACCAGGGAATGCCACTCTGTGTTCCTGCAGGTTAGACCTTTTTACCTTCCTCTATGACTTGCCATTTGTAAATTAGTATGCACCTTTTTAATTTTTTATTGAGTTTATCGGAGTGACAATAACAAAATTATAAAGGTTTCAGGTGCACAATTCCACAACACGTCATCTGTCCACTGTATTGTGTGTTCACCATCCCAAGCTAAGTCTCCATCCATCACTATCTATCTTCTCTATACCTTCCTCCATCTCCCCCACCCCACCTTGGTAGACATCACACTGTTGTTTGCATCCATGAGTTTCTCTTGCTTTTATGTTTTATCTTTTGCTCGATTCCTTCAGTTCCACAACACTCCCTACTAAAACTGTCTCACCCCCCTTAGTTCATGTGCATGGGTCATGCATATAAGTTCATTGGCTTCACCCTTTCCTATATTCTTCTTCTTTTTTTAAAAATAATTTACTTATTTATTTATTTATTTATTTTATTTTATTTTTAGAGAGAGGGGAAAGGAAAAAAGAGAGGGAGAGAAACATCACTGTGTGGTTGCCTCTCACTCACACCCCCAACTAGGGACCTGACATGCAACCTAGTAATATGCTCTGACTGGGAATCGAACCAGCGACAGTTGGTTCGCAGGCCGACGCTCAATCCACTGAGCTACAGCAGCCAGGGTTCCTATATTATTCTTAACTCCCCCCTGTCTATTTTGTACCAACCGATTATGCTTCTTAATCCCTGCACCATTTCCTCATTTTTCCCCCTCCCCGCTCCAAGCTGATAGTCCTCCAAATGATCCCTATACCTATAATTCTGTACCTATTCTGGTTTGCATAGTTGGATTCTGTTTTTATTTTTTAAATTCAGTTGTTGATAGTTGTGAGTTTGTTGTCATGTTAGTGTTCATAGTTTTGATCTTCTTTTTCTTAAGTAAGTCCCTTTGACATTTCATATAATAACGGCTTGGTGATGATGAGCTCTTTTAGTTTTACCTTGTCTGGGAAGCACTCCATCTACCCTTCCGTTCCAAATGATAGCCTTGCTGGATAGAGTAATCCTAGTTGTAGGTTGCCTTTCATCACATTGAATACTGCTTGCCAGTTTCTTCCTGCCTGCAAAGTGTTCTCTGAGAAATCAGCTGATAGTCTATAGGCACCCCCCTGTAGGCAACTCTCTGCCTCTCTCTTGCTGCCCCCAGGACCCTGTTTTTATCTTTCACCTTTGGCATCTCAATCATGAGGCATCCTGGTGTGGTCCCTCAAGGTCCAGCTTGCCTGGGACCCTCTGTGATTCCCAGACCTGTATGTCATCTCCTTTGCAAAATTTGGGAAGTTTTCCTCATTTTTTCTATTCTTGCTTCCTCATTCTGCACTGGTTGACTCTTTTTCTTCCTTATGTTCCTACCGTTCACCATTAGTTTTGTGTGGATTTTCCTTCATTTCATTTAGCATAGCCTTCACTTCTCTTATGCGTTTGCCATACTTAAGCATATCTGTCAAGCCTATGAGCATCTTTATCACCAGTGTTTTGAACTCTACATCTGTTAGGTTGTCTATCTCCTCATCTGTTAGGTTGGCTATCTCCTCGTCGCTTAGTTGTCCCACTGGAACCTTGATACATTCCCCCATGTGGGCCATACTTCTCTGTCTCCTCATTCTGACAGGCTCCTGTGTTTGTTTGCCTCCGTGTTCCAGGTAGAGCTGTCGCTCCTGTTACATTGTAAGGGGTGGAGCCTTAGGAATTCGTCAGTACAGGGCGACCTGTTTCACCACTTTGTGGCGCTGTATGTGAGGAAAGGATCTGAAAGGGAACAATGCCACCTGCCCAGCACTTGCCCCTTTTCCAGGCACCTCTCCCACTTCAGCATCAGACTAGTGCCCCTCTAGCTGCTGCCCTGGTCGATGTTCCCAGAGTGGGTGAATCTGTGGATGTTCTAGGACCATGGGGACCTTTAAACAAGCAGACTCTGCTGAGAGACTGGCAGTTTCTGCCTCCACCCCAATCCCCATGGGTCTGCACAGCCAGAAGCAATAAGGCTTGATTTTCCCTGGTGCTGGGACTGTTAGCTGAGAGGTCCAGTGAGGAGCAGAGAATGCTCCCCAGGTGTCCCTCCTGACTTTTTAAAACGTGTGACTGCACTTTCCGCTGGCCTGCCACTGCTGCCGCTGCTGCTGCCACCACACCACGTCCTCTTCACCCTGGCTCCGCCTCTTCTACCTGTCTGGATGAGTATTTCTTCTTTATATCTTTTTTGCTGGACTTCCATGCAGCTTGATTTTCTGAAACTTCTGCTTGTTTCTAGTTTTGAAGTAGTTGTATTCCTTAGTTGTGGAGGGAGATGCAATGTGTCTGTCTATGCCTCCATCTTGGCCAGAAGTCTCTGTTGAATTATTAATGATAACCATTCTGACAAGTGTGAGGTGATATCGCATTATGGTTTTAATTTGCATTTCTCTGATGAGTAGTGACCTTGAACATATTTTCATAGGTCTATTGGTCATTTATTGACACACTTTTGGAGAAGTGTCTCTTCAGGTCCTTTGTCCACTATTTAATTGGACTGTTTTTTTGTTTTGTTTTGTTTTGTTTTATGTTGTTTTATAAGCTCTTTATAAATTTTGAATATTAACCCTTTATTAGATGTATCATTGGCAAATATGTTCTCCCATTCAGTGGGTTGTCTTTTCATTTTGTTGATGGTTTCTTTTGCTGTGCAAAAATGTTTTAGTTTGATGTTAGTCCCATTTGCTTAATTGTTTTGTTGTTTCCCTTGCCCAAGGAGATATATCAAAAATATATATATATATTGCTACAAGAAACGCCCAAGATTTTACTGTCTATGTTTTCTTCCAGGATTTTTATGGTTTGAGTCCTACATTTAAGTCTTTAGTTCGTTTCAAGTTTATTCTTTTGTATGGTGTAAGAACAGTGGTTCTCAACTTTCCTAATGCTGCGGCCCTTTAATACAGTTCCTCATGTTATGGTGACCCCCAACCATAAAATTATTTTTGTTGCTACTTCATAACTGTAATTTTGCTACTGTTATGAATCATAATGTAAATATCTGATATGCAGGATGTGTTTTCATTGTTACAAATTGAACATAATTAAAACATAGTGATTAATCACAAAAACAATATGTAATTATATATGTGTTTTCTGATGGTCTTAGGCGACCCCTGTGAAAGGGTCGTTTGACCCCCAAAGGGGTCACAACCCACAGGTTGAGAACCGCTGTGTAAGAAAATGGTCTAGTTTCATTTTTTGCATGTATTTGTCCAATTTTTTGAATAGACTATCTTTACTGCATTGTATGTTTTTGCCTCCTTTGTCAAATATTATTTGACTATAAAGGCTTGGGTTTATTTCTGGGCTCTCTATTTTGTTCCATTAATCTATGTGTTTGTTCTTATGCCAGTGCCATGCTGTTTTGATTACTATGGCCTAATAGTATAGTTTGATATCAGGAAGTATGATTCATCCCACTTTTTTTTTTTTTTTTTTGGTCAAGATTGCTGTGGCTGTTCAGGGTCCTTTGTTGTTCCATATCAGTTTTTGGAACATTTGTTTTAGATCTATGAAATACACCATTGGTATCTTGATAGCAATTGTGTTGAATCTATAGATTGCTTTGGGTAGTATGGACATTTTAATGAATGTTAATTCTTCCTATCCATGAACATGGAATATACTTCCACTTATTTGTATTTTCTTCAATTTCTTTCCTTAGTGTCTTACAATTTTTTAAGTGAAGGTCTTTTACATCTTTGATTAAATTTCCCTCAAGATTGGGAACTAGACAAGGATGTCTGCTTTCACCACTCATATTCAAGAGAATACTGTAAGTCCCAGTCACAGCAATCAGACAAGAAGAAGAAACAAAAGGCATCCAAATTGAAAAGTGAGAAGTAAAACTGTCATTATTTGCAGATGACCTGATACTGTATATAGAGAACACTAAAGGTTCCACCAAAAATTTACTAGAACTGATAAATGAATTCAGTAAAGTAGCAGAATACAAAATAAATATCCAGAAATCAGCTGCACTTTTATACAGCAGTAATGAACTATTAGGAAGAGAAACTAAGAAAACAATCCTGTTCATAATTGCTTAAAAAAAAAGAAAGTCCTCATCCTTTTAGATTCCAACTATACCAATTTAAAAAGCTGGTTTCAACACTAATTTATTTTGGGCCATTTCCATTGGCTGTACTTTTCTTTATTAGGAACTGAAAATTATGATTGCAGTCACTTCCACCGCTTGTGGAAAAAAGCCTCACTTCTCTGCACCCTGAAGACCTTCCTAATAATGACTTAGGGACTGACTATAGAGAAAAAACATTGACTATCAGAGTAGTATTTAGGCTTTTTTTTTTTTTTCATTTCAGAAGCCACGTACTTCTTATGACTTGAGAAATATTGAAAGAATTCCCTAAATGTTGGGCTCTAGAGACAAAGGGGAAACAGATATTGGAAAAATTTTACAAAAATTGTTTATCTCTTGAGGAGTTAACAGATTATAGTAATTTCTACTCATAGGAGCATGTTCTCGTTTCCATGTGGTTCTCTCCCTATAAATGTCCCTGATAAGAGTATGTGTTAAAAACAAAGGTAGTACTTTCAGGTCAGCATCAACCTAGACAATAAAAGTAAAAACTTAAAAAAAAAAAAAAATTCCAGTGAGACTTCTCATGAATAACCTTTTTGAAGTAAAAAGTTAAAAAAGTGTGTGTGTGTCAGGGGTGGGGGGTATTCCACAGTCCACATGTTTTGAATGCTTTTCCTTTCAAGTAATGGGTTAGGGGTGTGTCCTTTTTTTCTTTGTGTTCAATTTCCTTTTCAGCTGTTACAGAGTGACATGTTTAGCACCTTCGGCCATCAAAAGAACTGAAAAAGAAAATAATCTGTCCCTGTGGATTCTAGTTATGGGTTTGCACCCCAGCACCTGTTAGTTAACTCACAATCAAAGCTCCATGGATGCCAGGTTCTAAGCAAAGGAGGACAAGAAATTGTTTTTAATGAAATAAGTGGAATCTACAATAAATGGTTATGAAAGTTTAGTTGCAAAATACTTGATGGCCCAATGCATCTGAATATTAGGAGTTGTAATGTGAAGACCCCTTTTCATAATTGTCTCAGTAGTTTAGGCAATCATCCATGCACCTCAAATCCTTCACCTAGTCACTGGACAGAGGCTTAGCTGGACTCAAACACAGCACCTGTTTATTGAGGAATGTCTGTTTTTGACAGTCTGTGATGAGTCCTGGAGCAGAACTCCTAGGCAGGCCTCTTTTTTAGGAAAAGAGGAATCTGAAGAGCTTTGAGAATTGTGAGGGTATTGGCAAGTCAGTAAGGACCTCCCTGCCCATAGCTACATTGTTTTGGGGCCCATAGGAGGCACACAAAGTGGTAGTCTAATGCTGCATTTATGAATTTCTGCATTACACAGTGCTAAGTTCAAACACCTGCCTTGCCACTTGTCCTGTGATTTAGGAAAAGTTACTTAACCCCACTAAGCCTCATTTTTTGTCACTTCCTTATAGGGGTGTTGTAAGGGCCAAGGCATATAAAGCCTTTAGCTAAGTACCTGGTGCATCACATGAACTAAAAAATGATTGAGACTTCCGGCCAAGATGGAGGCATAGACAGACATGCTGTGTCTCCCTCCACAACTAAGAAGGAATACAACTACCTCAAAACTAGAAACAACCAGCTGTTCTGGAAAATCAAGCTGCATGGAAGTCCAACATACAAAGATATAAAGAAGAAATACTCATCCAGACAGGTAGGAAGGGCAGAGCTGGGGTGGAGAGGACATAGTGTGGTGGTGGCAGCAGATGCAATGGCAGTGGCAGGCTGGTGGAAAACACAGTCACATTTTTAAAAAGGACAGGAAGGACACCTGGGGAGTGTTCTCAGCCCCAAACCAGACCACAAAGCTCACAGTCCCAGCACTGGGGAAAATCAAGTCTCATTGCTTCTGACTGTGCAAACCAGTGGGGGTTGGGGCAGAGGAAGAAATTTCTGGTCTCTCAGCAGAATCTGCTTGTTTAAAGGGCCCCCATGGTCCTAAAACATTCACAAACACACTCATTCTGGGACCGATGGCCAGGGCAACAGGTAGAGAGGCACCAGTCCTATACAGAGGTGGGAGAAGTGCCTGGAAAAGGGGCAAGTGCTGAGCAAGTGGCATTGTTCCCTCTCTGACCCCGCCACCCCCCACCCACAGTGCCACAAAGTGGTGAAAAGGGTCGCTCATCCTGACAAATACCTAAGGCTCTTCCCCTTACAATGTAACAGGAGAGACAGTTTACCTGAGACACAGAGGCACACAAACACAGGAGCCTGTCAAGATGAGGAGACAGAGAAGTATGACCCAAAAGAGGGAATAGATCAAGGTTCCAGTGGGAGAACTAAGCGTCGAGGAGATAGCCAACCTAACAGATGAGGAGATAGCCAACCTTACAGACACAGAGTTCAAAATACTGGTGACAAAGAAGCTCACAGACTTGATAGACATGCTTGAGTATGATAAATGCATAAGGGAAGAAGTGAAGGCTATGCTAAATGAAATGAAGGAAAATCCACACAAAACCAGTGGTGAAGGAAAGGAAATGGGGGTTCAAATCAATGATTTTGAACATAAGGGAAAAATAAACAGTCAACTATTACAAAAGGTGGAAGCAAGAATTGAAAAAAATGAGGAAAGTCTTAGGAACCTCTGGGACAACTTTAAACATCCCAACATCCGAATCATAGGGGTACCAGAAGGAGAAAAGGAAGAGCAAGAAATTGAAAGCATATGTGAAAAAATAATGAAGGAAAACTTCCCAAATTTGGTGAAGAAAATAGACATACAAGTCTAGGAAGCACAGAGAGTCCCAAACAATCTAGACCCGAAGAGGACCACACCAAGACACATCATAATTAAAATGCCAACAGTGAAAGATAAACAGAGAACCTTGAGAAACAGCAAGAGAAAAGCAGAGAGTTACCTACAAAGGGGTACCTATAAGATTATCAGCTGATTTCTCAAAAGAAACTTTGTAGGCAAGAAGGCACTGGCAAGCAGTATTCAATGTAATGAAAAGCAACCTACAACCAAGATTACTCTATCCAACAAAGTCATCATTTGGAATGGAAGGGCAGAGAAAGTGCTTCCCAGACAAGGTAAAGCTAAAGGAGTTCATTATCACCAAGCCATTATTTTATAAAATGTTAAAGGCACTTATTTAAGAAAAAGAAGCTCAAAGCTATGGACACTAAAATGACAACAAACTCACAACTATCAACAACAGAATCTAAAAAATAAAAACAAAAACAAACTAAGTAGACAACCAGAGTGGGAACAGAATCATAGGTATGGGAAGCATGTGGAGAGGTGTCAGCTGGAAGGGGGAAGTGAGGAGAATGAGGGTAATGGGGCAGGAATTAAGAAGCGGAGTAGGAGGGTGCAGAATAGACAGGGGGATGTTAAGAATAGTACAGGAAAGGGTGAAGCCAAACAGCTTATATGCACAACCCATGGATATGAACTAAGGGGGTGTGATTGCTGGAGGAAGGGGGCTACTGGGCAGCGGGGAGCAAAGGGAAAATAATTGGGACTACTGTAACAGCATAATCAATAAGCTATACTTAAAAAATTATTGAAATGTGTTATGAGGTTTACAACAAGCTGCCCCAATATGTGTCACTTTAGCATGCAGATGCTTTCAAACTGAGAACAATTTCTTTTACTCCTTAGGTCATTTCTAACTGTGTGATTTGTATGTTGTGATAAGATAGTTTTCAAAACAACTCACCCCAATCTGAGGTCTCAAGGGTAGCAGGAGGCTCCAAGTTCTTCCCTGGAAAAGGTACTTTCTTGGCTTCCCATTGATGAGTTTAGGGGATAACTTGGCTTCTCACACCATCCAGGCCCTGAACCTCATCTGTGGGACTCAGGGAAATGCAAAAGGGCAAGAGGGAGCCAGCTACTTGCCGAGGACAAGGAAGCCCCAGCCCCGCCCTGCATCTACTGCCTCCTCAATGCCCTGCTTCTGGCTCTTGGGCCTAGGACCCTGTGTGGACCAGGACCCTGGCTGACAGCTATGTGACACTCTCTGTGTGGAGGCACCCAGCTGGGGGTGGGCAGCATCCAGAGCAACCTCCAGAAGGACGGTGTCCAGCACAGCTGACATGGGTTTGCCCCTCCAGGTCTGGAAGGCCACACCCTTGAGCACAAGTACAGGAACTGCTGCCCAGAGTAAACACAGACGCTCAGCAAGGAGGCCCCCACATCCCTTCCGGGGGCTGACTCAGGGATTCAGGCAGCTTCTCCCCACCCACTCACAGGCCACAATGGGAACTCAAAGAATGGGGCCTTCCTTCCTTCCTCCTTGACTGCAGGCCTGATGGTCAGCCAGGGCCTCAGGGAATTATAAGCCTTTTGGAGAAAGAAATCACAGGCCATAGCTACAAACAGACAATTCAAGAAAAATCTTTCCAATTCAAGGAATGCCTGCAGAGCTCTGTACTTAGCCCCTACTGTGGACAGAGAGATGCTTGGAGGTTTCCCAGATACCAGCCTTCTTCAGCCCTTTCCTCTCTTCCATGAAGCCTACTTCAAACCTTCTCCATTCTTAAAAATCAATAGGAAAAAAGACCAACAGCCCCACAGAAAATGGACAAGAACATGGTATCTGTCATGGTTCTCCACAGAAATAGAACCAATAGGATATGTATGGATATATAGAAAGAGATATGAGGATTGACTCACATGATTGTGGAGACTGAGAATTCATTCACTCTGTTGTCTGCATGCTGGAGACCCGGAAAGCTGGTGGTGTCCTTCAGTCTAAGTCTGAAGGCCTGAGACCCAGGGGGCTGATGGTGTAAATCTCAGTCCTGGGCAGGAGATGATGAGGCAAGGTGCTTCAGATCAAGCAGTGAGGCCAGAGAAACTAAATGCCTCCTTCCTTCACCTTTTGTTCTATTCAAACCCTCAGTGAATTAGGTGGTGCCCATCCGCAATGGGGGGAGCATTTACTTAATTGAGCCCACCAATTCAAATGCTAGTCTCATCTAGAAACACCCTCACAGACACACCCAGAAGAATATTTAATCTGGGCACCTGTGCCAGTCAAGATGACTTGTAAAACGAACCATCACAGACCTGAACAGGCAGTTCACAGAAAAAGAGACTAAACTGGCTTTTAATTATGTGAAATAATTCTCTTCCTCACAATTTGAAAAATCCAAAGCAACAAAAGATTTCATCTTTGTCAGATAAGATTGGCTAAAATAAAAACAGTCGCTAATAAATAACATTGTCAATGACTGGGGGAGTCTAACACAGTGTAAAGTGACATAACACATTGTAAACCTCTTTAGAGGGCAATGCCATGGCCATGCATTTTTCCTACATAGTCACTTTCACATTTGAGCCAAAAAATATATACAAGAACTGGTTAAAGAAAATATGCTTCTGAATGGAGTGGCTTTATTTGTGCTGATGTGAAACCATCTTCAAGACACAATGTTAAGTGAAAAGTGTGGTTCAGAACAGGGCATAGAATATCTTTGAAAGGATGTACAAGAGGCAGGCCACTGTGTTATTCTCTACAGAGAAAGGCTCGAGGGCTGGGCTGCTGGGGTGGAGCCCAGACTTACATTTCACTGTTTAACTCTTGGATTTAAAAAAATCACGGCATGTATTTTTTCTCTTAAGAGATACTAGTTTGTTTTTTGAAACAAAACCTCCATTTTCTTCCAGCCTCCATCCTGCAGACCTCCCCCTCATACTTAGCAGAGTATTTTGCCTTCCACTAAAAAAGAAATAAGACCTCAGTGAAAACATCTTTATTTTATTTATTTATTTTTTGAAGATTTTGTTTATTTACTTTTAGAGAGAGAGGAAGGAAGGGAGAAAGAGAGGGAGAAAAACATTGATTGGTTGCCTTTCACACACCACCAACTGGGAACCTGATCTGCAAGCCAGGCATATGCCCTGACTAGGAATCAAACCAGTGACCTTTTGGTTCTCAGGCTGGCTCTCAGTCCACTGAGCCACACCAGCCTGGGTGAGAGCACCTTTAACTCATCCTGAAGCAGAGCTTACACTCTTTCCTGTACCACACCCATCCTTTTCACTTTCTTTCCTCCCCCAGCCCCGCCCCCCCTCACCCCATGACATCCCCAGCTCCTCTGGGACCTGCCTCTCTTTGCTGAACCCTCAGCACTTCCCTCCCTCTTGGGTTTTTGCCATTGAGTCTTAAATTAACCACAGTCACTGAGGTTTTAAACTACCCCCTATCAGCTGCCTCCAACCCTCTTTCTCCTTTCTAGAAAACTTCTAGAAAGAGTTGTCTACACTGCCTATTACCTGCTCCTCTCCCCATGCTCACTCTGTAAACTGACTTCTGCCTCCACCACGGTCCCAAACTTGCCCCTCCAATCAGAGTGACCTCCGTGTTGCTAAAATCACTGGACACCTCTCCTTGGACACTCTCGTCAACTTCTTCATTCATGATGTCTGTATCTTTAGTTCTGATCTCTCAACTAACTAACTAACTAAGTAACCAACTAAATAACACTTGTCAGCTTTGGGTACCCCCACAGGCGCATTAACTTCAGCACACTGAAGTCTGTCTCCTCTTATGTTTTCTCTGCCTCGGTGGATGGGTCTGTCATCCATCTAGTTGGCCGAGCCAGAGACTTGGAAGTCATCCTGTCATCTTCCCTACCCTGCTCTCCTATGGCCAACCTTCCAATTACCCTTGCATTTTGCCCCCTCAGCTACTATCCCAGCTCAGGTCACAAGTTTTCTATGTCATTACATCAGCTTCTACTCAATCTAACCTTTTCGATGGCTTCCCCCCTACTCTCAGGATAAATTTCAAATTCCTGACCGTGGCGACAACACTCTTCATGACCTTGTCTATTTGCCAACCACCACTTGCATTCTAAGATCTAGTCCTACTGAACTTGCAGTTTTTTACTGCCCTATGTTTTTATTCACCCCCGAGTCATTAAATATTCTACTCCCTCTGCTTGGAACTCTCTTGTCTTCTTCTCTTCTCTTGGATAACTTCCATCCTTCATGTCTCAGCTTTAAGCTCTTTTGCTCCAGAAACTCTGTCATGTAATTGCATCTTTAGTTCTGATTCCTTTCTGAGATTGACATTTAAGATGAAGCTACGTCCTCCTAGAACATTACTGTGCCCCCTGACACAGCCTCTGGTACAGAGTCAAGGCCAAATAATCATGGCACAAATTGATGAAGGCATGACCAAGCTCCACTTTAAAATGCTTTTGACAAAGAAGCATAAGTGGAGTCTTTGGTGATTTTGTGGGATTGTTAGGGGGAAATAGCTTAGCTGAGGTACTCTACAGAGTTAGAATTATAATTCTGACTAATTTGTTACAGCTGTCTCTATGGTGATATATTTTCAAATTTAAATAAGTTTTGCAGTAGCACATGCTTCATCTTCCTTTTGAAAACTCTGCATGTGTGCGCATGTGCATGTGTGCATGTCAGAGAACATTCCTGCCAGATTGGTCTTTGAAGTTCAGTGGTTTGAACTAGAAATTTGTGAGAAGATTGTTCTTTAGCAAGCTTTCCAAAAATTATCTTGAGGCAAGAATGTAGTAACTGTATATTTAAAAATGTATTTTAGTGGCAGCTATAGACGAGTACAATCTGTATTACTTAAGAAATGTTAACATGTAGATACTGAAATTGCATTGTTGAAGTAAAGCAACATATACTTTCTAAGGCTCAAAGCTGACCAATGTCAGAATTAAGAATGTCAGTTGTTGGCAGAAGAGAAAGTGTTTGGAAGCTGGAAAACATGGCTATTTGCTCAGATTAACTCTGAGAAAGGGGGGGAAATCAATAAGCCTGTGAGTCCAAGTAACCTTCAGACAAAATTTCTAGGAATGCAGTCAGAGTGAAAGTAAAACTTGAAGAAACTAAAAGAATTAAGCATCAACTTGTATAAATAAATAAAGCATGAAAACAAATGGCATAGGTCCAGTTTTTAAAGAAGAGGATTAAAGTGGTTAGCTCTTAGCAGATCTCAGAATTTCCAGAAAGGAAAAAAACTGATGAATGTTCACACTGGATTATCAGAGCTGTCTTCCTTTCCTTAGATCCAGGGCTGTAAAGAACTACCCATGACCAAACTTGCTTTCCACCGCAAACTTGGCCCCTCCCTGGCCCTCTAGCATCCTGAGCTGCAGTCCCTCCCAGCTTCTTACCCGCATAGAAACTTGACTCTCCCTCACCCCAACTGCTGGTCTGAGTCTTTTCAATTCTGACTACTTAATAGCTCCCAGGTCTGTCCACCGCTGCTACCGGGAGCCAGCCGCACCCCATCTCCCGCCTGGCCTGGGGAGGGAAGAAGCCTCGGCTGTAGCGATTAAGCAGAGAGCTCTAGAGATGCACTGTCCAGGGCACAGCCTGGTTCCAGCACTTACTAGCCAACCAACGTTGGCCCAGTTGTTCTGTGTCTCAATCTCCTCTTCTGTGCAAAGAGGGGGACAATGGCATTTTGGTCCATAGGGCTGTGTGAGGATCAAATGAGATGACGTTCATAGGACAATAGCTGGTTCACAGTAATGTGCTCCTTAAACATGAGCTACCATCATTCCTTACTATTTGCTTCCTTCATTTCTTGCCTCATTTGAATCCACTTTCCTGGAGCGATCAGTTTCTTTAAACTCTGATCCTTCCCCTTCCTGCTGGAAATATTATACTTGTAGACCTTCTCTCTGGCTTTTAGGAGAAGCCTAAATGCTTAGAAAGGCCTACAGGGCCCAGCTTGGTCTGGGCTCTCCTCCCTCTGCAAACCGTTCCTGGCCCTCCTCCCTTATTCTCAGGGCTCCAGACACTCTGACCTTCTTTCAGTTCTTCAAACCCACCAAACTTCCTCTCACCTCAGGGCTTTTAACAAGCTGCTTCCTCTGGCCGGAACACCGACTCATCCTTTCCGTCTGGGCCCCAAGCCTCATCACTTCCTCAGGGAGACCTTGCCAGGCCTCCCTAACTAGGTCAAGCCTCTCGGTGGCACCCTGCATCCTCCTCCCTGGTGCTTCTCTGAGTCCTGATCTCTGGGGTTATTAGATTAACATCTCTCACTGCTCCATGAAGTGAGAAGCTCTATGAAGGCAGAGACAATGTCTATTTTTTATTTACTCCAACCCTTAGAGCCTAAGCTACTTCCCGATATACAACATGGTTGGTACTCAGAGAGGGGGGGTAGAATGGAAGAAAAGGGTATGCCAGGGTGTCCTTGACTGTTCTGGACACACTGCTGTGGGGTTTGTGATCACAAGGAACCATCTCAGACCACAACTCTGTGTGACCTCTGACTTCATATTTTTCCTTGTACTTTCTTGACATTTTGTGATGTCAAGAAAGGAAAGATGGTAGGTGTGATGTTTCAAGGGAAAATATTTCAGCCAAATCCAGATGGGATCCCTTGTCCAGCACATCAGCTTGTTCCCTGGTACTTGTGCCCCGTCTTGAGGAGTGATCTACATAAAAAGCTCCAGCACAAGAAGAAGACAATGAAAAGACCCAAACAGGGGAGAGAAAAGTCTTCCCATATCCACCATTTTCAACCTTCTAGAGAAAACACTAGAAAATGAAAGTAAACGTGAAAGAGCCCTTTCTCTGAACTATAGGCAGAAGAGAGGGGCATTCCTCTTGCTGTATGTGAGTGAATGTAGAATTCCAAGGAAGCAGAGAAGAAAGAATGCCTAACGGATGTTTTGCCCTTCATCCTATCCTATTCTTGTATGAATGAGGCAACTGAGGACCAGAGAAGTGAAGGGGCTTGATAAGGTCACACAGAGGCCCAGACTGTAAAGAAGGGAACTGAGGATGACTGACTAGCACTTTGAGCTCCTACCCATATTTTAGGTACTTTGCCCAAATTAAATCTTTACATAACTATCTGAAGTAGGTTTTATTAGCCCCATTTTACAGATGAAAACACTGAGGTTCAGGAAGCTCTGGCACAAAGATGAAAACTGTGTGATAGAAGAATTCTGAGGCTGACTCTGCAAAGTATCCTTGATCTTGTGCAAGCTAGCAGTCTGCACCTGAGCACCTTATCTGCAGCGTAATCATATGAGTCACTCCTGGTTTACACCTGTTGCCCCACTGTCATTAGTAATAGAACTTTCTTTCTCTCTCAGAAGTGCCCCAGTTGGGATAATAAATTTATTGTATGGTCACTCTACTATCTACAAAATGGTGATATTAGTATTACTTGCTCATGGTGTGGCTGCAAGGAATCAATGGGATTTTGCACATAAAATGCATAGGACCTGGCACATAGTAAGCACATAGTAAGATTTAGCTATTGTTATTATTATTATAATTGGGAAGGCACTGAAGAGGGGGCAACCAAGGGTGAAGCCAGAATTTCCCATTTGACATTCCCATCACTGTTTCTGTGTATGACATCCCCTGGAGTTGTGGAGGGCCAGCTTTATCGGCTTAGAACTGGCCAAAGAACAGCACCTGCCACTCTGGAACAGAGGCCATGCGGAGGCCCCAAGCTTGCCTTTTCCAGCTCTGAGCCAGTCAGATTCACTGCCTGGGCCTTCTTGGGTCACATGTCTGTGACTGATTTTCTTTTTTCTTTTACTCTAAAGTCTAGAGCCCAGATTTGTTAAAGAATAACATCAAGGAGGGAATCCTACTGAGTATCCCCACCTCCAGCCCAGCCGGTGTTAATTAAGTGAATAGTTTAAGGGACTCACCTCCTCTTCAAGATTAAGAAGTGGCTGTGGATATTTTCCTCTGGCCCCTTTAAATGTTCTTGATTACAATAATAAAAGTGCTAAGCTCTATTGCCTCTCTTTGGTGTGAAGGCCTGAAAACTCCTCATTCCCTAAAGAACCTAATTGTTGATTCTAGTGCATCTGCACAGGTGTTTTTTAGATTGCTTTTGCTAATGCCTTTTCACTGAAAGATCAAGTTAAATGTTGCTTTGAGCTCATCAGTGATTGTTTCTGTATTTATCCAAATTTATATCTTTAATTCTGTGTGCTAGATGCGACATTACCTTCAAAGTCTATAAACTTAAATAAGGTAGATAATTTTTAATTTAGCTTTTTGTCCTCTTCTATCTTCCATATTTTGTGCCAAATATGCATATATTTCTTTTATTTTTCTAAAAACCTAGTTTAAACTTATATTTGAATTTCCAGAGTCATCTTTGGATGTCCTTGTACAGCAAAGAATGTTGTCCTCTACAAAATGGGTGTTCCATAAGTATCAACATTTGTGGAAAAAGTAAATTAATACCTTAATCTGGATTGCAAACAAATTGGATTTGTTTTCTCTAGGTGTTTGGGTTTAGGAATTCTTTAAATATTGTGTGAAGTCTCTTGTATCTTCATCTGCATTTATTCTACTATCTCTGCCTAGAATTTCCTCCTCTTTGTCTCTCTCTTTGTAAATCTTGTGTTCATTCAAGGTTCTCATCAAATGCCAATTGCTCCATGAAATCCAGCTTGCAGTCTCCACCAGATATCATGGAGTCTGAGTCTTAGCACAAAGGACCTAAAAAGGATCACATCTGACTTTTCAAGCCCCGCAGTACTCTGGGCCTCTATTATCTTATTTGATGGGTATTTGTGCCTTGACTTTATTCACCCATTCTGGGCATGTGAACTTCTTAAAATGAGTCAGGGTATACTCTGCTAAACAAAAGGTAGTAATTGCTTAATGAATGGTAAGTTTATAGTTTTAAAGAATGACTTTTTGAAAATATGGTACACCTGAACATGGAAATAGTACTGTGGCTCTGCAATCGAGCCCCTAAAACATAGAGCTTTGGAATTTAGAGGCCATCAGTTCAGACTGTTTTTCACACATGAAGAACCTCGGATTCAGAGAGTCTTAGTGTCTTGCTTAAGGTCACCTGGCTGGGCAAGACCAGAGTTCAGCCAACAGATCTCCTGAGTACTCTTCCAGACATTTCTCTGGGCACAATTTAACATGTATCAGTTTATCCTTGAGTGTAAAGTGCACTTCAAGATTGAATATGGAAACTGGCTAACTATTCATAGTCCCCTCCCTCCCTCCCTTTTAGTGTCTGTTTCTAAGCAGCGAAGTTGTGGTTCAGTGACTTCTGTCTGGATAATATGAAAACAGGGCACTCAGCCAATTTTGATGTGCTAACTATTTCGCTAAATTATCATGCCTAAGCATAGGGCCCTAAACCTGCTGTTCCACACTTATCATCATATCTGGGGGATGGGCCATACACAAGCACATCATCAAATAACTGGAATTTTATATTTAATATTGTCAAGCAGTGAAAATTGTCATCCTTAGAAATGACTGACAGTTCCTCTGCCTCATTTCTGCAACATTGAATTAGGTATAAAAAAAAAAAAAGAGAGAGAAAAGAGATCTACTTCAGTCTTTTACAGATTTCCTGCTGAAGACACATGTGACAGGGCTATAAATTTTCACCAGAAATTGATGGGAGAACAGGCACTGGAAAGTGCCTGAAAGACTTTGCAAAAGATCCCAATTAACAGAATGCAGCTAACACCTCAAAAAAACTAAAATAAATGTTGCAGTGGGAAAAAAATCTTGCTCGGAGTGCTGGGCTGTTGGCTGATTGCCTGGGGAGAGTGGCGGCTAGGGCTTGCCAGCTGGCTGATCCCCATGCCTATAAAGGATGTGGTCAGCTTACACCTTGGCAAACTATGATTTTGATGGAAATCTTAGAGGTCGGCAGACGTTCTCCCTAGTAAAGTAGTTGAGATCAGGCCATTGCTTTTATTTGAATGAAAAAATATATCTTGATGGCCAGAATTAATAGAACCAAGTTGTTACTGTGCTCCAAATGAGAGTTCATTACTGGATTAGAATAGATAAAGATCCTGAAGGAGACACAGGATGTGACTGAAGGTGGCACATTCAGCTAGTCCCCAAACTGAAGCAGTCATGCCCCTGAGGCAAGCCAGCTGGCTCACCAACAACTGCACGCCTTCCCGTGAATTCCACTCACCAACCATTTTTTCAAACTCTGAACCCCAAAGCTACTGCTCTCCTCTCCTCTTAAATTCACTTGCATTCAACTGTGTGGAGTTGTTTTGTTTGTTTTACATAAAAAAGAAGAAAGGGGTCAGGCGTAAACATCCTAACAGCCCCACACTGACTAGCTTCGTGCTTTCACAGGGAAGCACTCAATGAATGAAAGAACTGCCAAGACAGCTTCTATATTCCAGAATCCACACTGAAAGTTATAGCCATTTATACACTGTCTTTAAAAATTGCCAAAATTCCTATCACTCTCCAAGATGGATTTATTTTTTGAAATTTGTTAAAAACTGGTTCTAATATTTACTTTTAAAAAACAAGCATGCAGAAAGAAATACCATGAACACATTTAAAAGACAAATACAGGTTGAGTAAAGCATTTGCAAGACTGTAGATATGACTGACAAAGGGTCAGTATTCTTACTTTATAAAAGTGGACTAAGAAAATAATCTGGGAATTTACAAATGAGAAAGGACTAATTATCATACAAAAGCATCTTCAATCTAACTAGTAACTAAAGAATAGATAGCAGCCAGATACCTCTTTTCATCTAGGAGATAAGGTAAAACCAGAGTTGTCCTATATGAGAGTTATTTGATACTTTTAAACACTGCCCTTGACAATGCAAAATGAAGCCACCTTCCTGGAAGGTAAATTGTCAATATATATTTAAAGGTTTAAATATATGACCTGCAGAAATTCATCCCAAGGAAATACACAAGGGTGTAAAGATGTAGATACAACCAAACTGGAAGATCCTAAATGTTGAACAACAGAGGATTAATCAAATGAGGTAAACTGTTGCAATACATCCATACTATTGTGCTGCCATTAAATTGGTAAAATTGATATCTATTAATTGGAATAGAAAGATATTTATATCATATTCAGGAAAAAAGCAGGCCATAGGAAAGTATGATCAAATTTTTGAAAAACATATATATAGTGTATACACATGTTTATATAGATGTTTATATCTTCATGATAGCCATGACTTATTCCTTCTTCAGAGTTGTTTTCACATGAAAGGATTCATTGAGCTTAGCTTTCTGATAATAAATATGAGGGTTTTGTTCAAATACACTTACAAAGCTTTAAAAAGCAAAGGTTTAGTTAAGGTGACAGAGGTTTGGACATTTAAAAAGTAGACCAGAGGATTTGAAAGAGAACTTATACTAATGCTTTCATGATTAATAGTGAATGCACTAATTGCTTTTTCCTTGCCAGAGATCAGACTAGGTTAGATTTTTTTAGACTTAAATAATATTGAATTTAAAATATGAGTACATACATATTCACATAGGAATGGGGAGGTTGGATTAGATTAAATCTAATGTCTTCCATGATTTAGGTATACTGCATTACAAGCACATACAGGCAACCCTTGACATACATTTAATTGGATCTTGGAGAATTATTGTAAGTCTGAAGTTGATTGTACAATTTCAAATATATGGAAGAGGAAAAATTGATGAGAATGTGAAGTATAATATTATAATAGTAGGTGAGAAAAAACTGCCTTAATACCCCCTTGTCTGCTGTTTTTCTTCCCTCAGCTTCAGTTATCTGTAGTCAACCACAACCCTAAAACATTAAATAGAAAATTCCACAAATAAACAATTCATTAGTTTTAAACTGCATTTCATTCTGAATAGTGTGATGAAATCTCGTGAGTCCCTCTGTGTCCTGTCCGGAACATGAATCAGGTCTCCACACAGTATGTGCTCCTGCCCTTAGTCACTTAGTAGCCATCTTAGCCATGGGATTGATTGTTGCAGTCTGGCAGTGCTTGTGTTCAAGTAACCCTTGTTTTTCTTAACAACAGCCCCAAAGTGCAAGAGTAGAGATGCGGACAACTAGGATATGCCAAAGAGAAGCTACAAAGTGCTTGCTCCCTATTGTCCAAAAGTCAGCAGTAATAGCCTAACGCCAGGTAACAATGCCTATGTCACTCACCTCCCTTTACCCTGTCACATAAAC
This sequence comes from Furipterus horrens, assembly GCF_987537825.1. NCBI lineage: Eukaryota > Metazoa > Chordata > Mammalia > Chiroptera > Furipteridae > Furipterus > Furipterus horrens. The sequence goes on from NW_028327175.1 coordinate 37,268,899, forward strand.
ATTTTCTCATCTCACATCATCACAAGAAAAAAGGTGAGGACAGTGCAATTAGATATTTTGTGGGACCACATTCACCTAAGTTTTATTACAGAATATTATTATAATTGTTCTATTTTATTATTAGTTACTGTCAATTTCTTAGTGTGCCTGGTTTATAATTAAACATTATCATAGGTATGTACGTATGCATAGGAAGAGAACATAGTATATTTAAGGTTCAGTATTGCTTGTGGTTTCAGGCATCCACTGGAGGTCTTGAAATGTATACCAGAGGATAAGGAGACTACTATATAAAGAAGTTTAAAAAAAAAGAAAAAAGAATCTTTGTTTTAATGCCATAGAAAATTAGTTGGGGGAGAATAGTTTAAAATTACTAAAGTTGAATACAGTAAATCAAATTAGCATTAATGTTTGTGAGTATATGATTGTGAAAAGATGGACTAAATGGCTAGCTGTCTTTTTAAGACTATTGGCAGTATAATCAATTATGGTCCATTATTAACTATATTGACTGAAAATTAGCCTTTACTGACTCCTAAAAATATGAGGCTGTTATAATAGACTATGGTCCCTTATCAACATATGTAACTTGAAAGCTTATAAACCAGCTTTCTTTCCAGAACTAAAGTAGATTAGATGATCAATTAATGGCTAAACTGTCATTATATTTCTTTTAATATTTATTGTAAAAATTTAAATATTCCTGATTCAACTTGTGTTTCTTTTTGAGTAATATAATTTGATCATAATTTGTTTCATTTTGATTATCTTTAAATTTTGGGTACTTATTACGTTTTCTCTGATCCCCTGAGAATGCCAAGTACCAATTTTTGCTATTTAGCAAGTCAGTGGGGAGCTTCCCATAAGTGCCTTAATTATTGTTAATTGAATGTTGTAAATGGTTTTTCAGGATCACCATCTTGGCAATCCGCCTACCATTTTTCTCAGCAAACCTTAAAAACACCAAGAATCCCTTCTACCTCTTTCTATACAATCATCAAGTCAATTATCAGCAGTAACTGGTTCCTATCAAAATTAATCTCTCTTTTTTAAATGGCATATCACATATATACTTCATACAGCTCTTGGAACATGGAGGCTGCTCAATGAATATTAAATGACAGCTGTCCTTCTAAATAGAACGATTCCCAGTTCCAGTCTGAGAGGGAACATCCCATGTCGCTTCCAGGGCTCCCACAGGGCAGCTCAGTGAGCAAGGCAGACCCAGTACTCTAGGGTAAGAGCTCTTCCATTGTCATGCACCAGGGCCAACCTCTCTAGGATGTTTTGCTACTCTATAATCAGAAGAAAAAAACAGTTAATAAAGAACCTTAGAAGATCTGAGAATGTCAGAAATGCCACAGGCAAAAAAAACTGGAGAGTGGAAACAACACTGAGCCAGCCTTCCTATGTACTCCTTGCCTTTATAATGCATAATAAAAAAGAAATGAGAAATTTATGATGTTTTTTCAGCTTTCAAACTGTGGCCAATTTTTTCTCTTTTATTGAATGTATTGGAGAGACACTAGTTAACAAAATTATACAGGTTTCAGGTGCATGACTCCACAACACATCATCTGTACAGTATGTTGTGAGCATTATTATGTCTCCAATTTTGGAGGAGACTGGAAGCTAAAGCTTCAATGGAATTAAGTTGTGTTGGAGGTTGGTTTCAGCTACATAAAAAATCTTGCCTTTTAAATTATTTTTCTTGCTTGATCAATAAAATCTCAACCATTGTTTTGAAATCAGCAACAGAAGAAGCCTTGAGTCATAATCTAGAGTTTTCTTTCTCATCGTGGAGGCCCCATAAATTATATTTTTAGCTGCTTTGTCAAGTTTATTATCGTCTTTATATGCAAAATCTTCACAGAAAATTGTGGCTTGGTTTCAACTCTCAGCAGCCAGTTCTTGAGCTCTAAGGAAGGTTACCTTCTTCTGAACTATACAATCTTTCTTCTGGGCAAGAGGCATTTTGGAACAGTCCCTCCTCTTCTTTTAAACATCTTTCTTAGGTGTATCTTAAATTCTCTCTTAGAGCAGCATGAGCTTTCTTATCCATCTCCACCATCCTGTCTAGAGTTACATTGTTCTTTATGTATTGAGAGAATTGTTTCTTGTGAGCATCCCCTTGCTCCCTTAGGTAACACACATGATCTGCAATGTTCTGACCCATGATGTGCTTTCAAGGTACTTCTGCATTGAATTCCTTGCTTTCTGAATTATAACCAGGGAATCATTTGGCATTGTGAGGTAGAGACAAGCCTCTGTCCACTGCACCCTTCAGTGTCCCCCCACATTCATTTCCAGATAGCAGGTGAAGCCCTGCATCAAAATAGCAGGCCCAGGTTGACCACCAGTACTTTCCTCACTGTATTCATCTCCAGTTACCTCCACTTGGCCTTCATATATCTTGTCCATGACAAACCTACTGAGAAGACTGTGGGGCCAGGAGCAGACCAGCACAATAAGTGTAACTTGTCAGGACAACCTCACACCAGACTTTGGGAGTTCATGAGCATAAGCTGCACAAACTATTATATCTCCTTCTATACAAGCATAAGGAATCTGTCAAATGATGTTTTTGTTGGTTACACAAACTATCAATCCTGTATTTGGGTGCATTGTACTTATTTTTACCCTGGATTACCAAGCATTTTCAAGCATAGTAATCAATTTTACCCTCTTGTTGTTTTCTAAATTTCACTTGTTGTCTTTAGAAGAAGGCCTTATTCTTGACAACTTTAACAAACCCCATCCTGTGGAAGAGAGAAATGTGTCTGCAGCTCACCATAGACCTGCAGGCCCAGCACAGCTTTCTTTTAAAAAGAAAGAGAATCTGTTTATTTGGAGGTACAGGCTTCCACAAGCTTGGCTAGTAACCTGTTCAAATATAAATGACATTTTCGGCTAGGGCTTTTCCCTTGCACTTGCCACTTGCTATTAAGTCTGGCACAGGTTTCAGGTTTAGATACAAATTCAAGGCGCACCTTAAACAATTTTCCAATGTTGAGTGTTATATGCTACATGGTGATCATTTTGCCCCTGCCTTTTAATTTTTTTAGAAATAGGAAAACAAAAATTTGCCTGATTTTCTCAACTATTTGATCCTTGTATATTGGATATAGATTGTAAGTCACCTCAAATGTTTTGTGATGAGATAGGTGAGAGTGAATAAATGATTGAATAAATAAAATAATAAGGCATTCCCTCAAGCTGTAGCTTAAGAGTACTTGGCTAGTTCTGAAGAATAGCCAATTGTCATTAAGTTTTCATAGAGACAGCAAAGCCTACCCATGCCCCAACCCTTTCTGATGAGATATGCCCTGATCACATCATTTTACCGCCGACCCTTCATTTACTCTGAGGACCTGGACCAGTGGCAGGCATCTGACCTGGGGGTAACCATTGCATCGGCCAGAGGATGGCCCATATTGTGGCCTGGCACCAATAGGTGACATGGGCCAATCAGATTCAGTCTCCTGAGAAGTTAAAGTGTAGCTGTAATGCACTAGTTAGTATTAGGAAGCTGAAACTAAAGAGTCCTGATAGAGAGGAGCTGGAGAGACCGTAATGCTATATCCAAGCTAGTTATGAGAGGGCAGATACTATGATGAAGTCAAGAGATTGGTCAGGAGAGGAAAGAGGATGAGTTAGGGCAGCTCCCAGACACAGATGGGCGAACAGCTGGGCCCAGAGCTGTACTTTTCCTAGAAGCTTCCGCATCTGCTTCTAGTCCACATGCATTCTCCTGGTAAACCTCCCCTTTTTCCAAGAAAACTTGATAGAGCCTTTGTTGTTTGCAGCCAAGAGTCTCAACATGTGTCAAAGCATTTTTTTTCTTCTTCCTGTTTTCACTCAGTTACAAAGTTTATACTTGATTACTTTGGGCTTTTCCATTTTTCCAATAAGATTTAAAAATAGTTGTCTCACAGAAAGATACTTGAGAGCAGAACATTAACAGAAACCAAACAGAAAGAGTTTATTATTCCCATTCACTTGTCTTCAAATAAATACTGTATTTTAAAATCCTAAATATTTATGAATGAAGATTCCCTAACTTCCTCCAATGGCTTATTTAATATTCCCACAAATAGTAGATAGAACTCATCTGCCACGAGGCCTCACTGTCTGATATTTGCACATACTGGGTTTTCTAGTTGTTCTGAGTAGAATATGTGACTTTTCGACTTGACTTCTGTCTGAGACATGCACCCTGGCTCCACTCAATCCCTTCTTGGGTGAGTTGTTTCCTTCTCTAGGGCCCAGTTCCCTACACAATGGGCCTGTTTGTCTGGGGGGACGGGAGTAGCCTATCAGCCTGTTTCTATATGTGGGGAAGCTGAACCTTTTTAAACTTTAAACATGGTTAAATGGGCATACTGTACTATAGAAAGAGCCAGAACGTTTGGTCATTCCTCCTCCTACAAGGGGAGACTGGTGATTAGCTTGATGGAAATGTAGATTCCACAGGGGTTCTGCCATGTTAGCCGCTGCCCTTCATTTAGCAGAACCACCTCAAACTTTAAGAAATAATTAATGCTCCTCATTTTCATTACTTTTGTGTTCTTTGGACCTAGAATATCTGCTACATAGAATCCATAACTTCAACTATTTCATGAATTTTTCAATGTCTAGTTTCTTTGGGGGTCATCTAAAGAACAACATTGATGATACAGAAAATCAAGTCAGTTCTATGCATAATCCAATTTGCTCATCAGCTGAAAATATCAGAAGGACTTTTCAATCTGAATATGCATGGATGTTGGATGTTCTAAGAAGAAGAATTCTGAGTCAGGTTCTGATACATGTTGACTATGGTTGATTCCCAGTTAATGGTGGCTAGATTTGCCGTGTTATCGTTCATGGCAGGGCCTGCTTATTCTTTTTTTTTTTTTTTAATTTTTTTAAATTGTTTATTTATTTGTTTATTTATTTTATTTTTAGAGAGAGGGGAAAGGAGAAAAAGAGGGAGAGAAACATCACTGTGTGGTTGCCTCTCACTCGTGCCCCCAGCTGGGGACCTGACATACATCCTAGTCATGTGCCCTGACTGGGAATCAAACCAGTGACTCTTGGCTCGCAGGCTGACGCTCAATCCACTGAGCCACAGCAGCCAGGGCCTGCTTATTCTTAACTTCGTGAACTTTTAATACCTCCCCTATAGAGAAGTTTGCTTTGTAAACATCTCACTTACTTGTTATGGGAGAACCCTAGCTGCTAAATGGTACTCATGCATAGACAACACCCCTCCTTCCTGGATTTCCTCCCTCTCTGTGTCCCAGAATGCTCTCATTCTACTAGATGAATGTCCTTCTTTTCCTTTCCAGCTCCCATGGCCCAGATTAAGTCTCCCCTTTTTTTCTGAATCCCTCTCTGACTTTTCCAGTTTCTCTGGTCTCCAGTTCTTTTGAACCTTTACAGCTTTAGCCATGCATACCCACGTGACTTTTTTTTTTTTTCTTTTTTCCATGTCTCCAAGGCATGAACCAGGCATGGGCACAAACCAAAAGCCAACCTGGGATAAACAAGGAGTTACTTTGTCCCTGGCTGATATGAGATTAGCACCACCAAACCAGGTGCAACTCTACTCAGGTCAGGGACACCCACGTGACTTTTTAGTATATACTGTTTAGCAGGTCAGCCCTTGAACCAAATCACAAACTTTGAAATGGACCTGCAACCATGGTCTTTACTATGACTTTATGCTGCTTGCATTTTGCCTAAGCATCACCTTGATACCAGATATGTATGGTGGTTGATCCACTTCAACTCTATATTCTTTACATGCAATGAAGCACAGTCACCATTACTTCTTCTGCAAAAAAAGCTAGATGGGCACAGACCCTTGAATTACTCTGTAAAAGGACTGTTATTTCCCCAGGAACTGCCATTGCAGGAGGGCAGGCTGGAGAGAGAGGACAGCTTCCCAGTTAATTCTTCATAAATTTGCTTCATTACGTTGTTCTAAGGGAGTGCTCAGATGCTCTGACATGCCCACATTCAAGCGGAAGTATAAAATCCCATTCAAAAGTGAAACCTAAACGATAGTTTAAATTATCCTCCTGAGTGATGAACCGAGCGCTGACCATAGCAGAATCAGCTGTTGTCAATACCCTGGTGTCATCATCACTCCCGTCCTCCCTAAGTCACAGGGGGTAATGAGCGGTCCCAATTAAAAAGTGGCCTCTAAATAAATGAGTTGAACTGTTACTAGAAGACCTTTTTATTCTCAGTTTTTACATAGTCTGGATGTTAAAGATGCAAAATTACTTTTACCATGTTCTTCAATGTCTCCATGATTTTTGACAATTAACGCTACTCTGGTATTTGCTCAGAATCAGTAGGTTTGAGCTTGGAAAGCAAGTCCTATGAAGCCTGGCTCATTTTTCCCTAAACCCTAGGACTGGAAATTAGGTTGCTGTCACCAGGGTTTTCACATGACTCAACTCCTCTCCAAGCTCTTTCTGCTGAAGCAAAGCATTTAACACACAATCAGGTCAATACCTTCCAATAAGATTACGAATGGGCATGGGCTTTGTAAGCGTGCCCTTCCCTGTGGGGGCTTATGTCTGATAGCAACGATCAGAGAACAGCACAGACAGTTGCTGTCACTGAGCGAGCCCATTGGACTCTAGGACAAAGGACATTCCAAAGCTTCAGCTTCTTACTGGGGAAAGGGAGGCAGATGTCCCACCCAGTGGCCCTGGAGGCAGAGCAGAGGGCCTGAACAAGTCACTTAACCCAGCCACAGGATGAGCAGAAAGGGAAAGGAGGGGCAGGGAAGTAGCCACATCCAAGCGGGGAAGAGAGCAAATGCTCAAGACCCAGGGGTGGGAAACACAAAGTCTGAACTGGATTGGCTGCTGCAGCACTGCTCTGGGGAGATCTCTTTTGAAGGCTCAAAGCACCACTGGCCTTGGGGCACATCTGCCATTGTTAAGAAAGCACAATTCAAAACGGATTGTCTCACACCAAAAACCTAAACAGAAAAGTACGATAAACTTAAAAAACGGAGTAAGAAGTCTTGAATTCATGTTCCATGCAGTGAGGTGCTGAAGCTGACTTGTGAGAGCCAACATATCTCTCTTTTCCCAATTCCATGTTCTGTGATGTCAGGTTGATGCCTTGCAAGTGGCCATTATTGGAATTTTTTGTACCACAGAAATTGGCGAACAATACAACACAGTGTTCGTAGGTTCTTGCCTCCTCCCCTCACAGAAGGTCACCACTGCATATCTGCCATGCCAGCTGTTTGAGCCTGGGTAAATTTTGTAATTTCTGCAAGCCTTGAGTGATACATATTTCACAGGGCATTGGTGTAAATAAGACAATTAGGAGTTGTCTGAAAAATGAAAAGGTTCTACACATGATCATTTTTATTATTTGAAGTAAAATGTTAAATATAAAGTTTTAACATTTAATAAAGTTAAAGCATGCATAAGATACAGGGCAAGATTTCAGAAAGCACGATGTTTTAGCAAGCAGCATATTACTACCAGTCAAAACTATTATGTGCAAGTTACAAAACTCTTAACTGATGTTGGCTTCAATGATGAAGTAAGTTTGTTGTCACCTAGACTAGAAAAGCCAAAGAGAGGGCCAGCTTAATTCAGCTAGCTTAATCCAGGGACAAGGCTAAATGCAGCAGCTCAGATGATGCCATTATAGAACAGGATGACCATATGTCCCTGTTTGCCCAGGATAGTCCAGTTTATTCATCCTGTCTGGTTCAACATCCATCTTGCCCTGTTTATTCTGAAAGTTGTCCTTATTTACACGATAAATGATATGTTTACTCAATCAAGTTTTGCTCTCTCTGCTCAGTTTTTGTGTTGCAGGATTTACCCTCTAGGATCACATGATACATTTCCCCCCATCCACTCCCTGTAGCTCCGGCCTCTTCCATGTGGTAGCAAAATATTTGTAGCAGCTGCTGACTTCACACCCTGACACCGCTCAATCTAGTGGGACAGAAAATAGCTTCCAACAGCACCGAGACAAGGACTGGGACTCACTGTCTCTCACTAGTCTGATTTAGGGCACAGCTACTCCTGAAGCACCCATTTGGGAACACGGATTTGCTGAAGGACTTAGTCAGTCATGTTTACACCAGAGATGTTTACACAAATCAAGCAACTGGGAATGAGGATGGGTGAATCCTTCCAAAGAGCAACAGTAACTGTTGGCTGCAGGGGGTGAGTGGATACTGAAGAGGTAAAGAGCATGATCGGGGACATTGCAGAGTGGCAAGAGTGCTGGAGCAGGAATCAGCTGGCCGAGCTTTCAGCTTTTCCACTCACCAGTGTCAGGATGAAGCAAGCCCTCGCATGCCCTGGGCCTCAGTTTCCTGGTAGGTAAAGTAAGAAGGTAGGACTAAGGACTGGAGTACTCCAAAGGTCCCATTTCACTCTATGTATTTAAGTTATGACTATATTTTCTCATTAGTCTTCAGGGTTATCAATTCTTGGTTTATTTTCTTACCCGATTTTTCTCACTGGGGTTAAACAGGCCTCAGCTTGGCTTTATTCCTAACGCTAGAAGCCTTCCTGCTCTGGTGGAGATCTGAAACATTCCATTGCTCCTATTAAGTCAGTTATATTCTTTAACTAGCCAACTTTCCCCACAGTTTACACCTTGTGTCAGAGCCCAGGAAGATTTGCTTCTAGTTTTTTCCCAGTGAACTAAACAAGTCATAGAAACAGATTTATATCGTGGTTTCCTTACAGCTGCATTTCACCCTGGGTTTCTTAAATCAAGAAATTGACTATCATAATGGCCGAATGAATAAAACACGGCAACAAAGAGTGACTGCCTTTAGCAAACGAGAGGGAGGCTTATTATTTAAATGTTCCTGGTTATATTAAGTGGAGCAAAAGGCTTGGAATCGAAAGTGAGAGTCAAAAACGCCACCCAGCTGTAAATAAAATATGAAACTGGTTTAGAAAGGGAGCATTACGTTGAAGTCAAACACTGATATATAGTCCCTAATTGTGGGACATTTGTAGAAGGTGACATGACACCTGTCAATTATCCACAGCAGTCAGGAAATGCAGATGACATGAATAATTCACCAATTCAGTGCCCTTTGTCACTAAGCCATCTAAGCCCCGTCCATAAAATAACTGCTGATAAGAAAGAAGGAAAAATATGTTTAAATTGCAAGAGCTCATGTTTCACATGGAAATGGGTAAAGGCAGTTTCATTATATGACTCTGTTTCCGTGAGCACCAGTGGCTAAATAATTAACATGCGAGCCTTTATCGGGTGTAACAAAGGAGGGGGCTTGGGCTCTGGAAACTTTATATATCCCCAAGGGAGGCAGCATAAGAGAATCTTCAGTATCAGAAATATATCATCGCATATCTCATCATTTCCTCACCCTCCAAAACAGCATGCAATCCTTGAAAAAGGCCAAATCTAACTTTTCTTTTGGAATCATGGCATTATAGAATAATAACTTGGCAAGTTTACTTAGAGATAGATAGCCCAGTCCATTGGTTCTTAGAAGCAATGAAAACCTTTTTTCAAAGAAAATTCCATATGAGAGTGCATGCTATAAGACAGGTAAAAGTGGAGTTATTTTAGCTTGCTCTGGGGTGGCGGTGAGGAGGGTTATAGAAGATTGCCCGCATCTGCCCACTCAGGAGACCCTGCCCTGCACCCCACTCCCTGCCCCTGCCCAAGTGCCTATAGGGATCCCACTGTCCTGTTTCACAGATAAGACAACTGAGGCTCCTGAGCGACAAAGGGACTCACTGAAGTCCCAAGTGGGTCGGTGGCAGAGCTGAGACTGGAGGCCAGACTGCCGCCTCCCTTATACACACATACACATGTACAACTGTAAGTACAACTTGTCTACACAGCCACGTGATAGCCAGGATTTGGAGAAATACCAGTTCCGCAGCTCCCAGAACCTCACAAACGATCACGAGGAATGAAAACAACTGACTCTTTCATCCGTGGCCTGGGCCCAGGAAGCCTGGTACCTACACCCCCCTACTTCCCCCACTCCAGTGTTAGCCACGGGGCGGGGGTCAGAGTTCATGAGCCAGGCGGGAGGTGGGGCCTTGGAATGCCCAGCAGACTGGGCAGGCAGCCACAGGTAACCAGAGCCAGCTTCCAATCCGTCGGCTTCCCTGGGCTGCTGTAAGAAAAAGTGTCATTAGAGAGTGCGCTACAGAGGTGGCTGCTTCCAGGAGCGAATCCAGCACCACTACAGAGGGAGATTATCTCATCTCTACAAGATGGTTCATTCCTTGTAGCTTCCTCCTTTTATAATGAAGGTTCCAGCAGACAAAGAGGGAAAAAAGAGGCTTTGTTTCATAGAGTTTAGAAGAAGAAACAAAAGAAGACCTTCTTTTGGGCTTATTTGCTGCCAAGGTTTGGCTTGTTTTTAAGTTTGCAAAGAGGTTTCATTCCTGTGTAAACTTACTGGGTGCAAATGTTTCGGCACAGGTTTTCTCTAATATTTACTATTGTCTCAACTGATAGTATATAGAAAGTTAACCGTCTTTCTCCCATCTTGCAAGATGGCGGGTGAAAAACCTGAGAAGCCGGATCCTAAGGAGAAGAAACCCGAAGCCAAGAAGGCCGATGCTGGCGGCAAGGTCAAGAAGGGTGACCCCAAGGCCAAGACGCCTAAGAAGGGGAAGCCCCACTGCAGCCGAAACCCTGTCCTGGTCCGAGGAATTGGCAGGTATTCCCGGTCAGCGATGTATTCCCGAAAGGCCATGTACAAGAGGAAGTATTCAGCAGCCAAATCCAGGATTGAAAAGAAAAAGAAGGAGAAGGTTCTTGCTACTGTCACAAAACCAGTTGGTGGCGACAAGAACGGTGGTACCCGAGTGGTTAAACTTCGCAAAATGCCTCGGTACTACCCCACTGAAGACGTGCCTCGGAAGCTGCTGAGCCACGGCGAGAAACCCTTCAGTCAGCACGTGAGGAAACTGCGGGCCAGCATCACCCCCGGGACCATTCTCATTGTCCTCACCGGGCGCCACCGGGGCAAGAGGGTGGTTTTCTTGAAGCAGCTGAGCAGTGGCTTGCTACTTGTGACTGGACCTCTGGCCCTTAATCGAGTTCCTCTGCGTAGAACACACCAGAAGTTTGTCATCGCCACATCCACCAAAATCGATATCAGCGGTGTGAAAATCCCGAAGCACCTCCCCGACGCCTACTTCAAGAAGAAGAAGTTGCGCAAGCCCGGACACCAGGAGGGGGAGATCTTCGACACCGAGAAGGAGAAATATGAGATTACAGAGCAGCGCAAGATTGATCAGAAAGCCGTGGACTCACTCCCAAATTCTGCCAAAAATCAAGGCTGTTCCTCAGTTGCAGGGTTACCTCCGCTGTTTGTTCGCTCTCACGAATGGGCTTTATCCTCACAAGATGAAGTTCTGAGCTTTCGAAAAACCCAATTAAATAACTGATCTGTTAAAAAAAAAAAAAAATAGAAAGTTAACCTATAGGAAAATGGTACTGGGAGAGGGAACCCAGTTTCTGATGTGGGTCAAAAGCAAATATAATTTCACAGCTTTCTGAATGTATCTCTTTGCAATGAGTCATCACTTTATTTATTTATTTATTTACTTACTTATTTTGTATTTAAGATTTTATTTATTTTTAGAAAGAGGAGAAGGGAGGGAGAGAAACATCAATGTGTGGTTACCTCTCTGGCTTGCAACCCAGGCATGTGCCCCAAACGGAAATTGAACTGGTAACCCTCTGGTTCTCCAGCAGGTACTCCATCCACTGAGCCACACCAGCCAGGGCCAGTCATCGCTTTAGAATGAGCACATTATAATCAGTTATATATATAGAAATAATAACGTGCTGTTGGTTTTACTGTGAAGAGCTGAGGATGAAAACTTCATGTTTTAACTGATCATTCCAACTAGCACGAAACAGGAGAAACTGGGCATCTTGAGGTGACGGCTGCTTTGAGGCTGATCCTCTCAGTGCAGATGTCACTCTATCCCTTTGTGTGAGGACGAGAGAGTTTCTTTCAACAAATGGAGGTTATTATTAAATGAGTCAATGATTATCTAAACCAGTTAATGCATGTTCCAATAATGCTTCAATGTCTCTCAAGAACAGCCTGGAGAACTCTTCTCTGGTAAGAGACTTGTGGGGCTTGAGCAGCTGGACATGAGTGCAGGAGATAGATGGACCTCCCTCTGCCTCAGTTTCCTTATCTGTAATTTGAGTGCCATGATGATGATAAGAGTGCCTGTCTCACAAGATGGCTGTGAGCTTTATGGCTACCACATCTGCCTGGTAAAATCCTCACCTAGCTGGGTTGTCGTCTGGGTTCCCAGAAAGCTGGGGCTGAGACAAAGGCTTCCATGTGTGTTCTACATTGTGCATGTGACCCTAGAAGGCTGGGTGAGACATGGAGGAGCCGTGCAGGGAAGGAAGCAGGCGTCCTCAAGGTGGCTGCTGTGCTGCTGCTTAGGGTTGTCATTTCTGGCAAATCAAACACAAAACAACCAGTTAACTTTGAATTTCAAATAAATAACAAAGGATGTTTTATTATAAGTGTATACCATATAATATTTGAGACATACTTATAGTAAAAAATTCTTCATTGTTTCCCTGGAATTCAAAGTTAACTGGGAGTCTTGTATTTTATCTATTACTAGATGCTTGATCCTCTGTGACTGGGAAATCATGTGAAATCTGTCTCGGGATTGAGCCATTTGTCCCCTTCCCCCGTTGGTCAAAGTTAGTGGTCCCCCTAGGTCATAGCCTCTTGAAGCTCTTCTGTGTTACTCATGTGGATCTGAGTGTGTTCCCATTATCCTCTGTGGTGTGAGGTCAGAGGCTGAAGGTCAGGTGCTGTCAAGTTGGCCCTGTGTGAGCCTGATCGGAGGCAGAGCGGTCAGATACGTGGCAGTGAAAGGCGTGCAAGAGGTGTCCATGCAGATGGCGAGGTGCAGTGAATCTTGGAGCAGGAAGCCTGGGCCTGAATCTCAGCTCTGTCACTTACTAAGGCAGGTTATCTCAAGTTTCCATGTCTTGGTTTCCTCACTTTAAAAATGGTGATAATAACAACACTCACGTAGTAGGATTGTTATGAATATTAAAAACAAATATAAAGTTCTCAGAACGTCCATGGGACATCCTAAGTGTTTGCTATTCACTTGAGAATGGTAGATTTTAACCACCGTAGCTGGGGAACTGGTATAGCTTGAACACCTTGTGATAAGCTGTGTTGCCAAAATTTGATTAATGTCCAAAATATGGGTTTTTTCATAAATGAGGCTAAATGTTATCGTTACCTGGTTCATCTGGTTCTTCAGCACTGAGAAGAATTATTATCTGCCTCAATTACTGTCTTTTATAGAATCAGGAGGGAAGGATTTTTCGTGCCCCATTGAACCTGTGGTTTTCCTGTGGAGCCTGCTAGATGCCCTGAGCTTCCCAGCCCTCACTCAGGCAGTTGTGTCCCCTTCACCTGCACCATAGGGCCCACTCAGCTTGACAGTGTCTGCTGACACTGACGTAACTATATGTACCCGTCATGATAGCAGACATAAATCTCGCATATTGACCATAATAGAAAATTGTGTCTCTCTCGATATACTAAGATTAGTAGTACATTTTTTGGTTCTCTGAAACTCTCTTCTTTGCCCTAATGTTCACTTCTCAATACCTCAAGTGATCTGCCAGAAATTCTAAAATTGAAACTAAGCCTCAAACACAAAACTGCTGAAAAATCCTGCCTTAAAGAATCACTCAAGTAGTGCTTCCTCCACAAAACCATCGTCCTTCCCTCCCTGGAGTTAGAGACAGACCCCGCCACCCTCTCATGTGCCTGCTGACCTCCCTCAGCCTTAGCCCTGACTCGATGCGTCTTAAGGTCTTGTTTGCAGCTCCATTTTCCTGAGGCTGATGTGTTCCTGAGGCTGATGTGTTCCTTAGGGCGGAGCCATAGATATTCACTTCTATGTCTCTAACACCCGGCCCATTTCTGGCATAGGGTTGGGAGCAGGCCTCATTCATCCAGTAGGCACGGTATGGACTCTGCCCAGGGCCCACAATATTTTTTAGGGGTCCATGAAAAATTTTTTAAATTTTTCTTAAAATTAGAAGAAAAAAAAGAAACTGTTAGAGTAGAAGAAAATGTTTTACTTTTTCCTCATATCAGGAAAAAAAAAATGTTAAGGGCCCTAAAATCTATTCAGTTATCTTACATTTCTTTTGCTTGTTTTTGTTTTGTTTTTTAATGAAGGAAAGGGCCCCCAAAGACCGAAGTGCCCAGGGTGCACAAACATCATAATGTGGTCCTGGTGTTGAAAGAATAAGTAAACAAGTGAGTAAATATGTAATGACTGTTAAAAAATGCTTTGCAAATGACATAGTGCCATGGAAGTGTTGCTTATTATTAAAAGCTGACAATTTTATTGCTGTTGTCGAGTTCTCCAAATTGAAAGCTTTTTTTTTTTAGCCACATTCATACTTCCTTCCTATGAAATGAAAGCTTTAAGTGGCTTCATGTGCAGAATAGTGTAGTGTGGATAGGGAGGGGCCGTGAAGGTGCAGAATATACAGGCTCCACCAGCCCAGAATATAAGAGCTGCCCTGGGTTACTGACCACTGACATGCCCAGCATATATGCCACCCTTGAAGCGAACCCACTAGATGAAAAGCTGACTTCCTGTAGAAGGGGAACCAAAGTGACTCTACTTTTATAGAAAAGAAATCCATGAGACTTAATCTTCATATTATGAAGGTTCACTACCCTACAATCATGGCTCACCTCCGAGAAAAGTGAACTCAAGTACTTCTGAAGTGATCTGGTGCTATATTCTATCGTTTGAGTTGGTTGGTGACAAATGAATCCTATCGGTTTCTTTCTTGGAAAATATAAACTCAGGGGACAATGATGCCCAGAATATCTTCCAAGGGATGCTGAGAATATTCTGACATGGAGATCCCTTGAGGAGATGATACGCTGGGCTTCCTCACATGACTAAAGAGAATCCAGGCACATCCATTTCTTGTAATCTCGAAGAGCAGAACTAATATAAAGAAGAATCTTTACTTTCTGAAATTATTCTCAGTAGAATTCCTTTAAAATGTGAGTTCTCATAATGCATTAAAATGAGAGTACAAACTGACCATAGGTGCTGAACTTAAGGAAAGGTTTTTTTTCCCTTTTCTTTCTCTTCTAAGGTTTTAATAATGTGACTATATTAGTCTTACAAGAATAAAACAAACAAGAGTTACAATTTATGGACTCCCAAGCCCTGCCCTAAGCTCTTTAGACCCATATTTTTATTCAAGGAAAGAAATTAAATATGATGTGATTTGCAAAAGTCATTTTGCAGAACTATTGAGAAGCACATTGTTTCACCTATAAATCAGCACAAAAGCAAAGTAAACTATAATAAAAAGCTACCATATTATTTTCTCCCTTTTCAGTTCATTAGTTATGGGTTCATAGGCTGGGCTTCGCCGTGGCTTGGCCTTGACTTGGTGCAGAGGGCAGAGAGGAGTTCTCATGAGAACAGACTCTGGGTAGGATGGTCATGATCAGGCTTCCCAGGAGATGGGTAAAGAAAGAGCAAGAGGAACAAA
This sequence comes from Furipterus horrens, assembly GCF_987537825.1. Classification (NCBI taxonomy): domain Eukaryota; kingdom Metazoa; phylum Chordata; class Mammalia; order Chiroptera; family Furipteridae; genus Furipterus; species Furipterus horrens. The sequence continues at coordinate 37,284,484 of NW_028327175.1, forward strand.
GATGTCTAGCAAATGGGTAACCACCGCCTCTAGAGTGTCTCTGGTCATTCTAGGCAGCCATTCTAGGCACCTTACGTCCATCAACAAATGGCTTATGAGGGGCAATGTAAGGGAAGGCCCCTGTGTGCCGTGGACTATTCTAGTGTTTGTATTTTTATTAACTAACCTCCCCACTACATCAGTAAAGCAGGTCCTACTGTTTTCACTGTTATGTTAGAGGCAAGGGCATTGAAGAAGAGAGAGCTCAGTGCCAAAATCACCCAATTGGTAAGGGACATTGGCCTGGAACCCAAACATGGAGCTACAGAGCCTAATGTAAGGCTTGAAACAATTCCAAGAAGTAACGACTTCCAGTATCCCCATTTGACTTTGCAAGAACTTGCAATTTAGAGAGGCCAGGCGACTTTCTCGAACTTACCTTGTTGGTAAATAGCAGTGATGAGAAGTTTACCCAAGCAAACCAGGGCCCTGAGCCAACACAATGAGACCATTTCAGCACATGCAGTGCTCAGTCACTCCAGCCTGTTTGTTGCGAGTGGATATAATAGTGTCAGAGAGGCTGTTGAGCAGAGAAAGGAGGCCAGGGAAGGGGCACAGAAGAGGCTTTGGGGTGTATGGAAGAAAGATAAAGGAGGCCAGCTCAGTGCTTTACAGAACAATGGTGGACCTAGGGCAGGTTTCCAGGACACAAATCGGAAAATGGATAAGGAGAGAGATTTCAAAGAAGCATGGGGGGCCAAGAAAGACGGACACTAAGAGAAAGAGAAAAAGGTGAACAAATTATAAAGAAAGCTATAGTATAAATGTCCTGGGAAGTTCAGAACCACCAGCTCATGGAGGGCTGGCATTAGGTGGGTGGGTGACAGGACAGCTCACGCCACACCCAGCCTCCTGCTGTTCCGTGCAGATGGCTACATGCTGCAACATCAGGGTGTCACGTAAGAACTGTAAGACAAGGCCCTCGGGGCTTCGTTCACAGTAGAACATTGTATGGGCCTTTTCCATATGATCCAGTGTGGATTGTGTGTCTGACTGAAAAAAAAACAACTGCCCTTACCTACAAGTGCTAACGTGTTGGCTGAGTTGAAGCGAGTGCACAATTACATAAGAAATAAAAATACCTGGGAGCAAGCAGTTTACCACCTTGCATGGGACGGGCAGAATCCTGGGAGGAGAAGTGCCAGGCGAGTCCTTTGCCAGCTGTGAGAATAGCTGCGGTTGGCCTTGGTGTTTTGTTTTGTGTTTACCCCAGGGTTTGGCGCGGAGTCCTGAACACTGAGTGGGGCCCCTGAACCCTGCCTGACACCACATTGCATTCTCTAATGTCATTCCTGTTTGACTTTGAAAAGGACTGGGTAACAATAAAGGAGAGAGGGAAAGAGTAATTAAAATCTGTTTTATGTGAAAACTTTATGTGCTAAGAATAGAATATAATGTTTAAAAGAAGGGCCTCTTGGACTAAACATAGATAGGCTCAAGCCTTGGCTCCATGATGTCTTAACTGTGGGACTTTGACAAGTTACTCAATGTCTCTAAACCTTCATGTTTTTCATTTGTATAATGTGCATGAAAATAGGACCAACCTCAGAGAGGCCATGTGAGAACTGTGTGAGGTTATGCAGACAAATAGCTTAGCTTAGAGCCTGGCACCTAAGTCCCTAGCAAATGTTAGCTGGTATTACCATCTGTAAAATGGGACAGATAACCTCTTTAGTTCCCTCAAGAGATGCTAAGGTGGAAAAAAAGGGTTAGCAAGATGAGAGCTCTTTGAAAAGTACCTATTAATTTTATACTATTCAATGTGATATTCTAAAACCAATATTGGACATGGAGTTAGAAGACTAGAAGGTGTGTGGACCTTCATCTGTTCATCACTTAAAGGATGGGTTAATTAAATCCGCTTAACGTCTTTTTTTTAGCTCTGATATTCTGGGGCTCTGGGGCCTGTTCATTCTCCTGCATACCTACAGCAAGAGGGGTGGGCTTGTGGCTGTAACTACCATTCCCTGTTGGCCTGCCAGGGCCCTGGTTGATCAACTTAAAAAGGAAAAGAAAAAAGCACTCATGCATCTAGTGAAGATATCTCAGATACTTTAAGTGAAAAAAGGCAAATGGACGAACTATATGTAATTCTATTGTATAAACAAGTCTCAAATAATTTTAAAAATATAGATCTGTATATTGCAGGGATTATCTCTTGGACAGGATTAAGAAAAATTTCACTTTAGACTTTACACACTTCTATATTATTTGAACCTTATACTGTGAGCATGTTTTATTTGATAATGATAATAATAGTAGTAAAGATGTAAATGAACTTCAAACATGTTTGTTGTAGAGAGTTTGAAAAAAAAAAAAAAGAAAATCACTCATTACCTAGCCCAACTTAGAAATATTGCTGTTAAAACTTTAATTTACATTCTTTCAGTCTTTTTTCTTTATGTGTATATCACAGGGAAATAGACATACTTATTTACAAAATGTAATGTCTATGCTGTCTTATAATTAGCCTCATTTAACGGCATATTGTTTATATGTTTCCATGCCATTAAAGTTTCTTCTACAATCTATAGCATGATTTTAACGACTGCTTATTTTTCCATGTGGTATGTGGCTAGTCTTCTCCTGCTGCATGTTTTGGCTGTTCTTGGTTTTTCCTCATTGACAGGCTTCTGGAGAATAATCAAATGCTTGAATGTTTGGCTTGGTTTCTCTCTTTGGGTAAAGCCGGCTGCTCTGTCTTTTCTTCCTCCTCTTTGTATCCTTTAGCTTTTGGGTGGAGGCCCAAAGGGTGGTGTGTATTTAAGAAACTCAGCTAAAGAAACAAACTGATCACAAAGAACTCTAAACCTAGAGTGTTGGGAAAATGCTGAGCATTGTAATTGGCCTAGTGTTGCTCCCGTGAGAGAGGCCATCTCCCCAGGCCTCCAACGTTCTGGCAGGGAATTTAACTTTTCTCATCCAGCTGATGACAGATAAATATTCCTCACTTCTACAGTTATGTGCTGCCCCCCAAATGTTTTCCCCAGTCTGTCAAACACTCACTGGAACTGCCTACCAGCTCATCTTTGAAGATGGAAAAGCATGCTTGCTGACATAAGCAACCCAGACTGCGGGCTTTAGGTTTCACCCAAAGCTAGCCTTTTGGACCACGCTGGCCCCTGCTCCTTGAGCCAGGCTGTTGGTCCAGTGGTGACTCGGGAAGGAATGCCACTGAGGAGTGACGGGCATGCCAGGGAATTACTCAGCACATGCCAGCAAGTAACCTCATACGGTAATCAAACGCGGGCCAATCTGAAAACGTTTTGCGTAACAGCATATTTGGATTTGGGGCTTAGCTTTTAGAGCTTGAGTTTCATGTTTGCCTGAGCCCAGTCCCAGCTTCCCAGAGCCCCTCCTACATGCCCTGTCTCTGCTTGCAAGTGGAGAGAGCAATTCTTCCAAGAGCCAGAGCTTGGCTCTCCCCTCGAGGTAATACAGAACTCTGCCAGGATCAGCTGTCTCATCTATGTGCACTCCTCGCTCGGGCCAGCACCACCTCTCCGTGTGCCCTGCTTCTTACCAGTAGGCCAGAAACATGGGTGATGAATGCCTCCTTTGCTGCTGGGGCACTTCATACTGGTTTTTGGTATTGTCATGATTTTTGATGCACCCTACCAACAACAAAGAGAGAGGTTTCTTGACTGACAACTGCTGACATAAAATTCTATCAGTCCTGGCTGTATAATTGACAAAGTATTCCTGCATCAACAGGTATTTGGGCTGGCTAGGAACCTCAGAAAGGACAGAGAGCTTTATAAATTTTAAGGTCCCTTACTTCTGGATCTGTCCTTCTCCTGCAGATATTGTGAGAACTGAGAGTTTGATGGATTTAATTTAGGATCCACGTGATGTGGATCACACAAATTTGCTACAGGATAGCAAAGCAAACGGTCGCTGGTTTGATTCCCGGTCAGGGCACATGCCTGGGTTGTGGGTTTGGTCCCCCGTCTGAGTGTATGCAAAATGCAACCATCTCACATCAATGTCTCTCTCTTTCTCCCTCCTCTCCCCTCTCTATAAAAAAAATAACTAAATTGCACCCTGAGGGTGTGGCTGCAAACACAGAGTGCCCAGGTTAGAGACCAAGAGCTGCAGAGACACTCAGCAATAGCTGTACTAGAGACCTAAGCCTTCCCCAGGAATAAGTTGATAAGGACTCAGTATATAAAACAGTACTTAAAAAAAAAAGAAATTAATCATTAATTAAAGATCCTGAAGAAAGAAGCTGACATTCCAACACAGACCCAATAATAAAACTTCATGGCTTGTTCAACAGTTCTCTAGAGTAGGTGTGAACACTTAGATTTTTCTTGCCCCATCAGTTAAGGGTTACCAACAGCTCTTTTTTCCCTTTTATTTATTTATTTGTTTTTCTAATTTATGCTGTTTTTATTTTTTATTACTTTTTAACTTTTCAGTTACAGTTGACAATATTATAGTTTCAGGTGTACAATACAGTGATTAGCATTTATATAACTTATAAAGTGATCACCATGGTAAGTCTAGTACCCACCCTTCTGACACATGTACAAAAGTATTACAATATTATTGACTATATTCCCTGTGCTGTACTAGACTTCCCAAGGTTGCTATCTGAACCCATTATAAAATATGCTTATTACCAAGTGTGAGTTCTGTCATTTTCAGAACAAAAACAAAACAAAAAAACTTTTTCCTTCCAGAATGAAAGAGAATCCCTTTAACTTTTGTTAACTGTTGGTTTCTTTGAACTGGGTAAAATCCTTAATGTGTCTCTAATTTTAACCATGGATGACAAAGCAGGAGATGCCCAACTCAAGCAGCTATTAATACATTTTATAACACTGTATGTGTGTGTTTGTGTGTGTATACCTGTAAACCAAGGTCAATATGAAAGTAGAATTTCTTTCAAAGTAAAAAATGTACTACTTGTCTTTTACAATGCAAGAGTAAAGCACAGTAATTATTAATGCTTTATTGATAGTTATAAGTCCCTCAAAATCTCAACAAGCTGAACTTATACTACTTCTGGCCAAGAGCATAAAGTGTAGCCTCCAGTGATAATAATAAAAGTAAAGAATAAGTTTGAGAAATTCTCTGCACACTTCATCATAGAAATTAATTAACCGAAAGCCTTCAAATTATAAAGACAATTTTTTGAAGGTTTAAGAGGTGTTCTTCAAAGAGCTATTTCTTTAATATGAACTATGTGAAGATCATTTAAAAGTTTTAAAGTCACACAGTATGTAAGAACACCCTAGGCTCCAGAGAAAGGTTGTAGAAAGGTTACAGAGTGAAAACCCAGATGTTTGCCTCTGCTGCTGATTTCTGAGGCTGGCGGGTTAGGAGGCATTCCCAGGAAGGACCCAGCAGAACTGCAGAGCAGTGGTGCCCTTGTGGACCTGTAAGGATAGAGCAATACCTGTCTGAAGTGCTGGCTTTCCCCTGCAGGCAGGGTTGTTCCTGGAGTTCCTCTTCTGAGGTAGGCAGGGACATGGGTGCCCAAGGTCACCTCCCAGTCACGTTGCCCTGTGAGTAGCACTGTGAGGGTTTCCTCAAAGCAATTCAATTTCTAATCCCATACCCTTCCATTTAATGATACCCTGCAAACCATAAGCACCTACTGGGAACAAAGCATGATGACCACTCTATTATTTATCTGCTTTTCTCCTTCACTTGGTCTTCTTCAAATTATTGGGAAATCACTTCCAGTTCCAGAAGCCAATGCTAATTTTATTTTTCCAATCTGAATATTATTAAGAAGTCTATTTTCTCTAGTCTAGTGCACAAGACGAGGTTTCTCAACTCACCCTCAAGGAAAAGAAGTTGTTGGGTGAGTTCCATTTGTAAGTTTATACACCTCTTACAAACAGCATATACACGAGTGCAATGTCCCCTCTCTCAGTAATGCTATGGTCCACGGATGTGTTTCAAGTGATGTAAAGGTTGCCATGGTTATCATCTCTGTTTCATCGATAGTATGGGAGAAAATAACACCCCAAATGGGCATATTGCAATTTAGAGGAATCCCTGGGTACTTTTAAAGCATTGGGTCACAATGTATATTTTTTAAAGTTTCATTAATGACGGCATATTGGTTGTCATTTTTTTTAAAGTCATGTGTGCCTAGAACATTGTTTCTGCTTTCTTAGATGCCTAGGATTCATTAGTATCACCTAAGGTAAGTCATTTCACAGGAGTGAGAGGAGGGTGAAAATCGAGGGGTGAATGTGGGAAAGGGAGAAGGAAGGCAGGCTTAATTGTTTAAGTGTCAATACTTCATTCTCTTTTCCTGGTTCTGCCACCTTCTGCTGTGCACCTTTTGGACCCTTTGTGCCTCAGTTTCTCCAACTGTAAGAGTGGGATAATAACAAGAGTCAAACTCCGCAAGTCGTGAGGTATTGTAGAATGGGTTGCTATTTGGTAAGTGTTTAGAGCACTGTCTGGCATGTAAGTGCTTTCTAAATATCCCCCATCCTTATTAATATTCTAATCTATATGTAAGGACTCTGGGCTGGGCCTTTGGAAGGAGAATTATGAACACCACTACCATACATTCTTGGAAAGAGTGTGTTGTGAATTGGGCCAATTAACACACAAGCTTCCCCTCCCACGTTTCCCATGATATCTCCTCCTTTCCCTGGCTCAGTATTTTTCCTTCATTTACTCTAGACCACAGATAACTTACTGATCCCAGGGTAAATATATTTTAACAAGGATGAAAACCATAAGAGAAAGGTGTGACTTGGTGGAACTGCAGAAGGTGAGGGTGAAAGGACGTTTCTAAAACCCTCAAATCACACTCCAGATGTGGTTGCTTCACCCGTCTATCAGTGAAGCTGACCCTGGGAAGGAACTCAATTGTGCTTTTCACTAATTGAGGTACTGCCCTCCCAAATCTTGCAGTCTAAAAGAGAGAACTTTGATCCAGAGTGATAATAAAACCGGTTAAGTAATTCAAGACCAGCAATGTGGACTAACAACACCCAGTCTCAGGTATTGGCATAGGGGTGCAGGGCACACGCAGGTAGAACAGGACCTGTTGTTTGGCTTCAAGAACTTCACAGTTTATTAGAAGGGACAAAACATAGCAGATGGTGAAAGTGTTTGTGGGTAAAAGGGAAAGAGGCGTTTTGACAAAAGACAGCCCGAGGAGTTTAGAGAACAGAAACTTGAAAGCACTGAGGTCTTTCCAAAGGGTATGTTGTACCCTGCCTGGAGGCTAACGTGTGAACTGGAGAATGACTTAGCCTCGCCCTTTCTGGCTAGATAGTGAACTCAGCCCTGCAACCCAGGGACGGATCTTCACTGGAGAGAAGTGGGCATCTGAGTATCAATGACTTGTTCTCATCCATTTGACATCACCTTCAGATTTTCATTGAAATTTTCCCTTCCACATCAGACGCCCCTAATTCTTGGGTGGTCTGCCAGTTCACCTCCTGTCAAGTCCCTGCTACTCCTCTAGGTGGAGGGCTAGGGGTACTGGATCTTATTTCAAAAGGAGAGGGTAAATTGAAACCAGAAAGGCTTTGTGATGAACTTAGAGATTCTTTATTTTTTTAATCTTGGTTTCCCAACGCTGGTATCTCTAGTTTACAGCTTGTCTTTTTTTTTTTTTTAATTTTTGGTGCGAGTTAACCATTCAAAATGGAAGTCCTTTTCTAATTCCATCCAGTTACACTCACATAGCTCATTGATGCTAACAAAGAAGGACAAGACACACAAAAAAAACCCACTCAAGCATAACTGGAATTACTAGCAGGAGCTCAAACAAATTGTCTCTCTGCCTACCACCCTATTACCTCATAAGAATTCCTTCTGTTTGGAAATGGGCAAGAGGAAAAGGAAAAAAAGGGACTATTAAGATGTTTCAAATGGTCTTAAAATGACAGCAGTACTAGTAGAGTTGCTGGGATCACGCAAAATTGCCATGTAAACAACTGAAGTATAATAAGTTTGATGGCATCTGGAATTAAGCATGCATCCCTAAGAAAGGTTAGGCACCTTCATTTCATGAAGGATAAATCAATTACAACAGGAAGGCAGGTTCCACATGGAGGTCACTGAGTCAGTGAGTCACAGCCAGGAGCTCACAAGAAGACTTAGCTCTCTGCAACTCATTGAACAGGGTGTCACTGAACATGGTGAAATTGTATGACATTCCCTGGGGCACTGGGTGTTTTAACTCTTCTGGATAGAGAGCCAAGCAGTTGTTGGGTGAGGCCTAAGACAGGGAATTCTAGAGTGATGATGGTGCTGTCATTCTCTGTACAAAAGAAAGTTTCAGTCGAGGAAAACAAGGTGGGTAATATAAACAAGCTCACAGCAAGTCCCTAGACCTCAGAGCTGACTACCACTGCTGCCCGATTTTCCCGGAGTGCCATTGCTTTGTAGTACTTGTTTTATCAGTAGTCCAAAGTCTTAACTAGTGTAGTGGGTCAGATTTTAGAAAAATTCTTAAGTTTTACAGACTTTTGGTGGGGGAGGGGAGCAGGTTCTAGGACTGCTGTGGGTCCTGTAAACCTTCATAGGTAGCTGAGAAAAAGATGAAAGTTGGAAGAGAGAGAGACAGAGAGAGAGAATACTAAGTTAGGAAAACCGGAGTCCAGCTCTGGGACAGAATTGGACACAAACCAAGAAATTCCCAGAAGGTGCTCAGTAAATGTTGGCAGAACGAATGTTGACTGAAACCTTGAGGCTCCTGTGAGATTTTCCTTCGCATCAGTGTTAGCCACAGGAAGTCCTTCCCTCAGTCAACCGCAAATCCCTTCTCCAGGACCTTTGGCTCATTCTCTCTCTTCCTGCTTTGAGGAGAAACAGGAAAGATGCTTGCATTGCTGTTCTTACATCTCTATTAAATTCGTACATATTAAACTTGCCCTCAATCTTCCATTTTGTGGACTACATGCTATTTTAGTAAGCTTTTCCTTCAAAAAGGTAATTTCACAAACATTTCCATGTGCTAAACTTAAGACTCACAAATGTTTAGAAATAACTTACATATGACCATGTAAACACAGCCACACTGAGATAAATAGTGTGCTTAGTTCATAAAGGTGCAGCTTCCTGTTGAGATCCCTGCATCCTGGGCAGCTGGTGGCAGCGCTAGAGGTTTCTGTCTTCTCTCTGGAGCCTGGAAAGAGGTGATAGCTGATGAGCTAGTCTAATAAGCTGCAGCCTTGCACTGATTAAATGCCCATTTTGGGGGGGAAATGGCTGCGAGGAGCAGGATAAAGCTGTGAAGAAGCTTGTAGCAATATCCCCAATCTGCAACTACCAGTGAGCTTTTGTGTGCTTAGAGCTGTTATTAGCAAAACAATGGCTGCAAAATGTACCAGGGAGAAAATTAAGAAATGACAGGCTTATTTTTTAAAAGTAAGAGAAAGACTTCTTTTGTTAAGTTTTTCCAAGTAGAAAGTTTGACTTCGGAAAGATACATCAACCCTAGGGCCTGGGTCAGGAAAGTGACTAGGTGGTGTCAGTCCTGGTTCTTTGAGCAAGCTGTGATCTCAGGGCCTGCTGCCCAGGTGGGAACATGGGTGCAGGGCTCTCTCCAAGGGAAGAGAAGCATAGTACTTGCCTTACAATCCTAAAGCCACCTGTGAACAGGGAGTAGGTGCTGATGGGGTAAAGAGGACGTGCAGGTGTGTGGTACACAGAGAGAGCTGTTGTTTTTACAGAGTAACACAGAGGACTCCGGCTAGGGCTGTGCTGCCCAACACAAAGGCCACTAGCTGCATGAGGCTAGTGAGCCCTTGCAATGTGGCTGGTTCGACTGAAAGGTGCTCTAAGTGTAAAATACACACCAAAGGTCACAATTAGTATAAAAAAGTGCAAAAAAACCCCTCCAAACAAACAAAACCCAAAACCCATTATTAATCATTATTAGGATCAACTACATGTTAAAATGATAATATCTTGGATGGATTGAGCTAAATAAAATATATTATTAAAATGAATGTTACAGCATAGAAGAACCTTGAAAACACTGTGCTAAGGGAAAGAAGCCAGACACAAAAGGCTACATATTGTATGATTCCACTGATGTGAAATAGCCAGGAGGCAAAGCCATAGAGACAGAAGGTAGGTGAGTAGTTGCTTTGGGCTAGGAGGTCTAGGGGGGAAACGAGAAGTGAGTGCTCATGGGTGTGGGGTTTCTTTGTGGGATGATGAAAATGTCCCAAAATTGATTGTGGTGCTGGTTGCAAACTCTGTGAATATACTCAACTGGACACTTTAAATGGGTAAATTGTATGGTATGTGAATTTTATTTTTTTAAAAGCTAATTAAAACAAATACAAAAATAATTTAATCTGTTTATTTTAAACTTTTAAAAATGTGGCTACTAGGAAATTTCAACTTACACAAGTGGCTGTCATTATATTCTGCTGAACCCACTGGCCTAAGGGGACTGAGGGTAAAGAAGCTGGCGAAACCCAGGGCTAGTGGTGCCCAAAGCGAACGTCATAAAGTCAGAGCAGAAGAGCAGCTTTGGTGCAAGGCAAGAAGAAATGAAGGGTGAGGGAGAGCCTGAACTGGAAGGTTGGGGGGTGTGGAGGGTTAGGGTTAGACTTGGGGCAGGCCTCTGCACCGAGTTCTGGCACATGGGACTGATGGCGGACCAGAATTTCTGGTTTCTAGACAGAGGGCACTGTCTTTGGTTCTTTCTTCAGAAGACTCTTATCAGCCCAGCCACAGGCAAAGCTGACCTGCCTTTCACAGTGGCTGCCCCAACTCTGGCCTGCTACCTCTGGGGCAGAGAGAATGCACATCTTGACCCACCCATACACTTTTGCATACCTGGAACCCGGCCTTGGTGAGCTGCAGCAAGCAGACTGGGGAGGTCTTGCCTTTCCTGAGGAATGGAAGCTTCTGGCCAAGGGAGCTTGTCTGGTCAGTTTATGAAATAACATAAACAAACCCTAGTGTTAGTTAGGGGTTTTGTGGGATGCAGTTCAAAGGAAGTCCTGGATGCTTTCTTGACATCTTCTCCCCAACCCAGGTTTCTTTCCAATTAAATTTCCTTCCCACTTCCCCACCGCCCCCAAAACACAACAGTATGTCAAAGGACTCAGCTCAATGGATGTTGGAAAAGGCAGCTCTTCGTAGGACCTCCCAAAAGATGAGATCCTATGTCTTATCTCTGGAAACCAGAGAAATGATTGGACTGAAGGGTGGATTGGGGTGAACTAGCCAGATAAACTGTAACCCCAAAAGCCTAATTCTAGAGGAGGGATCAGTAACCTAGAGAAAGCAGAGAAAATTCAAGACACTGTGCTTGGCAGTGGCTCTTTGAATTTCAGATATGCAGAGTGAGTATTTGACACCCTTCTGTGTCTTGTCCAAGCTGAGTCCTGATATTTGCTCCCACTGCAGTAAACATTTGTTTTTCTCATGATTGTGTATCAGGTTTCAATGGACAAGGGTGGGTGGCAAGTAAAGAAATGGAGCAAGGCAAAGTTCATGAACCTAGAGGTATTGTCTAGGCAAAGTAAGCACTCCTACTTTCTTGCCTTGATGAAGCAACAACAGAAAGTTAACTGTATTTAATGAAGGCATAGGAGACATAGATGAACATTTCTCTTGTATGACTGGTAGCTCCTGAAGTGCAAGGATTATAAAAATTACTCATGTCTGTATCTCCATATTAGGGCCTGGCACATGGTAAGTACTCAATGAATATTAGTAGGATGGATGGATGATGAATGGATGGAGGAATAGGACACAGTAGATAATTAGTATTTGTGTTATGTAATGACTTAATATTTTGGGTGGCAGAAGATGAGGAGGAAGAACATGAAAGATTTCATTCATGTAGTAACAGGGAAATAAATTCTGAAACTGTTAAACCAAAACAAATATGATAGCATTTTTGGTTTTGTCATCTATCTAGCTTTTTCCAAACTGTGCTTAAATATGTTGAGTAAGAGTGAGGGTGGAAAGGGAAAAATATGCCCAGAATTACAGTTCATGGGCCTCTCTCTGTGGATCTTGTAAAACGCAAACCACTTAGGAGTGGGCGAATGACTTAATGATGATGTTGTCAGGGCCCTCAGAATAAATATTGCCATTTCCATTCCCACTGCTGGTACTACACAGTGCAGCTGGCACATCGTGAAGAGGCTGAGATCTCCTCATTCTTATCTTCTGAGTCAGGCAGCACAAGATGGTGAAAAACTTGCTAAAAAAACATTTGACCTATTCATCCCTTATCCCTGCAAGGTGACACAGTCCTTTGACCAAGGATCATGTTCCATAGGTGAGTTGGCTTTTTGTGTTTGGCAGTTAGCAATCTATATTTTAAGCTAAGATATTTAAAAGTCAGGGTACAAAGTTTCTACCTCCAGCTAGTTCTTTTTACATTTGAGTAATATTCCATTGTGTAAATGTCTCATAGTTGTTTTATCCACTCATCTACTGATGGGCATTTGGGCTGCTTCCATATCTTGGTGGTTGTAAATAATGCTGCAATGAACCTACAGGTGCTTATGTTCTTTTGAATTAGTGTTTTGGGTTCTTCAGATATATTCCCAGAAATGGGTTCAGGTACCGCTATAATAGAGCTCAAGAGGTTCATCTGGAATATTAGGGTGCGGGGAAGACTAAAGAAAACAAAACCACATGTTATTTTCAGATCAAACTTAGATCTCTCAAAATTCTGTGAAATTCTCTTATGTGTCCCTGTGCATGCCAGTAATCAAGATGGGTGTGACCCCGGTAGGGTGAGCTAATAAGCTGGATTCTTCTAAGAAAACTTTCTGTGATGTCATGGCAGAGATGAGCAGGTGCAGCTGGGTGGGAACCCTTGGCACCAGGGCTCCCTGTAGTGGGTCCAGAATCCCTGGTACCATATTCCTCAACTTCGGTCACTTCTGCTCCTGAACCTGTGTTGACTAACAAGCAGCCAGCAGTGACTGAGAGGAAATGATGTGGCAACTGTGTCCAAGGACGATGGTTAAATGTTGGAAACAGAAAAGAAAATTTGTTGAAAACTATGCCATTGTATTTTACAAAAGGCCATGCAAGATTTCAAAAGCATGTTTAGCATTCCAAGTATTTTCCTTCTGCGTCTTTAGAGACTGGCTCTGAGAGTGATTTTGTTTGTTTGTTTGTTTGTTTGTTTAACATTTAATCAAAAGAGATTTGGACTCCACCACCTTTTGTACAACAGCTTCAGTAGCAGTGCCTTTTTGCATTTAGTCTGGGGAGAGAGTCTTCAACCATATGGAGAATGTGATGTCTGTAACATGTACTAAAAGATCAGCTGTTCTAACTTTATAGGGCTAATAAAAGGGAAGAATTTTCCTGTGCTCAGGTCTTTTATGAATTATAAATAACCATTCACTTTGGAAGATCGCACATTGTAAAATTTTTTTTCACAAATATGCACAAATCCATTTTAAGACCCAAGAAAAGAGATGTTCAGAAGTCTCAGCTGTACTCAGTTTTGATTTCGTGGGGAAACATGTTCTTTTACCATATGGATGCTTTTAAGGGGGCCTTCATCTGGGGCTTTATAATGACACCCCAGTGGCTAAATAAGGGATTTCTTTCCTTCTAACATTATTTCTCTGTTATTAAAGGTGGAAAAACCTTCCACAAATAGCATACTATTAGAGTGCTTTAGGGGGTATCCTGGGAATCAAGGTTATGTGTCTGCTCCAGAAATACTGTCTGTAATTATCATTCCTCAGTGGTTTTGAGGATGATGCAGTCTCAGTGTTTTCATTAATTTCTCGATTCTGCAGGTCTGGAGTGCCTGCCTGCTTTTGAGATTCAATATCTTACAGTAGGAGGGTTTTGTTTTTGTTTTTGTTTTTTGTTTGTTCTTAGGGTTACAGGTCTCTCCTCTTCCCTTCCTCTCAGAATAACCATTTCCTGTCTTCTTTTGTCTACTAAAATAAAAAGGTACCAAAGACTACATATGAAAATAAAAAGGAGTCAGATATGAGATTCTTTCAAATCCAAGCCTTCATCTTCCCTATTTATAATTTAATATGAATACTAAAAAAGAGAGAGCATTCAGATTTAATAACTAAAACAGGTCCACAGGTCAGCCTAGCACATTGATTTTCCCCCAGTACTTTATTATGAGTGTTTCCAAACATACACAAAGTTGACAGAATTTTACAGTGAACATCCACATGCCCACCATCTTATAGATTCTACCATTAACATTTTACTCTTCTTGCTGCACCACATATCTATACATCCCTCCTTCATTAATCCATCTTTTCTTTTCCATGCCCTTAAAAGTAAACTGTAGGCATCAACCAGTTTCCACCTAAAAACTTCAGTTTAATATTTACTTCTTTCTTCTGATGTACACTTCATATACAATTCAATGTAAAATCTTCAGTGCCTATTTTCTGAGTTTACCCATGTACCCGAATGCCTATAAAAATATAGAACACGACCAGCACCTCAGAAAGTTTCTCCATGCCACCTCCCTGTCAACTCTTGCCCTGCTCCTCTTTCCAAAGGCAACCACTGTTTTTACTTTTATAGATTAGTTTTGCCTATTGTAGAATTTCATATAAATGGAGTCAAATAGGGCTCTTTTATGTAAGATATCCTTCATGCAGCATACAGCTTTTGAAGTCTAGTAATGTCCGTGTGTGACAGTAGTCCATTCCTTTGTATTGCTCAATAGTGCTCCATTGTATGACTGGGCCAGTTTTGTAGAGCTCATCACCTGCTCATGGCCACCTGGGCTGTATCCAGTTTTTGGCTATTGTGAATAAAGGTGATGGGAACATTCTTATATAATTCTTTTTATAGATATATGTTTTCATTTCCCTTGGCAAAAGACCTACTTTTGTAATTGTTAAATCACAGGATAGGTGTGTGTTTAGTTTTTAAGAGACTGCTATCCCTTTTTCTAAAGTGGGGGTACCATTTTATATTCCCACCAACAACTATAAGCGTTCCAGTAGCTCCACATCTTTGATGATATTTTAGTGTTGTCAATTGCTCCATTTTATTTATTTCTGTTTTTTTCAGCTTTTGTCACTTAAGAATGGCATTTATTATTATTTTCTCACAATTCTTAATATTTTATTGTTTATGCTATTACAATTGTCCCAGTTTTTCCCCCTTTGCCTCCCTCCACCCAGCCTGACTCCCACTTCCATAGTTAATCCCCCCACCATTGTCCATGTCCACGGGTCCTTCATCTATTTGACTAGTCCCTTCACCGTCTTTCAAACAGTACTTACTTCTCCTTTTACAACTTTAGTCCACGATTCTATGCCTCTGGTTCTATTTTACATCATTAGCTTATTTTGTTCATTATGGTGTTTGTCTTTTACTAACTGACTTATTTCACCTAGCATAATAGTCTCTAATTAAAAAATGGACAGAGAACTTGGATAGACAATTCTCCAAGGAGGATATATGGATATGAAAGAATGCTTAACATCGCTAGCCATCAGAGAGATGCAGATTAAAACCACAATGAGATACCACCTCACACAGGTCAGAATGACCATCATTAACAAATCAACAAACAACAAGTGCTGGCGAGGATGTGGAGAAAAGGGAACCCTAGTGTACTGTTGGGGGAAATGCAGACTGGTGCAGCTGCTGTGGAAAACAGTATGGAATTTTCTCAAAAAATGGAACTGCCTTTTGATCCAGTGATTCCACGGCTGGGAATATACTCTAAGAATCCCAAAACAGCAATTCAAAAGAATTTATGCCCCTCTATGTTCATAGAAGTGCTGTTTATAATAGCCAAGATTTGGGAGCAGTCTAAGTGTCCATCTGTAAATGAGTAGATCAAAAAACTGTGGTACATTTACAAAATGGAATACTACACAGCAGTAAAAAAGAGGGAATTCCTATCTTTTGTGACAAGGTGGATGGAAGTGGAGAGTATTATACTCAGTCCTTTCATTTTAACCATCCTGATGAGTGTGTAGTGATATCTCATTGTGGCTTTAATTTGCATTTTTCCAATGACTAAGTATATTGAAGATGTTGTCATGTGCTTATTTGCATTTCATGTGTCTTCTTTTATGAAGTGTCTGTTTAAACCTTCTGTCCATCCAAAAAAAAATTTTTTTTTGTCTTATTTTTGAGTAAGAGCTCTTTATACATCCTGGACATTTGTCCTTGGTCGAGTTCATGCTTCACAAATATTTTCTTCCAGTCCATGGCTTGCCTATTGATTTTGTTAATGGTCTCTCTTTTGATGAGAAGTTTTTTATTTTGACAAAATCTATCAACTTTTTCTTTTGTGGTTATTGCTTCCAGTGACCTAAATAAAGCATACTGATCTTAATAAATGGTGTTCCCAAAATCTACTGTAGGCTCAATAAGACTCAAAGCTTCACTAGGTTCACTGTGATAGATGTGTTTGTCTAAAGAAACACACATTTACGTGCATATTGGGAACACCTGAGGAAAACCTGGTAATCTGTAAATACTCACTCTCAAGAGCATCCAGAGAATAAAGCAACCTTTCCACTTTGCTACATAATAACAAGCCTTCTGTTTAATTTGTGGAAAGAGTCACCACCAATAAAACCATCTGGTCATGGTCTTGTTATGGTATCAAGTCAGCCTTTCTTAGGAGCATCATAAATAGGTTTTTATAAATCAATTACATGTTATTGAGAAATCATATTTTAAATGGTTTGATGTGAATAAATGGAAAGTCTTCCCCATAAAGGCTTTAAAAAATAAACTAAAGGAAAAAAATGCACAGAGAGACCCACGTGTCAGGGATGGCATGGGGCAAAATTAAAAACAGACTGAAAAGAAAAATAGTTAGCAATGAGAAAATCAAGACCTGGGAAAACAGAGACTAGCTAAAGGGATGTAGTGATTCTTCCAACCTGTTCTTAGGCGGCACATTGAAACTTACCTCAAACTCAGCCAATTCTTCCTCTTGTCAGTGAAGCTGTTCGATGTCTCCCTTTGTTTCTTGTTTGGACCAAAAAGACACTCAATACGGACATGACATTTTGAAAACTAAACTCACATCTTTTTCACCCTAACTTCATTGTTATTCTGGCCTACTTTCTCGTAGACACTTTCTTGAGGGTGCATACTGAATGTGGTCTTTCAAACTTTCATGCAAACTCCCTTGAGTGTCTTTCCCTCTCTGATTCCATCTCCCATGATCCTTCATATTCTGCAACTACTAACTTAGATGTGGGTTATCCCACGCCTTTTGCTTCAGTGCTCTAGTTTTATCATCAAAATTTCTTTCGTGTTAGAGACTGTAGTGCAAGAATGAAAAAGAGTGAAACTTAAATGGATGATCTTTATTGTTTGATTGCAGGTTGAAATTAAGCAGTTAAATTTTTGTTTTTTTATTGATCCAGTACATTTGTATAACCTACTATTTTGGTTACTGACTGGATGATTTTCATTGGAAGTTATCTTGAAACATGAACTATGGAGAGAGAGCACCAATTTGCAGAGCTCTGGGCAGTTCTGACCCTGAGAATACTCACCAATGACTATGTGGGTGTGCCTGCTGGGCTGGGAAGGGATATAAGATAATTATGAATTTCCTAACCCACCAATCCTCTTCCAATTGCTTGAGTACAAAGATTAGATGTGGGTGGTAAGTTTTTCTGGCTTCCTGGATCTGTTCCTGAAGAGAGCAGATAAGGTCAGGATGAAAGATGGCAAGGCTCTGAGTTAGAAAAATCTCATAGGACTTCAGGGCCTCTGAAATAAAGATATGCCCTAAATAATTAATACACAAACATGACTGAAGTAATCAGAAGGGAGAAATGAATGGGGTTCAAGTCATAGGACCACATGATGAATTATGTCTGGCTATGCTAGTGGGTTAAATCACTTCCTAACATGTTGCCAACAGCACAAACATCTGAGTTTAGCACCACATGCAACAAAAAGTGAAGCAAGAATCATTTCCAAGTTCCCTTTCCTTTGGAATAGTGATTCCTGCTATTATACTGTCTCCATTAGGCACTTGAGGATCTCGGGCAAAGTCTGTACTAGCTGGGTCCCACTGGCCTGCAGTGCGGGTAGAGGTAAGTGGATACTGGACTTGAATTTGCTGCAGACAGTCATAAAGCTGTTCTTTCTGTGCAACTCTGAAAGCAGCCCTGTTGCCAGCCTTCCTGAAGATCATTTTCTGCTCATGGATATTCTTTTTTGTACTAATGGAAGCGGGAAGTGAAATTTTCTTAAACTCAGTCTTAGATTCTTTTATCTTATTTGGGGCTGCTTCAAAATGTATAGAAATTAAGTGTAAAATCCTGAAACCCCATTTCAACCTGAAACTAAGCTCAAGTAACTTGGCTTGATTGTGGGGTCCTTCAGGCACAGAAGAGTCTGGTTTGGATAGGGCAAGTGGATAACAGGGGAGGGGACCCATGAGAAGCAAACATTGTGGTGTCCTCCTTCTTCCCACCCTTCTTCCCTGTCTTCCTTTCTTCCACTAATATTTTTGGGTGGTAGCTCCGTCTTCTAAGGAACAGGTCTGAGAGCAAAGGGAGAGACATGGCAAGAAGACTAAAGACATTTTCTTGTGACTGAATAAACTCTGACAATAAAAGTGCTAAGGTCTGGTGATTCTATTGATAACTAAATGGGAAATCAGTACTGTACAGAAGCTTAACTTATTTTTTAGGTAAGATAATGCTGTTTGCTTGTGATATATTACCCGAGTTTTATAGGAACATCTAGCTGGCTGGCAGTTATGTTCTCTGAAGGGAATATTCAGCCACTGCTACAGTCAGGTTTGCTCTAACTTTCCATAGAGCCAAAAGGTTTATCTGAATCTCAGAATATATATGATCTTGCAAGACTCAAATTTCCCTTTGTTTGTCTTTCATTTGCTTCCTAATTAGCGTTAGGCTTTCAGCCCAAGAGTGCACTGCAGGAGGCATCACGCATGTCTCCCTTTGTGGTGACCCTTGTTATCATTCTTCATAGGACTGTTCTATCTATGATTTGCAACTTTGCTTTGTGGTACAAGGTCTGTGACTGTTTAGTTGACAATACGTGTGTGCCTTTCTCATTTCCTGTTTTTAAGGACTGTACTTAATTTATTTGAAAGGGTGGAATATTTTAAATTACAATTCAGCAGTTTTACTAAGGAAGGCTGTAAAACACAATGAGGAAGGAGTTCTACTTCCTCCTTACAATTGCTGCTCCCATTCTGAAGCCTTGATATCCTACAACCAGTAGGAACAGCTTTAACTTACGCTGTAATGTCTTGAACAGCAGCCACAGCATGACAGGAGCTGGAGAAGGGCATTAGATTCCTGAACACTGTAATTCCATTTTTCCAGACGCTTTATTAGTACCCGGAATGTGTCTGCCTGTGCTTGATATTGTTCTGTCATGTGGAGTCCTCTTCCCTCAGGCACAGCATTTGGATTGGTTACAGAACACAGTTGCTCGGCCAATCAAGTGAAACCTTTCTCTTGAAATCCTAGCAACACTTGACAATGGTCATTAACAAATGTTAAGAGCAAACCCCTGACAAATTCAACCAGCTATGAAAATGGTCCTTGAGAAGGGCGAGTGGGGCCAGTCCTGCCCACAGAGCACTTTGTGTGGCTAGAGGAGTTAGTGGTTTGTGCCAGACCTCAACAAACTGAAATTGCAAGTGGATGGCTAGGTTTGCACCCAGTGCATCACCCCAATCTGCTGCCACTTCGGCTAAGCTGACTTTTGTTAGTCAAAGTCAGGGTTGGAGCAATGGATCTGTGCCGGGGCAGTGGGAGGCTGAGGTCTCATCTTCTTCCACACTACCCAAACCTCCACACCCACCAGAATAGTTTCAGAGGTTGGAGAAGAAGTCCCCATAAAATTCTGGCTCCAGGGTCACCCTGCTGCCTCTGATGCTAATTTGTTCCTTAGGCCAGGGCAAGAGAGCATTTTCTGAGGGTGGCGAGATACTTGACTTTGTCCCCAGTAGGTACCTTTCCAAGCCTTCTGGCTATACGTTTACTCCCAGCCCAACTTTGAACCCTGGGATGCAGTTAGCCTGTCTGCTTTACTTTGGAACACAAAGGATCTCTCACCTTTCTCTGGGAGGTTTCAGGACTCAGGCATCTGTAGGCAGACCTGGCAGAAGCTGGGGTGGGGCAGGGAATGGAGACTAAGAAAGGGGACCTGCCAGAAACATGCACAGACAACTCATAGGCAGATACACGTTTCCACAAAGACATAATAGCTGTGTGTATATGATACCCTCCTGAAGTCCCCTTACTTGATCGTTCTAGCTAGTCTGGCCACCTTGAAGGCATACTTCAAACCCTGGTTGTGTAATCCTTTGTATGGTGATTAGCTGTTAATGAAGCTGAAAATACCTAAATCATCCAGCAAGGCATCTGAATTAATTTTTTTATGGTTACACAGCTAGACAAGTTTGTGTCAGGACAAAGAAAGACCTGGGGATATATGCAGATATTTGCACACACAGATATAATGCACACACACAGATAAACTTAAGCAAGAGGAACAAAGGTGGAATAAGGAGGCAGAGAAAAAAGAGAACTTCATGGGCAGCCATGTGAATTGAAGAGAGTGAAAGGCAAGGTAACATTGTGAAGTTAGTGAAATTCATTCAGTGGCCCCTCACCCCCCACCCCAGCATCCTGCTCCCTGTTAGTACCACCCTGTAGGGCCTGTCCTGAATTTAATTTTCCATGGGGGGTGGGAGAGCAGTTGGTATTTAGTCAGTTTAAGTAATGCCTTGGGATTATAAATTGATAATGACTTTAAGTTTTAGCCCTCCAGGGGATATTGATTTTTTTTTTTTCTAAAGGGGCTCCTGAAGGTTCAAAAGAACTAAATCTCTAATAGTTCAATTATACATTTTTAGTCTAGAGACTTTGCCTTGTTCAAACACATTTTTAATGTCGAAACCACCTCTGAATATTCTTAAAGCCAGAATTACAGGCAAGAAAAGGTAGTGGAAGTAGGGTGGGGAAGTGCAATGGGGAGCAGTGCATCAGCATCTCTGGTGTCTTCCATGAAGAGGGAGAGGCAGTGGGCCGGACTTCCATGCAAACTAGCAGTTGGTGTCAGAATATTCCATATCTGTCCTTCAGGGAACTTGGAAACTTTCTGGTGCCATGAGATGTGGAAAATTACAATTCAGGATATTATATAACGTGTTAAAAACCAATTCTTATATAACCACACACAGGCACATAAGTTCTAAAACTGTTGACATTTGCTTATGAAGGGGACACTGTTTTTTTCCTTTTTCAGTTTTTTCAAAATTTTTAGTGATTAGTGGTCAAGTTTTCTGTGAGTATGAGCAACAATTAACTATTATGACTATGGAACAACAACAAAAAACTCAGCAAGGTGAAATGTTTATTTCTTGCTCTGAAAGGTAAGAAATTTTTATCTACCTGTGAAATAGAGAAAGAAAAAATAAAATTGACATTGTACACAGTAGGATTCTTTGTGACTCAAGTTTTCAGTGTGTCAGGAAGAGCTATGTAAAATATCTGAAGTGTGATAAAGGTTCCCAGAGGGAAGAAGTAAAGGTTCTCACTTACAGCTAATAGTTTATGCTCAACAGTTTGAATTTGACTTAAGGATAAGCCTGAGAGCCTAAATCTGGGAGGAGATATGTTTATCTTTAATGTAATAATTTGGAAGTAGAGGCACTCCTGGCATTGAACAATGCCTGACACATTATAGGCACAAAGATAAATTCTTACTGATGACAGTGAAGTCACGAATATTATCAAAGGAGAAAAACTCTAGGACCCCGATATAGTAGATATTTTTCCCCTCTTAATCTCTAAAATATTATTGCTTCTTATTTCCATGGTAACTACAAGACTCAAAATTGCCAAAACTTCAGAGATACTTGAGATAAAAGCCAGAAAAAAATTAACAAAACAAACAAAAAAATTAACAAAAGACAAATGTTACAGACAGCACATATAACAGTGTGACAAAGTTTTTGAAATTTGGCAAGATTTTCTTATTTCCTTGCTTGAAATAATGAAATGATTTTCAGAATGTAGCAGTAATAGCTTCGCACAACACTACTGAATGTTTATTGAGTAGATTTTATTCTTTTCTTGAAAGGAAAGGAGAGACCCACGGGCCTTGGAAGCAATCAAGTGAAGGCAAGATGTTGGAAATTGCTCTCCTGGCAAGCCTTGATGTTAACCACAATGAGGAGGCCAATCTGGCTGAAGTGCCCTTGCTCCCTCCCTCCCATGAAGTGAACAAATATTTATTGAGCACCTACTATTTTCTAGGTAATCTGTTCGACACACAACTAGATGAAAAATTACAACTCTGATAAGGGCTCCTAAGAGACATGCATGTAACTACTAGAGTGTGTAACCGGCAGAGCTGACAGGTTGAGCAGCTAGTCCTTTCTAAGGAAGTATGTTTAAGCTGAGTTGGGGGAAAGTAGGCAGTGATATCAGGGTCCAGGGACAGAGAGCACTCCAGGCAGTGGGAACCTTGAACAAAGGCCCTCTGGAGGAAGTGATTAAGTGTTCAAGGAACGGGAAGCAGGCCTGAGCTGCCTGAATTGGCCTAACCCCAGAGAGTGAGGGGAATGCACTTGGGGCAAGGACAATGGGGGAGGTGAGCAGGAGCCAGGTCACTCCCAATGCACAGCCTTCAGTCTTAAAGGCTGGGTTTGTGAAGGATTTTTTAGGTCTCTATCCCTCTTCACTCCAGGGTGAACTCAAGCTATTACAGGAATGTATGACAGGCCCTTCTTGTGTGTGATCCTGGAAAGGCAGCTTCTGGCTCATCTGAAACCTATCGAAATATTGCCCTAAATTCCAGATGTGAACAAAGTTTCAAACCCTTATAATTGTATGAAATTCTTTAAATCTAAATCACATTCAAAATATATTATTTCATGTATGATGATTCAGTAGGCAGCTCAGAGCCATCATCATGAATTTCAATTATCATCCTTTATTAACTCCTCAGAAGCAAGAGTTTTACCATCAAAATAACACCCCCTTCACTTGGGACCTAGCTGGGATGCAGAAAGTCTGCAAGAAGTCAAAATAAATGTGACAAAGACTATGCAAATTTTAACCAGATGGAAGGTCCTCATTAAGAACTTTGATTTTCTTTTTAAAATCTTACACACAGTTTTAACAAGTGTATTTTCTGGGTTCCAAGGCCACAGCAGATGGGGAGCAATAATTCAGAAAGGGAGAAGGGATAGGTGGTATATGACAATAATTAAAAGTAACAGGGGACAGGCAAAAATTAAATTAAAAAATTAAGGAAGGAAGGAAGAAAATAATGAAAACACTCTGGGGCTTATAGCTATGGACAACCATCTTGTATTCCTTAGCATATATTGAGGGCATCATTTGTCTATAATGAGACATTATGTTTAAGAAATCAAGGAAGTGTGTCATGTTTTATAAAGATTTCTAGCCTACAGGGTTAAGCTTTTTAGAGGGGTTTTGTAGTTAAAAAGTACATCATTTTGGGGGGAAAGTTATCTAGTCAGGGTGGTTCTTATGAAGTTTCTGCATAACCATAGTTTTATTGTAGTATAGTTCTGTGGAGGTGTTAATATAGATTTTCAGGTTGAAAAAAATACCCAACACACCAGATTTTGCAGAGACTGCTTTATTGTCAAGGTTATCTAAGCCTCGATTTGAATGAAGTCATTGGAAGTGACACTTTCATATCTGAGTTGTCATAATATTGTTTTTGATAAGGAATGAGTTCTTGAATATTTAAAAATATGTAGGTGATAAAATGCTCTTAATAAATACATTTCAGAATTTGGCTTTCAAGAAGAAAATACAAATAAGTGGAAGCATATACCATACTCATGAGTAGGAAGAATTAGCATCATTAAAATGTCCATACTACTGAAAGAAACCTATAGATTCAACACAATTCCTATCAAGATTCCAATGATGTATTTCACAGAACTAGAACAAATATTTAAAAAACTTATATGGAACCACAAAAGGCCCCACATAGCAACAGCAATCCTGAGAAAGAAAAGTAAAGTTGGAGAAATCATACTACCTAATATCAAACTATACTACAAGGCCATTGTAATCAAAACAGCCTGGTACTGGCATAAAAACTGACACATAGATCAATGGAACAGAATAGAGAGTCCAGAAATAAACCCACACTTTTAAGTCAATTTATATTCGACAGCGGAAGCAAGTACATACAATGGGCTAAAGATAGTTTATTTGATAAACGGGGTTGGGAAAACTGGACAGATACATGCAGAAAAATGAAACTAGACCACCTTCTCACACCACACACAAGAATAAATTCAAAATGAATCAAAGACTTAAATGTTACACCTAAAACTGTAAAAATCTTAGAAGAAAACATAGGCAGTAAAATCTCAGACATTGCTCATAGTAATATTTTAGCAAATATATCTCCCCGGGCAAGGGAAAAAAAGAAAAAATAAACAAATGGAATTATATCAAATTAATGTTTTTATACAGCAAAGGATATCATCAACAAAATAAAAAAGACAAGCCACAGAATGGGAGAATACATTTACCAATACATCTTATGAGGGGTTAAATCCAAAATTTATAAAGCACTTATAAAACTCAACCCCAAAAAATCAACCCAATTAAAAAATGGGCAAAGGACCTGAATAGACACTTCTCCAAAGAGTACATGCAGATGGCCAACAGGTATATGAAAAGACGCTCAATGTCATGAATCATCAGAGAAATGCAAATTAAAACCACAATGAAATATCACCTCACACCTGTCAAAATGGCTATCATCAATAAATTAATAAACAGGAAGTGCTGGTGAGGATGTCGAGAAAGGGGAACCCTTTTGCACTGTTGGTGGGAATGCAGATTGGTGCAGCCACCATGGAAAGCAGTATGGAGATACCTCAAAAAATTAAAAACGGATCTGCCTTTTGACCCAGTAATCCCATTTCTGGGAATATATCTGAAGGAACCCAAAATATTAATTTGAAAGAGCATTATTTACAATAACCAAGATATGGAAGCAGCCCAAGTGTCCATCAATAGATGAGTAGATAGAACAACTATGGGACATTTAGACAATGGAATTATACTTGGCTGTAAAAAGGAAGAAATTTTTACCCTTTGTGAGAGTATGGATGGCCCTGGAGAATATTATGCTAAATGAAATAGACCAGTCAGAGAAAGATAACTACCATATGATTTCACTCATATGTGGAACTAATGAACAAACAACTACCAAGGAAAATAGGGACAGATTCATAGATGGAGAGCAGAATGACAGCTACTGTGTGTGGGGGCGGGGGGTGCGGGGAGGTTAGAGGGTGGAGGGATTGATCAGAAAGGAAAAAGGACTCACAGACATGGACAACAGTGTGGTGACTGCTGGGGGTAGGGGGGTATAAGGGGACTAATTGGTAATGGAAAAAAATACAATGAAGATTAAATTAAAAAGAAAAAACAATGAAAAAATTAAAAAAGAATTTGGCTTTCACATTTTAATTTTCATGCTTGTCTCTTAAAAGCATGCAATCTTTATCTACGATAAGGTGTCCCCTAAAGTTATGTCGTTGTCTGACTTGTACATCTTTACTTCCTCCAGATGAGGATGATAATAAACAAAATATTGTTTGATCACTTTGGAAAATTCTCATGCAATATTTTTTGAAATGATTTGGGGGGATGACATTTTCTGCAAACATATCCTCCATACATGTCAAAGCATCTTTTGTTGTCCTAGTGAATATGTTCATGCTGTAATATTTAATTTCTTAAATGTGTTTTTCATGTGCCATCTCACCTATGAGAGTATCTGCAAAAGAGTGATGCTATTTTGAGGAAATTGTTAATTTCCTCAAAAATGATTCTTCCATAGTGTTACCTTTTCAGTGTTTAAAAGTGGGAGTGTTTTTTCTCCTAGTTGTCAGAGGTATGTAATATGGAAATGAATATTTTCACATTACCCAATTAATAGTATTCTTATGTCTATCTTGTGGCAAACTTAATAAAATACTTAGAAGTTAGTTATTAAAAAGGGGAAAGACTCAAAGCTATAATTAAATGTGGTATTTCCTATTTCTTTTAGCAGTACTAGGTTCTAAGTCTGTTTGGAGGCCTGTTAAGTATTCTGGTTCTGAGACGATTTCCATTTGATGAGACCCTCACCATTGCACTTTGGATTGAAATGAATAGCAGAATGATAATAGTCTGGTTAGTTTGCACAATACTGAAATTGTATATAGACCATATTTACACTAAAATATTTTTGCTAAAAACTAACAAGAGTAGGTTATCTAATTTTTAACAAAAACAAACATTTTTACCTCTCCAAATACAAAATCTGAAGTAACTTTATTTGGAAGTAAATTGACAATCTGATTTTTTATATTTGTGAGACATAATGATTTATTTTTCAAAATTCTAAATTGTAATTTTAAAGGCTTCCATTTTAACAGGATATACTGTTCTTAGAAGTAGGATGGAAAATACTAGTTGGTTGATTAGTAGCTGAGTACTTTTTATAATTACAGCAAATTCTAGAAGCATATATCTTAAGGAACAAAACAGCGGGCTAATGAAAATATGGTGTCAAGTTTTGATATTTCCTAATTTTGCTTATTTTGACATTCTGCAGAGTAGAGATAAAGGAAATCTATATATTTTAACGAGTACTCAGGACAATTTTTTTCTGATCTGGCAAGTTTGGAAGATAATGGATAATGGAGAAAATTCTGCCTTTATTGTTAGACAGACTAACTTGAATCACTACTTGGCCAGAATAGAGCCAAAAAATCTTTGGCAATTTTCTCTGAGTCTCAGATTTTCATTTGTTTCTTGTGGGGGATTTCTGTGACACCAAATGAGTCACTATTTGCAAAGGACCTGACATTGTGTCTGCATCCATTCTCTTAAAAATATTAATAGTAAAATATTAGTAGTTTGAATCTCTAGAATTTAACAAAGTTGAAATGGATCAAATGTTTCCCCCTCTTCAAAGGTGGATCAATTATTTCAAATTGATCAATTATAGGTTCTCTACTTTTTATTTTTCCCAAGTATCTATTAGGTGGAAATGACTGACTACAAAGATTCTCATGGTATTTTTCCCTGTTATTGGGCATTTTGTGTTGATGAAATGTCATCTATAATTTTTACTTGTTTTTAACCACATAGAGTAGAATTCTCTGTCATTTGACTGGAGAAAAGAATAATGCCTCTTCAATAGGCTTACTGTGCTGTTTTAGCTTTTCTTCCTCTCAAAATAGCCTAGGGAATATAATTGGCTTTGGTTATAATATTAAAAGTATTTCCCAGTATGAGCGTGGAAATGGACATAACTTTGAGTCCATCTTCAAATGACTTGAGGTTCCTTAGACCTAATCCAATTTTCATGTCTTAGGAACTTCTTACTAATGACAAATTATTCTCTTAATTAGCTTAGATGACTAGCAATAATGATGAGGCAATGTCATTTTTTTCTTTCTGCACACCTCCTTCTAAGCACTAGGACTGTGTGAAGTTCTTGCCTCCAAAGTGTATTTTTCAAACTCGAATGTAAAGAAAATTCATGTGGGGACTGAGTGAGTGTCAATTTCTACTTTCCAATTCCAAATCTGTGTGCATTATGCTCTGGGGAACCCTAAAGATTTCTCTTTGAAAACTACCGCTCTAGGAATTTGATAATAACTATTGAATTTAATTCAAATTTTTCATTTTTAAATTAAAGGCAGGTAGAGGAGCCATGATAGATATCTGAATAGGACGCCACTGCCCCTCTCAAATAAAGGCCTTTGCGATCTATTCATTCATTTATCCATCCATTTATCCAAACATCCATCCCTCTATTCATTCATGCTTCCAACTGTCACATGCCAGGTGCTGGGGGAGGTGTGTCTCTCTTCCTTGCAGCCATCAGTTTATGGAGTCTTGGAAGCCAATGTTGTTGAAGTCTGCCTGAGAGCCTAGTTCTTGACCACACTGGCCAATGTGATGTGGTGTGGTGTGATATGATGAGTCATTGCATTTGGAAAGCTGCAGACCTTCTGCACTTTGATTTCCTACCATTGCCTAATGGTAAACATGGGAGTATAACCAGAGGCATTTAGCTCTTATTTGGTCCCTGGAGTAGGGGCCTATTTGAAAAGAGCACGTATAAGTAATTTATTAATGATTTCTATGAACACCAGAAGAAACACTGTAAATACCCTAAAAGTGAGAGGTGGCACAAATACCAGACAACAATAACATACCCTCACTTACTTCTCCTTTGGCTCATGGGTGTAGCTGACCTCTGGGGAGATAGAAGCCTTGTAGTGTGATGCAGGGCACTTGGGACTACAGAGATGGCTGAGGCATAACCCCAACCCTCAGAGAGTATCTAACCAGGGAAGAGAGAGGAGACGAATGGCTCAGCAAGTATAAACATAGCTGTGATGCTAGGCAGAATGGTATAAATGTCACAAAAAAGATCCAAAGTGTCAGAGGGACTCAAGAAGAGAGAGATCACACATCCAGGTGGGTTTTCTCAGAGGTAGTGGCAGTTGAGTAAGTCCTTGGAATTTGACAGGGTAGGAACTTGACAAGTTGCAAGGGAAGACACATTACAGGCAGCAGGAATATCTTGAGCAAATATGCAAAATAGGAAAGCAGGAATGACTTCTGGGGTACTGGGTAAAGGCCTGCTGGGGCTAAGAAAATTCCTGTTGGGGAAATGGAAGTTCTGCTGGGTTTTTGTGGGAGATGAAGCTTGAAAGTTGGGTTTGGTCAAGATCATATTTGAGTTTTGACTTTTTTCCAGAAGCCTGCAGGGAGCCATTTAAAGGCACTTGAGCAAAAGGGTAACACTATCACACTTTGGGAAGCACAGCAGTTGGGTGGGGAAGAATATGGAGGAAGAAAGTTTATATAGACATACTAGTGAGGAGGCTCTGCAGAGGGAGGAAGAGAAATAACAGCAGTGAGAGGGGCTGGGATAGACAACACAGCGAATAAACCTTATGAGAGTTGCAAAGGCAAACAGGAATAAAGCTTGAGTGCCTATGAATAGATGCAACAGTAATAACAATCTGAGGGAAGGAAGAGAACCTGACTTCCAGGGAAAGGTGGAACTTTGGGTTTGAGGCAGCCATGGGCACCCTCATGGCAAGAGAAAAGGAAGCTGCCCATCAGGAAGAAATGTGAGCAGAAGTAGAGACAATGGTTGGGAGTGAAAAATGGGGGAAACACTCCAAGGAGTGGGTCAGCAAAAATTGAGAACCATGCTAGGTTGTAGTGCAGGGTATACATTAAGCAGTTTGCAGGAAGAGAAACCCCAAAACAAGACAGAGGAGGATGAACTGAAGACACTGGAGGCATAGGAGTGTGTCGGGAAACCGAGGGAGGAATACAATTCAGAGGGAGAGAGTGGTCTCAGTGTAAGAGAATGCAGAGGGAAAACTGGGTCAGGTTGAGCTGGTGGCTCTGGATTTGTCTTCACATTAAACTAAATCTTTCCAAGGTAGGACAATGTCTTAAATACAGTCTCTTTGGTTCATTACAAAATTGGGGGCTTCCAAAGGTGTCTATTTTCCTCTTCAGTATGAATTAATTTCTTCTATCAACACCTCCTATGACCCTGAATGAGTCACTTACCCTGTCTGGGGGCACCAGTTTTGTCATCTTTAACTTTCCAGTTCAATGATTCTATGTGTATGTATATGAAACTGTTTAGAAATCTACACAGCATACAAACTTAAGTACTATTATGACTGTATTTGAGGGCAGTTTTTTACTTTTCGACTTCCTTTGTACTCTTATCATCTATATTTTTAAAAATTTAAAAATTATTTTTATTTTTAAGAGGTCCATTTTCCATAGAGATATTCTTCCAGTTTTCTGCCCAGGTCTTTTCCTAAGCATTGAAGACGTGGCCAGAAAAATACCAGAGGAATATACAAAAACATAATGTCACCAAAATTTCCCTAACAAGTAAGGCAGCTATGAGAAGTCTGCCAGTGTTCCGTTCTTCTGGGACCTGCAGCCTGAGACTTGGTAAGGCCTAACAAGTGGACGAGTCAAGAGCTGGAATTCGAGGTCTCCTGGGCTTCAGCAATGAGTGGGCGATTTTCTTTCAAACTCCGAAGCGCTCTATCCCTTTAAATTCAGGCAGTGAGGAAGGCAGGTGTCAGCCAATAACCTTAATAGATGCGAAAGTGCCAAAGGAGATAGTTTATCTTCTACAATAGCGATAGTATCAGTAACACGGTTTACAGTAAAAACACAAGGTGAGGCAAAGAGTAAAGATGTCTCTAACGAGCTAATTAAGTCCGTGGCTTGGACCCAGATTTGACCGACCTCTGCGGAGTGCAAAGAACAATGTCCGCAGGGTTCCTGGTTCAGCATGATACTTGCTTCTTCTCCTTTGCCGGCGCCCCCGCACCAGCGAGCTGCGCTCTTCACTCGCTTTTGATCGCCTGCTCCCCACTAGCTGCCTATCCCAGGAAGGATGGGCCGTTAGGGTGCCGCTAGCGCGTCCGAGATAGCGGCGCGCGGCCGCAGAGCCCTAGATCTCTGCATCCCAGCACCCGGCGCCGAGCCGGACCGCAGATCTAAGTACGCACTAAGAGCGCTCGCAGCCGCCGGCTGCCGCCGAGCGTCCCAGGCGCGCCGTCTTCAACCGGCTGGGCTGTGCGCGCACGCTCGTGGGGCGTGTGCGCGCGCTCCCGTGGTGTGTATACTTACGAAGATGTTTGCTAAATCCACTGCCCGAGTGTACCCTCCACTGCCCGAGTGTACCCTCCACTGGGTCTGGAGCTGGGTCTCAGCGGCGCGGCCGCAGGGGAGACGAGGGCCAGTTCAAGTTCCCCAGCTCCATGCTGGGATGAGGGAGCGCTAGGGCACGGCGGCCGCGGCCCACTCGGAATGCGTGTCGGCCAGCTACTGGGTAGGTTCCGGGCGCTCTGCGCGTTTTCGGACACTTTGGCCAGCTCGGCCAGCAGCCCAGCCCCTGTGATCGAGCAGACGTGGGGCTTGGGTTTTCGTACGCTGCAGCCATGCTGGACAGCGGAGCGGGCGTTCTCCTTCCCCACCCGGGTCTACAAAAGTGAACTGGAAAACAGTTGGCAGAGCGCAGCCTCCGACTTCTTCCCCTGCGCCGCAGCAGCCCCGGCTAGGAGTGGGGGCAGTTTCCCCGGGCTAGTTGGAGGGGAAGCGGGCAGCCAGGCGGCTACAGCCGCACCTCCTCCGCCTTCCTCTCCACCCTAGTCCCCAGGGCTCCACGCCGCATTTCTTTGTTTTGAAAGCGCCTCCTCCGCCCAGAGGCTTTTTCCCCGGCGGGCTAGCTCTGACGGGGGGTGGGGCCTTGGCTCGCGGGCCCCGCCTCCCCACTTAGACTGGACCCTTCCCCGGGCTCAACCACAAATTTCCCCTTCCCTCCCCGCTGCGACCCACGAGGCGCGCTCTCACTTGCGGGACATCAAAAGGAGATAGGGAATTGGAAAAAGAAGTTGAATAGCAAGGGGAGCAGAGACCCACCCACTTTGGGCCAGGTCCCGAGGCCCGCCCCCTCCCGCGGGAACCCCACCTGAGCCCCGCCCCATCGCGTCATAGCGGCCTGACATCCTCACAGCCCACCGGGACCCAACCCCGCCGCCCCCGCTATCCTTGTGGCCACGGAGTGCTCTATTTATGTTTCTGCCCAGTGATTTGCATAGGCCACGCCTCTGGCCCGAGATCCCCCTATTGATGCCCCGCCTCACCCTTGACGTCACGATGGAAGCCCCACCTCTTGTGCCCATACAAGGATCAACGGGCCCTAGATGGTAGCGTGGCGTCGCGGCGGCGTGTGCGTGTCGCGCTTCCTTGTGCCGTTTATAGGGTCCCGGCACTTCCGCTGTTGGGTTAGAAGCGGCGCGGTCATGGCGGAGCGCGGACAGCAGCCTCCTCCCGCGAAACGGCTCTGCTGCCGGCCGGGCGGCGGCGGCGGCGGCGGTGGCGGCGGCGGCGGCGGCGGCGGCGGGGGCAGCAGCGGCGGCGGAGGGGCGGGTGGCGGCTACAGCTCTGCCTGTCGACCGGGTCCGCGGCCGGGCGGTGCGGCTGCGGCGGTGTGCGGAGGCGGCGCGGCGCTGGGGTTGCTGCCGCCGGGTAAGACCCAGAGTCCTGAGTCGCTGCTGGACATCGCGGCCCGCAAGGTGGCGGAGAAGTGGCCGTTTCAGCGCGTGGAGGAGCGCTTTGAGCGCATCCCGGAGCCGGTGCAGC
Organism: Furipterus horrens; assembly: GCF_987537825.1. NCBI lineage: Eukaryota > Metazoa > Chordata > Mammalia > Chiroptera > Furipteridae > Furipterus > Furipterus horrens. The sequence continues at coordinate 37,316,679 of NW_028327175.1, forward strand.
GTCGCATCGTCTACTGGTCCTTTCCCCGCAGCGAGCGAGAGATCTGTATGTACTCGTCCTTCAACACCGGCAGCGGTGCCGCGGGCGGCCCCGGCGACGACAGCGGCGGCCCCGGCGGCGCGGGCGGTGGCGCGGGCGGCGCGGGTAGCGGCAGCTCCTCGTCTTCGCCGGCCGCCACCTCGGCTGCCGGGGCCGGGGCCCCGTCGGTGGGGGCCGCCGGGGCGGCGGACTGTGGCGACGAGACACGGCTGCCTTTCCGCCGGGGCATCGCGCTGTTGGAGAGCGGCTGCGTCGACAACGTCCTGCAAGTCGGTGAGTCACGGGGCAGCTTTGGGCCGGTCGGTCCGTCAGTCCCTCGGGGGCGGGGTGCCTTCCCCCCTCCCCTTCAGTCAGCCCTTCAGCCTGGCGTGCGCCGGCACCCCTGCCCGATGCCCTCACTGGCCCGGACGGTTCTCCAGAGCGGAGCGCCCATTTCCTTCCCGCCCCTCCCCGCCCCCTGTCTCCCCGGACGGACCAGCGCGAGTGGGAAATGAATCAGCAGGACGCACCCCGCGGCGGGGTCGGCGGGGTGGGTGTCGGGTGCCCGGGACCCGCTCCGTTCCCCGCCCTCCTCCTGAGGAGCACATCCTGGAGGGCTGCTTGCCTTTTTGGGGGGGGTGGATGTGGACAAAGGCGCGGGCGGACTGCTGGGCTCTGGCGTAGGGTGTGTGGCGGGGCCGTGCGGGGCGGGGGAGGGGGCGCGGGCCGCACAGACAATGCCGGCCGGGGCGAGCCGGCAGTCGGGTGAGCTCTCCCTCCTCTTTTCCCTTGTCTGTCGTTTGCTTCTCTTTCTTTCGCCTCTTCCCCCTCCCCGCCCCTTCGTTTTGAAGGGAGAGGAATACATTTTAATGTCACTCGGCGGCCGCTCCGCTTAGGGCTTCGACGGGCTGGCGGCCGCGACGCTCAGGGGTCGCTGTGGCGTCTGGTCTGGCCCATGCGAGCTCCACCGGCCGCCCGAGGATTTAAATGTCTTTTCCCCTTCCCGTTTACCCTGTTTCGGAGCAGTGCGGGAGGCAGGGGGCGGAGGGCTGTACCCCTCTCCTGAAGGACCCCTTGCCCTCAGGACACCCCGATTAAATGGCGCGAGTCTGGGAAGGAGCAGCTCGTGCTTCCCTTTTCTTTGGGACCGCGGCGGTGCCAGGGGGCTCTTGCCGCCTGAGTTTGGTTTGCGCTAGGTGGCCCGGTGCTCGGTGCGAGCGGGGAGCAGTGACGGGCTTTGCGCTCGAAGCCGGCGGCTGCAGGAGTGCGAGTCGGAGGGGCTCCGCGGCCGCTCCCGCGTCCCTCCTGCCCCGGCCGCCTGGCAACCGGGCACGACCCCGCACTTTGTTCTGATTTTCAGGTTTATTTGTGCCCCTTTCAGTTTTCTGTAACCCCCCGAAAAGGGGAAACCAAACAAAAGAGTCTCTATTTCTTTTCAGGGCTTGTAAAGTAGAAGATATTTGACAAAGGCGAGAGAAGGACTTGTGATTTAAAGCTGTACAGCCCTCCTTTCTCTGATAGACCATGAAAGAGTTTTCTCAAATACCGAGTTTAAAAGCTTTCCCTGTACCCCCACCCCAACCGCACCCCAGTTTTTTTCTTTTTTTTCTTTTTTTCCCAGCCAGATAGCTTTTTCACCCATAGCGATGGGGGTGTTTGAGCTGACTGAAAAGAACAATGCTTATTAGTGAAACTACCCCCCTCCCCATATTTTTCTCCTGATTGCCAATGGCATATTTTGTACTCCTTCCCCATATTGCTGTGTACTTTAAATTGTAGCGGTGAGCAGGGTACCTAATGATTGTGGAGAGGTTTGGAAGCATCAGTCTCTGATTTTTAATTCTTTCTGTAGTCAGTTCCTTTTATCTTTATCTTTGGGAGTTGGGGGGGGGGGTTGGTCTGGATAGGGACCCCAAGAGAGAATTCAGGTTTGTTTTAATCATGTCTGGTTAATTTGAATTGTAATGCAGTTTGCAAATGTGATTTTCTGCATGGTCATTTATTTCCAAAGGCATCCCCTAGTGTTGCTTTTTCTAGGTTCAGCACCCTTTCCTTGTCTTAAAGGGGGTTCAACTTTTGAGGCTATCCATCCGTCCTTTTCAAAAAAAGAAAAATCTAATTAACATGCTTTGAAGTTTTTCTTCTTGTTCCTGCGGGGTTGAACCGGATTGAAGACATCTAGGGGTTCTCAGTATAACAAACTAGAGTTTGCAAATTTTTATGGCTTGGCTGGCAACGTTGAGGTTTTTTTCCCCTTCTGTGCTTGATTCTACTTGCAAGCAATGAGGAATGACAGGAGAGCACACTGGGAAGGTTTCTTGGCTGATTGCATTTAAGCCAGGAATTCACTGTGAAAATAAAGCCAAAGAGTGATAAATAAAAGATGCAATCTTCTCTAGGAGACAGACAGACAGCGTGCTTTGCCTGCTTTCATCAGTGAAGAGGCCTGGGTGAGTTGTAAAAGAAAATAGTAACTTTTTGAATAGTCCCCAAAAGGGAAGGAGACCACTGAATGGAGTTGGCATTGGTTCATGTGAGGGAGTATGATGCTTCTTACAGTTTTGAAGAGTTGACCACTGCTTTGGAAAGCATATGTGCTAAATAAGTGCTGCAAAAATTGTGGAAAATATTCGCACTCACTGCTCTTAATTCTGCCGATTTTCTTAACTTCCAAGTTGTGTTGCTTGTGCCAGTCAGCTTAGAGATGGGAGGTTGTTAAATGTCTGGCAGCTGGCACTGTGAGGTAGAAAACTTATGATCAGATTTTCTTCTTTGATGGAGAATGGCTAGATTAACCATCTAATTTAGCTCTAAATGGTGGTTTGAATTGATATACTAACTCAAGAGGCTTATTATATAATTTTTTGATTTTAGGTAGAACCCTTTTTTTTTTTTTTCTTTCTTTAGAACCTGAAATGGAAAAGAACAGTGTTGATAGCATCATATGCAATTTCTGGTATTGCAAGATTACAAGTTTATTTGCATAGGGAGTATTCATTGACTTTCGTAGAGATGACTAAATTATAGCTACAATAGGGAAAATCTGGTTGTTGGGCTTTATTTTACACTTGTGCTGTTAAGAATATTTAAGGATTGAGGGACAGAGAATTAAGATTTACTGGAAATTGAACATACTTGCTAGTTATTTTTCAGTTCCTAGATTTTAAGAAGACATTCAAAGGAAAAATATTAAACTTTTGGTGTGGTAGTTGTGAGCAGTATTTAATTGATGCAGAACTCTCCATCGGTTGATTATAGAAAGTTTTAGATGAAGCATAGTTAGCTTATTTTTGTTAAGTAACAAAATATTTGAGCTATCATTGAAGGTGCTTGTATGTAACTATTATTGATATCATTTAAGTAATGGTTTAGAAGTCACATAAAAAATTTCACCAAAATTTTGCCTGGGAAATAACTTACCTAATATGACCTAAAACTTGAATTGTAAAGGAAAACACATACGTGCAGTTGTATAAAATACCAAAAGTTCCTGTAGGACTGAGAACATGATAAACCAAGTTAAACAGCTAACTGGGGCAAATATTTCTAGCATGTTTGACCCAAGGCTGACAGAGAGCTCCAAAAAATTGTTGTTGTTTTTTTTTAAAAAAAGATGAATAACCCAGTAGAAAATAGGTAACACATTTCACAGAGAAATGCACATGATTAAATGTAACTCATCTTTATTCTTTTATAAAGAGACACAAGTAAAAATAGCATGCTATTTTCATTCTCACCTTGATGAAGACTAGGAAGATGGGAGGGCAGTACTCAGAATGTATTTAGGAGGCAGGAGAAGAGGAAATATTGCCTGGCACAATATTTCGATGTCATTTCTAGGAATTTATACTATAGATATATTAATATCAGTGTACAAAGATGTTCCGTACGGTGAGCAGTGCCCATTGCTGTATGGTTTGCAGTACTGAAAAGCTTGGAAATGATCTACATTTCCATCAGAAAGGAACTGATTAAGAAATAGTCATGGAATACTATGCAACCATGGAAAAAATTGAAGTAGATTTATACATACTGACAGGAAAAGGTGACCTGAATATTTTGTTTAAAAACAAGCCAGTTGTTCACTTAGTATGCTGCAATTTCTGTTTAAAACACTGAATAGTGGGTATCTTTGGAGAAGGGCAGTTAAGTGAATGGGCAAGTTTTTGTGGGAAAGTTTACTTTTCATATTATGTCTGCCTTATGGTTGGGTTTTTAAAAAATCGAGAGGCTTATATTTTTGTAATAAAAATCTTAGAAAAATTATTCTCATGTTTTCTAGTTAATTTATATTTATGTGTGTGTTCCCTTTCTGAAGACCTGGCGTACATTCAGTTTTTTATTTTTTGGCTTTGAAGCACAGTTTCCTTATTTGTGACTAAATATCATTTTAAAAGCAAGAAATCTAAACAAAACAACGGGTTTGATATGGGAAAGAAACGTAAGTTTTAAAAGGAGAGTTTTGTTTGTTTTTGCTGGTTACTTTTTGGAGAAGAGAATATTGCCTATAATTCTATTAGCACTTTGGTAAACACATTCTTAGGGTCTTTTAAGATTCATAACTTAAAGTTTTGTGCTTTAGGGGATGACAAGGTAGTAAAAGGTGATCATTAGAATTAAGATGGATAAAAATTTTAATCAGCTAACTTATTTAAGTTTAATTTATTGACCTTTGAGTATTTTGATTTTCTTTACAGACCAGAGGTTGTTATGTAAAGATGTGATTTTTAAATTTCTTCTAGAATTGGGTGTTTTGTTATTGATGATAGTACATTTCATTGAATGCATTTTCAAGACTAAAGTAATGTAGAACAATTTTGGATCAAATCTTATACTTTTTGCTTTTCGATTAATGAAAAAGTACACAGAAGAAGAAAATTTGTAACTAGGTGCATGTACATTTTTTATAATTGTTCTATGCGAATTGAAATATAATTTGCTTCCAGATCTGGTTTTGAAGGTGAGGCCCTCATATGTGCTCAGTTAGGTTTTTAATTATAGGTGAACAGATCTTGAGATGTATTACAGTTTTTTGTTCTCTGATGGTTAATATTGGTTCAAATATAAGGTATTCAGGAGACAATAATGCTTTTTGTAGCTAAAAGATTTCGACAGTACTGGAAGGTGAAATTATATATTTGGATTAAGCAACTGCTTCTTCTACTCTTCAGTCTTTTAATTTCTTGCCACACAGTTGTATTCTGAGTTCACCCTTGGATCGAAAAGGAAAAGGCTATTTCCATTTTTTTATGTCAGCTTTGCATTGAATTTCATCCCTTTTGCAGATACGAGACATTGATGCCTTTCCTTTTAAATAAAAACATCAGGATGCCTGTGGAACTTGTGCTTTAATAGAAGAATTATTGCAATTAATTGAATAACTCAAGTGATTATTGTCTAAAGTATGTCTTGGCCAATTTTTAAGATGTTTATACTGGGCCTTTTTTGTTTTCACAGTGGGTAATCAATTGCTATCAATGTCTTTCGTTTGGAAAGACGCAGACCAGCGTGTTTTTTTCTGCTCACACTCATATTAAGAGTTCAGTTAAGAATGTGTGATTTCAGCCAGTAATATGTTCAGTGAAAGGATGGCAGTGAAGGGAATGACTTATATTTTGTTTTAGGAAAGCTATCCTTTAAAGAAATTACATGATTGGAGCTATACTAATTCCACATACTTACATGTTTTATATTTTTGTGTTAGAAAATTAATTTTCTTCAGTGATGCAAGATGAGTTTGTTACCTGTATTTTAAGAAACTTACATATACATACAGTAAAACAAACTCATGTGTTAAAAATTTTTGTAGGGTAATCATAAACTTGAACTGCTGTTGACCTTCAGCTGTTATTTTAAGAGGGCAAATACCCTAGAAAAGAAGGCAGATTTTAGGTGAGTATAAACATTTTAGAAACAAAGCAGATTATAGGCTACTATTTTTTAAATGGTAATAAACTACATGGAACCTGCAAAACCATTTTTAGTTACCTTTCAAATAACTGTGACACAATTTGAAGAATGGTGCTCTCTCACAACAAAAAAACCTAATTTAATTTCCTTGGCTTATTAATTTTTTGACATTATCTAACTAAATGTTTAGGGATTCCTGTGAATTAGAAAACATGAGCTGTTTCTTTCTTCAAATGGATGGGAAAATTGTCCATCTCTTTCTGAGAAATCAGAATCAAATGATAATTTGGAGAAAAATGTTACATAGTCTTGTCCCATGAAAAGTGATTCTTGTTTCTCAGTCCTAGCCAGAGTCTCAAAAATAAAATGTGTTGGTTATATTTGTTTAAAAAATATGAGTATCTTTCCAGTTTTGCTTTCAGTGCCTAGTGTTCTGCTGAGAATATGCTTTGTACGTGGTTTTCAATTCTTTAAAAATAGGATGATTTCTTTATTTTTTTCATCTTAAAAGGGTAGCTAAAGCAAGCTTTGGAGAGAATGCAGTGCAAAATCTGCTTTACATTTTGATCTTAAATATTGACTTTCAGCTGATAGTAATTGAACTCTGTTGTTAAGGGTATGCTCTTTTATATTTGTGGAATTCTTAAATGAATAACTAGTTTTGTGTCAGCTAATACATATGCACAGATATATTTATGTATTAATAAATAATTTAATATCACAAGTGAGCAGAAAAGGAGACAAATGAACCCAGCTGTCGTTTGAGTATGGTTACCTCAAACATATTCCAGCGACCTCTTATATAGATGCAATATTTCATTTCTTCTTAAAATAGAAGATGCTAACAGATGACAAGCTGTTTTTATGAAATATCTTGCGTGATAGCTGTTATCGACTTGCAGAGTTACATAGATTTTTGAGCTGAAAAGATGATATCAATTCCAGCTTCTTCCATTTTGCTGATGAGAAAACTGAGGCAGATATGTTGAGTAATTTGCAAAGTTAAATTCTGTGTCTGTTTTTCCACTACTTGTCTGCCTCTTAAATTGCTGGAATGTTTGGTACGACTCAGAAAAATCTCAGAAATCAGAACAATATTCTAGAATGTAAATTGACTGGACTGTTGGACAGATGATTTGGTTAACATTTGTTCAAATCTTATGTAGGTATTTCTAGACAGCATTTAAATTTTTAGGCCACATTCTAATCGCTTAAGTTTAAGCAGTGATTCTAGCATATTAAATACATGATAGTGTAAAATATTTGTAGATATTTTTAGAAATTGTAGAGATGCTCTAAAATGAGATTAAAGTTCAAGAAAGTTATGATCACTGTATGAAGCTATAGTATGTGAATGTACATGAAAATATGCATACACCCATGTAATAAAGAATTTACTGAAAGTTTAAAGTGCTTATGCAGAGCAACAGAAGTGAACACCCAGTAAGAAACTGGACTTCTCTGAATTTAATATGTTTAAGAAAACTTGTCTGGTAGTGTCTGTATTTGACCTGTTCTTGTACGTTTTTTATTGCTGTCGGTGCCCCCCCCCCCCCCCGCCTCAATAAATGGATGCATGTAGACTCTAGATGCACTTCATTTACATAATTGATGTGGCCTCAAAACTTAGTAACCTGTCTAATTTTAAAGGTCTCTTTGGTTTGGAACTTTTCTTCCCTAGGCTGAATATGATTTATGGTGAGCCTCCTAATACTACTGCAACAGAATTTACTAATGGTAATAATAGCAGTTAACACTTCCATTATTATTAACCATGTGCCAGATACTCTTCCAAACACTTTATATTTCTTAACAGCCCTATGAAGTACTTTTATTTTCTCATTTTACCGATGAGGAAACTGAAGCAAGGTCACACCGGCTGGTAAATGATGGAGCCAGATAAAACTTACCCGGCTGGTACTCCTACTCTTTAACCTAATACTGCCTGTGACGTATCATCATGAAAGAAGATGAACCTAAAGAAGGTTCATCTTTAGGTTTATAGTCTCTTCCTACTTTCTAGAGTGTCTTTTTACAGTGACCAGGATTTTAAAGTGTATTCATAGCTATTATTTTTAACGTATATTTTTAAAGTTTGGCTTGAAAACCTGTATTTTAAAATTGCCTTTTATGAATGAATTTCAGCTTTGGAGTATGATTGTGTGGGGTGATTTTGCTCATCTTCCATCAGACGTTTTTAACTTGAAACGCAAGTAACATGTAGGCTAGATCTAGTTGTGGTTTGTATGCAGTGAAGGTTATTTCTCAAAGTATACTTAAGAAGTTATATATTTATCTCATTTAAGGCCCCTTTTTAAATGTTATAAAAAATGATACCATTTCTTATTGCTAATAAAAAGATACAAATTCTTTGAAAGAGATAGTTTATTGGAAGGATGTTAATTGGAAGGATGCAGTGGAATCTGCAATACATTGAAACTTTTACTCACTGAATAAGCTGATCAGATAAATTGGAAGAAACTTATTTAGTGAATTAATGTGCTTAAAATTCAGGTGACTCACTGCCTGGTCTGGGCTTACTTAACAGTCTGTCTTCTTAAAAGCATTTTTCATTGTTAATTGATGTCAGATCCATAATGTTGGAAGGTATTAATACAGAAAATATGCCCAAGAAGTTAGCATGTAGAATGAATCTACAGAAGCAAGGTTTAAATTTTTGTACTTAATTTAATTACGCAATACAATTTAGAATACTACACGTGCCATGTTGTACCTGTTAAGTATTTGCTGACAGTGATGAGCATTTTCTATCTATGAAGTCTGGGTATTTTATAATTTCAGTATGAAGGGCAGGCCTAGAGTCTCTTCCAGTGTTCATGATCTTTCCTGGTAAAGGCCTGCAGAAGTTGAAAGGTAGTGCACTGTATTTGTTATTGCTGTACCTTTGCTTCCTGCTACTGCTTTATATAACTCATTTCTACAAAGAAGGTGGTCATGAATTTGATAAGTATCTGTTATAAAATAAACATTTAAAAATTCAAATACCAGAAGTTTATAATCTTATTGTTGTCTGTGAGCAAGGACTTTTTTTTTTTTAAGTTTGCTGTTTGTTTTTGTTTTTTCTTTTATAGCATTCTTTAAGTTTCCTTAGCACTTAAGATTTTGTCCTCTTGCCATCATTTACTAGTTCTCTCTTCCTTCCTTCCCCCAGTTATTCACCTGTGTAACTTTTGTCTAGACCCATGGTAAAGCTGAGGATTGAAATGACCAATGACTGCTTTGTGACAACGGTGGAATCAAGTGAGAGTTGAGGGCAGGAGGTGGAGTAGCCTCTGAACCCAGCCTGCCTCAGAGCTCCAGTTCCTTTCTCCCTCCCTCCCCTTCTCTGTCCCTCCCCTTCTCTCTCCCTCCCTCCCTTTCCTTCTCTTACTGCCCTTCCTCTCTCCCTTCCTTTTTTGACATGGGGGAACGGTGTGGGGGGAGAGAGGAGTAGGAGGGAGCAGTAGGGAAAAGAGGCAAGAAATTGGAGGAGGTAGGAAGAACCAATGGAGAGAATGCATTCCATTCCTTAGGTCCCTGCAGTTGTCCCCTCCCCTTTACCCCCCTTGATTTAGGGAAATAAAGCTGAGGTCACAAGGACCTATGTGTTCCAGCTGCTGCTTGGTTGCTATTTTTAGCCTGGCTCTACATCAGGCTGGCACCAGGCCATGGTGGCACAGGGCCAGCATGTTGTGGGACTGCTGGCAAATGTCAAAAACCTAACTTTTGAGGTATCAAACTAAACTAATTTTCAGACATAGTCTGTGCTGTGATATTCTGCTTACCTCAGTTTTTCAAAATGGGCTGTGCCTTTTTCTTTTAGAAAGGATTCATTTTTTATAGTAGTCATATAACTGTTCCAGATGGGAGACGGATTTAAGGATTGTCTCATCAGGTCAGCCTTGTACCCAGCTTGATAATTTTGGTTTTGTGGCATCCCCAAGAGATGTGAAATTTGCTCGATTGATTTAAAATGCCTTGGGCGTCTTTAGAATTGCCATTGCTGTTGAACTGTGGAGTCTGAATTCATTTATATAATTATAGGTGTCATCAGACAATTAAAAAAATACACGTACTGATTTTCCTGCAGTTGTCAATGTTCCCTTTGCTAACAAAGTTGTGTGTGTTTAGGTTATTGCTGTAGGAATGTTTAACAAAAAAAGCCCACTGTTCTTGTAGGAAGCAGCTAGGTTTTGGTTGAAATATCAGTATTTGTGTCTAGATTTTTTATACCCTAGAGTCGGTATTATGTGGATTGTATTTGCAAACTGAGTTTCAAACTTTTGGATGCACACGTGAACTTACAGACTTACTAAATTATCAGTTGTACTCACAAAGAATAATATGCTGTATTTGTTCTTGAGTAATTTTGGAGAGAAATAAAAAGAATGTTACACTGTGAATCTGTATCTTTGAAAGGGACTTTGGTGAGCATAATGGTATTTATATTCTTTCCATAGTGGTACACAGAAAAGCTGAGGGTAGGTTACGAACGATTTTTGCTGTACCATGGACTACACTAAACATGAATAGTAATAAGGATGGTAATTATCCACTTATTCAATGAATAGTGGTATAATGTACTTAGATTTGTTGGAGGGCAGGAAAACTGTTAGTGCATTGATCTGATGGCCTTCTTAAGATAGCACAAAATAACTAGAAATAGAATCAACTTGGTTTTTTCCTCTCACTTTGTCTTTAAGGTAGTTTATTGTGTGAATTCATTTTTGTGAAATAAAGCATAAGGTGAAAATAAAACCAGTCCGATTAAAAAATGGGAAGAAGACCCAAATAGACATTTTTCCAAAGAGTACATACAGATTGGCGATAGACATATGAAAGGATGCTCAACATGACTAATCAGAGAAATGCAAATTAAAACCACAATGAGATATCACCTCACACATATCAGAATGGTTGTCATCAGTAAATCAGGAATGTGGTGAAAAGGGGACCCCTGTGCTCTGTTGGTGGGATGGCAAATTGATGCAGTCACTGTGCAACACAGTATGGAGGTTCCTCAAATACTTAAATATAGAACTACTGTACGACCCAGCAACCCCACTTCTGGGTATTTAAAATAACCAAGACATTAATTTGAAAAGATATTTGCACCCCTGTGTTCATTGCAGCATTGATTACAATAGCCAAGATGTGAAGCACCCTAAGTGTCAATTAATAGACGATTGGATAAAGATGTGGTACATATATACAATAGAATATTACTCAGCCATAAAAAAGAGTGAAATCTTACCATTGCAGCAACATGGATGGCTGTTAGAGGGTATTATGCTCAGTGAAATAAGTCAGAAAAAGACAAGTACTATATGATTTACCTTCGTTGTGTAATCTAAAGAACAAAATAAATGAACAAAAAGAAAAAAAGAAAAAAAGAAAAAAACTCTTGAATACAGAGTACATTTTGATGGTTGCCAGATGGAGGAGGGTTGGGAGGCTGTAAAGTACAGCACAGGGAACGTAGTCATAGTAGTATAATAATTATGTGTGGTGTCAGGTGGGTGCTAGACTTATCAGGGGGATCACTTTGTAAGTTATGTAAATATCTAACCACTGTCCTGATACCTGAAACTAATATAATATTGAAAGTCAATTGTATTTTTAAAGAAAAAATTTAGAAAGTGTTAATTAAAGTGGGGGATTAGTAAAAGGTGAATAGCTTACAGAAGGCAGATGTTACAGTTTATTTAAATTTTTACATTTTAAAGCGATTCTTACACTGTGGGTTAAGAGCAAATTGGGCAGCTTGCTGTTACTGATCCAAGAATATTTTATTTCTTTACTTAGGGTAAAAACAAAAATTTTATTAGGAAATCAGAATGTCTTAGGGAAAGAGTATTGATACATTATCATCTATATTGAGCTATGTCACAGTGTAGTAATTATACTGTATGTTATCTTTCCACAGTTAGATAGAGCCATTGATCAATGTATGTCTGTTTCTGCAGATGGGGGTGTGTGTGTGCATGTAAAATTAAATATGGTGCATATAACATTGTACTCTACTGGATGATACTAGGTAAGTGACCATCTTTTGGATCCTTAATTTAATATAGACTTTATTTAGGTGATTCTTGTAAAAAAAGTCAGCTCTAGCTTAACTAAGAAGCTTGATTAAAACGAAAGTCCGAAACGTAGTTTAACTAGTGGTGTTTAGAGTCCTTAAAAGCAAAGTGTTCAAGTGATGTTCCTTATTTGAGCTTGTCAGAGCAGTTTCTTTGCAGTTTTCATGGGTCTCTCTTAGCAACTTATTAAAAAGGCATTTTGTCTAAGCTGTTTCATAAATAGCAGGAAATTCCAAAGTGCTGGATAGTATTGCGTTTTTGCTTTCAAAAGGAGTATTGCAGTAGGGAAAACAGTTTTTAAAAGACTATTTATTTTAACAGTTTATGGCAAAGTACTTTTACTTTAGAATGGAGAGATTTTTAAAAAGTTCTTGTTTCAACAGTCATTTAAATTTCATTCATGATTTTTCATGTTCATTTATTTTTTATAATTTGTTTGCAGAGTTTATACTAGGTTTGTTAGACCAAACATTGGTGATATCAGAGCCAGTGACTGTGAGTTTATTCATAATTCAGTGTTATGTATTAGGTCTGAATTGGTATTAGTAGCTTGTAGCTTAGCAGTGGCTTGCCTTTTGATTTTGATAAATCATGAGATTTCAGTGCTCTTCTATGAAATTTAATTTTTGATACATAATGATATGGCTTATATTTTGTAAGCTGTGTGTGAGTGTGTTTTGGGTTTTGGGGAAGGAATGGTGTAGTGGTGTGCGAAGTGGTGGTGGGTTCAATTCAGAAAAGCACAAATTCAAGTAGCCATGTTTAAGTATAGAGGGTTCTTTTCCTCCCCTTCTCCAGTTCAGGAATTCATATTTCATTGGACTGCTTATTTAATATTCTATAAAAACTTATTTTTTACTTATTCCCCTCTTCTCTATTCTTCTGTTCCAGGTAGCGATGGTTCAGAATGTAATCTGCGAAAGTTCACTGTATGACAGTCTCTCATGGTAGTTTTAGGGATGTATTGACTGTTGTATTTCCAAAAGGCTAATTTTAAAAATTCATTCCTTGATTTGCTGTTTCCATCTTTGATCTTATACAGTTGTGGAGCAACTAGTTTTCCTCTCTTTGGCTTTCCTCTTTAATCATTTAGAATTAAGCTTTGACCCCAACTCTTTCAAGAAGCCTTATTTAATCTAGAAAAGTCTATATCCTGACTCTTTCACGAAGCCTTACTTGAGGAATCTTGAACCATACTATTTTTTTTTAAAAAGATAAAATAGTAAGTCAGTACATTTAGATAATCTGGTTTTTTTCCAGTGAAAGTAGATAGACCTTCTGAAATTCTACAAGGGGTTCTTGCAAATTGACACTGGCCTGATTCATGACCTTTTCTAAATGGGAGAACACAAATGTGAAACTCATATTTAATGTAAAAAATTGGATGAAATGGACAGTTTCTTATGGGAACTCAAAGTCAAATCCTTTGTAGGATTGCAGGTTTCTAAGCATCTTTGATACAGGGAGTAACAGTTGGCTATAAAACAATTCAGACCATGAAATGCTAACAAATAAATGAAAAATATTCTGCCATATACTGTTACAGAGTCATTTTGAGTTTCCCAGATTTTTAGTCTTATTTTTTGGGGATGAGAATTAGAGTATTTGAATACAAAATCTCCTTTTGGGCTAAAAAATGAATCTGCTAGATTGAAAAAAAATTCTGGCAAATTTTATATCCAGGCCAGCCAACTATAAGAGTATTAATTATGTAGTATGTATGTAGTAGATATTGAAATGTCACTTGAATGAATGATGGACTTAGATTATATGCCAGTCATTGTGGGTGCCTATATGAAATTCTGTTAGTTGAAAATAGTAGCTCCAAGTTCTAATTTCTATTTGATTTTCTGAATCAGAGTTGCATAACTTAGTCTCTTAAGAGGTATTTTGAATTGGAAATGACCACAAGATAGGCACGTTGGTCTTTAGGACTTGGTTTATTATCATCAATACACTTCTACAGATAGTATGTTAGGTTTCTTTCTAACTTATTTGAGGGAATTTTTTCTTCAAGCTTGTTAACTTACAGCATCAGTGAAAAAGCTGTTCTGAAAACATTTTTTAAAAAAATTAGTTCCAACTTGTAAGAAGAAATAATTTGGGCATTCCCGTTTAGAACAGTACTTTTGGGTTACCTAAGAAAATAACTTTGATTTATAAATGCCTTTGAGGAATTAAGAGATTGCTTCTCCTTTTATTTGATAATTCACTTTTTAAAGAAACTAGCAAAATAAATTTAATTTGTTTTTTAACCTTGTTTTTTTCCAGATAACTTGCAAAGGACATATATTTCAAAGTATCTCACAAGATCTCACACATTGTGAAGAGATACTGGTTAATTAATAGTAATAGTTTATTAAGCTGGTCTACAAAATGCTGATGACTTTCCCTTTAGTTAGCCTTTGCTTAAGACTCAGTTTTGCATAAAACCAGTTTTTTGAACAGTCATTTAACAATAAGAGTGTACTGCCAATGAGTGGTTCCTGAGAGAAATGGGTTATTCAGGTATTGGGTGCCCACTTGTTCCCATTTGCCTGGTCAGTCTTGTTTTATGCCTCTTTTTCCTGACATAGTTATGAATTTCTATTCTTATAAGTATTCCAGTTCAGTGATAAACCATATAGTTTCTATCTTGTTTTTCAGAAAGATGGGGGCAGTTTAATAAATTGTTTGAAATTATGTTCTGTGTTTGCATGTGCACACACTCCAGCCTGTGTGTAGGGAGAGAGCGAGAGCAAAAGGGAGGTAAGGAGGGAACAAGAAACTGTTTGAGATTGAAAAGAGACCTTTGGCTTATCTCTTGTCTTCATCAGTTGGCTCCACTCAATCTCTTTTAGAAAGAAAATACATGATTTCTGTCTGGGTTCTCATTCACGTTGAAAGGAAGCAGTTTATTAAAGATTCTTAATGTCCATTGGTTTGGTTGTGATGTGTCCCAACACAACGCCCCCATCCCCATCTCCTATAGCCCTGATCCTGTTCCTTTTTTTTTTTTTTTTTAACAATTAAAGACATAAAATTTTCAGTTTGTTTTTAAAAGGTTTTACTTATTTATTTTTAGAGAGGGGGGAAGGGAGGGAGAAAGAGAGGGAGAGAAACATTGATGTGAGAGAGAAACATAGATTGGTTGCCTACTGCACGAAACCCAGCCAGGGACCAAATCCCAAACCCAGACATGTGCCCTGACCAAGAATTGAACCTGTGACCTTTTGGTCTGCAGTAGGATGCTCAACCAACTGAGCCATGCTGGCCAGGGCTAAATTGTTATTTAATGTTAATTTTTTAGCATATGTTTCTACTAGTGATATAATTCCATTTGTACATTTTTAACCTAGATTGGTGTTCACCAGTACTTCTCATATTAGATACTTGCAGTTAGCCACTTTAGTGAGTGTATCATTTGCTGATCACGTGTTCATGAGCTTGGAGAAGATGCCTGACCCATCAGAAGACTTGAGTCTCCTTCATTGGGTCTTGTCTTACTACCTCTGTACTCATAGCCACACCGTTTACTGGCTCTGGGCTGCCTTGAGTCCTTACAAAATGGGAATAATTATACCTCTGACACTTCTGTCATGAGACTGTTAAAGAGACTCCACGTGGGAATACATGAAAGTACTTAAATTCTAACTATAATTATACAAAAGGGAAGTATATTATTGTTATGCAGTGGTCCAATTTTACCTAATTTTTTTCATTTATTATTATTTCCTCCTAGTGTTCTATGTTTTCCCAAAACCCTACAATCATAGTGTATTGATTTTGTAATCAGAAGGGAAACATTGTTTTAAAAAAATCTGTCTCATTAAAACATTAAATTTCCTTATCTACAGATTAATCTTTTATTATGATTGTAGTTGTTGCTTGATCCAGTGCAACTAAATAGAACATATATTATTTAACAGAGTGTATCATATTATGGTCTTAATGCCTCCTTTGTTTTTGACCCTAATAATTGATGAATTTTGTCTCCACTTGGAGTTCTAGAATTATTCTCCTTAAAGTGGAATGGGGGTCATTGGAAAGAGGTGTGGCTAAGATCAATTTGTGATATTCAGGAATAGAATGGGCAGTTTGTGTATTAACCTAGTCACTTGGGGTTTAGTGTCTGGGCTTCCCTGAATTTTTATCATGGGCAAGTAGAGGATGGAAGATACAAAACACTCAGTTGTAGATACATTTTCTGAATTTCTGAAGCCACATTAGTGTTATACTAAGGTCTACATTTCCTTCTTTTGGGGATTTGAATCAATAAAAAGAATTGACTAACCTTTTCCTCTGATTTAAAGATTTACAAATGAAGTATTCAGAAAAAGTTTTAAGTGAAATTTTTAGAGCTTATTATGAACTCTGAAATCTTGGCTGTGTATTATTACTATTTTTTAATTGTTTTGGGGTGATGTCATAAGTCCTTGCACTTGAAAAGCTGTGCTGATGTGACCTGACTACCCACACCATACTCTTTTCTAGCTATCCAGTTAAAGGCATGTAAATGGCATTTCAGTACTTCTAGTATGTACCATAGAAGTTCTCTTTTTATTATATATTCCCTCTTTCTGTATATGTACACAATGCATAAGAGTGGACTTTCATGTATTTGTAAGAGTGTAATCATCTCATAAATTTTGGGCAGGCAGGGATTAGCTCTTTTTTTTAAATTTAATTTTTATTGTATTTTTTTCCCATTACCATTTAGTCTTCTCATACCTCCCTCCCCACAGCAAGCACCACATTGTTGCCCATGTCTGAGTCCTTTTTCCCTTTTGCTCAATCTTTCCACCCCCTCTCCCGCCCCCTCCCCGCCCCAGCTGTCATCCTACTCTCTGTCTAAGGGATCAGCTCTTAAAATCCACATTGCAGCCAAGATGATGTTGGCTTCTACTCTTTCTGTGCAAGAGCCTTTAGTGGCTTCCCCTCTGCTTAGAGGCCCAAGTCGTCATGGGTGTGCAACATCTGGCATGGTTCAGCCCAGACCCCCTTCTGCCTCTTGCACATTTTCTCCCTTTCCCTTCAGCTGCCTCCAAACTGCTTTGCCAGTTGCCTGTGCCCATGTTCTTTTTTCTGCTTAGAATGTTCTTCTTTGGCTAGTTCATGACTTAATTATCAACTTGGCTCAGAGAAATCTGGCAAAGAGCTCTCTCCTTTGTAACCTTAATCATTTTCTGATTGTCTCTTCTTTTAGATTGTGTTGTGTGTATGTCTGTCTGTACTTTTGTATCCACATCTCCTGGTTACAAACAACCCTTTGCACATAGTTGACTTTCAGAGAAAGCTTGTTGAACAAATAGATGAAGGGCATGGTTATTTTACTTGGGAAATACTTTCCTAACTCTCCAAGAAGATGCACTGTTTTTACTCAGTGGTTTCACCTACCCCGCATCCCACAAAGAATTTGTCTGTTTGAAAAACAGCCCAGTTTTGTGTTCGTGGCTGCTTTGGGCCACTCCTCGGTTCCTCAAAGGTACATTTTCGGGCACCTCTGCTAGAGGGACTTTCTTAGAAGAGTTTGAGAAGCTCCCTTTTCAAGGTCAGTTGTATTGGTATGTGGGTTTATATGATATGGTCTGAGAAATTTAGGTTTGTCATGTGTTATCTAGGGAAACCCAAATAGCCCAAGGTTTTGAGAGGATGATAGGGTGTGTAGTTAGAACAGGAGACCCTTAGCCCGCTTGTGTAGGTCAGTTCTCTTCTTTCCGTTTTCTCTTGCATGAGCAGTTGTGTTCTCTGGTGATGGGCAGGGCAGAGCTGTGTGTGGGTCACTGTGGGCGACACAGCAGGTCTCTGTGCAACATTTTTTCTATTTGTTACTTTGTACATTTGTGTGGGCTTTTCTTTTCACTCATTTTTTAATCATGTTAACCATTGATTCCTTATGTTAATTGAACTCAAAAGTAGCAGGCTAGGATGATGCAGGTAAGAAATATTAAACAAGAGTCTACCACATAAAGTTATTTTTTTCCTTTAAAGCAATCTTGGACATATTGAACTTTTTTCAGTATCTTGTATTCATTTACTGTAGTTGTATTCATTTATATAGTGGCAGCTCATTAACATCTACCACTTTTTGAGTACTAGTTCTGTGCTTCACAAGCATGATCTCCCCTCTTCATAACAACTTCAGGATGAAGGTATTCTCTTTATTCTGTGGTTGAGGTAACAGAGACTTGAGATGCTGAATCACTTGTCCAGTAGCCCCTGGACTCCCTAGCTCTTGAGTGGGATCTTTTTACTGTACCACCTTCTTTTCTAAGCTCTGCTAGGGGCAGCTTGTCTTCCTGATGTGCACAAAGGATCCATTTGTCTCTTGACACCACTCAAAATCAGCTCCTGACCTTTGAGCAGGTTTCCACAATTTCTGGAATGGGCTACATTTTAGTTTTTTCTCCATGATAGTACCAATGGGTGTATGACCCATATAGTACCTTATTGTTTCAGAGCTGATACTAGACTCTGTTGAATATGACTTTTCTTCGCTGAGCTTTTTAAAAAAATAGAGTTTGGTTCACAGCACTTGATGACATTAATAGTCTGACTTGAAAGACTTACCTTTTCTCTTTCACCAGTTCCTTAATATTAGTGGGAGGTTTGGGGGCAATGTATGTAGATGATACTTCAAAGAGAAGATTAATATAATAGAAGCTCAGGCAGCTGAGGTGCACACAGCACTGTTACTGGAAGGTAGCTATGGGTGCTGGTGGGTTGTGTTAGCAGCTCTATTGATTGAGAGATTTAGTTTGCTGAAGTGCTGTGGGCATTCTCTTAAGACTAATTTGTAGCCTAAAGACTTTTGTAACTCTTAGAGCAAGCCTTAACATTTTCTTTACCTCTTTTGTTTTTAGGAAACTCCTCTGTTTGCAGGTAAGGAAAGATTAGGTGTCTTTCTAGGCAACATCCAGGGCCTTTCCTGGCTTCTTCTTCTCCCTTGTGTGTAACCATGAGACTGTATAAAGGAAATTTCTGGAGATGGTTTAATCTACTAGTTTAAGATGCCAAGATTTTTATTTTTTCAGTTGGGAGTAGGCAGGGTAAGGGTGTGCAGTCTGACTGGCTAATATAAGTAAATAAAGTCTGAACACTATCTTTCCTTGTAAGATGTGTACTGTTAGATTCACCTTTTTGTGACCCCATTCCTGCTACCAGTATACCTTCTGTGATTATTGAGCTGTCTGTGGGTTCAACTTTTATTCCATAGTGGGTCTGTCTACAGCAGTTGCAGTTTATTAACTGTGTAGACTTGTCACAATTTAAAAGCTTAGGAAGTCTATATGACTTGTCATAATTTTAGCACTTCAACTTATTAAGGTACATGTTTTGATTATCTGATTTACAAAAGTGCCATAAAAAAATCTACCTGTGCTATATAATTGCTGAAATACTGAGTAAGCTCTGCTTTTTATGACCAAGTTATGGGATGAGTAATTACTCTCTTGAGTGAATGGTTCAAAATGAAATTAACTATATGCCTAAGGTGTGATGTGACACCAGATGTATTTAAGCCCCAAAGGTATGTAATTATCTTGCTACTCTTGCACACACACACAGGTATTTACATTTATGCTTATGGCAAGAGTTTTATGTGCAAAAGAAAACTCACCTTCTGGTAAGTGAGGAACAGTCCATTATTTTTGAGGAGCTTAGAGGTTGTTTGGTGTTAGAGGAATCATTTCAGTCCCTGTTCATTTCTTTAGGGTATCATTTAAATGCCTACATCACTGAAATCTAGAGTAAACCAGTACCAAACTCTGGCTTTCAAATATTAAGGATAATTTAGGGAGTTTCCCAAAGCACCATGTTTATGATTTGTAGTCTGCCCCTGTACTCAGTGACTTTATATATACCATTCTTAGACTCTATTTTGATTATTAGTTGTATTCATTAAAGGCAGTAAATATACTCTGGCTTCCTATTGAAAACAAGAACTCTTTTGCAGTCTACTTAAATTTCTGATTTTGTATACAGGTTATCTCTGATCTCATTATACAGATCATGAAGAATTAAAGGTAGTACTTCAAGGTCATTCTACCTTTAATTTAGTATTAAAATAATAATTTTGATATTTTTTTGTTTATCACAGTTCTATCAGTCCCAAAAAGTGAGTTAAATGTGTTGCTATTTGAATACTGTAAAGTGATCAGGTTATATCAGTTCCCCTGTCAAAGAACCACATACTTCAGTGTGGGTATTTGGTTTGTAGTTGACTTAGCTCCTTGTTCACAAGCCCAGGAGATGAGAATCCTTAGTGTGGGGACCAGTGGAGGCCCAGAGTGGCTGCTGGGTCGTCCCTTGGGCTAGAGGAAGGTGAGTTGAGATACTGCTGGTTTTGGAGTGCTGTAAAATAGCAGTACTAATGGTAGCTTACCTGTTTACAGTGTGATTCTCTTGTGAAACTTAGATAGTTTTTAACATAATATTAGGTGGCAGGAGCCAAAAATTAACTTAGTTTTGTAACTTAGTGTCTGAAAACAGTACACACTTTTAAAGCTCGAAATTCTTAAAAATGTAGTTTACAAGTAATTTGTGAAAACAGCACAGGTAGGACACTGCCCCTGTACTTAGTATTAATATCTTCAGTAGAGCGACTGGTGAATTTGTCTGTATGTGCTGTCTGATTGTGGTAGCCACAGCCATGTGATTAGTGAGTTTGGAAATGTGGCTAGCCTGAATTGATGTGCTGGAAGTGTAACACATGCATCAGATTCTGTAGTCTTATGCAATAAAAAGAATGTAAAATATACCATTTATAATTTGTTAAAATGATAATATTTGGGGTTAATTGAAATATATAAATTAAATTAATTTCACCTGTTTCGTGTGTTACCTGTTTTAAAGTGGCTACTAGAAAATTTTAAATTATGTATGTGGCTTGCATTTTTGTATTAGTGCCGATCTATAGACCTTTTGGTCTCCTAGTAAGTTCTTTTGGTTTATGTACACAGTTCAGCTATGATTTGATCACATACTTGATTTTAACTTTTTGCCAACATAAAATAAACACCCTACAGTGATTCTTAAACCTTGGTTTCAAGACACTTCTTTAATTACCCTTTAAATTATTTAGCTGTTTTCTCAATTTAAAATTTTTAAGGTAGAAGAACCCTCTGCCAACTGATTAGTTCCTATGGTTGAGACTTTATTGGCAGTTATTCCCAATAATCTAAGAGTCTAAATCCATAAAGCTCAGTGGGTTGGGTATGATACTTGAAATCAATATTTTATTTTTAGGGAAGGTATATAGTGAGTGCTGAAATTATATTTACTTTAAAAATTGTTTCTTAGAAGCCTATTGGCTTATGTAATAACCCAAGGAAACTATTTTAAAGGTCTGGTTTTCTTTTTCCATATGACAACAGAAGGGGAGTGTTTCCTTGAGTTTTGAAGTGTTTTTTGGATTTTATTATCCAATGAAGAAAAGGAGGAGGGGGCAGACGAACCTAGAATGGCCAGTTCTTTGTTTTGTCACATGCAGTTTTCCAGTTGTGGTCCCTGTTTTAAGTGTCAGCATTACTTGGGAATTTCTTAGAAATGCACATTTTTGGGATCCACTTTATGTATATTGACTGGAAGACTGGAGGTGGGGCCCTGCATCTGCTAAGCCTCCCCAAATAATTGTAATACACATAGGCACACTGGCTTCATATATTCATTAGGGTCCACTTGGGAAAAGGAAACCACTCAATTTTTTAAAATAGAAATTCAGCACAGGAGGTTGTTTATACAGGTGATGGAGGAGATAAGAGCAAGATATAGGATGGTGAGGTAAGGTAGAGATTAATGGCAGCAGGAAGAGAATAGTCCAGTACTACACTGCTAGTCTTACGGGAGCTCAGGAGCCAGGTTCCTGTGAGGAGAAGGGAATCTCACGGTAGTAGCTAGAGTCATGGGAGAAATCCTGCCATTGCTGGAAATGCTGCCTTGAGGTAGAGAGGAGGGGGAGAAATATCCTGTGTCTACCCTTTCTCTCACCTGCCATTTTTGCACCAGTGCTTCCCATGGATTGATCAGGAGAAATGCCAGCTGACCTAGGAGCCTGAGAAATCACGTCTGCAGTGGCAGAGTCTGTGGGAATAGGCCCAGGATGTGCACATCTAGTATTTGTACTTTAAAACAAAATAATACTGCCCTGGCTAGTGTGGCTCAGTAGATTGAGCGCGCTGACCTGCGAACTGAAGGGTGGCTGTTTGATTCCCAGTCAAGGCACATGCCTGGGTTGCGGGCCAGGTCCCCAGTTGTGGGTACATGAGAGGCAACCACACATTGATGTTTCTTTCCCTCACTTTCTTCCTCCCTTCCCCTCTCTCTAAAAATAAATAAATAAAATCTTTAAAACAAAATAATACTGTGATGTAATTAAAAAATTTTAAAGGCATTTTAATACCCCCAAATAATCTCGGAGTAGAGGACAATGTTCTTAATAGAATAAATTTAGCTTTATAAAAACTAAACTGTCCTTCTACAATTTCAGTGTGGGCCAGAAAAATCTTTACAGGGACCGGCCTCTGTGAGTTTGGGAAACTTACCTTATACATTTGAAAGACTTTATTTTCTGTCTCCTCCAGGGTCCATTTTAACCCTCCTAGTTGAGGCTTTACCAAGCTGTTCTTGGTTGTTATTGCCACCTTGTGGTGGATATGGAAAAACTTGTTTCCTCAATTTCTCTGACAGCTTTCTGTAACAACCTGTATGTTTTTTCATATTTCCCCTTTCATTGCTTTAAAGCTTAGTGCTACTTTTTTTGTATGTACTCTTTACCTTCAGCTTTTATGTTTTCCCCTTAGTTTTTCAGTGTTCTCTCCCTTTCTCCTTTGTTTCCGTTGTGATTAAACTATGGTTGATAGGAGAAGGCTAATGACAATGATAGTCATGTAACAAGGAAAATACAAGTTGTAGATTTTCAAAGTAAAGTAGGAAGTAGTATCTTCAACCTGTTAAGCCCTGAAAGGGCACTAAAGATCGTCTCAGCAAAAAGTCATGCATTTCCTTTTGTTTTTAAAATTTTTTTCTAGACACCAGTATTTAACTGCTGTTATTTGAAACAATATTGTTTTATAGTACTTATAATAAATGAAGTCTAAGAAGCTAACCACAGTTTTCCCCCTTGATGGGACTGTGTTCTGAATGCCAGTTGACTGACTGTCTCAAAATCCAATTATGTGTTTAATGGTCCAAAATAAAATCTAATACTTATGAATGCAAGTGAGTCTGGAATATATATTCTTAATTTTGAAATATCTGTGCTTTTATTCATTAACTTTCTTGTATTCACATTCCAAAAGTTAAGAAAAAAGTTGCAGATAAGTGAGAAACTGGTTTAATTTTCATTTCTTTGTAAGTTTTTATAATAGGAAATGCTGCCAGTAAAAGCTTAGAAATGGAAGAGCTCTGTTTCATGCGGTTTGGTGGAAGACCAGAGCTGTTAGGTACGCAGGTGCTGAGCTGGGGGTTTTAGAGTAGTGATTCCAACATGTTACTTCATAAAACACATGAAGTAACGTATATACAGTAAACTGGGATAGGAGATTTCTAACTACAGAAAAACTCTCAGTGCGCTGGTAGGTTAAAGACCACTGCATAAGGGCCGGCAGCCCCACCTGCCTGCCTGGAGAGCTGAGGTATCAATTATCTTATAACTTTGAGCTTTCATACTGGAAGCTCTGCTGTATGGAGGGCATTCAAGGAGTTATGAATTTTAGTCTCCTGACGAACTCAACACTGGGCACTATGTTATAATAGTAGAAATACTAAGGAAGAATAGGAGAGGGTAGTTCTGTTTGAGGTGGAAGGGATTGAGCAAAGGCTCTGTAGAGGGTGTGGGACAGGGAGGGCATTTCATCTAGAGGGATATTCTTGTGCAGAAGTATACAGGGGGACCAAAGGGCAGAGAGAGTTGGGAGAATGTCAAGGATTTCTGATGTGGTTGGGATGTAAGATTTGGGGATGCCTATAAGAAGCAGTGTAGTGGGAGCTGTTGTTAAGAAAATGGCAGGGGTTGACTTTAGGAAGGCCTTCATGTGATTGAATGGGCTCATGACCTTGGTCACCATTGGTAGTGACATGATGAGACACCTTCCCTCCTCCTTTCAGAGGAATCCTCCTGGGGCAAGGTAGAATGAACTGGAGTCTGCAAATTAATAAGTCCCTAGGGAGGGGAAGACATTGATTCTGCTTAGATGAGGAATAATGAAAGCTTGTACCTGGTGAATGGAGATGGCTAGGGCTCCCTGAAGTGGGAACTCACAGATTTTGCTTATTGATGTGAAGAAAGTTGACTCATTTGGATCCTTGGTGAAGAAGAAGGATGATGGTACCATTGTCAGAGTTAGGGTCTATATGGGGGATAAAGAGCTTGATTTTAGGCATTTGGATTTGAAGGTGCTTACAGAGTAACAGTTGTTAACATTTATAAAGTGCCTTCTAGGGGCCATGTACTACTGATCTTAATACTTTACTTTTTAAAACTCATTTTATTCTGACAACAGCCGTAAGAAGTACATGTTATTAGTTAGCGTCCAATCAGTAAAATAGAAAGCATTAGCTGTTTTAAGCACAGAAAGATTTAATTGCAGGTAATTGGTTACAATGGCATTGCAAGAGCTGGAAGAACAAAAAGTGTGTGTGGGGTCGTAGATGTTGGAGTAAGGAGAAAGCCTGTGTGTGTGTGTGTGTGTTGAAGGAGCAAAAAGGAGAAGGGGATGTTACTCAGATGTCAGGCGACTGCTGTATCATCTGTATACTCTAGAGATTTGCAGAAGATCTTCATTGGTTCTGCTGCTTTTGGAACCACCACAGGTGCTGCTGGAGCCTGCGGTTGTCTATTGCTGGTTTTTGAAGTATCATCAGAAATAGGAAGTAAAAAAGACATTTTTCTTTTCTCTTACATTGCAGTCTCCTGCCTCTGCTTCCCATGGGCAGTAGTACCCAACTGGAAGCTAGTTGTCAAGGCAGTGTGGAAAATGTAGTTTATAGTCTTCTAGCCCCTTGTAATACAGCAAAGAGATCAGGACCAACAACAAAAAATAATAGGCATATTAGGTTCTATTTTTATCCTTACTTTATAGACGTTGAAACTGAGGCACAGAGAGGGCAATTCTCTTACAACTTGGTAGAGTTGGGATGCGAATCTAGGTAGTCTGGTTTCAGAGTAAGTACTCTTAGCTTCTACACTTTGATCTTGCTTTCACACATGGTTATTGATTGGTGTCCCCCACCCCACCCCACCCCCCGCCATTGCTGAGTACTCAAATGAGCAGCAGTTTGTATTGATTTTGCTTATCCTGTGCTTAATTTTCATTTGATATTTCTTACTGGCTTCAGTTTTTCACCTCAACTCCTAAAATCTCTCTTCATGGTCACTGTTGATTTTAGACATTTGGATTTGAAGGTGCTTGCAAAGTAACAGTTAACATTTATAAAGTGCCTTCTCGGGACCACGTACCGATCTAGGATATTTCAGTTTTTATTTCTCCTTGATGTATTTCTAGCTTTTGATGCTGCTGATGCTCATTTATGTGAAATTTCAACCTTGACCTCTGTCATACTGACTGATTAGTTTTCTCCTTAACTCACTGAGCCTCCTTGCTTTTCTTCATGCTTTTCCCATTGGCATCTCTTGGCCTGAGTTTGGATTTCTGTGTGTTATATACAAAGCTACTTAATGTCAATTTCATGTTTAAAGCAGGATCAATGAAGATATCAAGCACAGTTCATGTGGCCTTTTTCCTTTGTATTCTGTGAGGTCACAGAGGAGTCAAAGCAGAGTCTCAATTTGTACTCTATCTTGGGCAGGAAGGAAAAGAGAATGGGGACTGAAGGAGAGGGACTCACTTTGGGTACCTGCTGTGTGTGACAGTGCTCAGTGCTCTAAATGCATTGTTTCTTTTAAATTTCTCTTGTGGGATTGGTTGTTGTTACCCTTATTTTACACATATAAAAACAGACTCAGAAGCCCCCCACTTTCTTACCTGTTAAATAAAGGACACGGGCAAGATAATATTTAAAACCCATTTCAGTAACATCAATATGGTTCTGTCACTTACTGGTTGTCTTGAACAGTAGTTACTTCTAATATTGAAAAAGGAAATTGCCCTTCCACTCTAGGAAACATCTTGTTTTATTAAGACCAAGAGTACCAGCACATTATTTGTAGAAGTTTTGAAGTAGGACAAAGGCATTTAAAGTGGTCACAATGATAGATATTCATGTAACTTTCAAGAGAGCCACATTACTCTAAATGAGGCTGCTGCCCAGCACATTAGATAGAGGCTGTGGCTCTTATTGACAGGGGCTCAGGATAATAGCTTTGGAACAACTCCCATCTAAACAAAGGACAACCCTATTATTCCATTATACTTTCTGTTGAGAGCATTTGCTTCCCAATTATTAAGAATCCCTTCTTATCCCTGGCTGCTGTGGCTCAGTGGATTGAGCATCGGCCTGCGAGCCAAGTGTCGCTGGTTCGATTCCCAGTCAGGGCAGACGACTAGGTTGCATGTCAGGTCCCCAGTTGGGGGCACAAGTGAGAGGCAACCACACAGTGATGTTTCTCTCCCTCTCTTTCTCCTTTCCTCTCTCTAAAAATAAATAAATAAATTAATAAATTATTTTTTAAAAAAAGAATCTTTTCTTTCAGGGAATTTAGTGTTAGATTTGCAAGAAGGTAGTGAAAATATAGTTTAAGGAAAAGATTCACTGTAATATGTTTTGATATCTTTAGCAAACCAATGGACAATCCTAAAAGGATTCACCCACGTTTTCAGACATGCAAATAGAGGGTTTAAGTGGATACCAACATCCTCTTTTGGTATTTCGCACCCACCATAAAATATCAAGCAAGCATGCCTAGCTATGTGTACCTCAGCAGAGTAAATACATTTCCAGGCTCTGTAGCATCTGTTTTACCTTCTTTACTTATACTCATCTGCCAACGCTTCCTCCTTCACACCTTATTTTTTAAAAGTGGAGAATTGAAAGGGATATGCCTCTTCTTTAACTTTCCATTTTATTAGCTTTTCCTGCATTAGTGGATGCCAGCACAAGGAACAAACATCAGCTCTCTGGTTTTCCTACTGCCTCTTTCCATTTGGTTTTGGTGGTTCCTCCTCTATCCAGCCTCTTAAGCGGTGGCACCCCCAGGGTTTCAGGCTGGGCTTTAGTCTCCTTTCTCATGCCCTTTTTTTTTAGATCATGCCAGTCACCCCCAATGCTTTCTGCACCATTAAGTGATGCTGGCTCTCCAGTTTTTGTTTTCAGGCCTGACCTCTGTCCCGATTACTTATGCCTTATGCCTACTTTGCTCTGGCAGATGTATTTCAAGCCATTTAGAGACTGCCATCCTCTCTTCTAAGTAAGAACTTCACATCACAACCCAGTACATGCATATATTATCATAAATAACATAAACAAAAGTTTCATAAGACAATTACCCCTAAAACATGCAGGACATGCTTGCTGATGTTTTCAAAAGTGCTCTGTTTTGTTTCATTAAAAAAATGTTCTTTGTGACCCACAGCATTGGTAGATGCCCTTTTAGTGGATCATGGCCCACTATTTGAAAGTCACTGTTCTTGAGCCATTGTAGATGTTTTAGAGATATATTAGGTGGTGGGGAGCCTGCCTGCGTGTTTGAGAACATAAATATTTTAGAGTACAGTAAATCATTATAACATGAAAGAATGCATGAACACACACACACACACATTTATTTATTTATTTATTTATTAATTTATTTCCTTCCAAATGAGTTTGACATAAGAAATTTTGGTCTCCCAAAAACAAAATATATATGTTCCAAGTGAATCACTGATTTTCAAGTACTTGAGGTAAGTCACTCTGGGTTCATTTTGTCTCTTTTTTTTTCCCTGAGGTTCAAGATGAAAAGCTCTGTTTTCTTTACCACCTGTTCGGTTAGCAGATCTCTGTCACCTGCTTGAACAAAGTTGCTAAAATGAGGAAATTTGTTTCCTCTAGCTTTGAGTATGTCCTCCTGTCCCCACTTCATAGGGAGCACTGCACATAGGGAAGGTGGTCGATCAGAGATCGGTGCGGTTGACCAGATGGTAAAGGTTCATTATGGGCAACAACAATGATTTAAAAGGCTATCCTGTGTAAGGCCCACGTCAACTCTTGGAGAGAGTGACTATGGAATCAGAACAAGCAAGCTTTTGGTTATTCAGAATTATTTATTATTTAAAAGTGGTAGGGATTCTCTCAGTCATCTCTTGATGTGGAAATTGTCAGATTATAGAGTGCCAGATTTCAATATAGCTGTAGCAGAACTCTGTAGTAAGATTTTATAGGTACTTACTTTGCACGCTTCTGCTAAACTCACAGAAGGTTGTCTAATCCAATGGTCTCAAAAGCCTCTCCCTAATCCCAGTGTGTTCTCATATTTTAGATCCAACACAGCATTTATTCTAATGAAGCTTCGGTAAATAGCTTTTACCATGGTAGAGAAGTTTACAGTTGATACAGTGACTTAATGGTAGTTGACTTGTGGAAGTTGGGGGGACCCTAGCTATGCTAGGATGGACCTAAAAATACTGTACTAATATGAATACTACAGAGTTTTAAGTCATCCCTGAGGGCAGCTGAAAGATCTTTAAAGGTTATTAAAAAGACACATTCTCTTATTTAACGTTTTGACATTAACTTTAGAGGCCAGGATTTTAAAGTAGTTTTCATAGCATACTTTCTTTCTACTTCAGAAGCATAGTAGTACATTATTTAATGTGTGGACTATCCCAGACCCCTCCTCCGTATTTGAAGGAACCTGATCCCAGTATTGCAGTTAGTGTTCTGCATTTCTTCATTTGAATATTAGGGTAACTTATATCATGGACTGGAAAATAATGGTTCATTGGGCCCAGTCTGGCCCTCCACCAGTTTTTGTATGTCCTGCAATCTAAGAATAGTTTTTACATAAGTTTAATGTTTGGGAAGAAAATTAAGAGAAGAATAATGAAAATTATATGATATTCAATATAATAAATAAAATTTTACTGGAACACATTCATTGTCATTAATTTACATATTGTCTGTGACTACTTTTCTGGTACAATGGCAGAGTTGAGTAGTTGTATTAGAAACTTTATGGCTTCCAAAGCCTAAAATAGAAAAGCCCTTTACAGAAAATCTTTGCTCAATACAATTTTTTTTAATTACGTTTTTTTGGGGGCTACATTTGTTAATAGGGCCTATATGTTTTGTAGCCTTTGGAATGTAACATTTTATTAATTATATCAGTGAGGTTAATTATTAAAGTCTTAATGTAGAATATCACGTTCATAAACTTAGGTGATAAGAAGGGTTTGGAGGTTAAAAATATGAATTTGTACCTACATATATAATTTGTAGATCAGCCTCTTGAATAAGGAAATGAATGACTTGCTGAAGTTTGAAAAATATTTGAAAATGGCAGTTACAATTGTGTGACACAGATACAGCTGTGCTTGATAGAGTTGCTATAATAAGAGTGGGGCATTCTAAACTTTGTTTCAGACTTGACAACTTTTCTTCTATTTTGAGGTATCTCAAATACATTTTGTACAGTCACATCCCTTTCACCCTCCCTGTGTGCTTTTATTTTAATCGAGTGAAGACTTTTCTCGCAGTAAACAGTGTGATTATGTTCTTTTCTAACACTTAGTGGTTTTTGCTACTTAAGTATGTCTAATGGGCTCATGACTGAAAGTTGGAGTCAGTTCTTTGCTGCCTTGCTAGAGAGCGTGTGCAGACAGCACCGGGCTAGAATAACATGGAGAAAAGTTCTTGAACTGCCATATCTGGCAGTAATTTGGACAAATATGTCTAAAATGAGGATATTTGCGCAATGTTTAGTTCCTCTTCCATACAGCATCTCAAACCCCAATCCCTATCTTGTTTTAGCTGTTGCTTCTAACCTCCATTAGCACTTAGTGAACCAGAGGAGAAAGGATTGTTTATGTTTTTATGGGTTATTTGAGCAATCCAGTATACTAGCCTGCAGCTGTCTTCCCTCACAGACTAGTAACAGTGCCGCATTCTAGCATGCTCCAGCAAGACTACGTTTATTTCCAAATCTAAGATTGTATGGTGTCCCTAACACTTGAAAATCCACAAAGAAGCCAGATATATAAAACATACAAAAAACCCCCACAAAACCAAAACAAACACAAACCTCAGAAAAGCTAAAACTAGATGTTACAAAGTCTGTGCACTCTTTTTCCCCTTAATTAACTAGGGCAGTGATCCCCGACCTTTCTGGCACCAGGGACCAGTGTTTCCGTGAACAGCGGGGTGGAGAAGGGGCAGGAGATGGAGCTCAGGCGAGCTTCTCTCACGTCCTGGTTCCTAACAGGTCACAGACTGGTACTGGTCCTCAGCCTGAGGTTTGGGGACCGCTGAAGTAGGGAACCCTGAATCCTTTCTTATAACCTGGGTTTTCTTACTTAGAAATCATTTTGGGAAGTCTGGTTATTGAGCTTATTTGGAAGCAGCGTAGAAGAGGGGAAAGGATGCCCCATTACAGGCACATAAGAAAGTGATGGCTTAAGAAAGTAAAAATTGAAAAATTAAAAAAATAAAAAACTGAGCAAGAGTAGTTTGAGACCATTTGGTGTGGGACTAAAGCCCCAAACACCTACCTCCCTATCGTTAAGGATCACTTGTGTTACTACTGATTACTTGACATTTTTGAATCCTCAGTGTGAGCCATTTACTGTTTACTCAGCATTTTGTTGTCTCCTCATAAGAGTTCCATGACGGAAGAGTGGTTATGTCAGTTCTTAACATTCATTTTATAGTTGATAAAAGTGAGAAACAGATTTTCTTTATCTTTTCCAAGATTCATCTGTAAGAATGGGAGCTAGGATTTGAACACATGTAGTCAGATCCCAGAGTTCATGCCTTTCCCATGATCTCCAACCCCTACTAGAGAATGTGCAGAGCACAGGGAGGCAATATGATGTAGTGGTTAGTCTTTCTGGCTTCAGATCTGAGTTCTGTTACATTATGATGTATTAACTAATGTTTAGTGCCTCCTTTCCATATGTATAACATAGATTTAAAAGTTATTTGTACTTCCATCATAGGGTGTTTGTGAGAATTCCGTTAGACCTTGATGTAAATAGCCCAGTGCACTTCCACATAGTTAAGTACTCAAAACACGTTAGCTACTATGTTTTTTATAAAAGATAATTAGGAATGATTCATAGTAGACACACCAGTATTTCTGAACACTTGAGAAGATAAGAAGATGTTTAATAAATTCTAGAAGCCTTTTACTCAGTTGAAATATTTTAAAAAGGGTCATTTATTAAAATAAAGATAATTTTCATTGTCATTTTAGATATTGAGATGTGTTGCTTGATGTAAACAGCAGAAAAGAAGGGGAAACAAAACCTTTGAGAGGTCTGCCTATGATTTTCCTTTATGGTATTTGCCCCTAAACTTTTAAATAAATTCTTAAAAGTCTGGGCTTTGGCTCAGAGGAAGCTTACCTTTTTAATTATCAGTTTGCCTTTTGGATAAAGAACAACGGGCTTTCTGTTATGAGTGTTAGTAGATAAAACAGCTCATACTGCTGGCTGGCTTCCAAGAAAGGACATATGTGTGGGATATCATCATATAATGTCCCTTTGATCACATTGTCTGCACAAGATGCAAGTCAGTCAGCCCTCTGATGGAAATCGTGCAGGGGAAGGAGAGACCAGCGAGAGCATCCTTCACCCCAAAGAGTAGTTTCCTCTTTGCCATTTAACAGGTATGTGAACTCAGTCAAATCACCTAAGATTTCCAAGCCTCAGTTTCATCATCTATCCTGGCACTATAACACCTGCCTTGCTTAACTTAAAAGACTGGTTTGAATGTGAGCTGGCATATGATGTGTGAAAGACGCACCTTGCGAGCTATCAAGAAAGGTCTAGATACATTTTAGTTATCAAATAATATTTTATATATGATGCCCTTTTAAAACTATGAAGTGCTAAACAAATGTTTGTTGTGGTTTTAATGATGTAACATCATTTCCCTGGGTACTGGATATAGGTTCTTATGTTGTTCCAAGACCTGAAGACCTGGTCAGTGGTTTTAGTAACAAATGACCAGCTAAATCTCTCATTCCCTACTGTAGAATTTATCTCACACAATAATCTAAAAAGGTCTTTGAGCATATGTAAGTGAAAGTCCAAATTACTGGTATAGACTGAAATATTTTCATCACTGGCTTAAACTGAAGTACATTCTTTTTTTTAAAGAAAAGGTTTATTTATTTATTTTTAGAGAAATATCCATGTAAGAGAGAACATCGATCATTTGCCTCTTGCACAAGCCCTGACCAGGGACTTAACCTGGAACCTAGGCATGTGTCCTGATCAGGAATCGAACCAGAGACCTTCTGCTTTGTGGGATGATGGCCAACCACCTGAGCCACGCCAGTCAAGACTGAAGGACATTCTTTTAACATGTGCTAATAAATGAGCATTCTGTGTTAGGCATCATTTTATATAATAACTAAAAGAAAAAAGTTCTCAAAGTCTGTTGTAATAAGTGTGTGCTTAAAGGTTGGCCAGAATTGAGTCTTCTGGGCGTCAGGCTTAGGTGACTTGGAGGTTGTGCTGGATTTTTTTTATTTGATCCTTTGGGTATCCCACCTGATATTTTCAGAAATATTTTAATATATCACAGCCTTACATCTGCTTACTTGAGTGGTAGTTTGTGATTATCCTGACCTGTGGAACATTAGTTTTTTCCCTTTTATATCTCCTCATGCACAACTGTGTATGTTTGTGCAAGAACCAACCGCCCTAAATAACATACAATTCCTGTCTTCTCGGAGGGACTGTCACTCTGATAAGGGAGACAGTATTAAGGTTTAGAATAGTGTTAAATATGATTTATATTTAATGAAGTTAGTTTTTTTAGATTAACCAAGAGTCAAATTGTGTAAGTGGTTCTTCCTTTAACAGCAGAAATTTTGCTAAGCATTTAGAAAGCCAGAGCCTACCAAAAACAAGCTAGAAAATGGAAGCCATAGAATAAATGGGATAATAAAACACCCCATTATAAAACTCAAATGCAATCGGAAAATTGCATTTAAAATAAAATAACTAATGAAAAAACTTGTAAGGCTCTAAGTAAGCTCACAATTTTGTTTTTCAACCTCTGTACAGTAGAACTTGGATCATCTAGTAGAAATTATCTGAGACATCTTTATTAATTTTCATTTTTGGGAAAATATCATTCACTGAACTAGAACAAATCCTCCAAAAATTCATATGGAACCAAAAAAGACCCCGAATAGCAAAAGCAATCTTGGAACAGAAGAACACAGCAGGAGGAATCACGATACCAGACATCAAACAATACAACAAAGCCACTGTGATCAAAACAGTCTGGTACTGGCATAAGAACAGACATATAGATCAGTGGAACAGAATTGAAAGCCCAGAAATAAACCCAGGCCTCTATGGTCAATTAATCTTTGATAAAGGAGGAAGGAACATAAAATGGAGTGAGAAGAGCCTCTTTAACAAATGGTGCTAGGAGAACTGGACAGGGACGTGCAAAAAAATGAAACTAGACCACCAACTTACACCGTCGTCGTCGGCAGCCGTCCGTCTCGAGAGACGATGGCGTAGCTTCCTGAGAGTCTTATCTGCACCGCCGAGAATGGCTGTGCAGTCCGATTCGATTCGGGAGTGACAATCCCTGCCGCACTTGGTACAGGTGAAGGCAGATGGCTGTTGCTGCTGCTGACGCTGCTTCCGCCTCGATCTTTTCTGGACCGCCTCCTCGTTGCGCACAGCCTCCGCGCGTGACGTACCTTGCCTGACCGCGAGCCTCCAGGCTAGGCGGTCGTCTGCTTGAACTTCCCATGTGTTGAGATTGATGGAGCATTGTGTCATGTCCTTTTTGCAGATGTCTTTGAACCGCAGTTTTGGGCGCCCTGTCATCCTCTTGCCTTCTGCTAGCTCGCCGTAGAGGAGGTCTTTGGGGATACGGCCTGCATCCATTCTTTTGACATGGCCGAGCCACCTGAGGCGTCTCTCACTAAGAACTGCATGCAAACTGCTCATGTTGGCTCGCTTCAGCACCTCGGTGTTGGGGACCTTATCCTGCCAGGCGACATGCAGGACGCGTCGCAGGCACCTCATGTGGAAGCTGTTGAGTTTCCTTTCGTGCCTTGCGTAGGTGGTCCACGTCTCGCTGCCATAGAGGAGAGTGCTGAGTACGCAGGCTCGGTAGATGCGCAGTCTGGTTTTCTCAGTGAGGCTGGAATTGTTCCACGCTCGCCGGTTCAGTCTGGCCATAACTGTGGCTACCCTGGCGATTCTCCGGTTGACCTCCAAGTCGACTGACAGAGAGCTCGAGATGGTGGACCCGAGGTAAGTGAAGTCGTTGACAACCTCCAGGGTGTA
The DNA here is from genome assembly GCF_987537825.1 of Furipterus horrens. Lineage (NCBI taxonomy): Eukaryota > Metazoa > Chordata > Mammalia > Chiroptera > Furipteridae > Furipterus > Furipterus horrens. The sequence goes on from NW_028327175.1 coordinate 37,351,084, forward strand.
TCCGTCGATGGTGATGCATGGGGGAGTCCCCGTGCCTTGAGCCATAACATTCGTCTTCGTCAGGCTGATGGCTAGTCCGAACTCCTTGCATGCGTGGGAAAGGCAAGTGACTAGCTGCTGGAGTCCCTCTTCGGAGTGTGATGTCAAAGCTGCGTCGTCGGCGAAGAGCATCTCACGGATGAGCACCTCTTTGACTTTGGTCTTGGCTCGTAGACGGGCCAGGTTGTAGAGCTTGCCATCGGATCTGGTGTGAATGAAGACACCCTCGCTGCAGTCCTTAAAGGCGTATTGGAGGAGCATGGAGAAGAAGATTCCGAACAGCGTAGGCGCGAGGACGCAGCCCTGCTTTACTCCGCTGCTGACTGGGAAGGCCTCAGAGGTTGCGCCGTTGTAGGACACCGTGCTGTGCATGTTGTCGTGAAAGGACATGACCACAGCAAGCAGATGTGGTGGACAGCCAATCTTCCGTAGCAAGCTGAAGAGTCCGCTTCGACTGACCAGATCAAACGCCTTCGTGAGGTCGATAAAGGCGAGGTAGAGTGGTTTATGCTGCTCGTGACACTTCTCCTGCAGCTGGCGTAGGGAGAAGATCATGTCCACTGTTGATCGGCCAGCTCTGAAGCCACACTGGGACTCTGGGTAGACGCGGGAAGCAAGGGTCTGCAGGCGGGCAAGAGCGACCCGGGCGAATACTTTGCCGACGACGCTGAGGAGAGAGATGCCCCGGTAGTTGTTGCAGTCGCTGCGGTCTCCTTTGTTCTTGTACATGGTGATAATGTTGGCGTCTCTCATATCCTGGGGGATGTAACCCTCCTTCCAGCAGCGACAGAGTAGATGGTGGAGCGGCTGTAGCAGGACTGGTTTCCCGCTCTTTAGGATTTCTGGAGGGATTCCGTCGCTTCCTGGTGCTTTCCCGCAAGCGAGGCGGTCGATGGCTTTGCCGAGCTCTGCCGCAGTAGGTGGGGTGTCTAGCTCCTCCATGACTGGTAGGTCTGGGATGGCTTTAAGAGCAGTGTCTGTTACGGTGTTCTTCGTTGCGTACAGCTCGAGGTAGTGCTCGGTCCACCGCCGCATTTGCTGTTCCTGGTCAGTGATGACCTCACCTGTCTTGGACTTAAGGGGGGCGATCTTGGAGGGGATTGGGCCTGTTGCCTTCTTGATACCCTCATACATTCCTCGTGCGTTGCCTATATCGGCGGCTTCTTGAATGCTTCTGCACAGGTTTAGCCAATAGGTGTTGGCACAGTGGCGGGCGGTCTTCTGGACTTTGTTCCTGGCAGCCCGTAGAGCTTGAAGTGTACTGGGAGTGGGCGTGACCTTGTAAGCCAGTAGGGCCTTCCTCTTAGCCTCGATCACGGGTTCCATTTCTTCCCAGTGAGCCTCGTACCAGTCAGCGTTCTTCCGCTCTTTCTTCCCGTAAGCAATAATGGCGGAGTTGTATATGGCGTCGCGGAGACGTGGCCCATTGGATTCGATAATGTCATCTGCCGCCACTCCCTCGCCGAGTGCATCTTCCATCTTGTTGATGAATTGCTGGGTCTTAACTGGGTTGCTGGCACAACTGGTGTTGATGCGTGGGCGACCCTTCATCTTGGAGTGGTGTAACCTCTTCGGCATTATGCGCACCTTGCTTACCACGAGGGCATGGTCCGTGTCGCAGTCTGCACTGTGGTAGCTGCGGGTGAGGAGGGTGCTGCCAATATCCGTTCTTCTGGTGATGACGAGGTCAAGCTGGTGCCAATGACGGGAGCGGGGGTGCCTCCATGACACCTGGTGGATCTCTTTGCACTTGAAGAATGTGTTTGTCACGCACAGGCCGTGGTGACACAAAAGCTCAAGCAGTCGCTGACCATTCTCATTGATCTTTCCTCTCCCAAAGTTTCCAAGGCAGGTGGGCCAGGCCATGTGGTCGGCTCCTACTCTTGCGTTGAAGTCTCCAAGGAGATAAAGAGCGTTACTTCTGGGAATCTTGGATAACGCTTCGTCCAGTGCATGGTAGAACTGTTCTTTCTCTTCGGTGGTGGCGCAGAGGGTTGGGGCATACGCGCTAAGAATGCTGACTGGGCCGAAAGTTGTTGACAATCGGAGGGTAAGTAATCTCTCTGTGCCTCCTGTGGGTGGCTCTATGGAGTTAACAAGCGTGTTCTTCACAGCGAACCCAACACCGTGCTGTCTTGGTTGGTCCGGAGACTTCCCTTGCCAGTAGAAGGTGTAGTTGGTTTCTCTGATAGTTCCGTTGTCGGCCAACCGGGTCTCCTGTAGAGCCGCAATGTCGATGTTTAGTCGTGCCAGTTCCCTATCGATGACAGCGGTTTTCCTGGCACCCTTGATCCACGGAAGGTCTGCAGTAAGTCCGGGGCACATGGTCCTGATGTTCCAGCTAGCGAGGCGAAGAGCCGGAGGCTTCTTTCTTGTTGTTTGCTTGGAATTAACTGGTGCGGGTGTTTTGTGGCCCACTTTTCGAGAGGCGCCTCTCTGATCCCCACGCACCCAGTGGGGCAGGCGAGCCATGGCGAGACGGTAGCTGTCCAGTGAGGTGCGATGACCTCTCCCACCGTCAGAGGAGACCCCTGGCGCTCGTTTCCTTCGCCAATCGGATGAGCTTATAACCGGTATCTGTCTCCTCCCGTGTTGAGTCGACATCTTGCAATGACGCTGGAGTGTCCTCTCAAGTGAAACTGAAGCTACAGAGCCTGGGCAGGGTGATATGGAGGGTCTGCTGTCAATACAGCTTGGCTTCAGGTGCGCCGCAGGAGTTGCCGGTGTTGACTACAATGTCAAACCGCCTTAGGGACTCCGGCTCCGGATTTTCTGTCGGGGTTTACTCCCTTAGCCTTTCCCCTGAAGAGGTATGCCGCAAGGCAGCGGAGGTTTTTTAGAGTCAGAGTTTTCCTTCTCTGATTTTAGAGATGTCCTTCCTCTTTCCTCCTTTACAGTCTTGAGGGCAGCATTTACAGGCTAAAATAGAAAACTGGCAGTGTAACCTTCTAAGCAGATACTACCAATACCCTGCTTGGGTATACTCACCCAACAATAAACATCTCTTAAATGTCTTAAATGTCCTCCAAGTGCCATGCCTCGAATTAGTAAATGGCAGTGCAATGGCAGCCAAACATTTGGATCAGTTTCACTAAGTAAACCACCAACACAAGTAGGTTTTTAAAACAATAGAATAGTGTCTCATTTTATTAAAAATAATAACTATTTTTAAGCAACTTACCAGCAACACTGAATAAAAACCTGGCTGTGTTTCCCACTGTTTCAACTGCTCCTCAGCTGGCTTTAACACAGCAGTATCCTGACTGGTGGCCTGAGTTAAGACTTGAAGAACAACAGTGCTGGCACTGTTGAGATCCATGGAAACCAATTGGCTCAGTCCGAATAGCCCGGCTCTCCAGCTTCCACTGTCCAATACGAAGTGGCGTCGGTTGGTCCCGCGCCCCACGCTTGCAAGTCCACGCGCCGCCGCCCACTGATGCCGAAAGCGGCTTCTAGGAACGCGCCATGTTCTGAGTCGCAGCTCTAAACGATGCGGACGCTAGAATATCGCGTCACAGACATCCACAGCAATAAAAAAGATCAAAATACTGATACACAAAACAACACAAATGAATCTCAAAAAGCATTACGCTAAGTGAAAGAAGCAAAGCATAAAAGTCTACATGAAGTTCTAGAAAATGCAAAATTTATAGAGACAGAAAGTAGATCACTGGTTGCCTTGGGCTATGGGGCTAGAGGAAAGGATGATACAACAAGACACAGGATAATTTTTAGGGAGATGGAAATGCTTTAATCTTGATTCAATAGTAGTTATGCTACCGAAAAGCAATTTGGGGTCCTGCTGCCTGCCGCCACCCTCTAGGCAAAATTCCAGAAGCAAAGGTTTGGTGATAAAGAAAGTCTATCCAGTCACAGCTTCAATTACTTAAGCCTATCAATTAAGGCTAAACTCTAACACCTGGGCCCTGCTATCATTTCCCCCTGTTTTAATCACCTTATTTCTATAGGGCTAGTTACAAACTAAAACAGCATAAAATACAAAAACTACACAACTTTGGAAGAATGACAGGCTTCTGCCTCATAGCCTGTTCCCTCTAGAACACCCAAAGAATAAACCAGGGACCCTCTGCCAGGCCAGCCCAATCCTTTAGAAAAATAGGAAGCCCCACACTTACACCACACACGAGAATAAACTCAAGATGGATTAAAGACTTAAATGTAAGCCATGACACCATAAAAGTCCTAGAGGAAAACATAGGCAGGAAAATTTCAGATATCCTACGTAACAATATCTTCACGGATACATCTCCTAAGACAAGAGAAATAAAGGAGAAAATAAACAAATGGGACTACATCAAACTAAAAAGTTTCTGCTCAACAGAAGGAAACATCAGCAAGATGGAAAGGAAACCAACCATATGGGAAAACATATTTGCCAATGATATCACAGACAGGGGACTGATCTCCAAAATATATAAAGAGCTTATACAACTCAACACCAAGAAAACAAACAACCCAATTAAAAAATGGGCAAAGGACCTGAACAAACACTTCTCCAAAGAGGACATACAGAAGGTCCATAGGCACATGAAAAAATGCTCAACATCATTAGCCATCAGGGAGATGCAAGTAAAAACCACAATGAGATACCACTTTACACCTGTCAGAATGGCCATCATCAACAAATCAACAAACAACAAGTGCTGGCGAGGATGTGGAGAAACGGGAACCCTACTGCACTGTTGGTGGGAATGCAGACTGGTGCAGCCACTATGGAAAACAGTATGGAATTACCTCAAAAAACTAAAAATGGAACTGCCTTTTGAACCAGCGATTCCACTGCTAGGATTATACCCGAAAAATCCTAAAACACTAACTCAAAAAAACCTATGCACCCCTATGTTCATAGCAGCCTTGTTTACAATAGCTAAGTGCTGGAAACAGCCTAAGTGCCCATCTGTAGATGAGTGGATCAAAAAACTGTGGTACATTTACACAATGGAAGACTATGTAGCATAAAGAAAGAAGGAACTCCTGCCATTTGTGTCAACATGGATGGAACTAGAGAGAATTATGCTTAGTGAAATAAGCCAGGCAAAGAAAGCAAAATACCATATGATACCACCTAATACAGGAAACTAAAGAGCAACATAAATGAACTAAATAGGCAAAGACTAGAATAGTAGTCAGTAGGGGGGAGGGGGGAGGGAGAGAAGGGGATAAGTAAGGGAAGGGTCCAGTCAGGGAACGTGTATGAGTGACTCATGGACATGGACAACGGGGAGGGATATGATTGTGGGAGAAGGGATGGGCTGGGAGCGGGGAGCAATGGGGGAAAAATGGGACAACTGTAATTGAAAAACCAAAAAATAAAATTAAAAAAAAATAAAAGAAAATATCAGAGAGCACTCAAATTTCTGTTCTTATATTTTCAAACCTTTATGAAAATAATTAAACCACATTATAAAACAATTGCAGAAAAGTGGGGAAAAATTATTTTATACCATCACATTAACCAGCCATATTCACAATTTTAGTGCTTTTCCATTTTGTGTTTTCCTGTGCATTAAACAAGGGTTTCATTCATTTGTACATTCTTATATCTAGCTCTGCTTTTTCTTTGTATAAAAAGCATTTTCATGTTATATACATTTTAGAATTATTTTTAAAAATATATTTTGCCCTGGTTGGTGTGGCTCAGTGGATTGAGCGCTGGCCTATGAAGCAAAGAATCACTGGTTTGATTTCCAGTCAGAGCACATGCCTGGGTTGCAGGCCAGGTCCCCACTTGGGGGTGTGCGAGAGGCAGTCGACTGATGTAGCTCTCACACATCAGTGTTTCTCTCCCTTTCTTTCTCCTTCCCTTCCTCTCTTCCTCTCTCTAAAATACTGTAAATCAATAAAATCTTTAAAAAATATGTATATTATTGATTATGCTATTAGGGTTGTCCTGATTTTTTCCCCCTTTGCCCCCTCTGCTTGGTACCCCTATTCCCTCCATGAACCTCCCCCCCTCTTAGTTCATATTCATGGATTATACTTGTACATTCTTTGGCTTCACATTTCCTATACTATTCTTAACATCTCCCTATCTACTTTGTACCTACCAATTTATGCTTTTTAATCCCGGCACCTTTCCCCCCCATTCTCCCCCTACCCTCCATCTGATAACCCTCCGTATGATCTCCATATCTGTGATTCTGTTCCTGTTCTGGTTGTTTGCCTAATTTGTTTTTTAGATTTAGTTGTTGATAGTCATGAATTTGTTACCATTTTAATATTCATAGTTTTGATCTCCTTTTTCTTAAATAAGTCCCATTAACATTTCATATAATAATGACTTGGTGATGATGAACTCTTTTAGTTTTATCTTGTCTGGGAAACACTTTATCTGCCCTTCCATTCTAAACTAACTTTGCTGGATAGAGTAATCTAGGTTGTAGGTTCTTGCTTTTCATCACTTTGAATACTTCTTGCCAGTCTCTTCTTGCCTGCAAAGTTTCTTTTGAGAAATCAGCTGATAGTCTTATTGGAACTCTTTGTAGGTAACTCTCTGCTTTTCTCTTGCTGCTTTTAAGATTCTCTCTTTATCTTTTACCTTTGGCACTTTAATTATGTGATGTGTTGGTGTGGTCCTCTTTGGGTCCAACTTGTTTGGGACTCTCTGTGTTTCCTGGACTTGTATGTCTTATTTTCTTCATCAAATTAGGGAAGTTTTCTTACATTATTTTTTCAAATAAGTTTTCAATTTCTTGCTCTTCCTCTTCTGCTTCTGGCACTGCTAAGATTCAAGAGTTGGTATGTTTGGAGATGTTCAAGAGGCTTATTCTCTCATTTTTTTTGAATTATTTTTTCTTCTGGCTGTTCTGATTGAATGCTTTTTTCTTCCTTATGTGTCAAATTGTTGATTTGATAAGCAGTTTCATCCCCTCCACTGTTAGTTCCCTGTAGATTTTTCTTTTTTGCACTTAATGTAACCTTCACTTCTGCTGGGTCTTTTTTATGTTGTTGCTGTACTTAGTGAATTCTTTGAAAATCCTGATAACCAGTGTTTTGAACCCTGCATCTGATAGGTTAGTTATCTCCTTTTTAAAAAAATTCTTTTTCTGGAGTTTTGATTTATTCTTTCATTTGGGTCATGTTTGTCTCCTCATTTTGGCAGCCTCCCTGTGTTTATTTCTGTGTATTAGGTAGACCTGCATCAACTACCTGTCTTAGTAGTGTGGCCTGTTGTAGAAGAGTGGATCTGTAAATTGTCTGGGGCAGAACCTTAGGTGATCACCAGGTTTGGGCAACTTGTTTCACCATGTTGTGGCTCTGTGGTGGCAGGGCTCGGAGAGGGGACATTGCTGCTGCTTGGCTTATGGAGAAGCCGTCTCCCAGCACTCGCCCTATTTGCAGTCTCCTCATTTTCTCCCTGTATTCCACTTGTGCCCTTCCATCTGTTACCCTGGTGCTGAATTCCAGAGCGGGTAGTTGTGTGTAAGTCCTAAGTTCGTGCCAGTAGGACAAGTCTCCTGATAATCCAGCAGTTTCTTCTACCGCCCCAACCCACACTGGTTTTTACAGCCAGAAGTTAATGGGGATTTATCTTTCTGGTGCTGGAACCCTGGGCTGCTGGGTTGTCTGGTTTTGGACTGAATTCCTTGCTCCCAAGGTGTCCCTCCTGATTTTATCCATTGTACGTGAAGGTGGGACCACCCGTTCTGCCGCCTCTCCACACCACTCCCACAGTTGCATTCTACTCCTGTGACTCCATTTCCCTCTGCGGCTCTTCACCTCTCTCTGCATCTCAGCCCCTCCTACCTGTCTGGATGAATGTGGCTTCTTTAAATCCTTGGTTGTCAGACTACCTACCATACAGCTTGATTTTCTGGTGGTTCTGGTTGATATTTGTTTTGTAGTCTAGATGTAATTTTTTTCCTGTAGTTGTGCAAGGAGGTGAGGTGTGTTTATTACCTATGCCTCCATCTTGACCAGAAGTCACATTTTAGAATTATTTTTAATAGTTGTGTATATAAACCAATGGATTTGTCATATTTCATAGAGGTTGTTTCCAAATGTTTATTTTATGAATGTCAGTTGAGCATTCCCCTTCTACGCTGCCCGTATTTCAATTTTTTTCCTCTTAGTATAGACTTTCAGAAGAGGAAACTGGGCCAAATGATGTTTTTTATTTTTTAAATTTTTACTTTTTGTATTTTATTATTGAAAATATTACAGGTGTTCTCATTCAAAGGATGTTTTTATGGCTCTTTACACTGCCAAATTGCCTACCAGTTTTACACACCAATTACCAGCTCTAGATATTACCATGGTTTTATATTTCTGTGTATTTAAGAAGTTACCAAAAGTTTTCAAAAACAAATTACATTGTTGTTTTGATGTGAAAAGTTTGGGTTACTTAGGAAGTTAAGTATTTCCCCCTGTACTTGCTTATTTGTGATATTTACTGTTTCATGAATTTTATTTCTCTCCTCTTCTTCAACTGTTGGTTTTTTTAAAAAAGGAATCACAGTGGTGGAGAGCAGGGCTCAGTCCACACCTTGCATTCGTGTCTAGGAGTCATGAATGTGGACAGGTGCTGTCACCTTGCTGAGATTTAATTGCCATTTTGTGACATTTGGAAGACGTTTTTTTATTTTTGGGAATTCAAAAATTTTTTCCATGGTCATTTCTTTTCTCAATTTAGAGAACTTTCCTCACCTTTTCAGAGGTTTAATGTTTTTCTTCTGGTTTAAAAAGTATTTTATCTCCTTACTCTACCTAGATTTTATTTTACATTCTCAGATCTTTTTAAAACTGAAGAATTTTCTTGTTGTCTGTGCTTATTATGGAGACATAACAGATATTCCTCAGAAATGAAATCTCTCACATTTGAAATTTTAAAATTGACGCTGCATTGGGATAATCATGTCTAAATAATTTGTTAATGTCTTTATCTAAATTGTTTTTATTTTAGAATCAGGTCAGAATTTATTAGATATATTAGCTTGTGTTTGAATGGTCATTTGTTAGGTTTTGGATATTATAAGCGATTTTATTTGTTTAGATGTAGTTGGTGAGATATTTATTTCTGATGTTTTTCCTAAAGATGAATTTTATATAGGAATCTGTATCTCAAAAAATCACGTGGACTTGTGTACAGAGTGTCTAGGGAGCAATTAGAAGGGCAATCTGTTAAATCTTTTGCCTCAAGGCAAAACCATTAGGTGTGCTGTGTATGAGCCTCAAGGGGTGTAAATAACTAAACCATTCTTGTAATCATCAGTTTCCTTTCATTTCAAGACATCTGTAAAATCTTTAATCAGTGGAAGAATCAGAGGAAGTGGACATATTTGATCCACAGATTGTTTTCCCTCACCTGATTATTTTAAGAAAGCATATTTCAGAATTTACAAATTACTGGTTGAGTTATTAGGCATATGAACTTTGAATTTCATTTCCCATTTTGATGTGAGCATCCTGAAGTTTTGTTATGATTTAAATGTAAGTAGATCTCTTTTAAAAGAGGTTATAAAAGAGATCTATTATTGTTTTTTTGTTGCTGTTGACTTATTAGAGTTTAGGAGCAAATGAATTCTATTTATGGATGATAGATTTCTCACTGCCATAAGACCATCCACAGAAATGAGTAGCATTCAGTGTGTTTCGTATATTAATTTGGGGGTATTATTAAAAGGAAGGAATTTTTCTTTTTCTTACTACTATTGTACATAAACACTATTTCAACATGGGGAAGTCTTTTCCACCTTAAAAAAATCCTTTAACACAGCCTTCCCATTCCGTTCCTTCTCTTAGTTACCTGATTTTTTTTTCTTTTACATAACCAAATTTCTTGAGAAAGTGATTATACTATATTTTTTCACCTCCCACTTCACTCTTCTACCTTCTGCACTCTGGCTTCTGCCCTGTCATTCCTCTGAAGCTGTACCAGTTAAGGATACCAGTGTTACTGACTGGGGTAGGTTTTCCTTATGCTTCATTTATTTGACAGCTCGACAATACTCAACAGAGCTGACCATTCTTCCTCGTAACACAGTCTTTACTTGACTTTCATAAATCGAAGCTCTTTTGGTTTTTCTCTTATTTCTCTGCTAACTCCAGTCTTCTTTATGGGGTCACCTTCTTTTACCCATTTTTCTGGGCCCTTTTCTTACACAAACAAGCTTCAAATCTTTCCTACTCCTGAGCCCCAGTCTGCTGTAGTTCACTGAAGATCTTTATTTGCTTATCACACTTGTGCCTCAGACTATTTTTCTTCCAAAGCTGCCTTTCTCTGTTCCATACCCAGGGTACCACCATCTACTCAGTTGTTCAAGCCAGAAAATTCCATTAGTGTGTTATCATGTCTCTCACCTTAGTATGTTTTAAACAAGTTTTTTTCTTCACTACTGCTGCTACCCTGAGTCCAACCATAATTTGTCTGGTTAGTTGCAGTAACGTTTTGCCATCTCCTCTTGCCACACTACAACTAACCCATCCTCTATACTGTACTCAAGTGATTTTTAAAAAGCAGTTATGGTTATGTTCGTTCCCTACTTAAAATTCCTTTTAAGGCCAAAGTCTAAAATTTTTACTTAATTGTTTACAAGACACTTCATGATCTAGGCCTGCCTACATCTTTTAATCTTGTATCTTGCTCCCCCCCATCCTTCAACAGAGAGGATGTTTCTCTTTTGATATCTAATATTTGTAGAATTGAAATTATAGGATGTAGTAGAAATGAATATTTTGTTTTTAAATATTGCTTTTAAAAATTATTGTTAATTCTTCGTGTTCTTTATATATTGGCAGCCCAATTTATGCATATATATTCATTGAGATAGTATTGTTAACATGTTTGTAAATTGTAAATATAATGTAATAGATTGTTCCTACTTTTTGCTTTCTTCCATCATTACTTTTGCTCCTGTCTACATGATGATAAACTATACCTGTGGTAATAATTGTGTGGGAATGTTGGGGTAGAATGGACATGATTTTCCATTTTGGAGTGTTATTTGAATAGGAAATTAGAAAACAGTCCTTAACACAAACCATTATGATGGTAGTGATATGTTTAGAAGGAAAGGTTGCTTAGAACCTGGTCTGGATCATCTGTCTTTTTCAATTCTTTACCCTTGTGTTTTCAGCTTGCATTTTAAGAAGGCATATAGTGACCATGGAATTATTTCCTACTTATATTTAATTTATGGATTAACTCAGAGAATATGCTATTTTAACAATACTTATGGCATTTATTCATATTTTCATACAACCCTTTTGTGTGTAGGAGCAAAGTTAGTGCCAAACACTGCTGTCATGTGTGGAAGACCACTGTCTTGTGATTAGAGACATCCATTGCATCTATTGTAATATGAAATTTGAATACTCTAGTTAAGTCATGAATTAAAACCATTCATGCTCAGTGGAACAAAATTGTTGGTCAGGGACATTCTGAAAAAGAAAAGTAATGAGAGTTGGGACCAGCCAGCCTTACAAGATATTAAAGTATATTATTAAGTTAACATTAATTAAAATTATGAAGGTCTGTGTACAGATCTACAGATAAATGAAAAAAATATGAAGACTGGAGAGAGACCCCAAAACATACAAAACAAAATAAAATTGATGTCTTAAATCAGTGAAATTTATTTAGTAAATGGTTTTGGGATAACTGGGGAGCCATCTGAAAAAAATAAAAGTTGGATCTATAATTTATACTTCCACCAGAATGAATTTTAAGTGGATCTGCTTTATTTTAAAAAATATTTTAAAATGATTTTATTTATTTATTACTAGAGAGAGCAGAAGGGAGGGAGAAAGAGAGGGAAAGAAACGTCTATGTGAGAGAGAAACATCCATTGATCGGCTGCCTTCTGCACACCCCCACCTGGGGACTGAACCTGCAACCCCAGGCATGTGCCCTGACCAGGAAGCAGACCAGGAGACTGTTCTCCTTGTGGAATGACACCCAACCAGCTGAGCCACACTGGTCACGGCTTAACTGGATCAACTTTAACTATAAAAAGTAAAGTCATAACAGAAATAGAATTAAACCAGAGAGAGACTTTTTGTAATTTAGAATGAAAGTTTTTCCAAGTTTGCTGTAAACCTCTGAAGCAATTAAAGAAAAGGATTCATAAATTAGGCTTTATAAAATAAAAGTTTCTGCATATTGAAAAAAAAACCCACAAGCAAAGTCAGAAGACAAGTTGAAAAACATAAGTCATCAAAGATAATGGGCAAATTTCCTTAATGTATTAAATTTTATAAATCAAGAAAAAAACCCAACAATCCACTAAGAAAATGGACAAAGGATATGTATGGAGATTTCATAGAAATGAGATATAACTGGCTCTAAGTCAAAAGGTGCTTACTTTATAAGAAAAATGCAAATTAATATCATACCAAATGCCATTAAAAAAAAACTCTCACTTTGATAAAAAATAAAATAAAAATTTAACAGATTGTTAGCCTGATTATAGAGATAGGCACTCATACATTGTTGGTGGGAATATAAACTGGAACAGTCTTTATGGAGGGAAATTTGACAACATCCATTAGAATAATAATTGCACAGACCTCTGACCCAACAGTACCACATCCAGGAATTTATCTTAGGCTATATTGAAGTGAAGTAGTTTATAGAAGCATTGTTTATAGTAGCAAAACACTACAAACAACCTAAATGTTCATTATGGAAAACTCGTTAAAAAATTATGGTCAAGTCACATAATGGAATACTGTGCACTTATAAAAAAGAATGAGGAAACGGTACTGATGTGGAATGATGTATATATATGTTAAATGAAAAGAAGATGTAAGGTATTGTGTAATGCTGCCATTTGAGTAGAAAGGAGAAAAAATATACAGGCATTTATATGCTGCTTGTATAAGCATATAGCATCATTGGGAAGGATAACCTTGAGTTGCCTTGAGAGAGGTTGGTGGCGGGAATTCCTTCAAATTTTTTAAAGTTTTAAACAATCAGAAAAAATTAAATAAAAAATAGAAAGGTTGATAATGGAAAAAAATACAATAAAAAAATAGAAAGGTAAAGAAAGAACAGTTTGGAAGTTAACAGAGTCTATATATTCAGTTTATCAATTCAGAAATCTTTTTATTTCTTACTGCAATTTCTTGGGCTAGACCTTGTGAAGGGAATTCTTTTTCTGTCTTGTGAAGTGTGTTTTATTGCTTCTCTTTTCTCTTAAACCTTTATTGTCTAAACAACTGGATGGAAGTAGGCTATCATCCTAAAATGATAGGCATTTACTTGTGGTCGAGTAATCCATTGCCTTTTACAGTTTCATTTTTCCAGAGAGTCCTTTGGCTAGTTTTGAGTTGATAACTGTATGAAGACAAAGAATTTGAGACGACACAAAAAACCGAACCTCTTCTTTTCTAGTGCGTATCTGAAAAACAGCTTCTTTAGGGATTTTTAAATTTCCAGTGGTTTTTACCTTGTGAGTGGTGTCTTTCATGAGGGATAGATTCTGTTTGGATCCATCTTTTATAGAATATCAGGGAAAACAAAGCAGGATGATTCTTCCTATATACAATGCCTTTCCAAGACAATAAACAGCCCCCTGCAAAAACTTTTGTACTCTGGTGATATACTGAACATGGAAGTATGCTTAACTGTAGCTTGACATTATTAGCATGTCCAAGACTTAGTATAGGTAGGAGAACCAGTTACTACTATTAGAAAGGAACTAAAAGGACTATTAGCAATGCAAATGTCAAGTTACATCTGATAGATAGTAAGCAAAATGTTAAGCCTGTTTGTGTGATATTTAAGATGAGAAAATGACTTTGTCTATTTCTTATGACTTTGAATAGCCTTGGGAACTATTTTGTCCTGTTTATCACTATCCTCATTTTGTGTAGCTTTAAATAATTCTCAGGATTTGGACAGTCAATCGTTAGTTAAGTACTCTCTTGTAGTAGTAGTAGAGCTCCAGAAAATGTTCCTAACAGTTAGCATCTATAGTATGGTTTCCTCACCATATTTAAATCTAGTTTTTGGAAATACTAGTACTGTAATGTCCATTCACAGTTCTTAGGACTTCACATCTTGACAAAACTGGGCGTATTGAGAGTATTATTGCACCAGGGACAGCATCCTCTGTATAGTCTAGGAGTCCTTTCTGAGTGTCAAGTCAGGAGGTTCAAGTGCAGCAAATGCTGAGCCAGGTTCGATTGTCTGGCATTATAGTAGGTGTTCAAGAAATATTAGTTTATTGGAAAATGTTGCCTGGAGCCCAGGTCAATTATACTCCCGTGCACTGACTATTGAGTCTTCTTCAGCTATGACTTTTGCTCTCTGGTTTTTGTGCCAGCAAATACCAACCCCCAGTTTCAAATCGTCATTGCAAGCATGAACACCTTCATGTTTATAAACACTTAACTATTCTGCGTGGCATGTGATAGATACACTTGAAGAATGAATCATTCTAGGACTCATTTTAAAAGAATACCATTGCAATTTTTTAAAACGTGAAAATTATGTCCAAGTTTTCCTTTTGCATATGACAAAATTGAATTTGCTTAAAGTAAGGTACATGTGTCCTGCACAAAGAGCTTAAAGTAACTAACACTGTGATGCATGTCAATGGCTTCATCTTAAAGGATGAGGGAAGGCACACACACAGGCCTCAGTGGTGAGCAGTTGTCTGCAGTTTATTTTGTTCTAGTCTGAGACATGTGGTCTTTTGCCTGTGGAAAACTAGCATGCAGTATATTAACTTCTTTGATCATTGGAGTGATATTTTTTTCGCTCTTGTTCAGCTGGAATTCCATATAGTCAGCTTTTGAATGCCACGAGAAGGGCTATTTTTTATTTTAGTAATTGAGACATTTCTGTAGTGTGGAGTGAATAGATCCCTCCATTACAGTGCATTATGTAGTTTACTGTGTGGATAAATGTAATACAATCCATTCAAAACAAACTTAAAATTTACTAGGGCTTTTGATGTAGAAGTGGAATGAAGATATCTTTCTTGATATAACAGATGAAGGTGGTTGTAGCTAACATGTGTTATGTTAGTAAAGGTCCACCTGCTAAAGTTTTTGTTCTTTGTTGGGGGATAGAAACTAGAGTGATACAGATATGCTAGGAAAATGAGAACTGGAATGCAGGCCAAAAGCTGATCTGTTCCAGATGAATGCAACCAAGACTAAGTAGCATCATGTTCATCTGATAGACAAGTGTGGCTGCTGGTGGTTGGTCCTCTATGCTCTATTATGCACATTTTTCCTGTGTACACACAGTTGCCAGTCATTTGGTGATAAAATAGCCAGAATACACATCTTTTCTATTTTAGAGCAGTAAGAGATAATCCTTTCCAGTTCAACCTGCATCTGATATTTTTGCAAAGGAATTATGTGAGTACCCTACTGCCCTTGCTTTTGGTATCCCCATCAACATTCATCATTTTAAGAAATGATGCATTTATAATTAAGTATTTGCCGGTAGTTACACAGCAATCAGTGACAAAATTAACTGGACTCTTGATGGAGCCAATTCTCTCTTCCTTTAGCAATTGTTTTCAGTTTCCCAAAAGGTGCTATACCATAAGCAATATGATGCTTTTTAGAAAGAAATTTGGTGTTTGGGTAACTTTCCAGGTTAAGTTACTCTAAATTCAAAGTAATGGATCTAGTTCTTTTTTTGTTTTCTTTTTAATCCTCACCCAAGGTTATACCTCTAGGGAGACAGGAAGCAGGGAGAGAGAGAAACGTTGATCTGCTGCCTCCCATACACACCCTGACAGGGGATCGAACCTGCAACCCAGGCATGTGCCCTGACTGTGAATCAAGCCTGCAACCTTTTGGTATACAGGGCAGTGCTCCAACCAGCTGAGCCACCCGGCTAGCCCTGGATCTAGTTCTTAATCTGAAGGAGGTACAGTGAATACAGTGTATCCAAAAGTCTAAAATGCAACTTACATCCTACTTAAAAATAAGTTTATCCAGTTTATTTTTTTAAAGTTTCAGACACCCTGTGTTTTGTTTCTATTTAGGATTTCTTTTTCTTTTAAATCTTAGGCATAGTCCTAAAATAACTAGTCAACAGAAAGACTAGGCAGCTGACAAGCAGCTCCTTCCTCACTAGGTCAAAGATCTGGGCAGCTTGGAGCTACACCTTCAGTTTAGGGAGCTGGGAAAAGAATGAAAGGCAGTTGATGAAAGTGGAGGATGTGTGGCTGGCGGGAGCAGCTGGCTGTAGTCAGAGTTGAAATCTTGATCTTGTTTTGAGTAAATGAAGGCCTGGAAAGGTTGATGAATAATAATAAATAATATTGTATTATTTTAACAGTTCTTATTTTAATCCGGTACCTAATGATGTATATATATTTTTTCTTATGCATGCTAATACCTTTTAGGATTGGCTTAAGTTATACAGTGTCTTAGTTAGAAAAATGAAAAATGATGCTAGATTCAGTAATATTTCTGATGAAAACTAGTATTTCAGTGGCACTTTAAAACATTTGCCAGGTAAGGATCAGGTATACAGTGTTAAAATATTACTCTCCTTGCTAAAACAGAGAATCTCTGATCTTTATCGATATCTTCCAAACTGATGAAACATTTTTTGAAACAAGTATGGTAGTAAAAAGTATACATAGCTCTGTGAGTCTGGGCTGGGAGGAAAGAAGGTTCACAAAGCATAAAAGAATAGCACACTCCCACAAAACCTTATGAATAGTTGCTTTCATTTTTTACATTTGTATTTGAATTCAGGAGATTACAGAGTTAAAATGTTAAGATTGACAGGTGGCCAGTTTGGCAGTCATTATTTGTTTCCTGGAGAGACTGAATTTAGGTGGGATGTTGGAATCTTTGTGTCCCCAAAGCTGCTTATGTGACTGTTAGGTCCATTGAGCCACATGTAAGTGCTTTTCATGTTTTTCACACTTTAGCCCTCTACTTTGAATAAATCTTATGAGGAAGATCCTGCAGTCATAGGGATTGACTAGATGATCTGTGCAGCCCTCTCCATCTCTTAAGAGGTGGACAGTCTCCCATCCCCAGTGGTAGGACTCCATCAACACGGCACAGCCCAGCTGCTGGTTAGTGGTGTTTGGTATATTCTGTGTAAGATGGCAGTTATATATTTTCAGAAAGGTTTTAATAAAAAATGGTAAAAATAGAAATATTTTAGTGTTTAAAGGAGTTTTCCAAAGCCAGTGCATGCTGTTGGGTTGTCAGGGAAGTGCTCAGTTTCCTTTTGAGTTTTAAATCACTTTCATGGATGCCCACAATGGAAACTTAACTATTTCAAGGCGGCGTGGTGATGAGAAAAATAATAAAAGGCATCATGATTTGATAGAAAGAACACTTGTCTTGTTGTTAGACTTGTTTGGATCCTGCTTCTAGCACTTACTACATTTGTCACCTGGCCAAGTATTTTAACTTCTCTGGGCCTCAGTTGCATTAACTGAGATAATTTATGTCTAGTATCTAGGTCAGTGCATGGTGCTTTATCTGCTGGTTTGGCCAAAAAGTTCGTATGTTACTTTCTGTAAAATAAAGGACATTTTTCATTTTCACTAATCACTATTGATTTGGGTATTTTGACTATCTCCCACTATTGGCTTCTAGTGCATAGAAGCCTGGGGTGCTGCTAAACTTTTTCCAGTGCATAAGACAGCCCCACTGCAAGTTTGGCCAAAATGTCAGTAGTACCAAGAAACTTCACAAACACTGTTGACACATTTGATCAGTCACAGCACCTTCTCCATGCACTGCACAAATCCTTTTTTGCATTTGAGTTGTGTTTTTACTTTTCTTGAAATAATAAAGCATAATATGCTGAAAATGCATATTTTCTTCCATCTTCAGTATTAAAATGGCTGCACAAAAATTCACCGGCTTTGATAAGGTTTTTTTAAATGCATGCTGATACATCAGCTGTCACAATACAATCTAACAAAATTGTTTCGAATGAAGTTACGGACAACTAAGCACTACTAGAGCCATCATATAGAAAAAAACCAAACGAACTTTTCAGCCAGTCTAATGTGTTAATTCTCTTTTTCTCCTTCATTGTTTCATGGTGGAATGCACATATTCTGTACAGCACATGCTGTCTCATATAACCAGACAGAGTAGTGTACTTGGCTCCACCGATTACCTGATCTCAGTGCTTTTGAGGGCCTGCTCTCAGCCCGTGCCCCAGGGTCACAGGGGTGTGCATAACCCTGCTAGCCATGGCTATGCCCAGTTATTGGGGTTTTACAGAGCAGCTAACTTGGCTCTCTGTCTTTTGAATAGTGGCAGATACCCCAGACTGCTGGTGCCTATTCTGATACAGTTTTCCAGTTCCAGAGGTCAGGGTTTGCACTCATGTTCAGGAGAGGGCCTTCCTGATAGCCACACCACTTGGAGTGGTAGGCATAGTAGGCACAGGACATAGAGGGAACAGTGGCCCTGTTACCCAGCAATTGAATGCTGCTAAATACGGGAAAATCTCAAGCTAAAGATGAGAGGGAACTATTTGTGGCCTAGTGTGCATTTGGCTTTTATAAATTGCATCTAATTGAGAACACATTTTTCTGCTTTGAAGTTTTGAAAAGCTTTGCCTACATTCCAGATTGATGTCTGTCTGCCCCGAGCTTGCTATTTGTTTAAAGTACTACATCGCAGAAACAGAGACCTCTTAGAGACCTTTGGTTTGTCCCCAGTGCATCAGTGGACATTTCTCTTCCTACTTCTGAGTGATTTTGCCTTTGCCTTTGTGCCTTGGCAAGGTTTTTCCTTTCTCTTTGTTTGAAGAAGGGTTAATACTTTCAGTTGAGCCATTGCTTTTTCACATGGATCAGTGATGTAAAGCTTTCTTCTCAGCAGGTGTGGAGCAATGAATAGTCTTTTTAATTTCATTTTTTATTTACATTTTTTCTAACCTCTTCTACAACAAATGGTGAAACTCCATGTCCATACTCTTTTTTTCAGTCAATTGTTAATGGTTTTCCCATACTTCCCAGCTGCTTATCATGGGCACAGCTGACAAAACCCGAAGAGCCTTTCTAGTAAGGTGAGCTGAGCTGGCGTTTGAGTAGTACAAAGGGCTTTGGCATAGAATTAAAGCTTTGACAAAGTGAACAAATGTAAAGGCAGCTGGAAACTTGAGTGTTGCTAATCAGGAATATATTTCGCGATACTGCAGTTTCCAAAAATGTGTGTGTTTAAGCAGAATAATCCAGCAACTTGTGTGTTAATAGATTTTTCCTGTTTTAAAATCCCTTTGCATGGATTAAAAAAATGTTTTTCATATCTTTGACTATCTTTCTCAAAGTATGTTATTACTAATTCTCCTTTTCTTATATTTTTGCATCCCAGCAAAATTACTTAACTTTTGAGGTTCTTTTTACTATTTGCTCTTCCCAAATGCCCTCCATCCAACTCAGTTATTAAGGCACATCCCTTTATTTTTAGTTGCTAAGACTTTTCAAGGGATCATTTGCTTTTATTGTTTTATTTATGACATTGATAATAAATACTATGTGAATTCAAAGGGACTTGTTCTGACAGTTGAGAGTTTACCCCTCCTCTGCTGGTAGTTGTTGTGTCTGAAAACAGCTTTCTACAGTAGATTGGCCATCTGCTTTTGGGAGAAATACACACTTTCCGCAAATCAACAAATGGGTTATATCAGTAATAAGGTACAGTAATCTGCTCCCTCCAGAAAAGTGTGTTTATACAATTTGCCTGAAAACCAGCGTTGTGTCCATTCCATGTTCTCCTCCAGGCATCATGCTGGTGAAACTTAAATTATTTTAATTAATACCCTGCGCTATTAAGAAGTAATGGAGTATTTTAAATGCAGGAAATAGAGAAAAAGGGTAAAGCAAGCAGTACTTATGAGATTCAAATGTAGAAGTTACGAAATAGGAAAGTGCTTTTTAGTTAACTGGGGTGCTTATAACTGTCTATACTCTAGAACTATAAGGCAAAAGCACTTCACGTGTTGAACACTGGACAGATATGTTTAAGATTAGTTTGAGTTAATGGCCTATGAAAACTACTTTGAAAAACAAAACAAACACACATCCCAAATCGTCATCTCTTCCTTTTCCTCTTGAAAGATGGAAGAAGGAACAGTTTGCATTTTAAAACTGCTTGATGAGCAGAACTTCTTGAAATAGCTGAACAGTGCCCAACATATCAAAAAATTTTTTTTAAGATGTAAGAATACTTTTCAAATTGGGAAATATTTGGAATGCTTTAGAGGTAACACTGTTGTTCTAGGAGAGGGCTCAGTTGAAATGCTTATTGCAAACCTGCTGGGTAATGATGATGCTGTTGCTGATATAATAATAATAGTAACAGCCATTACTATTATAGTAAGTGCTACATGCTGTTCTATGAGCTTTGCATATATTAAAATTAGGATATACATAAGGAACTGAGGTACAAATATTAACTAACTTGTCCATTGTCACACAGCTGGTAAATGGTGGAACTGGAATTTGAGCCCACACAAAGGCAAAAAAAAAAATCATCTATGCTCATAGCCACTTATCTGTGCAGTGAACTGAGAGAGGCTTTAGGTTTTCTTGGGTTAGAATTGTGACTTTGGGTATGTTGCTATTAGGAAATCTTAAAATGGAAATATATATGTTTACACAGAGGTAGGAATAATTGTGAAATTGACAGCTTCACAATTGAAGTTGGGAAATTCTGAATTTGGTTCTTTAGTGAGCAAAAAGACCTCCTGCATTTGTCACTTAAAGATTCATAAATGCATTTTGGCATACTGGGACACTTGTCCCAAACTCATTTAAGAAGGAGAAATGAGAAAAGAGACAAAGATGAAAGTCACCATCTGTCAGTGAACCGATGGTCTGTTCTTCTGCCCTTGAGGCATTCCCTGTGGCTCCTCCTCTTGAGAGCTCCTCCAACCTAGTTGAGCTTTTCCTTTTAGGAAGCCGCTCCTCACCTGGAGCTTGTCCTAGTGCCACACTTGTGTACTGAAGTGGAAGTGTACTTTCCTTACAGCTTTAATTAAGGACTCTGCAACTTAACAGAGAAGATAGGGAAATGAAGTTTGCAGTGATTTAAAGACTAAATGCATTTGGAAACTGTTTTCGTGGAGGGGAAAAAAATCCCAGTTAAGATCTCATAATACGGTTTTGACAGATTTAAATCCATTCTGTTTTTGTCTACTCTGTGCCTGTGTTGGTCTTCTGTGAAGCTGTCATTAGAGGTTAGAGCAGGCCACAGGTATATCTTGATGAAGACATGCTGGGCTGACAGTAGTTCCTTAGCCATGTGCCATATATACACTAACCTTGATGCAGAAAAAGTGCCTGTGGTTTTTGATCTGGAAACCAAAAAAAGCAGACTTTTAGCCAATCTGAGAAATTTCTATAATAAGCACATGCTGTTAGTGACATTTCTTGTGGGCATCTGCAGCGTGAGGCAGAATCCCTCCCTCCTCCCTCCCTCCCTCCCTTCCCTTATTTGCTAGTAAGACCTCTCTTCATTTCCTGTCCTTTTTCCTTCACTCTATGCTGGCCAGTCTGCCTACCTACCTGTAGTACGCCCTATCTTTGCAAAAGAATTCCAGGGCTGCTAGCATGCCATAATGAAGATAGTATGACATTTTAGAATTGTGTTTACCATATTTATTTTTGAAAGTTCTTTTTTAAAAATAAGGCTATTCATTACGACTCGCGTCAGCAGCCGTCCGTCTCGAGAGACGATGGTGTAGCTTCTTAAGTGTCTATCTGCACCGCCGAGAATGGTTGTGTAGTCCGACTCGGGAGTGACACGGTATCTGTCTCCTCCCGTGTTGAATCGACATCTTACGATGACGCTGGAGTGTCCTCTCCAGTGAAGCTGAAGCTACAGAGCCTGGGCAGGGTGATATGGAGGGTCTGCTGTTGCCCATGCAGCAGACCCCCCCTCTCTTCGCAGCTGAGGGATCCAAGGGAAAGACAGAGTCAATACAGCTTGGCTTCAGGTGCGCCGCAGGAGTTGCCGGTGTTGACTACAACGTCAAACCGCCTTAGGGACTCCGGCTCCGGATTTTCTGTCGGGGTTTACTCCCTTAGCCTTTCCCCTGAAGAGGTATGCCGCAAGGCAGCGGAGGTTTTTTGGAATCAGAGTTTTCCTTCTCTGATGTGCCCTGACTGGAAGATCGAACCAGCGACACTTAGCTCGCAGGCCGACGCTCAATCCACTGAGCCAAACCAGCCAGGGCAGTCATTACGACTATAAAGTTACTAAAATTAACATACATTTCTTATCCTTTTATGCCTTGTTTCATATGGAGGAAATTACTAGAATTCAGAAATAGTATGACTCACATTGTGCCAAACCACAATTCTTATTTTAGCTAAAATACCTTCAGATACCTTATTTTACCCCCTTTATTAACTGAGCTTATGATAAAGTTAATTTTTTTGTTTTGATTTTCAAATTTTTTTCTAAGTGGAAACATGATTTTCTGTTTCCCTGTGCTGCTTCTTCCTTTGTCCCTTGCTCTGGACAGCCCATACGTGATAATATTTTTACGAATGAGCATTGTCAGTTGGGTAGCAATCTCAAAAATAGTATTTTCCAGACTGCTTGGGCCAAGGCTCCTTTAGCAGCCCAGTGGGCTTTTATGGGGCTACCTCCATTTTGCATTTATTTTCCTTCAAGAGTGTTTTTTTTTTTTTCCCCCCCATTGGTTGATGAACCACTGTGTTTTAACATTGAAAATTTGATGAAATACTTCTTCCAGATAGATCTAAGAAACTATTTGAAATTGATAGGGTGATTGAAGCTATATGTAAGATACTCTTGTGCTTTCAAATTGTGTTTTCTAGTTATACTGACAAATTGGCAATGCTAAATATATAGCCCTTTATTTCTTTCAGTATTGTAACAGATGGAAAGCAACACATGGTGGTTGCATGCAGGCTAGCTACATACATACACCTACCTATGTTTCTCTCCCTTTTATCTAAAATGGTGTTTGAGATGTATGAGGGTTGTCCATGCAGGCTAGCTACATACATACACCTACCTATGTTTCTCTCCCTTTTATCTAAAATGGTGTTTGAGATGTATGAGGGTTGTCCAGGAGATATCTAGCCATGTGGTTAGAAAAATAGAGACATTTATTGAAGAACATACAAGATACAAGAAACACTGTACATAGGGTGATGACACCTCAGTCTCCTTCAAAGCAGGAACCTCGGGACCTCACACAGTCCTCCCAGTTGCCACCAGCTGCCTCGTCATATTTCCCTGAATGTCATCAACGGTCTGAAATCTCTTCCCTTTCTAAGGTGATTTTAGTTTTGGGAACATCCAGAAGTCTCAAGGCTCCAAACCTGGGCTCTAAGGGGGCTGAGTCACCTGGGTGATTTGCTGTTTCACCAAAAAACTGCACAAGACATGATGCATGAGTGGGTGCATTGTTGTGATGAAGTTGCCAATCCCCAGTTGCCCATAGCTATGGCCTTTTGAATCATTCTAATATTTCTGCAGAAGAATGTTCAAGTTGATGCAAAATTTGAAGCAGATTAGTTTCTCTACTCAGTTATTTTGAATGTGACAGCCACATAGTATACATGTTCACTTAATTGAGTTTACAAGTGAGGGAATACTGTACTGCCTTACTGACTGGTACAGTGAAGTTGTCATTGTTCACGCATGCACATTCCAGTCCACTCTCCTTGGCTGCCAGGTTACATTGATGTGGTACAAACCGTTCTTGTTATATTAACAATGGCTGGACTTTTTCTGGACAGACCTTGTATGTACTTATGCTGGAGTGTATTTTGCAGAAATTTATTATAATATGATATACGCTTCTATAGAGCATTCAGACAATATAGGAAACTGAAGAAGCAAAAAATCAATGGTTAACAGTTTGGTAAGCAGATTGATCACTGTTAGCAGTTTGGTAATACGCATTCATGTACACCTATGTACACACAACATGAGCATATATTATGTATGTACTTTCATTATGAAGTTATATAACACATGCCGTTTACCAGCCTTTGTATTTTTACTTAATACTTTGTTTTGTCTCTTTTTCCATATTAATGAATGATTTTTTAAAATGTCTGAATTGTATTCCATTTTATGTATATGCCGTAATCTGTTCCCTTTTTAATAGATATTTAGTTTTAACTATTTTGAACAATGCTACATAAACATATTTACACATTTATCTTCCCCACCTATCTTTTGGGGGCAAATATGTAGAAGTGGAATTGCTAATAAAATTTTCTTTTATTTTTTAATTTATTTTTTTTAAAGCTGATTTTGAGACACAGAGACATTGACTTGTTCTACTTATTGCTGCATTCATTGGTTGACTTTTGTATATGCCTTGGCTGGGGAATAAACCCGCAACCTTGGCATAATTATATTTTGGCTATGACAGTATATTAAGAAATATGTTATTTTGAATGGTCAGCATTCCCAGAAAGCTGATGAAATACTCCCCTTTAAAAATCGGCACTGTGCTCTTTTAGATTGAACATCCAGATATATAGGGCCAAAATGGTCCAGATTTCTGGACTTTGGGGTTCTTGGGTCTGTTTTCTAATAGTTTGTCTTCCTTATAAAACTTTTCTCAAACATGCCACTTTTAATCTGGAAGGAGCTTTGTAACAAGATAACCACCCTTGTTATAGGATGTATAGAATAGAAGCAAACAGCCTGTGCATCAAAATTTGTGAAGTGTTCTAGTTATAGGGAAGTTGTTGACAGTTTGTATTTAGCATAGGTAAGGACTTTCTTTTTAGTCTTAGGACATCTATATTATGTCTATGTTCTGCTGGATTAAATTATTTCTACTACAAAGCAGCAGTTTACTCCTGAATGTAGGAGACAAGGCCATATAAATTGAGATAAAAAGCAGGTTTTTATAATTAAAAAATTTCCCTCCTTCCAGTTAGTGGAACTGCTTGTGGAGTTTCTGCCTCCCCACCCTTCTCTGCCTGGTATACCCGACTTGTAGTGTTCTTTCTTGAGGAAGTGTGTCCTTGTCTCTGGGCACACTCCATGGACTGCCAGCTCACTCAGTGTTTTCTCCACAGCTATTCACCGAGGAGTCAGCTAGGGCCTGACCGCTTGTGTACTGGCAGGCCCTGCATAGGAACAGTTCCGTGGGATAATGACTGAGCCCTGGCCTGCTGAGCACTGCTGGCCCTCCCCCATTATTGATTTGCATGGGAGCTGGCTGAATACTGGGTATGGAAGGCTGTGTCAGACCCCTTCCTCACCTTCTTGGTGAAAAAGTAAGAGGACCTCAAGGCATGTAACCTGACTGACAGCACACTAAGTATCCCCTGAGTGGCCTGTATGAGGGGGAGTTATCAGTTTTTTTTCTGGGAATCTGCGATGGCTTCCAGAAGAGAAGGGAAAACTTGGAACCAGTGGTGGGAAATGATAGGAGTTGGCCTGGCAAATACTGTTAGGAGGGGGAGAGGTGGTTGATGAGAGGAGAGAGTGTGGAGATACATTCTAGGCAGCATAAAGCTCTTGCAGAAGTGTGAAGGTAGGAAACAGCTACCTCCCTGTTGGATTTCAGATTCTTCACAGCGTCTGTGGCTGGCACAAAGTGTTGGAGGAGGATGGAGGTAGGAGAGATGATAGAGGCAGGCCAGACCTTAGTGGGCCTTGTGTGCCATGATGAGGAGCAGAACTTGATCTGGTGCTAGTGGGGCATCATCATAAGGATTTAATTAGCCTTGTGCTTTGATTCATGGGCACAGTCAGGAGGAGCAAATGAAAGCCGATTGTGCTCATTTCATGGAGTGATAAAATCCCGTTTATGAGTTAGGTGTGTGTTAAACATTAGTACCGGAGGGAGTGCATTTATAATGTGACTCATCCCTTCTCAAGACTCTCGTGGCCTGTCAGATGAACAGAAAGACTTCTTTTATAAAGGGAACCCACTTCAGACAGGTGATATAACTGCTCGGTGCCGAGAAAATATCCGTGCAGGCATTCCAACCTGGTGAAGGGATACAGTTATGTAGGGGGTGACATAGGTTGTGTCCTTACAGTCTTGCCTGACAGCGCAACACAAGACAGACGGCAGGCTATGCAAAGAGGAAGAGCAATCATTGTACAGGGCAAAAGAAGACCATGTGCTGTGCGTGGATTCTTTCCCTGTTTATACCTGCCACGGATGTGGATCTGTCAGGGCGTCATCTTTGAATACTGAGTTAAGGGATAACAGAGTTAGGATAAAAATCAATCATTCAATTGATTAAATGAGCACAGGGCCAGGCACGTGGTGATAACTCAGTAAATACTTAATTGATTTTTCCCAAAAAAAACTCTGACTTTAAAACAAAATGGATTTCAAAAATTGAAAAAAACTTGGTTAAAATATTCTGGATTTTTAAAGTGTATTCAGAGAGTTTAAGGTTTAGAATTTCTGATACATGAATTAAAACATTTTATTCACTTGACCTTTTAAGCAAAATTTTATAAGTAAGACACAACATGTCATGGACCGTGTTAGTAATCTGATAATTAAAGTGTTCTCTGAGAATTTATTTCTCTATAAATTATTTAGGTGGAGTAAAGGAAATGACTTCACTCAGTGGGAGTCAGTGAGTTGTCAACTTGAATGTCTTACTAAGCTTTACGTGTTTTTTTTGAGGGGTAGTTGTTGGTTTAAGGCATTCTAAATCAGTGAGTTGCTTGAAAACAAAAAATCTGGAATGTTTGTGCTTCTTTACAATCTACTGCATACACTGAGATGAGAAAGTACATTCTGGTAGTTGGAGGCAGACAGGATCTTGGGCAGGGTGGACCAGAGGGCAGAACTTCCACTTGGGCTTCCACCTCAGATGTCTTATTTATCTCTCTCAGTTTCCTCTTCATTTGCAAAATTATCACAAAAGCGCTTAACCTTTCTAACCTTACAGGTTTATTGTGAGAATTGAATATTTTCATCCAAATTTGAAGGAAGCACTTTATTTAGCTTGCAAAATAACTGAACTGATGTAAGATGACAGTGTGGCATTGTTAGCTGTTAGCTTTTTTTTTTTTTAAGTGGCATAACATTTTATCTTTAACTAGACTGGTTTAAATAGTTTAAAGAAAAGGAAAAATCTACATTTACAAATACACTAATGAGACATTTTATAAAAGATTTTTATTTATTTATTTTTAGAGTGAAGGGAAGGGAGGGAGAGGAGAGGGAGAGAAGCATCCCATGCATGAGAGAAACATTGATTGTTGCCTTTTGCAGGCCCCCAACCCCTCAGCCCAGGCATGTGCCCTGACCGGAATTGAACCTGTAACCTTTAGCTTTGTGAGTGAACACCCAACCCACTGAGCTACACCAGTCAGGGCCTAATTAGACATTTTAAAAATGTAACTTTTTGGTTAAAATTTTTACTTGCTGCTCAATAAAAATACTCAGAAAACATATTTTTTTGAAGGGGGAGGGTTTAAATGAGAGACAAAAATTCCTTATTAAATGTTTGAACTGGACATAGTTAATTTGTTAGGAGCATTGCTAATAGAATACTCATAAATTTATTTGTCCTTTATAGTTAAAAAAACTATTGTTTATAGTTTAGGGAACTTCTTTTCAGAGAAGTTAATGACTTATTCATGATTGTCCTAATAGTAAGTAGTTTGAGGAGACCTGGAATTAAAACCCAGGTCTTCTGACTTGTTACCTTATTGTCAAAATTTTTTCTGAGTTTGTGATACAAAATAAGCAGGTTACTTAGTTTGGGACATTGATTTATACTCAGTCTATAAAAAATTAAGTTCTGAGTGTATTCTTCCTCCTCAAAATGAAGCATTATCCTAGTTGTATGAAATGTATATTTTAAAATATTCTGCAAAAGTTTTTTATTGAACAATAATCAAAATGGGTTTTCTTAACTCAGAAAATGTAAATGCATTGGATTTACCACTAACAAATTTGATCTTAATCAAATTCATCTGGAGTGTTAGGGAATCAGTGAAGTGCTCAAGGAGGTGGCAGTTGTGACTAAATTCACATTTCAGGAAAACAATGGAAGTTAGTTTTGTTAATTTGCATGTGTTGTGAATCCTCAGCCTTACAGGGGGCCCTCCAGGGACTATGGCACAGGCAGCCCATCAGTGACAGCCAAGATTTTGTGAGGTGACTTCTGAAGGGCATAAAGTTCTTGCTTCCTGTTCAGCTCACTAACTCCAAGTATAGAGAATGGGCTTTATGGTCCTAATCTACTTAATCCACATTGAGAGGGAAAAGAGGAGGATCTTGATCCAGTGCCTAGCACAGAAAACAAAGATTCAGTCATTATTAATGTAACTATTAAAGGCTTGTCAACTTACCTTCAAAACAAAGGAAGTTCATTTTCATATCTACACTTAGTCTCTCCTGCTGCTATTTAAGCCTCTGGTTACACAATAGCATCTTAGAAGTATTTCAGAGAGTGGCACTTCCTGCCATCTGGTACTTGTGGAACTTGAAAGAACTTGGGCCCTGCTCCCTTGCCTTGGATCCCAAAGCATTGCTCTCCTTGATCAAGGAGCAGGCAGCTTTGTATAGTGGTTAAGATTGCATAGACCTGGAGTTTTGAATTTGAAGCCTGGTTGTAGCTCTTAATTGTGGGCAAGTAACTTAATTTCTTAGAGCCTTGTTTTCTTCATTTATACTATGGGGTTAATACTATTTATCAACCTACTATAAAGTACTTAGCACTGCATCTGGCACCTGGTCAGCCCCAGCAGAGGTTCGTTAAGATAGTGATTTTTATGATTAAACCAGTGAAAAACAAACAAAATCCCTTGTCTAAAACAGGTTGATTGGTCCTTCCAATTCCTGCTTCCCAGTTCTGAGTGAACTCTTAGGAAGAGAGTGCTTTTTCCTTTGTGGGTGAGGGTCAATGTGGCCTGATACTTGGAGTGAGAAGATGGAACATGGATTTGGGAGTCCAGAAAGCTGGTCTCTGGTCCTGGCTTTGCTATGATTGTGATGGCTGAGCAAAGCAGTTCCCTGGTCTGGCTTCAGTTTTTTTCACCTGTATAGTCAGTGACTGGAGATGATCTCTGGGTCAGGGTTGGAAAGTATTGTAGCTTTGTGCAACCTTCCTTAAGAGCACAGGTAGGCATCCTTAGCAGGTCCTCATTCCTCCGTCTTTGGCTATTTCGTTCAGACTTGGCTTGGCTTCCCTTCTAGAGATGGGAAACTCTTGGTTTTCACGGCAGTTTTGAATAACTTAATGTTAGGCAGCTTTTCGTGTTGTGTTGATTCCTAGCACTTCAGTAGTTGTAATTCTATCTTTTCCATCTTTCATGTGACAGATCTTGAGATACTGAACAAGAGTTATGTACCCCCACAACCCCCCAGTTATGCTGCCAAAGGCTTGTCTGCTATCCCTTTTTGATGTAGTTTCAGACACTTCATAATCATTCTAGCTTTCCTGAGATGTTCCGGTTTTTCATGGATGCTTTTGATAATGTGGTCCTCAGAAAAACATAGGATTCAGATAGGATTTGACCAGCACAGGCATTCTAAGAAGGTTAAAAACTGTAATTTCAGTAGTATGGTATAGTGCAAGTTGATGTGTTTGTTGGTTTCTTTTATTGACAGCCATGTGCTGTGTTGAGAAAGAAACTGTCATCCTTGCTGTTGTTTTTCACATGAATTGCTCATAAGTAAGGCCTTATGTTATGGATGAGCAGCTTATATTTTTAGCTCCAGAGAAGTACTTTACACTTATCTTTCTTTTTGTGAATTATTTTATATCTGTTTCTTGTTCTAGACTGCCGAATCCCTTTGAATCTCAGTCTGTCCAGGGTATAGGGAGACCCACAGGTTGTTGTTTCCTCGTTCTCAGCCCCACTGCTTCTCCATTCTGCTGGCTGAAGACAATGTTGACCAGGGCAGTTAAGTAGAGGTTCTTGGGGGCAGACCGCTAGTGTCTTTCTATTCTCTTACATTTGAGTTGTGGGGATCCCAGACAGTGGTTCCAGGCTTCTGTTGACAATGTTTTAGATGATGATTAGATGTGATTTCTTTTGGTTTAAAGCTTTGAATTCAGGCAGCTTTCTTAATTATTATTTTCTGCCTCAAAATCTGTATTTGCAAGTTTTTATTTTTGTATATATTTGGATTACCAGTGCTAGCTTTTTTCATAATGGTCATGTTCTAGTTAGCTTTTGCTTTAGTGGTCTCCAGTGATATTGCTGCATAGTTCCCACCTTTTTCTTTTCTTT
Source organism: Furipterus horrens (assembly GCF_987537825.1). NCBI lineage: Eukaryota > Metazoa > Chordata > Mammalia > Chiroptera > Furipteridae > Furipterus > Furipterus horrens. The sequence continues at coordinate 37,381,264 of NW_028327175.1, forward strand.
GCATTCACAGTCTTCTCGTGGTTTTCTGACCTTCGGAGTGTTGGGTACTGAGAGCTAAATAAACAAAGGGGGGCTTGTGGAACAACAGGAGAAGGAAATCTGTTCCTTTAATAAGGTGTCCAGTCTTTTTCTAGAGGTACTACTGCAAGTACACACCAAGGTTTCTCAAAAGACTGTAACTTTAGACAGTTGTTTATATGGAAAACAATATAATAATAATAATATAAGTATAAACTTTGTGTTTCACTTACAATCTTAAATCTACTTTTGCCCCACACTGTAAATTCTGTGGAGAAAGTTTAAAATGCAATTCACAAAGAGAATATATATACAAAAATATTATTCCAAATATTTTGAGTGATGCCGTACGTTGAAAAACTACTTCTTTAGAAAATAACGGCTGTACAGATAATGATGATATAGGTTAAAACTATGAATGAAGTTTACCTGTCAGAATAGCTGGTAAAAACATTAGTATAAGTATGTAATGGGGTATTGCTATAGCAAAACAAAAACAAAAACAAAAACCCTACATAATTTCTCTCTATTGGTCCATCTGAAGAGAAGTGTGAGTTTGATAGGGAGCTAGTTATACAGAGTAGGCCACATCTGCATATTTTTTATTTTGTAATTTATACTTTGTAATAGAATTGTCTTAGTTGCATCAGTTTATATGGCCTTTTCTTAATTTGGCAAAAAAAGCTTTAGTATAGACGTCTCCAAAATATCACTGCCTAAATGTCTCATTAAGCCAAGCATTTTATGAATCAGCAAGACCAATTCCATCTGTCCCTGCTGCCAATTCTTTTGTCTTTCTTCCCCCTCCTCCTTACTAAGTGTATATCTGTACACTTAAGTAAGTACCGTATTTTTTGCTCCATAAGACGCACCTTTTCCCCCCCGAAAGTGAGGGAAAATGTCTGTGCAGCTTATGGAGCAAATATTGCATCATAGCCTGTGATGTGTATTAACTGACCTGTCAGCGATGGCGACAGCTGTTAGAAGAGGAAGCGGTAGGCCCATGCGAAACTCCTGGAAACGCTTAAATGTCCCACTTTACTGCTGAATCTCAGGGTGTCTGGTCAGTTGCCATCTGCCTCTGCCCATCACCTGGGACCTGGGAGAGTGCAGAGAGCCGCCTGTGACACTCCCAGCTACAACTGCTGACCTGTTGAATCAGCTGAGGCTAGTAATGGGTGAGGCACAGTGCCAGTTGCCAGTTGTCTTTGACACTGGGTGGGGTCTGTGTCAGTAGAACCGCCTCCAGTCACCAATCACTGTGTTTTAAGCTCTGCCAATCATGAGAGGCAGATGGGTGGAGCTGAAGTAACATGTTCTCTGCTGGCTACTGGCTCTATTAGATGCTACAGCTGTCTTGTTTACCTCCATACTGTTTCCAGTGCACACCAGATTTCTGTGTGAGGAGGCCAGCAGTAACTGGGTGAGCAGCCATAAATGCTGAAGTTTGTAGTATATAAAGTGAGTTATGGTGGGGTCACTATTCTAGTAGTAACACAGGCACTGAGTTGACTAACGGGTATCACTAGCCGTAACAGGCACTGGGGGTGGTCTGCCAGAACCTGTAGCTAGGATAGTGATACTCTCAGTGACTGTTACAGCTAGTGATATACCTCTTAACTTTCTCAATGCCTGTTATTAAAGGCCCCCATAAATTCTGACACTAGCGATGATGAGTTCTTGGGGTTCCCAGAAAATTAGAAGAGTACTTGAACCTTAAAGTCTTTCCTCATTTGTTAATGAGAACGATGATGGTTCATAATACTGCTGTTTACTGCTATTCACTTTACATGGTTGAAATATTCTGTTATATTTTATTAAATATTTTAGTACACTGGTTCAGAATATTTTTTTTTCTTGTTTTCCTCCTCTAAACCTAGGTGCGTCTTATGGTCAGGTGCATCTTATAGTGCAAAAAATACAGTACTCATATTGATACTCAGTCTCCTTTTTGTTCCCCCAGCTCCACAGGTAAAAGGAGAGATTGGAGAAAACATCCCAGAAGTCCTTTAAAGATGGGACAAAATTCAAGGAACTATCTCCTAGTATCTGTCACTTTAAAAATATCTCTTGTGGAACATGCACATCTGAGTTACGGTAGCAGTTAGTAGATATTTCTATGTTGGAAATGCTCTTTAGTGTAAAGTATTAAACAGTAATAGAGTACTCACTTTGTAGAATTAAATGACCTTATTTGTGAGGGTTAGAAAAGATGACTATAACAGTTATAAGTACTTTTAGGGGAATGGAGGATTCACTGGTGAGAATGATTTTGAAGATATATCTATAAATGTTTGAAATTTTAATAAAATTCTCAGTCACAGCAAAACTTCTAAAATTACAGTGGAATTTGTCATTATACCATTCATTGTCATTGGAATTTTGCTTTAGTTAGATTTGGCTCTCAGTTTATATAAAGTCTTAATCACCTGAGAAAATATCCAGCCATGCACTATGAAAAATAGAGGCATTTATTGAAGTAGATACAAGAAACATTGTACGCAGGACAATGACGCCTCAGTCCCCTTCAAAGTAGGCATCTTGGGACCTCATAACTCTCCCAGTGTCTCTTCCACTGTTCAGAACACTCAGCAAAATCCTTTGTTGGAATCACCATCAGCTGCCCTGTTGTATTTTCCTGAATCTCATCAATGGTCTGAAATCTCTTCCCTTTCAAAGGTGATTTTAATTTGGGGAAAAGCCAGAAGTCACGAGGCACTGAATCTGGCCTGTAGGGGCACTGAGTCACCTGGGTGATTTGCTGTTTTGCCAAAAAACTGTACAGGAGACATGATACATGAGTGGGTATGTCGTCATGATGAAGCTGCCAATCACCAGTTGCCCATAGCTGCGGCTGTTTCCGTTGTATTACATCTCTCAGTCAAGGAAGAACATTGAGGTAGTACTCCTTATTAATTGTTTAGCCTGGAGGGGCATAATTGTGATGGACGACACCTTCCCAGTCAAAAAACACAGTTAACAGGGCCTTGATCTTGCTGCAGCTTTGCCACACCTTCTTTGTGCCTGGAGAACTGGTGACTTCCTTTGGGACAACTGGGCCTTCGTTTCCGGATCATAGCTATAGACCCATGATTTATCTCCAGTTATGACCTTCTTTAGAAAATCTGGTTCATTGGTAGTGGTTTGAATGAAGTCACTATCAACTGCAGCACGATGTTCCTTCTGCTCTGGTATCAGAAGCTGTGGAATGAATTTTTGCCATGGCACATTACATGCCAAGATCCTGTGTCAAAATATCAGACACAATAGTTTTTGGAACCCCCAGATCGGCTTCTGGTTCTCGCACTGCCAGTTGCCAGTCTTTGTTGATTCCAGCCTTTACACGTTCAGCATTCTCAGGGGTTCTGCTTGTTTCAGGCCTTCCAGATACAGATCACTTTTAACAGATTCTTGACCATCTGTGAAGTGTTTGGGCCACTTTTATTTGTGCTGTACACACTGCATCACACCTGAAAACCTTCTGAGTCTTCCAAATAGTTTCTGCAGAGGAATGTTCAACTTAACACAAAATCTAATGCAGATTTGTTGCTCTGTTCACTCAGTCATTTTGAATGTGACAGCCACACAGTGCACATGCTCACTCAGTGGTGTCTACCACCCCAACTGACTAGTACAGTGAAGTCATCATTGTTCACACATGTGCATTCCAGTCCACTCTCCTTGGCTACCAGGTTACATCGATGTTGTGCAAACTATTCTCGTATTAACAATGGCTGAATGAGAGAAATTAACTATTTTTGCATGTATTTTAATTGGGCAGCATTCATTAATAATGGTTTGAACATATGATCAAATACGATTGAGAAGCCCTAGGGATATGAAAATGGAGTATCTGGGGTATCATGGGAAACTGTGATCCCATAATAAAATTAAGGGAACAGTTGTGCATTGTACTGGGAATAATGTCTTGTTTACAAATGAGGTCGCTTACCAAGTTTACACTCTGGTTTAGAGAATACAAAGATTTCAAACTTAATCGAGTATGCATATCTTTGGAATCTTTCTTGAGGCAACTCTTCCTGGTCTTTGAAGACTGTCTTGAAACCACTCGCAGGACTTACTTAAAAACTTTCAGTTGAGGCAGTAATTTAAGACTGAGTGACTATTCACTGGGACACAGTTTTCATATTACCAAAAATAGAGAGTTTTTTGGGTTCAAACTTTCTTTTAGACTGTTACAACTGTGTTATTTATTTATTTAGAAAAATAAGTTAAAAATGGCCTAGGGTTTCTGAACCATGTGACATATAGTCAGTTCTATTCTTGTTGTTACCATTGTAAACAGACCATCCTAATCTATATACAGCTGGCAGCTTCAGTCTTTCATAGGCTAACCAGTAAGACCACAATGAGCCTCACAGCTCCTTCCATTCTCACATGGGTGCTTGGGCACACGGAGGCCAGGGAAGGAGGAGCCAGGCAAAAGGAACACTGTCTCTTCCAGACTTAGAAAGTATACTTGGAAACGAAAAGAGATTCTTTTGAATAAAATCTAAGGCAAAACACATGCAAACGAGATTCTGGAATTGTATAAAGTAAGGCATATTTTTATAGTCAGCTGGGAGTTGAACACTTTTTTTTTTTTTTTGGCCAGTGAAGTTTTTTGTCATAAAAGGAAGCAGTCTTTAATGCTCATTTCTTAGTTTCCAATCTTGTGAGCTTCCTGGTATTTAAGTAATATTTTTGACAGGACAATTAAATTATGTGGAAATTCGGCCCTCAAAGTGTAGTTTTCAGTGTGTTTTCCTGGATAATTTCAGCTGTAGTCTTGTCTGCTAAGAGATAAATTAGGTGACCTCATAAAGTCTTTTGAATAACCATCCTGAGAGGTTTAAAAAAGTATTTTTTCAATACCACAGGAAACCTCCCCTCCCCCACAATTTTCTCATTTATCAGTTGAAGTCTTAAAGTGATTGCTTTTGTTCTTGTTCCCTATGACTTTTTTTTTTTTTTTTTTACTGCCCAGTCTTCAGGTGAAGAATGACATAAATTAAGGCAGACAGAAAACCTCAAAGAGATTACCTAACCTTTCTGAAACTCATATTGTCTCCACTCCTCTAAGCCATGGCTACCACCCTGCAAAGGGGAACTCTCATCCCTGTTTTGCTATCTTGGGTTCAGATTTGTTGTTGTGCAGGAGACCTTAAGATAGACAAGGGCAGATGGATTTTAAAGAGGATACTCTTATAGACACTATTCCTGCAACTCTTGTTCTTCTTTTCTCCCAGTAGCTGCCTCTTCTTTTGGGGGAGACATGGGCAAAAGAAGTAAATCCAAGAGAGGTGAGGGATTCTCAATACTTCTCTAGACCTGTAGACCCTTTTCTCCCTACATAATCTTGCTGCATCTTTTCATTTCTTTCTTTTCTTTTCTTTTCTTTTCTTTCTTTCTTTTCTCTCTCTCTCTCTCTCTCTCTCTCTCTCTCTCTCTCTCTCTCTCTCTCTCTCTCTCTCTCTCTCTCTCTTTCTTTCTTTCTTTCTTTCTTTCCTTTCTTTCTTTCCTTTCTTTCCTTCCTTCCTTCCTCCTTTCCTTCTTTCTTCTTTTTTCTATTTTTTTAAACAAAATAGATTCCTGGGCTCTACCATCAGCTATTGTACTTCAGGAAGCCTGGGGCTTGAGTCTGAGATTCAGTATATTGCTTGAGTTTTGCAGGTGCTTTTCGTGCCCAATTAGATTTGAGAACTGTTGGGTACCTGTCATCCTACCTAGGCTTAGGTGTTCTGAGTCCTAAGTCATAGGAGTAAATACCAGTCGAACTTAAATGACAGATAGGGCCACAGGTACCAGGGGTCCATGAACTGACAGCCAGAGCTTCAAGGAGTAAGAGAGCAGTTGAACTTATCTGTAATCATTCTGTTGTGGGGGTTGATTTTTATAGTACCATATTTAAAGTATATTAGCTTTGTCTGATTTTATATTCATTTTAATTTTTTAAGTTGATGGAATGACAACCGCCACTTCCAAAAAGATAGGGCTAGTAAAAAATGTATAGTTTGTTCTCATAAATGGGATATCTAAGTAGATTTTTTAATAGGATTTATACAGTTTTTATACGTAACAGTTCACCTTTCTTTTTTCCACTAATAGAGTATGTCAATTTCTTACACATTCATATTAATGTAAGAATTTTAAGCATGTATTTTGATGGTATTTCTCTTTAACATTCTTCATTACCATTATCATCCTTAGGCTAATGAAGTTTATGAGGGGCTGACTCCTCAAAGGGGCAAGAAATTATGGAGGAGGTGACATTTGAACTGAGCTTTTAAAAGGAGATGTGAATTTGAGATTGATATTCTCTGTTTTTGGATGGATATTTCAGATTTAGAAAAAAGTGATCAAAGTCAACCAGCATATTTGAGAGACAGCAGGCCCTGTTCCCATAGGGCCAAAAAGTGTAGGCTTGTTGAAAGAAAAGAGTAGATTAGGGGCAGAATGTCAGGAGCTTTAAAGCTATTTTTCTTTGGACTTCATTCTGTGTCATAGTTTTTATAGGGAAATGGGCTCAGAGTTTAAAATAGTAACTGCATAAATATAATTGCAGCACCACATCTTAGAAGGATAAAGTCTTTTATTTGTGTTTTATTTCAGGACTTTAAAAATTGAATACATGCAGATGTCTATAGCATACAAGGAAAATATACCTTTAATGGCTTTTTCTTGTGCTCAGTTTGTGGTCTTGAGAGTCTTTAGCAGGCCTGTCCTGAAAGGACTGGGTCTTGGGACTTCAGTGAATGAATGATAACCTCATCACACACAGGACAGCCTGAGTTGCATTGGGAAAGTCTGCTTCTCAGGGTTTGGGGCTTCTCCCTGCTTTCGCAGTTTGTATTCTATTCCTCCCTGCCCCCTGCCTCTCCTTTACTACATTAACACACTGGTATTGAATAACTTGAAGCTTATGTCTTAAGGTCTGTCATCCTGCTGTCTCCTTTGTTTTTAGCATCTGATGAAGGTTGCATATTGCTGCCTTTTAACATGTCTTTTAAAATTGAAATCATTTGTGTACTTAATACTTTGCATGCCTAATAGAATAAGTAATTATTTATCAAGATGATGGTTTATAATGTAAAACATGAATTTCATAGAGACCTGATGTAATAATCTCTAACAGGTATGGAAAAAGTGGCAAAAATTAGTTGAAAGTAAGTTCTTCCTCATTCATTACTCAGAGTTGTCTACCATCAGTATCAAAATTTTGCTTTTAACAATGTTTTTAACATTTGAAATCTTGTCATTATCTGAAGTCTGTAAGACTAAAAGTACTTGCCATAATTGGTCAGGAGTAATGCTTTTGAATGAAAATTTATCTTCAAAAAGCTGGTTACTTGGAAGTCACATTAGACACCATTTCACTCTAAGACTTTAAATGTAAACTAATAATATTTTGCTTTAATCTATCCCAGAATTCCTGAAAAGGATTTAGTTTGGTTTCGAAATAAATAAAACTCCAAAAATCTGAAATATATTTATTGAAAGCAGATCTTGTTGTGTATGAAAACATCTTTCTACTAGATTTAAAAATGATCACTGATGATAAATGAAGCATTAAAATCCTATGAACCCCACTTACATTAAAAAATTAGTAAATATAATAAAGGTAGCATTTCCAATCAGTGAGGAAAGATAGATTATTCAATAGATTAGGTTGGGAATAGTGGGTATCCACCTAGTTAAAAACCAAGTACAAACTCCAAAGACTGAAACGTGAAACTGAAAACATGGGTATTAGAAGAAAACGTAGGTGAATTCTTTTATAAACTGCATGGGGAATGGTAGTTTATGTCTGACTGATACAATAACCGTAAGCCATGAAATAATAGATTTGATAACAATGCAGCTATATAAAATCCCTAAATTTCTGTATGGCAGAAACCACCAAAATAATTCACCAAACTGGGAAATGATTTTTGCAGCTCATATAACAAAGAATTAATTTCCTTACTGTATAAAAAGCTCTTTCAAACTTTTGTCATAGACAAAAGGCAAAATATAAGAAGCTCCCACAAAGCAGTAAGAAAATGATGAACAGTCCAATGGGGTCAAAAGGGGCAAAAGTGATAATGCTAAGTCATACAAGTTCACAGGGAACTACAAATAAATGGTTTTTAAATGTATAAAAAGACACTTCATTATATGAGAAATGTGAGTTAAAACTACACTGTGATACCAGTTTTTTGACAGATCTGTTTTCAAAAAAAAGAAAGAAAGGAAAAAAGAAAGCAGAAGATTGGTAACAATGGGCTGGCCAAGGATCTGAGGCCACTATGAAATAAAGGAGAGGTTTAATTCAGGAGACAGTCTGGGCTGCAGGAGGGAAATGGAACTCTCATGGCACTGCTGGTGGTTGGAGGCGGGGTGGTGGTGGTAAGAGGTATAACCTTAATGGAGGGCAGCTTGCAGACATCTCTAAAATTACAAGTGCATGTTTGCTTTTGACCCAGCAGTTCTCTGTAAAAAAAAAGGTGGTTTTTTTTTTTTTTTTTTTTTTTTTTTTTACAGCAATTCTCCATCTAGGAATTTATTCTAGAAATTCAGTCACACAAGATTTTCACTGCAGCATTATTTGTAATAGCAAAAAGATTGGAAATTATCTAAATGCTCGCGAATAAGGGACTGGTAAGTAAATTGTAGAACTCCATGTAGTTCTAAGAAAGAAGGCAACAAAGGAGAGAAAAGCATGTGTGGTGTTTTTAAAAGTGAGGAACATTGAATACACACACACACACACTACTGAGTGAATGCAAGGAGAATAAATCACATTAGTTTTCACGGAGTGAGAACTGAGCGACTGGGGCACAGAGTTGGAGGGAGATTTTTGTCACTATAGTTTTGCTCCTTCTGTGTTTGCACCATTTGAGGTACTAGCTCTTGAAAAAAGTAAGTTCTAAGAGATAAATTATGATGACAGGATCTTGAAAAAATTCATTAAAATATATTGTTTTAATAAAACGTTTTAGTTTCCTTGCTTGAGAAGCAGCATTGCTTTAAGGGGAGAAAAGTGGGCCGTTTAGGAGGAGCACGTGTGTTTAATTAAATTGCCTCTTCAGCAATATTAAAAATCAGTCAGTTGTGATTTGGTGTGGAATATATTAAAGCCCTATGGGAGACTGAGTTCCCAAGGTTGCTTTGAAGTTCCAACAGGGAAAAGAAGGGGTTAAAGGTGTGGTGCAGGTAAAAGAAGGGTTAAGGGCATTATGCAAGCTGTTAAGTAAAAAGGAAGTGCATTACAAAATGCTGAGCTCAGGAGTCTGGCTGCCAGCCAAGCCGTTGCTTTCTTTGCTACAGCTGAGGGCTTTCGAAGCTTTTCACCAGTGGGTTTGTCTGAACTGTTTAGGAATGCGCCGCGGTCGCCAGCTGACGTCAGGGCCTCCAGTTCAGCAGAGGGCCAGAGGCGAGGCCTGAGAGCAGGGGGGTGGGGCGGGGCCTGCGTGTGACGGACAGCGCAGCGCGGGGTGGGGGCCGCCTGGCAGTGTGGGACTGACGAGCGGAGGTGAGGCTGGACGGTGCGTGGGTTTGCAGTTCCTTAATGCTAAGTTCTGATAGTAGATTTTCCTTGCAGTAGGGTGAAAGAACCCTTCCTCCCGTTTTCAAAGCCAGGACTCTGTATTGTTTTGGTGTAAGTAGTTAAGTGTAAGCGTAAAATTAAACATACATAACTACATACCAAATGGTCAAATTTCATGGGCCATTTTATTACTTGTTTTTGTTTCTGAGAAGGGAGAAACAGTAAAAACTATGGTGATTTTTAATGGTGGAGGGGCTAGGGAGATGATTTTTGCTGTATAATGATGTTATAGTTTTTTTAAAGCCCGTATCTTTTCAGAATTTATACCAGAAAGAAATAGTAAACGCTCTAAAATGTAGTTCTGTAAAACAAAAGATCAAAAAGAAGAAATATGTGGGAAACTGCCAACATTTATGCAACTATTTAAAACACCTTTGGGCATGATAACTTTGGGTTATTGCTGATGATTGTTCAGCCCATAAAGAAAAATGTGGGATTTTTCTTGAGACATTATAGTTAGAAAGAACTAAACCTCCACTCCCTTATATCCTGTTCTCATGTTAATTTTACTTTGAAAAACATTTGTCTCCTTGACTATTAATTAGATCAACTTGCTTGGTCATACCCAAGATTCTTGTCAGTCTTCTGCTTCTTCGTTAATGTGAGTCAGTGTCAGGAATGCAGGTTTATTAGCTTTCTGTGGAGGGGGATATGTGGAGCGATGAGAGGTGTGGGTGTTAGCATGGAGTGCAATGTAAATTTATAAACAAAGATCTAAAAGGAGCTATTAAACTTTGTGGAAAACTTTGTTACTTGACCAGCCCAATAAATGAACACCTTTTCCAGTGACTACTGAAGTTATCTGGCATAGTTAATTTAACTTACTCCCTTTGAGTAACTGTTTCAGGGACCCCAAATTTATCGAAGTGTGTTATTCTGACTTTCGATACAAGGGATTTTAGCCTTTCATGAAAGGAAACCTTATGCTTCTTTGTCCTTATTGAGAAGCTGCTTCTACATGATCTTGATCATCTTCTTAGGCACTGGTGGCGTTCACTTCGAGTCATTCTCTGTAATATCACCTATGTGCAGCAGCCCAGCCAAGGTGAAGTCACAAAGCAAAAAGAATCCAAGCAAAAAAAACATGCTCAGCCCTAAATTCTCCAATGCTCAAATGCTCAGCCCTAAATTGACAGTTCTACTGAATTTAAGAGTGTTCTCAGTTTGTGAATAGCATCATAATAATTAATTTATTTTCTTTTTAAAGCATCAGGCTAGACTTTAAACTTTGGCAATAATATTAAAAATATAAAGAACTATAAACTATTCTGTTGTATTGGATACAAATATTAGGGTTATTCAGTTTAACACAGGGAATATCCAACAGGAATATTTGGTATATTGAACATTTAATTAGGAAAGAGGTTATCAATTCTTGCTTGGTCACCAATTATTTGACTGTCAAATTTTGATCTTGCAGTGTCTTGGTTTCTCCAGGGGAAATGCCTTTAATTAGTTTCCCCAGAGTAGGACTCAAGGCAAGAAAGGCCATTATCAAAACAGAAAAAATATTCTGAGCAATAAGACAGTATGATTGGGCTCCCTAGTAATAAGGCAGCAGAACAAATGAGGACCTGGTGTGAATGCTCACTGGTTTCTCCATTCCCTAATGTCTGAAGCACCCCAGCACTTTTGTTGCTCTTGGGCTGCCCTATGTTCTGGCAGAGGAGTTGCAAGTTCTTAGAGTGTGGATTTAGAATTAGAGTTCCCTTTCTTCTTTGTTTTTGCAAAAATAATTATCATCTCTTCTAAGAAAAAAAAAAACTCCTTCAAAGCATAGAATAAATACCTATGTTTTGATGGACAAGTCTATTTTTGGACTTTGTAGAAAGTATTCGTCGTCGGCAGCCGTCCGTCTCGAGAGACGATGGTGTAGCTTCCTGAGAGTCTATCTGCACCGCCGAGAATGGCTGTGCAGTCCGATTCGGGAGTGACAATCCCTGCCGCACTTGGTACAGGTGAAGGCAGATGGCTGTTGTTGCTGCTGCTGACGCTGCTTCCGCCTCGATCTTTTCTGGACCGCCTCCTCGTTGCGCGCAGCCTCCGCGCATGATGTACCTTGCCTGACCGCGAGCCTCCAGGCTAGGCGGTCGTCTGCTTGAACTTCCCATGTGTTGAGATTGATGGAGCATTGTGTCATGTCCTTTTTGCAGATGTCTTTGAACCGCAGTTTTGGGCGCCCTGTCATCCTCTTGCCTTCTGCTAGCTCGCCGTAGAGGAGGTCTTTGGGGATACGGCCTGCATCCATTCTTTTGACATGGCCGAGCCACCTGAGGCGTCTCTCACTAAGAACTGCATGCAAACTGCTCATGTTGGCTCGCTTCAGCACCTCGGTGTTGGGGACCTTATCCTGCCAGGCGACATGCAGGACGCGTCGCAGGCACCTCATGTGGAAGCTGTTGAGTTTCCTTTCGTGCCTTGCGTAGGTGGTCCACGTCTCGCTGCCATAGAGGAGAGTGCTGAGTACGCAGGCTTGGTAGATGTGCAGTCTGGTTTTCTCAGTGAGGCTGGAATTGTTCCACGCTCGCCGGTTCAGTCTGGCCATAACTGTGGCTGCCCTGGCGATTCTCCGGTTGACCTCCAAGTCGACTGACAGAGAGCTCGAGATGGTGGACCCGAGGTAAGTGAAGTCGTTGACAACCTCCAGGGTGTATCCGTCGATGGTGATGCATGGGGGAGTCCCCGTGCCTTGAGCCATAACATTCGTCTTCGTCAGGCTGATGGCTAGTCCGAACTCCTTGCATGCGTGGGAAAGGCAAGTGACTAGCTGCTGGAGTCCCTCTTCGGAGTGTGATGTCAAAGCTGCGTCGTCGGCGAAGAGCATCTCACGGATGAGCACCCCTTTGACTTTGGTCTTGGCTCGTAGACGGGCCAGGTTGTAGAGCTTGCCATCGGATCTGGTGTGAATGAAGACACCCTCGCTGCAGTCCTTAAAGGCGTATTGGAGGAGCATGGAGAAGAAGATTCCGAACAGCGTAGGCGCGAGGACGCAGCCCTGCTTTACTCCGCTGCTGACTGGGAAGGCCTCAGAGGTTGCGCCGTTGTAGGACACCGTGCTGTGCATGTTGTCGTGAAAGGACATGACCACAGCAAGCAGATGTGGTGGACAGCCAATCTTCCGTAGCAAGCTGAAGAGTCCGCTTCGACTGACCAGATCAAACGCCTTCGTGAGGTCGATAAAGGCGAGGTAGAGTGGTTTATGCTGCTCGTGACACTTCTCCTGCAGCTGGCGTAGGGAGAAGATCATGTCCACTGTTGAGCGGCCAGCTCTGAAGCCACACTGGGACTCTGGGTAGACGCGGGAAGCAAGGGTCTGCAGGCGGGCAAGAGCGACCCGGGCGAATACTTTGCCGACGACGCTGAGGAGAGAGATGCCCCGGTAGTTGTTGCAGTCGCTGCGGTCTCCTTTGTTCTTGTACATGGTGATAATGTTGGCATCTCTCATATCCTGGGGGATGTAACCCTCCTTCCAGCAGAGACAGAGTAGATGGTGGAGCGGCTGTAGCAGGACTGGTTTCCTGCTCTTTAGGATTTCTGGAGGGATTCCGTCGCTTCCTGGTGCTTTCCCGCAAGCGAGGCGGTCGATGGCTTTGCTGAGCTCTGCCGCAGTAGGTGGGGTGTCTAGCTCCTCCATGACTGGTAGGTCTGGGATGGCGTTAAGAGCAGTGTCTGTTACGGTGTTCTTCGTTGCGTACAGCTCGAGGTAGTGCTCGGTCCACCGCCGCATTTGCTGTTCCTGGTCAGTGATGACCTCACCTGTCTTGGACTTAAGGGGGGCGATCTTGGAGGGGATTGGGCCTGTTGCCTTCTTGATACCCTCATACATTCCTCGTGCGTTGCCTATATCGGCGGCTTCCTGAATGCTTCTGCACAGGTTTAGCCAATAGGTGTTGGCACAGTGGCGGGCGGTCTTCTGGACTTTGTTCCTGGCAGCCCGTAGAGCTTGAAGAGTACTGGGAGTGGGCATGACCTTGTAAGCCAGTAGGGCCTTCCTCTTAGCCTCGATCACGGGTTCCATTTCTTCCCAGTGAGCCTCGTACCAGTCAGCGTCCTTCCGCTCTTTCTTCCCGTAAGCAATAATGGCGGAGTTGTATATGGCGTCGCGGAGACGTGGCCCATTGGATTCGATAATGTCATCTGCCGCCACTCCCTCGCCGAGTGCATCTTCCATCTTGTTGATGAATTGCTGGGTCTTAACTGGGTTGCTGGCACAACTGGTGTTGATGCGTGGGCGACCCTTCATCTTGGAGTGGTGCAACCTCTTCGGCATTATGCGCACCTTGCTTACCACGAGGGCATGGTCCGTGTCGCAGTCTGCACTGTGGTAGCTGCGGGTGAGGAGGGTGCTGCCAATATCCGTTCTTCTGGTGATGACGAGGTCAAGCTGGTGCCAATGACGGGAGCGGGGGTGCCTCCATGACACCTGGTGGATCTCTTTGCACTTGAAGAATGTGTTTGTCACGCACAGGCCGTGGTGACACAAAAGCTCAAGCAGTCGCTGACCATTCTCATTGATCTTTCCTCTCCCAAAGTTTCCAAGGCAGGTGGGCCAGGCCATGTGGTCGGCTCCTACTCTTGCGTTGAAGTCTCCAAGGAGATAGAGAGCGTTACTTCTGGGAATCTTGGATAACGCTTCGTCCAGTGCATGGTAGAACTGTTCTTTCTCTTCGGTGGTGGCGCAGAGAGTTGGGGCATACACGCTAAGAATGCTGACTGGGCCGAAAGTTGTTGACAATCGGAGGGTAAGTAATCTCTCTGTGCCTCCTGTGGGTGGCTCTATGGAGTTAACAAGCGTGTTCTTCACAGCGAACCCAACACCGTGCTGTCTTGGTTGGTCCGGAGACTTCCCTTGCCAGTAGAAGGTGTAGTTGGTTTCTCTGATAGTTCCGTTGTCGGCCAACCGGGTCTCCTGTAGAGCCGCAATGTCGATGTTTAGTCGTGCCAGTTCCCTATCAATGACAGCGGTTTTCCTGGCACCCTTGATCCACGGAAGGTCTGCAGTAAGTCCGGGGCACATGGTCCTGATGTTCCAGCTAGCGAGGCGAAGAGCCGGAGGCTTCTTTCTTGTTGTTTGCTTGGAATTAACTGGTGCGGGTGTTTTGTGGCCCACTTTTCGAGAGGCGCCTCTCTGATCCCCACGCACCCAGTGGGGCAGGCGAGCCATGGCGAGACGGTAGCTGTCCAGTGAGGTGCGATGACCTCTCCCACCGTCAGAGGAGACCCCTGGCGCTCGTTTCCTTCGCCAATCGGATGAGCTTATAACCGGTATCTGTCTCCTCCCGTGTTGAGTCGACATCTTGCGATGACGCTGGAGTGTCCTCTCAAGTGAAACTGAAGCTACAGAGCCTGGGCAGGGTGATATGGAGGGTCTGCTGTTGCCCATGCAGCAGACCCCCCCTCTCTTCGCAGCTGAAGGGTCCAAGGGAAAGACAAAGTCAATACAGCTTGGCTTCAGGTGCGCCGCAGGAGTTGCCGGTGTTGACTACAATGTCAAACCGCCTTAGGGACTCCGGCTCCGGATTTTCTGTCGGGGTTTACTCCCTTAGCCTTTCCCCTGAAGAGGTATGCCGCAAGGCAGCGGAGGTTTTTTGGGTTCAGAGTTTTCCTTCTCTGATTTTAGAGATGTCCTTCCTCTTTCCTCCTTTACAGTCTTGAGGGCAGCATTTACAGGCTAAAATAGAAAACTGGCAGTGTAACCTTCTAAGCAGATACTACCAATACCCTGCTTGGGTATACTCACCCAACAATAAACATCTCTTAAATGTCCTCCAAGTGCCATGCCTCGAATTAGTAAATGGCAGTGCAATGGCAGCCAAACATTTGGATCAGTTTCACTAAGTGAACCACCAACACAAGTAGGTTTTTAAAACAATAGAATAGTGTCTCATTTTATTAAAAATAATAACTATTTTTAAGCAACTTACCAGCAACACTGAATAAAAACCTGGCTGTGTTTCCCACTGTTTCAACTGCTCCTCAGCTGGCTTTAACACAGCAGTATCCTGACTGGTGGCCTGAGTTAAGACTTGAAGAACAACAGTGCTGGCACTATTGAGATCCATGGAAACCAATTGGCTCAGGCCGAATAGCCCGGCTCTCCAGCTTCCACTGTCCAACACGAAGTGGCGTCAGTTGGTCCCGCGCCCCACGCTTGCAAGTCCACGCGCCGCCGCCCACTGATGCCGAAAGCGGCTTCTAGGAACGCACCATGTTCTGAGTCGCAGCTCTAAACGATGCGGACGCTAGAATATCGCGTCACAGACATCCACAGCAATAAAAAAGATCAAAATACTGATACACAAAACAACACAAATGAATCTCAAAAAGCATTACACTAAGTGAAAGAAGCAAAGCATAAAAGTCTACATGAAGTTCTAGAAAATGCAAAATTATAGAGACAGAAAGTAGATCACTGGTTGCCTTGGGCTATGGGGCTAGAGGAAAGGATGATACAACAAGACACAGGATAATTTTTAGGGAGATGGAAATGCTTTAATCTTGATTCAATAGTAGTTATGCTACCGAAAAGCAATTTGGGGTCCTGCTGCCTGCCGCCACCCTCTAGGCAAAATTCCAGAAGCAAAGGTTTGGTGATAAAGAAAGTCTATCCAGTCACAGCTTCAATTACTTAAGCCTATCAATTAAGGCTAAACTCTAACACCTGGGCCCTGCTATCATTTCCCCCTGTTTTAATCACCTTATTTCTATAGGGCTAGTTACAAACTAAAACAGCATAAAATACAAAAACTACACAACTTTGGAAGAATGACAGGCTTCTGCCTCATAGCCTGTTCCCTCTAGAACACCCAAAGAATAAACCAGGGACCCTCTGCCAGGCCAGCCCAATCCTTTAGAAAAATAGGAAGCCCCACACTTTGTTCTTCCACAGAGACACGAACTTAACAATATACTGTCTAAAAACGCTTTAAGAGAACTCCAGAAACCAGTTAAAAAGTCATAATATCCCAGGAAAGTGCAAAGCCAAAACCAGCTACATTAAAATGGTTAAAAAAAAAAAAAAAAAAAAAAAAAAATTTTTTTTTTTTTTTTTTTGTAGAAAGTATTATGACCTAGTTAATCACTGCTTTTTAAAGGTCTGTTTAATACCAATAAGGCGAGCACAGTTTGGGTTATAAAGGATTGGAACATGGCAAAAATTGCCTCCCAACAGTTCTTGATGTTAGTGAAAAAAGGGACCCTTTAATTGGAAGCTTTTGCTCAAAACTGCAATGTTTTTGCTGTCCAAAAATACTATGATGTATTTCAGGGAGTATCAGCCTTGTCTTTAGTAAGAACCCTTTAAAATTTCATCTAGTTAATCCATGTTTTAAGATATCTGCAAATACATTTCCATTTGTAATTATTGTGTATTCAAAAAAATTTCTATTAGATGGTTTGAAATTTTGTGCAAAGTCATAGATACTTTGTTTCCAGTGATTGTTGAGGATTTTGAGATTGGGACCCCTATATTGAGACCTCATGATTTAAAGAGAAAAACCTTATAAAAGAAAGTTGACATACTTTTAATGCTGTGATAGAATCGTTGGGTAGGTCAGAATTGGAACTATCATACTTTAGATACAACATCGTCTTTATTTCAAATGGGGTGGGTGGAAAAGCAGTTTCCTTGGTTTGATCCTGTGAAGGCTGACAGCTCAGGCATAGACATAATAATGTATTCTTTTAGTATATTTCAGAGCTTTAATTTAGACTCTTTCCCCTTGTGTTTCCTTGTATATCAGGAATTAGTTATGTGAAGGCATTTATTGTTTATGTTATTTGGAGGAGCTGGCAGCAAGTTTGTGTCTCATTTCTGGTTAGTGTTTTAACTATTTGCATATTCCTTTTATGGGCTACTTTTTGGCTTCTATTCAGATGAAGTTGAAGAGATGGAGTTCAGCAATGAAAACACATTGTCAAAATCAGAAAAGAGGCAAATTATATTCAGTTTTCAAACTCTTGTGCTAATCTCGGTTTTGGTTCCTAAGAGCATTGCTGAAGTATATGTGCTTTCTTAGAATTGTTCACCTTAAATATTAATTTGAAAATGGTGTATTGTGAACTTCCTCTCATTGGAGGCTGATTTCTTGTATTGCTTGAAGTTTTATGGTTGAAGTTTATCATTAAAATTTATTTTCTCTTCCCATCCATTCCTTGTTTTCTCAGATATTTTTTGAACACCTACTAGTTGTCAAACTTGAAAATGTCAGGTGCTAGATACATTCTGCTGAATAAAAACAGCTTTCGTGCTCTATAGAACTTACCATCTACTGGGAATTAGAGATAATAAAGTCTTATGTGAAGGAAGTTCCTGAGGGGAGAAGGACCTGATATGTACAAGGAACTAAAAGGAATTCAGCATGGGTGGTGAAGTAGAGGAAGATCAGGATAGAGTAATGCCAGATAGGGTAGGAGAAATGGGCTAGACAAGATTTTGTAAGGCATTTCTAGGGCGGCGCTAAGGAACTGGCTTTTGTTCTAAGGGTTAGTGGCAAACCACCTCCAGCTGCTGCCGAAGAGCAGGTTGGTGAAGGGTACACATGGAAACCTGGTATCCAGTGAGGAGGGCTATTGCAGTCCTTCAGGCAGTGTTAAGTGGGCCTGGTGTGGGCAGTGGAGGTGGAAGAAGTGGACCATCAACAGGGTTTAGGGATGGAACTGGATGAGGTGTGGATGAAGAAGATGAAAGAATCAAGTGACCCCAAGTTTCTGCTTTAAGCAGCTGCTGGTGCCTGTTCACTGGAGGGGTTTTAGAGTGTGACAAGTCAGGAGTTTGGTTTTGGACCTAAGTTTTAGTAATTCAGCAGAGAAGTCAGGTAGGTAGAGTTGCTGGAATCTTTCGTTTTCTTTTGCTCTACAGAATTAGTTATGCTATTAAAATTTGAAGATAAAGGATTTTAACTCCTACTTGTTGGGTTCTTAGTACCTCAAACTGAATTACTTTATAGTAGGACACTTCTCTCCTTTGTGGAAGCAGAAATATCTTGTTGAAGTTATAAACTCAACAGGCAGCCCCTAAACTGAGGAACTCAGCACAAGAGAACTCTGCTGTGCTCATTAAATGTGATTGAAGGGGGTATATCAAATTAGACCATGTATGTTTCAGAGGAGCGAGCACTCTTCTGATTAGTTGACTTTTAAGTATTTCTTTGCTTACTTTTTGGATTCTTTCCCCTAAGTGGTGATAGGTAGCTTAAAGAAAAAGACATAATACAATAAAATATAATAGAAGTAAAAAGTAAAGTTTATAGATATTTGCCTACCAGGTGACTATTTTATGAAAATTAGAAATAGTGTACAATTGTGTTTTTGGAATAATGTTAAAATCAGGACATTATTCCAAACTTGATACATTTCTGTATTGGTTAGAAGATTGGAAAGTTGATGTTTTATGGTGTTATATTTTATTTCTGCAGATGATATCAAGGACCTTCCTTGACTTGTTTTACTGGTACTGATATGTCCAGACTTTCTCAAATCATTCTCCTTAAAACTAGTTACATACCTATAATAGAGTTACTAAATAAATTTGTGGCTGTAGAACACAAATAATGCTTCATTTGGCATTTTTCTCTAAGAAGCTGAGATACCTGATTAGACCAAATTGGATTGGAAATTCTGGGTTTAATCCAAGATAAAGCTGGGTATATATCCCAGATAGGGTCATAGAATAATAGAACCAAAGACCTCTAGAAATGGAGGCAGAAGAGACTCAAATAATAGGAAGTACAGCACAAGTTGAACATTAGGTGCCTTATACTATGTTGATCATTTTCTTGGCATTATTATATTCAAATTTTAATCCTTACAAGAAGGCTGTGGAATAGATATTTGAATCCTCACTTTATAGATAAGGAAACAAGGTTGCAGGAGTTACTGCTTCTTCCAGGATATAGAACTGACAAATGCCTGAGTTGTGACTTAAACCCAGGTTTGACTGGCTTCAAAGCCAGTGCTCTCAGTACTGTTCTCTGTGGCTGGAACACAGAACCAACAGTTTTGTATTACTGCAGGCTGTTCTGGAGTCACAGAGAAGTTCATGGGATGGAGCTCAAACAGGCTTTGCTTATTAGTTTAGAAGCTGAAATGTATGAAGTTGTAGTCTATAAGGTAATTTAGAGGTACTTAGTATGTTATGAAGGGAATAATATTTTAATGTATGGGATGGGAACATTTAGCATAGAAATACTTATTTTTATATAAGAATACCTTTGTGTGTTGGAATGGTTATGAGATGGCAATTAGGATTAACCACTGAAGGGTTCTGAGCCCCATTTCTCTACAACTGAGAACTTTAAGGGCAAAAGCCTTTATAAAAAATTTACCAATGAAAGGTAATGGGAGCTTAAGTTATTCAAGATAAGCTTATCGGGGCTTGGATTACCAGCAGTCTGATTTTACTGTAAAACCAAAAGCACAGATCATAATCTTAAGTCTAACCTTCTTACATGTGGGTTGGGTAGAGAAGTATGCAGAGCCTAGGAATCACTGGGATCAAAAAGGGCAGATGGTACCTGCCTTTTGTCATCTAGTGGTTATGGATTGAATGATTCCTTTTAACCCTGTTGCCAAATCTGTTGCCCCCAGAATACAGCAAGGATGCCAGCCTGTTAAACCAAGCACGCCGTTGTCTGGGGACAGCCAACTGACCTGGAGTCTGCACGATCCTTCCCCATGTGGGAAGGCCACCCTTCCCTCCACACCCCGACTCTTATTAGGGATTTCTGGACCCGAGGATAGGTAGGATGACGACCATGCCCAGCTTGAAGCAGCTAGAGGAGCACGAGATCTTCTCCCATTGTCCTTTATGAGATTATAAAGGGTCTTAAGTCTCAGAGTGAGGGATTGTTATTTTATATTGTTAAAAATAATTAAGTTTTTTAAAGAATAATATAGGAAAGGGTGAAGCCAGAGAACTAGTATGCACGACCCATGGGCATGGACTGCTGGGTGGGGAGGTGGGATTGCTGGGGGAGGGGGGGCTGCTGGGCAGAGGAGAGGAAAGCGGAAAAAATTGGAACTATTATAACAATATAATCAAAAAAAATATACTTAAAAAAAAGGGTAGATGAAAGTAGTAAACTTGTGGAACAAAAGGCACTCTTATGTTACTCAGTGAGTCTAAATGCTGAGAAGGAAGAGAGAGAAAGGAAGCTGAAAGGCTTGGTTTTCATAGTGCTGTTCTATGTGATGATACCTTATGGGGATCTTCTTAAAATGAGTCAATTCTGGTTACCTTTGGGATTTCCCTACTAGTGAAACTTGTCTTCATAGAGCTTCATCTCCACCCTCCTCACCCCCTATGCCCGCCACAGCCCCTGAAACTATGAAACTATTGAAAGTTTTAATAAGAAATTTAGATATTCCAGTAGTAATTTCCTGGAGCCACAACCTCTGATAACATACTGCTTTTGATCTTCCTTCTAGCTGATTATATACCTGTCAGAGCTTTAACACCTTTGATCTTCTGGGGCTTTGTAGCATCCTGCTTCTAGATTGTCTCAGAAGTGATGAGTGACCTGCAGGTAAGCCTTTTAGCCAGGTGATTAGGACCTCATGCCAATGACATTAATCAAGGGTTTGATCTCTGTAGTCCATCCCTATGGGAGTGATTTAGTTTACCTATGCCACCTCCTTTGGCCTCAGGTAGTCCATAGCCCTAGCCTACTAACTGGCCAGCTGTCACCTTTGAATTGCAAGACAATTACTTGAAAATATTAACTGGCAATAATAAGTTACTAAGACTAGAAAAACACAAAGTCCATATGAAAAATCAAGTTGAGGGACATGAACACATGTGAAGAAAATGAATGAGAAGGATGGACAGAAAGTCAGCTAGTATATACCTTTGTTAGCACCTGCTTGTGGATTAAGCGAAATTAGGTCAGACTTGCAGTTTTAGAAATGAAAAGGCCTCAGTTCGCAAAGTACGCACTACCTATCTGCTAGAGGGCTCTGCCTCACTGGTGCTAACAAAGTTACTCAGGTTCAGTTTTGAAAGTGCATTTTTTTAGTGTAAATAGATCCGAGTTCCCAAAGAAGCCTTCACATAGCTAGAAAAGCTGTTTGTTCTTTCAGGATCTTTTTCAGATATTGTTAGAGGACACAGGTTCAGAATTGTAGGACACAAGAGCAAGAAATGTTATCTAAGAGGCTGTGACTACAGTGCATGAGTAGAATTTGAAGATAAAACAAACCAAAGACTAACCACAAAAAGGTTCATATTAGTATGTGCTTTTCTTAGTGTTCTGGGTTGTTAACAGTGTGAGTAATTGGATTCTTCTTAAGAACGTACTTTTAAATTTGCACAAGTAGGAAGAATTTATGTTTTGAAATACATACTAGAAATGAATGTCTCTTCTCTACTTAAAGAACTGGTATACTCAGAATTTTGGAGAATGATTAGATTGTTGGTCTGTGAAATTTTGAAGCAGACTGTACTATCAGTTTTTCTACATAAGCAAATTATGTGATGTTTTTCTTTAAAAAATCCTTCTTACGTGAGGCACTAAGGAAGACACGAACCTAGCTAAAAACCATTGAGGATATTGTAGAAAGGTAGCGTTTTACAATTGGAAATTATTTTAGAGGTGATGTAATCACTCTAACAATTTACAAATGAGATAACTGAGGCAATGAGAAATTAAGTGGTTTTGCAGAGTGCTACCTATCTAGTATTCAACACATCAGATCCAGGACACCAGGCACTTGACTTGCAGTTCATTTCTGTTGTTAACACTAGTAAGGTGCCTTGAACATGGATGAAACTAAGGGAATAAGAAATGGCGATTGCTTTTGTTCATGGGATTCCTGAGACCTATCTAGAGGTTTTGAAAGTCTCAGTAATTTTAATACAAATGATTTGATGCCAGACTAGTCTGTTTTATTTAAATGAAACCTAGCGTCTAGCTTGCTGAATCAGGGGAGTGGTATAAATGGTGATAGGGGTTTGAATGCAATACTGTAAGGACAGAGACAAGAGGATGACCCCTTTAAATTCTTAAGTGCATGGATATAGTGCTGTTATTAGAAAAATAGTGTTTGATTTACCAAGACACTCCTCTTTTCACATCCATCAACTCCTGTTTATAATTTAGTTGGGTTAGTTTCCAAGAAGAATGATAAACCTTTTTTTTTTTTTTTTTTTTTTTTTTAACCCCAGGAAAGCCAGTGTGGTCTATAGAATGGAGTTAAATTCCTTGCCCTTCCTTCATAATTGATACTATCAGCAGGGCCTGGACATCTGCAGTCACTCATTAGATTTAAGTGACCAGAGAGTTTGCAAAGATTGAAAGATTATTTTACGATTATCTTTTGGTTGTATTAGCTTTGATGGTATCACATCTATTCTAGTTCCTGTGAACCAGTGCTGTTCTCTGGGCTCACTGTTGTTGATTTTCTATTTCATTTGTGCTTAAGGCTACAACACATGTGTCTATTTACATTTAAATTAATTAAAATTAAATAGCATTGGAAGCTCAGTTCCTGAGTTATGCATTCCAAATGCTCAATAACCACATGCGACTAGTGGCTGCTGTATTGAACAGCTTAGGTGTAGAAAGCTTCCCTCACTGTAGGAAGTTCTGTTTCACAACTCTGGCCTAGAGGTTTATTCTGCATGTACACAATGCAAGTTTCTCTGGAAGCCCCTCAGGACAGTGTTAGTATAGTATGGTTGCATTCATCATGGAAGAGGTTATGCAACAGGTAGTTGTGTCAAATGAATTGGAAAGTATAAGCTGTAAAGTCTATACAATTATTTTTATGGTATGTAAGAACTACGTACAACTGTAGTGTTAATTTGTAGTAGTAATTTTAAATTTTGTCATCTTTGCTTGGAAGGCAGTTTACTGAACTGATTTATAGAGAACTAGAAAATGACCATACAAAGAAGCCAGCATGTGCTTTAGAGATCAGCAGGTTGTCTAATGGCAGTATAATATTAGTTATGGACCATGTTATAGACAAAATGAATACTAATGCCTCAGCTTCTTATAGTATATCTAAAAGTTCTGACAATATTGTAGACATTGTACTTGCTGCTGGACCAGTAAGTGACTCATTTAACATCAGGTGGAAAGAAAGATCACTTAAGTTTAAAAAAATTTTTTTTTATATAGAAATTTCTAGTATTTTTACCAAAATAAATAATTTTTTCTGGTCTCAGAGTTGGGGCATAGCATTAGACATTATCCATGTTATAAGTTTCAGTGGAAAAGAGGCTACTGGTGATGGGGTGGGTTGTGTGTGGGGAGCTATGCATTGGAGAGTCTGACTTGATCACTGATTATTAAGAAGCAGTTACAGATGGCATTTGTGCTAGTTTCTTACCTTATGAGTAGAAAGAAGTACCTGAGGCAGCCTTTGGTTAGTGAAGGATACATGTAAAATCTTCAGTGATACTGCTACGAACTCGATGGCACTACCCAGATGATGCTTCACTTTGTTGATTCCAACCCTACATTCCTCTGTCAGTAGGATGATTATGTATGCATTCAGCACTGTACAGATTGTACAAGCCAGTGAGCCTCCTGCCCAGAATCATAAAATGAAAGCAAGAATGTTAGAAACCAAAAATGTTTCATATGTTTAAAAGTCCAGCTTTTTGTTTTCATCAAAGTTTTCCCCCAGTGTAATATTGCATTTTGAAACTGGCTAACAACATTTTGTCCCTCAAAATCCACGAACCTTGACTCCCTCACTGTTCCCAACTCCGTCCCCCACAAATGACTGCCCTTCTTCTGTGTTGCCTTAGCATTTTGCTTATGCCTTTGTTACCACTAAGTCTTTCTGCCTTCATTACTTCTCGTGATAGCAAGTTTTTGAAGCAAACAGAATACCGTTTTCAAAGAAGAAAAAGGTCATGAGAGAAGAGTAGTTAAAATTTGCTCTGCAGGCTCTGAGGGAAGACATAAGACTGGGGTTGGAAATTAGAAAGAGGTGGACTTTAATATAAGAACTATCTTTTTCCATCTTTCTAAAAACAAAAGGAAATGCTTAAGTGTTTGAATTGAGGCTAGATAGCTACTTACCAGAGATGATGTTACAGGGATTAAGATATAAAGCGGAAATGCTTGATTAGGTCGTTTTTGGTAATTACTAGCTCTGAGAGAATTATATTTATTAGGAACTTCAGGGCAAACCGAAGAGAGAAAATAAAGATGTTGAGAATGTCTCCTCGGGTTGGGGGTTGTGGGGGATAGAGGAAGAGCCAGGACTGAGGCCCGGCCTCCCCCAGAAAGAGCAGATGCTGGCGGGCTTATGGCT
The DNA here is from genome assembly GCF_987537825.1 of Furipterus horrens. Taxonomy (NCBI): domain Eukaryota; kingdom Metazoa; phylum Chordata; class Mammalia; order Chiroptera; family Furipteridae; genus Furipterus; species Furipterus horrens. The sequence continues at coordinate 37,406,138 of NW_028327175.1, forward strand.
TTCTCCTCAGGTTCTTTAAGGTCCATTTTAATTCTCTGCCTCTAAAATTGAGCTTCATCCTGTCATTCCCAGGATCCTGGTAACCTTAAAGAGCAAACATCGCTTTTGGATTTGTCCCAGCTCTGGTACCAATAGCCCATTTATGCCCAAGGATCACTTTTGTTGGGGAATAGTCATTTTGCCAGGGAGTGAATCTTGACTCTCTATGCAACTTCTAGTAATTTAGTTAAATTCTCATCTAAGCCTCATTTTCTCATCTGTAAATATGAAGAAATACTACCTGGGAATAATTGCCATATTTTATCAAAACTAAGACCATTGATTGTACCACTAAGAAAGGAAAATAAACTGTCCATTTAACTATGGTACATTGTATTATTGATACATCCCGGAGAGGTTAAAATAGAGAAGCCTGCCTCTTGGGATTGCTGTGAGTATAGTTGGCTCTCCATATGCGTGGGTCTGTGTCCACGGCTTCAACCAACTGTGGATCAAAAGTAGCATTTGAAAAAAAGAAGAAGTTATGTTAATGCTGATGTGTACCTATGTAGTTAGATAGGCTTACAATGGTTGCGTATGTGGTGAACATGTTGAGACTTTTTTCTTGTCATTCCCTGAACAATGCAGTATAACAATTATTTATATAGAATTTACATTATATTAGGTATTGCAAGTAATGTAGAGATTATTTAGAAACATTGATAGTTTCTAACTTAATTCATTCTGAAAGACTGTTTGAGAAGCGATTTATTCGAAAACTGAATCTCCTTTGTTGCCTGAGAGATGCATTACTGATCATATAGGTATCAACCTGAAAGGGTGTTGGGTAGAGGGAGTATCTAGATCTGTAGTTTTGTTAAACAACCAAGACATTTTTCCACGAACAACTTGGTTGAGAACCGAATTGTTGGAGAACTAAGACGTTCAAGAACCGAGGTTTGAACTACATGGGAGGATGTGTGCAGGCTGTATGCAAATACTATGCTATTTTATATAAGGGATTGGAACACCTTTAGACTTGGGTATCTACAGGGGGTCTTGAAACCAATTCCCTGCAGATACCAAAGGACAGAGTAAGTTAGTACAGTATTTGAAAAGCACTAGTTTCTGATACAAAATAAGTGTTCTAGCTATTAGCTGTTGTTTACAGTTGAATCTGTCCTAGAGCAGTTAATTTATTCATCTAGTCAGTGTTTATGAAGCACCCTGCTTGAAAGACACTGGTCTAGACCACAGTTCCTGCTTTGAGAGATCTCATGTTCTAGTTAGGGAGAAACTCACAGAAAGAGAATCGTCATACAACCCAGAAACAGGGACATAATTTTTTGGGAGAAGAGTATAAGAGTAAGACTAACTTTTGTTGGAAGAGTCAGAAAAGGCGTCACAGAAGCAGTGATATTTAAGCTTAATCAGGAAACATGAGAAAGGGCTCACCAGAAACAGAAGACCATTGGAGAAGGCAGAGGGAAAAGCATGTGGAAAGGCCTAGGGCTTATAATTAGCATGGCTAGCATGTTGAGGGCGTGTGTATGCTAGGGTTGGGGTGGTGGCAGCAGATAAAAGTGAAGAGGTAAGCTTCCCCAGATTGTGAAGGATCTTGTATGTCCAGCTAGGGAATCTGAGTTTTACGTTCTGTTCAGTAAGAAATGGGCAGATGACTACAGGTTTTAAACAGTGGGGTGATATGAGCAGAATAGCTCTTCTTTCGGTTTCGTTATACAGTTATGCCTTGTACAAGTAGGGTCTGCTCATTTACTCTCAGCTATGGAAATGTGGAGGCTGCTTTTAAAACCTTTGACACAGTTACTTTTTCTCTGGCACAGTCTGTTCAGGCCATTGTGTGATTTGCAAGGTTGTAATAATAAGATTAAATCCTAATTTCACAATACTGTTTAAATACAAACACTATATTTACCAAATTAAGTGGCAAAATACCGAGTGATGCACATAAACTTTGCCTAACATTTTTGGTAATAACTTCAAACTTACAAGGAAAATTGTGCAAATAACAGTACTCAAAGAATAGCTATAAACTTTTAGCCTCTATTCACTTGTTAACATCGTAGCCCATTTGCTTCATCATTAAGTGCTCCCCCCCACCCCCCTCCTTTTCTCCCCAACTCTTTCCCTCCCATCTCCATCCCCTTTCCCTCTCCCCCTCCCCTTGCCTCTCTCTCTTTCTCTCTCCCCGTTTTTTTATCACTCCATATGTGTGAATGCACACACATGCATCTAACGTTTTTCTGAACCATTTGAGAACATTCCATAAGGATGTTCTCTTACAAAACCGCAGTAGAGATGGTACAGCTGTCATCTTCCAATATTTGCCTTTCTCTCACTAATTTTACTTAGCTTCATACTATACCCTCAAGGTTCATCATGTTGTTGCAGATTTCATTCTTTTTTATGGCTGTGTAGTATTCCAGCATTTATTTAGTTTTCATGTGTCCTTAGCTTCCTCTATTTTGGAATATTTACAAAGACTATCCTTTATGACAAATAGATGATTTTAGAAAATAGAATCTCCCTCTTTCTCTAATGGAACAGTTCCTATTTGGAGTTTTCTCACGGTTTCTTATGATTAGATTTGGAATATATATTCGCTGCCAGAAAGCCACTAAAGTAATGTGTCCTCAGGGTATCACATCTGGAGGCACATGAAATTCATCTGCTCCTCCTTGGTAGTGTTAACTTGTGATCATCACTCCGTTAAAAGTGTTTTCTGATTTCTTCATTATATGGTTACTTTTCCTCCCCTAGAAAATAATAAGCAATCTATGGGGAGACACCTGAAGAACATGAAAATATCCTATTTCACATCAAAATATCCCCCTATACATGGCATCTATTGATGATTCATACTTAAACTAATCTTTACTACAGTGATTGCAAAATATTTAAATCATCTATATTTTTAAGGTTGGTGTTTATATTACATATATTCCAATGCATATGTTTTTTTTCTAATAGTAAGACGTTAATTTTTAATTATTTTAAATTGTCAATTTCTTTTGTATTTACAATGATCTTTTTTCTGACTTATCTCATAAAAATGAGATTTTATTATTCATACCACCTGTGCCATATAGCCTTCCCCTTCTAGCTACTGAAGATGGCTGTCCTAGTTCCTCTGTACTTCGATGATGGCTCCTGGACAGGTTAGGTGTGAGCCTGCTAGAATGGAATAATATTAGTGGAGAGGACCACAGGAGACTTTACATTCAAAGGACATATCTAAGGGAGTTCTAATTTATATAGAATTTTCTTAATATTTTAGACTCAGGCAAGCCACTTAAAAAGGAGTAAAATACAGGCATGAATGCTGCAGTGAACTGAGGCGCTTGGCCTAGTTTGATTCTCTGAACTGAAGTTAGTGCCCTAGTCATTTTCCTGACTTGTAAAAGCCATTTTGGTGGTTCTCTTAGGCTATATTATTTTTCAAAATTACAGGGATGCCAGAAATATTTGAAAGGGTGGAGAGCATGGTCATAGTTCATTAGATATCTTCATGTTGTTGAAACTTCTTGCTCCAACTTGTAGGTTTTCTGCTTTTTTTAAACAAATTTATCCTGGATCTGTTCTCAGTGGTGGTCTTCATGTGTTTGTTTTGTGACTTTTAATGACTTTGACCTGTGCCTCTCACTTGGGCTGTGCTACTCTTAGTTGTGAGGAAGAGAAGAAGAAACACTGTGAATGATTTATTAAAGGTCTGTTGCTAGCATTATAAAACCAATTCTCAGTAATTTAGAGAAAAAAATTACTTCATTTCTTGGTTTTATTACACCTTTGTTAGTTTGTTTTGAGATGGGAGTGAAACTTCTGTTAAAAACAACCCCTGTTTTTGTGTGAAAGGGGCAGTCAACTGTTACCACTAATTTGAGGTTCAGATTCTGAGATGTTTATTGAGTGCCTACTTTGCATGAAGCACCACTTCTATAAGGGGGTGGGGTTAATTACAGAGAGTTTGATAATGTACCAGCCTTAATCAGCTGACATGATTGTCTTTTCTATTAAAATTTGTTTTTTAAAAACAAACTTAGAAATAAACAGTTGAACTAATCAGCTGATTTTTGATTGGGAATGTGTATATTGACTACATTGACATGGTTAATAATTTACATCAGTGCTGACCTGTTTCATGTGACCATGTTATAATAATTTTAAATGTGAGTATTAAGGCAAGGAAATTTTTAGTTTTCTAGATTTATTATAGACAATAACAATGTTTATAAAATGGAGGGAGTAGAATTTGAGGTGGAAAACATACAGAGGAGGGAAAGTGGAAGAGAGATGGGGTTACAGTTTCAAAGCCCTTTAATTTTCCTACAGAATCTAGTAACAATTCTGGCTTAGCATCTGACTGTTTTAATCTAGATTGGAGTGTCAAGATCGGGGGAGGTAAGGGCTCATCTGTTAAGGTGAGAGGGGAAGCCTGATTTAGAGACGGGCATTAGGGATGAAGTTGAGGCAGTACATATGAGAGGCTGGAGAGGAAAGCCTTGGCAAGATTTGCTGCGGCCAAGAAGAGGGAAGAAGGCGTCTGACAAGGCCTGGAAGTGGTGCTGTTTTTGTTAGATGAGTTGAGTGAGGTATTGGTCATCAGAAGAAAAAGAGAGATGAAGATAGAGATTTGGGAGCCAGGGGTGCAGGGGTGCGTGCGTGCGTGAGTGAGTGCGTGTGTGTGAATGTGGGGAAATGGATGTGTGTGTGTGTGTGTGTGAGAGAGAGAGAGAGAGAGAGAGAGAGAGAGAGAGACGTGATGAAATGGATGCTGTTGTCCAGGAAGAGAATGCATTATCCATGGTAAACCCTGAGAGCAATTTGAGGACAGGGCCACTTCATTGCTCAGCTCCAGTGGGTATCAATCACACTGTCATCTGTGTGAATGAAACCCCAGGATTTGTGCAGTGGGACAGATCTGCACAAAGGGCACTCAAATTTAGGGTCATTTAGATTCTGAATGGTAAGTGAAAGGTACTGGGAAGGGATAGGATACTTTGAGAGGTTGATGGAGAATCATGTCAGTGCAGCATTACAGAAGCCAAGTCAAAGGGTTTTAGGGAGTAGTGTCAGATATTGTAGAGAGGTCAAGGAGCATGAGGCCTGAGAGAGGAGACCTTTGTACTTTGCATTTATGAGATCGTTAATTACTCCCAAGAGAACCTTGACCATGGGATATTTGCAATGGAAGCCAAATTGCAAGGGGTTAAGCAGTTAGAAGAGAAGTAGGAAGTAGCTTGAAGAAGCAGCATCTTTGAGACATGGTTTTATGAACTAATTTCATAAAAGAATATTTCTAGTTGAAGTAATTATTTCAGAATAATCTTGCATTTCATAGATTATCTTTAACTATTGTGAATTTCAAACATCATATCCTTGATCCTTCCCATGAAAAAAAGTATTTTCTGATCTTGAATGAATAGTTTATAAAGGTTGTAGTTAGTAATGATGGCTTATATTTCAAATATGTAGGAATTTAGACTTATGTTGGGAAATGCTAAATAAATTGGGAGTTTATACAGTCATTACTGGTGTTGAAGAGCAGAGGGTTATGGATGAGAGAAAGAACGTTGTGATTTGTCAAAAGTCATATTACAATAATTAATGACCCCCCCCCAATATTGCTTAAAAGTTTGACCATGTAAGCTACCTTCTTAATTCTTCTGTTAAAGAATGAAGCTTAATGAAGACATAGTCAGCATGTGTTGAAAATCAGTGCTCATTTTGCCTAAGGAAAGTTTGGGGTTTCCTTTTTATGTTTTTGTTACTGTTTTTTAGTTTTGGGGGGGACTTGATTAAAACTAGTGGGTTTTTCTGCTGTCTGCTTTTTAACTACATTAGCCATTCACAGAACAGAAGCAAATAACCATTTTTAAAATTCATGTCTTCAAATGTTAATTTGATGCTTTGAGGCATAAATGACCTTTCTAGCCAACTCAGACTTGTCAAACAAAGGAGTGATAGGAACAAGCTGCTGTTTGTTCTAATACAACAGGCTGTTTTTTACAGAGAATTTCAAAACAATTTTGCTTCCCTCTTCTCCAAAACATTGAATTAAATTTCAGCCTGTGCTAGGTTTGAATTTAGAAAGAATTGTGTACACACAAGTGGTTAAATGGAAACTGGCCACCTGTGCAAAATGAACTATCGTAGGCTTCAGTGTGTAGAGTCTACAGTGTGTGTAGGAAGTATGCGCCTGGCTTTTCAACCTGATATTGAGCTCAAACAAAGCTGAGCCACAGAGTGTTGGAAGGGAAAAGGTAGACCAAAAATAACAGTAGGTGAGCAGAGTGGAGCATTGTACATAGCTTTGTATTGTTCTTGTTGCTAATTAATTGGAAATAGTGAAGTGAACTGAGGTGGTGGTGTGGAATGACTGCCGCTTTTTGGCACTGCAGCTAACTTACTAGCCTTGGACCCTGTTGCGGTCATCTAACCTCCATGAGCTTCTTTTTTTTTTAATTTGAATTTATTGGGATGACATTGGTTAATGTAATTATATAGGCTTTAGGTGTACAATTCTATAATACATGATCTGAATGTTGTATTGTGTGTTCACCACCCCAAGTCAAATCTTCTTCCATCACCATTTATCCCCCCTTTACCCTCTTCTACCCACACCCCCAACCCCACTTTCCCTCTGGTAATCACTATACAGTTGTCTGAGCTTTTTTCCTTTGCTTAATCCCTTCACCTTTTTCACTCAGCCTCACAACCCCTCTCCCCTCTGACAGCACTCTGTATCTATGAGTCAATTTCTATTTTGTTTGTTAGTATATTTTGTTCATTAGATTCCACATATAAGTGAAATCCTATAATACTTTTCTTTCTCTAACTGGCTTATTTCACTTAGCATAGTATATACTCCAGGTCCATCTATACTGTCCCCAAATGGTAAGATTTACTTTTTTTTTTTTTTTTTTAACGGCCGAGTAGTAGTCCACTGTTTAGGTTTAAGTGTACCACATGAGATGAATTTTTTATCCACTCGTCTACCAGTGCGCACTTTGGCTGCTTCCAAACCTTGGCTAATTGTAAATAATGCTGCTTTATCTATCAAATAGAAGTAATACTGCTTGTCCTGTTTTCACTAACAAGATGTACAAGGATATTTGAGGAGAGATACCTACAATATGATGGATGTACATTTGTCTCAATAACTGTGATGTTAACTTAGCCGCAATCTGTTTTAGATGTTGTCTACTGACACCAACTCTTTTCTTGCACATGACAGAATGTAAGAAAGTGAATAAAAGTTTTGAATTTGGGTTTTTCATTGGGTTCTCACGTTCTAAAAAAATGACCAGGGATCAGGAAGCCAACAAAACAAAGAACAGTTCACCTATAAGTAGAAACCACCCCTTCCATATATCCTTGTCCCCAAATAATTTAATGTCCAGTTATTTCCTTTGAAAGTTTAACACTACACATGCTTTGTTTTGTGGGTTGTTAGTTTATTTTTTTCTTCTTACGGATCATGAAAAAGGAAGAAAGAAGGAAACAATTTGTTTCTCAAAGCAAGGTTAGTGGCTCATTAACCCAGATAAGCTTAAAATAATTCCCAGTATGTTCTGAAAATTTGTTTTTCTTAAATATTATTATAGAAATTGTTAGTTTTATAACATCAGAAGATTTAGAGTACATTTGGCTTATTGCCTTTAATTCCCCCTCTAAGAAAAGCATAGAAAATTTCTATATTAAATATTTGGGGTTTGGGTTTTTCCTTAGGGGGAAGGGATCATTTGGAAGTTTGATAGTTTTGATTAGAAAAAAGACATTCTTTTTATAAGAAAGCATGCAATGTGGCATATGGTTATAGTAGAAAGGGGAACATTAGGATGTGTGTAGGAGCTAAGAAATTCTCTTTGAATCTGAAGTAATAGCTTAGCCTTTCGACCAGGGTAATAGGATTGGTTTGTAGACTTAATTTTTATGGGAGAATTTGGGAGGATATGCAAAAGAAAGGGAAAGGTTTGTGAAATTCAAATTCTTATAAATTTCATAGGATACTTTAAGCTCTTGTAACAAATACAAGTCAGGTTTCATAATGAATGATGAGTTGTTAAATTTTATCAAAATGCTGTGTACTTAAAATAATTTTAACCTTCTTTTATTAAATGGTATATTCCCTTGACACAGCTCTATTCCTAGGACCCCAGTATTAGATTGAAACAATTTTGTGAGCAGACCCTTGTACTGGGAACCAGGAGATACTGATATTCTGGACAGAGTCCAGCTACTAACTAGTTGTTTGACCTTGGGCAATTCACTTGACTTCTGTGGACCTTCTGTCATTTGACAAATGATTGAAAATGTAAATAATTAAGATGTCTCAAATACCACTTAAAAATCTTAGTATTTTTGTCATTGGGAAGGTTATTAAATGTAATGGAACTTATTTTAAGTATATATTCAAAATACTGTATTTGTTTTTCCCTTGAAGTTTTCATTTAGCCAAATGATTGATTTAAAGTTTTTGACCACAGCTGTTACAGAAATGTGTGCTCAGCTACTGTTTTGGTAAACACAGACTAGTAACCAGATGGTAATAATACTTTAAAAAGTTGGGCTGTATGGACTGGGAACCATCCGAATGGAATTTTCGGTGTTTTGCCTAGGTACATTGGATTTAGTACACATTAAATGAGTTTGAGTGTATTTTATTACTGAAGTGGCTAGAAAGAACAAATAGAGTATTATGTGGAATACAAATAATGCTTATTAAGCTTGCAGTTGATTCCTTCTGATAGGTGTTCCAAATTGCTGTCAGACTTTATTTACTTACTCATAAACAGATGTGCTTTGCTTTAAGTCAGGATAACTATTGCAAACCTAGTTATGCATATTTTAAACAACTGTTAAATATAACATTTTCAAATTGTTGATTAAATGAGCTGATTTATTATATTTTCTAAGGTTGTTGGTTCATGGTGGTTGTTCTAGATTACAAAGAACTTGACTTTTTAAAAAAAAATTCTGATTAAAGATGGGATATCCTCAGTGAAATATTATTTTCTGGTCTGTAGTCCAAGACTGTGTAGCTAAGGTAGACAAGTATATCTTTTATTTTAAAAACTTTAGTCACTATTTATCACCAGAAGAGATGTTAGCAGTAATTTGGACATAAGATGACTGACCCATGCTTTAAATAATACAGCAGTAATAATCTTAATCTTAAATTCTATAGGTTAAGAGTGTTGGAGACTATTTCTTTTAGTTTTAGTTTTTTCTCCTGCATGTATGTTCTTGTTATGATTTATTTGTTAAGATCTTTGTTAGGTCAGTGCCATATTATTCATTAACTATATAAAGCTTTTGTGGCTTCAGATTTTGACATTAGGCAGATTGTGAACCAGCTTAATCATGGAAGCCTTGGTAACTACCTCCTCTTTTCTGGTTTGATGGTAGGTTCTCTATTCAGTGGGTTTGTATTATAGTTCTTAGTATTTGTCACACTACTTATTTCTAGCATTCATGCTGACATGCATTCACAGCAGATATTTATTGAGTCACCATTACTAAGTATCAGGCATTGTACTGGGACAGATAGGCAACTCTAGTTCTCTGGAGCATGCCTTCTAATGGGAAGATAATTGTTAAATATATAACATATGAAATTGCAGTTGTGATCAAGTGCTGGAAAGTAGAGTCACCTTAAGTAATCGTTCATGCTCCTCAGAAATAGAGCTAGTTCTGTTCATCAGTATAAAAATAGTGTCACTGGCCCATCTTTCCAGGTTGCAGTGATTTCCAGCCTGAAATATTCTTGATGGTTTTAATTATAGTAGCCTGCACTCGTTTCGACTGCCCGTCTTCTAACATCTGTTTTGGACAATTACCAGATCTTGCCCTGCCTGCCTACTAGCTGGGAGATGAACATCTGCCTCAAAATGCACACTCGCAATTACATTAGCTGATGGAAAGTCCCACTAAAATCAAGCAAAAACACTACAACATAAAAGGGAAAGTGGAGGCAGGCACTAGGCTTGCGTCAGCAGCCACAGGACTGCTTGGAAGATTGTAAAAGATAGTGTGGTGTGGGTGGCAATGGACATACACTTGCAGATCTTTTTTTTTTTTTTTTGAAGTACTGGAATCTACTTGTATAAAAGAAAAAATAGATTAATCTTTTAAAGGTTATAAATTTTTAGGCCAAATCCACAAGCCTATATCTAACATTCAACTACATATAAAAACAAGATCTACTAGTGCCTTCTGTAACCAAAGGGAGTATTCACTAACAAATGTGATTGATTTATAAAGCTAGAATAGTCCTTATTTGTTAATCTGAGCAAGTCATAAATCACTGCAGTACTAACTGTGATAAAGCTATCTAGATTATTGTGCCAATATGGCATTTAATTCTGTTAATACATGCATTAGTTCTTTATTGTACATCTAGAGTTACTTAGGTTTGACTAGTATAATACTGATATGCAGGGTGGTTCTTAAATATTGAACATTCTCAGTTTTCTGCTGAGAATAAAGGTTAAAAAACAAAAGCAATTATAATCTGTAGATGAGAGTTATATAGTTTAATAGCTTAAATCTACTCTCCCCGCTCCCACCCTGTTTTGAGGCTTATTTGTGGATATGTATCACCACAACTTACAGGAAAAAGATCATATCTTTTTGGAATGAATTGTTGATAAGAGAGATGCTAGAAATATGACTTTTAACATAAGTGTATAGATTTTCCAATATTCTGAGTTTACCAACAGCTGTTAAACATCTAATACCCCTTGCCCCTCTGCCATAGCAACTTAAAACTTTATCCAGGAGTAAGGAGCCTAACTTACAAAGTAAATTATTAGTGATTTAGTAATTACAGGCCAAAAACTTGTATTATTTGGTTACCTTACTCTGAGTCATGATTTTTTGATCTTTAGAACTCTGTATGCTGTTCATTTGGGTCTTTTACCGACAACAACAGGGAAGAGACCTAATAAAAAGTTTCATGTTTTTCAAAGAGAACAATTTAGAATAATGCTACTTAAGAGTACCTAATATCAGAACAAACAGGCAGTGAACAGCATATAATTCTGCACATTATGCAGAGACATTAAATATACATATTAGTAAGGTAGCAGATGCTTTGGTTCTGAAATTCACATGTAAAATAGCAGTTTTTCTCTGCAGGGCTTCGCTTCAGCCTGCGCTCCTTCACATATAATGAATAGCTAATTTCAGTCCTATGGTCCATGGGAGACTGACTGGGGAACTGGGAGGAGGAAAGCATTCCAACTTTAAGAACAGCAGGATGTGTGCTGAGATGTGCTTTTTAATGGAGAAACATTTTAGAACTCTTGGGGGTAAATTCATAAAGAGGGTTGTGCATGTGTTTTGTATTTAAATTAAGGAATTATTAATACAGTTAGAGAACCAGGGATCTGGCAGCTGTATTGCAAAAGGGAAAATCAGAATTTGGCGACTGAACTGTGAGCTCAGAAATATCTTGCACTTTGATAAAATACATACCAAAACTGTCCTGTGTCTAAATGGGACCATTTATTAGAAATAGGCATTTGAGAATGTATTTAACTAGTTGAAATTTGGGGCTGACTTTTAAAAACTGGTCTTTGCCTGTATGCAGGAAAAGGGAAGTGACTTTTTATTCTCCTGCCTCATGGAGATTTTCTTGCCATTTGAGATTTCCCTGTGTTCATAATTCATTCATCCATCTATCCAGTCAATATTTATTGAGCATCTGCTGTATACCACGATGTTTTAGGAGCCCAAAAGTGAATAAAGTCAATCGTGACCCTCAAGCGATTTATATAATTTGGTGGAAAAAAAAAAAAACAGACTTAAAAGTGCTATAATAGAAATGAAAATAAGGATTTTATGTGTGGAGACTAGAGTTTTTAAACTAAAAGACTGCTTTTTTATTGGGAAGTATAGAATACATATTGAACAGTACATAAAACATATATCTGCAGTTGAACAGATAGTTATGGAATTACACTTTATGTATTCTTTGTGCTTGCTGCTTTTATTCAACATTTTTTGATTCATCTGTGTGGTTACTTGTATCATTCTCATTGCTGTATAGTAAAATATTTTTTATCTCCACCATACTTGGTATATCCATTCTACTGTTGGACACTTGGGTTGCTTCCAGCTTGGGGGTATCATTGACAATGATGCTAAGAGGATTCCAGATTATGTGTTTCACTATATGTGTACACACACTTATTTAGCATATGTAGTTTTAACTTTATGAAATAAGGACAGACTGTGATTTCCAAATGATTTGTTTCAGTGTAAAAAGACTTTTGAAGGACTTTTGAAATTGGTAGTTCTTAAAAAGACAAATATTTTCTCATAGAATTTGTATTCCTCACCTCATGAGAATGTGGGGGCGGGGGGATAGTTATATGTACCTACCATACAGTTCAGTTGTCCTTTCTACCTAACCTGGATTGCAGGAATGTGCTCTCATTGACAAATTATGACTTGGTACTTACTCTGGCAGTTGGGAGTACATAATCTGTGACAAATTAGAGACAATTGGAAAGATCTTTGAGACTGGAAAGCATGCTATGGTTTTGTTTAATGCTCTGAAGAAAAGGTGAAAAAAAAAGCTATAGTACATTAAGGTTACAAAATGTTTAGTGGTTTTAAAATGTTGAGCTCACATTTTGAAGTATAATTCTATTTTAATCTCTTTTTCTAATGGAAGAAGAAAGATGTCTGATTTGGTGGGGTAATCTTGTTTGAAAAATTTACAGTCCTTTGGCATGAATCCCAGTTCTCTTCAAATTTTGTGTGAAATAGAAAAATGGCAGTCTCTTAGGTACTATTCATGGAGGGGAGGCAGGTGCTACCTCTTCATATGGTTGGAGAGGAGATAATAGGAGATATTGGGTATTTCACATAATCAACTCCTCTTACCTCCCCAGAAAAGAGAAAGAATATCAGGAATAAAAGAGCAGTTATCAGAGCATTACTTTAAAGGTACTGGGATTATTCAACTTTTCTTGGCCTCCAAATCTATAAGGAATATGAAGACTTTTTTTCCCCCCTCCAAAATTGTGAAGCCTTGCTTTCACACTGGAAATCAAGATGAAGAGACCTCTTGCCCTTCTGTTCCACAAGCATGAAAGCTTTTTTAATTTTTTTTTTTTTAATCCTCACTTGAGGACATTTTCATTTGCTTTTTTAGAGAGAGAGAGAGAGCAAGGGAGAGACAGAAACATCAATGCGAGAGAAGCATTGATGAGTTGCTTTTGTATGTACATGTCCAGACTGGGGGTTGCATGCATCTACACCTGGACCGGGGAAGAACCCACAACCTAGGTATGTGCCCTGACTGGGAATCAAACTTGCAATCAGGTTACCAGGTGACGCTCCAACCACTGAGCCACACCGGTCAGGGCTGAAAGCTCTTTAAAATACCTTTTCCCCACAGGTTCCCTTTAAGAACTGAATTTACAGGGTACTTGGGCTTTGCTTTTGCCATCCAGTACTACAGCAAAACATGTCTGAGCATGAATGTTTGGGATGTTCAGGCCGAAAGCCATGCTGGTTGAGTGAATGGGAAATTTCCTGCTCTGTTCAGTCCAGTGAGCATTTTATATATGCCAACCATGTACCTGGTCCTGGTAGGTACTGGAGACACAAGGATGAATAAAACAGCTTATATCCCCTTGGGAAGAGACAGTCATATAAACAATTTACCACAGTGTTGTGTGCTAAGACACTATAATAACAATCTGTAGAAAGTACTTTGGTGCATAAGAGAACAAAAATGTTTTTTATGTGTGATAGGTGGTGGTGAGGTTCTAGGTAGTAGTTGTCTTTCACTATGTGGATGAATGGATTTAATATAGGTCATAGACACTAAACACTCATAAAACATAATTGGCTAGACTTTTTCAAATGTTGGCAGTATAAAAACATCTCTGCACGTAAAAATATAGGTCATTCAGGTGGCTCGTGAGAGGAGAAAAGAGGCATATTTAGTAGAGGAAATTGCATGAGCTAATGGTTTGTTAATCTAGATTATGGATAATCTACATGAGATTCTATTATGAGTAAAAGTTAAAATTTCATGGCAATATGGTCAGTGATTCCAAGTTTGAAATTTTTAGCCTTTCCTGTTTTTTTATCACTAAAAATACACATACTTGTAACATTCCTTCAGCTAGAGTTTAAAAATTAGGCAAACTCATCTTGAACTCCTCCTGAATATATAGATAGCTTCATGGGGAGACTAGTCATTTTATCTTTCATCATTGAGAGCTACTTTTTAAATGCTTAAATGTAAATAATCTGAGTTCAGGAGACTATAAGGAAAGCTTAATAAACTTACTCCTTGCTTTATAGGTGGGTGATTTTCAACCCTCTCCCTACATTTCACACACTTGTTTAAGAAAAAAATTCTATAGAATTGAATATTATTATCAGAGAGAAATAAAATAGTGGTGGACAATAACCTTAAAATTATCTAATCTACCTCTCACATTTTAGATGTAGGAAACTAAGGGCCTAATTGGGTAAATGGCCTGTCCAAGGCGTATAGTCCTGTAGTCTGGGGCTGGATGAGGAGATGGGAATGTGTAGGGATCAGGTTCTCTGACTGCCTAGGCCCAGGCTTTTTCATGTGGTTAGAACTCATAGCTTCTGTGAAGCTAGGGTCTGAGTATTTCATAGATCATTCTTCTTCTCATATTTGTTGCAATTATGGTTTAGAAAACTCAACCTAATTAAGCTAGATTGAAGGCAACATGATACAGCCAGAATCACATGAATTGTCACTTAGTAGTAGCACATTAACATCATAGATCATAGCTTCCTTCTCCCTGTCTCTAACAAGGGGGGAAATAATATATATCTTATCGAGAGGTAAAACTTTTAAATATAAAAGCTCTTAACAGTGTCTGGCTCTTAATTGCCACCAAAGCCTTTTCTTTTTTATATATGTGAGTAAGTGGATCAAATGAGGTCATAGAAATCACTTTTGAAAGTTTTCACATAATGTACAAATGAACATAGAATTTTAGTTTTCTTCTCTTCGCTATTTCATTCTCTCCTTTATAACTAGTTTGTTGAATGGCAATATTACTTTGTTAAAGTGGTTAGAGAACTTAATATTTGTTTTACTAAATCCCATGGTTCTCTAGTGAATGAGGTAGTGTATGTTCTGTTTGGGGGAGGAAAGATGATAGTGGTATTGGTTAGCCTTTCTGAAAGAAACTGTTGAAGTAATTGGCAACCTCAGAGAGAGATACTGGCTCTGATCTGATGCACTAAGAGACAGTAAAATAAAAACTTTGAACCAAGAAGTATATGGGCTATGGTGAGAAAACTTTATCATGTGGAAGTCAAAGGCAAGCATATTTTAGGAATAAAGAGAAAAGATAGGGCCATAGTTGGGAGTGGAGGTTGAGTGAGACTAGCCTTGACTAGAGATATTGAAGTAGTCTGAGAAAACCACAGTGCCAATAGGAATAGAGAGTAATAGGTGTGTATATACAGGATATTTTGGAAATACGCTGGGAAATCTCATAAAATGCTAACACTGTCAACCTTGGCAGCCCTTGTAAACAGATTATCATCTTTCCCTCTTTGAATGCCTTTGGCCATCATGTAAGAACTTGATTGTTTTTAATAGCTTAGGTTTGAAAAAGGCCCTATATACGATTCCACAACTTTCTTCTAATTAAATTACACCAGTCTGCACCTCCAAAGGTGTTTATTAGTTGTACTGGGATTCTGTTGTCATAGTTCCAAGAGTTACAGTCCCAGCATAGCTGGGACGGACAGCAGTGCTGACTATACAAAGCTCTGTGTGGGCCCACTCCATCCCTATCATACTCTTCCCCCTCTTCTGTAAGTGTGGCTATTTTAGGACAGGAGCAGGTGTGAAGCAGATAGGAGGGAGTCTCAGTGAAACACCTGTCCCCCAATTGCTCTCCAGGTGTGATTCAGGTAGTAACAAAAAAGGGAGGTTGAGTGGAAGTAGTCAGTCACCTCACTGCCAGCTTAACCAGAAAGGCACATGGAAATGGCCTAGGGTGCTGAACAGTTTGGACTGACTGCTAAATACTTCAGTGCAATGAAAGAACAGCTTTGTTTTTAGAAACGTGTGTTCCAAGTTGATATACCTTTATTGCTTCTTAGAAACTTGGAACCTAGTAGCCACCCAGAAGCCTTTTGTCTTTCTCTCCTTTTTTTCTGCTCCCCTCTCTCTGGATTATCTTTTCTACTTACTTTTCCCCTCTGTCAATCTGGTAGTAGCAAGGAAATGTGGGAGAAAAAAAAATGTTTTGTTGAAATTCTTCTTTGTCCCACATATAAAATGGGTATTGCTGAAGGCAGTGAAAATGGTTGACTGTAGATGGTTTGATTTGAACCCATCAGCCTTTCCATTCATTCTGCCAGGAAGGGGAAGGAAGGGGTAAGACTAAATGGGAATGCATCCCAGAGACTCCTGTACTCTTGCTTTAAATGATTTTTTAAGTATATTTTACTGATTATGTTGTTACAGTAGTTCCAATTTTTTCCCCTTTGCTCCCCTCTTCCCCATACCCTCCTTCCCTCCAGCAATCCCACCCCCCTTAGTTCATGTCCATGAGTAGTGCATATAAGTACTTTGGCTTCACCCTTTCCTATATTATTCTTAACATCCCCCTGTCTATTTTGTACCAACCGATTATGCTTCTTAGTCCCTGTACCATTTTCCCTCGCCCCTCCCAGCTGATAACCCTCCAAATGATCCCGATACCTATGATTCTGTTCCTATTCTGGTTTGCTTAGTTGGATTGTGTTTTTATTTTTTAGATTCAATTGTTGATAGTTGTGAGTTTGTTGTCAGTTTAGTGTTCATAGTTTTGATCTTTTTCTTAAATAAGTCTCTTTGACATTTCATATAATAATGGCTTGGTGGGCACTCCATCTGCCCTTTCCATTCCAAATGATAGCTTTGCTGGATAGAGTAATCTTGGTTGTAGTTTGCTTTTCATCACACTGAATACTGCTTGCCAGTCCCTTCCTGCCTGCAAAGTGTCCTCTGAGAAATCAGCTGATAGTCCTAAAGGCACACTCCTGTAGGCAACTCTGCTCCTCTCTCTTGCTGCCCCCAGGACTCTGTCTTTATCTTTCACCTCTGGCATCTCAGTCATGGTGTGGTCCCCTCTGGGTCCAGGTCGCCCGGGACCCTCTGTGCTTCCCGGACCTGTATATCCATCTCCTTCACAAAATTTGGAATGTTTTCCTCATTTTTTTCAATTCTTGCTTCCTCATTCTGCACTGGTTGACTATTTTTTTCTTCCTTATGTTCCAAGTCATTGATTTGAACTCCGGTTTCCTTCCCTTCACCATTGGTTTTGTGTGGATTTTCCTTCGTTTCACTTAGCATAGCTTTCACTTCTTCTCTTATGCGTTTGCCATACTCAAGCATATCTGTGAAGCCTGTGAGCATCTTAAATCACCAGTGTTTTGAATTCTGTGTCTGTTAGGCTGTCTGTCTCCGCATCTGTTAGGTTGGCTATCTCCTCGTCGCTTAGTTCTCCCACTGGAACCATGATTTGTTTCCTCTTTTGGGCCATACTTCTCTGTCTCCTCATCTTGACAGGCTCCAGTGTATGTTTGCCTCTGAATCCCAGGTAGAGCTGTCGGTCCTGTTACGTTGTAAGGGCAGAGTCTCAGGGATTCCTCAGGGCAGGGCGACCTGTTTCACCACGTTGTGGTGCTGTATGTGGGGGAGGGGTCCGAGAAGGGACAATGCTGCCTGTCCAGCACTCACCCCCCTTCCAGGCACCTCTCCCACTTCCACACTGGACTGGCGCCCCTCAAGCTGCTGCCCTGGCAGTTGTTTCCAGAGTGGGTGGGTCCACGGATATTCTAGGACTGTGGGGGCACTTTAAACAGGCGGACTCTGCTGAGACCTTCAGTTTCTGCCTCTGCCCCAACCCCAACTGGTCTGCACAGTCAAAAGCAATGAGGCTTGATTTTCCCTGGTGCTGGGACCGTGTGCTGCGAGGTCCGGTGAGGAGCTGGGAACGCTTCCCAGTTGTCCCTCCTGACTTTTTAAAACGTGTGACTATGCTTTCCGCTGGCCTGCTGCTGCCCCCGTTGCTGCTGCCACAACACCACATCCTCTCTGTCCGGGCTCCGCCCCTCCTACCTGTCTGGATGAGTATTTCTTTGTATCTTTGCTGGACTTCCATGCAATTTGATTTTCTGGAACTTCTGGTTGTTTCTAGTTTTGAGGTAGTTGTATTCCTTCTTAGTTGTGGAGGGAGACGCAATATGTCTGTCTACACCCCCATTTTGGCCGGAAGTCTAAATGATGTTTTATTTGTATGATTTGTTAAAAAAATAATGTGTTACACCAAATAAGGGCTGCTAAAAAGTATGTATTCTACTGAATTGTCACCCTAACACATTTTTCCTAAAGTGGGTTAATAAAGTCCTCTTGATTTATAGGCCACTGTTGGAGATTTTATCACTTCCTTGTGCTCTAATGGTTATACTTCTCTGAACTCTGAATGCTTGACCTGCGTAATCAGTTGATCATTATTGTTGTTACCAAGTATATACAGAACTTCAAAGTAGTAAGTAGTATACAAAGCAAATACTACCCTTCATGAACTAAGCAAAGTGACTCACGAAGGTGAAGCCTGGGGCAGGGATAAGTCTGCACTCAAGGGAGGAACAAATGAGGGCAGGGAGGAGGAACCCCAGGAACATTTGCCATTGGCCATTTTGGGTACACTTAAATAGTCAATTGCGTTTGTTAGGGCTATCTGTAACTTTACTTCATTCAGTTGAGTTTTATTTATTTAAGGATAATGTGGTTCCAAGAAGT
This sequence comes from Furipterus horrens, assembly GCF_987537825.1. Lineage (NCBI taxonomy): Eukaryota > Metazoa > Chordata > Mammalia > Chiroptera > Furipteridae > Furipterus > Furipterus horrens. The sequence continues at coordinate 37,424,952 of NW_028327175.1, forward strand.
CTGTTTCCAGGGAATACAGTTTAAAGGTTCTGTTACCTTAAAAGTATGCCCTGACTCCTGAAGACTGAACATCTGGCTAGTGTGCTTGTTGTCATTGTGATCAATAAAGACTGATTTTGGAGTGATTTATCTTGAGTATCAACTGCTTACAACTGCACAAAAGAGGAAGTGGTTCCTGTTTTGGCTCCTGTTCAGCTGGGAGAACTTGAGCTTCCTTAGTCCTTTCAGAAAGCCTGGCTAGGAAACTGGCATCGTGGCAGCAATGTTTTAGTTAGAGTCAGGAAGCTACATTATTAGTTTTATTTTTTAAATATCCAAACCCTGTTTTAATTTATAATCCCATTAATTATGTTGTTTATGAGACCTGTAGGAAGTAATACAACCTTCTAAAAGTTTTTATTTTCTTTTGATTTCTCCAGTGACCTTAATTTCTCAATTTTATAGTTTTCAAACACAGAATTTTACATTGCAATAAATCCCCCCCAATCCCTCACCTTCCCACCCCAAAAGGAAATGTGATCTTTTAGCTTTACCTTGGTTACTTTTGTGCCCTCTGGGTATTTGGGTATATTTTTCCTCGAAATCAGAACTTGACTAGAAAGCATCATTAAGTAAATGGTTATTTTCATGTGGATTTCAGTTATTTCTCACTGAGTAAGGATATCAAATTTAGGGTGAGTTAAATTTTAAAAATAGTTTAATGCTGACCATTTTATAAGAATACTTTTGATATCTCATAGCTCAGTCTTGTCATAATGATGGATTTGAGTCCAACTTCTGTCTTGGCAGTAGTGTTTTTAGGTGTGGGTATTGAGTCTAGGGCCCCTTCAGTGTTTTGTGTTTAGAAAAAACTTTTTATTATTACCAACCATGGATATATAATTTATAAGTTTAAGCATGTACCTTTACCATGACTTTTTAAGTACTGCATTTTATACCCAAGTGTAATAACTAAGCTGTGGCAATTACTCTAGGTATCTAAAAACAAAAATCTTGATGTTTAATTTTAAGGGTGTTTTATGAATAACTTGTGACTTTTGAAAAATGAGGTGCAATAACATACTTCAAAATCTAAGACATTTTAATCTGAATTTTGTGATGACAGCTTATGCGGGTTTCTCCTTATTATCTTTCTCAGCATAGACAAAATTCTTGTTTTTATGGTGGGAAAATATTGTATCCTAGGATGGCAATAGAGATATGGGAAAGTTCCTTTCCTTTTAAATGGAAGAAGGTAGATTTCTCAATGTAACATCAGTCTTAATTAACTAAACTTGCTTTACATTGTGGGCCCTGAATAGGTGCCATACTTTTTGCAATAGTTTTTAGAAGTGGCTATTTCCTATTTTAAAAAAGATGAATATGACCTTTTAAGTTTGGATTTTATAGAGATTGAAAAAAATTTAGTACCTAATAAACCATGTTTATTTGGCATAATCTGGTATCTGTTAGAAGGTAAACTTCTTCCTTACCCCCTTTATAGTTAAAAATAAATGTATAGTAGGTATAAAAGAATATAATGTGTATGAGTTATAAAGCAGAACACTACACATGTGTACCACTGTTCACCTTAAAAAGATAACATTACCAGTACCTTTGGAGCCCCTCATGTACCCTTTCCAGACACTGTTACTTGGCTTCCTACTTCTCACCCCCTGCAGAAGTCACCAACACCCTGAGTTTTGTACTGTGTCCTTACCTGTAAAAGAATTTTTCCATTAAATAGTATGCCTTTTTTCTTTTTAAGGTTTCCCCTTTTAAATAATGTATTTTAGATTCATCAAAACAAATGTGATTGCATTTTTCACAGAAATTGAACAGACAGTCCTAAAGTATATATGGAACCAAAAAGGACTCCAAATAGCCAAGGCAGTCTTGAGAAAGGAAAACAAAGATGGGGTTATCATGCTCCTTGATTCCAAACTACTGATACATTACAAGGCCATAGCAGTCAAAACAATATGGTATTGGCATAAAAATAGACACACAGAACAATAGAACAGAATAGAAAGCCCAGAAATAAACCCACATCTGTGTGAGCAATTAGTTTCTGACAGAGGAGCCAAGAATATATAATGGGGAAAGGATAGTCTCTTCAATAGATGGTGTTGGGAAAACTGGACAGCCGCATGCAAAAGACTGAAACGGAACCACTATCTTAGACCGTACCTAAAAATTAACTCAAAATGGGTCAACAACTTGAAGGTATAAACTGAAACCACGAACTCCTAGTAGAAAACATAGGCGGTAAGCTCTTTGATGTTGGTTTTGCAGTATTTATTTGGATCTGACACCAAAAGAAAAGGCAACAAAAGCAAAATTAACCTTTTGAGTGCCAATGTTGGTGTGAGTGATGCTGACAAATTTCCCCAGAGGTGCTGGCGTCGCTTCCAGCGACTCTTTTTTTTTTGATGGCTATATATGTAAATAACAATGGAATAATTCGTATTTTATGTTCTGTTCTCTTTTTTTGGTACCTCAGGTTATATATTGATAAAACTTTTTCTCATGTTGATCCAAATTTCAAATTTTTATGCTTGTTCAAATACTGACATATTCTGTGATAATTTTTACTTACATTTTAAAAAGTCCTTTTAATTTCATTTATCTTGACAGTAATCGTCGAAACTGCAGTGTGCATGATAGGAAGCTTTTGCTAATGGACATTTTCATTGCTTCACGGTATAGCGTTAGCATTTTGTTCATAAACTGTTTTTCATATATCTATTGATATGTCTCTAGTGTGAATGCCGTTTGTGTTCTTTTTTTTGTACCTCATGAAGTTTTCTTTTTTTTTTCAAAAGTTTATGCAATATTTGGCATACTTCTTGCTTGTTATCCATGTTGCTATCTGGTTTTTCAAATTAAAATCATAGGTTTTATATTATGCTATATATTATACTTCAAAAGCCATATTGAAGGAAATAATTTATTTTTTCTAAAATAATTGTTATAATACAATAATTTTAATGCAATAAATTTTTTTGCTAAATTGCATCAAAGAACACTGCTTACAAAAGGAGAGTGTATTTACTATGTCATGAAATTTTCAGCATATTATTATGAATAATAATGTTTTTATAGACATTTTTCAAAAACTGCATTTCTCAGCAAAATAGCCTGGCATTTCTCACACAAATTTTAGCAATTACGCATGGCACTCAAAGCGTTAAACAAGTGGCATTACCATTAAAGTGAAATGAAAGCTCCTATACACGGCAAAAGAAATCATCAACAAAATGAAAAGGCAATCTACTCAATAGGAGAAAATATTTGCAAATCATATATCTGATCAGGGATTAATATATAAGTTATATAAAGAAGTCATTCAATCCAATAGTAAAAACACATTTTAAAAATGGCCAGAAGATCTAAATAGACATTTAATCCCAGAGAAGACATACAAATGGCCAAACAGATACATGAAAAGATATTCAACATCATTAATCATCAGGGAAATGCAAATCGAAACTACAATGAGCTATTACTTTACTCTTTATAGAATGACTATTATAAAAAGACAATTGTTGGTGAAGGAGTGGCAAAAGGGAACCCTCATGCACTATTGGTGAAAATATAAATTGGTGCAGTCACTATGGAAAAGAGTATGGATGTTCTTCAAAAAGTTAAAAATAACCCCATATGATCCAGCAATTCCACTTCTGGGTGTTTATTCAAAGAAAATGAAAGCACTAACTTGACAAGATATATACACTCCCATGTTCATTGTAACATTATTTGCAATAGCCAGGGTATAGAAACTACCTAAGAGTCCATCAATAGATGAATGGATTAAAAATGTGGGTGGATATGGGTGCGTGGGCACAATGGAATATTACTCAGCCATAAAAACGAACTCTTGTCATTTGCAACAACATGGATGGACTTTGAGAGCATTAGGTTAAGTGAAATAAATCAGAGGAAGAAATACTGGGTAATCCTACTTATATGTGAAATCTTAAAAACAAAAACAAAAACAAACCCAAGCTCTTAGACACAGAGAATAGATTGGTGGGTACCAGAGGTAGGGAGTTGAGGGTGGTAAAATGGGTGAAGGGGAGTCAAAAGTATGAACTTTCACTTATAAAATAAATGAGTAATGGGGATATAATGCACAGCATGGTGACTATGGTTAGTAATACTGTGTAACATGTTTGAGAGATGCTAGGAGAGTGCATCTTAGGAGTTTTCATCAAGAAAAATTTGTTAATTACTGGGTTGACCAAAAGGTCTCTTCAGTTTTTTTTCTGTAAAATAAAAGAAATTTTTCATTTTCACCAATAACTATTTGGATATTTTGAGTATGTTGGCTATCTCCCACTATTGGCTTCTAATAGGTAGAGGCCAGAGGTGCTACTAAACATCTTCGAATGTATAAGACAGCCCCCTAGTAAAGAATTTTTTGCAAAAATGTCAGTAGTACCAAGAAATTTTGCAAACCAGTTCTGACACATTTGATCAGGCACAGCACCTTCTCCATACAGCACAAATCTTTTCTTTTTTTCAGTTGTGTTTTTACCTTTCTTGAAATAATAAAGCATAATATACCAAAAATGTTGTGTATTTTCTTCCATCTTCAATATTAAAATAGCTGCACAAAAATTCACCAATTTTGATAAGTATTTTTTAAATGCACGCTGATATGACATCTGTCATAGTACAGTCTTAACAAAATTGTTTCTAATGAAGTTAAAAACAGCTAAGTACTACTAGAGTCATTGTATGGGAAAAACTAAAACTTTTTGGCTGAGTATGTATGTATGATGACAGATGCCAACTAGACTTATTGTGGTAAATATTTTACAATGTATACAGATTTCAAATTATGTTGTGAACCCAAAAGTAATATACTGTCACATGTCAGTTATACCTCAATTTAAAAAAAAAGGAAACAAAAAGATGTGATTTTAGTCCATTTTCACAATTGTAAGTATTCTGCCACATGAGTATGTCACAACTTATTCAGTCTTCTGCTGATGGATATTTGAGTTGCCAGTTTTATATTAAAAAGCTGCTTTGAACCTTATTTCGTGTGTCTAATGGTGCATACATGCAAGTATTTCTCTAGGGTCCTGCTACCTCTCCTCTTGGCATTAAAAAAACCTCGTAATCTTTAAATTGAAATATTTGGAATTGACCTTAATGTGGTCCACAGGATCTTAGTGGCTTCGATATTTGTGACCTGTGCTAATGTCTAGTGATCATACTAAATAACTAAGAAACTGTATCAGTTTCTTTTAAAAACTTTAAAATATTTTTGGGAATAATTTTAGAATTACAGAAAAGTTGCAAAGATAATAGTATCCCATCTGACCTTTATCCAGCCTCCCCTAATGATAACATCTTATTTAGCCATGGTACATTTGTCAGAACTAAAAAATTAATACTGACACACTACTATTAACTAAACTATATACTTTATTTGGATTTCCCCAGTGTTTCTACTAATGTCCTTTTCCTATTTGAGGATCCAGCAAGATACCGCATTACATTTAGTCATGATGTTTCCTTATTGTCCTCTAATCTGAGAGTTTATTGGTCTTTCCTTGTTCATGACCTTGGCAGTTGTGGACAATACTGGGCAAGTATTTTTGTAGATGTTGCTCAACTTGAGGTGTGTGATGCTTTTCTCATAATCAGACTGAGTTGTACATTTTTGCAAGAACGTCACAGAAGTAATAATGTTGTACACTTCTTGCATCATTTCAGTGGGGTACATGATGTCACCATTACTTTTATTGATTATCCTAACCTTGATCACTTGCTTAAGGTGTTATCTGACAGGTATCTCCACTAGAAAGTGTCTCTGCTACTGTTTTCTTTTCATTGGAAGTGAAGGGAGGAGAAATAAGTTCCACCTTCTAGAGGGAGGAATATCAAAGAATGTGTGGATATATGCTAAAACTACCACAGTTAGGTATCAGGAGGGGAGATTCTTTGAGTCTGTGTGAAGAGTTTCTTTTTAAAGCTTCACGTACTATTTTTGTCATTTGTTAGTGTATCTTGCCTGCAGCAAATATTACTGTGGTTGTTCTCATGATGATTTTTACCCTCATTGCTTCAACATTTATTAATTGACATCTTCTATAAGAAATATGTGTCCCATCCCCATTTTATTTTTTAATTTTTTTATTTAAGTATGGGCTCAGAGATATGTGTTTTATTCTGTTACTCCAGGAGAATTCAGTTTCACAGAAAGAGGTAATGTATCAGAGACCTTTCAAAAAGAATATGTAGATGTAATTTTCATATATTTGTTTAGAAAAAAAAACAATTTGAGGGAGAATAATCAAAGTGAATGAAGTGGGGATTCCTTAGCTTTTTAGAAAATATTTTAAGGCTAATATTTCCCTGATCTGCCCAGGTTTTTCACTTTGTTTATTAACAAGATGCTGATTTTGGAAATGTGGGAAAAGAAATTTGTAAACTTAGACTTGTGATCCTAGTAGACCAGCAGAGCTTCCTCCAAAGGAAAAAACTTTATTATTGGCTCAGAGTAACTGCAGATGTTCTCAGTTTGTAAGTGGTCCAAGGTGGAGTTTGGCGTTGCTGGAGAATATAGCTGCCACAGAAAAGATTCTCAGTAAAAGATAAGGGAATGAGGCAAGGTACAAATGTGTGCAGCAGAGGTTGAAAGTGTGGATAGAATTTGAAAGAGCCAATGTAAGGAGAGAGAGAGAGAAATGAAAGAGGACCAGTCGGACCAGTAAAAGATACACTGTGGCTGTCATTTATCATGTCCTTACTCCTCTCTGCCGTATTTTACAGTCCTAACATTTACAGGTTTCTAAAGCAGGGAAATGGATTTCTGTTGAAGATGAGACCTTTTCTGATTTCTGACCACCTTTTTGTGTAAAAGAGACAAATTTATTTCAACCCCAAGTAGCAAGGTTCATAGTCTGCTGGAGAAATTAGTTTGAACTGCGATGAAACATTTATTAAGCTAATGTGCTTGATTTATAAACCGTATGGCATTCGCCTTTTCCTCAAAATTCCAGAGCCCGAAAACTAGCTCCATAGGGTATTTCTCACGGTTTTGTTTTTTTGTTAGTTTGTTTTTGTTTTGTTGTTTTGTTTTAAACGGTGTATTTTCCTTGACCATACATACATTATTATTTATATTTTAGGCAACTCAAGCAACTTTTATAAATGTAAGAATTCTGGTTGATTAGAGATGTAAACTACCTACCTTTTGACTGGTTTCTTATGTTATTGAAATGCTGTTTTGTTTTTTTAATCCTCACCCGAGGACACTTCTTCACTTCTTTATTTTTAGATAGAGGAAGGGAGAGAGAAACATCGATGCGCAAGAGCGAGGCATCAGTTGGTTGCCTCCTGTTCGTGCCCTGACTTGGGATCATATGCACCTGGATGGGGGATTGAACCTGCACCCTATGCATGTGCCCTGACCGGGAATTGAACCCTCAACCTTTTGGTTACTGGATGACGCTCCAACCAACTGAGCCGCACCAGCCAGAGCTGAAGTGCTATATTTTTGTCTGCATTTAATATATATGCTATTTTAGTTTTCTGATTAAATGGTTAATTGGAGTGTATACATGATGCCAATTATTTCTTATCATTTTTCCCCTTTAATTCCCATTAAAAAACCTGTTCTGAAATTATTCTTGTTTTCATCATTTGATGCTCAGGATTATGTGGGCTATATTTAAATAATTTCCCTATTCTCAAGAATGGATAATAGGGTCTCTTAAGTTTGGATAAGTATGGTTGCCTCCATGTATGTGGATACTTGGATAGGTATTTCAGCTGCCTCTAAATGTCTGAGAAATAAACAAAATATACATTTTAAATATAATTAAATCAATTCTTTAAAAAAGTCCTTGCAAGTTCATTATAAGCCAAAGGAAAAAAATAATTTGAGGCAGAAGTGTAGGTTTTCATCATGTATTTTAACCATGATATATATGTAGCTTTTGACTCTTAGGATCGAAAAAGTTTATAGAGTTTGAGGGCCTGGGAGGAAATCTGTAACGAAATCTTTAACCTAAATAAATAAGTAACAGATCCTAAACTCTGAGTACTCTGCATAATTTTGTGCATATTTTGGGGGTACCCTTTTTCAGATTATCAAGGAACCTATGACCCCCACCAAAGAAAAAGTAAGGGACCAGATATGAAAATGAGGCCAAAGACTCAAGGTCAAACAGCTAATTAGTAGCAGAGCTGGGATTAAAACAAGTCTCTTTCCCAGGTCAGTTCTCATTTCATTATACTGGCAGTCCTCAGATGCAGATTTTGATTCTGAAACACACATTAAGCCACTGTGTACATAATTGCTACTTAATTAGCTCTCTTTCACATTTAAAGCCATTTGGGTTTACATTTCTTGTTTAAAATGACTAGTAGTAAAAAATTTGTGACAGGAGTTCTTTTATTTTACATAACTAAAATTTTTTTTTTTTAAATCCTAAGGTTTGATAACATCAGATCATCATTATCAAGAGACAGCTTTATTTAACAGTTACTTGATATTGAAAGAAAAATTGTGGTTAGGGCCCTGGCTCAATACCTGTATATGTATATATTTTTTCTTTCCATAATGTTACCATCATCACATCCAACAGAAATGCTCTCCTAGGTTAAAATGGAATATACCTGTTCATTTAACATTATAAACACTTTGCTTTCAGAAGAAATAAAAATTACAAAACCAAATTATTATTTAATGCAGTGTATATTTATTATTAGTGGCACTTTTGTGAGATTTTGAAAAAGTTGCACTTACATAGAGTTATCGTCAATAAGAGTTTCTCACTACTGCACACACACACATCGTCGGCTTTTGGTCTTGGCTATCTTGGCTTTCTCACACTAGAGCAATTTGGTAGAGTATTCGGATTTCATTTAAGCTCTCTACTAAATAAATTTTTCACATTTTTATACAATCATTTTTTTTTTTCATTCACTCAATAAATATTGAGTGTGCATCATATATGCCAGGCACTGTTCTAGGTACTTCTCAGTGCCATCAGGCCCAGAACAGTGCTGACAGCAGGCCGTCTCTCTCTTTGTATTGTGGAGTAAACTCTTATGCAGGATTTGCATGTTAGACTTTCAAATAGATATTTGAGAATTGCCATTCATGTTTCAAGGATATGGAGGTACAATACCATAAACACCTTTCTTTGACCATTATGCCTAAAGAATCTGTGATAATCTGGTGAATCAAATATTAATAGACATTTTTAGTTAAGAGAATGCCAGATAAACTTTTAATTGTGGTGCAAATAACACTGTGTGTTTTCTTTTGGATTTCAGTATAAGAAAATTGACTTACAACAAGAGGCTTACTTTTTCCAATAATGAGTTCTTTAACTGTAAATGGAGGATATTGATGATGCGGAATCTCCAGCCTTTAATAAGCCACACATGTCCAGGTGGCTTAAACCCCTGGAGAAAAGCTCAAAAGCCTGTCATTTGGCTCATGCTGATTTATGATTTATAAACTCTCAGTTGAGCCTTTAGTTCTCTTTAGCAATCCTACTACTCACCTTAAAAAAGAAGTATTTTTTTTTCATTACCATTTAGTCCCCTTACAGTGCCCTCCCCAAGCAATCACCACCCTGTTGTCCATGTCCATGAGTCAGTCCTTCTTTTCCATTTTCTGTAGCTGTTCCAGACCTTTTACCCTTTCCTACCATTGTTTAAACTTCTAATAAATAATATTCAGCAGAAGTCCCTTTACTGTATGAGTTCTTAGAGTTCTGTGTGTACTATTCTTAAGTGCATTCAGAATTTCCAGAAGGGTGATACTGGATGGATGCAACTTAATCCAAACTTATATGATCTTAGGAGACTCCCCCACCCTGTGATGAGTATCTGTTAACATACATAGAACACAATTTGGGAAATGGGGTCTGTACTGTTTCTCCTATTTATTTCTGAATCCAACTCTGATCTGATTTCTTAGCTATCAGTTGCCTTGTAATCCAACCAGACTTCTCAGAACTGGAACCCTTGTGTTATTCATGGATGCTTCCCTGGAGACTTGTACATTGCCTTTTACCAAGTTAGAGGATTAGGGAATTGGTTGTTAAGTGGTATAAACTCATGTTTATAATACTTAATGGATAGTAAGGGAAAGAATACAGTCTTTTGTGTAGTAAAGGTAGATCAGATGATCTGATTCATTTGTTTCATTTTACTTATAATGAACTTCCCTTTATGTTTTTACGTTATTCTGTATATTATACATTTTGCGTAGATAAACTTCACCTATATTTATGCAAGCTGAGATTTTTAGCTTAGATTTGGGACACATCAAAAAGACATGCCTTAAGAATCCTGGTTATAGACAGATGGTTAAAAATTATGTAGATAAAAATTAAATGTTTACTGCTTTTATATTTAATTTCAAAGCTTTAAAAAGTTATTTCCACATGCCAGTGACAGATACATGATTGCAGCTACAGCAGTATTTACCCTTTTTTGAGCCATCACTTCCAAGTGCTTTGAAATGACCATTGCTTCAACTTTATAGCAGCCACGGTAAGTCAAAGGTCTTGTGTGAGTGAGTGTGGCAGCTACCATCCTTCATCTTGTCCTGGGTAGCTCTCTGTTACTGTTACATACCTCTGTAATTACTTTAGCAATTATCTAGTACAATCTATTCCCCTTCATACATGAGAAAGGAAGAGGAAACAGGAACTAGATGCTAATGGTGAAATGAGAACACGTTGCCCATTCTCTCTCTCTGCCTTGCCTTACCTTGAGTGCTGTACTTCACATTTTTCTCTGGAGTGTGGCTGAGCCATAAAGAGGACTGAGCATCCCTGTGTTAAAGAGAGTCTGGAAATGTCCTTTTGTCAGAGTAGGCTGGGCCAGTCAGTAGACCAGTGACCACACTGATGACGTCAGTGCTTGCACTTGGTGTATGGTCATTACCAGGCTCCCACAACATGTGCTAGATATCATTTATGTGGCAAATTCTTTACTCAAAAACATTTTCAGCACTTTTAAAATATTGGCAAAAGCACTTTTTTCCTTTAAGCAATTTATGTTCATTGTAGAAATTTTAGGAAAAACACTTCCTCCATACCAACCAAAACAAGGAAAAGATAAAGTCACCTGTAATCACACTGCTCCAAAATATGGATGGGAATGTCTCACTACGTTTCATCCATATTTCGAGCAGATAACTTATCTCTGCTTCTCTTTTGTCCCATGTACTTAACGAAAAAAATGTACCACATAGCCATTGTACATGTCGAGCTCACTGATCTTAAAGACATACACACAGAGCAGGGAGAATTTTCTTCTCAGCTGGTTGTCACAGATGGGAAATAATGATACCTACAGCCCTATAGCAAATGTTCCTTGGTATCCTTGGCATCCTTCTAGGAGAGCAGCAATTCTGACTTCACTGTCTGTCAGGCTATAAATTACTGAAAACAAAAAACTGGGCACTTCTTTTTCCATAAGAACTGCAAGTTTCCTTACTGTCATATCCAACTTTCAGTTAGTCTCCAACTCAGTGACAAGATGGATTTGGGCTGTGAAAATAATTCTATATACCTTGTCATGGAAGGCAAACATTAGGGATAAAAAAGGTGTTTTACATTTGAGTAGAGAGATCATCAAAGCTAGGAGTGAAAAGTTGTTGCTTATTGAAACTAGAAAGTTATTTTGAGACGAAATTAAGTCTTCTAAAACCCTGTCTTTTCTGTTTTGAATAAAACCACATTTTAAGAATGTGCTATGTAAATTAGGAACATGGAAAAATGATAGTAGTTTCATTAGTTTGGAAGTATGAATATATTAGAATATAATCACAACAACAACAAACCCTTGTCCATTATTGTAATCGAAATGCTAGCATGCTCTTGGGAGTTTGGCATTTCCAGCAGTGTGTGCTCATGCTAACAGGCTGGGGTTTTAGTGCACTTGTTGGAAATGCCAACTTCCAAGAGCATATGACATTTCTTAAACAGTAATGATAATAACAAACATTCCATAAAAGAAATCCTTGTGGTTTAAACACATTGTCAATTCTAATTCTTACAGCAGTCCTGCAAGATAGGTATTATTTATTCCTTTTTATAGATGTGAAAATTGAGGCTAAGTTACTTGCCTAAGGTCACTTAACTAGATGTGTTGGAGTTAGAAGGAAAAGTGATCTTGTTTTAGAAGGTTTTAATTCTCTCTAAAATGCAACCTCACCTTGTATTATCCTACATATTCTGTTGCCCCTGACTTTCTTATATAGGATATGCTTTGCTTCAGGCAAAAAAAAAGAATTACTGAAATTTTTGCCAATATATATTTTTTCATTAATCGAATTATTCTGAATATACAAAGAATCCTCAATTATGATGAATCCTATAGGACTTGTAAACTAATCTCTTTGTAAAGGTGAATACTGTCTGATTAATCATTTAAAAATATTTTTATTCTGTTTAAATTTTTTTTAATTGTTCTTCTATTACAGTTGTCCCATTTTCCTCCCATTGCTCTCCCCTGCCCCGCCCACCTCCCCCTCTCCCACAGTCAGTCCCCACCCAGTTGTCCATGTCCATGGCTCTTTCATACTAGTTCCCTGACTAGACCCCTATCTTTCCCCCTTTTTCCCTCTCTCCCCTCCCCTCTGGTTAAATATTTTAATTTTAATTTAGATTTTTAGCGAAGGTTTTACTTAATACATCTTTGTTACCATGAAAATTGTTTTCATTTATTTATTTTTCCTAATGCTCAAACCAGTTTTAATATACCATTCCTAAATTCTTGGAATGGGAAGTGGGGGGGAGCATTAAGACTATATAATGAGCTAGAAGTTGTGTATATTCTTTATGTCACAAGTTATATATTCTTTACTGTTCTGTTTTCTGTGGTTAATTGGGGACATTTTGACTAGAAAAACCTTGCTTAGGCTGTAATTCTCATCCCTAGGTTAGTGGTCCCTGGACCAGCAGCAGCAGCATCACTGGGGGTAATGACACAGCGCCCAGCAGTCTGTGTTACGACAATCCCTCCTGGTGATTCTGATGCCCAGTCTGGTTTGAGAAGCACAAGTCTATACATTCCACATACCAAGCAAGAGTATAAAAGGGGTTTGTATGTATGTTCTTTCATCTAACAAGTGCTTCTTGAGTGTTTCCTCAAGGACAGTCCTCTGTGGCAATGATGCTACAGACCTCTGCTATCTCCTGTGGTGCCACAGACCTCTGCTTCCATCTTAACTCATAAGATAGGAGAGGACTTGTAGAAATAATCTTTAGTTAATTTTAAAGTATCCTGAGCTTGAAGGCAAAGCATTGAGTCACCTGTGATTTCTCCAGAGCAGGGCAGCATTGCTTGAAAGAACCCATGAGTTCTTTCATTTGACAGAGTTAAAGGGGCCTGACCTATTTATTCCAAGGCTGTGCTGGATCCTTGGGTTACAGAGATAAAAGAGGTGCTCTTCGTTCAAGGGTCCTAAAACTTAGCAATGTTTGCCTTATCCTTTAAAATCATTTATATATTGGTATGGAAAGATATATCTGCCCGTTTATCATTTGGATTTTAGAAAACCCATGTTCCTACCAGTCCTTCAGAGGCCCGCATAATCCAGAGGTGTTCTTCCACCTCTCTGAGAACACTTGGAGAAAGGGGGGAGGGGGTGGGGAGTGAGACCTGCTTTGCAGAATTAAGTCTGTGAGAGCTTGGAAATGGAGCAAGGCATTAGGAATCGGTCAGGGCCAAAATGTGGGGGCTCCTGCTGGAGTTGAGGGGTCAGGTTGGAGCTCCAGGGTGTGGGTGGCAGAATTTGGCTCCTGAGGCCTGTATTCCCCCTTCCCAGTCTGAGCACACTTTCTCCTTACTTCTTGGTTCTGGTGACAGAGGTTACTCTCCAGAGTTTCTTCTTCATCCGCATCCCTAAACCAGACAGCCATGCGTTTCCGAAGGTGGTTTTGCTGTAAGGAACAACAAGAGATAAACTTCTAAAAGGATTTTCTAACCCACCCCCCAGTTTAGACCCTTGAAGTAGGACAAAGGTTTGTAGACTGAGAGTTGGTGTTCAGGCACCACAGGGCTCTAATAAACTTAATTTGCACTTCAGAAGTTGGGGACCCAGGTGAAAGGCCAAAGCAGGTAGGGGAAGAAAGAGGGTGCACTGCATTGAAGGGGCAGCAATTAGGTTATTCAGATAGCAAGGGGGCCTGGTTGGTCTGTCTTTTTAAGAAGGGCAGAAGGTTGGAGCTGCTTTGCTTGTATTAGAAAATGTTGGCATCCTAGAAAATGGAATTTAAGAGATTGGTGCAAATAACTTAAATTCCTAAGCACATTGAAGCTTTACAGTTAAAGTAACTCAGATTCTACCTAACTTGTTTATTACCTTCCTGTCTACCCACTCAGAACCTGAGATTGGGCAATGGTGGTTTCTCTCAGTCCTGGAAAATTACTTGATAGTAACAGTGGTGGTAGGGAACCCTTAGTGCTTTAGAATTTGGGATGAAATGGAGTGATGTGATTAAAAACAAAATCTAGCACATCCCCCTTAAACTAGTGCTCCTTCTAGGTGCTCGTTGCAGATAGCCAACTTAGTGGATGTGTCTTTTTTTCAGAAGCAGTTTTAAGTAGCTGTCTAATGCCATTCACATCTAAGAATAACTCTGATCATACACATCCTTGTATGAAATGGTACAGGTACAAGAATCTAACGAGAACAAAACCGATGCTGAACAGAATGCCGCTGGGAACTCTTTGTTGGGCCCATCCAGTACATGCTTCGTAAATTTTTATGTTATTTATATGGTGCGCTTTGGTTTACGGTCTGGTCTTTGCATTAATTTGCCATTGTCTTTCTCTCAAATATTAATGAAGTGTAGGAGTGATTTTGTTCCAAACAGGCATTTTTAAGGTAGACTTAAAAATAAAGTTCTTCCTTTAAAAAATAATTTTCTGAAAGATGGAAACCACTTCATTAATGATTGCCAGCAAAATCTCCTAATGTCTTTCTATAAGCCGTTTAAGCTTAGTATTAGAAATTAGGGCTAGAGGATTTAATTAACCAGCTCACAGGATGCAGTCTCTTTAATTTAGGGTTTCCTTTTGAGAAAATTACGTAGTTGAGGAGGAGTATCATATTTTAGACAAGTTGGTTTTTGAGTTGAGTTTATTGCCTCCATCTTGGGCCCTTTACGTGTCAGTGCTGCTGATTTGGAAATGCAGCACAATTTTAATTACAACGTTTTGTTTTTAAATTGATTATTGCAACATGGTGAATTGGATGTTGTGTTCTATAGTTCGCAGAATTAGGAAAAGTAAGTTAGGTTTTGGAGATCAATGGTTAACTCATCTATTTTAGCAGGAACACAATCAGGTATTAGTTACTGTACATTTAGCCAGTGTAGTGGGTTTAGTTAACTGATGAATATACTTTGTTATGAGAGTGTGAAATCTTAACACTTTTGCGTTTTTTAGTCTTTGCTTTAAAAAAAGAATACAAAAAAACCTCTCACAACCCTTGCCACCCTTTCAGCCATAACATTACATTGCCTTGGTTTCTGCCTTTAATTTCCCTGGGGGTTCTTTTTATTTAAGAAAAGGGTAAAAGATGTATTTGTGTAGGTACTACACCAGTGCTTCTGTTAAATTCTTTTTCAACAAAGAATATGTTACTTGAGCGCTTCATGCACAGGGCACATATATTCCTGAAAAGAATGTGCCCTAAAAGCAATAGTTTTTACTGTATATTTATTTTATGTCAATCAGTTTATTTTAGCCTAAACATTTTCTGATGCTTTGGGTTTGTAACCATTTTTCAGTTAACTTAGCACATATACGTATATGCACAAAATGGCCAATCTTTAGAAATTCTTTAGGAATTTTAAAAACAGTTGTCTTCTGATATGGGTCTCTTTAAAATGCAGCTAAAAATCTAAGCTTAACTATGGAAAATCAGCTTTCAAGGAAAGCTTGTTTCAGGATATCAGTGAAGAAATAAATATTTGCTTTCCAGAAACCTTAATTAATCCTCATTAATGTAGATGATTTGAGTATGTGGTACATGTGAGAAATTTGCCCCTTCAGTGTTTCTCTGCTGAGTCTCATTAACTCCTGACCTACTGTAAGATGCAAGTGCAAATAATGTCATTTCAAAGATCATTTGGCGAAGAGGAGTTATTTCTTCCCTTTCTTAGCAGTGCGTTATAAATAGCAGTTCTTCATTTTCTGATCTTACTCTTAATTATTGAGGACCCTACAGTCCTTTTGCTTACTAAATGTACACTCATGAGAGTTTAAAAGGTCAATAATGTCTAGGTATAATTATGAAAAAAGAGTTTGATCTTGTGGACACCCTGAAAGGTCTCAGAGACCTCTGGGTGTCCCTGGACCACACACACTTTGAGAATTATCACATGATAACACTTTAAAAGTAATATACGCTAGTTGCTCAAAAAACAACAACAACAACAAAAAAAAAAACTTCTATTTTCTGGTTTATCTGTGTATGAAAGTAACACTTTAACAAAATTAACTGTTTGTGTGTTGGCAGACCTTACTAGGAAAATGGGGAAAGAGCTGCACTGAGCAAAGGTATAACTGACAAAGTCTTTGGGTTTTTCCATCCAACATCAGTTAGCCTTCTGTGCCGCCCTTCTCCCTGTAGGCATTCTCAGTGGCCACGCTTATTTCCCAGGTCACCTCACTCGTGAGACTCCCATCCCCCCAGTTTCAGTAGCATAGAAAAATACAGTGCTGTGGATGAAGGGAATGTACCCAGTACCCCTCCCCTGCTTCTCCAGCTGGGAAGGGAAGGAAAGGGAAATAAAATTTAATGAGCACTTTTACTATGTGCCAGGTGCTTTACATATGTTATTTTATTTTAATCCCAGAACAACCCTAGGAGGTATTTCTAGCCACATTTTGCACACAAATAGAGCAAGACTCAAAGATGTTAAATGATAGCATGTCCAGGATACTCAGCATTTAAGCGACAGAACCTGAAGCCAGTCAGTCTCTCTTATTAACCAAGGACTGTACAGTACTGTGCCTTGGTGTCTGCTTTGTTTTTCTTTAGTTCCTGCAGATTGATAATGTGAATATTAATGTTTTATGGACTCTGTGGTGACATGATGATAAAACAATTTGCCCAGTGAGGTTTGTGCTCATGGGATTGACTGTGTTTGACAGATTATATTTTGTAAAGTCCAATAAATATATTTGTAAGAGAGGTTTAGATAATTTCTTCAGTTGTAGTTCTTTGGGAAAAAAAACAAACAGTTAATTATCCACGTTTTAGCATAGAGTGGAAGATTGCCTCTTTTTGTGTCCTCCATTCTGTCATATACAACAGCTGACTATCCCAGAGGAAATTTTGCCTAAAACAGCTGGTCATCATGGTTTGTCAGAACTCCAGAAAGGCAAAATCTGTGCTCAGGAACGTTATTATGTTTCAGGTCACCCAGTACTGAAGAGGTAAGACTGGTTGGTGGTAGAGAGGAGCGTGTGGGCAAAAGATGTCTTACAGCCTTTAGGGATGGTGGAGGGAGGAATATTGTCCTTGGTACTCCTGGGCATGCTCTGGTATGAGTTAGGACCCGCAGAAAGTGAATTGGTGGAAGTTCAAAGGTTTCTCAAACTAGAGAAGCCC
Source organism: Furipterus horrens (assembly GCF_987537825.1). NCBI lineage: Eukaryota > Metazoa > Chordata > Mammalia > Chiroptera > Furipteridae > Furipterus > Furipterus horrens. Next base: position 37,442,548 of record NW_028327175.1, read on the forward strand.
AAGTGCATGGCTATACCATCCTGAAGTAAGGCTTAATGGAATTTCTATGTATTGACTCAATATTTGATAGTCTTAAAAAATAATACACCAGCTGTCTTTAAGTCTTTCTGTACCTTTCCTGAATTTAAAGTTTCTTATTTCTAGGTACATCAGTCATCCCAACCTAAAAGTAAGGGGACATCTCCCCCCAACAAAAAACAAATAGGTCTCTATTAAATCCCTGCCAGAAAGCTAGTCAAATTAGAGGTGCAGCTGACCTAGGGGCAAAAAATTTGCTATGAAAAAGGGTGGCAGTATAGAAGAGGAGTTGTTGTGATAGTTGATAATGGCAAAAAGTAGCAAAAAGGCCCACATAAAGAGGACTGCCCCCTGCAGCTGTCTGTGACAGGGAGCGCGGCTGCACTCACCTGGTAACACCCTAAGTGGTCAGCTGAATAGGGCAGCAGGGTAGAACTTACATCACAGATATTTCCAAAAAATGGTTGGAATTCTTAAAGGGGTTTGGGTACATGATAGATAATCTAGAATTACTTGGAAAATGAATGTTTATGAAACTCCTTAATGTTTGATAATGTCAGGTTAATGAAGTGTTACTCTGTCAAACATGTATGTTTATTTGTGTCCTCATATATTTCTTAAATTGTTTGGCAGTCACAATAGTTTGTAGTTTGCTTTCCTTTTAAGAAATTTTACAAGAGTAGTAAATGTTTAATGTAATGAAATGGGATAATAAATTGTATGTGGTGTCAGAATTCAGTATACTTCCTTCTGACTTGTACAGATCACATGAATAAAGAAGTAATTTTTGCAGAACTTTTTGAGGGCTTCATCAGTTTTCAAAAGGGCCTCTTCTTTGATAGTTAAATCAATCTCTTGACGTATCTATCAAGTTACAGCCTTGATGACTATTTAAATACTAACCAGTCTAACTCGTGGGTCCTCAGTTGTTTTGGCTTTGCCTGTGTGTGATTGGGGAAGTTCTCCAAATCACTTTTCGTGGAGAGACAAAGATGTTGACTTGGTGATCAAGAAGAGACATGATGTTAACCTTAGAGAGAGCGATTTTATAAGTGGGCAGTTTATGATAACTATTTTCCTATAGTGATAATTGGTTTCTCTGTACACACATGTATGTGACAGGTAGAAAACAGATTCCTTGCACTAAAATGTATAGTATATATCATTGGGAATTTTCTGGACTCTCTTATGATCCATCCATTGTTATTTGGTGTTAATCTGTGCTTGTCCCACGGATTTTTAGTTCTCATAGATTTACATTACATCTTGTACATAATAAGGCAAGGCTGCCCTTATTCTTCATTTTTGAAATTTTCCTGGATATTTACTTTTTAATGACTTTTCCTCATGGGAAAATATATTAAAATTTTCAAAATCTATGATTACATTTGCCGTGTATCTTTTCTTAAATTGTGGTTTTCAAAAAAACTTATTGCCTATAAGAGATAAAGAAGACTGGAATATTCATTCTGAAACTGGGAGAAAACCTAGGCCCTGGCTAGGTAGCTCAGTTGTTTAGAGCATTGTCCTGATACACCAAGGCTGCAGGTTTGACATCCAACGAGGGCACATAACAAGAATCGCCCAATGAGTACATAAATAACTAGAACAACATATTGATGTTTCTGTATTTTTATCTCTTCCTCTCTCTAAAATCAATAAGTAAAAAATTAAAATATAGTTGAATTTAAAAAAAAGAAAACCAGAGATTTTCTATCATATTATAATTCTCAAAATTTCTCATTGTGAAGCAACAGTAGTAACATTTTTTTTTCAGAAATATGTTTAAAATTGATTAATTTGGTAAAAATTATTATAGCACTTTTTTCCACTAAATGTTGTTGAATATGAATTATCAAGATCAAATTATATTACTCTGAAAGATCTCTCGTAAGTTGAATAGTGTTCCTTCCAACTCTCTGGCCTCATTACCCTCCCTTGAAGAAGACAGCAAGTGGGGTTCAGATGCCCCACGTTTGAGCTCCAAGTGATATCTGGCCATTATTCTCATTTCACATCTCTGAAGCTTCCCAGAGTTCCCTTGTGGTTTGAAGATCCTTTGTGAATGAAGGGGAATCTGAAGAAATAGTGGCGAGCTCAATGAATTTTATTCAAGTAATATAAGTAATGGAAGGCTGAAAGCAAGTCAAAGGCTTTATTTTATAGCTTCAGGTTTCAGTCAGACACTTGAAATTTTTAGGTAATGTGCCCTGGAGGTTCCCAAACAGATCCCTTTAAGGTTTATCCATGGCCTCTGAATGTGCATTTCAGGGAGGGAAGTTGGGATGGAAATGAGTGTGCCAAAAAAAAAAACTCAGGATAACCTTCCAAACACTTTTAGAGAAGATGTGTGAGGAGGATTGTCCCCTGGCCAAACAGGCCAGGAATGACAGGTGACAGTGGTGGTGGAAGGCAATTTTCAGTTGGCCGTATGCTGTAGCAGTGCTTTCTGAAAGAGAATTGTTGCCTGTGTTGGGTGAATGTGTCATCTTCAGACCATTATTAGCAGTACCCACAATGCCATTGGTCAGGGAGATTGTGTAGGATTCCTGTGTGGTTCTCAGTCAAAGCTCCAAGGCCCCTAAGGCCCCTTGTCACTTGTCACGTGATTTTGTGTGCCTGTGTCTGTGTGAATGTTTAACAATGTACATCTGGACTAGCTTTAACTCTATATAATATGAAAGAAAATAATCATTGTTAGTTGCTTAGATGTGGTATACATGAAATTTGGTGGCCTTTGCAGTTCCATCAGCAGACACTGCTTGTACATGCTGCTGTATTGGGAATATGTTATGCATACTACAGAAAAGACTATTAATTAAAACCTTTTTTTTCTGGTCAATGTTTGTGAAAGAGACCCCACAGAGTTATGGAGTTGTTTGAAGGAATAGATGGAGAGAAGGGTGAATGGAGTTTGTTGAGAAGAAAGCTGAGCTGCCCTACTCTACTTTAAAAAATTTTTTTAAAAAGAAGAAGAAAACCATTGATACAGGGATTTTTATCAAGTGTACCACAGATTCAGAGTAGAGTAATGATGGCTTATTAGTATTGTAATCTAACAATTTACTATAGGAATGGTGGTGGTACGTGCAAAAATGTTTTCATATGGCTGTGTAAAATACTTAAGATGTCTGTTGAATACGATTTTAGGGTGTGGGGTGGGGCTTGAGTGGCCTGAATGCTTTTACTTGAAAATAAAAGCTGTCATATTTTTTTCTTGGTGCTGTCAAGTACTGCACATTTCAGAGAATTAGAATATTTCCTAGCATCTGAATGCAGAAGCTAAACTCTCTCCTCCCTTTCTTTCATTAGGTTTCCACTTGAGTGGCACAGTGACAGAACCTGCAATACAATCGGAGCCAGAAACTGTTTGCAACGTGGCCATCAGCTTTGATCGTTGCAAGATTACCTCAGTGACCTGCAGCTGTGGAAACAAGGACATATTTTATTGTGCCCATGTTGTGGCACTGTCTTTATACCGCATCCGCAAGCCAGATCAGGTCAAATTGCATCTTCCCATTTCAGAGACTCTCTTTCAAATGAATAGAGACCAACTACAGAAGTTTGTACAGTATTTGATCACAGTACACCACACAGAAGTTTTGCCAACTGCTCAAAAATTAGCAGATGAAATTTTATCCCAGAATTCAGAAATTAACCAAGTTCATGGTGAGTATAGACATTCATTCTAATGATTTCTCCTGGATTCTTTTTTGTTTGTCAGTTCAACTCGTCCTAAAAATGAACTAAATATGAGGCAGGTCATCAGCATTACTCTTTATGTAGCTGAGGGAATTGTAAGTTTTGTTTTGCATTCAAAAACATTTTTTAAGAAGTGCCGCATGCATTCTACTAGCTACTGTGCCTTTCGTGCTTAGAAAAATCTCTCATTTATTAAAGCTTGACTCTTATACTTTTATATTTGGTAAAATTTTATCACATACTAAATATTAGTTGTGGAAATACATTTTCAGTTAATTCACCCATGTCAGCTGTTATCAGTAAACTGACTTGTGCATAATCAGAATTTTTTTTCTGTTTTCTTTAAACATTTATTTTCCAAGGCAGGAAGTTTGTGACAGGATGCCTAAAATTAAGAAAATAAACTATTCTAGCCCTGGCCAGCAAGCTCAGTTGCTTAGGGCATTGTCCTGATACACTAAGGTTACAGGTTCAATCCACGGTCAGGGCATATGAAGGAGACAACCAGTGGGTGTGTAAATGGGCCAAACCAACATAGCATAGCAATGTTCCTCTCTCTTTCTCTCTCTCTCTCTCTCTCTCTTTCTCTCTTTCTGCTATATCAATAAATTTTTTAAAGTTTAAAGTAAATGCTTAAAAAAATAATTCTTAGAAAAATATTACAACTTATTTAAAGAGGTTAGGAAATGGCTATCGTGGATAAGAAATTTCTAAAGGTTTTCTTATAAATCTTTCATACATTGAGCATATTATTTAATTTATTTGTAAACACATTTATCAGCTGTGCAAAGCAAATAAATTGACTCACAAGAATATATGTGCAACTTTTCAGAAATACACATCACCTATTTCATATAGTACATTAGTATAGGATAAATAATATTGTTAAATTATAGGTTGCTGTGTTTTTAAAACATTCAGACGTATATTTTTTAATTTTTAAAAATATGTTGAATGTGACAATCTTGGCTAAGCCATTCGAAAGCCTAATATTTTTACATTTCTTTAGTTATATTGAGTGGAGATACAGGGCCAGTCAGTACTCATTCCTTTTGTTTTAGGTTTTCTTCAGTCATTTCTTAATATAGCAAATATAAATGTTGAAGGAAAGCAGTTGAGGATTATTTCTCTCCTTTCTCTCTGTCTCTCTCAGCTGGGTGCAGTGAAACAAGGAAGAGGGTAAAACAGAAGAAGCAACAGGAGGTGTAGCCAGATGAATGCTGCTGCCCATGGGGTCCTTCAGAGTTTAGGAGGTTCTTGCCTGTGGGGGAAGTCTAGGGGGAAGGGAAAGGTGTGGGTGTGCTCCCAGGAGGGAGAGTGAGCCTGGAGATGATTTCTTTCTTTTCCTTTTTTTAAAGATTTTATTTATTTATTTTTAGAGAGAGGGAAGGGAGTGAGACAGAGAGAGGGAGACAAACAGCCGTGTTGAGAGATATTGATCAGTTGCCTCTCCCACACCCCCAACCAGAAACCTGGCCTGCAACCCAGGCATGTGCCCTGACCCGGAATCAGACTGGATTAAGTTGTGAGATATAAAACACAGAAAAGTGCATAAAAAATAAGTGTGCAGATTAACAAAGCAAATCAAAACCCAAGCCAACAAATAGACCACTCTCAACCTGTCCAATAGAAATACAAGAGCCACATGTATAAACTATTCTAATAGTGTCATTTTAAAAGAAACAAGTAAAATTAACTTTAATGTAGGTTTAATTTATCTCAACATATTCAAAATATTGATTCAGTGTATTCATATTAATATCAGAATATTAATAAATATCAATTAAATAAAAATATTGATATATTTTACCCTTTTTTTCTTATTAATAAATCTTTGAAATCTAATGTCTTATATTTAAGTGCATCTCAAATCACACTATACCCACATTACAAGTTCTTAATAGCCTCATGTGGCTAGTGACTACCTTATTGGGCAGCACGACTCTAGAGTATTCTGGGCATGAGAAGAGCACTGTTTATTTGTCCATTCCACTGTTAATGAACCTTGATTTGAATAGAGCTGCTATAAGCATTCTTTTACAGGTCTCTTGGTGCTGTAAGATATTTTTAACATGGTTTTTATGTCAGGAAAATCCACATAGCCATATTTCTTCTAATGCTCCCCATATCAGGCTCAGCTTTATTCAAGTAGCTATCTTAAGGTGTGTAAAGCATTTTACTTGGTAGAGCCCGCCAATTCTCAATAACAGGATTGTAAGCAACCCCGCCACAGAAGTGCCTTGGACCCACCCAAAGCACATGCACTCAAGGACTTCTGCAAGTAGGTTTCTGCTCTGTCATGGTGTCTGTCTCAGTCCTGTTGCCTTACGAAAACTGAGGCCAGCTAATAATCATTTCAGAGATTTCTCATGAGCCCTTTGTGGCTTCTTCCTAAATTGTTCAGTGGAGGCAGAAGAATAGGATATACATATATACCATTTCTTCAAACTTCCATGCATTCCCTTTTTTTCCTTCTTTTTTTCTTAATTCATTAGGGTCACTTTATTTTCTGAGTTTTAATTTAACCAGAGGTCTACATCAACAGTCGGTTGTTTTGTATTTGTCTTCCTTGTTTTGAAGGATAGGAGCCCCCAAAGTTTCCTATTGTAAAGCTTTTAAAACCTGTTGAAATAGCGGGGACTAATAAAACAATGTAAACTAAATTTGGGTGCAGAATGTGTTCACGTGACATTATGTTGGAAGAAAAATAAATCTAAGGAAATAACAGGGACAGAATACAGGCTAACTTTAGACTCAATATGATTTTCAAATAACTTTTGTATGAGAACAGCTTCACAAGAGCAGTGAACTTTAAGCAGTTTATCTCGCCAGCTTTCTCTTCACTTAATTTATCATCAGATTTGCTCCCAGCCTGGAAATGGGCCAGTTACAAGAGCTGCCTTCCTTCTTGCATTCATTCTAGTGATGAGTGTTGTTAAAAAAAAGAAAAAGAAAAAGAGAGGTAGGAAGCAGGCCATGACCTTAAGTGATGAAATGGGAAATCTGCTCCCTGGAGGGTCTTATTTTAACTGTTAGATTAATGAATTAGCAGGGAGTAGGATTAAAAATGTTTTTCAGTTATTTGACTACATGGTCCCACCTGCCTTCAAACATTTAAAAGCAGTACTTTTTAGTATGGTTTTGTGGGTGTATTTTTTCTTTATGAAAGATGTCTTGACTGTTAAGAAGAGCTAATTTTTCTCTTAAGGGAAAGCATCACTTCTCCTTTGCTAGATAAATATCATTAGGACAGGATTTAGATTTGATTGTCTTAGTAGGTGTCTTAAAGACAATGAGGTTTAGCTTATCCAAGTTCTGTTTTAGAAGAAGTCATATTTTATAAGTAAATACAAACTATGTTCGTAGTAGGTTTTTCTTTCTACTAGTGAACTTATTCTAATGCTTTTAAAAATTGCTTTTCATTCTTTTGAATATTTTATTTTTAAAGAATTTTATCCTGAGGAATTAAAAGCTTCTTCAAATCTCATTTCAAGTACGCTGTTCCTCACAATTTCCTTTAAAGCTAGACATTGGGAATTTGTAATTGCAGTAGTTTTCTAGATGAAGAAGCCAAAGAGAATGCATTAGTGACTTGTCCAAAGTCACAGATTCAGCAAAGGTAGTTGGAATGTAGATTTACGTTCATCATAATAGTTTAGTCTTTGTCAGTAGACTTTTTTACATTTGATTGTGTTTTTATAAAATTTTCTACGTAAGTTGATTATATTATAAAATTAACTGCTTCATGTAAATAGTGGCTGTAAGATACAAGGTTGGTGCAAAAATAATGTCTGATTTCAAGGCCTATTTTAAAAATGAAAAAGCCCATGATTATGAAAATATTTATTTGTTAACATAACCTCCTTTGATTTCTAGAACCTCATTCCATCTGTCAACTAACTTATAAATGCCACACTTGTAAAATTCTTTAGGTTTTGAAGCAAAATATGAATCCAACTCATTTTCAACCTCTTCTCTTGATGTCAACCTAAGACCATCAAAAGGGTTCTGTAGTCCCCAAAACAAGTGATAATGAGAGGGAGCAAGGTCAGGAGAATATGGAGGACAAAGCAATATTTCCCAACCAAGCTCTTTCAAGAAATTTTTGGTGAGTCGAGCTGTGTGAGAACGAGCATTATCGTGTTGGAAGATGACACCCTTTCTGTTGACTAAGGAGGGTCGCTTTTGGTTCAAAGCTGCTTTCAGATGATGAAGTTGTTCACAGTAAAGATTAGCAGTAATTGTTTGATTGTTGTCTAACAGTTCGTAATGGACAGTTCCTTCCATATCCCACCATACACTCAACATGATCTTTGGATGAAGTCCTCCTCTTGGTTGTTGAACTCTTCTTCCTCCTCAACTGATCCATGATCAGCGGTGTTTAACGTTATGGTAAACGCTCCACTTCTCAGCACCTGTAACAAGCCTACTAAAAATGGTGCCGAAGGTGTCGCGAAAGCAGTGATTCACAACAAGCAACACGCTGTTGCAGATTCTCTGGAAACAGTTCATGTGCGACCCATTTTCCAACTCCTGAAACCTTTCCGATCCTTTTCAGTTGGCGTAGCATGATTGTATGGGCGATGTTAAATTGTTCTGCAAGTTCCCTAGAGGTAATGGCGGGGTTTTCTGTGACAACAGCTTCCAACACTTCAGGATCAAGTTTTTTTGGACGACCCTCTTGGCTCGTTTTTCAAACTGAAATCCCTACATCAGAAATGGGAAAACCACCTCCTGCAACGTCTTTCAGTCACTGCATCGTCCCCATAAGAGCTCTGAATAGACTTTGCTGCTGTACTTGCATTGGCACCTTTATGAAACTCATAGAGTAAAACATTTCTAATGTGGTCTTTAGATGGGATGAACATGGATGTAAATATTGCAGATGATTATGAACAATACTTCAATAATCTGAAAAACTAAGGTATAAATTAGTCACTGTGACATCAAAAAATTATCAGAAGAGGCACAAATTTAACAAATACTGTCTAAAACTTTCTTTTAAAAAAGTTGGACATTACTTTTGCACCACATGATAGTTAATGGTCCTCCAAAGAGATTGCCAGTTATAGTTTTGCATTTTTTAAGCAAAATTGTTTCCTCTTGGTTTTACAGTCTAATATAACTTTCCAGCTTCCATATTCTTAAAAAAGAGGCTAGTGGCCTCGCTAAGTTCTTATGTAAAAATGTCCTGATTTCCAAGTGCTAACCCACTCTCTTAGTTAATTCATCTCAGCCTTTCTGTTACTTTATGTATTGCATTAAAGGACATTTATTATAGATTGGTGAATTGTGGTGTGGGGACAGAACCATTGAACTTGAAACATGGAGGCTCAGAGTCCAGGATTGTCTTTGCTATGTATTACCTATTTGACCTTGGGTGGGACTAACTTTTTCTCATTATTTATAATGCTTATTATCTTCTCTAACAGTGTTGAAATAATTTTAACGAAATAACATATACGTGTATAATGACAATAATACAACTAAGTCTACCTCTTGTTAGGATTTCTGTAAGTACTCATAGTTAAGAAGAGAGAAGAAACCAGCTAGGGGGATGGATGATATTACAGTTGGAGGTCAGCTTGCTTTTCTCTTGACTTTCTGACACATTTTCTCTTCTACTTTCTCTCGTGCTCTTCTTTTAGCAACCTCTTTATGAGCTAGTCTCTATTGAGCAGATTACAACAAAGAGGGACAGACTGAGGAGAACCTGTGACATTGCTCATGACTTGGAACAGTGAGAAGGGGGGTCATTTTACTCCCCAAGGCCTGGCCAATCCCAAAGTAGGCTAGACTCATCCCTCACTGCCTTGTGCCCAGAGAGATACCATCTCAGTCAGCCAGATATAGAAAGAATGTATTCACATGTCCATGAGGGTTGACATATGACATCTAAGATCTCTTCTACCTCTGATTCTGTGACTCCTTGGTCATGGTATTTCTGCAGAAACACAGGAGGCATTTAGGATCCATACCTCCTGTACTTCTACCCAGGTGTGCTTGTATATTTTTCTTTGATCAGATATTTCAACTTGTTTGAGCATGGTTCTTAACTAAACCTACACCATAAATTCCATTGATGCCTGCCTATCCAGTAAACTTAGCCTCTGAGTGCCTCTGTGCCCCGCCTCTGTGTCTTAATGTATCAGTTCATTCAGGCTCCCCCAGATATTACCAAACAAGCAAAAACCTTCTCAGCAGTCCTATATTCATTGTGTAGCTTATGTGTACTTGATTGTAATCTCCATTAAGGCCAAAACTATGTCCTGAGTATCTTGGTAGCTTTCTTAAGGACAATACTTAAGTAATAGGCCCAGACAATTTGTTTTACAAAAAGTAGCACTGTTACTTTTTCATTTCATTTTGTTCTTAGTAGGAACTTGGAGATTTATTCTTACACACATACATGTTCCAGATCAAGCAGTGAGTGACAGTTGGAGTCATTTGATTGAGGCCTCTTGTCACATCTTCCTTTTGCTTCCCTGTGGATGGTCATGTTCATTGTAATTGGGCTTACATTAGCAACCAGTTTTTGCAAGTATACTACAGAGATAATTCGATTATTACCAGCATATACTTTTCTATTGTAGAACATTCTGGCATTGACAGTTGGTGAAACAAAGGCATGATCAACTGGTGGTCGATATAATTAGCAAATATATTCTATAAGAGAGAATAAAGTTGCTTTAAATATGTTATCTAAAGTGCAGTAGTGTGAAACTAAAAAGAATATATATATAAGTGTCACTGGTTCGATCTTCCAGTCAGGGCACATCAGAGAAGGAAAACTCTGACTCCAAAAAACCTCCGCTGCCTTGCGGCATACCTCTTCAGGGGAAAGGCTAAGGGAGTAAACCCTGACAGAAAATCCGGAGCCGGAGTCCCTAAGGCGGTTTGACATTGTAGTCAACACCGGCAACTCCTGCGGCGCACCTGAAACCAAGCTGTATTGACTCCGTCTTTCCCTTGGACCCTTCAGCTGCGAAGAGAGGGGGGGGGTCTGCTGCATGGGCAACAGCAGACCCTCCATATCACCCTGCCCAGGCTCTGTAGCTTCAGCTTCACTGGAGAGGACACTCCAGCGTCATCGCAAGATGTCGATTCAACACGGGAGGAGACAGATACCGTGTCACTCCCGAGTCGGACTGCACAACCATTCTCGGCGGTGCAGATAGACTCTTAAGAAGCTACACCATCGTCTCTCGAGACGGACGGCTGCTGACGATATGACCTGCATGTTGGAAAACTATATAGTAGTATAGAAGTATGTGAACATGAAAAGACAAGTCCTCATTGGCTCCCCACTCCCAATAGCTTTCTGCCTTGGTCTTCAGTAACTCCCTACTCCCCCAAGGCAACCACTATTGACAGTGGGATTGCTGTTCCTTGAGGCAGTTTTCTTAATTCATATACACATGTAATTTTTAAAAACAGTTGAAAAAACATTTTTCTGCAGTTTGCTTTTTCTCAATGTATTGTGAATATTTCCTTATGGTAGTATAAGTAGGTCTGTTACTGTTTTAAGTTTTGCATAATATTCCATAATATGGATATATTTAACCATTAACCTATTGAATGATTTTAAAGTTGTTGCCATGTTTTCCTACCATATGCAGTGCTGCTGAGACCAGCCTGTGTGTGTGTGTATGCATGTATGTATTTGTGCAAGTAACTTTGAAGAATACTAGTAGTAGAAATGCCAGAGCAAGTTGTGTATGCATTTTGAATTTTGTATTAACTGCCCAATTTTCCTCCAAAAATTGCCAATTTTACTCTTAGGTTTTAACTGAAACTTATGTTTTCATAATATTTAAATGTGTTTTTTCTTTTTAAATTGATGGACTATAGAATCATGTGCAGGTGATATTTTTTTTCCTTCACATGAAAAAATACATATTTTATTTATCAAAAGAGAAGTAATCTCAGAACTTAAACGTATGTCTTTTAATTTGGAGGATTCACTAGGGTAATGCAGAGACAGCCAAGTTACTTTTAGCCCAACTCTTAACTCCTTTTCTCTCCACCTTCAAATCTTGCCTTCCCTTACATCCTGTAGTCATCTCTGACGCTTCCCGAACTTGCGTGTTTTACAAGGGATTGCTACCAGCTGTGGTCAGTTTCCACAACACTGACCCTAGGTCTCTCCATGTTGGCTAGATGAGCTTGTTATTCCTATATTCTTCACACATAGGTTTCTCATACTGCCCGCTATAAGACTATTCAGAATGTTTAAGAGCTTAGAAGTTAGCTTAAGTTAGAATGCTGGCCCCTTTGACCTCCAGCGCTGTTTCTGGGGGCAAGTAACAGACTCTCCAGGTCTCAGTTTTCTAATTTGTAAAACGTGGACAATGGAGAATGCCTATTTCATAAAACATAGACAATAAAAAATGCCTATTTCATAAGGTCAGGGGGGTTAAAGGAGTAAATATGAGTAGCTCTTACCACTGTCATCGTGGTGTGGCATTTCACATGTATCTTCATAAGCAGTGATAGATAGTTGAGGAAAATATTTGTGAACCAGTTTTTAAAAAACATCTTTTAAAATAATCTGAGCATTTTCTTGAATTTGTTAAGGCTTTCTTTGTGTCCTACCATGTGGTCTGTTTTGGAGAATGTTCCATGTACATTTGAAAAGAATGTATATTTTGCTTCTTTGGGGTGAAAGGTTCTGTATGTATCAGTTAGGTCCATTTCATCTAGAGTGTCAGTCAGTGCCATGACAGTCCTCTTGATTCTTTGTTTGGAAGCTCTATCCATTGTTGACAGTGGGGTGTTAAAATCCCCTACTATAAGTGTGTTGCTGTCTATATCTTTCTTGAAGTCCTCCAAGATTTTCCTTATATATTTGGGTGCATACAATGCTTATATCTTCTTGATGGATTGTTCCCTTATGTATTATGAAGTGTCCTTCTCTGTCTCTTTTTATGGCCTTTGTTTTGAAGTCTATTTTGTCTGATATAAGTGTTGCTACCCTGCATTCTTTTCATGTTTGTTTGCTTGGAATATTTTTTTTTTCTATCCCTTCACTTTCATTCTGTATAGATCTTTGATTCTGAGATTTGCCTCTTGTAGACAGCATATGTGTGAGTCATGTGTTCTTATCCGATCAGCTACCCTATGTCTTTTGAGTGGAGCATTTAATCCATTTACATTTAAGATTATTATTGGTAGGTACTTACCATTGCCATTTTTTCCCTTTGTACTGTATTCCTCTCTATCTTTCTTCATCTTCTTCTTAAAGCAGTCCCTTTAGCATGTCTTGAAATACTGATTTGGTGGAGATGTTTATAGCGGCATTATTTACAATAGTCAAGTGCTGGAAATAGCCTCTAAGTGCCCATCAGTAAATGAGTGGATCAAAAAACTGATACATTTATACAATAGAATACTAAGCAGCAGAAAGAATGAATTCCTACCCTTTGCAACAGCATGGATGGAACTGGACAGTATTATGCTAAGTGAAATAAGCCAGGGGGTGGAAGACAAATACCATATGATCTCACCTATAAGTGGAACCTAATGAACAAAAAGAAATGAGCAAAATAAAACCAGCGACATGAAAACAAGGAACAAACTGACAGTGACCAGCAGAGGGGTAGGGGAGAACAGGAGAAAGAAAGGAAAGGGACTAGTCAAGGAATAAGTATAAAGGACCCATGGACATCAACAACAGGGTAGGGATTGACTGTGGGAGCTAGGGGTGGGTGGGGCCGGGGAGGGCAATGGGGGGAAAATTGGGACAACTATAATTAAACAACAATAAAATAAATGAAAAAAAAATCTGAGCACACCATTCTTGAAGACTGCAGACATTGTAGATCTCTTTCAATAGATTTGTAGAGTTGGATTATGTAAAATTGAGACGTTCTGAGAACATTCCTTTTAAATATTTATATTTGTGTACCATTTATTAGTGAATGGAAAATGACTTACCTGTTATGCACTCCATTTATACTCTGCACTTTTTAATGAGCATTGGAGAGTGTACAAATACTTTATTGCTTTTTATCCATATAAAACATATGATTATTTCTCTACGTAAGTATATTTTTGAACTTCTGAAGTAAGTTAAATGATAATAAGAGAGGAGTAATAAAGTCAAATGAGAGGAAAATAATAGAGAAGCGGCTGTAAACCCTGATAGGCCTATTTGAGTTCCCTGAGATATATGCTGATTACAGTGGTACTTACTTACTTTCTTGGCATTTAGCTAAAAGAAAGGTGGTTTGTTCAGGGAGCAGAGCCTGGAGCCTGCCAGCCTCCATGATAAAGAAAGCAGGTTGTCCTCTTAATGGGTCCTGGAGAGGGTACCACAGTGCATCATGGCAGAATTACATGGACTGACCATTGAGAATAGATAGTGATGAAGGGTCTGTCTGTTTCAGCTACCACAAAATTGTAAATTGCAATAAAGGCATTAGTTACTACTTTGAAGTGAGGACTTAATTTTGAATAAAATTTAGATCTTTTCTCGAGTGTATTTATTCAGTGCACATTGTTTTTTAATTGTCTTCTAGCTCTTGTCTTCTCTAAAGAAAGACTTTTTTGAGTCTGAATCACTGAACTTTGCTGCCTTGCCCTCCCTTCTGCCAATGGCTGATATCAGGATTTTGCCTTCAGCTTATAAGACAGGTGTACTGGTGCCTTTGTAAGCCACAGACTTCTATGTTTCCTAGTTTCAACAGCAGGCATTGAAATTGTAGGAGATGGCATTTGTCAATAGGTCCCCCAAACGAGACTTAATTAATCGCCTCTGCAGCATAGACATTGCCTGTATTCTGCCTATACAGACTAAATTTGACAATTTAATTTTAACATAAAAGAACACTGCCACATAAATATAAATAGTTAAAATGTTATTTGGACAACAGTGTTACTTAAGCTTAGTTAGGTCACAGTTAAGATGAAGATGTAAGCTAAAAGCTTTTCACTTCTTTTTTTTAATTTGTTTCCCAGCAGAGTTAAGAGGAGAAGAGAAAGCATAAGTTCCCCATTAGAACCCAAAGCTGTGGATATTTCACATACCAAACACAGCATAAGCCAATTGTGAACATGTCTTAGTATCTCAGCTTAAAATTTACAAAATGGTTAGTGTTTCCCTAATGTTTTGAATCAACTATTTCCATGACATGAGATAAATACCACATTCAGTATGTCTTAAATAAGCTTCATTTAGTACACTGGAGAGGGCTCTGATGCTTTAGGATTGCAAATACTTTTCAATATGAAGATCCAGAATTTGCTACCATGTTTAACATGCTCTCCAAATACGCAATTGTCCCTCCACTCCTACCCTCCTGTTTTTATCCTGCGAAGATTCTGATTCAGTAGGTCTGAGGTGGTACCTAAGCATTTATTTTCCCCAATGTGCCTCAGGAATTTTGATATACTCTTAATTTTGAGAACCACTGTGGTAAGGGAGTTTTGATATTGGGATAAATCAAACTAAATCAGATAACGAACAGGGACAGCCATAAGATTTGACAGTGGATTTTCATGTCCATGAATGCTCCTTTGCTCTTCTCCTATGGTATTACATAACCAAGGTGTAGGAGGGTAAATCAAATTCACACTCCCTAGCCAGAAATGAGAGACAGTTAAACTGTTTCACTTTTTTCAACAGACGGTTTCACTTCCCTGAAGGCTTGAAACTTGAAGAACTAAGCTTTGGTAATAAAATGCTCACAAAGATTAATTATACAGTTATAGAAGTTATAGTATTTATAATTATAAAAAAGAGTAAAAATATGATAGGTTTTAAAACATCTTAAATGGATCATTTAATTTACATACACACATTCTGGTTCCTGCCCAATTGGGGGAGTATCTAATAGCAAATGTATAAATACATGAATAATGTTTCTGTCTGCATACTTTTCTCAAAGCTAAATGCTGAGAGGTTTGTCTTTGAATATAGGCAGCCATTAACAAGTAGAAATAAATTTTGCTAATCTGCATTTTATACAAGGCTCAGGCAAGACTTTAATGCATGAAATCAAGATGCTGTGACTGATTAGTTAAACTCTAGCATTAAAGTTTAATAAATTGCTGTTTTAGGGGAGTTATCATTTTAGACATTTAATTTTCTTATCTATAATATATAGTATACATGTCTTATTCCTAAAATATTGAATTGTATTTAGAGTAAATTTATTTATCAACTAGTTATCCTTGCTTGCATTGCTATGACTAAGTGAGGATGTTTTCTACAGAGCCACATGTGATTTCTAATTTTTATTACCTAGTTCATTTTTTATTCTTACATTATAGAATTTTTTGATTGAGGAAATGGAGGCCTAAGGAGCTTAAGTGATTTGCTGGAGGACACATTTTTCTAAATTTTGCCTAGAACTGAAGTCTTCTGAATTCTAATCCAGGATTAGAATTTGTGTTGGAGACTTTCTTAGCTTATTTGCAGTAAAATTTTATCTGTAGGCCATTTTTCCTCTGCTTTGCCTCTCTCCCCCATATGTGCAAGAAATAAGTTAGTTCTAAATAGTAATTCACCCTCCCCCAAGTAAAAACTACAACTTAATTTTTTTTTTTAAACTAGAGAAACATAATTCATGTATTTAGACATTTGCTCTTAGATATCTTTAAAGCTGGACAAGGATAAATATCTGTATGTAAAGTAAATGATCCATTAAAGACATTTTAAATCTGTCACATATTTTAAAAATATGATAGCGTTTTAAAACCCATTAGATTTTAAGGAAAAATTTATTGTATAGTTCAAGTCAAAAGTGATTCCTGATTATTCTTCCTAGTACTTCTCTTAGTATGAAAAATACAAGAATTGAGTATACCCTGAAGTTTGGGGAGAGTGTCTGAATGTCGACCCCTTTGCCACTTCAAGCCAAGGAGAAGAATGGAATTTTCTCTAAACCAAATTCTAATCTACATAAAATATCTGGATATTTCTGTGGCAAATGGCAACTCCAAGCCTCACAGGGCTCTGCCCAAGCAGTAAGATCACCACGCCTCTATCACACCACAGGACTGTCGGCCCCCATCCATGTCCTTCAGGGGCAGGACTCCTCTTAGCTTTTGGCCTTCAGTAAGTACCCAATAGAAAACAACGTAAAATTCATAAAAATTGGGAGAAATAACCATTTTAAGGATTGAAATTGGATTTACCTCATTTATCAGAAAGAATACATATTCGGTCCTTGACAGATTTTCCCCTAAGAGGATAAGGAGAGACATACCAGATCTCCCAGGAGGATTTTAGGAAGATGTCGGGAAGAACTAAAATACAAAAGTTGAGATCCTGTAGTTTAGGTTTTTTGGAAGTCTCTTCTGATGCATTTAGGTAAAGAGTCTACAGTTATCTGCATGCATGTGTCCGTCTGTCTCTGTGTCTGTCTCTTTTCCTAGAATGAAGGCAATTGGTTGGATTAGGGACTCTGAATCCCTGTAGGATACAGATGTAGCTCCAATAAACTCTTCACGTGATTGTTGCATCCTTAAATCTCCTGTATGAGAACCATTCTAAGAGACGCCTACAAACTTCCCAGTGGCGTTCCTCAAATTTATTTTTGATTTAGGGTTCCTAACCCTTGCCTTCGTGCCTCTCGTATTCAAACTTTAGCTCCAGGGTTCTGGGATATACCATGATTATTCTTCTGCAGGGGTTAGAATCAGGAGACTGGATTTGGCAATGGGGCTGTGGATAAGTCATAACCACTTGGAACCTGTTTCTCCCTCTGTAGAATAGGGATCATGATCTACACTCACCTCCAGGGAACCTTATGAGGAGAAAATGAGGTAATGAGGTAATGTGTGTGAGGACGCTTTAGCAAGTGGTTCCTTTTTGATAGGAATCATTTTTGGTGGTGAGGGGATGTACGCATGCCTTTTTCCCTCCTTCCTCCCAATACTTGACTGCCTGATAGAGGCAAACACTGGCTGTTAGAAATCAGTGGTGAGAAGGACACATAAAATCCTTGCTCTCTGGGAGTTTAATTATCTACATACTTGCCTAGGTCCCTTCTTGGAACAGTTTTCTTTGCCTTACTTCCAAAAGAGCCTGTCTCTCCCATTCTTTTAATAAGCCACGTATTCCCATTGCCATCCTTGCCCATTCTCTTTTTTCTGCCTTTAAATGTTGGCTTTCCTTTGAGCTCTGGTGTAGATGTTTTTGCTGCACACTGCCTACCACAGTATGTCCCGCTCCCTACTCAATATCCTGTCCTCTCTCTTGGCTGTCTCAAAGGTACTTCAAATATATCACATCTGCACTCATGACCTAAAATAAACACTACCCCTCCCTCCCCCTAACCTGGTCCTGCTCTGATGGTCTGTGTGTCAGTGTTTCTAATATCTTGCCCAGTTGTTTAATCAAGAACCCATATGTCTCTCAACCCTTGATCTCCCAGACCTTACATATTCACCTCTTGATCAAGTCCTGTTGATTTATATCTTAAATCCCTGTCCGGTTCTTCATTTCTGTTTTCACTGCCCTTTTTCAAGCTACCATCAGCATCTTTTGTATAGACGATCAAAATGTCATTCTCACTGTTCTCATATATTTTTGCTCCCCAATCCATCACCCATACTTTAGAGAGAGGTTTTTTAGATACAGAAATATTCATGTGGTTCCAGAATTTTAAAAGTATGAAAAGTGAAGAGCCTTCTTCCCCCATGTAACTAGGTTACTCATTCTATAGATTCTTTTAAGATATTTTATGCATATGTAAGGAAATATTAACATGTAAGCTATTTTTAAAACTTCATTATTTATACAAATGCTAGTATACTATGTACATTTCACCCTTTTTTTCAGTCAACAATGTATCTTGGATATCTTTTCATTGTATTACATAGATAATCCTTATTTACTTTAATGGCTGCTTAATAGTTCATAGTAGGAATGCTGAAATTGATGTACACCAGGACAAAACATCTTTTACTGTCTAGACTATTCCATTCCTTTAGTTTGGATAATTTTTTTATGAACTCCCATTCATTACTCTTAGGGGAAAAAAATTAAGCTCATTTGCCAGAGTCCTCAGGCCTGGCCCTTCTTCCCTTCTCCAGAGCTGTCTTGTTTTGCTTTATTTTCCCTCGTCCTCTACTTCACTGTTGCATGGGCATGGACAGGTTCTTACTTTGTCCATAAGTTGTGGTGTGCCTTCCCACCTGAGACCTGCGCAAGTGCTTAATCTCACATGCAGCTCATCCCTTCCTTTTCCTGCCTTCAGTTAACTTCTAATCTACTTAAGGCAAATCTCAGCTCAAATTCCATTTCCTCAAGGTTTGCTTACCCTAGCATTCCAAGGCCAGGTTAGAGTTCTCTGATATAGTCTCCCCTGGCACCATGACCTCTTCCTTGAAGCAATTATTGCCACTTATTGTTACATATTTGTATGTGTGATTATTAGATTGATATTTATTTCACACACTAAAAAGTCTATGCATTGAAAGATGTTTAGCAGTCACCTGTGGCCTCTACCCACGGAAAGCCAGTAATGGGAGATAACTGACATACTCAAAATACCCAAATCAATGAATTTATTGGTGAAGGTGAAAAATGTGTCTTTTATTTTATGGAAAAAACTAAATGGACTTTTTAGCCAACCCAATAGATGAGAAATTCTGCGAAGATAGAAGTTCTGTGTATTTTGTAAACCACTCCATACCCAGATGTAGCCGAGGGCACTGCTGGCTGAATGAATGAATGAAAGCACATCTTTTCAGAGAGGTTCACAGACCCAGTCACTGTCCTTGGGACTAATGGACCCCAGTTCTAAGCAGATGTTAGCGATTATTTCCTTGGCCAATTAAGTCTGCATTAGATTATTAGAAGGAAAAAAAATGAAATAATATCTACAAATTATCTTTTTAAGGGATGAAACATTGATGAAAGGTTTTTAGATTTAAATTTTTTTGTATTACTTATGAATCTTAGGCTTCAATACCATTTCATTTTCTTAATAAATAATGAAACATTTTTTACCTGCCTAAATGTCTGGGTGATTTTTAATTGCTAAGGTAGTCTACATACAGGGCTTATTACATAGCTATTATCTTTTGTGTGTACTTCAGCAATAAAATATTTATGCAGCTTGGCAAGGTGATACTACAACCTGGTTTAGTACAACAGCTGCACTGCCTGTTCCCATGTGGCTTGATTTCCCTTTTTAATCTTCAGTTTTGTCAGCATGTAGTTTATACAGCAGCAGATAATGGCAAGGCTTCTTGAATTAACATAGTAAAGAGAGAAATACTCTGCTGAATTTACTTGGTTTCTTATTTTCCTAATGTCTTTGAAAAACATTTTCTTAACATGTAGCACAAATCAGGAAAATTCTGGAAATACGAAAATGCCTCTTGTATTTGTTTTCTGTCATAAATTTGTATGTATAATTGAATTCATATTGAATTAAGTGTAGGCAAAAAGTAGATAATCTTAATTCTTTTTAAGTGTATTATCAGAGCCTTTTAGCAGTTTTTATCTAGCATATGTGTTGTTCTTCTTTTTATTTCTAGGTGCTCCTGATCCAACAGCAGGTGCTAGTATAGATGATGAAAACTGCTGGCACTTAGATGAAGAGCAGGTTCAAGAACAGGTTAAACTCTTCCTTTCCCAGGGCGGGTACCACGGATCAGGGAAGCAGCTTAATTTGCTCTTTGCAAAGGTATGATTTTTTATTTTTATGGAAATATCCTAAATACATACATATATAGAAAGTATATTGATATGATCATGTTTACAGTAGAGTAAAAACTTACTAAAATTTTTAAAGAATAGAGTAAGTTAATCAATTAGAAACTTCTGTGTTGTAATGCAAGTGTTAGTTTGCTTAGGTGTCCTTAGGCAAGATACGGAACCTCTTTCTCTCTCAGTTCTTATTAATAAAATGGTGACAGTTTATACAATTTTGAAAAACCTTCCAATGCTAAAGCCAAAATAAATGTCTTAATGTCATTTAAAATGCCATCTTTTCAATTTTTTTTTTCTAATTAATTTCCTCAGTAACTTGAATACAGCCCTTAAAAGGTGCTTTATATATTTAGTTTCATAATGTCACTATTTTAAAATTTATTTAGAAAATAAAATTTGTATATAAAATAAAAATCAATTTGTATTGACTTTGGAATCATACAGACCTGGGTTTAAATCTAAGTTCTAAATCTTATTAAGTGTATGAACCTTGGAAACCTAATTCGGTTTCCTCATCTATAAAATTAGCTAATAATAGCATATCCCCTCAAGTTGTGATCATGATGTTAAATAATAATGGTGTCTAGGCCTTGGTAAATTTAATTTTCATCACCAAAATTTGATGACCTAAGAAAACAAAGTTATCTTTATTGTAAGTTCTGTGTGAACAGGAGCTGTATCTCTTGCTTTATACAGAACTTTTAGTTCCATAATCACGAGTCTAAATACTGGATAAAATGCTTTTTTAATAATATTAAGTCAGTGTCTTTTCATTGGGGCTATTGCAATCATTATGGGTAATATATTTAGATTGGTTTTAAGGGAACAGATAATTGTTCATTGATACTTCTGTTAAATAACTTACCTAATTCATAATAATTAAAATTTTTTTTAGTTCAGAAGAATTAGAGCAAACTCTGTTACTGGTTATGGCCAGAAAATAGTGTATTCTGATTCATCAGAGTCTCTTAATAAAGATTATTCCATATACCATACACAGATTGCCAATTTTTTGAAAATTAGATTTGCAATAAAGTATATTTATCTCTAAAACTATTCCACACATGATTTAATTATTCTTTAGTGATTCATAGGGACTTCACACTCCTATAAATACCTCAGAATCAACAGTCTGAAAATTAATTACCATTAGACTATAGATGTACTTGAGTATTTGTTAATAGTTCTGGTTCATATGCGTAATAGTATTTATTTTCAGTGCTGTTCCTAACTGAGTAATAGTTAGAAGTTTATCAGAAAAGTAAACATTAAATCAGATTTGATATAGTGGTACCTATTCAAGGTTTAGTATACTTAGATGCATAATAAGTATTTCATAGTCTCATGTCAGCAGAGTACACTGTGGCCTAATAGAAGCAGTGTGAAAGAGGAATCGGACTGGCCTGCATCTGTGATTTTTATCTCTATATGATATATACATAATATATGCCATATAAATTACATCAACTTCTAATCTAGGAAATGGCATAACTTTTAGAGTTAAGTAGAGTTAAGATGGACCTGGGTTCTGAAATCTTTCAATCTCCTTCCATCACTATATATTTGACCCCCTTCACCCTTTACAACTCTTATCCTTTAGGCAAGTTACTTAACTTCTCTGAGTCATGGTTTTATAATTCATAAAATGGGGATTATGATCTGGCATGCTTTATATGGTTGTTATAAAGATTAAATGGTAAGTATAATGTAAAACTCTTAAGCACAATGTCCAATAAATGGAAAGTCCCTTTCTTTCTCCCAGTCTTCCTCTTTCTTTCATGAAGAAGAACTACCTCTCCTTTTCCACTGCTCATGAATTTGCTCCAGTAATTTCCTGTAGGGAGAACTGGTGTTCAGTGGGGACTCTTATCTGTTGAACATACAGCTGTATACTTTTGGAATGAATGGATTCATTTAGGATTTCCTGTTAGCCCTGTGTTTCTTTTTTTTATTTGGGAAATGTAGCATAAGCATAGTGGACAGAGCTTGAAGTTCCAGCGTGAGAGGCTGAGTTAACTTCCTAGGTCATTGATCATGATTCTGCTTCATGGATTGCTCATTTAGAGCCAAGACAGTTCTTGAACCTACAGCCCTGTTTATTTCCTTTTACCATTGCAAAATCAACCCCATTGTCTTGAATGTGACTGCTCTTTATGTCAAAAGCTTCAGTAAAAAGAGAACTTAAGGAAATTAGTAATTAACCTCTAAAACGGAGGATTTGGACAACTTTCTGTACATACTAAAAACAATTGAATTGTACAATTTCAGTTGGTGAATTGTATGGTGTGTGAATTTTGTCTCCATAAACCTGTTTTTAAAAAACTGAAGGACAGATGTCATGATTAACATCATCAGATCAATTTAGAAGACCCCTGAAGAGTTTCCAGGGGACTGCTCTTTAGGCCTCGCTCCCCTGGTGGTAAGGACAGGCAGTTGAAGAGTCAGGAAGGGGCCATGTGGTTGTCTTACTTGTTTTGGTTCTGTTTTTCTGTAGGCTGACCGATATTTTTTTTTTAATTGGGAAGTTAGCCAAATTTCTTTCATTGTGTGGATTCTAAAACAATATTAAAAAAAAAAAAAACGAATGGTCTTTTCTTTGATTCAGTTACCATTGAGGGTAGAAACTGATTTTAACAACTTTTGTTCGCATAAGAGAGCTGGTGTCAAGCCTTAACTGCCCTCCCCCCAAAAAAGTAGTGTTCTGTCTCTGTATTGCTGTTTGTTTTTGAACATTTTTCTAAAAGTCTGTTTTTTCCCCACTAGGTTCGGGAGATGTTAAAGATGAGGGACTCTAATGGGGCCCGCATGTTGACCTTGATAACAGAGCAATTCATGGCTGACCCTCGTCTGTCACTTTGGAGGCAACAAGGCACTGCGATGACTGACAAATATAGGCAGCTCTGGGATGAGCTGGGTAAATATAAGTTTCCTGACAGATTGCCATTGAGTTATGTGAATAAAGACCATGTTGAATATTTAAAGAGCATGCATGGTCTGAGTGTTGCTGAAGAAGAGCTGCTCATATATGAACTTGTTGCCATTATATGGTTAGAAGACTAGAAAGAATAGGACTTTGCAGGAAACAATCTTGGCAGGGTTTGGAGGGAATTGTTTGATCTTAAGGAAAGTGAACACAGGAATCTGCCTTTAAATATTTGGAAAAAAGCTATATTATTTATTTTTAAATAGATATTTTGTATAAAAGAGCTGGTTACTTATTTCTAGAGTAATATTGTGATCAAATCAGCTAAAATTTGGCTGTTTTCCCCTTTTGCCTACATTATAAGTAATTTCAATATTCATTTTATATTTTTACTGTTAGAGATTTAGATGAACTGTTGGCTGTAAGAATGAAAAATATACAGCAAACTCTTAATTTTTATTGCTTTCCAAACCCTTGGTGGTAAAGATATTAACAGCAGGTGGTTGAAAAAAATGAGAAGTCGACTAGTCACAGTCACTGGGAAATTTGGGGAGATGACTCTTCTTACCTAATGCTCATTGCTAAGGAATTAATAATGTACTTGTTAGTTTGTCTTTCTATTAAGAAATCTATTTGATGAATGGAATTTTTAACAAATACTTTATCAGTGCTTGCATTAATTTTATGTTCTGGATATATGTATTTACTAGAAGATCCTAGTTTCAGTGCATTTGAATAGTAGAACTTCATCCTTTCATACCTGTCTTCCTGTTGGCTAATGATAGAACACTAATTGACCCCGCATCAGTTCGAGACCAGGTGAAACTGTTGCTCGTGAAGATACCACGTAATTATAATAATTGGAAGGGACCTTTGAGATTATTTCTTTTACAGATAAGGAAACTAAAGTCTAGAGAGGTTAGGAGACTTCCACAAGAAGATATTGCATGATGTAGGGTTATGCAGCAAGTTGGTATAAAGAATTTGATGTCCAATTTCCTTTTTCCCATTTAATAGGATGTGTGTTTAGGAACTTGGCTGTGGATGGTAACTCGTGTGTATGTGTGTGTCGGCCAATTTAATCTTGGCTTTTTCCTTGGGTCACCTCAAATAATAATGACAATGGCCTTTCTCCACAATTTATCTGTAACTTCAGTAGATATTTTGAATGTATGGAAGGATGTTTGGGGGCATGCTGTGGTGGTTGGAAAACATAAGTCTAACACATGATTTAAACAACTTTTTATAGAAGATAAAAGTAAACCATCCTCAATTTTGTTATAGCAAATGCTGAATTGAGTGGTTGGTTTATGATGTAAAAAGGACTAACATTTAAAAAAACTGTAGCGAAGGGAATCACGGAAAAATTATTAGATTAATATTAAATGAATAAAACTTAAAGAACTTTGGTACTTAGAGAAGCTTAGAATTACAAATAACTAATTAGGAAGACAATATTAACTAAATTCCTTGGTTATCAAAAAAATACAAGTGATACAGTCAGAATTCCTGTAGTTCACATTTACTCCTTTAGTCACATTTTACTTTTCCAAGTTGGTTTTGAAAATTATGTACCTGAGCCCTTAATCAAAAAGATACATTATCATTAGGTGGAAGTTTCCACCAGCTGATTCTAGTTATACTTTCTGATGACCTTCTAATTATGGACCAGTTTATTTCAGTTCAGGATAAAGAATACATCTTCTTGCCCTGTGTTTTCTTTTTTTACACCCCCTCCTCCAAATAATTACTAGAATGCTATAAATTCTCCTATGTATTCTGATGTTGAGCAGAGGTCACTTGCCATTTTAATAGTGTCTAAGTTCTGTAAGAATCCCAATAGAAGTAACAATAGCTATCACATCTTAATATTCATTCATCAAAAAATTAACTAAAACTTACTTCTGGACTACAAAAGGAAAGGATTTGGGTTCTTAATAAAATGGGGGAATTTGACTTTGTGCCCCTGCACAGGGCTCACATTGCTTCAAGGCTCCGCTTTGGAATTAAATGCTGAGCACTGCCAGATGCCAGACATTGAGAAGAGACTGAGTTTTGTCGGCAAATGGGATCTGCAAGTTAATTGGTGTTTTCTGCAGGCTTCTGGCTGTGAAATGAAATTGGAAGCCCTTTAGCCACATGGATAATACAGGACCTGAATACAAATGTCACATGTCACCATCAGGACCCACTGTGAGACAATAGTGTTCCCACTCCAACACTGCGCCATTACAGATCATTTAAATATGGGGATTACATTTAAACTAAAAGCCCCATTTGCCTTTTACTGCAATTTAAATGTCCTCTTAGCAAAAGCTAAGTGACAAATTAAATGAAAAAAGTGCCCACATTTTTAAAGCTATAATGCAAAACAACCTTTTATTACTTCTCATGTGCCACGAATGAATCATTATACTTGTCAACCCTAAACCAAGCCATAATTGGAGCAGCTACTGTTATCAAAGTGGGACCGCTCTGTGACAGCTTAATAAAACTGAAACTGTTAAATTAAATCTCAGATGCTTAACTCCTTAGCACCAGTAGATTCAATGGGTCCATTTCTGGCACTGGCCAATGCACTAGGGAGGGAAAAAAAAAAGATTTCCTGGCATGAAAGCTTCAGTCTGATGAAAGTGTAAAAGTAAAAGTGTCTTGGCTGAGTAACTCTGCTTGTGGCAGAAGGGTTTGGAGGCATCAGGTTGTTGTCCTGATTACAGAATTTTATTTTTTCATAGGGTCAGTTATCCCCCTCCCCAAGATTTACAATATTTTGAGTATATGTGACTTATAAAATTAAGTGTTGTTGATTCAAAATGAATTTTAAAAATAAACATTCATGTAACTTTTTCTCTCTTCAAATAAATATATTTGAACTTATTTTGAGGTAGCAACAGGCCCAATTTCTTTCCCTGTCCACTGGCCAACAGAGGAACTAATTATACTCATTTTTTCTCTTCTAAAACAAGTGCCTATGATATTCATTTGGTCTGAGTTAATTTTTGTGATTTACTCCCTGATTTTCATAATGTAGTATGAAAGAAATACAGATGCATGCTGTTAAGCTCTTGTTTACGCATCTCATTTGCAGATATGTTTATCTTGTGTGTGAATAAGTTTTTCACATATTAATTTTACTTTCTTTACCTGATGTTTATTTTCTTAAACATACAGCAATCTTCTCAAGATGAGTGTTGTGTCATAATCCGCTATAAAAAAATGTGTATATTAAAATCTTAGAACAGAAAGCCCATTGCAGTGGTAGAGGCTGCTCATTTGATAGAGGCTACACGCTTAGAAAGGAGAGCTGTAGAACACACACCTCTCCAGTTGCATTCATTCTTCTGTGACATGCAGATTTTCTGGAAAGCAGCTCACAGATACAACTCGCATTTCACTAAATAACCCAGGGCAGACTGGTAGTGAGCACATCTACTGTTAGCCCTAATGGCTGTCTTTTCAGCACACTTAATTACCGTGGGGGTCTTTAGGGATGAGGAGATATATTGTAACCTCTCATCTATTTTGATGGGTCCCTTTTCCTTAGATGTCTTCCTAGACTATAATTTTACTTTGCTTCCTGAAACTATAGGTTGTGGCTGCTAATCTATTAAAACTTAATTAAAATAGATGCCATTAGAGGAAACAGTTAAATAAGATTTAATTACAGTTTTATCACAGGGAAAAAATTCTTAAATTTTTATTTTCAAGTATTACGTAATATTTTTCTCCCAAATTTTAAACACTTAACCTTCTGTCTGAGTTGAGTCATGTGTTTTGCTCTTCAGCACGTAAACCCTGTTTCTTAGGGAGATGTCATTTCAAGAGCCTTGTTACTCTGAGCTGTGCTCACTCAGTTGACACGAACAAGATGATACTGCTCAGAGTTATTTTCAAAGCTTTTTGTCTGGATGCCTAACTCTGTGTGAGCAGAAATAGCCATAGTTAGTTATTTCTTTCTAGGTTAGTTCGACCACTGTTATTAAGAAACAGCTATAATATTGCTGGATAGATTGAGTGGGTTATGGATTCAGAGCACTTGGAATCAGCATAACTCTGTTAGCAGTAGAGAAATCAGTTCATGCATTGGGAACACATTTATCTAAAATAGTAATAACCACCTATTTCATGGACCTAGAGAATGCTGTTCCTTTTGCATTCCCAGATATAAATACAGTATTCCCTCACTTATCGCAGGTATTACATTCTAGACCCCTCCCCCACGATAGGTGAAAATCCGTGAAGTAGGAACCTTACATTTATTTTAGTATTTATATATTTTAATGCTTTATAAACCCTTCCCATACACTTATAAACCGTTCCCAGTCCCTTATTAACCTTTCCCACTCCCTTAACTTTTTTCCACACTTATAAACACTACTTATGTTCTTAAACATATTCTACACTCTTAAACCTACGTAACTAACAACATACGTATATAGCACTGCAAAATCCTGCGATATAGTGAAAAATCCGCGATAAATAATTACAATATTTTTAAAAACCTTGCGATACAGTGAGGCCGCAATAAGTGAACCGCGATATAGAGAGGGACTACTGTAGTCATCTCTGGTCCAGTTTTGCTCTCAGCTACATTGTTCTTGATTAAGGAAGAAAACATGTACTAAGTAATTTAGAGGTCCTTTGTGCACAGCCAGAAATAAGAGTAAAGGCTCTACTTTGGAAGTAATTGGAAATATTTCTGGGAAATGCCATCTTCTCTGAAAGCAATAGGCTTAGTAATTCTGCCCCACATCCACCCCTCCACACACACTGTTTTGAGTCTCTTACTTAGTTTGTGTGGTAAATTCATACTCAAACTTTCCACATTTTGAGGTTGATGGTGGTTAGTGAATGGCTAAGGAGTAACTGCTTCTCATTGAGAAGTATTCCATTGTGGTTTGTCTTAAAATAGTTACCTTCTTACTAGTGCCATGGAGAAAACAGCAACTCTCAGAGCCTCCTTGCAGCAAAAAGATGTCAGGACAGACTTGGAAACTTCCATGTAGTTGCAACTGCAGAATGTAACCCTAATGAACCACATCATTAGGGGTTGCTTGTCACCTACCAGTTTGTCTTCCCTGGGTATGAGGAGAATACAGCTTTACTACTTATACCACTTTGCTGCCTTCTTTCCAGATTTTTATTGTGGTTTGTTGGGTTGGCCAAAAAGTCCATTTAGTTTTTTCCATAAAATAAAGACACATTTTTCATTTTCACCAATAACTTTGTTGATTTGGATAGTTTGAGTATGTCAGTTATCTCCTGCCTGGTATAATGTTGATTGTTCTCAATTAATGTCTCGATTTGATAGCTATCAATCTCAAATGGTCTACCCAATCGTGGAGCATCATTCAGCGAGAAATCTCCAGCATGAAACTTCATAAACCACTTTTGACACATTTGATCAGTCACAGCACCTTCTTAATACACTGCACAAATCTTTTTTTGCATTTCGGTAGCATTTTTGCCTTTCTTGAAATAATAAAGCATAATATGCCAAAAATGTTGCCTATTTCCTTCCATCTTCAATATTAAGATTGCTACACAACTCACCAATTTTGATTTTTTTTTAATGCACACTGATATGATAGCTGTCACAATATAATCTAACAAAATTGTTTCGGATGAAGTTAAAGACAAATAAGCGCTACTAGAGCCAGCTTACAGAAAAAAAGAAACGAGCTTTTTGGGCGACCCAATATTAAGCATTTACCATATCCAGTGGAATAGAAGTATGAAATATTTGATTTTATTGTGATGATGGTACTGGTAGTAAGGTTGGATTAGAGAGCTGCAGCCATCAGGAGACATGAGAAATTAGAACAGGCATGAAGAACTGAGGAGCACTTTGATAGGGTAATTTATTCACATATTAATACAAATATGTGTGCCGGTTGAACTTAACATGGTTTCACGAGATGTTCATGGAGGTGAGTTGTAGGAAAGAAGTAGTGAGAATACTCTAGAAAGAAGGAATAACATGAACAAAGATAGGGATGAGCTCAATTATGGGAGGGTATAAAGGGTTCACACTCAGTTATCAAAAATGTTACCTTTAATCCAACCTGCTGTTCCCTGTTAACTTCAGAGGGGAAAGAGAGAAAGAGAGAGATCTAGAATTTTGTTTTATTTCCCGTTTTGGTTCAGCTACTAAAGATAACACAGATTCCAACACTTATCAGACAATGTGCTAAGCACTCAATTCGTGCATTATTTTATTTAATTCTTAAACAATTATTAGCCCTAATTTTACAACCAAGAAAACTGAGGCTTAAAGAGACTATATAACTTGCCTGAGGTCACAGCAGCAGAGCAGGAATCTTTATGCCAGGTGTCACCACCAAACTAGACACTGTCCTCAGCTTATTTTAAAAGACTAAAAATGGCTCTCTGTCAGGCAGTCTCTCTGCTAAGTGCAGAGCAGGGACCAAGTGAAGCTCACTTCGCTGGTGGTAAATCACGTTGTAAAAGCTGCCTGGCTTGGTCTGCCAGCCGTGGCCCCACAGTCCTGATTGCAGTCGTTAGCAGAGCTTACCTAGTCTAGTTGCCCATCTGTGTTTCCAGACTGTCTAATTTCAGACTCTGAAAAACCAAGCACACTCATGTAGAATAGCCAGATCTATGCAATGGATAAATAACTATCATATAGTAAACTTAAGCTTATCATAAAATACAGATATTGCATACTACAGGTGGGATACAGTGAAGTTTGATCTCATTTTTCAGTCCCTTTTGCGAAGGAGCCAGTGAAGACCCTTAGGTCACTATCTCTGTCCTAGCCTATGCAAGGCCCTAATGATAATATGGTTGTCAACACATACTTACCTGATGTGATCTGTAGGCTCTGCAGGTCCTACACATGGGCTGTGCTGTCTGGCTCTGGAATGGGGTTGTGTGTTCTAAATCTCTGCTTTTCTCCCTTATTATTCAGAGCTCCCTCTAAATACACAGAGGCTTTGTCAATTGTATTGCTCAGGAGGCTTTGCTTCCCTCCAGCACTCTTCTCAGAATGCCTATCTGCTGCTGGGTCCTCATTACTGGGGCCTGGTTTATTTCTCTGTTGTATAGTCTCACTGCTCTTGGTCTCTTAAAACTAAGACCTTTGTGTTCTTGGGTCAGAGTCCTTCCTCTACGTTCTGCTCTTCTGTGGGGATGGGAAGGAGGGGTTTATTCTTTGCTTCTTTATAAGTAGGCGATTTCTAATTTGGGTCAGAAGGTAACCAAAAGAGAATGCGTATTTCTGTACAGTGAGCAAACCTATGATAAATACTTCCTGTTCAATGCTGTCAGCCATGCTGCTCTTGACTGCAGCTGCTAAGGTTTAATGTCCATTTGGTACCCTGTATGGGGAGGAGTGGAAATAAATACATATTAATAGAAAATAGTAGATTTTAAGGATTAAAAGATCTTTACAGATCTTTTGATTCTATTATCTAACCAGTTGGACATTCTTAAGAATAGTCATCTAAAGTATTTAGGTGTACTTTTGAATAATTTGTAACAACACTTGAGGTCACCCCCTTGTATATTTTTATAAAATTCTATTCTAAATACCATGAAGATTTAATTAGGAGTTAAGATGCTTTATGATTCATTTTATACTTTAGTGTTCTATATTACATTTATATTGTGCTGGTCGCATTATTTGTACCAAGAATGGGTTCCAGTTTATTTTTTATGCTTTCTGTGTATAACATGAGTTCATTGGTAGTAGATACTATTCTCACATTAGTGGCTAATAGCAATGTCAGAGCATGGGTAGAATGTGTCCTTTTCTTCCTCACAACAATTTTAGGAAAGTTCTCTCCTTTTTCCACTTCCTATGAGTTAGTGTTGCACTTGTCCTCAAGAAACTGCCACCAAAGAGAAATCTGGCTGTAGGAGCCTCCTTGCTAGATGGTGGATCTCAAGAAGGTACCATCATGGTAGAGTGTAGGGTGGTGTGAGAGTGAAAATTGAAAATGGAGAGAGACAGGCTGGGGATAACTTTCTTGCTCCATTTCTTACCCTGAGGTGGCAACATACAAAAGTCAACAAGTTCTGAGAAGCCTCATTTGAAGCCATCTGCAATTCCCAGGGGCTTCACGGGGAATCAGGGATGCCAGGAGCTTGAATGAAAAAAGTGGAAGCCCAGGACTGAAACAGCCACATACACACTCTGGTCTCTGTGTGCTGGCACCACACAAGGTGCTCTACAAATGGTATCATAGTTCATTGAAGCTTAGGTAGGTTAATGGTGGGGGAGGAGCACCCAGGGGAGTAAATAATAACCGTTGTCCCTTGGACAGGGTGTTCAGACACTGCCTCACAGAGCTTATGGGGTGGGAGGGGAAGGAGGAAAGTGCAGATGGGAGGGAGCAGGTCCATCTCAGTTCCAGCAAAGTGACTTGCACAACTTGACACACTATGCTTTCGATTATGATTTTTCTAGAACAAAGGATTCAGAGATTAAAAATGCATGCTTGATAGTGCTCTTCATAGACTTAAATACTGTTCTTCTTAGAGGTATACTAAAGAATAACTTTTTTATTCATATAAATAATTTTCTCTTAAATATGTTAGGAGGAAGGCAAACTGGTAGATGATCTGAAACATGAATTCTTGTGAAGCACTGCAAGCTTGTCTGGTAATTGTATAACATTGTTTTAGTATTTTATTTAAAAACTCCAAATTGAAATAAGTATAGGACTCTAGTAAAATACAGATGCCTTCTGACACTAAATTGCTTCTCTGAGTTAGTAAATGGTCTTAGGGCTATTTTCTCAGATCTGATCTAAAGGTAAATAGCTAGGAATAGTGATAGTAGTTTTCCAAAATGTGGCTCCCTTAACTCTCTGTTGCAAAGATAACTTTCAAAATAGAAATCCATATCTCTCTGATTTTGAGCTATGACCAGCTGGACCTCGTTGACTCGAGATCATGCTTCCCAGATGTTTTTATTTTGGGTTACTCTACTAAATTTTAAAATTTGCTTCAGCAAACCTGGAGGAGCAAGAGAGAATCATCCACAAATTAAGCATACTTAAGCGATCAGCGTCTTGAAATGCCCTAGATTGGGAGTCTCAGTCTTCCATTGTGGATGAACAAGCGCTGAGGGGTTGGGGTGGGAGGTGCCTAACTGAGAAGTTGGGTCAAATATAAGCTTGGAACTGGGAGAAAAATCCCTTTATGAGGAATACTTTCAAAATGCGCCAAGAGCACAAAAGTCTGATCTCCAAGACCAAGTAATCTGAGAGATTTTTCTTCGTTTTTTAAACCATAAATTATTTACTGTATAGTTTATCTTTATTGGGGCATTTAAACAAATTTCATACTTATACTTTGCATCGCTGTATAGGTGTCCATTTGATAATCCCCCTGCCCCCCCACCTTCTACCGTTCTTGCCCACTGATTAGAACACTGAACGTGACTCATTTCTTTTAAGTTTTTCTTTTAAAGGCAAGAAAAAGTTGTGCCTGGCTAGAGTTGGTGCTCAGTAAATATTTGTGAATAAAGTAGTGAATGCATAATTGAGGTGTAATGCCAGACACCTATTTGGAAGCATTAGAAGCAAGTGTTTTGGTGTACTAAAAACAGTGATTGGAAGGCATTAATATTTACCGTGTCCTCAGTTTTCTTTTCCTGCTCTTCCAGTTTATCCTGCCTTCTCCACCTGTGTATAGGTGGATCTTCATGGGTGCTGAGTATGTGTGAAAACACACACATGCACACACACATGCATGCACACTGAAATACAGACAGTACAGAAGAGTAGTAATTCCCCTCTTGCCATCAATGCTGCAGGTAATCTATTGCATTAATCAGCCAGCCAGTGGGAAATGCACGGGGAGTGATTATACTATCATACACAATACAATCAGCGTGAAGCACTTGTCAAGACCAATACATCAAAGTTTAATTCGGTAATAGGATGAATTAGAGCAAAATGAAACGTTCTGTTTTCCAAAGAAACTCGGTGCCCATCACAGATTCTTTGTGAACTCCATAGAAAAGTCAGCGCATTAGAAATTGTTTTATGAATAAAATTGCAACTTCAATATAACAGGATACTGTAAATTCTTTTCCTTGATATTTTCATACAACCATAGTGCTAAAATACTCTATAATCATAACCATTGGTGTATTTGATTCTTTTGGGTGGAGCTCCTAAATTGTTTCTCCATGGTAAGTGAAAGGGAAGTTGGACCAGTGGCTGAGGGAAGCACTCATCCATAAATATGGTTGCTGGACAGTAGAGTGCCCTACCAGAACAGCAGGTGAAGTAACAAGAACCTGTTGTTTCCAGTGCCCTGTAGTAGACACTGTTATTGGGGAGCTTACAGTAATTAGGAAACAGAATGAGTAAGCAAAAATAAAAAGCAGCCCAAAACAGACTAAAGTAACTGAAGAAGTGATGTTATATAAGATAGGATGTGTTTTAGAAAATTTTGAGGATAAATCTAATGCATGTCATATTATAAGGCACTATTCTGTATCATTTTGTAATATATATTCAAAAGTAATTATTTGTCACACTTAACCAAGAGTGTTTAATTTTTAAAGGGGGCAAATAGATACTAGCTCCCCAAGACTGTTTCAGTTTTCAAAGCCTTCAACTAGAATGTAAAGCACAGGGTTATTGGAGCCAGAAGTGAGCATGATAGTGATTCTTGAAGCCAAAAATTAACCTAAATGGTGCACACCACCTTGCCTGTTGGGATTGTGGCTCCAATGGAGAAAAGTCATCCTAAAGACAGAAAGAGTATTTGCAGAAATAGATTTTGTGTGTGTGTGTGTGTGTGTGTGTGTGTGTGTGTGTGTGTGTGTGTGTGTAGACTTGGAGGCGCAACTGTTGGACGAATCATGGAACTGTTTGTGAGGACAGCTTATTAAGTGGCCAGTGCAGAGCACATGGAAAATGTTTCTGGAGATTACCACAGTTCGCATTCCTTCTCCTCACTAACTGTTGACTGCCCTTTTTGTATCTCAAAATAAGACATCGTCTGTTACTGCATCTTTTTTCTCTCTTTCCTCCCTCCCTCCCACCCTTGAAAATGAGAAGAGTGGTGAGAGGTGGAGGAGCTGACTCGGCCGTCTTCTATAGAACCAGGTTCCTAGTGAGGCCAGGCTGTTTGATGATTCTTGCTTGTGGATCCGACAGTACTGGCCAATCGAATGGGGTGGGAAGACTACATATTTGAGGAGGGCCACAGGTTTCCCCAAAAGGAACATTATCCAGGATACTATTGAACTGTTTCAGAATATATGTGGTTTATTTTCTTTCCTGACAATAAAAAGATGGTTATTTTACTTCAGCCTTTTCTCAGAATCTGCTTAAGTAACTGATTATATGCTCTTTTGCTAAGGGTTTTAGCCTTGTTTGACCTAAGTGATCTTTACAGTATCCCTGAGGTTTTATTTTGAAATTTTCCCAGAGATGTTTTAGTGAATTAGAAGTCAGCATACCAAATTTAAAGTAAAGAGAATGTTTTTATCAGTTAAACTTAGTTTCAAACATGGGTAACTAACATATTAAGACTGAATTGTACTGAGAACAATACTATGATTAGGGTCACAGTTTTTGTGTGGTCTGACCAAGAAATTTTGTAACTACAGTTTTGCTAGCACAATTAATCATGCCAGTGATCTCCTATTTGTGACTGCGATTAGGCATTTCATGGACTCTAAATAAGTATAATTAGCTAATTGGATCATGCATAAAATTCTAGCCTCTTATAATAGCCTCTGAGAACAAAAATAAATATGATAAATATTATGAATTGTTTTGTAACTGTGGAACCCTGGGAAATACTAAAAGTGATTGTTTTACTTTGCCTGCTGCTATTTCATAAGAATAAACATGATATCAAAAAGTAGAAATTAAACTTTCCATTACATATAAGTCTTCATTCTTCATCTTTGAGACAAAGGAAAGGGACTCAATGACCTTTTTTATTCTCACCTTTAAAAAATGTGGAAGTACATAGTTGTCTAATGACTAAGCTGCACGTCTGAAACTAATACAGGGTAATATTGAATGTGAAATGTAACTGAAAAACACATTTAAAAAAAAAGTGATGTTGGCTGCCGTGTTCTGTGCTCTCTCCTTCCCCTTGCTGATCCTCCTGTACTCTTTGCAGTAGCATTATACACATTGTATCTTCCGGAAAATAGGAAAAAGAGCAACATTTATCAAACATTCCAACGTGACTTTTGTAAAAAAATGAGTAACTTATTTTAAACATTGAATTGATTTGCATATTAACAAAAAACTATGGAGTAGAAGAAGCTTTAAAAACAAGTTTTATTGACTGGGGGAGGAGGGTAGGAATAAATAGAGAATGGCCAGCTGATTTATTCAGTCACAGATCATACTGCTCCACCCAGCAGGCAAAGAGCACACTCGGTCACAGTCACAGACAAGTGCATTATCCCAGAAATGCTGACGGGGCTCCTCTCTAACAGACCTCATAGTACATTGTCATATTTTCAGAGAAAACAGATTTCTTCTGACTTGAATAATCAATCTCGAATTGTAAACTGAGCCTTTTGATTGTTTATCTGCTGTTTTAATCTACAGTGAAATTACTTAATTTGCTATGCCTGTCAGCCCTGAAAAAATGCAGAGTCTTCTTTTGTTTAATTAGACTCTTTTTATATGGACCTGTGTGGGGTTTTGTTGGATATGCTTTCTATACATGTGAGAGACATTCTAAGTGCATTAAGAATACATAGTTAAAGTACAAGATTTATTAGTTGTATATTTAAGGCTACTTCATAATTTTAGACAGTAATATATCATTTGTATTTTACTGCTGAAGTATGAGGAAGGGAATGGTGATTCTGTCAAGACTAAAATCATTAATCTTGGAAATCATATATGTATAGCTGCACATACACATTCTAACTTAAGAGAAGTATATCTGACCATATAGCTGGGCAGAAGACTCAATACCATAGTGTCTAACAATATTGGTTTTGGAGGAACATGGGTGTGGTAACATTCTGGCTCCCTTCTTTTAATAGCAGCACAACCTTTCCACTTCTCTGCACCCTGGTTTCCTTACCTGTCAAGTGAGTCTCTTTGTGAGGGTGAAATACGATGATTTATGTGTAAAATAATTGGCACGGGGTTAGTGTCAGGTAAATATTCAGTAAATGGGAGCTGTTATTGTCGGGTGGATAAGTAAAGATGCTTTTTACTTTTAGAAATATGTTAGTCGAACTAGATGTAATGATCTTTGGGCCCTATAGACAGAAATTTAGAACTTAAAATGTAGACTCTTAATTAGAAACCTAACACGTGTAACCTGATAATATTAGGATTTTCCGTGAAGGCATAAAAAATCAGCGTACAAACCGCCACTTAACACTGCAGCATGTATTGGAATACCTTTCATGATGACTTGTTTGTTTTTTGCTTGATTTGCAGCCCTTCTCATACATTGAGTGGTTTATTTAGATTTGATTATTTTGACTAACATTCTCATACTCATTGGTAAATACCTCAGCTTTCTACTTTATATGATCTAACAAACATTTTATAATCTTTTCAATATTATAAACTTCATAATAGTTTACAGTTTTTTCTACTAGTTTTGGGAGATTTAAAACGGCTACAGATCTTTGCTGTTCTCATTGAGATGTGGGGGTCTGTGCTCTCACCTCTTGTATCAGGGCAGTTTTTACAAATGTTTGACTAACAGAAAACAGCAGAGTAGATGCTGGGCCAGGTTCTGGGCATAAGCCCTTAAGTGACTGGCAGCATCCAATTCTTGTCTCTTGGAGGGTTGCTTCCTTGGGAACTGAGTTTCCAGGTCAGAAGTCTAGCTGTCCTGAGGCAGGCTAAAAGGTGTCTCTAGCTAAAGGACATGCTATGAGAAAGCCGGTGCTGTCTGCATGGAGAGGACATTGGGTTGGGGGCGGGGGTGGAGAGTAAGGAGGAGAGAGAGAATTTCTGAGCTACAGAATCACGAGAAACAATGTTATATTGTAATAAGCCGGGGTGTTTTACATAGTAATAGATAACCAGGATGGTGGTTATGACTTGACAATACTTCATGCTGCTTCTAGTGGTTACTTTCCAAATGCCAAGTGTCTAGCACAATGGAATATAATGTGTGAAACTGAAGTTCTGTTATTTCAGTTAACTTTATCCCTTATGTTGGACAAAGGATAAATTGTTAGTCAAAAGTGAATCTATATTATTAGGAAATAGCATAACAAGGTCATATATTATTCTACATCTCCATTTTTAAGTTTTGTTCAACAATGAGTCTTCCTCACCTTCGTATTTTCCTTACACCAAATTCCACTTGGTTGACTTCTGGCTTTTTCCCCTCCAATAATTGGAATTTGTATTCTGATTACTTTTGAATCTCTATAGAAGACTGTGGATTCCTCAGGGCATTGCACCTTAAAAGATAGACAGTAGATGGTAGACCAAAAATTTTGACTGAGATACTTAAGGGGGTGGGGAAGGAGGCTGAAGGAAGAGTCTGGTCTGCGCAGGCTTCAGCACTGCACTCTGTTCGTCTTTGGCTTGGACAGAGAAAATTTTACATAGTCTTGGAGGGCTGGGGATGAGTTCAGGAAATGCCTCCTGCATGCGAGTAGGTAAGGAGAGAACTACCCGAAGCACCTCAGACCTCTAAGTGACTGTGAGCCCAGATTGGGGCTGGGGAGGCTAGAGACAACAATGTCTGTCAGGAGACAACATTTAAAAGCTTATCATCGAAACCGAGAAAAGGGGAGGCCTGAAAGGTGACCCTAGTTAAAATCAGAGACTCACTTGCAGTCTGATCCCTCCGAACCTGTTTTAACCTTTGAGTCTTAATTTTCCCCTACATGGAAGTCTACGCAGGAGCTGGCAGGAGCGCACCTTTTGGACTTGGGTGAACTCTACTGTTTTCAAAACACTTTCTGCCTATGTTATCTTATTTAAGTCTAAACAGCCCTGTGAGGGGAGGTAGGAATTATTATCCCTACTGTTTAAATAGGGAGCTGCTGCTTCAGAGACATTCAGTGGGCTTGCCCAAGGTCTTGCGACTGGCAATCCATATCTTGCCCTTTCTGGATCAGAGCTTGTTGATCAAACACTTATTCTAGTTGGAAATGTAAGACACTGGGTATGTGAAGTGGAGCAAAATGGTGGTGATGATTTGTCCATCTAAATGTTTGAGGGGAAAGACTAGACTTGAGGGCATGTGGAATTCATTAATTTTTGTTACCTACATTTGCCGGGAATGTGGGTGGTTGTCCATTGGCGTTGTTATCGGTGCAATGCAGAAGCAACTAAAAGGCTTTTGTGATGATTTGCCTCCTGCCTCAGTGTGATTCTGTCCACATTCTCTGACTGTTTTGGTCAGGTATAGGATGTGAATAGGTTTAAGACCACCCAGTGGATTAGAACCATTAACCATGTGCAAAGAATGCTTTTCTTCTTCTTCCCAGGGAAGTTGCTTTCTTGTTTTACTGTGGGTTGTATGTTACAGTGCTTCTTTCTGCTGAAATTTCTTTGAGAGCAGGCCAGGTGGTATAGTGGAAAGGAGAGGAAAAGCATGCTGGATGGTGGAGAAAGGCTAGATGAGAGCTGAATGTGCCATGGATAATTCAGAAACTGAATGATGCACACACCAGTGATTTGATAATTGCCTTTATATACTTTAAGGCATTGAAGCTAGGAAAGTAATTTAAAAGTATTGAATTTGTTTCATTATAACTCATAGCAAATAATTAAGTGCCCTTTGTGAAAGAACCAGTAATACCTTTCAGATGCCAGATCTTCTGCTAGGTGCTGGAAATGAAGTGCTCATTGAGTTCTCCTGTATTTGACTGAGTCCTTAAAAGGGTTAATATTTCTAGAGACAGCAGAATTAAGTGTTTGATTATCAAAGAGTTTTATTTTTAAAGCTGCAAATGTTTCAGGCATGTGTTGGAGGGGAAGGAAATCAATGCCCGAAGTGGGACTCTAAATTAATAAAATTTGGAGGCTTACTCAGTTTGGTTAACTTGGTTATTAAGGCTAATTACAGCTTGTATTGTGACTGTTAAGATAAAAGACCATATCTGTTATAGCTCTGTACTTGAATCTAACATTAAGGACATTCTTTCATGATGAAACCTCTCTTAGGAATGTGACCAATAAAAGGATGTTACAGGAAATTTAATAAAGTTTTGGATTTTAAAGTATATTCTCATTCTGCAAAATGGAAATTTCCTAATTAAAGAAATGTAAATATGAAAATCTAAGATGAGTTTTATGAATTTTTTTCAAGTCATAAAAATCGTTGTGTAAAGTTTCCAAGAATATTTAGGATCTTACTTTTAAGGACCATAATCTCTTTGAGATTTAGTGTTCTCATCTTTCACATGGAAACATTAATTCTGACCATGAAGGATTATTGTAATGAGAAAATGTTTGTAAAGCCCTAAATATAATGCCTGTAGCATATATTAGGCATCCAAGAAATAGTGACTTTAATGACAGTGGTTATTTAATCAAGGTTTTCTTAGTGTTTCTCTGTTTCCTCACAAGAACTTTTTTAAAAAGTAGAATAGTATTCTCTTGCCAGTATTGTTTTATACAGACTCTTCTTACAGATAAAGGTGAATCTCCCTGGTTCCTTATCATATTATCAGTTCCTTCAAATGCAAAGCAATCAGTCCTTATATACATTGATTAAGACTTTCCTAATTTATCTTTGAGTTAATTCAAAAGAACTGGTGCTTAGTATAAATCTGGTTATTAATTCTGTTTTTAAAACTACATTTAATTTAAAGTTGGCTCTTTGCCAACAATCTTGGCTTTTAGTTGGCATGGTGGTGCTTTTTAAGCTAATTTTCAAAACAAATTATAGTTCACACAGGTATGGACTGAAATACAGAATTCTGAATTATGAAATGGACACATTGAAAAGAAATCTACATCACATTATTTATCAATATTAGTTTTTTATTGCAGAGTAGTATTCTCTTGCATGAATGTACCACTGTTTGTTCATCCATTTACCAGTTGAAGGACATTCAGGTTGTTTCTAGTCTTTTGCATTTATGAATAAAGATGCTATAAACATTTTTGTACAAGCTTTTATGTTAATACAAGTTTTCATTTGTCTTGGGCAAATCCCTAGAGGTGGGATTGCTGGGTCATGAGGTAAATATATGTTTGTTTCATGAGAGACTGCTGAACTATTTTCCAACTATACTGTTTTGTACGCCCGGCAGCAATTATGAGCCTTTCAGTTGTTCCACATCCTCGGCAGCAGTTGCATTGTCAGGTTTTAATTTCTTTCTCTAATTTTAACCATGATAATAGGTGTATAGTGGTATTTTGTGTGGTTTAATTTGCATTTTCCTCATGCGAGCGTGTTTTCATCTGCATTTTGCTATCTGTATATCTTATTTGGTGAAGTGCCTTTACAAATATTTTGTGCATTTTTTACAGGGAGTTTCCTTTTCTTGGTGAGTTTTGAGAGGGCTTTACATGTTCCAGATATAAGTCCTCTGTCAGATGTATGGTTTACACACATTTTTCTCAGTCTGTGGATTGTCCTTTCATTCTCTTAACAGTGTCTTTTGTAAAGCAGACATTTTTTATTTTGATAAAGTCCACTTTTATCAATTATGGATCATACTTTTGGTATTGTATCTAACATTATCTTTGCCTAACCCAAGGTTACAAATAATGTTTTTCTAGAAGTTTCATGTTTCACATTTAGGTCTGTGATCCATTTTGAATTAGTTTTTAATAAGTTTATTGAATTACTTTTTAATAAATTGTGTGATATAGATTTAAGTTCATTTTCAAAAATGAATATCTTAATTGTTTCAGCACCAGTTATTAAAAAGATTTATCTTTTCAGGTTTGAATTGACTTTAAGCCTTGAATAGACTATATTTGTGTAGGTTTATTTCTGAGTTTTAAAATCTGTACCATTGATCTGTGTGCCTATTCTTCTACCACTTGTGCATTGTCTTGATTACTGTAACTTTATGGGTTGTCTCAAAAATCAGAGCCTTCTGCTTTGTCCTTATATAAAGTTGTTTTGGCTCTTTTATGTCTGTTCTTGTCATTATGTACATAGACACCTGCTAGGGTTTTGAGTGGAGTTGTGTTGAACACAGAGATCCATTTGAGGAAGAACTGACATCTTAACATTATTGAAATTTTCAGTCTGTGAATATAGTAACCTGCTTTTTAAGATTGCCTTTTACTTTTTTTTAGCACTTTTTAGTTTTTAGCATAGAGACTACACACATTTTGTTAGATTCATAACTGTTTCAGGGTACTTTTGGCTCTTAGTAAATTTTGATCTCTGATTGTTTGATGACATTTAGCATGTCCGTGTCACATGACCTTACTAGTAGTTCTAGGAGCTTTTTTGTAGATTAGTTGGCTGCAAATAGAGGCTCTTTTATTTTTCACTCTCTAATCTATGCCATTAGCCTCCATTTCTTGCCTTATTGTCCCAGCTGGAACTTCAGTGTGGTGTTGACTAGGAGTGACAAGAGCACACAATTTTGCCTTGTTTTGACCTTAAGGGAAATATATTTTGTCTTTTGCCATTATGATATTAACTCTAGGGCTTTGGTTTTTTTCAGATGCCCTTTATCAGGTTAAGTCCTTACCTAGTTTACTGAAAGTTTTATTTATAATGAAGGGATGTTGAATTTTGTCTGTTGCTCTTTCTGCATTCATTGAAATGATCATATGGTTTTTCTTCTTTAATCTGTTGATGTATTGAGTTATACTGATTTTTTAAAAATTTGCATCCAAGAATATGTTTATTGATTTTTAGAGAGAGAGAGTGAGAGAGAAAAGAGAGAGGAGAAAGAAACATAGATCAGTTGCTTACCATGTATGTCCTGATCAGGGATAGAACCCGCAATGTTTTGATTTATGGGACGACACTCCAACCAACCAAGCTACAGGCCAGCATCTGATTGACTTTTAAAGTTGCACCAGCCTTGCATTCCTGGGATAAAACCTACTTGGTTGCAGTATACTTAACTTTTTATGTATTTATTTTTTATTTTAATTTTTAATAGTTTGGTTTTTATTGTATTTTTTCCATTATCATTTATCCCCCTTACACCCTCTTTCAATTCCACACACACCCCCCCACCTCCACAATCAATCAGTACACTGTTGTCATTTTGTTTCTGTGTTCAGGAGGGATATTGATTTATAATCGTATTTACTTATAATGACTTTCTCTGGTTTTGATATCAAGGTACTGCTGGGCTCATAAAATTAGTTGGAAACCATTCCTTTTTCTTCTGTTTTCTGGTAAATATTGTGCAGAATTGGTATTTGTTTTGTAAATGTTTGGTGAAATTTTCCAGGAAAACTTTTGGACATGCATTGTTAGATATTTTTCACTATAGATTTACTTTTTTAAATAAAATTACAGCTGTTCAGGTTATTTCTTTTTGAGGGATCTTTAGTAGTTTGTATTTTTTTTTTTTTTTAGAAATTTGTTCATTTTATCTAATTTGTAGAATTTATGGGCATATAGCTGTTCGTAGTATCCCCTTATGAAAGCTTTTTAATGCCTCTAGGACAGCGATTTTCAACCTTTTTCATCTCGTGGCACACACAAACTACTTACTAAATTCTGCAGCACATCAGGAAAAGTGTTATACTTTTTGCCAATCTGACAAAAAAGAAAAGGTATAATTTTGATTGATTCACACT
This sequence comes from Furipterus horrens, assembly GCF_987537825.1. NCBI lineage: Eukaryota > Metazoa > Chordata > Mammalia > Chiroptera > Furipteridae > Furipterus > Furipterus horrens. Next base: position 37,485,539 of record NW_028327175.1, read on the forward strand.
GGACGGCTATTGCTATGTTGTCATTTTTAAATTTGACACTAAGGAAAAAGAGGTCCTTGCCCCTGACTAAATAGATATTGCATGTTTTAAAAATTCTTGTGGCACACCAGTTGAAAATTGCTGCTGTAGGATCTGTAATGATGTGCCTTTTTATTCCTGAGCTTTCTAGTTTGTCTTTTCTTTTTTCCAGTCTAATTATAGCTTAATTGATTTTATTAAACTTTTTAAAGAACCAGCTTTGGTTTCATTGATTTTATTTTTCTTTTTGGCCGGTTTTCAATTTAATCAATTTGTGATCTATTACTGCCATCTTTCTGCTTGCTTTGGCTTTGATTTCTTATTCTTTTTCTAGTTCCTTAAGGTGGATATTTAGATTATTGATTTGAATCTTTTCCAGTATAAGCATTTAATACTATAAATTTTCCTCTAAGCTCTTTTTAGCTATAGACCACAAATTATATTTCATTTGCATTTTCTTTAGGTACAAAATATTTTTTGGTTTCCCTTGTGACTGTCGTTGTACTCATGAGTTACTCATGCTGTTTTAATTTACAGATATTTGGATTTCCCACATATCTTTTTTAGATAATATACTTTGTATGATCTCACTGTTTTCAGATTTATAAAAGTTTGCTTTATGGCCCAGAATATGGACTATCTTACTGAATGTTTGTGTATTTTAAAAAGAGTAGACTTTTGTTTTGTTTTTGTCTAATGTTAGGTACAGTGATCTATAAATGTCATCTAGGTTAAGTTGGTTGATAGTGTTGCTTAGGTATTCTTCATCCTTGCTAAATTTCCATCTGTTTGTTCTATCAGTTATTGAGATAGGAGCATTGAAGTTGTCCAGATATCATTGTGGATTTGTCTGTTTTTCATTTCAGCTCTGTCAGGTTTTGCTTCATGTATTTTAAAGTCTCGATATTATGTGAAGTATTCTTATTTAGGACTCTTATGTCTTCCTGGGAAACTGACCCTTTTATTATGTTATGTCTCACTCTATTCTTTGTGTAGTATTTCTTGTTCTGAAGTCTACTTTGTCTGATATTAATGTGGCCACTTGAGCATTACTTTGAAAGTGTTTGCAGGTTATATCCTTTTCCTTTTAGTCTATGCCATTATATTTCAAGAATGTTTGTTACACAGAGCATAAAGTCGGGTCTCGTTTTTAAGTCTGATTTTATCATCTCTTAATTGGTATTGGTTTAGACCATTGGCTGTGCTTCCTGGGGTCTGTTTTATGCAAATGAGATGTTACCAGGACTTGCACCTCTTTTGTACACAGTAACCAAGATCCCCTCACTGCATCTCCTGAGTGGAGGGTGAGGTCCCCTTTTCCCAGTCCTCTCACCAGCTAGATTAGGTTTCTTCTGAATTTTTGCTGAATGCATCCTCTACAAAGTTCCTCTAGTGGGGTTAATTTTATGCGCAAGCCAAGAAGAAAAAGAGGGAAAAATAACAGGAAATCACCCCCATATGGCTTGCTTCTTCAAGTTTTGTTTCCCTAATCTGCTTGCTGTTGTTTACTTTTCAGAATCCTTAGAGTGCTGCTTTTCATATTTTGTTCAGAGTTTTTGGTTATAAGCTATAGTGGGCTTAACTAGTTTGATCACATTTTGTTTTCAATTGGCATTTAAAAATATAGAAATATTTATTGTAAATATCTGTGGCTTCAATAGATTGTGGTCACTTTTATTTTCTGGTGGTAAAAGTTATTTGATATTTAAAATATCAGATTTTCTGCCCTGGCTGATGTGGCTCAGTGGATTGAATGCTGGCCTGTGAATCAAAAGGTCGCAGGTTCAGTTCCCAATCAGGGCACATGCTTGGTTGTGGACCAGGTCCCCAGTTAGGGGTGTGCGAGAGACAACCACACACTGTTGTTTCTCTCCCTCTCTTTCTTCCTTCCCTTATCTCTAAAAATAAATAAAATCTTTTTTTTTTTTTAATGTCATTTTCTAATTGAGGAAGCTTGCTACTTTTTAATAAAAAAAATTTTATTGTATTTTTTTCCATCACCACACTGTTGTTCATGTCCACGAGTCCTTTTGCCTTTCTTGCTTGCTACTTTTAAATGTAGAAAAATGTAAAGCATCTCTTTTGGACAAACAAAACATAATGATCATTTCTTTCTTTATCATTCATTTAATATAATTGATTAAAATGCACGCAGACACACACAGGCACATACCTTTTCAAAGAAAAAGTGTTGTGAATGGCTTTGAAATACTGATATCTACTTGTTTTGAAATTAGTAAATAAAAACTTGAACTTTTAAAATTTGTGAAATTAGCTACTACCCCTTTGAAGAATGTAGAAAAGAATAATACATTTTATCAGTACCTTAATTAATTCAAATTATTGGTTATGTCTTCTAAGTTTATTTTGGCTTTTCCTTTGAAAAACAAGTGAAATTTTGATTAATGTTTATTGATTTCATTCACATAGTGATGTAAATTTAGTGAATTCATTTATATAAAGATTAGTTCCTGGCTAAATAATTTAGGGAAGTATGTTTAAGTGAATTTTATTTTTAAAAGGTTATTGATATAATAGATAAACATACTAATTAATAAACATAATAAAGTTTTGAAATATCAATAAGGAAACTAGAAAACTGGTTTTTCATGTTCATTGTATGCCTTTATGATTTTATTGTGTAAGGGTAATCTTAGAAGGAAATTTAATTTTTGCCCAAAAGAATTGTTTAGAGTGGTTTGTTGCAGGTCTGTTTGTAAATTAAAGTGGCACATTGGACCTTAGCGCTGCAGTCTTTATAGACATTTTTGTCCAAAATTTCACATAAGTAGGAGGATAATTAACAATGAACATTTGAAATATCTTTCATCTTTATGTATATTAAACAGTGTCTGGATCTTTGGTTCAGATTCAGACTCTTGTCCTTCCATTAAACTCTGCATGAGTTATGTGGCTTGGATGAAGAGAGGATTGTGTTATAAAAATGGCACGTTTAGACTCATTTTGAAATGGTTTAAAATTTATCATTAGCTATTAGAGTTGGACATTTTTATAATTTTTAAAAATTTACTTCCCTCTCCCCCTTTAAATTAGGTGCTCTGTGGATGTGTATAGTTTTAAATCCCCACTGCAAGTTGGAGCAGAAAGCCAGTTGGTTAAAACAGCTAAAAAAGTGGAACAGTGTTGATGTCTGTCCATGGGAAGATGGAAATCATGGCAGTGAATTACCCAACTTAACCAATGCTCTGCCTCAGGGTGCAAATGCCAACCAAGGTGAGTCCACAGTAAAATTCTGCTCACTTTGTATCTGCTTAATTGTGCATATACGTTTATAACAGTAACTTAACAGTATGTGTGGGAAAATAATTTTCCCCACTTAAGAACTGACTATAACGCAAAGATTTTAATGTTTTAATGTTTTGGCTGTGAATGTGTGTGTTTTAATTTTTACCTGAGACCATTGTGTGCTTTTATTCATATTCTTCAGAATACAGATGGATTTAATACTTATATGTATTAATATGGGTTATTTAAAATTATGTGTTATATAGAATTGCTTAATAACTATTTGAATATTTTTAATTTAATGAATCATGGAATAGGTTGCTCACATTTTATAAAACAAAATATTGAGAGGCTTGAGCAGCTTTGTGTTTTTAATCTCTTGGTTAATTCATATTTGGGCTACTGTATAATTTAATCAGTTAAAAATTCTTAGTTTTAGAATGTAGCAAGTAAATTTTTGTGACTGGACTGGAAGGGCATGGGCTGCTGTTGGCATTTGGACTAGGAAAATACTTTTACCGTGAAAGATTATCTAGCGTACTTAGTCCTACCTACTGTAGGTTAATAGTGCTCTCCAGTCTTTGGGGTAATAGAAATGCACACAGACATTTCCAGATGTCCTCTGAAGAACCTCTGTCTCTCATTTTCATCCTGGGATTTTTTTTTTTTTTTTTTTTTCCCAGCTTCTCTGTTGGACCCACCATTTAGCTCTAGTGCCTCCCCACACCCCTTTTGTTAATCTTCCTTTGACTTCACTTTTTTTCCAGCTACTGCAGCATTTCTTCTCTTTCAGAACTAAATCCTTAAGGTAGTTAACACTTGTGAATAAAACTCTCATTCACTAATTCATGTCACTATTTTTGTGTGATTTTTGTTCTGTTGCTACCTGTTTTTTGTTGTTTTTGAGAAAACTTGAAAGACTTTAAAGTTGTGATAGATGCAAGGTCAAACGACACCAGAAGGATCCAGAATGGACAATGCTGTATGTGCTAGCCCTGTATGGAGCTGATACTCCTGGAAAGAGCTGGACAGTGTGCTGAGTGTGAATGTGAGATAGCATAGTGCTCTCAGTCTTGATAAAGAAAGAAAATTATATGTATCACTCCACAGGGACTTGTCCAATGAAGAAGTTGTTTTAGTACTTGAGAAAAACGATTGTCTGGCTCTGCTTTGTCTACAGATATTTGCCTTGGGAATTCAGTATTTGAAATCTGTCATATCTTTATTGCCCATGATGATTTTATTTAATAATGTTAAAGAAAATAAATGGACCCCTTACACCCCATATTCTTTTCCAGAAAATCAGAATTTTCAAGTTTAACAATTAGCGTTTATTCTCTTCCACTGCTAGGAAAGGGTGTGTGTCTACACCTACATAGGCAATATCTTTAATCTTTTATTTCTTTATATTTGGGGGATTTTCTCTGTTTCACTCCCTGCCTGCTTTTTGGGAGCACCATTCTAACATTTTGCACTTTGCTTTCCATTTGGTTACTTTGCCCTTGGTTAAACAGGAATATTTCGTTGGCTTTAGAATGCCCTTGAACAGTGGTCCAGCTTCCAGATGAAACAGTTCATTTTATTTATGGTTTGGCCTAGGGGTATGAAGTCAGGACCTAGTTTCTGAGGGCGGTATTTATAGCTGTTGTGCCTAAAGGCACCAGGACTCCTGCTTTTACCATAATATTCATATGCTCCAGAGGGGCTGTCAGAAGAAAATCGAGCAGAGTGCTAGGGGAGCCTGCTGTGGCCAGCAGAGCCCAGCAGCCATGTCATTGCAGCTGGGTGTGGAGTGTGTACTTGGTACAGAAAATGGGCAGAATTGCATGTGTTGGCACACTGAAGTAAATGTGAAGGGCAAATCGGGCCCTGTCATTGCTGAGATTAATTACTAGACTTAATTAGCAACAACAATAAGAACATTAGAATCCACACCCTTTGAAAGGCTAGTTTCTTTGACCTTTTAAAATGTATCACAATGGTAGCCAATTTTTAATTTTTTTCATAGAAGACCTAATTTCTCCCTTTTTATCTTTCTGTATTTTCCAAGTTTTCTTTAATCAGCATGTGTTAATATTCATATACTTCATTAAAATTTTTTACAAATATATTTATCATTTTAAAAAGTTGGTTAAGATAATTGGCTTCTCTCTTTTTCCATCTTAATCACAAAAATAAAAAATTATAAACATTCAAGATAAAAATTGACCAAATTTTGACACCTAATCAAACCAACTTTTTCCTTGTATAGTTTTAGTCATTGTCTACATACACAATCTTTTTTAATGTTTCTCATGTTATTGTAGGGCTTTCTATCTTACGTTTTCATTTAAATATTATTAGTATTTAGCCTTTTTCGTTATACTTGGTTTTATTGTTATCGTAGAGCTAACAACTGTTAAAAACCTGGTGTGTGCCCTATACCTTTTTCTATGCTTATATGAATCAATACAAACATGTGAAAAGTTAAGATTTTTATTTATTTTTTAATGGAATCCTACTCTGCAGCTTACTGTTATTATTGATACCACTTTGAGCCAAATCAACAGGTAGAACTCTTTTTCTTCTAATACATGCATAACATTAAGTTGCTCCTTTAAAGTCTCCTTTTAGTTTTAAATTCTATTTCTTTGATTTGAGCTAAACAAGATAAATGCAATGACAAAGCCACTTAATAATGTGGGAGATTTTGGACTTAGGAGTATTTGATCAATTGACTATGAGAGATGATGGAACCAGTTTCTTATTGGGTAGGAGTGTATTCTGCTCAGCAAAAGCCCCGATAGGTTCAAAAGGCCCTTAAATGTAAATCCCACATGTAAGGTGACACTTAAAATTAGTGCTACCAAAGAGTCTGGCCAAGGAAGCATAGCCCGTACATCAGTATTTATGCCTCTCTAATTATGTCATTTATGCATTTTGATATGTCTGCCATGTAAATACAGATATATAAGTTGACCTGAGGCAAAGCTGAAGGTAGGGTCTTTGTTGAAGACCTCTCAGAAGCCTGAAGTGCAGCTGAAATGGCTGAATTTGGAATGAGGATATAATCTCAGTTGCCTGTGTGACCTTGGCAAGTCACTTTAGTTCTCCTGATTTCAGTTCCATCAGCAGAATAGAGGGGTTGGACGAAACGAGCTCTTGGAGCTTTTCTTCTCGTTTCAATTCTTTGTGATTTTCATGATTTCCTTTATGTCTGAACTTGTTCAAAGCTCCAGTGACAGGAAGGTAAAACATTATCAACCAAGGAAGCTCCAGAATTTGCTTCTCATTAAATTAAGCCTCAGAACAGTAAGGGTGATAACTTAGTAAAGTGAGGGTGAGTGAAGTAAAGTATACATAAATAAAACCAGCTTATCTCCCTGACTTTCAGTGGAGACTTACTAAGGTTTGCGCCATAGTTGAAGGTAAGTTTGGAGTGGAGATACCGAGGGTAGGAGAGCAGATAGAATTTGAACTGTGTTCTTCAGAAGAACTGAATATTCCCAGGAGTTGGGGTGAGAATATCCTTTATTCCCCAAACATTTCTTTTCTCTGTCAGGTCCTGAAACTTGAACCCTCTTCGGAGTGTATGCTTCTGCTCTTTTGTGATGCCCCGGCATACACTATGCTGGGGACGTCACACCAGTCATGGAACCTGCACAGGAGTCAGGAGGCAGCCTGTAGGGGCAAGGTAAGTGCGCTGGTTTGTTTTGTAGCTATGTTGTGTGGCTTTGTGAAATGTTAAATATATGCATTTATGCCCTTTGGGATATAAAGCAGCATTTAATCATTATATCCCAAGAAGCATAATAGTTTTTTAATTGTGCAAAACCGCACAATATAGTTAAAAAATACAACCAAAAGCACAACCCTTATGCATATCTTTAAAGGCTGATTGCGTCTTCTAAAAGGTTCCATGGCTGGTGTCACATCTCTTGCACAGTGTTTGTGAGAGCTGTTGATCCCATCAGGGCAGCCCACCTCAGCGCCTCAGCAGTGGGGAGCAGTGAGTTTTCATGTGATTTTTGTGCCGAATGCCTCCTTTGAGTGTATTTGGCATGGCAACTAAATTGGACAGTTCTTTTTGCAGGATGCCTTTAACCTTAGCTTTGATGGCTGCGGAATGTTTGTGTTTGATAAAACGAGTGAGTGAGTGGTGGCTCTTTTGGCTAACTTGCCTCCTAGTACTTAGGACATGAGAGTATTCACCCTCCATCCTTCTGCTTAGGGGGTGCAGGACAATGTGTGTGGGTGTGCTCTTGAACATCTGGCCACAGAGTGGTATGACTGATATATTTACATGTAAATAATAGCTGACATGACTTTCTGAATTGTGGAAAAAACAGATTCATCGAACAGGCCCCATCGGACTGTGTTCACCCGAGCCATCGAGGCATGCGATCTCCACTGGCAGGATAGTCACTTACAGCACATTATCAGCAGTGACCTATACACCAACTACTGTTACCATGACGACACTGAAAACTCCCTCTTTGACTCCCGCGGGTGGCCCCTCTGGCATGGTAAGTGGCCAAACCGGAAAGACATTTCCATGACTTACTTCTTTGTTTAGTTTCTATAGCGTTATTGGAGTGGGAGGAGGAGAGCTGAGGGATTCAATGGGAGATGGATGAATGCTTGGCAATAGGAGCTGAGTTTTTCATTCAAATCCAAGTTCAGAAATGGTTTCTTGTGTCTTTTTAATAGTATTTTGGGGAAAAACATCTCACTATTCCATCCTATTTTTATGGATGTATCTGACAGTAGCAACTTTCTCCCCTTAACTTTCTGTTTTAGAACATGTTCCTACAGCCTGTGCAAGAGTGGACGCGTTACGTTCTCATGGGTACCCCAGAGAAGCACTGAGACTGGCAATAGCTATTGTTAACACGTTAAGACGACAGCAACAGAAACAGTTGGAAATGTTCCGAACTCAAAAAAAAGGTGAATGTGAAGGAGTTTGTTTCCTTTGGAATGGGATTCTTGGTGATGACATCACTTGGTTTTGTGCTCTTCTGGGAGAGATGGGTTTTGGAATTGGAGTGATGGGGACAACTGTGCTTGCCACTCGTTTGAAATATTTAATACCTGATCTATGAGAAATTTTAGGTTTTTTTTCTTGATTAAATATTATAAAAAAGATTTTTAAGTGTCTTAGGTTAGTTAATTTTTTGAGAATTTTTATTATTATTATTATTACTATTATTATTGTCTAAGTACTTAGTATGTATGAATTATCTGAAATTCAAGTTAGCCAAATACCATGTTTTAGGAAAGTGCATTTTAATTCTAACAATAAGGGTCCTGGGGGATAGAGTGCCTGTGTTTGAATCCTAGCAATCAGTCCTAGCTAAGAGACCTTGGGCAATAACTTGACCTCATGTGTAGAGTGGGGCTCAGTTTAGGACCTATCAAGAGTTCTTGAGAAGATTATTAATCCTGCAAAGCACTTAAAATAGGGCCTGGCATAGTGTGTAAGCACTCTAAAATTTTTTACTTGTAATAATTTGTACGTAAGGATGATATTTATTTCAAGTGATCACAACAAAGAAATCCTTGGATTTTTAAAATTCTGTAAATAACATTTGATGAACTGTCAACTGACAGAACACACTTAAATTTCTCTTAATCTTAGTTTATTAATGTTTTAAATTTTACATAGGCATTACTGAGTGATAGCAATTGCAGAGGGTTATATTACAGCCTGAGGCCCTGATCAGAAAAAGTAATGGATGTGCTTTGTCTGGATAATTCATGCACTTCTTGTTTCTTCTATAGGTATAAATCTTTTTATGTTTCTTTGACAGGATTGTATTTACTCTGGAATTTTATTTCTTATTCAGAAAGATAGTTATAGTTGCTGTGGTTTTTCCTTTTTTTGTTTTGATCCTTGGGTGATTACACACATACCACATTGGATATAGCTAAAAATTTTCAAAAGCTGTTGAAAGAGGCTGGAAGTTGGATTGAGATTTTTGTACTTTTAATACTCTCTATATTGAAATTATTATAAATGTTAACATTGTCATTTATATGATGGGAGAAAATTTGAAAGGCATAGTTTGAACCCAAGAAAGGGGGACCTCAGATGGAATTGGATTATAACTTCTGTGATAATCATGACTTTGTTCAATTTTTCATGTTCTTCGTGTCATCACTAGTTACCAGATGTGTTTGCAGAATATGCTGCTTGTCCCTTTGAAAAATTTTTTCTGAAATCCCCCTTCCCCAAACACACATAATATTATGACCAAAAGGTATTTACTTCTGAAAAGTATAAAGAATAACGATACGCAATTTAAGAGAGAGTGAAACACATTTTATACTATAAAAGAAGAGCTAGCTCATGATTATCTGGTCTTTAAAAATCATAACATTTACTAAGAAATGTCTTTTTTAAATGAGTTTAATAAAACTGTTGCCATATCTAAGAAATGCAAAGTGTAAAAATGTTAGTTCATGTAGGTAAGTTAGAATACATGTTAAATTAGACTCCCTTGGTTCTCTTTGAGGACACTGTTAGACACATTTTTCTTTTGGGTGCAATGAAAACCTTTATTTCAGATTATTCTTAAGTATTATATAACTGGGATTACTTATCTATACCTATGTCTTCCCCAACTTTTTTTATCTGCCCATATTTTAAGAACATGTTTTTAATTGCTGTTATATTTCCTTAACAGTTACTTGTCATGTGGACAAGATTGGTAAATGAATTATCTTGTTCATTTTTAATGCTATATGGCATATGTCAGCTTCTTTTTTTAATTGAGATTTAATTTATATATAACATAACATTATACTAGTTTCAGGTGTACAGCCTAATGATTCAATATTTATATATTTCAAAATAATAACCACACTAAGTCTGGTTAACATCCATCACTACATATAGTTACTAAATATTTTTTTCTTGTGATGAAGACGTTTTAAAATCTATTCTCTTAGCAACTTTCATATATGCAGTACAGTATTAATAACTATAGTCACCATAGCCTCATGACTTATTTTGTAAGTGAAATTTTGTACCTTTTGACCACCTTCACCTGTTTCGCCCATCTCTGTATTTGAGAGCTCAGTTTTTAAAAATACTTAACATGTAAGTGAAATCATCTGGTATCTGTCTTTCTCTGACTTATTTCACTTAGTTCAGCTTCTTGATTTCAAAAGAAAACTGGACTTCTTATTTTATTTCTCCCATTTCTGTGTTTTTTCACTAAATTTTGTGTGGAAATAAAAAAGAGGGCATAGAGGAAGTACTTTACAAAGAGAAAATACTTTATAAGATTTTATCTTCCATTTCTGTCACTTGACAATAGATATATTTGTATGAGCACAACACTTCCCTTCACTGTGTGTGTGTGTGTATTTTTCCCTATCAAATGTATATTTGGTTGTTCCCATGAGTAATGCTCATATTTCTATTTTCATACTGGTTATGTATATGAAAGCCAATGACAGAAACCAAAGGGAAAGGCCTTCCGAAGGAATCTAGGACCCAACTTTTATATATTTTAGTATATACTGTTCCAGGCCCCACTTTATTTTTATGTACTGATAGTTGATAGTTCAAAACCAGAAAACTTCTAAAGGAATATTGGATTCATGGAATGGCTGTGTAGCAATTTATAAGCCAAATTTTTCTTGTATATTTTATATTGTATATAGATTTTATTATATTTTCCTTTAAAAAGGAGCTACTACTATTTATTACTTTAGTAAATGCTTAGATGTAAGGTACTGCATTATTTACAATGGGATATGTTTTTAAATATTTGCAGCTTTTTTCAGTGCTCTCTAAATTAACTTAAGAACTTGAAAATGCTAACATTCTGTGTAAAAAATGAAAAGGATATGTTTCATTCAAATTATATGTTATCTTCTGTAGTTCCTGTTTGTGGCAAAGATCTTCCCTTAAATGGCTCACTGATCCATGATATGGAAAACTTTCATAAAGTGGTAGGAAAGTAATTTAATAATATTCATGGGGGAGTCCCAGTCACCCAGGCCACCGCTGCCCTCTAGTCTCCAGTTTAGAGGATCCAGTGGGCACTGACTCTGAGTGCATCTTCTCATCGAGTTGTGGAGGGATCCAGTGGTAATTCTGGAGGGACTTTTTTTGTCCTCTCTCATGTCACTCCTAGGAAGTGAGGGGAAGTGTCCCTAGCTTCTCAGGTAAAAATTTAGAATTGACTTTTCCTCATATGACATAATTGAATAGTGTAAGTTCTAATATTTACCCAGTACCCTGGATGCATGAATTAAATAGATGTTTGGGAGCTGCCCTCGGAGGTTAGTACCATTTATATTGAGTTACAGGTGAATCTTTAAAAACAAAATAGTTCACAAGTTGGTGATTATATATACCTTTGTTTCTTTAATCAAATTCAGTGTTAATTTGTCAGGATGTTGCTATTAAATGGCAAAGCCTCTCTTCCCTTTACTTCTTTCCATCTCTCAATTCCCTTTTCTTACACAGAGCTACCCCATAAAAGCATGACCTCGATAACCAATCTGGAGGGCTGGGTTGGACACCCTCTGGACCCCGTGGGCACTCTCTTCAGCAGCCTTATGGAAGCCTGCCGCCTGGATGATGAAAGCTTCCCTGGATTCTCCGATTTCACAGGTAAAACTATTGACGTTTGTCTCATGTGCCTTTTTTCCTAAACTCTGAGTGACATTGGTCATTATTTTTCTTCACAGTTTGTTTTGTGAATCCATATAGTTAACAATACCTGCAGTGAACAAGAAAGCAAGGAAATAGGCACTCTCCCACTTTTCAGGCAGGCTTAGGTTCAGCAATTGACAGCAGTGTGTAAAGAACCTTAAGAATATTTATTCTCTCTAGTCAGTGATTGTGCATCTAAGAATTTGTCTGCATTTATGACTGTTTTCCAGCAAAAAGATATTTAAAAAGGATGTGCATCATGTGGGAGGGAGGAAGGATTGTCTCTTTGCAGCTCCCGTGGCTGGGTAAGCTCAGAGGGTTAATTAATTATCTTTCCGTGTGTTGTCCCGTGGTGGTTGCCTTCATGGATTAAGGGTGACCCAAAACAATCAGGAGGATGAAAGTATGACTATGAACGTGCTTTCTTTGGGAGTTTGATGAGAGATAAGAGAATGTTCAAAGAATCATTACTCTTGCGATAACTGATGACTCTTTGATAATAAAAAAAGGACCTGGGTTACGTGTGTTGTGCTCTCTGCTCTTTTCATTATAAATTTTAACATTGTGGTAAAAGTATGCAAACTTTATTTTTAATGCCAGGCTTTTAAGAATTGGTAACTATTGCAGTCATCATATGATTTTACACTTATTTAATTAAAAATTTTCTCTTCTCTTTAGTATCTCTTCTTAGATTTATCGTTTTCTTTGTGATTCATATTCACTGGGAGAAAAATATATGTAATATTCTGTCTTCCAGACACAATACATATTTAGTCATTTTAAAGGGAGAATGTATTTAATAGCAGGCTTAAAAAAAAAGATATTGGAAACAATACACCTATTTTCAGACCTTCTTGGAATTAAGCCAATAATTTATTTATGATACGGGGGTAAAGATTTGTACCCAAAAAATGTAGCTCCTGAGCTCTGATTTCTTTTGTGACATTTTACAGAGAACATGGGACAGTGCAAAGCTCTGGAATACCAGCATCTACCTGCACACAAATTCTTAGAAGAAGGGGAATCCTATTTAACACTAGCTGTGGAAGTAGCCCTGATAGGGCTGGGACAGCAGCGTATCATGCCCGATGGGCTGTACACGCAAGAGAAGGTTTGCCGGAACGAGGAGCAGCTCATTTCCAAGCTTCAGGAAATTGAATTGGATGACACACTGGTGAAAATTTTTCGCAAGCAAGCAGTCTTCCTATTAGAAGGTAGTTTAATAAAGAAGTTTTCCACCTTGTTTAGCCAATCTTATGTAGGCAGTCAACTTTATGTTGGAAATACTGTATGAATGTATTTAAGGTGATAATTATCTTGGTTGGTATGGTCAGTGAGTGTCATAGGTATGTTTATTTTCCAAATATAGTATCACTTAATAAAAAAATATAAATGTTTAGATTTATATCATTTGATTTAGGTGGTCATGTAGGATGGCCTGTTAGAAATGAGCCCCATCTAATGCCACAGGCTCTGAAAAGGACTTTTTATTTTGGCTGTGTTGTTTCTGAAATAAAGAGAAATTTGATATTTAGGGAGCTATTGGTGGTAGACATGTTTCTCTTTGCTTGATCAATTAAATAATAAAATGGAAATTGGTTGGCATTCCTCTGAATTATTGGCTGTTGCATGATGTCTGGGTTTTGAATATGTCATTTGCACATGCTAACAAAGGACTGAAAGCTGCAGGAATGAATTTTTGTTATTTAAGAGAATTCATTAGGTGTAAATTCAGTAAGTTAAAGTTTCATAGTCTCTTTAAGGCAAAGCCTAATTTTCTTCTTTTTATAAGGTTAAGAGCTAAAAGGCCTAACAAATTTTGACTGGCATGTTTTAAAAAATTTTTTTTCTTTCAAAAAGACGTAAGTGTAATTAGTATGGTAGCCTAATCTTTTGTGTAAATTTAAGTGATGTCTAATTGATAAAATTACGTATATCAAATACATGTTTGTTATGATTATGGGATTCTCAGTGATTGATAGGCTTACAAAGTGTGGTATCTTCATCTTATATTCAGAACTGTTATATATGGGGAAAGAATTTAGAAAACAGCATTTCAAAACCTCTTTTATTTGTCTAAAGCTAAAGATCTATTTGAAAGAAAATATTTATCCAAATATATTATACATTTGTGTGTTTTAGAAATATATTTGAAAGTTGTTATTTATTTCATCTTAGAGGGAGGGGGAGGGAGAGAGAAAGAGAGGAAGAGAAAAGAAATATCAATTGGTTGCCTCTCATATGCATCCTGACCAGGGACTGAACCTACAACCCAGGCATGTGCCCTGATGGGGAGTTGAACCAGTGACCCTTTGCTTTGCAGGGCAGCATACAACCAACTGAGCCACACTGGTCAGGGCTAAAAGTGCATTTTAAAGGGAAAATGTGTTTAATAGCAGGCTTAATTTTAGTAAAAATTTCTATTATTAATTTTTTGAAGCAATCTCATAAAGTTTTTTTTTCTTCTGAACATAAAAGCCTATCTTGGTAAATTTTAAGTGACCTTGATTCTTTCATTACTGTTCCCTTTTACTTTCCTCTCATAATTTCTTTTGAGATAATCAAAGTCATTAGCCACAAGCTTTTTTTGTGCTATCACTGGCTCATAGTAACTGACTTTTGGTTTCTATTATATTGAAGGATAGGAAGAGTATGTGTGCTTTTCAGTGCTGGTGTTGTCTGATACCTGTTTATCACTTTTTAAATGTCATTCATGTTCATTACTCATGAATAATGTTTAACTGTCTTACTCCTTAATTAGTTCATGTCTCCCCATTAAACATTTTTATAAGACCTGTGCCTGATAAAGAGTGTTGTTGACTCATCCCAGCTTTCTCTCCTTTCCTGACCCTGGTAGTCCCACAGAAGGTGGGTAGTACAGGTCAGGAAAAGTCCACGGAGGAAGCCAAGGGACTGTTCCTATAAATTCCAGAAGATAAGCACTTCACGATTGAGTTGACTGCACTGGGGCACCTAGTTCTTCATGCATTTATATTCTGGGAGTTTCAGGAGCAAAATAGTTAGCACATTCAGGTATCTGAAAAAGAGGAAGCAATAACCCTGTATTGTTGCTGAGTGTTAATCGCTTCTGGCCACAGTCTTGGCATATTGGATCAATTGGCATATTGGAAAAGTGCTTCTGGGGAACTTAGTACCAAATTTCAGTCTTTCGTTATTCAGTACACTGAAGTTCAGGAATTATACTGATTGTTAATCCACAAATAATTCTGTGATGCCTGACAATGTTTTGCTTGTCGAGAGATGTCATAACAAAGTGCTGATTATGCATCCTGGCTTTCCCTACAGAGTAAAAAAGGTAGCTTGTTAAGGAAAACATTGGAATGAAATGGAAGAGAAATGAAGAAGATAATCTACAAATTTGCTATATTTAGTCCTTAAGCAAAATATAGTTAGTATCTTAGTCTGCTGGAGGGTGCCATAACAATATACCACAGACTACATGGCTTAAACAATAGAAATTTATTTCTCACAGTTCTGGAGGCTGAAAAGTCCAAGGTCAGATGCTGGCGAATTCAGTTTCTGATGAGGTCCCTCTTCCTGGCTTATTGATAACTACCTTTGAAAGACACAGAGCACGCGAGTGGACATGCACTAGCTCTCTCATGTCTCTTATAAGGACACTAATCCTATTGGATCAGCGCCCCACCCTCTAACCTTACATAACTTTCATCACTTTCGTGAAGGCCCTTTCTGTAAATGCAGTCACATTGGGAGTTGGGGTTTCAACATATTGAATTGGGGTGGAAGATATTCAGGTCATAATAATAACCTAAATAATTTGGCCTCATTATATGATCCAAAGGTGGATCAACTCTGGAAGAATATCAGAGCACTAAAACATTTTAAAATAGCTTAAAGATAAGAAAAAGATTAATAGATTTAATAAAATTAGAAATCTAGGGTGGATTTTAGTTTGCCTAGGTAAAAAAATAAATAAATTTGTTATATGATTTTCCAAGTACTTAAGTAATGAACAATTAAATAATACCAAAAATGAGACTTCTGGGCAAGATGGAGGCCTAGACAGACATCTCCCTCCACAACTAAGAAGGAATACAACTACCTCAAAACTAGAGACAGCCAGAAGTTCCAGAAATTCAGGCTGCATGGAAGTCCAACAAACAAAAGAAATAAAGAAGAAATACTTATCCAGAAAGGTGCAACAGCTGTACTTAAGACAGAGAGGCAGACAAACACAGGAGCCTATC
The DNA here is from genome assembly GCF_987537825.1 of Furipterus horrens. Lineage (NCBI taxonomy): Eukaryota > Metazoa > Chordata > Mammalia > Chiroptera > Furipteridae > Furipterus > Furipterus horrens. The sequence goes on from NW_028327175.1 coordinate 37,501,682, forward strand.
AAGATGAGGAGACAGAGAAGTATGGCCAAAAAAAGGAACAGATCAAAGTTCCAGTGGGAGAACTAAGCGAGAAGGAGATAGCCAACCTAACAGACACTGAATTTAAAACACTGGTGATAAAGATGCTCACAGGCTTGACAGATATGCTTAAGTAGGGCAAAAGCATAAGGGAAAAATGAAGGTTATGCTAAATGAAATGAAGGAAAATCCACACAAAACCAATGGTGAAGGGAAGGAAACTGGGGTTCAAATCAATTTGGAACATAAGGAAGAAAAAAAGTCAACCAGTACAGAAGGAGGAAACAAGAATGGAAACAAATGAAGAGAGGCATAGGAACCTCTGGGACAACTTTAAACATGCCAACATCTGAATCATAGGGGTGCCAGAAGGAGAAGAGGAAGAGCAAGAAATTGAAAGCTTATGTGAAAAAATAATGAAGGAAAACTTACCAAATTTGTCGAAGGAAATAGACATACAAGTCCAGGAAGCACAGAGAGTCCCAATTGAGCTAGACCCAAGGAGGAACACACCAAGACACATCATAATTAAAATGCCGAAGGTTCAAGATAAAGAGAGAATCTTAAGAACAGCAACAGAAAAGCAGAAAGTTACCTACAAAGGGGTGCCTAAAAGACTATCAGCTGATTTCTCAAAAGAAACTTTGCACACAAGAAGAGACTGACAAGAAGTATTCAATGTAATGAAAAGCAAGGACCTGCAACCAAGATTACTCTATCCAGCAAAGCTATCATTTAGAATGGAAAGGCAGATAAAGTGCTTCCACGACAAAGTAAAGCTAAAGGAGTTCATCATCACCAAGCCATTATATGAAATATTAAAGAGACTTACTTAAGGAAAAAAAGATTAAAATTATGAACATTAAAATGATAACAAACTCAAAACTATCAATAACTGAATCTAAAAAATAAAAACAAAATCCAACTAAGCAAACCAGAATAGGAATAGAATCATAGGTATGGGGATCATTTGGAGGGTTATCAGCTGGGAGGTGGAAGGAGGAGAAATGGGGAAATGGTACAGGGACTAAGAAGCATAATTGGTTGGTACAAATTGACGGGGGGGAGTTAAGAATAATATAGGAAAGGGTGAAGCCAAAGAACTTATATGCACGACCCATGGACATGAACAAAGGTGGGTGGGATTGCTGGAGGGAAGGGTGTGGGTACTGGGCAGAGGGGAGCAAAGGGAAAAAGAATTGGGACTACTGTAATAACAATCAAGAAAATATACTTTGAAAACAATACCAAAAATAAAACAATGAAATTTAAACATAACTTCTGTTAAAAATGATCTATAATATATAATAAAATGCCTCTACCCCATACCCAGTCCAGTAACTCCTCCCACCATTTTTTCTGAACTGCATTTTTTGCATTCTAAACTCTTCACCAGACTGATTTTTCTCACAGAAAACAAATACATTATATATCCTTTGAACAGTAGTGTCATGGTTCATAATTGTGAAACAGGTTTTACCCAAAGGTGACATGGAAACTAATTTATTAAGCACTTTACGGTAACTAAACCTCAAGGTGCGTAAGTGGAAAATAGTTGAACTAACCACTGTGGTTTCCTTTCAAAATTTATTTTAAAAGTCTGTATCACCCTGCTTCGGGCAGCATTCAGAGAGTACACAGGGGAAGTCAGCTTTGCCTTTGCCACCATCCTTGTCGTAACTTACTGAGGAATTAATTTTGATGGCTATACACAATTTTGCTTTTAAAATTGGTCTTTGGGAGCTCTCAAAATGGTAAATTTCCAGTTACTTTAATTTTTTCTTCTTCTGCCTATGGGGAGTATCAAATGGCTAAACTTATCCTTTTATTTATTAATCAGTTTCTGAGAATCAGTATTTATTTCTGCTTATTAGAAGCAACAGTGTTTAAAATCTTGTTCTGGAATTTGTGATTCAGAATGCTCTCCAACCCCGCCAGAGCACCCTCTTCTGGAAACCCAGTTCGTCTGGGCCCCTAAGACTGGGAGGAGCAGGTTCCAGAGTTAAGCTGCAATGAAAATCTGCATGCTCAATATACACGCTGACAGAGATGTTTCTTGAATGCAGTGAGGTTTTATGCATCAGAAGGTTTCTTTCTCTGAAGCAGTTTTAATGTTAAAAAGCTCTGCCCCTTAGTTCTGTGATTCTCATTTTAACTGTGGTACAATTAGGGGATTGTTACTGAAGTAAGTTCAGTATTCGATACTATCCCCTATAGAAACATTTTTTACCAAGAATTTGTTTCTTTCTCCTGTGTCACTTAGGTTACATGCTTAACTAGATTAGCTTGTATATGTTACAACTTGACATAACAATTTTAAGATATAGATTAAAAGAAGTCCTAGTTCCTTTTTTAGGAATTTAAAATGTGTATGCTCTCTCCCCACAGCCGGACCATATAGTGGTTTAGGCGAAATAATCCATCGGGAGAGCGTTCCAATGCACACATTTGCCAAGTATCTCTTCACCTCCCTCCTACCTCACGATGCTGAACTGGCATACAAAATTGCACTGAGAGCAATGCGGTACGTATTCAAGCCCTGTGGGCAGACGCGACGCAAGTTCCCCACTGGGGCAAATGGCGCTTGACCAGCTTCTTATTCATTCATGTTTCCTGTAGGCAGCAGAAAGTCTAAAGAACCTATTTATTTATATACTTCTTGGGTTGTCTAGTGGTTGGTTTGTTGGCCGGTTTGGCTTCTGTTTTAAAGTAAAGGAAGAACGGTATCCTTGACTGCTGTCATGTTCATGCTCATGGTGGCTTTTCCCTACTTTTTCTTGCAGCTAGAATTTGGGAACAGAGAACAATTTCAGGCCAAGTTTAAGCATATGGCAGCAACAGTTGAAATCTTCCTAACTAATAAATGGTCTTGAAAAAATTAACATTTGAAACAGTGGTAGATAATAAGTGTACTTGACCACATGTAGTAATTGAGGGAGCCCTTAAACACCTGTGATTTCACATTCCATCAGTGGCACAGGAAGGCCAGTGCATCACCCACTTACCCTTGGGCTCCAGTGGAGGATGATGGGAGGTGGAACCTCTGCCTAGTGTTGAAGGCCCCACTGTTCGGGATCTCCCAGGACCTGCTCACCTCACTCTGACTGCTTCCCTTTCCCTTGCAGTCCTTCCTTTTCAGTAATAACAACTAGAATATGTTATTTCTGCCAGTGGCCTTTCTATTTTTACTTTTCTTTCACCAAATTATTTTTATCACGAATTTGTTCTTAGTAAATTTTTTTTTTTAATTCAAAATTGTATTTGTAAGTCTTATTTGTAGCCCGTTAAACTTGGAGGGCAGGAAAGGAATATCCACCTTTCTTAAAACATGAACTTTTGCCTCTTTTCCTTTTTTAAAAAATCAAAACATTTCTATGTTAAAGTGCAGGTAAACTTCATTATAGTCATCCAAAGACAAATGATGAACATACCTAAAAACTTGAGGTGCTGAAGAATAGTTTGATCCTATAGAAGCTTTTCATCAAAGATTATATGTCTGCAACCAGGATAGTGGATTCAAAAACAAATTCTTGCCTCTTCATGTGTGTAGATTGTCTCTCTCATAAGATCTCTCTTCATGCAATGATAGGGGTTGTGTGTGGAGGGGGGCGGTGTTCCTGTGTGTCACTGTATTTTGAGGCTGACACATTTTATTTGACGTGCTTTCCTTGGCAACATGAAATCTCACCTATCAGGGAAACCTTAGAAGTTCTCTCTTGTCTATTTTTAAAATACCGAAAACTAAATTAAAAACTCACATAGGCAAAAATTCCCCGCCAAATTATTTTATACCACTTAGTTTGTATTTTAAAGCACAATTATAAGTAAATTTCTACTCCCATTTTTGGAAGCTGAAATAGAAATCGTCAGATGAAGACATACTCAGCTTTATACCTATTCAAATCTAAGAATTCTGCTCCAGTGTAAAGGAAAGGATGCTAGTGTCATGATGCCACCAGATGCTATTGCTATGACCACTGTCAAGTTTAAAAGTGAAATGGCATAATGTTTCTCTGTGGGTCTGGCTAATGTGACACTCTCTGTCAGGTGGAAAGGCTTGCTTTTCTAACACTCAGAAACTCAGTCGTTTGCCCTTGGTTGCTGCCCACACAGTTTTTGTTCATTGGGTACTAGCAGGGCACAGGGGAATTGCTTTTCCACCTCCTCTTCTGCCTGCCCCTACTCCCCAGCCCAAGGACTGCCGTGGGAGGGCGCGCAACCTCTAGAACATCTCAAGGCTGTCAGGGGAGCAGGAAGGAGGAGAGACTTGCAGCTTCCGTGCTTCTTTGTCCTTCTGGAAGTAGGGGTGGTGGGCTGGGCAGGGGTGTTGTCAGCACTCACTTTCTCATCTTTCCGGGGCGTTGACTAGTTTCTTCTACAACAACTCTGGAAAGATCTGCCTGGTAATGACAGGGACATTCTGGATTTTTTTAAAAGCTAAATAGCAACCCCACCAAAATTCCTAACTATTAATTGCCTACCTTGCCACCCTCTAATGCTAACATCTCTTGGTCCATAGATAAAAAAAGGATGAGGCATTTGGCTTACCAGAGCAGTAACCGCTCTTGGGTGGGGCCCCAAGGCCAGCCTCGCACCCTGACCCTGCTTACTCCTCTTGACCCCCAGTTCTTATTTCACAGTTCCTAACACTGGTGTGCTTGCGTGAAGGTCAGTGTTGTGATGACTGTAAAAGAATTATTGCAGAGATAGCTACTGTACTGATCTCTTTGCTACTTACATTTGAAGGAGATCACTAAGCATATGCTTCGTTTTTAATAATTATTCTTTATTTGTCTACATATTCTTAAAGATTGATTGAAATGAGAAATCACACTGAATTTATATGACAGTCAAGGGACAAATGCTTGGATCATTTGCAGTCATCTTCTGATATGATCGATAGGATATTTCCTAACCACAGATTGCTGAAGTAATAAGGCACTAACTTTTTAGAAAGTATGAATAATGCAAAGAAAGCCATTTTTGTTTTACTTCTTTTATTTTGTGTTTCAGTAAGTTAAGCTTATGAGTCTCAGCTTTCCACTGATCCCTGACTGTTATAATCTCAGTCTGAATATTCACTTCACTGTCCGTTTTCTGTTGATTTTTAATTTTTAATGAGTGGTAAGGTTTAAAATTTTTAAAGTAGGTAAACATCAAGACTGAGTTTCAAACATCATTATGTATCTGAATTTCCTTGAATTTTGCAATTTTCTGAATGATGTTAAAGAAAGGAAATCTCTTAGGTTTGGGTAATGAGCAATTAATGAATGAGGCGGTTTTGGCACCGAGACAACAGAGTGTGCCTGTTCCAGCTCTTCCTGCACCAAGAACCTGAGCCTTTCTCCCAGCATCTGCCCCTCCTCCGGCTCCTGGCCAGTCCCAGCGGCCAGAGTGATAGACGAGTGAAAACTAGGAGCCACCTGCCCTGTCTCTTCTCACTGCAGGTTACTAGTATTGGAATCTGCTGCTCCAACGGGAGACCTCACCCGCCCACACCACATCGCATCGGTCGTTCCCAACCGATACCCTCGCTGGTTCACGCTCAGCCACATAGAGTCCCAGCAGTGCGAGCTGGCATCCACCATGCTGACTGCAGCCAAAGGTACTGAAGCATCCTGAGACCGTGGTTATTCTGTCAGTTTGCCTTTCTTTTTTTAAGGGTCACGTTCGCTGTCAAATTCTCAGTAGTAGTGCTAATATTGGGTTGTAGGGAATACTTTTTGTTAGATGTAAACTTATGAGGCAAAATAGCTGTTACTCATTTGAACTGGGCATTTTCCTCAGTAACTGCATCACTAAGCTTGCTGCTAGCAGAGGTCAGGTTTAGGGACCATGCCGTGTGAGTGGTGGTTGAGATTCAGAAGCAGATTAAAAAATTAGGTTACATTTTTTTCTCTCCAAAATATTCACCAAAAATACATAAGTAGAAACTAGGGGAGCTATCTGCTATCTCCTGTTGGTTCTGGGGTACAGGTGTTTTTAGTCACTGAGGATGTGTCTCTGTTTCTTTTCTGTGGAGCTGAGATTCGTAGAAATTGCAGTAACTCTGGGACACTTAGTAATAACATCTGTGCCATCTGTGAACATTTCATTAAATTAACTTGAGCTTTATGTTTTATTTTGTTTCCCTTTTTACCTCCCTTTGTGTGTGTGTGTGTGTGTTTGGTATGATTTTTGTTTGTTTATTTTGCTTTGCTTTGATTTGGTTTTTTCTTGTTTGTTGCAGGCGATGTTCGGAGGCTGGAAACAGTATTAGAATCCATTCAGAAAAACATTCACTCCTCATCCCACATCTTCAAGCTTGCCCAAGATGCATTTAAAATAGCAACTCTCATGGACAGTTTGCCAGACATTACTCTTTTGAAAGTGTCTCTGGAGCTGGGCCTGCAGGTATGTGACTGGTGGTCTTTCCTCGGGTACCGAAGACTGGTAAATACAGACACCATCTTAGGGTTGTTTTTGTTTATTTATTTGGATTTTTTTAGTGCAGGTAAATGAGTTTGCTGCATAAATCTATTCGATTTCCAGGAGAGCACTGTGCTTCAAGAGCCGAGGTCAGTCCCAGCTGAACCATCCACTGCCTGAGGTGCAGGGACTGGATTTACATTTAGAAGCCTGATTTGTGTCTTTCAAATAAAAAAAAATTATTTTTTTTCTTAATTATAGCATTAATGCCACCATTTCTCCTTTATGCATAGAGAAGACTTATTACTCATAAGTGAATTAAATAAAGCTATCATATATAATAAAGATTCAGTTGTTAAAGGTAAATTTTTAGAGGAAGTATGAATTTTATTGATGTTTGCACTTTCATAATAGAGGGGCAGTTCTAGCTCCTTTTTATAATATAACCCTGAGAAAATTCGATCAAGGAGGAGTGATTGGGCCAGGGTCCAGAGTCAGCCTTCATGCCTGCTTAGACATTACCAAGGACATTTTCAGTTAGTTGTGCAGATTGGTGTTTGCTTCCTTATAGTTTCTGAAAAGATTACTATGTAAACCAGGAACTGAAAAGTTTATATTTCTACTTTTCTCAGGGAATCTCTATTTACATTTGCTGTTTTTCTCCCCCATGAAAGGCAATGAAAGAAATTGTTATCCATTAGTTACCAAAAGTATGGGGAATAGAATGCCTGATTAGATGATTAATCTCATTTTCTAGTTGTGAATTCTCCTTACAGTGATTAACAAAATTTAAAGAATTATAAGAAAACGTACTTACCGTGCATAGTATGGTTCAAGCAGAGGGTACAGGAGATTTATTGCATTTAAACAAAATAAATTTAGGTCATTTGGCTTGTTTTTGTTTCTTTTGCCTCTTAAAAGCATGATGCAGAAAGAAAACCACTAATACAAGTTTTCTGGTTATTTGGAATTCTGGCAGATTTTTTGGATAAATGGCAGATTACTAAGAATTTACTCCCTGCCTTATTCCTTGGACCTGGGGACCAATCCCAGAGGGGCTTTCAAGGTTTCAGGAGTTATGTTCGCCCATGAAAAAATGGGCAAAGCAGGAACAGAAGGATATTTTATCTTGGGGTCTCTTAGTAGAAAGTGAAAAACAAAACCAGATCACTAATGACACCAAAGATGATTTCTTTCCAGACAAGAGCAACCAGAGATTGAAAAAACAACTAAAGCAATTATTTTAAAATACCTCTTTGCAGCCCTGGGCAGGTAGCACAGATGGTTAGAGTGTCATCCTGATAGGCCAAGGTTGCGGGTTCAGTCCCCAGTCAAGGCACATATAAGAAGCAACCAATGAATGCATAGATAAGTGGAACAACAAATCAATGTGTTTCTCTCTCTCTCTCTCTCTCTCTCTCTCTCTCTCTCTCTCTCTCTCTCTCTCTCTCTCTCCCTCTCCCTCCCCCCCTCCCCGTTCTCCCCTCATGTTCTCATTCCTTTTCTCTCTAAAATCTTTTTAAAATTTTTAAAAGTAACCTCTTTGCCATCTGAGGGTTTCTAAACAGAATTAGTTCAGAGGACCCTCAGAAATCTAAAACCAAAGAATGCTGCAACTGGAGAGGAGCAAAGGGCACGGACCATGTTTAATGCTGTAGTCCAGGCCTGTGGTTTTGTGGATGAGAAAAATGATTGGATGAGTGCCTTGCCCAGGACGCCCCATCTGGTCATTGGGCCCACCAGGAATAGACTGTGGACCTCCAGCCTCTGGTGGGACAAGGCCAGCTAGGGGAGCTGGGAACAAATCCATTTCATATTGCAGAGCTTGCTCTAAATGTGGCTCTCCATCCTCCCGCTAGTAGGGAGTGTGCCTTGTGATTTCTACCATGGATTGACTTGTTTTATATTTCCATTGACTTGGGATAATCTTCCAAAACATTTTGTTATCCTGTCTTTTTTTATAGGTTATGCGAATGACACTGTCAACCTTAAATTGGCGACGGCGAGAGATGGTCAGATGGCTGGTAACATGTGCTACTGAAGTGGGTAGGTAATCTCTGGAGGAGGAGCTTCCCCAGGTCCCTCGTGTCAGCTGTAACTCCTCATTACAGATACAGGAACAGTGTCATCTTTCACTCTGACTTCTCCAAGGCTCCTGCCCCTTCCAGCAACCTGCAGGGGCTCCCATCCTTCCAGCCTTCAGTTGTATACACTCGGCATTGCTCCTCTTCCAAACTATCAAGTATATGAGGCTCCAAACTCTTACTAATGGAATAAGTCATGAGCAGACACCCCTCACCTATGTTTTCTGTCACTATTAAGGTGCTTTTAGTAACTTTGTGGTAATCAAATTTACTGTTTTGTATTAAAGGGTACCAGAGTGAATCCTTGATGGTGGACTGGAGCCCACTTTTGAAATTAACTTGAGACTGGATTAGTGGCTCAGTCCATTTCAGTGAAAATAAGATAAAGTTACATAGTTGCTCTGAGTGTTTTCTTGATCATGTTAGGGCATATGTCATGGTATCCAGCAAAGAGAGGACTACTGGGTGTGGTTTAGGTGAACCTTCAGATGCGTGAGAAATTGTAGCTAGCTATATAAGAAGATCTCCTGGTCGCCTGTAAGCCGTGATTTGTGAGACCCTTAGCCACCTGCTTCCACTCTGCAGCAGTCAGTCGGGACCAAAGAAAACTAGATTCGGAGCAGGAGTACCAGCACAAGCAAGACGGGGGCTGTTGAAAGTGAATGTTGGTTAACTATCTTTCTTCCTGTTTGCATCAGGAAAGGACATATACCTCTTGCTGAGAAGACACTGGCCCCTCAGTATTTAGATACTAACACAGCAGATACTATAAAATCATTCTTGTTATTTTTCTTTCATTAATCTGTGATGGTGTGTTATTTTGGAAAATGGGAAATTGGTCTCAATATAAAACTGACATTTAGCTTATTGATGTGATGCTGTAGTGAAACAATACAAAGATAACATGGCAGTTTAAGAACTGCCACACAACTCCCCTTCCCCTGCACCAAGATATATGCCTAATTTCTCTCTGCAATTTAGTGCCTTCCCTTTAAATCACCCACCTTTTAAGATTTTCGTACAGCTGAGGCAGCTTGGGCCTGTGTACTTTAAGTGGTTAAAGTCCTTGTCAGCATTTCCGACATCTGAGTCACCTGTAGGTCTGCTTTTGTTGACTTTTTTCTCTTAGATTATGGGTCACATTTTCCTGCTCTCTGTGTCTTAATCCTTTTATGCCTTGTGTACTTTAAACCTGCATACAAAATACAAACACACACCGGATAAAAACTACCTATTTTGGTGACAGTTGTAATTTTTCTGACTCAGATTCTGTAGTGGGTAAACGACAGGAAGCCCCAGTGAACTTAGAACTCATTAGCAGAAGCCACTGTCTGAAATGGCAAGCCGCACAGTGCAACCGAGAGGGTTAGTTCTGTATTACAGGAAGTTCATGTTCCTTTCAGGCATTTCACTGAATAACAATCTATAATAACCTTATTCTAAAAGGTTGCTCCCAGGCACATTACCTTACAGGATTGTCTGGCCTAGCTCATGTCCTGTGCTGGTTGACAATGTAAGCATTGATTATAAAGTGCAAATAAGGCAAGGCCTGTAGGCAGCATTTTTGTCCGTAACTGGGCTCCTCTGTGCTCCTTGCAGGTGTTTATGCCCTGGACAGCATCATGCAGAGCTGGTTTACGCTCTTTACTCCCACGGAGGCCACGAGTATAGTCGCAACCACCGTGATGTCCAACAGCACCATCGTCCGCCTCCACCTGGACTGCCATCAGCAGGAAAAGCTGGCCAGCAGTGCCCGGACACTTGCGTTGCAGTGTGCCATGAAGGACCCTCAGAACTGTGCCCTCTCTGCATTGACCCTGTGTGAAAAGGATCACATAGCTTTTGAGACTGCATACCAAATTGTTCTTGACGCTGCTACAACCGGCATGAGCTATACCCAGCTCTTCACAATAGCACGGTACATGGAGCACCGCGGATACCCCATGAGGGCCTACAAGCTGGCCACCCTGGCCATGACCCATCTCAACCTGAGCTACAATCAGGACACGCACCCTGCCATTAACGACGTTTTGTGGGCCTGTGCGCTCAGCCACTCCCTTGGTAAAAATGAGCTTGCAGCTATAATACCTCTGGTGGTCAAAAGTGTCAAGTGTGCAACGGTACTGTCAGACATTTTGCGCAGGTGCACTCTGACCACTCCCGGCATGGTGGGACTTCATGGAAGGAGGAACTCTGGTAAGCTCATGTCACTGGACAAAGCCCCCTTGAGGCAACTCCTGGATGCCACGATTGGGGCCTACATCAATACAACGCACTCACGACTCACACACATCAGTCCTCGGCACTATAGTGAGTTTATAGAGTTCCTCAGCAAGGCCCGAGAGACCTTCTTAATGGCGCATGACGGACACATTCAGTTTACACAGTTCATTGATAACCTGAAACAAATCTACAAAGGCAAAAAGAAACTGATGATGTTGGTTCGGGAGAGGTTTGGTTGATAGGACTTGTATGAATGGGGGTGGGGGTAGGGGTGGGAGGGATGGTTTGTTTTTACTTGAGCCTGCCTTTGTACCCTTTTTAACTTAAAGAACAGAGCCACACCGGTATTATATATGTATAGTTATATTGCGTTTGCAGACTAAATTGTCATGTGAAAGTTTGTGTGTTCTTAATTTTCTTCCCTTTCTCTTTATTTTCTTTCCTTTTATTATTTTTTCAATTCTTTTTTTTTTTTTTTTTAATTTTGTATGAGAGAGGTTTAAAAGGTTTGGTTTACACTGAGTATATGTTGTCAAGTGGCGAAAGTCCACATAGCTCTCCTGTTTTCTGTATACGTTCACAGCCTCAAAAAAAATAATTGAAATGGCTTTAAAAACCAAACAAAACACCTCCATCCTGTGATAAGTACCTCGAATGGATTCAGCTTTACTTCTTTGTAATGCATCTTTACATTTTCAGCATATTTAAACAAACCAACAAAGTGAAATACTAATAGTTAAAAGGCTGACCCACGTGGCTTTGCAGTGCTGTTCGTCCAGAAGCATGGCACACGATGCTTGTGCATGTGGAAACTTAGCGACTGTCAACATACATTCTCAGGGATTTATCAAAAAAATTAAAAAAAGAATGAGAGCATTTATTGTACTGTATATATATTATAGTATATGTCTGAATATTGAAAATATAACATTAACTAATTTATAAAAAATATTCTATGTAATGCAAAATACTTGAAGCTGCAGTAGCTTGGTTTTAAACAAAAACAAAAAACTGAGAAAACCCATCAGAAGGACTAAAAGTGCGCCTCGCTTCAGGGTTGGCTCAGGCGGTGAACTTCATGCTGGGCATCTATGCAGAGCCACCTTTCGGATTGCATGGTTGGACTGAGATCCATTGGGAGACATGATATATGTATATATATTTATACAACTTACGTATACATATATATATGTATACACACAAACACAAGACACACACATACCACCAACAGCAACCACTACACCACACATGCTTGTAACAGGCACTGGAAGAAAGAGGGACAACAAATACACAGCCAGAGCAGCAAGCCTTAGCATTAAGAATATTCAAAGTATGCCAGAATTGGGGTTCGTGCCTCCTAGCCTAGGAAACTTAAAAGAAATATCCTTTTGACACAGACACAAAATGTTTTCCAAAACAATTGACATATGATACATAACGCCTTTGCAGTGAGCTAATAAGCTAACCTTTGTGCACAAATAACATTATATATATTATATGTCTATTCTGCATAGGTATTTTGACTTTGTGCAGGACAGAAAGTTGTCTAGGTATGACTGTTCTACTTTTCAGTTTTCTTCCTTTTTTTTTAAATATATTTTATTTTCTCTAGAATTACTCAAAACAAAAGCAGCCTTCTATCTTGCCTTGTCTTAATGCTTTAAAATAACCAAACTGGAGATCTAACTACCAAACTGTTCATTTTATTATTAAATACCAACTTTGGTTACAGTATAGTGTCTTTACTTTAGCTGATGGTTCTGTAACCTTGTGCTTTTTAAAGCAATTTTTATGTTTTGGTGCAAAAGTTGTCCAGTGTCTCTTGTTCCCTTCATTAGAGAACATGCTAGAGGTATGTTTGTAGGTATTTTTGTTTAGAACTATTTCATGCGCTCCATTTTATTTATTATAATAGGTAAAAAGAAAAAAAAAGGTTGTACTTCATCACCCATGTAAACATGCTCATGAAGTTGAAAGTAATTAAGATTTGATACACTGATATCAATTTATTTATGTAACTAAATCACTGTTTTATAAACTTGTTAATGATCAACAATTTTTGTTTTGATTAAAATTAGTTTTTTGAAAGTTGATTCTGCCTCCTTTATGATATATCTCTTACTACACTTGAATTTGGTGATTACAGACCCAGATTTTACTACATCTCCAAGTGTTTAACACTATATTCATTCATCTAACAAATACTTATGTACTGTTTTCTAGGCCATGGAGATAGAATGGTGAACAAAACTGAACACCAGAGCTTCCTCTCTGCTTAGTGGAGAAGACAGACATAAGTCAGATAATCACAAAGATAAAATATAAGACAGAACAGCCAATTTCTCTTCTGTCTGTACATTTAGTTATTTCTCCCTAATTAATAAACTATAATTTAGGATGCATAGTACTTGATATATTTAATAAATGCTAAGTTTATGAAAAGTTTTTGTATGTGGTTTAAAAGGAAATTGCATTATAAGGGTAAATACTACACATAAGCATCTGATCTACCTCATCTTCATCAAAAGTCTATAAGCAAACAATGCAAATGTGATTTACTTTTTGTGTGGGGTAAAAATACCACAAAGTTTAACCATCAACCATTTTCAGGTGTATACTGTTCAGTAGTGTTAAGTATATTTACATTGCTGAGCAACAGCTCCAAACCTTCCACATCTTGCAGAACTGAACTCAATATCCATTAAACAATGACTCTTTGTGCCCTTCCCCAGGCCCTGGAAACCACCCTTCTACTTCCCGTTTCTAGGAATTTGATTTGAATTTGGATTTCTTCTATGAATTACTTTAGAGACCTCATATATAAGTCACAGTATTTGTTTTTTTGTGACTGACTTATTTCACTTAGCATAGTGTCCTCAAAGTCCATCCATGTTGTAGCCTGTGACAGGATTTCCTTTTCAAAGATACATAGTATTCTGTGGTATGTATGTACCATCTTTTGTTTATTCATCCATCAATGGACATTTGGGGTGCCTCCACCTCTTGGCTGTTGTGAATAGTGCTGCTCTGAACATGGATATGCAAATATCCCTTCAGTATTCTCAGTTCTTGTAGATGTATACCCAGAAGTAATATTGAAAAATGTTTTTTTGAAGTTTTTAAGTTATAATTTGCATAATATTTTATCCCCTGAAATATTTTTAACATTATCTTTGACATCTAGTCTTAACAGTAGATTTCAGATGTCAAGAGGTTAAGTCAATAAACAGAAGTTGAGAAAAAAGCAGGGGAGGGGTGCTATCTGAGGTAGAATGGTGAGGGAAGACTGATGTGAAATATGAACAGATGCCTGAAGGAAGAGAAGGAGGGAGGTGGCCATGCTGCTGTCTGGCAGATGTGTGTTTGAGGCAGAAGGAAGAGGAAGTGCAAAGGCCCTGAGCAGAGTGTGGGCATATGATGGCTAGTCTCAGATCAGCAAAGGAAAGGGACTGTGACTGGAGTGGAATGAGGTGGGAGGAGGTAAGTCTAAAGAGGAGGGAATTTCAGCTGAATAATTCTTGTCAGCTTTATTCCTATAGGAAGTAGTAAAGATTTTTACTCTGTATTTGAAAGATCCAAAATAGAAGAATCATCATGACTTATAAGAGATGAGAGGCCTCTGGCTGCTCTGTGGTTGGGAGGGCAAGAGGGAAGCAAGGAGAAAAATATGGAGGCTGTTAGGATAATGTAGGCAAGAAACGATGGAGCTTGGACCCTGTGGGGTCTGGGAAAATGGTGGCAAATGGTTTGAGTGCATACCTGGTGAGGTTGAGGCATTTCCTGATGTTATATATATATGACATGTGAGAAAAGAGGCATCAAAAGATACCAAATTTTTTAACGTGAGCAACTGGAAGGAAGAAGTTGCCAGCAACCAAAATGGAGATGCCAGGGAACAAGTGTTTTGGAGGAACGTTAGGAGTTCGCATATGAGATGCCTCTCGGACACCAAGTGGAGGTTTCAACTAGGAATTAGTTCAAAAGAAAGAACAGGGTTTGGCATAGAAAGCTGGGAATCGTTAGTTTTAAAATGTTAGCTGTAACTATGAAACAAAGAGTAAGTGAAGATAATTTGATCCAAAATAGAGTCCTAAAAATGACCATTTCCCAGATTGAATTGTTACTGTGACATAGACCTTTGCCAGTCTTCCCTCATCTTCCTGACCTCTACAGGGTACATATCTGCTTCTAGCACTCAGTCCTCTGAGTTCTTCTTACTTTTGTCTCCATGTGGATTTAATTCTCTTAAAATTGTTTTGCCAAAGATAGAAAACAAGCTTCTGATCCTTAAAATTCTCTTACCAGAGAAAGACAATTCTTGTAGTTCCAGTTTGGAAAACCCCAAGGGAGACCCCATCATGGCTTGGCCTCTGATGTAAAGTGGGGACAGGGGGGCAGGGGGGTGATCAGAGAACACAGATTGTCTAAGCAGGGGTTCTATTTCTTGGGACGTGGGATTCCAGGGAAGAGATTTTAACTGTGCAGTTATCATTTTTGCTGTTTTCTATGCTGGGAACAATAGTAGCCTATTGACACGCAGCCTTACAAATAAATACTAACTGCCTTATGAATATTTTGATTCTTCTACCCTATGCTGGCTTTTGGCAAAAGTTTAATACTTTCTACATTTTGGAGAATCTTGTGTTGCTTAAAAGTCGGATAAGGGAAAAATGGTCCTTCTTCCTCCCTACTTCCATTTTTATTTTTCTTGTTTTCTTTCCCCAACCTTTTATTCTGCAAATTTCAAACATACAAAAAAGTTAAAACAGTAGTGGAAAATGTTACTTCCTAAATATCCACATAAGCTGTAAAACTTGAAGCATGTTTTGGCAATTCTTGTTCACGGGTCTCGTGACTCAGTGTGACATGCTGTGAATTGCTGCTGCTGGGAGAACCCAGCTCTGAAACAGGAAAGGAAAAAAGCAGCCTCTTTCCTCTTCGTTTTGCATCAGTGCCAAACTGGAAGCATCTTCCTACTGCAGGTAGAAAGAAGTACAAAGAAGAAGAGAAGTCTGCTTTATGAAAGAAATTGCTTTATTTCACTGTGTGTATGAATAATTTTTTTAAATGTTCAGCTCTACTGATAAACCCTAACCTGAAGGTTGTGGGTGGGGCCTCCTGCCATAAGCATGTACAAAGGAATTTTGCTCTTCCTCCATGGATGTTTTTTAAGTGGGGTGCTGCCTTGTGAATAGTTCCTTTACATGATGTAAAGTGTAGCCAAGGTGAAATGTACTTCAGAACAGTCTGAACCTTGCTTCCATTTTACTATAGTGCAATGTGCACCCAAATAACTGGCTTCAAAGTCACACTCTTAAGCAGCCAGGCTCTTGCTTCTCATGGAATTAATTACTGAGCGTGTGCTACGTTCTTAGCACTGTGGAGGGCCCAAAGAAATGTGACATAGTTCTGATTCTCAAGACAATGTGCCACAATGAGTTTTAAAATGGATGAAGCAAGGTGGGTGGAACTCTTGCAACAACTATCTTGAATCTCCACTCAATAGAGCAGCATGACATGATCAATTTCTGTCTTCATCTGAGCCAAGGAAGTGCAGTTGTGTGTGTGTGTGTGTATGTATGTTTGAAACTGAGATTGAAGTTTATGAGCTCACCTAACAGTCCTCGTTTTCCATCTCTGGGTCCAAGTGGACTAATCGTGATCCTGCTATCAAATCACCAGTCAGGTTAGGAGCAGATAGTAGAAGAAGAGTGTAAGCCCATTGATTTTTTTTTTTTCACGATGATGAATACATTTTATTCTTAATCTGTGAATCATCTTGCATAGCAGCATTTTTCACAACATGCTCCATGGATTGCCTCCCTTAAAAACACCCGCCTGAGAAGCTGTTGGGCTTGCTAACTCCTAGACCCCAACCCACGCCCAGTGATTTTAACCCTCTTAGTAGAGGGACACCCGAATCTGTATAAGGAGGCTCAGCTTTAAAGGTTATTTTTTGCCTTCACATCCAACATTCCCTGGTCTACATAAGGGCGGATTATGAAACAAGATGAACTAAAAAGAATGGCTTGGAGGATGCGCTGCTGGCCATGCCAGACCATCCCCCAACATCGGAACCTGGCCGTCTTCTCAGCCAGCAGCTCTTCACAGGAGCACTCCTCTTGTGATTCTCATGTGTCACGCAGAGAAACAGCATGTGTCAGCATGGTCAGGGAGTGCTGCCACACGTAGGTGGGACATACAACAAGAGAATGGCTGTTGGCTGGATGCTGGGTGAGCTCCTTCTAGGTGAAAACTGTGAGACCAGAAGACCTTCAGCAAATGAGCTCTCTTGGGACAAAATTTTAGGGATGGCTTCCAAAGGCAACCAGTACGTAATTAACCTTTGTACACAGCACCTAGAAAAAACCCAAGTGAGCCTGGAGAAAATGAGGCAATAAACTTGGAAGACGTGAGCCTTCCTAGAATCACAGTAAGTGGTCCAGTTTCAGATGGCCCGGCCAACTTGGGCTCCCAGAACTGAAACTGCACCTGTGTCCACGTAGAAACCATTCAGTTGTGCCTGGTGATCAAATGCTTTTGGTCTTTTACATGTCATGCCTCAGAGCCTCAGGCCCCCTCACCAGCAGCGAGATGCTGCCATATTGGGAACCAGTAAATTGAATTTCCAGATGAAATTCCCCAAATCAATTTTGATTGCTGTCACTCTAGGAGATTTGGAGGACTCAAAACTGATGATGATGTGTGAAAAACATTTCTTTAAATTGCAAGACAGAGCGTTCACCCTCAAGGTCTCCTTGTCCTTCAGGTCCCATTGGGTTTCCATGAATATCCTGCCAGTGGTTCAGGTGAAATTGAAGTGGGGGCAGGGCATGTCTCTCTATCTTGATAACCTTCTCAAGTGCCTCTCACTGAGCAGTTAGTTGGTCTGACAGCCTCAAAGTTCCACCACACACTTAATAAGGCAAAGTTTTTGAGCGGTTCGTTCCCACCAAGGCCTTTCTGGTGGGTCATGGTCTCACAGTGCACAACACCCTCAGCAGAGAAAGTGGCTTCCTGTATTTATTTGCAAAGCATTTCCAATCAGCGGTGTTTTCACACCCGCTAGCAAACGCCCTTGCTAACTTAGTGATTCAAGAGTCCCAGTCTGACCCTGTTCAAGTGCAGTAAAGAGGAAAACAAAGTTCTCAAGAGGCTCTTTTTTTTTTTTAAATTAAGGAGGTATTTAAAAGTGTTCACTCACACAACTCTGTGATCACGTGGACAGTTTCTGCTGGCCTGTGCATGGGAATCTCCTGCAAGAAGCTATTCCTGGAAGAACTAGCCTCATCAAAAGATAAGTAATAATTTTACAAAAGAATCAGTACAGGATCTATACAAACATGTTACAAGAAAAAATGAGGGAAGATGTAAGAAGAACAAATGATATGAAACAGGCCCCAGAAAAATGTGGCCATCAAATAGGTCAAAATTATGACCATATTACCTTGAATGCAATCGTCGGCGGCGGCGGCGGCGGCGGCAGCCGTCCGTCTCGAGAGACGATGGTGTAGCTTCTTAAGAGTCTATCTGCACCGCCGAGAATGGTTGTGCAGTCCGACTCGGCAGTGACACGGTATCTGTCTCCTCCCGTGTTGAATCGACATCTTGCAATGACGCTGGAGTGTCCTCTCCAGTGAAGCTGAAGCAACAGAGCCTCGAGAGATGATGGTGTAGCTTCTTAAGAGTCTATCTGCACCGCCGAGAATGGCTGTGCAGTCCGACTCGGGAGTGACACGGTATTTGTCTCCATCCGTGTTGAATCGACATCTTGCGATGTCATTGGAGTGTCCTCTCCAGTGAAGCTGAAGCTACAGAGCCTGGGCAGGGTGATATGGAGGGTCTGCTGTTGCCCATGCAGCAGACCCCCCTCTCTTCGCAGCTGAAGGGTCCAAGGGAAAGACGGAGTCAATACAGCTTGGCTTCAGGTGCACCACAGGAGTTGCCGGTGTTGACTACAACGTCAAACCGCCTTAGTGACTCCGGCTCCGGATTTTGTGTCGGGGTTTACTCCCTTAGCCTTTCCCCTGAAGAGGTATGCCGCAAGGCAGCGGAGGTTTTTTGGAGTCAGAGTTTTCCTTCTCTGATGTGCCCTGACTGGAAGATCGAACCAGCGACACTTAGCTCGCAGGCCGACGCTCAATCCACTGAGCCAAACCAGCCAGGTTGAATGCTATATATATATATATATATAAAGTCGATCAAAACCCTCAAAGCAGAGACATGAGAGCTCAGGGAAAGAAACAGCTATGATAACTCTTCCTGGGACTGTCTTCACCATCATCATCTTTTTTGAATTCACAAATAGACCTTAAGATGTGTCCATAATGGTTGCTTTCATGTCTTAACTTTAACTCATCAATCCTTACAACAGCCCTAGGTGCTTTCATTTTACTGAATTTAAAGAGAAAGTACCAAAGTAACTTAACCAAAGTTATGTTCTGAGAAGGGGAATCAAACCCTGGCTTCAGAGTCCTCACTTTCAACCACTGTATTGAACAGCACAGGAGCTGGAGAGTCCAGGGAGGAAACAGAGAAAGGAAACCCACACTGGAATAAGAACAAAAGATAAATACAGATGAAAGTATAAGAACACAAAGAAAAGGATTAAAAAGGAACCAAAATGAACTGGACAGGAAGAATTGACAAGAATAATGTGACTTCAATAAAAGAAGACCCACAAATAGTATTCCCATATAAAGAAACCAGGCAAATAGAAAACGAATAAATACTCAATGATAGTATTCAAGAATATTTCTAGAAAAAAAAAGACTTGAATTTCTAATATGAAAGGGCATACCATATCCCAAGAAAAATTGAGGCACTAATCATCAAATCATAATAAAGTAACTAGACTTCAAAGATAAAGAATCCTGTGAGCATTCTAACCAACAGGAAACTGCCAAAAGAGGGCAAATACCAGAATGATAGTAGTAAGCTTCTCCACAGCAGGGGTTGACACTTTTTCAAATCATGGGGAAAAATGTGAGGAATCCAAGAATTTCATACTCAGCAAACATGCTGATCAATCAGAAAAGCAGAAAACATTTTCAAATACGTAAGACCAGCAACTCCATTGACCACTTGTGGAAGAAACTACAAGAAGGCAGATTTTGGTCAACCAAGAAAGATATCCGTGGAGAAACCTTGGCAAAAAGAATGATTGTGGGCGTTGAATCCATACAACTGTTGGACTGAGAATTAAAACATCTGTGGAAATTATGGTTGTAATACAGAATGTAAGTTTCGTACACCACTTTAATGTGGAAATAATATAGTTTACCAAGGCTCTGGAAGGAAAAAGGAAAGCAAACACACTGATTTTCAAACATTTTTAGAGAGCTGAAGGTCAAGTGATACTTTTTAAAGCAGGTGACAATAATGTAAATGTATTTAATTGTAAATAATTAGAACTATTGAATGATTTCCCAGGTATATTGTTAAGTAGAGGATATAAAATTGACAGGGCCCTTTAAATTTTATTTGTTCCAGGGTGAAGGGTGGGCAAATAGATAGCACTGCTTCTAAAGTCCTTACTCCCTATAGCTGGAGCCTCCACTGCCTCCTCAGTCTTGCATTTTAGAGTGGTGACTGAGGCTGAGTTCTCACATTGGGCCGTAGAAGTTATGACAGGCTTCAGCTTTATTCCTATTCCTAAGCTCCTCTTGTGGTCTCAAGACTCACCCTGTCCTCTCTTTTCAAGGCTGAGACCCTGGCTTTTTCTTCTGAGTTCCCCCCGCTAGGAAACGGGAGGGTGTAATTAATACATACTCAACCACGAATCTGTACAACAGCTGTGATAGATATTATCCCACTTCACCTTCATAAAAGTCTTAAAAATTGGTGCAGAAGGACTACATAGCTCGCTCAAGGTCATGCAAGTCCTGATGTACCAGTTATCAGGGCTCTGTGCTTTCTACCATAACATGTAAGTAAAGCTGGTTTCCTCTCTTGAAGCAGCAGTCCTAAACCTTACATCCAAATGTTACCTTGTAGGCACGGATATCTATTAGGCTTCAACCAGCCATGTTATTTTTTAAAACAGTTTTATTGAGATATAATTCACATGCCATAAAATTCATCCATTTAGACTGTACAACTCACCGGTTTTAGTATA
Source organism: Furipterus horrens (assembly GCF_987537825.1). Classification (NCBI taxonomy): domain Eukaryota; kingdom Metazoa; phylum Chordata; class Mammalia; order Chiroptera; family Furipteridae; genus Furipterus; species Furipterus horrens. The sequence continues at coordinate 37,522,532 of NW_028327175.1, forward strand.
TTTTACACAGCTGTGCAACCATCAACCTAATCTTAATTTTGAACATTTGCATCACTGCAAAAGAAACCTCACACCCATGAACAGTCACTCCCACTTCTCCCACCTTCTGTCCTAGGCAACCACTAATTTACTTTCCGTCTCTATTGATTTGCCTATTCTGGACAATGGGCGACAGCTCATATTTCAACAGCCGTGAGAAGCTCTTGTGTGTTCCATTAGTTCTTTGGCCGAAGATGGTTTAATGAGGGTTCCAGCCATATCAAGGGACAGAGACATCTTAGTTACATCTGAAGAGAAGTGTCTATTGTGGGGTTCACCCAGATCAGGCCCAGAGGTGTCAGAACTTGAGGTAGCTCATAGACCAGTTTTTTCCTCTCTACTGGGTCACCCGGGCTTCTTCTGTCCTTCTCCTTCATGACACCCTTTGCATGGACCCCGGTGTGTGCGGCCTGAGTGGGTTCCATTTCACTGACTGGGAGTGGCTTTGGAGCCAATTCTAGCGCTCCTGAGCTGACTGGGAACGCCACGCATCACCACACTCCCTCTGTCACCGCTGAGTCTAGAGAACCATGCTACCGGGGTTCTGTTGTGAAGCAGCAGCCTGGCCCGGTGCTGCATCCCAGGCCCGGCACCGGAACCTCTATCCACCCGGGGGAGCCTGGTGGGCATGAGGGCTAGCAGTTGGGATTCCTACCCACAGACCCAAGATTTAACTAGGAAAACATGCAAATAACTCATGGCACAGAATTGGATTATTGTTGCAATTTGATAAAAAGCACACTTCATTTCTAGCAGCAGAGCTCAGCCCGACACTGGCACCCAGTTTCCCACCCGGACAGCCTCTGATCTGAACTCTCATCTTCATCTCCTTCTACGGCAGCGGCTTGCTGGTCCCCCCAGATTCTTGCTCTGAGCTGTGCCCTTGGCTGTGGTGCTTCTGGAATGATGGCTTAGAAGGAGTCAGAGGTGTATTTCTTCAGACAGTGACATGGTGCTGTGGTCATCCTGACTCAGAGGCCAGAACTGCCCCTTCTAGTCGGCTAGAGACTATCTCTGCACAGAGGCTGCCGAAGAGCTGACAGCTGGGATGATCCAAGGCCTCGGGAGTCTGGGACCAGGCCGAGTGTTCCTCTTTACTCAGTCAGCTGGAGGCTAGGACAGCCACACTAATTAAATCAGCACGTAATGAGGGGATGCTGAGGTCTCCCCAGGCCTGTAGCTGCATCTACTTCATAGTGGCATCACATATTAACACATTTGATGAAGGCACGAGGGGGGACTAGTCTGCAAGGGAACTCGGAAAAATGGGTACCCTGCAGAAGAGCAGACCGTGTGGTTTCCCAGACCAGAGGGGAGACAGCCTCAGAATCAGGGACATCAACATCTTGGACAGGGCATTGTGAACACTCTGGACACTGGAAAAGGACCGCCTCTTCCTCTCCCACGTCAGCAGCCTGGCTTATCCATGGGCCACATGTGCCAATACCTGGTTTTAGTCACCATCACTGAGAGGGACCACAGGGTATAAGAGAAGATGAGCGTAAGGCTGGAAGGACATCATCCAGCCTTCAGACCGGGGGTCGGTTGGTTGTCTGGGTGGCCAGCCTCATCCCAGGCTGTCTTTCTAGCTCCCCTCCACACCATGCCTTTGGAGAATGGCCAATGGGATGATAAGCTGACAGGCACATCGGCATAAAGGGAGGCAGCCAAAGAAAGCTTCCCGAGGCATGTGGGGGTTTTGATTTTTAAGCCACCAACACTCACTGCAACCCTTCTGTGTGCCTGCACTGCTCTCAGACACTCCCATACTTCCTCTTATTTAATCATCCCAACCACTCCCTGGGGTTCACGCTTCTCTTCTTACTTTATGGATGAAGAGACTGAGGTTCAGAAATGTGAGGTCACTTCTCCCTGGTCACACTGCTGGTCAAAATAGATTCGCATTTGACTTTCAATGGAGGCCACAGCTGATGGCCAGAATGAATCTGTTCACTGTTTCCTAGCCCCTCCTCTCTACACCCCTGACCGCTCTCCCCAATCCAAGCCCTTCCCTGGGGTCATGCAGTCCCCGGCCCTTCAGGGACATAGGGGGATTCCCACCCGGGGCCATTCCCTGAGCACTAAACTGGCCAGTTCCTGCTTTGTTGGGACAAAAGTGCCCCCAGGCATTGTTTCGCAGGACCCAGAATGCAGGGGGCCTCAAAGAGAGGAGATACGCAGCAGCAGCTATTCTCGGTGTCAAGGCAAGGAATTCATTTGTGAAGGCTTGGGCTTCCCTGGGAAGGAAATGCACACAGAAAAGGCTCACTGCCAACAAATTCTCATAAGCAGAGGGGGAAGAAAGGCCATTTCCACTCAGCTATCCATGTGGGATGTGGGAAGAGAAGAAAGGCAAACATCCTGCCCAGGGAGTGAGCAGGGGGACAGGTCTCCTGGTGGGCTGGGCTGGGCTGCGGCCACAGGGCCTTTGGCTCCACTATGAGGCATGATTTTCTTTCTGGAGATCTCAGCCTTCATCACCAAAAGGCCCAGTGACCTGGTTTCCGGGCAGGCTCCCTGGTACTTACAGACCGCACTGTGTTCTAGGACTCAGGGCCCGTTCCTTCTGATATTGGTTCAGTCCCTTCTCCTCTGTGCTCCAGCTCCTGGCCCTAACCCTAACCCTAATGCTGGACAGGGTACAACCATCCCAGAAGGAGGCTCTGGCCTTCTTTGAATAAAAGTAATCCATTTATGGACCGAGTTGGACTTCATAAGGTGTCAATCTGTGCTATACTCTGGTGCTCCCTTCCACAGCTCTGGGTTGTCACCTGACTTTTCCACTCAAGCTCAGCTTTGTCAGCCAAACTAGTTTAATTATTCACAAATATTAAAAATCTAGTCAATCTATAGCAAAGCTCTATTCACTCATATATTTCAAATCTCTGCCCCCACCTAACCCCTTCTTGGCCTGGTTTGGTCTTGGAGGCTTCCAGTGGGGAAGGTCTCTCTTCTTTCTTCTGCTTCCTCTCTTACCCTGTCGCTCTTCTTTTGCCCTTTCAGGGTCTTGACTAGGGAAAGGGGCATCGGAGAAAAAGTGCACGGTCTGGAAGATTAGGTTACAGTCTGGAGTCAGGGCACTCAGGGCTTACCCCAAATGTGGGGTGCTTTTACAGATTCTTTGGAGACTCACCGCATCCCTAGGGATCTCCCATTTGTAGCGACTGGCTGCGGGCAATGCTTCCACTTCGTTTTCCCATGACGCTGTTGGCTTCTCCTTCGCCCTTCTTGCCTTCTCCTCAGTTGGCGCCATTCCTGGGGCCCATCTGGATGTAGGCATCGCCTCTCCCAGCCACAGCATTGCCTTCCATTTTTGAGTCAGGAGTCAGTCTCTGCACTCACCCTAATTCCAGGAGACACGAATCAAGCTCCCCTCCAGAGCTGTTTCCTTGAGGATGCCCTCCCTTGCCTCCTCTCTCACCCTCCACCCACCAATGGATTGCCTGGCAGTTTGATCACTCTAGAGAAATCCTTCCTGCCAGCCTCTTCATTTCCTGAGCTCCAAATCAGTTGGGCCAGCATCCTACCCATCACCACCTCCAGGCTAAGAAAAAGACAGGCTGTTTGCTAGAAGGTCCAAGCCTCACTCAGAGGGTGGGGTCTGAGCATCTATTGTTCTTAGCTTGCGGTGCCTCAGGCAACACTCAGAGACAGGGAGAGTCCTGTTTAACAACTGTTTAGACAAGCAAACGCCCACTAAGACTGTGTCACCTGCAATGCCAGCCTTCGCGTCCCAGTCTGAAGGGCTGGCGGGCAGCCTGAGCCTCTCCCAGGTGGAATTCCCGGGCCTCATCCCCAGTTGCTCTCTGCTTCCTGGGTGCACGTCAGCCTCCCTGAGGCACCTCACTATGGGAGAAGAGGCAAGGTGGGGCTGAAATGCTTCCAAATCATTGTAGCCCAACCTGCCCAGGCCAGAAAAGTCATCAAGGGCATCTCAGTTTGGGGAATGTGGAATCTGGAGGGCAAGAGGGACGGTAGTGCTCTTGTGTTCTGGAGTTTCTGGATTAGCTTTGGCTGAACCACTGGCCAGCCAGGGGACCTTGGCAACATCACTGTGCCCCTCAGGCCTCAGGGGCTTCACAAACAGAGCTGGGCCTCATGTCTAAGACTCCTCCAGCAACAGGGCAGACAGGAGTGGGAAATGCATCTTGTCACAGGATTCCTTCAGTGTGTCATGAGCCCAGAGGGTGCTGGTAACCAACATGTGCTGGACAGTTGTCTCTTAGCAGGTCCAATGGTACCACGGAGCCCCCGTTTGCTCTTTCCCCAGCATTCTCATGTTGCTATGGCCACCATCACAGACTCGGTGTCTGGCACCAGAATCTAGGCAGGACCCTGACTCCTCCCAGCTCACCATGACAGCAAGTCCTGCAAAGTCCCAAGGGTTCTGCCTCCAAAATTTGTCTTGAATCAGTTCATTCTCTATTTTGATTTGCTTAGAAAAGACCTGTGTCATCTCTTATCTGGATCCTTCTTCTTTCTGGAACCTTCCTTGATTGGTCTTCATCATCACATACTCTGCTAACTCCCTTACTATTGCTTCATTGTACCTCCTAGCGTGTGCTTATATATGTGTGGGGTTATTCAAATAGCATCTCTCTTTTTCCCCCAGACTGTAAACCCCCCAGGACTGGGTCTATTTTACTCAGAATTACTTCCCAGTGACTAACACAGAGCCTAGTACATAACAGATGCTCATTAAGTCTTTAATAAATAATGAGTAAAAGAACGAATGAATGGCCAGTCCTACAGTCTCCAGGCCATCTCCCTGATCTTCGACTCTGCTCACTCTAGATTCTTCAATTTTCTTACCAAATCTAGGCTCCAAAATCCTACAGGTAACAGGAAGACAGGAAACCTCATAGCCTGGCCCTTCAGAGTCCAGTTCCAGTTTACTCATTCACCAACCTCATCCCAAGAGAGCTAGGGCTCTTGTCCCAAGCCCTAGCGCAGGTTTTCTCAACCTCAGCACTATTGACATTTTGGCCAGATTATTTTTTGTTGTAGGGGCTGTCCTGTGCAGTGTAAAATGTTTAGCAGTGTTACCGGCCTCAACCCACTAGATGCCAGTAGTACCTGCAGCTGTTTATGCAAAATGTCTTTAAACAATGCCAATGTCCCCTGAGGAGCAACTGCCCTCAGCTAAGAATCATTACTCTAGCCATGAGACAGACTTCCCCCAAATATACTAAGCTCCCTGAAGTTCCAGGTCTTGATCAGTCCTACTCCCCCAGCCTGGGATAAGAAACTCCCAGATCCAACCCAGTGCCCCCTTTTTCTGTGCAACCTTTCCTCATTTCTCGGGGCAAAGACCAAGGATAATAATGTCGACCATTGTTATACTTGTGAGACTCTTAGGAAGACAGAAAATCTCAATTTCCAGGGAAGGCCTTGGCGGAAGGCACAAAGGCAACGCGTGTCAAATCCATAAACAAACATTCTGTATGACCATAGTAGGTGCCCATGGAAAGAAACAGAACATTTGCCTTCAGATAGCGGATGGATGATGTGTGAATGAGGGGTTTATCTTGTGAGGTGCGAGTAACCTTTCAAAACCACCCCCCTGCTGGCTGCGGCTTGGTGGGGTGAGATTTTCTCCGCATCGCACCGGGAAAGAGTTTGGGCAGAAGCACTCCTTTTCTCAAAAACACCCACTTGCAGGCGGAGACAGGTGGGAAGAAAGCACATAACAGAGGAGTCACAGTTAAGACAGTCAAGGGCCAGGCTTTGTCAATGGGATCACCTGTGAGCTTTTCTGGTTTCCCCAAAGTCTTAAGCCCGCTTTTAACATCTGGCAAAGACACCGGGAAAGTGCGGATAAAACGCCAGCCCTCTGTGCGCTCCCCCAGCACCTCCATCACCCTCTCCGGAGGCCTTCTCTGAAAGGTGTGCCTTCACTAAATTGTGTTTATTCAAATGATCTGCCTCAGAAGGATGCCAGGCCTAGCAGGAACCCTCTAGAGATTTGAACCTGCAGTTCACCGGAGCAGAAGTATTTCAAACCTGAAGCTTAGGTCACTGAGCCAGGCCCTGGGGGAGACTAAATGCAAATTTTTGTTCTTTAATTTAAATCTGGGCAGGAGGAAATGTGCCACACAAGAACTGTGTGGCCTGGGAATGCTGGAGCCCGCAGTGCTCCCAGGTCTCTTGCCCCTGGCTGCAGCAGGCGCCCTTGGCTGCTGGAGGGGAAAACACCCCACCCTGCTTCTTGCTGCTCCTGCACAGGGCTGGAGGATTTTCTTTCTTCAGCAGAGAATCTCTTTGCATTTAATGAGTGCCTACTGCGTGCATGGCACAAGAGTGATCTCATCTAATTCTGGCCACAGCATCAAGGAGGTATAATTTGGAGATTGGGGCTGAGGCTTTAATGAGGTCACACATCGGGCTGACACCACTGGGTTGTAATTATTCCATTTTAGTTTGGGTAAATCAGAATGCCATGGGCTGCAGAAACTAAAGTATCCTCGTGTTCTTTAGCGCCCTTTCTTGGGGCAAATGCCTGTGAATTAGAACCTAGGTGAGGCGCTCAGAGGGCCTGTCCCACCAGCGGACTGCGGGTTGTTAAACACCCAGGTCTGGGCCCTGGTACTGGCTTTCATGTGCGGATGCCAATGAGCAGCTCCAGACAGTCCCCGCCACAGCTTTCAAAGATCTATGTGCTGCTTGGTTGGTGCTTGAGGTAAATCTTGTCATTTTCATTTCTCAAAGCATTTGTATCAGGCACTGTGCGCATGGGGCCCGAGTTAGGCCCTGGCAGCCTTACCTGGGAACTTCCCCAACTGTCTCCAGCTGCAGATGGGGCCTGTGCTCACTTGCTGTGAGCCTCCGTCGGCTGGAGGGCGTCACCTGAGCCGATTCCTGCAGTCTGGCTTTCCAGGGTGGATGCTTTCATTCACCTGCTCCACTGAGGCACATGGTGGGAGCCCAGTCTGCACTGGGCGCTGGTGTGTTCCCATCAGTGAGCGACTGGAGCTGGCCAGAGTGGTCTCCAGCTGTCTTTCCTGGTGACTCAGTCCCACTGAAGGGCTGAACCCCCAGTGAGCCTGCAGGAGACCAGAGGACAGTGACCCCTGGGCTGCAGGGAAGAGAGAGGCCCAGGAGGCCTGCACTGCCTGGACAGTGGTCAGCTCAAGGGAAGGCCCGAGGAAGGCAGACACAGACTGTGGGCTGGTCTTGAGCCAGTCCATCTGACATTCGCGTTCCTTCGCTGGAGAAGCAGCGTGAGGGGCACGAAGAGATGATGTTGCCCAGAAGGCACATATTTCGTCTCCAGACAAGATGAGAGTATCATGGGTTGAATTGTGTGTCCCCGACTCCCTGTACCTCAGCACATGGTCTTCCTCAGAAACAGGGTCGTTCTTCCCTATGGGAAGAAGTCCCTGTCCCCACAGGGTCCCCCTCCAGCCTGCCCAGGGAAGCTGCTGCTGCTCTGGCCCCCTCCCGGCCTCTCAGGGAGAGACAGCGGGCCTAACTCAACCCAGTCCAGGCAGCGCCTCCAGCTGCTGCGCGTGGGTAGTGACGGTGTTTCAGTGTTGGAGCCTACACCAGCTCTGGGGAAGAAATCGTTCCCATTACTTCATTTCTCTTCTAACTACTCACCTTACTCCATGCCACTCACTGGGTTGTTCCCTGCCTTTCTCCCAGGAGCAGAGTATTTGCAGAGAAGGAGGGGAAGTCGGTTTGCTTCAGGCCACACAGAGGGGACCTCAGCATGGGCGTTTCTCTGCCCCGCGGTCCAATGATTGAAGACAAGGAGCCAATACTTAGCCAGTGCCTTCTGGGTCTGCTGGTGGGGTGACTGGACGCCATTATTACCTTGCCTTGCGGGACCCTTTCACAGGAAAACAAACCAGCTGATCAAATTGTCAAGTCGCCTGGCTTAGGCCTCATGCAGCACAGTGTGGAGTGAGAAATGAAAGAGATGGCGCAGGTCCCGTCCCCAGGAGACTTCCATCCTATTGGAGGGCTGAGGCTCTGTGGGCACACTGTTTTCGGGAAAAGGAGGATGAAAGAGCACCGAGAGTCATAAAGAAACCACTGGAGAAAATAAGAATTTTAAGCCAATTGGGCCCAGGGGGCGGTGATTCAGTTTGAGGAGGAGGAAGGAGAAGATGAGGTTATGTGGGAAACCCTCAACCTGGATTCTCAGACTCCTTAGGGATCCTGTCGCCCCAATTTTAAATGCCACAAACAGGGCTCCGAACGGGCTGGGCTGGGTACGTGGTTTGAATCGCTGAGTTAAGGGCACTTCCCAGACCTCACGTTTGGACTTCTTTCCAGAATTGGCTTTTTCTGATGGGAGCCCACTTTGTCTCTTAAATGACTACAGAACCTTCCGTCTGTTTGATCCACAGCCATGTTTAAAATGCACACACACACAGAAGCTACTTTGAATTTTCACTGTTTCTCGCCTAGGGAAAAAGAAAAGAAGTTCGCTCTCCAGAATCCAAGCCCTAAACTGTCTTTAGAATGGGCGGATACAGGCTTCCTTTGTGCAGTTTGCCAAGGATTTGGAATGCCATGTGTGGCTGCTCTTGTTCTGTTCCTTTCTGGTGAACAATGAGCCCTCCTTCAAGCCCAGGAATCCAGCTCATTTCCTGTATCTCCTATTTCACTCGACATGTGGTACCCGATTCCTGTAAGTAGCATGATGCAAGCCTAGTGGTCAGAGGAGGTGGCAGTGCAGGGAGGCCTAGGTGACTTCCATTAAATGACAGAACACATCCCATCCCACACCCAAGAGCATCCTCAGGTGGGAGTTCCTTTGTGAGCATCTTAGAGGATCAGCTCCAGCATGGGGTGGGTTAACAGTGGCAGAATTAATAGATGAAGAAACGTCTGTCATCAGTGTGATGCTCTGACTCCTCAGGGCACTGTCACTTGAGAAAATTGGAGACTGAACACAGAAGAAAGTCAAAGGACAGTCTGCATTTTAGGAGTTTTGGCAAGACTACTTGCTGGGGCCTTGATAAGCAGCCATGCTGGGTCACACTGTTCTGGTGACTGTCTTGTTTATTTTGGCTTCCCCAACATGGCAAAGCCTCGCAGGCAAAGAATATTGCCTCACTCAGCTAGGCTTCCCACCAAGGTGATTCCTGGCACAGCTGGGGTGTGTTCCATCTTAGGATAAGTGCCTTTAATCAATAAAGTAGGTACAGGTTAATTCAGTTTCTAATGCATGTTCTGGTTGACAGAGGCATCGTGGGATGAGTCCTGCAAGGTCTGGTCGCTTAAAACTTCAATCTAGATACATGAAGAAAGGGCTCTTCAACTTTCTTATTTCTTGCACAAGACCAGAACCCATCATCCAATAATTTAATTCAATCAACATGCATTAAGCACCTTGTATAGATTATAAATGAAGTTGTTTCCAGGAGAACCAAAAATAACCATGGCTTAAACTGTCTGTGCACAAGCCTCTGAGTTAGCTAGGAAGGTAGCCCCATGTAATCCAGTCTGGGCTGTTTCTTTCTTCTCTCCTGTAACTGGGAGCTATGCTCACATCTGCTTGGACCAACATGACTGGCCAGTACGTCTGCATTCCAGCCTCAGAGAAACAGAGCAGAGGAAGTGGAGGGAGCACTCCTTCCTTTTAAGGGCAAACCCCGGAAACTGCACATGACTTTGGGTGCACTTCCCTTTGGCCAGAACTTGAGCACAGAGCCAAAGCTAATACACAGGAGTCTAGAAAATGTCATCTTTATTCTAGGTGGACATGTATGCAATTAAAAAGCAGCCTTTCCACTACGGGAAGAGAGAGGCAGAGATGGGATGTGAGGGGACAGTTAGCAATCTGTCTTACACTCTGGATGTTCAAGATGCTAAGTAGGTGCTGAGTCAGGAGAAACCAGATGGGGTTCACTCACAGTAGATACATTTAATTTAAGGACCCTACAATCTAGGATATTTTATGAGAAAAGTGCAAGGCAGATTTTGAAATGAAGGATAGAGGGAAGAACATAGAGGAAAGAAGATCCCTGCTGGCATGGAACAGTTGGGATTCAGTGGGCTGGCAACTTTGGGCAGCAGGACTAGACTGGGCCACTAAGGTGGGAGGAACTGTGTGTTGGGAGCAGCAGAGTCAAGTGGCAGGAGTTCGGCAGGTGCGGATGGGCAGAGGGGTGAGTGCAAAGACAGTCAGCGGGTCAGCCTGGGGTGGGCCACTTGTGCTTTGCAGCCGTCTCTAGCTACAGAGATAAATGTTAGTTCTACAGATGCAAGCCTTTGGAGGAAAGGTAGAGGAATAAGTACTCTTGGACACCGAATTCTGATTTTCAATAGATGAGTCAAGGAGCGTCACTCACAGATGCACACCCACATTGCTTCTTCACCTACCCCCACCCTAACTCCCAAGCACACACTGTGTAGACATTATAATCTATTTAAAGAGACCAACCTGGGCCTTGAGGACTCATTTGTGGGGAAGTTTCACATCTGGAGATGTTTCAGATACATCTTGAGTTCTTTTGAACCAACCTGGAAACTTGATTAGATATTCCTTCTGGCTCACAATCCATCTTTATACATTTATTTTAAAATCCCTAGTTCAATTTAAAAAGTTGAACATACAAACCCCTGCCTGCTGTAGCTCAGTGGATTGAGCGTCGGCCTGTGAACCAAGTGTCGCTGGTTCGATTCCCAGTCAGGGCACATGACTAGGTTGCACATCAGGTCCCCAAAGATCCCCAGTTGGGGGCACGAGTGAGAGGCAACCACACAGTGGTTTCTCTCCCTCTCTTTCTCCTTTCCCCTCTCTCTAAAAATAAATAAATAAACAAACAAGTAAATAAATAAATTAAATTAAAAAATAAAACTTTTTAAAATTGAACATACATTTATATTTTGTTCAAAATCCAATAATAAGCCATGTGGTAAATATTTCCCTCCCACCTTTGACCCATATCTGTTGAGTTCCTACCTGTACCCTATACAGATAATCACGTAGGATGGATGAATGTTTACAGAGTTTTCTATCCCTGCTAAAATCTAGATCAGTTACCTCTTTTCCTGACTGAAGTCTCTTAACCATTGCTTTCCTCCCATTCCATCTGCTACCTCCCTCAAATCCGAGGTCTCCTGTTTCTTTATTGTGACTTTGCCAACATTCTTCTCACTTTCATTCTCAGCATTTCTCCAACACGTTAAGTACACACACGTTCACACTTCCACACAGCCCTGCCACCCCATCCAAAGACTACACTGCTTCCAGAGTCGTCTCCATCAAGCTCACATCTGACACGGTCTCTTGTAGCTAGAAAAGGCCGCAAAAGAAGGGATGGCCCACCCCAGGCTGACCCACAGACTGTCTTCATGCTCACCCCTCTGCCCATCCTCACCTGCTGAGCTCCTGCTGCTTGACTCCATGGCTCCCAACACGCCGCTCCTCCCACCTCAGCGTCTCAGCCTAGTGTTGCTGCCTAAGATTGCCTCCTCTCCTCTTGTACTACCTGTCTACCAAATTCAAATCAAAATTCCACTCTTTCATGCCAAGAGGGATTTCTTTTCCTTTGTTCTTTATGAGTCCTTTTCAAGTCTGTCTTGTACATTTCTTATAATGTATACTAGATTACAAATTGATTTATGGCAACATTGGCGAGATGTCTGATCTTGAGATAGGGTGATTTTTTTAACTAACAGAAAGAGTCCAGGGTCAGTTGATTTGGCTGAACTGAGGGCCTTTCCCTTCCAAACAGTTCTAATCTGAGGGAATTGAAGCTCTCAATTCTAGGATGTGCTGAAAGGCAGGAATGTCGGAGCTACCCAGTGCTGTGCTGGGACCAGGAATTACTGCCTCATGTGGGTCAATTGAATGAAGTTTCTCCTGACCTGATATTTGAAAAACAAGTTTTTATTATCCTTATCTACACTGCTTATGATTTTATTTACTTGTCTTATTTCTCCCAGTTTTCCTATGGAAGTCCACCTACCCATCATCCATCTACCCATCTCTCCTTCCACACATTCATACACCCACCCGTCCAAACAATAACTACTCCCTGGGCCTCCGTTAAGGCCCAGGCACTACTTTGGGAATTGTAGGGAACCAGGACTGCCCTCGAGGAGTTGTTGATCTAGCTGAGAAGACTAAAACACACCATCAGCCTTCCCTGGAGTTTTTTAGTTTTATGGTTGTAGGAGTTGCGTGTCCTCTTTGTCCTCCAGATTCCCTGGGGGTGTGCCTGACCCCAGGAGTCCTGTACTCTGAGCTGCAGCTCTGGCTGGGGATTCCTAGTGATTGGCCAGCACAGAGATCACCTGACACCAGGCAGGGACAGGCTCCACTGAGGCCTGTTGTCTGAAGGCCGGCCAAAGCCCCAGGGCTGTGGGGTGGGCGCCTCTCAGGGAGACCCGTGTGCATTATTCATGGCTTGTCATTTGCAGTCCGAGAGACAGGCTGCCCTCTGACATCTCCGAAGATGTTCGTGATTTATTAGAGGCATCGGAAGAAATATAAAACTAAATAGTAATATGATCCCAGGGGGGAAGGCTTGCTTCAATATTTTACATAACATTAGAACCTCAGCAAATAGTTTCCCTGAGATAAAAACTTTGGCAAACAGTCAACTGAAATGTTTGAGAAATGAAACCATTCATGTTTTGATGTCAGGAGACTTGAGTCTCATCCAGCCTTCTAAATATCAAATTCTCAAAAATCCCCCAGTACAAAGGAACAGGAAGTCTGAAATCAAACCCCACAGCTCCCGCAGCTCCAGGCACAGATCTAGAGACTGTGGCGGGTGATTTTAAACCCTTCCTCTTTGCCCCTTTCCCCATCTCATCAAAACAAGTGCTAATGCTTTAATTTACGGTTTTTATTTTTAGGGTCAGAAGGAGAGAAATATGAAGAATCTTCAGTATCTCTGTGGGATCATACTAGTATAATTGAGGAATCAGTTTTGTATTATTTTTATTATTTACAAATAACAGAAAACTCAACTAAAAGAGTCTTAAACCACTGAGCGGGGCTGGGTTTCCCTCCTGTAACAGGGAGCCTGGAATGGGGTGGTCTGGGCTTGGGACAGCTGTTGTGGGTGCTGTTGGTTCCTTTGTATCTTTAGTTCCCATCATCCTTAGCACATGGCTCGGTGCTTCCTGTTTGTGAGGCTGCTTCCAGGCAGGAACAAGGGAGAAAGCCAAAAGTTGTCTCTTTGAGAGGCTTCATCTTTTTATTTGGAAAGAAAAGTTCTTCCCTGCGGCTTCCATGTCATTCTCCTTGGCCAGAAGATGGCTATTCCTGGCTGGAAGGTGGCTGGGGAAGTGGGGTGTTTCGCTTGCAACCTCTATGTTAGAGAAAGGGGAGGAAAAGGTGCCGCAACTGGGTACCAAGTGAGCCATTCCACAGCACCTGCCGCCCCACTCAAGACACCATCCTGGAATCTCTGAAGAGCAAGAATGCAGACATACACGCCATTTTTAATAAGCCAGTAAGTCAAATCCAAAGATTAATAGCTGACCCAAGAGCAGCGATGCTCTGCATACAATGGTATTTCAATAGGAATTTTCATAATGTTTGATTAAGAAGCATATTTCATAATGTTCCAGTTCAGCTCAGAGCTAGAGAGCGAAGAAGATGGTGGAAAAGGTGAACGAGCAGCAACTCTTCTTTTTCCTGAGAAAATGGAGCTGCTTCTGACGTGAGCTGCTCCTGCGGTAACCCCTGGGCTGCAAGAGAAACAGAGAAGCCACCTCAGGGTGAGGGTTGGCATAAGCCCTTAGAAAAAGGTCTAAAACAGACTGCCATAAAAGTTAATTTCCATGCAAATGCCCCGTGGGAGCTGTACATGTGCTCACGGTGGCCTGTGCCATGGAGATAGAATGACCAATCCGAGTGCCAAGGCATTTGCTGCCCTGCTCTGAGGCTTCCAGCAACAGGTGCCACGCTGTCTTCCCTGCTGCCTGGTCTCAACTGCGTGTTGGATCTACCTGATCGTGTGGCCGGGCGGCAGAGCCTCTGTCTGGGATTAGGTGGTTAGTTCGTCACATCCAGGGAACAAGTGGTTAAAATAAGAGTTTCCTCTGTCCCGTGGGACCCATTCTGCTCTGCGCTCATGTTCCCTCCCTTCCACGTGCCCAGTGGGATGAGGATGAAGCCAGGAGGAATTCCTGAGCATCATTCCTATGTCCCCAAAGCCTATGCTATCAGTTGCTTCCTTTACTTGGATTGGGTTTGCTGAATTAAAATAATGAAATTCTGGGAAATGGTGTCGGATAGGCAACCAGAGAGAGAAGAGAGAATGCTCAGGCAGCACGAGCCCCATCACCCGACTGAGGAAGATAGACTTCAGGACGTGGGGCATGGGGCTAGGTTGGAGATGAAGAGCTGAATCTAAATAACTGGCATCCTGTTCTCCACCCATGTCATGAAGTCCTGGGAACGGTGACTCCTAGACCAGAGGTTCTTTATGCAAACCAGCATCTCAGCTTTCATTTCAGTTGTGTTGGGCAGCCTGGCTCTGAGGGGGTAGATGAAGAATAAGGGCAGATGATCCAACTTGCACAATAATCATGTGATGTAAGAAAAATCGATTGAGGAAACTGAGGCTCGGAGAAGTGATGCACCGTCCACCACCACACAGCCTGCTGGTGAGGGGCGGGTCAGCTTTTGGTCCCCACCTGTCTGATGCTAAATCCTACAGGCTCTTCCCTGAACAGCCTTTCAGAGTTTCCATCCTACTGGCTAGTTAGGAAAACCCTATACTTAGAAGTCCCTTAGCCCAGCCAGGTAAGATGTCTCTAAGCAACATTTGGAGGGAGGGATGGGACAGAAGTGGCCCTTGCTTCTCAGAGCAAAACCACCAAGCTGGCAGCCCCTCCAGTGGCAGACGATTTATACTGACCAAATGGCTGCAGAGTTCAGCACAAGTCACTTTCTTAGTTCCATCTGGAAGCTCTTCAGTGGCATAATTTCATTCCAGCCAAATGTAATTAAGAATTTGATTTGATTAAAAAACAAATCGAAGGAGAGAAATAAGGTTTTCTCCTCATTCCCTCCCTTTCTTCACTCATTAACATGTTATGTGCATGTGACCAGTGACCAGTTCAAGGGAGGGACCCCTCCCCCTGTCTCTTGGCCACCCTCCCTAAAAGACCTATGGCTAATAGGAAGGTGAAAGGGAAGATGAGGGATTCCATTTCCAGGGAATTTGGCAAATAAAAGCTAAGGACTAAACACATTCTAATTTGGCTTCAAGACACCAGCAGAACACACAGCAGCTGCACCCCCTCTGCGGGAACGAGATGTCCACTTAATTAACGCTGGGCCGGGCGGCACTGTGTCCCAGGGAGAGAGGCTCTGCAACACTGGGTGCTGACCGAGCTGGGGCTGCTGCCAAGAGAAACTGGTCAGCAGGGAGCACCAGCTGGCCTCTCCAGGAGGATGGAGCTCCAAAGCCAATTTGGGTGAAAAAAAAAAAGAAAGAAAAAAAAAGTAGGGTGAGAGGAAAGGATTTGTGATATTGTATTATTGGCCATGACCCAAATAATCTACCTCTGACCTACTCCGGCTGTCTCAGATGGTCTAATGAGAATTGCGTGGTGAGCTTTTGTCAAGGGCAATTCAAGTGAGAACAGGGAGGTCAAACACTGTGTGGGCAGCTCTGGTCAGATTCCTGCCCACACACACCCTCTCACCAGCACCCCTGTTTGTGGGAGTGCTCTTTGCGCTCTTTTTTTTTTTTTTAACTTTTCTGAATGTTCCTCTTACTCCCTCTTTGAAGAAGCCCCACATGAGTACATAGGTAAACTGAGATAAACAGAAGCTGGAAACTATTTTCAGTGTTCCTCTCTTGTCAAATGAAGGCAAAAGTTACTGAAGAGAACCGAACTTACAAGGAAAGTTCAGAACTCAAGACTGTCATAGGATAGGACCCTAGGGCTAATGTGGCTTTAGCTGCTCACAGTGCCAGCTGGGGCTCAGGCTCTTTCTGTCTTTCCACTGCATCATCCCTCATGTTTGTTGACTCATGGATGCAAGAGGGCTGCTGCAGGTTCAAACATTACGTCTACACTTAATGCAAAAAGAAGTGTGGAGAGGTGACATGGTCCTGTCCATATCATCTTATCAGGAAAGCATAAGCCTTCCCAGAAGACTCCTTATATTGCATTGGCTAAATGGTCATATGGCCAACCCTGGTTCCAAAGGAGACTGGGAAAGTAGGTATTTATCTGGGAACCTTGCTGACCTGATAAAAATTGGAGTTTCACTTATAGGAAAGGCAGGAGGAATGGGCAGTGGGTAGTCAATGACCAGTGTCTTCTGTAGGCGCTTACATTACTGAGTAGCAGCAGAGTCTAGTAAGGAAAATAAAAACCACTTCAGGTGTGCCAAATGGGACTTCAGCACAGGGATTTGGTTGTTGGACAAGAACTGTCAGAAGGACCAAGAGAGAAAAAAAGAAGAAAATAAGGTTAACCAGGCACTAGGAATTGTAGGAAGTAATTACCAACCTTAGGTTGTAGCTGCAAAAAGGAATATGATGTTACCCCCAGCTCAGGATTGCTGGACTTCTGGTGTATCTGCTGCTGCTGCCACCTTGCAGGAAGCCAGAAGCCTGTGGCCTTATTGACACTGCAGTAGCCTGGGAACCAGAGCACCACCACCTTGGCAGCGCTGCTGCAGGGCCAGAGCCCATAAGCACTGAGCTGCCAGAGTTGCTGCCACTATTGCCCAGGAACCCAGGAATGAGTGCCTCTTTGCCGCTACTGTTACTGCACCGATGACGCCAGTAACAAAAGAGCAGTTACCTTCCCCTTCCCTCCTTCCAGTCTCCTCCTGTTGGCAGAACCTGACTGGAAGCCAGCTGGTATGGCAGTTAACCTAAGAAGTATTTGCAGGCCTCCAGCCCCCTGTGATATAAAGGGGAACGCATATGGCCAGAATATCGTGAGACAAATAAGAACAGGGGCTTTTCCCTGCCGCAGTGGTGTGGAGAGGTGGTGGATGAGGCCATCAGTTTTGTGAGGCAGCATGGGTGTGCACTCTCCTCTGTCTGCAGTGACTGGCTGAGGATATGGAGGGGCAGGTGACGAGACTAACCTAACCTCAATCTCTAATATAGTGGGAAATCCAGAAATAAATCTATTTATTTCCAAAGAACTAGCTTCTAGATCAAAAGTTTCCTTCATTTAGTTCTGCTCTAGATGACCATGAAATTACACTTGAATGGGTCTTTAAAATGTCTTCTATGGACACTGTCTCATGTTTGATGTCATTTGAGAGTACAGAGAAAGAGAAGGGCCTCTCCTAAAGATAATTCAGGCCAAAGGCTCTGTGTCAGTGAATAAACTCTGTTGAAGAATAGTCCTACAATTCTCTAGCAATGGGTTTGATAAGGCCATTGGAGCAGAAATTATAGTAAGCTGGCTATGGTCACATTTTCACTCTAATGTCAGTGATGACTGTCTGCTTGAATGTAGGACTCCGTGGTTCACCATGACAGTGAATAGTTCTCCCTAGGAGGGATGTGCACAGATTCTAGCTGGAGACACATCAACTTTGGAAATAGTTCTGCAAGCATGAGTAGACAGAGGAACTTGTAGTCCCATGTCCAGCTATATTTAGGTACTGGGAAACCCAGGGATATAAGGATGAGTGTAGGCAAATAGGTCAGGAACTTCAGAGGAGCAACCCCAAGGGTTCCTCTCTCTGATCTCAGCCTTTCTTAAAAGCTGAGCTGGACAATCTGAAAGGCAGACACAGAGCCAAAGCAGAAAATTGCTATGGGCTGGAACCAGGGCTCAGAGCTCCTGTTTGACACAAGACAGGAAGGGCAGGGGAGGAACTCATAATATTAACACTGACCCTTAACTTTTGTGGAGCACCTTGTGGTTTGCAGTGTGCTTTTCTATATTCTTAACAGTTAATCTCACATAGTTGTCATTCATCTTCAGGCAGGTGTTACAATAGTCTACTGATGCATCACAAACTCCGCCAAACTTAATGCCTATACCTCTAGAATGGCACATTCACAGGGCTGGCAGTCAATGCTGACCGTTGACTGGGTCCAAGTTTGGTTGCCGAGATGTCTACAGGTGGCCTCTGCATGTGGTTTGCGCTTCTCAGAACATGGCAGCTAGGTCCCAAGACAGAGCATCCCAAAAGAAAGATCTTCAAGAGATCATGGAGGAAGGCCAAGACTCCATGTGATCCAGCCTCCACAGATAGTGTCACTTCCTTTGCATTCTATTGGTCACGTGGGTCACTGAGGCTGACTCAGACTCGAGGGGAGAGAAATTAGACTGCATCTCTCAGTGGGAGAAGTAGCAGAGAATTTGGGGCTATCTTTAATCTACTAGAGCAGGTATTATGAATCTCGTTTGACATTTTTTACACAAAATTAACTTGCTTGTAGTGATCTAATGAGTAAATGCCAGAACTGAGTTGAATTAAAACATAGGTTTGCTGACTCTAAATCTAATATGCTTATAAAAATTATGTATGTATGTGTGTATATATATATTTAAGACCATTCTTTAAGCAAAACACCTAATGACTTAATGGTCATTTGGAAAGTGTAAAGCTCTCTGGATGAACTGATGCCTCTCCTGGCTATCTTTCTTTTGTTGCAATGATTTCCCATGACCCTACTCAAGGCAAAGCGATCCTTTTATGCAAACCAGAGGTCAGCCATTCTATGTCCCAGGTACAAAAGGTGGGCAGCTCTTCCTCAAATCCTGAGAGTTAGAGCTGAGGCCTCCCAGGATCCTGAGAGCCGTCTACCCGATTTGGCTCCTAGAGCCTGCGCCTTAAATACCAGACCTGGAGGCGGCCTTCGAGGCCTCTACATCTTATTGAGCAGGAAACAAAGCTGGGAGACCTGGAGGGAGTCACCTCGGGGTCCACAGCTCAGTCAGAGATGAGACCAGGTCTGGGGTGTGATTCCCAGCTACAACCTCCCTGACTGCCCTGTTGAAGAGCACAGCAGTGAGGCTTCTGAGCTTCAGGGCAGCCTTTCTGTCTCCACTTCTCCACTTCTCCTTGGACATTCCAGCTACAGTCCCAGCTGCGGGAAGTAGCAGAGAGAAGGTCAAGGGCATGAAAGAGGGCAAGCGTTTCCGATGAGGGTAGATGGCAGCTTAATATTTATAAAAAGTTTTGCACTATGTTATTTCCCTGACTCTGCAGATAGTATTTGTGCTGCGGTCTTCAGGGGCTCTCTCTTCTGTGCTCTTCAAAGATCAGCCCTTCTGATGCATGTGCTTGCCACCCTTCATCCCCACTCATTTTATTCATGCATGTGTGTATCTGATTCACTCAGAGTGAGTATGATAGGTGCCTTTGGAGAATGTTTTTCTTTGTATTCAATAGTTTTATGGGTGTATTGTTTTTGCTTCTGCATTAAACTAGTTTACTAAATTGCTTCTGGAAAATAAAACCACAACTTTTGTCTGTTTCAAAGTTCCTTTAAACAACAGAAAAGGGGAATATTTAGTCTCTTTCTAGGATGGCAGCTCAGCAAATTACAGAAGAATGGTTTGCTGTGGTTTTGGGGTTTGCTCTTCAAGTCCCTGGTGGAGGCACAGATGTTAGAACACAGTGGGAGTAGGGGTCCCTGAACGTGGAAGGCGGGAGGAGGTTTTTGAATGAGGAGAGGCAGGTGGCTTGCTCGGGGGAGAGCAGAGGAGGAGGCACTCAGAGAAACACACAAAAGGAGCAGAATTCTGCAACTGCCCCTAATAACACATGGGCTTTGAGGTCATAGGGCAGGGGGAACATTAAAAAAAAGATTTATGCTTGTAATGATTGCTATTTGAAACTTAAAATGGTCTGGGGCTATGTTATTATTTATTTATTGCCTCATATTTTTCCAGGAAGAGTTTGGAAGCTCTTTAGCTGCTCATCACCTGCTGAAACACCAATGCCTGGTTCCACTCTGAGGTCCTAATGCCATTGGTCTGGGGTATGGCCTGGACATCAGGATTTTTAAAAGGCCCTCCAGTGGTTCTAAAGTGCAGCCAAGTTGAAAGCCACTGACTTAAGTGATGCATAGAAATAGAGCCAGTGTGAAGGGCAAAAGAGATGGGCACTGAATAGATGAGGAAATTAGGGTAGCGGGGAAATGTGGGTACGAGAAAGAAGTGGGAGCCAGCAGTGAGGCGCTACCGTTTGGATTTCAGGTCCACATGGTGAAAGCGAACAGGTGTCTCCAGAGAAACTCCACAATTCCCAGTCCAGCGGCTACTGAGAAATTTCTCTGGTGATTCACCACGAACAGTGCTTTCTGCGCAGTTTAGCAAAGACCTTCAAAGCCAGAAGCCCACAATCTTCGGCTCTGAAAGAAGGGCTGCTTCCCTAGGTGCCTAATTGACTGAGTTTTAAATCCTTGCACACAACGGACCCATTCAGAATGCACAGCGAGATGCGCTGAACTCAAGAGATGTTGACTAGACTGCGTAGCACCCGGGAAAGAAGGTCTTGGGTAACGATCTGGACACCAGCAACCGCAGCCTTCCTCATCAAGTTCCCGGCTGGGACAGCCATCCTCAAGCTTCGAAGGCAGAGCCTGGTGGGGTGACAAAGAGCTAAACTTTTTATTTTGGATTGTGGATCTGCCACTGTGTGACTCTGCCCCTATGCTTCACATCATCCCGTCTCAGTTCTCTCATCTCTAAAATGGGCATAATCATGGCAATTGTGATGCTATTATGATGTTTAAGGGAGTTAGTGTAAATAAGTTAGAATAGTGTCAGCCATGTAGTAAATGCTTAAAATGTTACTTATGAATTTTGTCTTCTCAACTCATGTAACGAGGCCAAATTCAGGTTTTCTCATATCAAGTTTTCTCAAAACACAGACTGATTAAAATGAAATTTCCATTTCATACTGTCCTAGGTGAACTCTTTCGGTTTATTCAGTTGGTCTGGGGTGGGACTCGGGTACTGGTTTGCCTGGAAACCTCCCTGATGACTCTGACCTGCAGCCCGGGTTGAGAAACAGTCTGATTGTGTTTTACCTGCTTTCGTGGGGGCTTCCCAGGCCCTTCCTTCAGCGACCCAGTCTTCAGGCTGGCTTTCATACTTCTTGCGATTCTTGTTAAGAGCAAAACATGGACTGTTACTTCTATTTAATTATTTTTATTTTTCTAATTACTGCCTTTCCTGATTTTAAGACCCCGTGTTCATTTTATTCCACCCAGAGGTAAATAATGCAAACCTTATATTACCTTTTCACCCAGCTTTTTGTGTACAGACCATGTGTTTATAAACATAAGCTTTAGACTTGCAAAATTAGTTTTGAAACCTGCCTCTTTGGCTTAACTCTATGTCATAAGCACAGTCTCAAATGCCAGCAATTTTTGAAAGTGTAAGGATTTTTGTCTCATCATTATTCTGATGGATCTCACGGTATTTCCCACATTCTCAGCTGTATGGGCTCCCAAGGGCTCCCAGGACTAAATGGCACAGCCTGGTGGGCTTTGGACAACAGAAATCCATTTTCTCACAGACCTAGTGCCTAGAAGTCCAAAATCAAGGTGTAGGCATGGTCAGTTCCATCTGAGGGAGGAGCTGTCCTCCCAGCTTCTGGAAGTGGCCCCCAGTCTTTAATGTCCCTTGACTTGGAGATGCATCATTCTAATATCTGTCACCATCTTCTCTCTCTGTCCTTGAATGTCTCTATGTCCAAATTTCCCTCTTCTTATAAGGTCCACCCCAGTCCAGCATGGCCTTGTCCCCACTTGATTGCATCTGCAAAGAGCTAGTTCTAAATAAGGTCACATTTGCAGGTACCAGGGGTTAGGACTTGAACATACTGTTTGGGAGGACACAATTCAACCAAGTATATTAGCCACATGTTCTTTCCATCTACCTCTTTAAGGGACCGGCCAAGGTTTTGCGCGTCTTGCCACTCCTAGGTCTCAGCTCCATAGTCTCCCATTTTGCCGTGCATTCAGACAGGTGCTGAGAAAGCCAGGCCAGGCATAAAAATGGGGCAAAAGGGTCAGTTTCTGTCCTTTCCAGACGCCCACCTTCCCTGGAGCAAGCAGGACATCCACGTCAGGAAAGTCCGGGAGGGGCCAGCTGAGAGGTAGGGAGGGAAGCACAGGTGGCAGCAGGAGCAGGGCTGCGGGCCTCCTGCAGCTGCTGGGCCACCTGGCCAGGCAGCTGTCATCCCCATCAGGGAGCTATGTGAGGGGATGCGGGCCTGGCTTATCACAGCCTCTCAGAGAGTCACAGGAGCCCAAGTGCCTGGTCAAATCTGTCAGTTCTGTTGAGCAACTGTTTTGGGGGGTGGAGGAGTGGGGTTGGGGTGTGGAAGCACCAAACTGGTTGTTTATAGAGACTGCTCAGTTTAGGCAAGAACTGACCCGAGTGCACCCACAGTTACTGATTCGGCTGGGATGGTCTGGTCCAGGGATGGGCTTGCTGCAGCCTGCTGGCCAAGTACTGTCCACTGCCTGCTTCGTACAGGGAGCTAAGGATGGTCTTTCTCAATGAACTTCTGCAATTGACTTGAGAGTAGGAAACACTAACTTGGAACCCCATGTAAACGAAATGTTAACCTTTCCAAAATAAATTTTATTTTTCTCATTATTAGTTCTGTATTATAAATAAATATTAACAGTTATTATCTATTTTGAATTTCATCAATAAAAAGTTTTTGGAACTTTTTTCTCTCTTGTTATGGACGTACCTATGTTACATAGCCTCGATTTTACCTCTAGGCCTGTAAAATCTAAAGTCTTTATTATCTAGTCCTTAACAGAAAATGTTTGCCAATCCTTGGTCTAGTCAGATTGTCTAAAACATCAGCAAACATCAGAAAAACTTGCAGGATTTTTAAAAATACAGATTTGTAGGCCCCAACCCTGGATTTTCTGATTCAGTAAGTTGGAGGTAGGGATGAACAATGTGCATTTCTAACAAGTTCCCAAATACTGCTGGTGCTGCTGGTCTGGGAGCTACCCTTTGAGAACCATTGGTCTAATTAACAATCAATTGACGAACATTTATCTAGGAGGTAACATCCCATAGTGCTTCTAAGAATAGGTACTAGAATCAGAGCTGAGTCATTGCCAAATTCTAACACTAACTCTGTGATCTTAGGTATGTTGTTTATGTATCCTGGGCCTTCATTTCCCCATTCATAAAGTGGAGATAATCAAAGTACCTACCTCACAATTGTTGTGAAGGTTTAAATGAAGTCAAGCTTATAAACTGTCAGCACACATTAGCTATTTTTTTTAACTCCCTGTCTCCAGACAATTTATAATTTGGAGATGTGGAAACGAGACTACTTTTAATGAGCAGGACTGAGTGGTAAGGGCTGTAAACAGGAAGATCAGAGGAACAATCCAGGAGGACTTCCTGTAAGAAGTGAGGTATGAACTGGGCATTTAAGAGGGATAGAAAGGTAAATGGACAATCTATGGGGGCTTTGAGAATAAAATTGGTATGCTTTTTGGAGAGAAAGGAATTCAGACTGCCCAGTGGGTAGGAAGAGCTGCCAAGCAGCAACCAGAGGCAGGGGAATTGTGCCAATTCCAGGAGTCCAGTGAGAATGTCACAGTAGAGATGCAGTGTGTGTGGGCTAGGGCCTTGGAGTCTTAGAAACTGCTCTTGGGATTCCATTAAAATGTGGGAGCTTCAGGGAGTTGACATTCTATTTCTCAAACCCCAACTCTACTTCTTGGGGCTGCTTAGTGGGCGGGCCTCATCCTTCTGTCTCAGCTCTGTTTGCCCCACAAGCATTCTTGTCATTTGGTAAGAACTGCTGCCTGGCAGAGAAGCCTTGGGAAGCTTTGCTCTGTCTTCTAAGAAACAGGAAATCATTATTTAGCCAAAGCAAACAAACTCACAAACTGCACGGTTCACGTTCAGTCCAAATGCAGTCCCAGGAGGTGCGCGTGTGGGCTGAGGACATGGGGACTCGAGCTCAGAACCCTTTCCCCACCCCCTCTCCCCTGGCCAAATAAACAGCTGCCATAATCTCATAGCCATGACATGCAGGATGCCTGAGGTAAGTCACCCTCACACAATGTACAGACGCTGAGCCGGGTTTTCCTCCCCAGACAGCAGCCATTGCCATGGGGGCTCTTCCCATGTCATCAACCAAACCGTTTCCATGATTCCTGGAATTGGAGGCTAATTAACCTTTCACATGCCCTGTTCTTTCCTCCACCAGGAGGGCAGACAGGGATGAGCATTTATTGGGAGCCCAACGTGTGCCTGTGCTTGCACAGTCTTGCCTGGACTCTTTCACTAAAATCTTGTGACAGCCTTGTCCATTGGGCACTGTTGTCTGCATTTACAGGTGGGAAAAGAACGAGGCTCTGAAAGTACATATAGTCACTTTTCCCACATCACTGAGTGCAGCTACCATTGGAAACCATGTCACGCAGATTCTCCATATACTCAAAGCCACTTTTAGAGTCCCTGCTAATGCCCTCTCTCCCTCCCTGAACTCTTTTCAAAAGTTTTGTCTTGATTCTTCCAGAATGAGATGTATAGCTTTTCTGCGGCGCACACAGTACATGAGGCTAATGGATAGCCCTGCCCTCTTAGGTGTGGCTTGTAGGAGAGGACTGGCAGCTCCCTGAAGAACAGAAAGGACACTGAAGAGGGCACAGACAGTAAGCTAACAGGGTTCACGATTGCCCTGATTCAGGCTGCACATGATGCAGTGTGTGGGGGGACAGAGGAGACTACGCGAAGACATCTCTGATCTCCTGTTGCATGGAGGAGGTTTGTACCCAACCTGGGCTTGTGTCAACTGTGTGTTCAAAGCATGATATTCTAAACCAGATTGCTCAGTGGCCACTGGAGCCAGAATGCTCAGGTTCTAGTCTCGGCTTTACTACTTACTAGCCGTGTGCCCTTTTAGGGCCTCAGTTGCTTCATCTGTGAAATGAGGATAATAAAAGTTCCAATGTTACAGGGCATGAAGTGCTTCCCAGAGTGCCTGGCCCATCTGGCCCTGGGACTCGGGAGCTGCTGGGGTACAGGCAGAGGGTAGCCTCTCTAGTCAGCTTGGGGACAGCTCCTCCAGCTGCAGGCCCCAAACCCAGCTCATGACCCAAACAGATTAACAGGATGTGAACTTGGTAAGACCGAATCTTTCTTCCTGACAGACATTTGGACTATTGTAGTAAAACCTCTCAGGCCAAACCCTTGAAATATTTAAGTATTTTTTTCCAATCACTCAATTAATTATTAATAAGCCATAATCTTCAACATTCTATCAGTTTCTTCATCCAGGCTTTAAGAAGGAAAGCAGAAACCACAGCCAAGACTGGAAAAAAGGTCTCTTTTGTACACGTTTTCTCAGCTTTTACAACCAGGCCCTCCCCAGGCAGCTTCCCCATCTTCTCTGTGCTTGCTTCATGGGCCCAGTGACAAGTGGCTCTTGAAGGACCTTTTTGTGCTGAGGGCTGGCTGAGGACTTCAGATGTCCTCTGCTGCAGTAAGGGCCTAGCAATGAGTGGCCCTCCCGGAACCCACAGCTCTGCCTCAGGGAAGGACCTCGGCGACATCACTTCTTTCCTTCTACCTAAAGAGCTCTTAGGTTACAAACACCTGTAATTATACAGCCAGCTGGGTCTTCATTATGCCCATCACTGGTCAGTCACAATAATAATACTGATGACAGCTATTAGTTTTGAGTACTCACTACATCCCAAGCATGGTGCTAAGTACCTAAAAGTATCAATAAGGTCTTTCTTTAGCAAGTGGTGGGGAGCCCAGCTATAGCAGACACTGATGACACCTGTGTGTGTCCTCTCAGCCTATCATTTTAATGAACTCTGACACAGCTGCCAGCTGCCAGCTCCTGTAACTTGTCTGATGGCCTCTTCTGGAAGCAGAGGTCCACTCTGTGCTCGAGTCAGGCCAGCAGTGCCAGGGAGGTAATGCCCTTTGCTGCTATCCCAGAGCAGCTCTCAGACAGTGACAAAGGGGATCCGGTGGATAAATGTACCCCATTCCCTTGCCCTCGCTGGGATAATCCTGAGGAGGTGTGTGTTGCACTGTTGCCCAGAGTTTCTCCATGGGATTCCGCCCCCGCTGTCCACAGTGAAACTTGCTAGGTAATGTCCCCTGTACTGGCTTTCACCCCTTCCCTGCTTCTCTCCCCCACTGCCCTTCCCATGTTTCCTGCAATCATCTTTCACATAAATGACTTGCAGGTGAGTCTTTGTCTTAGGGTCTGCTTCTGGAGAAAATAAAGCAAGGAGGAAAGGAATGTGTTATCTCATGTGACTGGAAGTCTGTCTTCAAGACTGGCTTCATTCAGGGTTCAAATGATGTCCATCCCCCAACTCTGCTCTTGAATCTGTCTCTAGGGATGGGGTCCAGGTACCTGTTTTTTAACTAGCCCTTCAGGTGTTCCTGATGCTTGCTAATGATGGGAAAGACTGAGTGCCTGATTGCTGTGGACCCCCACATTTACCTGCCTACTTCCAGCTGTTCCCCCATTTTTCTAGCTGTGCTCAGGCTCACATCGTCACAGTACCCCAGCCAGGGTAGGAGGGAGGTCAATTCCTTGATAACTTAAAACCATGGAGAGAATTGAGTTTGGCTAGTCCCAACTGCCCACACTTGAGCCATGTGCCATCCTTGAAGTAATATTGGTGGCCAAAGTAGGTGGTGTGTGCGGATCCCCATCCTGAGTCAGGTGTTCTGCACTGGAAGCTCCCAGACTGAGAGCAAGAGTGGGAAGCATTCCTCACAGAGATGAGAGACCCAGCACTGAGTGGGGGTGGCGAGTGGATGCTGGTTGCTGTCACAATGAGAGCCGCCAATCTTCATGTGTTGCAAGGTTTTCTTCCGAGTTACAGGGAGGATGTGGAGGCTCAGAGCAATTCATCTAAAGTTACCCAGCTGGAAAGGGGCAGAGTGACCTGGGCACTTTGAGTTAGCTGTTTCCAATCCTATTGGCCGATACTGACTTGAATGTATGTTTACTTAAAACATATGAACTTACTTTCATTCGCCACTCTTTTGATTGAGGGCCAGCACCTTGTTTTCAGGTGTGGGCTTTGCTGATTCCAGATTTTCCTCATCTTCCTCAAGTAGACCGTTTCCAAGATGCCTTGTCTTTGATTCTAACTTCAGCGTCTTTAGAGGGAGAGCTTAAAATGCTTGGTAAGCAGTCTGATGATGGCATTTCTTCAGATTTTCACACACCCCTTCTTGATCTTTTACATGTGTTTCCTGCATGGCTAATTTGACAGTAATCTTTTTTTGGGAACTTGCCTTCATTGAGCTTTTGCAAAGCAATCAACTTAATTTTCACAGAAACAAAAGTTCTCTTCCGTTTTGCATTTTGCCAGTTTACAGGCTAGTTAATTAAACGACTTGATCACAGTGACACACACAGCTGGCACCCGTAGGCTTGGGAGCACATGTAGCTGACTCTTGGTTGGCACACGGCTCAACTGGAAGAAGAAAGAACAGCGTTCTCAACAGGCTCAGCCTGCTGTGGGCAGAGGAGGAAGGTTTTACAGAGAGGATGGAGCGTTGGCCATTCGGGCCAGCTGGTTGGGAAAAGCTGCTTGAGAGCACATGTCTAAGTGCCTAGGACCCTGTAGAAAGTGTTCATGCTGTAGGCATGACGAGATCAGCTGTAGAACATTCCTTCTGTGGCAGCAGTTTCCTGCCTAGTGGTCTGAGGTTGTGCAGGAGCTGACAGAACCACATGTTTCCATCATCCTTCAGGACATGGAAAGGACTTGTTCTAAATGTGATGAATAACTTCCATGTGAGGCAAGAACTCAGGGCGGGGACGTCAGGATCACCTGTGACCTATGACCCTCTTAGGAGGTCTCGGAGTGGGTATTCATTTGACGTCCAGTTATGTATACTGGTGGATAAAGGGCTTTTTTTTTAAGGGCCATGGCTGACTGTGTATGTGTTTGTGCAAATTAGAAAAAGGTACTTTCTTTGGATAGAAGAATTAGAGAAGGGGGCCCTCTCTGGACACATGAGCCCCCTTTTCCTGGCCAACACAGCCCCCTGGCAGAGCACATGGCTTGGCAAGTGGAGCGCGAACTCAGTTGGCACACCCCTCCTCCCTGCATCCAGACGCCTTTGGACAGGGCACAACTGTGCAACAGCCTGGGGCAGCCTTTGGAGTGTATTAATCTCTCCGGTTCCCACAGCTCTAGGCCGCGAGACAGTGTGGCATTAAGGCAGTGAGTGCTCTTCAATGTGAGGGGCATGCGCCAGTGAGGCAGCAGCATCCCCGAGAACTTGCTCAAAATGCAAACTCATTGGCTATGCCACAGACCTGCTGAGTCTGGGGATGGGGTCCAGGCACCTGTTTTTAACCAGCCCTCCAGGTGTTTCTGATGCTTGCTAACGATGGGAAAGACTGAGTCCCCGACTGCTGAGGACCTCCACACCCACCTGCCTACTTCCAGCTGTTGGGCACAGCTGGGCCTTCCCTCTGCAGCTGCAGACTTCAGTCCATCCAAGCTGGCTTCCCCTGGCGGCTGTGAGCTCCCACTTGTGTGAGACAGGGCTTGTGAGTATCACCCCTGGACCTGCTTTAACAAACACACCCCTGCATTTCTCAAGACATTTTATTTCGTGGGAATGAGCAAAACTATTCACTTCCTGGAGCACAGGAGTTCTGCCAAGTCCCCGGCGGAGCTGGGCCTCTCAGTCCAGGGGATTGAATGCCCCTCAGAATTGGGTCGAGAGGAGGTGAAAGCTGCAGAGGGAGGGTTTTTTGGGGGGATGGGGCAGCGAACTCCCATACCCCAGGCAAGTGCATCCTGCAATTAACCTTGAACCAAGGCAGAGGCTTGGGGGATGCACAGCAACTCATCCCCTCCAAAGGAAACACAGTTTCTTTATTTTCTGTGCTCAATCTGATGTCCGTATGAGCCCAAGACCGTTGCTCCCACCCTACCCCATGCCTGTGGGAGCAGGGAGAGAGTATCTCTGTCAGTCCCTGGTCTCTCTGCCTTGCATACTTAAAACTGTCCATCTGGGAAACATCCTTGGTGTGTTCCTTTCTAAGATGGCATCTGGGTGTGGGGAAAACTGTGGTCCTCTGTCAGCCCAGTGTTAGGGGATCACCAGGAGGGCACTTTGCAGGCATAATAATGCCTCCCAGGGGCAGAGAAACCACTGCTTGAGTTTAGAACACCAGAAGCCTGTGTTAAAAACTCAGTGAGGTCTAGTACTCATTTTGGTATTTAAAGCAAGAAGAATTAGAAGTGCAAAAAGCAAAGCAAAGCAAAACAAAACCCTTCCCATGTGAAAAGGGGAAGAATTAGGCCAGCTTTCTCCTCTTTTCTCCCCTGTGAAAGGAAGTTTGAAAGGAGCTGATTACCTTGCAGAAACTGAGCAAATCTTCTGCCCTCCCAGCCCACATATTCTCAGAGGGTGCCTGCTGAGAACCCGAGAACCCCGGGAGGGAGTGGAGTAGGGCGGGTTGCCAGGGAGCACTGCATCCTGTGCTGAAGAGAGGGCTTTGTAATCAGAGAGCCAGGATTCAGTTGTCACCCCATTTACTTGCTTTGCGGCCTTGGGTGAATTTCTTAACTTCTCTGAGCTTATCAGTCAAATTACTGCACAGTAATATCAAATAAGCATATGGTACAGGGGGTGTAGGAATTAAATAGGAGGACTTACTAGCAGTACTGGTATGCAGTAAGCCTTCAAGTATTATTTCCTTTCCTTTACTAATCCCTTGTCTCTGAAACATTCTTTATGCCATGGTGATGTGTGGAGAAGCCCTAGTGAGTGATGGTTAAGACCTGGCGCTCTCAGACACCAAGGCCAGAATTCAGGCTTTACACGTTTCCAGCAGTGTGAAGTAAGTTGTTTAGTTTCTCAAAACCTCAGTTTCTTCCTCCATAAGAGAAGAGATCACCGTAGTCTTTATCTTGAACGATTATTGAATGTTAACCAAGACAGTGCGGCTAGAATTGTGCTTTGAACAGGGCCAGGCATAGAGTGACATATGGGAACTATTAGAATCACAGTATTTAAGCATGTCCCTGGCTGGTTTGGCTCAGTGAATTGAGCGTCGGCCTGCGAGCTAAGTGTCGCTGGTTCGATCTTCCAGTCAGGGCACATCAGAGAAGGAAAACTCTGACTCCAAAAAACCTCCACTGCCTTGCGGCATACCTCTTCAGGGGAAAGGCTAAGGGAGTAAACCCCGACAGAAAATCCGGAACCGGAGTCCCTAAGGCGGTTTGACGTTGTAGTCAACACCTGCAACTCCTGCGGCACACCTGACGAAGCCAAGCTGTATTGACTCCGTCTTTCCCTTGGACCCTTCAGCTGCGAAGAGAGGGGGGGTCTGCTGCATGGGCAACAGCAGACCCTCCATATCACCCTGCCCAGGCTCTGTAGCTTCAGCTTCACTGGAGAGGACACTCCAGCGTCATCGCAAGATGTCGATTCAACACGGGAGGAGACAGATACCGTGTCACTCCCGAGTCGGACTGCACAGCCATTCTCGGCGGTGCAGATAGACTCTTAAGAAGCTACACCATCGTCTCTCGAGACGGATGACTGCCGATGACGATTTAAGCATGTAGGGCTTTGACTAACACACGTGGGGTGGCGACTGTAGCATGCTTTTTGTTGGGGGTTACAGGCACAAGGACCTGGGAGCCACAGCGTGGGGTGGCAGCAACCTTACAGTCTGGTTAGAGAGACAGAAAATTAAGCTGGTGTTTCTCATAGCGGGTGGGCGGTGATAGCTGTAGGACAGGCCAGAGCACATGCGAGGGGCCCAGATCTGGAGGGTCTGGGTGGGAGGCAGGAGGGCAATGGAGGGAAGGGGTGGGCAGGGAATGTCAGGCCAGGAGGGCACAGAGGCAAAGGCTGGGACGCTGCAAACAAGATGGAGCATGGACGTTGCGATGCTCAGGCACAGCTGGGAGTCCAGCTCCGTGCTGAGGAGGAAGAGGCAGCAGAAGATGAGTGAGGCCCATGCTGCTGTCTGCTCTGTCCTGCTGGGAGTTTGGAGGGGGGACACCTGGGACACGCCTGGGTGGCAGTGAGCCACTGATGGGGTCCTACCTCACACCTTTTGGGAGTGAGGAAGGCCATTGGAGGTGAGCCGGAGGGAGGCTATCGTTTTGACTTAGGAGAACCGGAAGAGAAGAGCTCCCAGGACACGGGGCGGGGGTGGGGGTGCTGCTGAGGGTCCTGAGTGGGGTGAATCCTGAAGCTGATCACCACGAGCACGGGGGTGGGACTTTTCTCTCAACTGACTGGTGTGGGTACAAGGAAGGGGGCTGTGAGGAGGGTCCATCAAAGCTCCGAGTGCTGCCAGGTGTGTGTGATGGGACGCAGTGCCTGGGCTGGGAAGGGGGTGTGAGAAGACGGGCTGATTCCACGAGGAAGGTCAGGAGGCTCAGGCCAGAACAGGGCAAACAGAGGCGTCCTCTCACTGTGTGGGCGCAGCTTTCTCATCTTTGCCTGGAATTCCACCCTCATCTCTATACATCCAGTCTTCTCATCCTTTCAGGCTCCTCTCTCATGCCCCTCCAGCCTCTCAGAGCTGAAATGTGTCCATCTCTTGAACTCCTATCCCCATTAGGGTAACTATTCACTCAGCAGCTTGTCTTTGTCATGAAAATGTCAGCTCCTGGACACCGCCATAGCAGGCCTCACCCTCACAGCCTCTACAAACTATAAATGTTTGTGTTGTGCAGAGGAGGTGAATAGCTATTTGTGAAATGAATGCAAGAACCATTTCTATTAAGATGCTCCCTTAGAATTAAAAAAAGAAAAATCAAATAGTAGATTCTCTTTCTGGAGAAAGGCAATGTTGTGCGAGAAAAAAACATGGGGTTTTGAGACTTGTTGTGAAATGCATTGATGTCTCAGGGATCAGAAATACTATGTAGGCGGGACTTCTCCTAGCCCATGTGTCCACACTTTATGAAAAGGCACCTCTTGCTTCAGGACAATGCAACCTTTCCCAAGGACAAGGAGTTTGGAAAGTAGATTTCAACCCCCACTTGCTTCTTAGCCAGACATCTTTATGCAGGACACAGCTGGAAATTGTGGCCTCGCTGAAATGCCTGGTACACAGGAGGCATTAAATAAAAGTAACAATTATATATATAGTTATTTTTAATATGTTATTATTAATATGCATGGTGCCCTCTTGCCACTACATATAGACAGATCCTTTCATTAATATTTCTCTACAGCTAAAATTTTTCTATTTTAAAGATTCAAGTCATAGGCACACAGTAGCACAGTCGGTCTTGAAGAAAAATGAAAGAGTATAGTAAATGATGCTATTAGAATTATACTTTCCTCATTACAGAAGTAATATGAACCTGCTCTAGGGCTCCAAGCTCCCAGGGATGCTGAAATTTAGAAGATAGGACTTAGAAGAGTGCCCCAGAGTAAACGGAATGATTGCAAAAAGCCATATAAATGGATTTGATCTCCTGTTAGTGGTCTGTATTCTCTTGGTAGGGCTAAGAAAACCA
Organism: Furipterus horrens; assembly: GCF_987537825.1. NCBI lineage: Eukaryota > Metazoa > Chordata > Mammalia > Chiroptera > Furipteridae > Furipterus > Furipterus horrens. The sequence goes on from NW_028327175.1 coordinate 37,554,979, forward strand.
ACTTATTATCAATAAAAAAGAATAAACCCTTTATAGGAAGCTATTTTGTCTGTCACCAAACGTTTTATGTACCTGTCAATAATTGTAACTGTTAAATATGACATATTGATGAACATAGAGGGACAAAAGTATGGTTTTTCTGATAAGGGTGAAAAGACTTTATACTCTTTATTTTATAGATGGAAGTAATCTTAACTCACAAACTTTAGCTATCTATAATCCTCTGTGGGAAAGCTATAAAAGAAAGAAAATTCTTAAAGAAGCTCTTTTTGCCAAGAGTCCAACCCAGTGGACTCAACACTTCTTACCAAACTCGGAAAATTGGCTCCAAGAACTGAATTCCTGGGTTGTAGCATATGCAGATGTTCAAATAAAGCCTTTATTTAAAAAGTAACACTAGCTGCTGTCACAGAAAACAAACAAATAAAATCTCCGGGGTTTTACACAGTAGAAAGAAGCTTAATCAGGTAGAGTCTGTTTTGAGATGGGGTGGGGGTGGGAGTGGGGTGAGGAGTTGTGCTCCCCCCAGTCATTCAGGAATCCAGGGTGCCGGAAGCTCTCCATCTTGAGAATGAGGCATTCAAACTTACCCTGGAAGAGGACAAATAGCTAGCAGATGGGGAAGTGAAAAGACTGGAGGACCACAAAGAAAGTTTTATTGGCAAGTCAGGACAGTAGCTTAGAATCATTTGTGCTTACGTTCCATTGTCCAGATTTCAGTCACATGACCACACCTAAGTGCAAAGGTGGTTGGGAAATGTAGTCTGTACAGCAAGGAAGAAAGTTAAATGAATTCTGTGAATGAAAACAATGCCAAATTTTCTTCCCAAGTGACAGTACCAATTCAAACTCACATTTCGCAGTAGATAAGAGTTTTGTCAGTCTAAAAAATTTTCCACCATGTACTGTTAACTTATTAAGTTTTGCCAGTCTAAGTGTAAATTTTTACGTGTAATGGTGGTCTTAATTTCCATTTCCCTGATCACTATTAAGGTTGAGCATCTTTTCATATATTTATAAGATATGTGTTTCTTCCATTCTAAAATATTTTATAGCCCTGGCTGCTGTGGCTCAGTGGATTGAATGTTGGCCTGCGAGCCAAGTGTCGCTGGTTCGATTCCCAGTCAGGACACATGACTAGGTTGCACGTCAAGTCCCCAGTTGGGGACGCGAGTGAAAGGCAACCACACAGTGATGTTTCTCTCCCTCTCTTTCTTCTTTCCCCTCTCTCTAAAAATAAATAAACAAACAAATAAGTTATTTTTTTTAAATAAAAAATAAAATATTTTATATATTTTGCTCAACTTTTTCATAGCTTACTGTTAAAAGGATTCTTTATATATTCTGGATACCAAGACATGGTAGGTTTTATATGTTGCAAATCTCTTTTCTGGATTTTGACTGTTTAAAGTGTCATTTGATAAAAAAAATTCTTGATTAGAGTGTAAAAGAATGATCAACATTCCTTTTATGGTTAGTATGTTCAGTGTTCTGTTTAAGAAATGCTTTTCTTCTTACCTCTAATGTCAGAATGATATTCTGTGTTTTCTTTGATATTCCATATTCATTTGATAGACATATTTCCCCCCTCACATAGGTAGTTATTTTGAAAATTTCAAACCTACAGAAAAATTGCAAGAATAGTGCAGCAATTGCCCATTTATCCTTCAGGTGGACCCACCAACTGTTAATATTTTGTCACATTTGTTTTATTTCTCTCTCTGTATATGTCCTTACACATACATATACACATTATTATTATTATTTGCTAAATCATTTGAGAGTAAATTATAGACGACACCCCCAAATACTTCAGCATGTCATGAGAACAAGATCATTCTCTTATAAAACCATAATACAATTGTCAAATTCTTGAAACTTAATGTAGATAGAGTATTGCAATCTATCATTCAATCTTTAGCCTCCTTCAGTTTAGAACAGTTTTGCAGTCTGGCTTTGTTTTTCACACACTGATGTTTCTGAAGAGTAGATGCTAGCTGTTTTGGAGAATTTCCCCAGTTTGGGTTTGTCTAGTATCATTCAGGTAATGCCTGCTTTGGCAGGTATATCGTACAAATGATGTTCTATCCTTTTGCATACATCATATTAGGAAGCAAGTGAAGTCTGTCCCGTTCTTGGTGATAAGTCTGATCATGCGGTTAAGGTGGTGTTTACATTTATAATTAATAAGCAATTTGTGGAGAGAGAGCAAGACAGTTTTAAGCTAAAAACACTTTTGTAGTTGGATAGTGTCAACCAAATCTTTAGAAACTCAAGCCCACGCTGTTGTTGTTCAGAAGCTACAGAAAGAAAAGTCTTCTCCATCTCCAAAACTAGGAAAATAAAGGTACATACTTTTCCTTTTCAAAACTGGACAAATAAAACCCTTATTCCGTTTTTATAATTTGAATGGGAGGAAACACAGAGAGGGCAATGAGTAAATGCAGGTGAAAACGTGGTCACTGAATTTACATGTGCCTGCTTTCTGGGGCTCATGTGGAGTAACTGAACAAGGTGAATGGACCTGGCAGAGGTAGGCCATGCTACACATATATTTGTCTGGTGTGATGCGTGCAGCGAGTGGTGGCTGCTCGAAGCCAGGTCATTTCAATGACAGCAGGAGAGCACAATTCCAGCTGACGGGTGTCTTTCAGGCTGAAGAGCTTCTGCAGTCTCTCCACTTCCATGCTGATTAGAAGTGCTTGAGACACATCATAACAGTGTCAGTGCAGTGTTTATGGGGAAAATAGTCGCTGTCTCTCGCTTGTAGAAGGTGACATAATGGAATTTCCTCCCTTTGTCCTGGTGACAGCATGATGAGTGCTGTCTGGGCTCCAGTTCTGGGTGCTTTGCCATTCATGGATCCCTGCTCCACTGACAAGCCAGGGAGGTGAGAGAAGGTATGTCTTGTCACTATGGGCCAGCCCAAACCTCCTGTATGAGAGAGCACTTAGAAATGACAGTTGACCTAATGAAGAGGGTGGGGGACAGACAAAGATGAGGCTGCAGTCTCACTGATTCCTATGAGATTTCTGAGACTCCAGACCTGGGGTGTCTATCAAAGTAGGTGTCTAGTCAAAGATTCAAAATATGTTCACCTCTTGTTACCCCCTGTCCTACTCCCCCAACCCCAAGTCACTCACATGATTTATCTGTGTATTAATAACACATCTTATTCTAGAAAGGATTTAAGATGTCTTAATGTGATATATTATTAAGAGTTGGATTGCATATTTAAGTCGGGACAAATTAAACAGTATATGTTTACATGAGGAGAACGAGAGAGAGAGACAGAGACGGAGACAGAGAAGAAGAAAACAGTCTTTCACTTACTTGTCACTTTTCCCAAGTAAACTAGACTTTGTTCATCAGTGTCCCAGAGAAAGATACCTGGCATTGCAGGAAAAGAGGGAAATGAAATAAGTTGGTTGCAAGTGTATAGGTTCTGGTTAAGAAGTTTTTAAGGATAATTTTTCAGTTACCATCCTCTGCCTTGACCATTGCATAGCTTTCTAACTGGTGTCCTGCCAAGATTCTTTCTCTCTAGTCCACTTTCTAACTTGCTGCCAGGGTGAGATTTCAGGCACACAGATATGGACAGATAACGCTTCAAACGAACATTTCATGACATCCTATTGACTACTACCTAAAGACTGAACTCCTTACAGTGGTTTGTGATGATGATGATGATGATGATGATGAAGAAAATGAAGAAGAAGATGATGATGACAGCAGCATAATACTAACATCATCCGAAAGTCATTGACTAAGAACTGTGTGCCAGGTGCTCCTTTAAATGCATGTATTATGTAATTAATCCCTCATGACAGCCCTATGAAGTAGTTACTCTCAGGTATTCCCACTTCCATATGAGGAAACAGGCTCAGGAGATGAAGTTGCTTGCCCAGGGTGACCCAGCTAGTAGCTCACTGAGCAATGTGACTTGAGGACCTACACCAATCCCATTAAGCCATGCTTTGCCATAGAGAGGCTGAATGTCTTCTGGCATTTGCACAGCGCAAGACTGATAATAGCTAATATTTATCAGGCATTGAAAATGTATAAGTCACTGTTTTAGGTGCTTTACACTTATTTACACAATTAAACCTTACTGAAACCTTATGTATGAAGTAAATTATTATCATCTTTCCATTATACAGATGGGGAAATCAAGGCACTCAACTGGCCCACAGCTGGTAAGTGGCAGACCAGGCTTCATCCCCAGGCCATCTGGACCTGACATCGCACTCCTAGTCACCCACCACACTGCTTCTGGTACCTGGCTCTGGGCTTCCAAAGCCAGGGTCTACATATGTGGTGCCTTAAAAAGAATGTCTGTGTTAATAAAAATAGTGATATTTTCAAATCCCTAGACTGCTAGGGTCCTTCAGCTGTCATTTGGCTCTGTCTCCTGAGTTGAGCTAAGTTTTCCCATGACTTCTTGAAAATGGATAACAGATTCATGGGTGTTATGCGTTCCCCAAGGATTGGAGGTGAGGGCATTCTGTATCTCGTTGGGTCTCCTACCTAGTGTTTCATCATGGCAGGATGCCACCGGCCGGAACCCTTCAAGTCTCTCAGCTGGAAAAATGACTATGAATAAAATAAATGAAGCTCTCCATGATGGTGCCTGCAGTGGGGTATTTCCCAGCACCTGTCTCCTTCCATGAGATCATCTTTTTCTTGCCCAAAAATGCGGCTCCTATTTTGTCACAGGTCACTCAGGTACCCGGGAGTCTAGAGCTGCCTCATTATGCAACACAGTCAATGTTACAACCCCAGACTGCAATACATTATCATTCAAATGAGCCAGCCACAATGCAAGAAAAAACAGGCAAGCTGATTTCTCTCCCACATCCTTTCTCCAGCACTCTCTAATTACAGCCTGCTGTTGATTGGGCCAGTTGAACACGGAGGCAGACGGGGCAGCCTGGTGGTGTTCTCATCTAAGCAGAGCACAAACAATGCATAAACTCGCTGGCACTGTTTAGGTAAGCAGGATTTTATTTACAGCTCAGTGGTGTGACAATGCTCTAAATTTATCAGTCAGTGGTCTATTAGAGCGTCTCTCTCCTTGGTCTCATAGTTTTGGTTGTCTCTCCTTTTTTTTAAACTGATTCATTAGTGACCTTGGCTCATCCTTGCTTTTCATTTTTCTTATCTTTCATCAATGGTTTCACAGTGACGTTTCTATTAATGCTCAGTAGTTTTCTGAGGAGAAATGAACTTCTGTGCTCTATTCCCTGTGTGTTCACTTATTCCAGCATTCATTTATTCAGACAACAAATATTTACTTAGCATCTACTGAGTGTTCAGACAGTTTTCTTGATTCTGGGCTTGTTCTTTCTATAGATTAAAAACTAGTGGCAGAGTTAGATATTTGACAAATATAAATACTTAGCTAAATATGCTTGGGCAAATTGTGATAAGTACACTAAAGGAAAAGAAGTGTCATCACAAGAAAAATATTGAGTATGTGATGTAATGGGTGTTAACTATTTATTGTTGTGATTATTTTGATATACATGCATGTATCAAATCATTATATACCTTAAACTAATACAATGTTATAAGTTAATTATACCTCAATAAAACTGAGGAAAAAAAGAAAAAAAGTAAAAAAGGGAATGCCTATATTCTTGCATGGAATCTAAATATGTTTAGAGGAGTGCTGGTCCTCAACACTAATAAATGACACATTAGTCACCTAGTGTCCTTCTCCAAATAACATTTTGCACAGGGTTCACAAGGCCTGTCCAGAAAGTATCCAGCCACATACTATGAAAAATAGAGACATTTATTGAAGTAGATACAAGAAACATTGTACCTAGGACAATGACACCTCAATCCCCTTGGGACCTCACACAGGTCTCCTGGTGTCTCTTCCACTGTTCAAAACACTCAGCAAAATCCTTTGTTGGAATCACCATCAGCTGCTGCATTGTATTTTCCTGAATCTCATCGATGGTCTAAAATCTCTTCCCTTTCAAAGGTAATTTTAGTTTTGGGAAAAGCCCGAAGTCTCAGGGCACCAAATCTAGTTCATTGGTAGCAGTCTGAATAAAGTCATTAAGAACCGCAGCACGATGTTCCTTCTGCTCTGGTGGCAGAAGCAGCAGAATGAATTTTGCCACAACTCATGCATGGCAAGATCCTATGTCCTTATCTCAGACACAGTAGTTTTTGGAACCCCCAGATCAGCCTCTACTTCTCACACTGTCAGTCACCAATCTTTGTTGATTATGGCCCCTACACATTCAACATTCTCAGGGGTACTGCTTGTTGCAGGCCTTCCAGAACATAGATCAATTTCAACAGATTCTCAGCCATCTATAAAGTGTTTGAGCCATACTTTTATTTGTGCGGCACTCATTGCATCATTCCCGAAAGGCTTCTGAAGCATCCAAATAGTTTCCTGAGGGGAATGTTCAAGCGTAATGCAAAACCTGATGCAGATCTGTTGCTCTACTCACTCAGTCATTTTGAGTGTGATGGCCACACAGTACACATGCTCACTCAACAGTGTACAGGGAAGTCGTCACTGTTCACATATGCACATTCCAGTCCACTCTCCTTAGCTGCAGGTTACACAGATGTAGCACAAACTGTTCTCCTTATGTTAACAATGTCTGGCCATTTTCCTGTCAGAGCTCATACCTTGAAGAAAATTAACTTTCAAAGTGCTCTATGTTTTCTGATTCAGAATTTATTAGTGAAGTTCTTTGACCTCCATGATGATCTCATCCACCTCTATTTCGCTGGCTTTGAGCTGCTGTTGTGTGATGTTCTGCGCCTCTCCAACAATGGTTAGAACTTGGGATGGTTTAATGTACAACAGGAGGAGGAAAACCTTCGTATATTTATTTGGCATTTTTAAAAAGTGTTCCCAATGTTGCAGACACTGTCTAATCCAACTTTCTGTTCTCAGCATCTGTTACACAGAGTTTACCATCGATGGACTTAGATAATTTTTAATACATTGTAGTGAGTGTTATTATAAATAATTATTTATCCACCAGACAAATATTTATCAAGCTTCTCCCTTGTGGCAGTGCTGGGACCTGGAGCTCTGGGAGTAAAACTGATCCCTTCTTTCAGAGCTTAAGGGGCCCTGAAATGTATGCAGAAGCAATCATGCAATTACACTGTGGCAAGAAGCATGCTGTGATGGGAGAGGCAAAGGGGATACCATGGGAGTGCTTGGACTTTGGGTGCAGGAGATGTTATGAAGGATGTGACACTTTAGTTAAATAAAGGGTGTGTGGCTCTGACTAGACACACCGGTGTAGGGAGGGAGCAGTAGTTCTGGAGGTAAGAGAGAAAATGTGGTGCATTTTAAGAATTAAAATGTATGGTAAGAGAATGGAAAGTTGCAACAGAGGAGGCTGGAGAAGAAAGTGTGAGTCAGGAATGACTTTCGAGGACCTGCTAATGGTGAGCAGGAATGGGGTTAGCAATTATGAGCATTGAAGGGATTTAACAGTGGATGGAGTGGGGTGGTTAGGTCTTCACACAAGAATGCATCCTGGAAGCTGGGAAGCTGTTGCAGGGATCCACAGGGAGATGGTGCAGTGGGGATGGAAGTGCACGGATTTAGACATTTCTGAGGTGGAATGTGTCAGACTAAGTTCCTTCTGTTAAATGTGAAAGTTGAGGGAGAGAAAGAGGCCACCGAGGGGGCAGGTGGGGAATAGAGGTAAAGATGTTAGCCTTGGACCACGCCTTGCTCTCTTCCCTTCCTACAACAGCTGCTAATTTGCTGTTGCTTTTTTAGAATCTTCACAGTGTTCCATGGCATAGATGTGCCATAATTCATACAACTATTCTCTTCTCGATGGAAAATTATGTTGGTTCCAGTCTTTTACTATTACAAAGTAGGCTGCTGGGAACCTGTGACCTCATGGGAATTTCTAATAGTGGAAGTGCTGGGTGAGAAGGGTTAGGAGACTCCCAAAGTCCCCCAGCCAGTGAGGGAAAGAGCTGATATTCAAACAGTACCGGTAGGAATTTCAACTTGGCCTTGCTGTGCCCTCCAAGCTGAGCGACTGTCTGGTCCTCTGAAACTCAGGTTCTTCTTGTGGAGGGAGGACTGGCTGAGTGCTGGGTAGAAGATCTCCTGGAGAGCTTCTTACACATGCAGATTTCTGGGCCTTCTGAATAAGAACCTCTGCAGGCTGGGTTTGGAAGCCTGAATTTAAAATTTTGCCCCCTGACTGAGGCAGCCAGTTCATCCTGACCTTTAGTCCTGCACTGGAAACTACTGGTTTTTTCTTTGATAGCCCCTTCTGTTCTAAAGCCTCAGGATTCAGAAAACTCTGCAAATTAACTTGCTCCTGTGTCAGCTCCTCCAGAGTGTCAGGGAGAAGGTGAGAATGGGGTGGTGGGTGACAAAAAAATTCTAAGGTGTTCTAAATTAAAATGACAGCAGCAGAGAGTGAGAGAGAGAAACAGAATAGTTAGCCTGTGAATAGCTGTGGGTGAGCTCTGACAAAAGACTTTTCACGTATATCTGATGGAATTTAGGATTAATTTCCAGGGGGCTATTTCCTAGATTATGCAAAAGAGAGAATAGCCAGGAGCCATAGAACCAGGAGCCTCTGCTTCTAATTTACACCTGCATTTTCCAATCCTCAGACCACAGCTAATCCACAGGAGCAAAAACTTCTTCCTTTTGGAATGTGCTTCTATCCTAGAATGGGCCGTACTTTACCATCTCCCATCCCCTTTGTCTACAGCTAATGTAAATCCTTTCAGAACAGTTTATATCTTTCTCCCCCTTACTTGATTTATTAAAAACATGTGCAAAACTCCAGGACGATGGACTTGTTGTCTTTCCTACATAGCCAGGCTCCTTGTGGTTTAGACCCCATACCCCAAGACTGGTCTTCTTCTTCTTTAAAAAAACAAACAAACAAAAACAATGTCCTAATAAACCTTTTATTTTATTTTTATTTTTAAGTATATTTTATTGATTATGTTGTTACAGTAGTCCCCATTTTTTTCCCTTGCTCCTCTCCACCCAATCCCCCCCTTCCCTCCAGCAATCCCACCCCCCCTTAGTTCATGTCCATGGGTCATGCATATAAGTTTTTTGGCTTACCCTTTCCTATATTATTCTTAACATTCCCCTGTCTATTTTGTACCAACCAATTATGCTTCTTAATCCCTGCACCATTTCCCCATTTCTTCCCCTTCCCCCTCTCAGCTGATAACCCTCCAAATGATCCCCATACCTATGATTCTGTTCCTATTCTGGTTTGCTTAGTTGGATTTTGTTTTTATTTTTTAGACTCAGTTATTGATAGTTGTGATTTTGTTATCATTTTAGTGTTCATAGTTTTGATCTTCTTTTTCTTAAGTAAGTCCCTTTGACATTTCATATAATAATGGCTTGGTGATGATGAACTCTTTTAGCTTTACTTTGTCTTAAAAGCACTTTATCTGCCCTTCCATTCTAAATGATAGCTTTGCTGGATAGAGTAATCTTGGTTGTGGGTTCTTGCTTTTCATCTCTTGAATACTTGTTGCTAGTCCCTTCTTGTCTGCAAAGTTTCTTTTGAGAAATCAGCTGACAGTCTTATAGGCACCTCTTTGTAGGTAACTCTCTGCTTTTCTCTCGCTGCTTTTAAGATTCTCTCTTTATCTTGAATCTTTGGCATTTGAATTATGATGGGTCTTGGTGTGGTCCTCTTTGGGTCTAGCTTGTTTGGGATTCTCCATGCTTCCTAGACTTGTGTGTCTATTTCCTTCACCAAATTTGGGAAGTTTTCCTTCATTATTTTTTCACACAAGCTTTCAACTTCTTGCTCTTCCTCTTCTCCTTCTGGCTCCTCTATGATTCGGATGTTGGCATGTTTGAAGTTGTCCCAGAGGTTCCTAAGCCTCTCTTCATTTTTTTCAATTATCCTTTCCTCATTCTGTACTGTTGAGTGCTTTTTTCTTCCTTATATTCCTATCATTGGTTTGAACCTTGGTTTCCTTCCCTTCAGCATTGGTATTGTGTGGATTTTCTTTCATTTCATTTAGCATAACCTTCACTTCTTCCCTTATGTGTTTGCCACACTTAAGCATATCTATCAAGCCTGTGAGCATATTTATCACCAGTGTTTTGAACTCAGTGTCTGTTAGGTTGGCTCTCTCCTTGTCACTTAGTTCTCCACTGGAACCTTGATCCGTTCCCTCTTTTGGGCCATAATTCTCTGTCTCCTCATCTTGCCAGGCTCCTGTGTTTGCCTCTGTGTCTTTGGTAGAGCTGTCGCATCTTCTATGTTGTAAGGGGTGGAGCCTTAGGTATTTGTCATATGAGGCAACCTGTTTCATCATGTTGTGGTGCTGTAGAGAGCGAGGGGTCTGAGAGGGAACAATGCCACTTGCTCAGTACTTGCCCCTTTTCCAGGCACTTTTCCCACTTTCATATGGGACTGGTGCTCTCCAGCTGTTGACCTGGCCATCATTCCCAGAGAGGGTGGGTCTGCAGATGTTCTAGGACTGTGGGGACCCTTTAAACAAGTGGACTCTGCTGAGAGACTGGCAGTTTCTTCCTCTGCCCCAACCCCCACTGGTTTGCACAGTCACAGGCAATGAGGCTTGATTTTCCACAGCTCTGGGACTGTGTGCTGCCCGATCTGGTCTGAGGCTGGGATCCCTCCTCAGGTGTCTCTTCCAATTTTTTAAAATGTGTGACTGCACTTTCTGCCAGCCTGCTGCTGTCACCACCACACTGCATTCTCTCCTCCCTGGCTCCGCCTCTTCTACCTGTCTGGATGAGTATTTCTTATTTATATCTTTGTTTGTTGGACTTCCATGCAGCTTGATTTTCTGGAACTTCTGGTTGTCTCTAGTTTTGAGGTAGTTGTATTCCTTCTTAGCTGTGGAGGGAGATGCAGTGTGTCTGTCTAGGCCTCCATCTTGACCAGAAGCCCTAAACCTTTTCTTTTGAAAAGGCTTTCAGCTGTAAAACTTAAATTTTATTTACCTCGCTGCAGGGAGAGTGACCTCTCTTCACTTGGAGAGACTTTCCTCTCACTTCTCCCATGGTGTGCTGGGACATCATGATGGATAATGGAATCCCAAATGCCCAGGTTTCACCCAGTCTCATGGACCAGGAGGTTGGAGATCACACTTGGGCTAGTCAGTCTATTTTGACTATCCAGTGCATTCATGCCTGAGCCAAACTCTTACCTATAATAGCAGCAGGCCTAATCAATGGCATATCTGGCCCACATCATGGTCCTTTTGACCAGACAATACTTTGCCATAGTGGAAACAGCCCTAGGAAAGAAGAATTTTCTTCTCCTCTGCCTGGGGAGCTCCTGACTAGGGTGCTCCTCTCCATACTGTCTGAAACTGGATCCATAGTCCATCAGCCACATGCTAGAAGCACCTGGGCATGCTTTGAGAAATCCTTATGCCTGGGCCCCACCCAGAGATTTGGATTGAACTGGTCTAGGGCAGGGGCCAAAGCTAAACTTCTTGAGTGATTCTTATGAGCAGCCAGCTTTGGGAACCATTGGGAGCAAGTTGGGTTATAGCCTTCCAGGCCTCTGCGGGGCTGGCCCAGCCGAGCATGAATGTGAGCATAGCCATGGCCCAGGGGTCCTTTCTGAAACAGCCAGATGACAGAATGGGGTCAACTCTGGGACTCTGGCTGTGCCTAGAGCCTGTTCTTGGGGAAGGTGTGGCTGCTGGAGACAAAGGTGCCTCTTGCTAGCTCTGTGCCCACACTGTCTGCTGATATGGCTCGCATGCAATGTGGCCTCTGTGCCCACAGCAAACAATCCCTTTCCTTTTTCCCAAATTAGGAACTGTGTGACCAGCTCTTGCATCAGTTCCTGTTGGCCACTGAGCAGCATGAGGCACCAACACTGTTGCTCATGATTTTTAACACCCCCCCCCCAAAATGGTTAGATGAAAAGGGAGCTTTATCCCCACAAGGCCCTGTGAAGTAGCACTATTTATTTGGAGTCACAAACCACTCTTTTCTGGACACCCCACCTTGACTTTGTGTCACCGCTGAGGAAAGAAAACAACATGGACCATGAGTTAGAACACCTGGACTCCACCTCAATTGCTGATTATTTGGCACCACGAGTGCCTCACTCATCTTTTTAGACCTCAGTTTCCTCACCTGTAAAACTAAGAGATGTCTGTCCCCATTTGAGCTTTCCTACTCTGGGTATCCTATGCATCTCTGAAGGATAATTAAATCAACATGGATGTTCCTTGGCTTGCCCTTCCCATTGGAAGAGAACTAGCCACACAGCATAGACTTTGGGCATTTAAACTCAGTCACAGATACTGATTTCCATCTGAAATATGCTCAACGCAACCTCTTGTCACTTGCCAACCTTCCCAGTATGTCAAGCAGAGTGTCTGAGAGATGATGTCTTTCAATGTGGTTTTCACTGCTCTGGAATGAGGAGTTTCACAGGGGACAAGTGCCCCAGAGCCCCAGCTGTTCAGGGGATATACCGTTCTGAGAGGGGCTCTGTGGAGCACTGTTCCCCATTTGGAGTCAGTCTCTATGCTTGGCAGCTGTGGGGCCTGCTTGATGAGGAGGTTGATGAAGAGGCTCCTGGAGGGGAGGGGAAGTGCCCAACTGGCCTGGACATTTGTGTTTCTGAAGCCATGGAATGGATTTTTATAATGGGCTGGCTCTGTGCCTGCTCAGCTCTTTGGCAGCTGAAGCTGGGAATTCCACACCTGTAGACTCAGCTGGCTCTGGGCTGTGCTGGGACTGATCCTAGGTTTGCTGGGGTGGGTTCAAGAGAGCCCTCATCAGACCAACGTTGAGTATGCCTGTGGTTCTCCACCAGACTTACTGCCCCAGTTTCCCCTGGTTGGGTTCTTACATCAATTAAAGTGCTCTAAGCTGCAATAAACAGCTAACCCCATTGCAATTGGCTTGAACAAGAGACCTGTATTACCTTACAGAACTTGAAGACCCAGGTTGGATAGATACCAAGTTTGGCTGTTTCTTAGATTAATGATGTCATGAAGGTGCTTCTCACCTCTGTCATCTCTGATACTAACTTTTCATCTGGTTGATAGGAATATGGTGGCAGCTGTTCCAGGCATCACATGTGGATGTGGTGATATCCAAAGGAGGAGGAAGGACTTTGCCTTTCCGAGGCTTTCTTTTAAGGGGGAGGAAAATTTCCCCCATTTCCCATAGGCTATGATTCAGTGTCACATCCACTGGGAGTACTTGATTGGCTTAGAATAATCATCTTAGGTGGATGGGTTTGGAGGAGGCAACCCAATGTCCACTGTAGTTTCTGATGTTGTCTATTTTTTTCTTGGCAGTGTATCTACCTGCTTTCTTGCTTGCTCAATCTCCTTTTTTTTAGTCATTTACCAATTACCTCCCTTTTTTCCCTCTAGCTCCATCACAAGCCCCCTATGAATTTATTGCAGGAGGATTCCCCAAATCTATGATCTCTTGAGGTCAGGGATAACAGGAATCACCTCGTTCATCATATTCATTGGCTTGATCCATCTACCTGCTGGACTCTCAATCCCATATTCCCATTCCATGGCAGTAGACATGGCCCTGGGTAAGACATGTAGTGATGAGCTGGGTCAGAGGAGGGGCAGAACTAGGCTCAGGCTGAGCCTCAGGGTTGGGTGAAGGTTCAGAGGTCATGGTCCCCTTCTTTCTTGTTTTCTTTTCTGACACTTGGATCACTTGTAACCAGAACTGAAAGGTATTGTTATTTCAAGTCCCATCACCATGCGCTAGTGGAAACTTACTGCTGGTCACTGCCTGGGTCCACCAACTCCTTGCTCACGGGGTGAGTAAGTACCAGGTTCAGAAGGTAAGGTATAGATTCTGTGCTCACGAGGTTTTGCTTTGTTGGGAATCCTGCATGGCTTGCAGTGATGGAGAAGATGGCAAGTTGTCCTTTCTGCCAAGGACACCGAAAAGATCATACCCCACCCAGCACGTGTGCTGGAAAGCCACTACTCCCCATCTGTAATGTCATGACTGTGGGCTGAAAGAACTGAGTTCAGTCACCTTTCTCTCCTTCTCTGCTTCCTGCTATTCTGAGGTTCCTTTGGTTGGCGAGTGCGATACAGTAAGGGCAAGGCATGGTTGGAGAGCCAGTCTGCAGGCACCTGCCACTGTGGTGTGCAGGGGATGTTTGCCAAACAACTCACTGGGGGATTCCACAGAAGAGCCAGGAGAGGAGGGAGGGGTTGGGCAGCATGTGTGATGAATTCCCACAGCAGGCTCAGTGCTGCCTAGCTTCTGCAAGTTCTGTTTTATTTTTTTAAAACACACATACAAGAGGTCATTTGGTTCACAGAACATCCTCTGTAAACTAGGCTGGGACAGTATTTCCATCTCTGTTTTATAGCTGAGGAAACTGAGGTTCAGAAAGACTAAGCCATTAGCTTGCTGTGCAGAAAGTTAATGACAGATTCTTTTCACTGCCCTCTATATACCAGCTTGGCTAAGCTGACCACTCAAGGTCAAACTGGTCATTAGTGATAGATTTGAACTCATGGGTACCCAGCACTTCTTGCTGGCTATGCTGTACAGTGCTGAGGAGTGATATAAAATTGAGGTGTCCCAGTGGACTGTGACCCAAGTGTGAACCAAGTCTCATCAGACTGTCTTCTCTCCTGACAGTACCAGCTGACATCAGGGAGATGGAACTGGGCAGAACTGTGGTCAGCACACAGGAGAGACCCTCCATGCCTATTCTGTGAGCCTGTCAGTAAGCTACCCTGTGGCTGGAGGAAATTGTATTCTTGTGTGTGTGTGCATGTGCATATTATGTGTGTGCACCCAACTGGACCTGTGCTCACACACACCTGGCTGTATATGCTAAGCCTGGCAGGGCTGGTCTCCCAGATCCCCAGGCAACACTTGCTACATTCCGCAGGGCATTGGGGCCAGCTTCTGTGGCTCTTTTAAGAAATGAAATTGCCTTCCAGATGCCTTTTTCACTTGTTTTTCTTTTTCCCTCCACTTGACAGAGCTGCTTAAACTTTTCATTGAGGGGCTCTAAGAGCAGTGTATCATTTTACGTTCCCTTGTTTAGCTTCTCCAAACCTAAAGCCAAAGCTGGCACAGCTACTGATTAGCAGAAATCAAAAGCGAAGGCTGGGTTTTGATGGGAAAACTGCTACATTAGAGAGGGCTGGTTGTTTTACAATTGCAGGGTGAGGTCCATAATATTACCCACCACCGAATGGCCATTAGATTGCAAATTATACCGGTCACTTTGCTAGACGGCTCAGCCATTCTGTAATTATGATCATAATATCCTTATAATGGTCAAGCCCAGGCACCTACAGGAGCCTGGCTGCTGAGGCACCAAATTGCTGGGCTGCATACAGTAATGATTATCCCAGCAGGAAGGGAAAACGCTGCTCCAAAGTCCTGGCTGTGTGGCATTCTGTCCTAGTTCTCTACTGGGAGGTATAAGGGACTACTGGAGTTGCTACAGTGTTCCCTTGGCCTCCAGGGTTCCATCCATTGAAGGTCTAATTTTGTGTGGCTGTCACATTCCATGACATTTCCAAGTACCTGGTCCCTTGGGTCAAATGTGCCAACTGGGATGTGAACCCTGAACTGATACATAGAAAAAGTTTTCCCCTAGCCTTTTGCTATGGTGAATTGTGTGCCCATATGTGTGCTTGTGCAGGCATGTCTGTGTGTGTTAGCATGCCTGTGTGTGTGTGTCTAGTAATGGAGATATAGCTGTGGAACACACAGAACGTTTCCAAAGCATTGATACTCTTCTCAATTTTTAAGTTGGGTCATGGGTTTATATCTTACATATGTGTTATATGTATTCTTTTGTGGTAAAAATATATAGAGAGGAAAAGAGAAGGCAAAACTGATGGAGTGATGAGTCCTTTGGCCAAAACTTGAACTACGTCAAGATCCTGCAGGATACATACTCACGTGGGGCAGCTGAGGGATAACAGGGGCTATTGACAGAGGCATGGGCAAGGCTGCAGGGGAACAACAGGACCAGAGGCAGGGGAGGCTTGATTCACTCATCCGCCTGAAGGGGCGGGGACTGAGGCTGAGGAGGGAGTTTCCGGACAGGAGCTGTGGCTCTGGGTAAAGGACCCAGAATGGGAGCAGCAGTGGGGACCAGGAAACTAAGTGCCCTGATTTCTCTTGAGTTTTGTCCTCTATTCTCATGCTTCCTATTAGTCAAACCCAACCAGAATTCAGAAGCAAGGGAAGCCAAGATGCTTCCTATAAGGGGCAGAGTAGCTAGGGGAGAGTGGAGGGAGCTTGAGACAGGGAGTGGACATTTACAGTGCCTCATCCACACGCGCTTGTTAATGAGTTATTGAGGCATCGGCTGGCTGATAGGGCCCTTTGGCCTTGCACAGGCTTCAATTCCAAGGCTCACACCTTCTCTATGCTGTCTGGAAGCTAACCACTGGTCCTCCAGACATGCCCTTCCCCCCTCGGGTTATTTTCCTGGTCCATGGAGCCAGTGATTCCTCAGCTCCCACCCAGCTGGAGGTCATGCCCAGCACTTTGGCCCCTGTGGCTATGGCTTCCAGTCCTGTGGAAATGGTAAATTATGGACTCATTGTCATTGGCCAGCTGATCAGCTGTGGCACTGAGTGCCCTCAGCACTGACCTGGGACTTGGTGGGGGCAGGATAAAGGTCTTAATTGGAGTTGGGGTTTCAGGTGTGTGTGTGTGTGTGTGTGTGTGTGTGTGTGCGCGCGTGCGCATGTGTGTGTGAGAAGAAGCCTGCTTCAGGCATAGGAGTGGACAGAATCCTTGGCCATGGCTTACATGAAAGCTCTGGACTGTGCTTCACTTTTCTTTCCAATCTGGGAGAAATGGCATCCTGCCAAATTTTGTAAGGAACTGCAGACCCCTCGCCAAGCCTCCTTCCCAGCACAAGAGAATGCTAGTTGATGAGGGAATAAGGTTGGCATTATTTTCAATTCCCCCAGAAAAATACCATTCTCTGCCCTCTGAGCCTGTTTGCCAAATTGCTTTTAGCAAGGCTGAACTAGTGACGGGAAAAGACTCAGATGGCATTCTATAAAAGTAAAGAGAAGAATGAAGAAAGCAAATACAGCATGCCTACTCTGTACTAGGGGTGCTCTAAATGTTTTAGATATGTTCTTTTATATAATCCTTATGACAACCCAGTGAAGCAGGGACTACGGTTATCCTTAGTTTCCAGATGAGAACACTGAGGCACGGAGAGATAAAATAACTTGCCCAATGTCACACAGATGGGAAGTAGTAGAGCTGGGATTTGAACCTGGGCAGTCTAGCTCTAGAGTTATGCTGCCTCTCTTTCCTTCTTGGCTAACTTCTCCTTAGTAGGTACTAAGAGACAGGATGTTCCTAAATATGAATGGAGTGTAGAGCTGGGAATAGCCTCTGTGTTCTTAGGGGGGTGGGGAACCAAGGGCCCATGAGATTCAGTGATCAGGTCTCTGGGGCCCTGATCTAACAAGGGGTTTACTTGGCAGTTCTGGAAGCTCTGGCAACTCAAAAGTGGTTGGCTGAGACTAGTGATATTCTGGTAATTTTCCTAGTGTTGTTTAGCAAGTAAATTTCTTTGAAGCCAAGTTCCTTTTATCCAAGAAGCAATGTGACCTCAAATCTTGTTTTCATAAAACATCTCTGACGTTAGCTGCATGAGGCAAAAGCCCTGAAGGTTTGTGTACTGCCCTTGTGCTCCCTGAATCTGATGCTGGCTCTGGCAGTGGCTTAGGAACTGTCTCTGTTGTGAATACCAGCCAGGCATCAGGTCATGGGGTGGCGTGGGGACCAGGTGAGCTGACCTGCTAGGGGCACAGAGGAGAGGAGAGAGGCTCTTTCATCAATTTCCAGGGTACTCAGTGGGTACCTGAAGCATCTTTGTCTACAGAGGTCCTTGGCCCACCCAGCCAAACTGCTGTCACAAAGAACAGAGTGTCTTGGGCCATGTGACCATGGGGGAGGTTGCCCAAGCCTCTGAGGGGGCTGCCAGCTTTTGAGCTGTTGATTCCATGAGTCTGGGACCCAGAGCTGCAGAGAAAGGGCAGCATTCTTCCTGCGGAGGCCTGGTCCAAATGGCCCCCTGGCTTTCTTTTCTCTGGGATCAGCGGGGCTACTGTGGGCAGGGACAATCGAGGTTGTTGTCTTGGCCTGGCCCAGAGGCACTGCTGCCAGATGCAGAGATGGCTCCCGGGGATCATCCTTGTGACACCTGCCTTCCATATCACCGGGTCAGTGCCATACAGGGGCTCTGTTTCTTCTCACCTCCTGGCAGCTGAGGCCTAGGACAGTTACCTCCTGTTGATTCCAGACAGTCCAGGGGCCAGTGAAGAGGGCCCCCTTTCTCCCACATGGCTGACATACACTAGATACATTAGAATTAAGGTGGAGACACTCCATGTCTAAGAAGAAAGTTTGATATTAAATTGGAGGACACTTACCTGCCCCAATTTTCCAGACAATGCACTTAAAAGGGGGTTAACAGGTCAATATTTTCCTTTTTCATTACATGACTAAAGTGATGAAGGGGGCGAAGCTTGCTCTCTTGGGGGAAGATCTCACTGTCTCCTCTTCTGGATGCTACTTTTTTTAGTTGACAGCCATGCCTGTTTTGAGAAGGCCAGATGTGGCCTGGACAACCTCTCCTCTTGGTATGGGGACAAATGTTTTCTTTTGTTGCAGGTGGGGGATCTCAGGCCGAGGTTTGGTTACTGGGGGGAGAAGTATATAGAGAAAGGTTACCATAATCTCTTTGTTTCAAGGCGTTTCAGCCTACTGAGTGTTTAGTCAAAGAATCCTGGAATTCCTAAATCCTGTTTGAGACCAACAACCCTTCCCTCAAATGATTTCCCATATCATCTGTATCACTCAGGGTCCATCAGAAAATGGATAGCGTACTCAAACTGAGTAATTTGAGGATATTTTAATAAATGGATGACTTAGAAAAAGTATGGGTAGGGTTTAGGGATACCAATGATAGATGGTGTAGAACCCTGACCTAGCAACCAGAGGCAAACATTAGTACTCCCAGGCTTGAAAACCAAGGGCAGGGAGCATTGACTGCATGCCAGAGAGAACTGTAGCTCTAGGAGACAGCCTCCTGACAGATGCTTTGGTCTGTGGAAAAAGGAAGCAGTCAACCAACCATGATCTGGCCAAAGGGGGTTCAGATTAATCAGTCTCCTTTTTCCTCACTCCCAGTGGCCAGATCCTCCCACTGACCAAACCCAACCAGAAGCCAGAGAGAGAGAGAGAGCATGTTGATGAAGTCCATCAAAATGCAGCTTGTAAGAGTCAACTTCCTGAGGCACAGCCCGGTGGAGAAGGGTCAAGTGTGGATTTGGAGGGGCTACGGAAAGTATCCAGCACGACATCATAATGTCACTGGCTTTCTACTGTATCTGACCCCTAGCAAATACTTATACACCCCAACTGGGGGAAGAGTGCTATTGGCACTTAGTAGACAGAGGCTAGGATTGCTGCTAAACATCCTGCAATGCACAGTACAGCCTCCCCCATAACAAAGAATTATCTCATGCAAAATGCCAATAGTGCCAAGGTTGAGAAACGCAGATTTAACTAGAGAAAGGAAGGTTTGGGTTCTGTTAAAGGGAATCAGAAAGCAGTTAAAAAGGATTTTTGTGTTTCTGTTTGTTTGGATTTGCTTGTTTTGTTTGGGCTGGAGGAGCCTATCACCAAGCAAGTTTTCCCTTCTGCCTTTGGGGAGGATAGCTCCCTATTGGGGTCCTGCTGGGCTCGCGCTTAGGGTCACTGACTATCTCAGGAGTCAACTCGGCAGCAGGGTCAGGCTCTTTGGGGGAACATCTCAGACCATGGGGATGCTCTTTGTGGCTGCTGGAAATGGTACAGCAGATTCTTAAGAGCTATTTCAAGATGGTTCAGTCAGACCCAAAGATCTGGCAGAGTTACTGCCTTCCCAAGGCTTTGGGGTTCTCAACTTTTCAGCTCAAAGCTCTTAAAATGTTAATAAGTAGGACTTTAAAAGTCCTAAATGGTTCTCAGGACACAAAGGAAATGTCCTGGTTCAAAAAGGTCAGCTGTTCTTTGTTATCTTGTTGATTAAACATGGCCTTTGCTTTCCCCCCCCTCTTTCCTCCTAGATCCCATTTTCTGGGCATTTCTCTGCTTGTTTGTGCATCTTTTGGAAAGGAGGGACAGAGAGAGAAGAAAAGTTCATATCAGCTTCCTTTGTCAAGTTATTAACAAACCAGATGAAAAGATGAGGAAGTAAAGACTACAATCACCTTAAAAAATTGGGATTAATAGCCCTGGTTGGGTCTCAGTTGGTTAGAGTGCCTTCCCAGTATGCCAAGGTTCCAGGTTCAATCCCCAGTCAGGGCACATACAAGAAGCAACCAATAAATGCATAAATAAGTGGAACAACAAGTGATGTTTTTCTCTCTCTTTCTTTCTCTCTCAAATTAATCAATCAATAAATTAAAAATATCAGGATTAACAATGAATCATACTATTCCTCCATCCATCACCAAGTTTTGAATGGGCTGTATTATAGCTTGAGTGACTTTAACATTTATTAAATTTTATTTATTTTTAAACGAGCAATTTATTTACATTGTTTAAAAACCAGGTGACAAAGGATTTAGATAAAGAGGGGACAATCCCCCTACCTCCACCAGTCCTTGCCCCCACCATACACTCCCCAAAAGCACTATCCATCCAGAGATATTTTATGGCTGTACAAACAGTATGCATATGCATGTTTTTTTTATTTTTCCACTTATACAATGTTTTTTTGCTCAGCAATGTATCTTAGGAATCCTTTTATACCAGTAAAACATTTTTAAAAACAGTTTCATGGTATCATATAAATATATCTTAATACATTTGGCCAAAAGTGACTTGCTTTTTAAGACTTCTGAATGTATTTAAAAGCAGGAAGAATCCTCAACTAAAAACAAAAACAATACAGAACTTGTTTGGAAGCTTAGGCATGAAAGACCACTTGCTTCCATTATTTTGTAAAGCTTTCATTCTCTCATTTTCTTACTGAGATTTTCAGATTTTTTCTGCATTTGCCCCTTAACTTAAAACCTCTATCCAATAGCTGTTCAGAACCATGAAGTATCCCAAAGGGTTGGATACTGTGTATGACTTAAACCATGTCTGTTCTATTAAATTACTGATGTATATTATCTTTTCTTATGGCGAGTCAGCCTGAGCCAGTCAAATGATATTAACACCAGAAAAGCCCGTCTTGGCTAGGGACAAGACATTGTGACTCTCTTTTCCCCAGTTTGCATTTTTAAAAACCTGGGTATTTTCCTGGAGCCTTAGCAGCTCTGAAGCTCTGTGCCCTGCAGGGCTGGCTCAGATTCAGAAGTAAGAGCCTACTTCTCTGTAGTATTTCTGTGGTACAGCCAGGACCCGCGTGAAAGATGAACATATTTTAAGTGAAGAAAGAGCTTGCTGCGTTTGGGAAGCCAAAGAGAGGGCAGGCAGGAGAGCCGTCAGGGTGTACAGCATTCTGGGGCTCCAGGGCTTTGAAATCCTTCCCAGTGTTGTCACTTGAATGTTGAACACGTTATTCTCAGTGGACACTAAAGAGAAGTACAGGTACTGGGGGCTCCAGGGGGGATTCATTATTCAAGGCACAAAATTTCCTACTCTGGCCTGCAACACATTATAATTCAAATGAGCCCAGCACAATAGAGGGAAAATATGCAAGCAGACTTCTCTCTGTCGAGTTTTTTTCCCTCCTCTCTGAAGCCCTGTAATTACAGCAGGCAGGTGGAGCATCTGGGGTGTGGGGGAGTCCACTGTATTTTTACCTTCTTAGGAACGCGACTTGCCTACCGCATCAATATATTTTATTTTTAATTAAGCGCTTGTTGCAGAATCTGAATCCCTCCGCGGAAGCCTGATTCACAACTCACCCCCCCCCCCCCCTGCAGTTCCCTGAGATGCTGCTGCTATTACTGTCTCAAATTTCTTCTCTTGAAATTTACTCTTTAAAAAGTACATCAGTGCTGGCCTTTCGTGAGCTCGGTAGCTCTGAGGTGGCCCGATGAGGGCCCTACCTCTTTTTCCTCTCCTGTCCTGGGTGGGTTTCTGCCGGCGCCCAGCAGCACCAGGTGCCGGGAGTGCGTGGTCCCCGCCGAGGAGTCCCTTCCCGTCTTTCCCTGTCAAGGTCATGCTGGGTGGGGGCAGTGCTATGCCCCTAAGAGGCCTCCAGTCCTGCGGTGGGGGACAGTGGAAACACAGAGGCCATGGGACAAAACGATCTCAGCCCCGCAGCGTTCCCAGTCCCCACCCCCTCTGCCCCCAAGCCTGAGCTTTGTGGGCTCAGGAACAGGAGCCCCACCCGGAGGAGGAGGCAGAATTCGAGACCCCTAGGTTGTCCAAGTGTATGGTGTGTGTGTGTGTGCAAGAAAGCCCCCTTGGTGTCGGCTCGCCCAGCCGTGGGAAACAGGGAGAATGGGGCAGGCGCCAGAGGGTCCTCGCTTCTGCACTACGCCGGCCACGGAGGAAACCGAGCTAAGCAGACCCCCAGGCCTGAGCGGAGCGTGGCTTTTCAGGGCGGGAACTAGCGTCCCGAAACGACCTCGGCCAGAGATCCCCTCCACCGACGTCTGGGCGGGGTGGGGGCTCCCCGGGTTCCGAGGAGAGAATGAAGCGGGCCGGCCCCCCCCTCCCCCCCCGCGTGCCTTCAGGCACTCTGAAAAGTCAGGTCTCTACGGGATCCCTGCCGGCTGGCTGCCCGGGCGGGGTGCGCTTCCCCGATTCCGGCTAGATGAATCCCAGTCCCCTTCTCCGGGAACCAGTAACTGGATGCAAATGGATTCCCAGCAATCCGCAGGGCCCTGCCCAGGCTCTCGGGCCTCGTGGGGGTGGCTCATGGTCACTGCGCAGTCACCCCGCTGTCAGCTGGCATTTCTGCCTCCTAGGGGCAGTTTGAGGCGTGGTCGTGGTTGGCTCGGGGCGCAGGAGGAAACTGAGGTGCAGCAGCCCAAAGGCTGGTGGGCTGTCAGCACTTGCAGAGGCAGCCACCTTCTGTCACAAGTGAGTCTTCACCAAGGGCAAGAGAGTCAAAAGGGCGTTTTTAGGCGGATCCAAAGGAGAGAAACTTATCTCCAGAATACAAATACCCACACGTGGCCAAAGGAGGGACTAAACCTGCAATGAGTGCCCCATCCTTACTCCCTCAGGTGCAGGCTGCCTCTGTCCACGCCTCCAGTTTCCTGGGCATCCTCTGCAGGGCATGGACCTGTACTGGGGGCCCAGATTTCTCTAAGGAAGGGTGGGCAGACTTGGGGACTGATTGCTAGTTTGAACTCAAGAAGAGCAGGGCTCTGTGGGGCCAGTGGGGTACCAACAGAGTTAGGCATTCGGGGCAGGTCCCACCTCCCTCTTGGGAGGGTGTGGACCAATTATTCTATGACTCGATCCGACCCCTCCCACTGTTGGTCAACCCTGGGACTAGGATGGCTGCTCTGTGATTTCTCTTTTACAACTTCTATTGTGTTTTTCTTTCTCATTACAAAAGCAGTGCATGCTTATTGTAGAATTAATGAAAAAAATGCAAACATGCAAAAGAAAGAAAATAAAAACCGAACATTCTCTTATTACCTAAAGACAGACCTTTCCTGTATATCCTGAGTATAAACACAGTTATTTTGTGGGACAACTGGCTTTTTCTTTCCAAACAACACATTGTGAATATATTTCCATGTGAGCATCCTTCCAATGAATGTAGTTTGATAAATAGGCTTGCAGTATGTTATTTTCAACCATCCTTTACTGGGCTTTTAGGGTGTTGCTGTGTTTTTTTTACTTCTGTCCACACTGTTCAGGGGTCATTTTCCTGCTGGGTCACTATGCATGTTCTTAATTATTTCTTTAACATCCATTCCTCAAAACAGCTGGGTTAACTGCTCTGCATTTTTTAAAAGTTTTACTACATTTTATCAAATTGACCCTTAGAAAGGTTATGTCAAGTCATACTTCCACCTGCAGAGAATGTAAAAGTCTTTTGCCAGAATTCATTATTATTAATTAAGAATATTGGTCTTCTTTTTATTCTTTCATCTTTGCCTGTTTTTAAATTGGAGTATTCATCTTTTTCTTACTACTTTGTGTTTTATGTATTTAATCAATTCTTTTTCATGTGTTTTGCAGTATTTTCCCTCAATTTGTCAATTGCTTTCTGCATTTAGACTTACATTTAAAACTTTTGTGTAATTGAAATTCTTAATATTTTAGTCTATGGCTTCTGCTTTTTGTGTCATTCTATAAAGTCCTTCCCTACCTCAAGATTTTCTAATTATTTGTATATATTTCTTTAGTACTTCATTGATTAATTAAAAATTTTAAGTCATATAGAATTTATTTTGGTATATGGTATAAAATAAGAATCTAAGTTTTCTCCCAGCCCACTCTCCCTACCCTCATTTTTGGTTCTAAATCCTTTTGACTCTGGCACATGCTATAGCCAATTGCTAAAAAAGCAGAGCAAAAGGGAAGACCTCTGGTGGCAGAGATCCTGTCTAGTAGCAGTTTTGTTCTCAAACCTGTTCCAAGGCTTTCTGATGGACCTGCCTGGGTTGAAGAGAATCAACAGAACAAGCCAACATTGGGAGAGGTCACAGGAGAGAGATCACCGAAGATGGGGCTTTAAGTGGGCAGCCATCTCCCTCCTGGCTCACCCCCAGCTGAGGACTGCTACAAAGAGAGATAGTCACTGGACAGGAGCCAGGAGCACCAGTCAGCTTAACCAAAGCACTCAATAGACACTGTGTTTTCCCCCTGCAAATGAGGAAAATGACATGGTGAGAAGGCATATGCCTTGTCCAGAATCACTAATCCCTGGGACAGAGAAAGCCAAGATACATGCTGCCTCAGAAGGAGCCATTTCCCATCCTGAGTATGTCCAGAGCCCTGCCTTGATGCCTTGATTAACAAAGGGAACAGGACTGCTGCTCTGGAGCTTCCGAGCAGTGGAGGCCCAGCATATTTTTATGTGACATGAACAATGAGTAGCCATTCAAAAGGCCAAAGCTGCCTCTTCTTAGAGAACTGCAAATATTTTAGGAATGCCTTGTTACTAGGAAAATGCCTGATTGCTTTTCAGGACAGTGAGACTCAGCCTGATGGTCTGCACTTAGAGCTTTAAGCTTCAATTCCGAATTTGCTCCATTAGAACAATAGTTCTTGATTCTGGTTGCACAGTGGAATGAGTAGTGGAGCTCTTAAGAACACAGATGCCCAAGCCCTGACTTCTAGAAGGCTGAATTAAATTGGTCTATGGCAGGGCTGAGATGTCAGAACTGCTATAAAGCTCCTTAGTGACTCTAAAATGTAGCTTAGGGTTGAGAAGAAGCCCCTTTTTGCAGTGCTGCATTATCTCTCTTCCCAGCTCCTGAAAACTAGCTTACAAGACAAAACCGTTCGAGCAATGTGTTTCTCAAACTTAAGGAATTATCTGGGGATCTTGTTAAAATGTAGGTTCTGATTCAGGAGGTCTGAGATAGGATCTGAGGGTCTGTATGTCCAATAAGCTCCCAGATGCTGCTGCTGCTGCTGGTCTTAGGACCGCCTTTGAGTACCAAGAGTCTAGAGTGGTCCTCATATTTCAGTGGGCATACAAATGACCTGAGAACCTAAGGAGAAAGCAGAGTCCAGGCTGATCCAGAGTGTCAGGGATTGGGTTTAAGAATCTGCATATTTATTTATTAAAAAAAAAATTTAAGTATATTTTATTGTGTTTTACAGTAGTCCCAATTTCTTTTTCCTTTGCTTCCCCTCTTCCCAGTACCCCCCTCCCTCCAGCAATCCCACCCCCCCTTAGTTCATGTCCGTGGGTCATGTATATAAGTTCTTTGGCTTCATCCTTTCCTATATTATTCTTAACTCCCCCCTGTCAATTTGTACCAACCAGTTATGCTTCTTAGTCCTTGTACCATTTTCCCATTTCTCCCCCTTCTACCTCCCAGCTGATAACCCTCCAAATGATCCCCATACCTATGATTCTGTTTCTATTCTGGTTTGTTTAGTTGGATTTTGTTTTTATTTTTTAGATTCAGTTATTGATAGTTGTGAGTTTGTTATCATTTTAATGTTCATAATTTTGATCTTTTTTTTCTTAAGTAAGTCTCTTTAACATTTCATATAATAATGGCTTGGTGATGATGAACTCTTTTAGCTTTACCTTGTCTGGGAAGCACTTTATCTGCCCTTCCATTCCAAATGATAGCCTTGCTGGATAGAGTAATATTGGTTGTAGGTCTTTGCTTTTCATCACATTGAATACTTCTTGCCAGCCCCTCTTGTCTGCAAAGTTTCTTTTGAGAAATCAGCCGACAGTCTTATAGGTATCCCTTTGTAAGTAACTCTCTGCTTTTCTCTCGCTGCTTTTAAGATTCTCTATTTACCTTGAACCTTTGGCATTTTAATTATAATATGTCTTGGTGTGGTCCTCTTTGGGTCTAGCTTGTTTGGGACTCTCTGTGCTTCCTGGACTTATATGTCTATTTCCTTTGCCAAATTTGGGAAGTTCTTCTTTATTATTTTTTCACATAAGCTTTCAATTTCTTGCTCTTCCTCTTCTCCTTCTGGAACCCCTATGATTTAAATGTTGGCACGTTTAAAGTTGTCCCAGAGGTTCCTAAGCCTGTCCTCATTTTTTTCAATTATTCTTTCCTCATTCTGTACTGGTTTACTGTTTCTTTCTTCCTTATGTTCCAGATCATTAATTTGAACCCCAGTTTCCTTCCCTTCACCATTGGTTGTGTGTGTATTTTCCTTCAATTCATCTAGCATAGCCTTCACTTCTTTCCTTATGCATTTGCTATACTCAAACATATCTGTCAAGCCTGTGAGCATCTTTATCAACAGTGTTTTGAACTCTGTGTCTGTTAGGTTGGCTATCTCCTTGTCAATTAGGTTGGCTATTTCCTCATCACTTAGTTCTCTCACGGGATCCTTGATCTGTTCCCTCTTTTGGGCCATACTTCTCTGTCTCTTCATCTTGCCAGACTTCTGTGTTTGTTTGCCTCTGTGTCTTAGGTAGAGCTGTCTCACCTGTTACATTGTAAGGGGCAGAGCCTTAGGTATTTGTCATATGGGGCAACCCATTTTACCATACTGTGGCACTGTGTGTGGGGGAGGGATCTGAGAGGGAATAATGCCACCCACTCAGCACTTACCCCTTTTCCAGGCACCTCTCCTACCTCTGTATGGCACTGGCACCTCTCCAGCTGTTGCCCTGGCTGTCGTTCCCAGAGTGGGTGGGTCTGTCGATGTTCCAGGACCGTGGAGGCCCTTCAAACAAGCAGACTCTGCTGAGATACCGGCAGTTTCTTCCTCCACCCGAACCCCCACTGGTTTGCTCAGTCAGAAGCAATGAGAGTCTATTTTCCCTGGCACTTGGACTGTGAGCTGCACAGCCTGGTCTGGGGCTGGGAACGCTCACCAGGTGCCCCTCCCCACTTTTAAAAATGTGTCACTGCGCTTTCTACCAGCCTGCTGCTGCTGCTGCTGCCACTGCTGCATCTGCTGCCACCACCACACTGCATCCTCTGTGCCCCTCCTACCTGTCTGGATGAGTATTTGTTTGTTGGACTTCCATGCAGCTTGATTTTCTGGAACCTCTGGTTGTCTCTAGCTCTGAGGCAGTTGCATTCCTTCTTAGTTGTGGAGGGAGACATAGTGTGTCTGTCTACGCCTCTATCTTGGCCGGAAGTCCTAAGAATCTGCATTTTTAACAAGTCTTTAGGTGAATTGATACATTTGGTAGTTCAAAGGCCACACTTGAAGAATGGGGTCAGCTTGCCTACAGTTTTCTCAGGTATTTATCTTTTCAGCATATACTGGAGTTAATACTTGGCTGGAAGATCATGCAGTCAATTGACTCGGAGTTGATTGAGCAGAGGCCATGATGCCTGGCTCCCATGCCTGAACTCCAGCCCACTGATTCTGAGATCCCTTAACATTCAAGCCAAATGCCATTTCCACAGGAGACCTACAAATCCTTGAATTTCTTTTTTCTTTCTTTCTTTCTTTTATTTTAAATAAAGAAGCCATCAGTTTGTGTTTGTATTTTGACTTTAAAGTTATTTGTCTTCCCTACCCTCACCTAACTGCCCCCCACCCCTGCCTGGAACTCTGACTAATGCATAGATTCTGGGAGGGTAAAAGCAAAAGGTTTTAAAGATATGCCTTCCACCCAAGGAAAAACCTCAAGCAGGAAAGTGAGAGATTAAAAAAAAAAAAAAAAAGCTAATGCTATATGTGATCTTAAAGACATCAAGTAGGAAGTTTCCACCAAATTAATGTGCTTTTTTTCCTTTGCTCAGACAGCCTGTGAGGTAGGAACCACCCAGAACCTGAAAGGAAAGTCTCTCATTTGGTTCCTGTTAGACTCACTGTCTATCTAGTGCTAATTATGCAGCTTGTAGATGATTCTGGGCCTTTGTTTATTTGCTGGTTCTTTTCTTTTATTTCTCATTGTTTGGGTCATTTCATTGCTTATTAGCAGCTCCACCAAGGATGAACAATGGAAAGTGAGGCAGGTAGCTTCTGTAAGTAGGTCTGCTTAGAGGTTCAAAGGGAAGAAAGGGAGAATTAATCATTATTGCAGGTCTATGGAATTTACCTCAATGTGCCATCGAGGCTCACTTTTATATGGCGAATTCAAGCCTTGTAATAAGAACAGAATGTCTTCCCCATGTTCAGCAATCACCAGTGATTATTTAGTAGAGAAATTAGAACTTGAAAAATGCTTTATTCTTTCGTTCATTCAAATATACTTATTATTTTTTATGTTTCTTATTCTCATGGTCGTGGTAAAACTGTTGTGAGATGGGACATAAATTTATTACCACATGTGTATGACTTTCATGTTTAAGAAGGTTTTGTTTTGTTTTGTTTTTTTCCTTCTAGCTTGTTACAATATATTATATAACAAAACATCACTCCTATTCCCATTACTTGGTATAATAAATATCTTGGTGAAATTTCTTACAGAATTTGATTACTCAGTCAAAACCTAAGTATCCTGCTGGGAGAAGAACAATCATTTTAGTGACATTGTTCTATGCTTTGGTTGAATTGAATAGTTACTAATCCAGGCAAAGAAGAAAGAGACAGGTAATTGAAATTGAGCAAACAGACTGAGCCCCTCAAATAAACAAAAAACAAACAAACAAAAAAACCAAAAAAACAAAAAAAAAGACTCACAAGAAGTGTAAAACTTCTCATCAAACATCTATTTGTCTATTTTCTTCTTTCCTTACCATGGTAATTGTAGCTGTCAGAAATAACTTGAGGGGCCTGGTCTACACTAGTGGAAAATGCTATTCCCCATTCAAGTGATCTGGCAATGAATTTAAACAGATATTACCTACCAATGGTCAATGTTAGGTCAATAACTCTAATAGCCAATTTGAATTTTCTTTTAAGAAAATGTAACACCCCCTCCACCTCCGACCCCTCATTGTGTTGTAATGTCACCAGATTTTTTGGGGTTGTCTGAGGGTAGAAAACAGGAAGGTTGTTGGTCAATTTTCATGTAATTTGCATAAATTAATAGCAAACATTTTCTCTCATTCATCTACACAACCCAGACTATCAGGCGTCACCCAGGATCACTGCTGGACAGCAGCTAGGAGAGTGGGAGCAGTGGGTTTGACCATCTTGGTTATGGTGCTGCCAGGATCCCCGAGAGAGGACTCTTGCTCAGGGCTGTATCGCTGGTAAATAACACAGTGCTGGGTTCTGGGGAGGCATGTAGATTGGTAGTCTGGGTTTAAACCATATCAAGCAACCTATGACTTTTTAAATTTATGGATTTTTAGTGCTAGAAAGGATCACTATACATTTCTAATCCAGTTGCAATTTCCCCCATTTTTCTTCCACACAGAATCATGATTTTGATTAGTTGTCTTCTCTTTCCTGTACCTTCAGGAGAGGCTGAAACAACCCCTCTCCAGGGGTCTCCTTTCCAGTGACTGGTTCAGAAATGGCACGTTTGACTCAGTGATGGTCAGTGCTATGCAAGGGGAAATCTTCTAGGAGATTGTCTCTCCTTCCCTAGACGCTGTGTCTAATTGTGATGCTCAGAATTACAGCAGTCATTTTCCTACCAGCATAAGGATGAAGGGTATACACAGGATGACAAGAATACTCAGTACTCAGGATGACAAGAATAGATAGAAAGGCAGAAAAAAACCCAGGTCCTTGATGACATCTTGAAACTACTGAATTAATCAACCCCTTAATGGTTAATTTTATGTATCAACTTGACTGGGCTAAGGGCTGCCCAGATAGCTCATAAAACATTATTTCTGGGTGTATCTTTGAGGATATTTCTCCAAGAGATTAGCATTTGAATCTGCAGACTGAGTAAAAAAGATCACCCTCATCAACATGGGTGAGCAGCATCCAGTCCATTGAGGGCCTGCATATAACAAACCAGCGGAGGAAGGGTGCTTTTGCTCTCTTGCTTGAGCTGGGACATCTGTCTTTGCATGCCCTCAGGTACTGGTGCTCCTGGTTCTTCTAACTCAGACCGGAACTATACCACCCGCTTTTCTGAGCCTCCAGCTTGCAGACATCAGGTCATGGGGCTTCTCAGCCTCCATAACCATGTGAGTCAATTTTTCATAATAAATTGCTTTATATCTCTCTCCAGTTGGGCCCGTTTCTAAAGAACCTTGACTAATACAAACCCCAAGCTGCCCTGCTACTCAACTTTCTCTTTTGCAGGACAATACATTTCCTTAATATTTAAACCAGTTTGAATCAGGATTTCTGTTGCCTATGCTCCAAAGCATCTTAAATGATTAAGAGAATTTTAAGACCAAGTTCTCATTTCACAGAAGATGTAACAGAGTTTGCTTGATGACATGTTGCTGGTGACAAGAGAACTCAGGACTAGGGGTTGGGTTTTCAGCCCCAGAGTCATTTTTGTTATATGTTGCTTCTCATAATTTACTCAATTGTAAATTAAAGGTGGCTTAAAAGTATATTTCTGAGCCCACTGTACTGGCATTTAATAAAATTGCCTTGCCAAGGTAAAAGTCTGGAATTCTAATCTAAATTGTCCTCATTTGTACATGCAGGATCAAACTGTTCACTCACATGTACAAAGAGTGTGCTAGTTGACTTGAAGAACTGAAAACTCTTTGTTTTGCATTGCTGGGGAGCACTAGACTGGGAGACTTGATCAGCTGGGTGACTGTGGGCAAGAAAAACAAATTATGCCTCTTTGGGTCAAGACCAGCCATTCATAAGGTATGGGAGACCACAGGACATTGTCAAGGCCTTTGTCAAGTCTTCAGCTGGAAGATTTTGTGCAAACCATAAGCAGAGGATGAGGTGAGGGTAGGAGAGAGATAAAGAGCGGGGAGATTGGTTTATTCTTTCTGTTCCTAATGGTAGTTCTTATTTCAGACCACCACCCACCAATCATGCCTTCTGTTTGCCTCTGGTGTCTGCTCATCCGTAGGGCCCAGATTAAGCTGTGTGTCCTCCCCCAAGTCCTCTCTGATCACTGCAGCATGCACCAGTAACTCTTGTTGGGAACTCATTTCCTAAACTCCTTACTCACTTATTAAGCATGCCATGTTATTTCAGAATGTTTTTTTCTGATACTTTAGTCATTTTGCCTCTAAGTTTTATCTTTAAGGAACGGATCAGCAACCACAAAAAGGATATAGACTTTTGGACACACTGACTTGGTTTGCATCCTGCTTTAGGGTCCCTCTTTGCAGAACTCCAGGGTCCAATTTCTCTACCACTGTGGAGTCATCTTCTCTGGCCAGCTCTGGAATGCAGTCAAGGCAGGTGTGAATAAGCACACATATTAATTTTTTAGTGCTGCTTAAGTGACCACAAACTTAGTGCCTTAAAACAACACATGTCTGTTACCTTAAAGTTCTGGAGTTCAGAAGTCAATTGAGTCAGCAAGACTGATGTCTTCAGAAGGCTCCAGGGCAGAATCCATATCTCTGCCTTTTCTAGCTTCCAGAGGCTGCCTGCATTCCTTAGCCCATGGTCCCACATCAGTCCAGACTCTGTTTCCTTTATCACTCTCTATTGCTCTGTCTCTGACCTTCCTACCTCTTACAATGACCCTTTAGATTACATTAGGTCTACTCAGATAATCTGGGAGAATCTCCCCATCTCAAGACCCTTAACTTAATTATTTCCACAAAGTCCCTTTCACCATTTGAGGGAATGTATTCACAAGGATTGGGACATGGGCATTTTTGTATGTGGGGAAGGAGCAAGGGGAAGCATTAGTCTGCCTACCACATATATTTTCTGTGGATGTCAGTTCCACATCTGTAAAATGGAGGCTGCTGTCTTCCTTACAGGATTATTTTTTTTTTTTTTTCCGAGGTTTCCAAGTTTTATTTCTACAAATTACAGCTGATGAACAACAATGCCTTCACACATAAGAGACTGTGCTCCCACTTGGGCCTCGGGCATTGCTCTATGAGGAGAGCTGCTCTTAGGAAAGAGGTGACAGGACAGGCCTGTGATGTCCAAAATCCTGGGTGGAGAGGGGTGAGGGCTTGAGGGTCTTAGCCAGAGCAGCCCCGGCAGCCACAGTGCGTGCACTCGATGATCCGGCCCACTTCAAGCTTGCTTTTGGGGACCCGGCAAATGCAGTTTGTCCCAAAATTGGTGTCCCGTGTCTGAATGCACCGCAGGCAGCATAAGTTCTCATATCCCTGCTTTTTCCATTTTGTAATTAGGTTTTTGTCAGCATAGCCTTCTTTAATACAGTATTCATACAGTTCTCTGCTTATGGCTTTCCACTTGTAGAAAAGGACAAAAATATATCGCGTCTTCTGGTGGTGGATCCTGAAGATAGGCCACAGAGATTCCACTTTCCTCTTTCCCTCATGAGGTTCAGTTTCAGCTTCTCTCATCTTTTGATCTAATTCATCCAGTGTTGGTTCAATCAACTCCCAGCCATCTGGGGGAGCTTTCCGGCTTCTTTTGACTTTAGGCATTTTCCCCCCACAAGATAATTTGCAAAGATCTTAGGGCTGTTTCCAAGACTTTAACTGAAAGATCTCTGGTCTCTTCAGTTACAGGCTCAGGTTCTTTTGCAGCTCTACCAATTACTCTGTGATTTTGGGAAGTCACATTCTCTCTCTGGTCCCCAGTCTCATCGGAACCTTTAGCGCCATCGGCTGCCGCTTCTTTCTTTTCCTCACAGGATTATTGAGGTGATTGGATGAGGTAATAAATGTATGTAAATTTCCAGATCGGTGCCTGGCCCAGTGGAAGTGATCAGTTCTGATCAGCGTTCTCTCCTTAGTGGTCTGTTGTGAGCTAGAGGTCAGGGACTCTGACTTCTACCTCTTTCTAATCCTTTGACTTCTAGCAGGTGCTGGATTTTGAGTAGGAAATCAGTAAATGTAATAAATAATTACCTTGATAGACAACAATGCCTTGCATATAAGAGCTCTCAAATGATTTGTTGTTTGTTATTTTGTTAGCAATGGGTGGGGTGGAGAACATTTAATTAAATGCTATTATTTGTTAGCTATAAAATATAAATTTGGATTCTTTTGCTACACTTTTACCCTATTACCCTAAATGCTAGTGGGAGAGAGGAATTAGTTCACAATATACTTTGAGGGGGAAAGAAATCTTGCTGTCATGGACTTTTTTTCTTGGTCTGGAAACTTCTTAGTTTCCTAGGGCGCAGCTGACTGCTCTCTCTGAAACTGAAAAATCTCTCCAAGGGCCCTGTCCAGTTAGGTTGCACAAAGCCAGTCTTATTATTTAGAGAGCGCACAATGCCCCCTCACATGGGACGCAGAGAGGAAGGAATTTTTTAAAAGCCAATTCCAGTCCCTTGGAGCTGCAAACTGCCCTCGGGGCAAAGAAGTCTGCAGAATAATTGGGAGGAGTCTGGCAGGAGAGAGGCCCTCGCAAGTTAAAGCTGTATCTCTCTATATCCAGGGACGCCATGCCACTTTTTAAGCATTCCCCTCTGGGACAAACCTGTATGTCAAGATAAACAATTAAATAATATGCAAGGGCCAAATGGGGAACTGCAGCCTCAGCCTGAGAAAATAATACCAGGAAACGTCAGCCTGTCGGTCACTGCCAAGTTGAGGAGACAGGTTCCTATAATTCTGTGAGAGGAATGGGTCAGGGAGGAGATGCTGTGTGTTTGGAATATGCTTCAGGCCCCCTAAACTTGGTAGGTTCATGCTTTTTCAAGATAATAAAGTGGCAAAAGACCTTACATCATTCTTCCGTCAAACCACAGTGCAGTGGCCCCAGGATCCCTAATGCAAATATGGATGATGTATGGAGTGAAAGAGGGAGGGTCCTCAGACCAGACCCCAAAACTGGGAGAGGGGGGATTGTCAGAGGAGAGTGAACCATTGCATGGGATACCTTTGCCTTAGAGCCAGATAGGGCCTTTAAGGAGAGGATTCTGCATGCAGCCAACCCTGAAGTGTCATCCTGGGCTTCTGTGTCACCATGCTTGGGCCATGAAGGCCAGGGGCACTCAGGTAAACACATCTGGTCATTATATTCTGAACTACTAGTGCAAGGGGGATGAACTTGTCTAAGGGACTTTTGGGGGACAAGGGGGAGGCATTGTTTGTATACTATGTGACCAGAGTATAGAATTCGTGGTCCCAAGTGATGGCTGAATGGTCTTATTGTTGTGTCTTCTATCTGGACAGAGCAAGCCAGTAGGGTCTGAGGAATCAGGCTGCCTGAGGTCATGTATTTCAGAGGCCAGAGCAAATCTCAACAGTAAAATAGCCACTGGTGCCCAGGGCAAGCAGCCCAGACTTGGCGTCTGGTTACCAAGGTTCTAGGCAAGAGAAGGGTGAGACAGGTGGATCCGGAAGAGCATCTGTACCCAGGGAGCTAATGAGTACAGGCTGAGGACCCCAGTTAGAAGGCGTGGCCTCAGGGAAACTTCTGAGCATCCATTGCAGGGACTCCTGGGGTTCGTGTCCAGGTGCCCCTTGGAGCATTTGTATGCAGTGCATCCTTTTCTTAGGGCTTAAGGACCTAGCTTGGCAGTGGAGGCTCAGAAATATTTTGAGCAGATCAGCCCTTCAGAAAAAGTGAGACACATTAGGCTTAGCAGGGGGCCATACTTTGGGGCCCTTTTGCCATAAAACAGAGGGTGGTCTTTGAGTCCGGCCTTGTCTAATAATTCCTGTTAGGCCAGCCCCCCACCACCACCACCTTGCCTGCCCCTCCACCCCCGCAGAGGGCTGTTTGGTATATGGTCCCAGGCGGAAGGCTTGCTACACCTTTCTTGGGCAGGAAAGAAGCAAATTCTACTCTGAGAAGCCCCAGTAGGGGTCTCAATGTTGGATAAGAACTGAGGGAAGCTTGGTGCTGGTACTCTGTGACAGTGGAGTGCTGTCAGATTTAGCAAATAAAACAAAGGATACTTGATTAATTTGAATTTCAGAAAAACAATGAATAATTTTTTGCGTATGTATATTCCAAACATTGCAAAAGACATACTTCTACTGAAAGTTATTTTTTTCTGAAACGTCAGTTTAGTGAGGCATCCTGTTTATATTGGGCTGCCCTATTACAGAGGCCCATGTAAAAGAGCTGGCCTGAGACAAGCCCAGGTGCGAGGTCAACACAAATCAGGCAGGTTTCTCCCCTTGACCTCTAGGAAAGGCTCCTTTCTAAAGTCCAATCATGAATCAGCAGAACAAGCTTGTGTAGTGAATAAAATATCATTTGCCATAGAAATTCTTTGGGTTTAGTTTGCAATCCACTCATCGAAGTGCCGCCCACCAATGAGCCTGAGCCAGCTTGATAAATATCAGGCAGCTTGCTTGCTGATATTTCTCTCTGGCTGCTGTTTGGACTCTTTTGGAGAAATCCACTGAGGCAGAAAGCCACAACTGCTCTCCCTGGGTCAGGGATTCCAGGCTGAAATGACCCAGTGGTAGCAGGCCAGCATGAGAGTCTGTCCATTTCTGGATTGTGTTCCTCATCAATCACTCCTGCCTTTTCTTCACATCAGACTTTATTTGCTCAGGACGCAATCTACAGGGAACTGGGTACCACTCTGTCTACTTGGTCTTGGAGGAAACTATTAAGTCAACCCAAGGCTCTAGCTTCTATTTCTATTCATCTGAGACTAAACCTCTGGGTCCTCTCCAGATTCTCTGTATGGCTTTTATCCTCTGGTCTCATTTTGGCTGTAGCCACATTTGCCTTCTTTCTGTTCCTTGAGTGGCTCATTCCCTCCCAAGGGCACCTGGAATGGTCCTTCCCCAGGTTTCCCTACTGCTGCTTCCCCTCACCTCTTCCCTGGCCTCCCAATCTAATTCCTCTCTCTGACCTCACTGTTCTTTTGTTTTTTTGTTTTTAAAACCTCATAGTGCTTATCACTGCTGTTATTCTCCAGTTTGTGTGTTTGTTCATTTATTTATTATGTCTCTCTTGTCTGGAATGGAAGCCCCAATCCTAGGCTAGTGCCTGACTTATAGTATGTGCTCCTCAAACGCTGCAGAGACAGGAATGGCTCTCCAGAGGGGCTGGGGGAGAACACAGAGCTTCCCCACAGACCTTCTCCCTCTCTGGGTCTCCTGCTCTCCACCACACCCATCAGATGAGAGAATAACCCAGCAGGGCAGTGCTCTGTTTTACAGATACAGGTAAGAAAACAACTGAAACTTGGTCCTCCCTCTATGGAGATAAAAACAAAGTGGTATTTTATTCAGGAAGAATGCATGTAATAACAGTAATCTGAAAATAATGATATCTATGAGGTCCTTGGCAAAGCCACCCAGGAAAAGAAAAACAATAGATGTGAAAGCTGCAGTGAGTCATAACGCCACCTTTCAGCCTTAGACTGCCCTGGAATCAGATGCAGATAAACTGGTTTCCTACTTGAGACGCAGTTGTACGTGCTCCTTTGTATTCCTAAGGCCAACTGCACATTCTCCAGATAATGGGGAAGTATTGGCTCTCCTTCAAAATTCTCAACTGTGCAGAGGAGCAATGAAAAGGATTCCTCATCAGCTTCTTAAGGTTTAAACAAAAAGAGCTCCCTTCCTGGGCCTGCCCACTGGGCTTCATCTTTCCTCTGGTCTTCTACAGAAAGCCATTGGCTGGACCAGTGTTTGGCAGAGATGGCCCATGGACCACCTGCATCAGGATCATTTAAAAGCTTATTTAAAATGCAGACTTCTCGGACTCACATGACTTTAATCTCCTGAGTAGGGCCAGAGATTTGTGTTTTTACTGACTCCATGCCATGGGGAATCTCAGGCACACTGGGGTTTAAGGGTCACTGGGTTTGTGCAGCCACACGGCCCTTGCCTTGTCCTGCTGCCTGTGTCATCACTTGGCTTCCTGGGGTGGGGTGGGAGTGTGTGTGTGTCTCTTCTTCCCAGTGCAATTTTTTCCCCTTTGTTTTTGGTCACCTTTAGTGTCTAGTTCAGCAATTTTCAACTTTTTTCATTTCATGGCACACATAAACTAATTGCTAAAATTCTGCAGCACACCCAAAAAATGGTTTTTCCCAATCTGACACAAAAAATAGACATAATTTTGATTTATTCATTTTGGACGGCTACTGTTGTGTTGGTTGTTGTTGTTGCTGGTTTTTTTTTTTTTTTTTTTTTTTTTGACACTCTAAGGGAAAAGAGGTCAATGCCCCTGACTACGTAGTCAGGTATCGCATGCTTTGAAAATTCTTGCAGCACACCAGTTGAAAGTCTCTGGTCTAGTTTATTGCACTGTTCATGATGTTCAAAAAATATTTATTGAATGAAGAACCTGAAATAATTTTCCTTTGCTCAGAAACATTCTCCCCAGAAGACTGGATCATGAATTTGTCAATGTGATGCTTAAGACAAATAGATTTCTGTGAGTGTGTGGATTGTTCTCTTGAACAAATATGTTTAGTCAAAACCTCCCTCCCCCTCTTGTCCAGAAAAGGACAACAAAGGACATATTGCTGGCTAACATTGTCTAACTCAAAAGGAAAAGGCAGTCTTTGCTCTTTCCTGGAACCACTGTCTAAAGAGATTTATGGAGATTTCAGGATAAGGGAGGTCCTAGGTAAATAGGTGGACATGTGCATGGTGTGGTTGAGGGGACCCTAGAAGGCCTACCTGACCAGTTGTACCCTGTACCTGTTGAGGAGGGAACAGAAGGAAAGAGAAGGTCCCCAGGGCTAGTGGTGGAGGGCACCTAGGGGAAATGTTACCTCTTTCC
Source organism: Furipterus horrens (assembly GCF_987537825.1). Taxonomy (NCBI): domain Eukaryota; kingdom Metazoa; phylum Chordata; class Mammalia; order Chiroptera; family Furipteridae; genus Furipterus; species Furipterus horrens. Next base: position 37,593,191 of record NW_028327175.1, read on the forward strand.
TAGTCTTGCTCAGAGGTGCTTCTGAAGCACAACCCAGGAAGAGGGGGCAACACCCATGTGAAGCTGAGAGTGGTGGGGATGAGAGAGAGGGCAGTGGAGGTTGGAGCACAGAACTTTAGACTCTGAGCTGGATCTAACCTTACTTAGTTCAACCTGCCCCTGGAATTAGGGATTTGATTTACAGCTTCCTGGAGATCCTGTTTGAGCTGTCCTGAGGTGAGATTGCTTACTCTCTTACTCTCTTGTGGTCAATTCCAGGCTTAGAAAGTACTTTCATGGACTGAGCCACAGTCTACCTCCTTGAGGTGTTCTGCCCTTTGCTTGTAATCCTTCCTTTTCTAGACTACTTCCGATTTTAGACTCTACTTCCTGACAGATACTTATATGTATGCACAGAGCTCTTGTGTCCTCCCTCCATTCTCCGTTCTCTATTCTGCAGGTTGAACTTTCTGAGTTACTCCTACTTCTTCCTTTACGACTTGGTTCCCTGCCTCTTCTTTCTTCAGCTCATTGGCTTTCTTTCTTTTTCTTTTTAATATTTTATTTCTTTACAGAGGGTTGGGGGGAAGGAGGGAGAAACAGAGGTAGAGAATCATCAGTGTGTGAGAGATATATCGATCAATTGCCTCTCGCACACCCCCAATTGGGGACCTGGCCTGCAACCCAGGCATGTGCCCTGACCAGGGATTGTACTGGCAACATTTCTATTCACAGGCCGGCACTCAATCCACTGAGCCACACCAACCAGGGCTCATTGACTTTCTGATGTCAATTAGCTTCTATCTCCTTTTCTGTTGCTGTAAACAACACATTCATCTTCTCAGTCACGCAGGCTTGAACGGGGGACTCAGTCTTGCCTCCTCCTTCTTACTTACCTTCAAGCTATTGGGAGTTGGGGTGGTGGTGGAGCATTTTTATATACCTGTATCAATTTTTGTCACGAAGATTCCCCGAGGCAGAAAGTGGCATGTGGTAAAAGCTTGAAATGGTCATGCTTAAGGCTTGACTCTCTTAAGGATAGTCTTTGCCCACCAACCTGCCCCTATGGCTGAAGCGAGCTGCCGTGAGCAACAAAAGTGACTGCTGTCCCAAACCCTTCACCTGCTTAAAACGTTGCAAAGGTATTTTTTAAAATTACTTTTGGGATGAGTTTAAATTTATTTTGGCATAAAAGGCCCTTCCTGATTTGGCTGACTGCATCTCTCCAGCTCATCTGTCTTGCCCCTCCTTGAAGGACACTTTGTGCCCCAGCCATTCTGAATAATATCCCAGCCATTCTGAATGCTCCATGTGTTTCTAACATAACTTTTTACATTAAGATGGTTGGTTTGGCCTATTAGTAAGGGACAATCCATCAGAGCTTCTGGAAGCTGTGGAAATGAAGGTAAGCTTCTATTTTAAACTTATAGTAGACTATGATTCTATTTGAAAAAGATCAAGCTGATCTGAGCTTGGAGGATGAATGAGAAGAAAAGGGAAGTGATAGAAGATGTTCACTGTGGCTGAACCCGATCCTGAAGGCAATGAGGGAGCCATGAGTGTGCTTCAAGCAGAATGGTAAAGTATTCATGTTCACCTGCCAGATGACTCTGGCCATAGGATAAAGCATGGATTTGAGGGCAGCTCATTTGATGTGGGGATGTGGGAAGAGTCAAAGCTTATGTCCCGGCATCAAGCCTGGGTAAATGGGTAGATGGCAATACCATTCAATGACCTAGAAGTCAAAGAATGAAGAACAGAGGGGATAGAAGATAGTGAATTAAGTTAGTTTTGGTTAGTCTGAATTTGCAATAACATTGGGACATCCAAATGGAGTTGCCTAGAAATCTGTTCAAGAGAGAAAACAGGGTTGGAGATATAGATTTAAGAGTCATAAAAAATACGTATAATTGGTCTATCCCAGATAAAGTGTTATTGAAAGCAAGGAGGGCTTTGGGCTGAACTCTGGAGAACACCAGCATCAAAACATGAGAAACCACAGAAAAGGCTGTGAAGGGGAGGCCTGAGAGGCAGGGGAGATAACAGGGAGGGGTGTGCCATGAGAATCAAAGGAAGAGGCTGTGTCAACTGCTGCTGAAAGTTCAAATGAGATGAAGACAGACAAGAGTTTGCTGGCATCAGTGAATAAGCAGATAGCTGGAAATGTGGGGAGGAAGGGCTTCTGTGGGTGGTGAGGTCAGAAGCTGGTTGCAGTGGTTTGAAGAGTGAGTAGGAACTGAGGGACCGGAGCTAAGGAGTGCAGACACATTTTGTTTTTAAAGAAGTTTGGTTGGGAAGGAGAGGAGAGGCCAAGAGCTTGAGTGGTGGTTGAAAAATAATATCAGGAGACACTGAAGTATGTTTAAAGATTAATGTGAAGGATCCTGTAGAGAGGGAGATAGTGACCTTACAGGAGAGGGAGAGAATGAGCCAGGTGGTGGCAATGTCTGAGGGGGGGACAGTAGGGACGGGATGCTGAGCAGGCCTCCCCAGAAGGAGGGACAGCCCTGCCATGGTCACAGGAGGAGAGAAGGAGACGTGGACCAGTGAAAGTGCAGGGAGAAAATGATGGGAATGAGGTGATTTATTTTACTTTGAGAAGAAGGAAAGTCCCCTGATGAGATTTGGGGAAAGGGACAGGTATAGCCACACAGGTTTGAGGAGAGTATAGAAGGTTCAAACAGCGGCATCAGGGAACCAGAGAGCTGCTGAGGGAAATCATGGGTTTCTGGGCAGCGTAGAAGGCTCAGCTGAGTTTGATGACCTCTCAATAGTCCTTCTATGTGGAAGTGATCTTTGTCCCTCTCACACTCTCATCATGTCTCGAATTATCTGTACTTCTCTCAGTGCGCTTATCACTTGCTAACTCTTTGTACAGTTACATGTGGGCCTCTGAGCTCTCCTACTAGACAAGCTCCACAAAGGCAGGCTTTGTCTTTCTAGCGCTCACAGCCCTGTGACATTGCATGGCACATGGAAGGAGATCAAAAAGACATTTGTAGAATAAGTCAGTACGGCATGACCCTGCAGAAGACAGCAGGACACTTACTCTGTGATCTGGTGAATGTATATTTAGAAAGCAGGGCTGTACCTAGTGTGCTCTGGCATTGAGACACATAGCTAATACAGATTTAGGAGCCATTAGAGTTTCTAAATGGCCAAGTTCAGAGAAATTTGACTCTGACACCCTACTCTCTTTTAGATACTCTAAAGTTCATGACATCCAATTATTGAATTCCAGGGTTCTTGGAGCAGCATCCTCAAACCTATCTGAAACACAGCCTCTTTCATTAAAACATATTTTATAACTCCCATTTTACTTTCTTGAGTTGAAATTCATTGATAACAGAACTTACCTTTTATATATAATTCAAAAACTAATATAAGAACCAAATGTAATAAAGATGAGAAATAAATAAAAGTCATTTATTATAATAAAGCAATACTTTTTTTTTCAATGCTCATATCTACTTAATGAGAGAGGCTCTCAAACTTTAATGTTTGAGAAGCATCTGGAGGTCTTATTAAAATGTGGATCCAGATTCAGTAGATCCAGGGTGGGGCCCGAGATCCTTCCTCTAACGAGGATGCTGGTGGTTGTGGATGCTGCTGGCCTGTGGACCATCCTTGAGTAGCAAGAACTAGAGTTCATGAGGAAATACTAAGATGCTTTCCTCATCTTATAACAAATGTATTTGGATTTAAGATAAGTAAAACAACATTTTCTCTAGAGTGGCCTTTTGAAATAAGACATACATATGTAATGGTTATGTTATATAAATATATATAAAATCACTGTGAATGTGCAGTTAGTTGCACAGGTGTGTCCTAGCGGTAACTTAAATACCATGATATGATTTTTGGAAATGGCAGCTAACTCTGGGAAAACTTTTGGGAAAAAAAATAAATCTTTCCACTATTTCCACTGTAGTTTTATTATTGGATACTTCAGTGTACATTATAGTTGTGCAAAAAGTATTTTGTGTTTATATGTAGAACATAGTTAGGATTTAGAAAACTCTAAGGAGAATTTTCATGAGCATCCACACCTGATGGGACTTTACAGTCGGGTGTGACCAGGTAGCTCATACGCTGCAGAAGGTCTACATCTCTGTCCCTACTTAGTACATGCCGATGGTGCCTCCCAAGCACTGGCACACACAGAGAAAGCTCCTAAGCTTTCACAACACCTCCCTGAGGGCCACTGACCCAGAGGGACTGAGGAAGAAGAGCAACAGCAAGTGGAAGCTTCCAGAAGCACGTTGCATCAGAGCCCACTGCCATGGGCAGGTATCTGTCCCTGGGAATGAGCTATCACCAGATCGTACCCACTGAGCTGAGTTTGCAAATCTGTGAATGCTGAGTGGGCACAAACGGCTCATGTGTTCTGTATGGCAAAGAAGACAAAAGCTGCACTCTTTCCTGAGATAAGACATTTTCAAGATGCTGCCTGAGACATAACCATACACCTTTCTAGGCACAGATTAGCCCTGATGATGACAGTCAGATAAGGCCAAATTGCAGCCTTGCGGTCCTTGCTCCTTTTGGAGAAGACATAGAAGTAGATGAGGCGGGTCCAGCTATGTCTCCAGCTTCTTCACCACAGGCCTCTACACGTTACTCCACTTGTCTGTTTGTTTGCTTGTAATTTTGCTTTTCTCATTTCTAGAACCTCTGTAAGGTCTCAGGGCTCTCTTCCATACTGTTCTCTATGCCTAGGATGTTCTGCTTTCTTACCCAGTTTAAATGACCTTCCTCAGGGAAGCCCCCTCAGACCCCCAAAATGGGGTCACAGATGGTCCTTCCTTTCGTGCTCTTGTATCCCCCTGAACTTCTCCTTTGTAACTCTGACCACACCCACTACACAGTGATTTCTACTTAAAGTCTGCTTTTCCAATTGAGATGCAGGCTGGTCCCCCTTTTTAGCACGTGCTGGACACCAGGCAGACTCTCAATGCTTGTCTGTTGAAGAGACTTTATTCATTTATTTTCTTAAGTGATAAAGAATATGTGGGCCAGAAGTCTAGGGTAGGTTAAGCTGAACGACGCAGCACAGTGAGGCACAAGTGAGTTCTGAAAGAAGGAAGGAATTCTGGAGAGTGGAGGAGTTTTACAAGCAACCGTACGACCCGCGGCTCGGCTTGCTGCACGTGCGCTGGTGCCATTTGGGGGTATTACACGTGCTGTGTGAGCGGGAAGAGGAGGTGTGCAGACTGGATGGGAGCGGCTCCGGAGACCTAGACGCAGGTCCCAGCAGGCGCAGATCAGTATATCTGCTGCTGAGTCGGAAGCAATGCTGAGACTTTTGTCCCATTGGGAAGGGAATTCGTACTAAGGCAGGGTCTGGGCTGGCTTGTCAATGTTCATTGTTTCTGGATTTTAGAAAAGTTTAAGTCCCTTCACCTTTAATTGCCTCAGCTGCGAATGGGGACATTACCTATCTCCGCTAACAGCTAGAACAATTAAGACACGCTAGTCCAGCAAGGCCTTTGCAGATGGTAAAGTTCTACACAGGTATTTGAGTTGTTTTACTGTCGATAGATCCTAGGCAGGTTCCTCCACACTGTTTGAGAGGAGCATAGAAACACACGCGGCAATACTCGCCAAGTGTTATTGAGTCCCTGCTGCAGGCACCTCTGGGCCCTGGGAATGCAGGGTGAACAAAGCAGAGCAGGTGGCGGTAAGTGCTATGGAGCCATCTAAAGTGGGGTAAGGGGTGGAGAAGGATGAGGTGGGGACGGTGCTAGGGCTATCAGGGAGTAGTAACCATTGAGTAGGTGCCTGCAAACTGAGCAAATGAGCCCCACAGGCAATGTGTCAGGATTGTGGGAGGTTGCTATCTAATTTAATCCTTTCAGTAATCTTGGAAAGCAGCTATTTTTATGTAAGAGGGAACAGAAGCGTGGAGAAGTGAAGCCATGTGCTAACACAGCTGGGAGTGCCGAGCCAGGTCGCGGTCCCCATCTCACCCTCTCCTGTCCTCCTCTCCCGCGTCCCGTGGTCACGTGATCCTTTCTTCACTGGTCTCTGTATTTCCCTTAAGTAATGGACAAAGAGGAGAGGGAGTGAAGAAAATGGGTGTCCTGATGTACACACGTTCTCGCTGAGGATGTCACTTTCCAATTCCAAGTGCACCCACTTCTCTCCTGAGGCAGGCGATCAGCATCCCTTGCTAGCAGAGTTTCTGAACTGCGCTCTCTGCTACCAATTCATTCTCTGAGCAGCAGCCCGGGTGATCTTTAAACATGTAAATTGGATCATGTCACTCTGCGCTTAAAACCCTCCAGTGGCTTCCCACGTGCACTCAGAATAAAATTGAAGCTTCTCATCCTGACTGGAGGCTGGCACGATCTGGCCCCTGCCTGCCTACCTTGCTCACCTCACCTTGGCCTCCCTTCCCTCTTGTGCACTCAGTCTTACTTGAGTTTCTTGAACATGTCATGTTCTTCCCTGACTCTGTCCCTAGCTAACTTTTCTTCATTCTTAAGTCTTCAAATGAAATGTCACTGTGAAGATAATCCACCCCTAGTCACCAGCCTAAGTCAAGTCTCTCCTGTTATTCCCTTTCAGTCTCTGGAGCCTGATAGACTAAGACGACGTGAGGGCAGAAACTGGTGATGGGAGGCCCGCTTCCCCATGGCCCAGTGGTCCTGCCTCCTGGGGAGCAGGCTCTTGTGTAATTCCCTCCGGTGCAGTGTCATCTGAACCCAGTGATTTGATTTGAATCAGTAGAATATGGTGAAAGTGATAGGATGTCACTTTTGCAATTAAGTAACAAAAGGCCATGGCCTTCACCTTGCTGGCAGACTCTATTGCATTCTGGGCTCACACAGTTTGATGAAGCAGCTTTCTGTATTGCAGAGACCCACATAGCCAGGAACTGGGGGCGGCCTCTGGTCAATATCCATCAAGGATCTTAAGCCCTCAGTCCATGCCCTCAGGAAATGGGGCTTGGAGCTGAGTTCAGAAGCAGATACCGCCCACCCCCCTCAACTGCCCCCAGATGGGCGTTCCAGTAAAACCACAGATTCTGGGCTGACACCTTGGCTGCAGCCTAGTGAGCGGTTGTGAGGCGGAAGACCCAGCTAAGCTGTACTTGATTCCTGCCCCACAGAAACTGTGAGATCATCAATGTATGCTCTTTAGGCTGCTAAGTTTGGGGATAATTTTTCACACAACAATAGATAACAAGTATTCTCTCTGGACATTCACTCATGAACATTTCTTTGCTGTGCCCTGGATGTCCTGAGCAGGTTGGAGAAGGAAGAGTCCACAAAGTACCAGGATCAAGCTTCTAATCCCTGGAAGTCTCAGTCCTCACAGGGTGTCTCTCCCAGGCTGCACCACAAGCTTCGAAGTGGCCTGTTGACTTCCTGAAAAGCTACTTTTAAGCAAATAACCTTACCTGTGACCTTTGACCTTTCCAAAGACTACCTCTTCACCCTCCTAAGATCTCGTGGTCTCCTAATAATATAAATTTCGGCATCCAACATGCATCGTTTCTGACAATGCATGGGTTCTCCTACTGCGCCAACAAGCCCTCCCTTTTTCCTGGTTCTCAGTGATGCCACACTTGTGTGACAATGACCCCAACATGCAAAATTCATGGTGTATGAGTACACTTCATGAATATACAGGATGCCATATAAAATAACATAAATGTTTTCTAATAGAATTAATACACTTTCCAAGCAGTTCAGCTTGAGGCAATTATTGCACTTCCTGGGAGATACAAATTACTTTGCCCTCAGCCTCATGCCAAATAACCCCCCTAAGACACACACTAATTACCCAGAAATGCACTGCCTGCCATAGCTCATTGACTAATTGACAGTCAGTTTAAAACTTCACCAAAATATCTTAAAACTTAGGAGTCACATTTGGCAAGGAAACCAGTTTTGTGTATCTCCTCATTTGGGTCCGCCTCACTGGCAAAGTTGTAGCATGGCTTGTAAGTAATGACCGAGCAGGCTTATTACCACGATCGATGGTAAAAGAACAGCGCTCCATCATACCGTATAGCATTTCCATCCCTCATTTCTGTGATTCTATTAAGAACAATTTCAATATTATATTTGTTAATGTGATACAGAAATAGACTGCAACTGTGTATGTAATAGTTATTGCTAGTATGGCCTGTTAAGCTCAGGATGCAGCTCTCACCGACTCCTTTCTCTCTCTTTCCCGTGATGTGGCCTTGCCATGCTCTGTGTTCCTTACATTCTGGTCCAAGCACATGCACCCACCAAGTGCGTGCTGTACCTGCATGTGTTCCTCCTGCCTCACAAGTAAGTTGTGGGCAGAAGCCAAATCCTTGGGAATCATTCCTCACTACATTCTATTTACAAATCACTGTTGGATGCCTAACTTCTTTATGAAGCTATCTGAGCCCAGCTCTGCCTTAATCTTATTTCTAATCACCTTAATTATTCCAGGAATTGACATATTACTAAAAGCTGTGTTTTGGATTTTCTAAGAGAGTCCAATCTTATAGGGAAAGTGCATCCAAATTTCAACCAACTGATTTGCAATTGAATATTTGGGACATGGCTATTTGACACATTGGAGATTGTTGTTATGGGTCATGCAGAACAAACCTGCAGGAGGAAAAAGTGCTGTGAGATTGTGGGACTGGCTTTTTGTCTGGTTGCAACCACAGACTATCCAACCAAGAGTGTCTTGACTGACTAGGGAATTATATCTCTCACAGAACAAGACTTCCAAAGGCAAGAAGTCAAGGGCTGGTGTTGTGGCTCAGTGATGGCATCAAAGACCCAACTCCTTTTGTTTTTTCTCCTCTTCCATCCTTTGTATGTGGCCAGTGACCTCCTTCTCTGGAAATTGCAGCTGTAGAAGAAGTGGGGAGGGCTGTGCACTGGCTCTAATGAACATGTCTATCAGGGAAGCACACACTCTGCCCCAAACCCCCATCAGACTTCACTTAGGTGTCATGAGCTAAAACTGTGTTATACTGGCCACACTTGGCTAAAAGGCAGGCCTGGAAACAGCTGGGCACAGTGCTGTCCCTAAGAGATCAGAGTTTTGTTAGCAAGGGGTTCATGAGCACCGGAGGGGGAAATGATTGAGTCTGGCATAGCTGGGGAAGGGCTGAGAGAAGGGGGCTATCTCAGCTGGAATGTGAGGGATGGGTAACATTCAGGTAGGAGACAGGAAAAAAGAAGGGATCTTGGGTAGAATTATAGTGAGAGGAACATCGGGAGATGGTGGCATGCCTGGGTGACTGTGAGAACACTGCAACAGGAAAATTTTGTTCTGGGAAGTTGGAACAAAGTCAGTCCACCGAAGTGTGTCTTGTTCCCGGAGGAACCTCCCACCCTCCCTCATCCTCGGCACATCACCCCTCCTGCTCCCCTCCCAGGGCCTCCTTGGTCAGATTCAAGTGGACTTACTGATCAAAGAGAACAAAATCTTAAGGGGATTCTGCTCCCTGCACACTCATTTTTCCCGTAAAGGCAGTGATTTCCAACCTTGGCTACACATTGCAATAACTTGGGGGATGTTTTAAAAATCCCAATACCCAGGCCACTTCCCAGACCAATTAAGTCACACTCTGGGGGTGGGGTCAGTGGTTTGCTGGTGAAAGTGTTAAACTGATTCTTGAGAAAAAAATATGCATGTATGTATATGCAGAGCTTTATTATAAATTTTACTGGTATAAAAGATGTGTAACCTACAGCTTACAAATGATAATAAAATATATGATATTCTTTATTACAGAATGCTCTTTAGCCCATTGATTCTAGATGATGCTTTCCTGTTTTTCTTTTTTTTTGGTTCTGTTTTTTGTTTTGCTGAACTCTGGTGTTTGTAGTTAACATATGGCTCCAATTGAACCATGATTTCACAAAATCAGGCTGTAAATAAATGCTTGGTTACCATCCAGATTCAGTCATCGACTCATGAGTGTAGTTTCAACATGAATGTTGGTCGATATTTTTGTTTACATTCACAAATAAAATAAACACAAAGCAATGATGATGTATGTTGGAACTTTGCTTGTTTATCAATAAGGTGAGAGACTTCTTCGCTGGTGGGGTCAGACACTGGAAGAACATTTCCTCAATTTTCTGTGCCATCTACAATATAACAGTTATAGACACAATACACTTTTAAATTTAATTTGCATTATTAACATCTTATCCATCACTTTCTTAAGTCTAGACCAGGGGTTGGCAAAGTCTTCCAGTAAAGAGCCAGATAGTAAATATTTTATACTTTGTGGACCACAAATGGTCTCTTCCTCCTCCTCCTCCTCCTCCTCCTCCTCATTTATTTATTTTTAAACAATCCTTTAAAAATGGAAAAACTTGTGGGTTATACAAAAACAGACTGCAGGCCAGATCTGGCCTGTGTGCTGTAGTTTGCTGACCCCTGATCTGGATACTCAACACAATACATCCAGCCCTGATTTATAGCACGTGCTAATTTCTGTGGTGTAAATAGTCTGCAAGTTATCAGAATGACAGCACTGGATGTGGGGTTGGGAAGCAAAGCACAGCAGCACCCCACTCCCTGGTGTGTCCTCCTTTGTGTGTGACCTCAGAAGCACAGCAAGCAGTCACGTAATTAGAAAGTGGTATATTTTGAGTAGTTATTACTTTTATTTTTAATAAGGCAAATCTAATTTTGAATAATGCTGTGTTCAACAACAGGCTCTGAAAATTGAACAGTCTCTTATGAAATAGTTAAGAACTGGCTTCAGGCGTTGACTGGGGTGGCTCAGTTGGTTGAGCATTGTCCTGCAAAGAGAAAGGTTGGGGTTCGATTCTCAATCGGGGCACATGCCTGGGTTGTTGGTCCCATCCCAAGAGGTAACTGATGGTTGTTTCTCTCCCCCTCTTCCCCTCTCTCTAAAAATATGTAAGTAAAATCTTATAAAAAAAAGAAGAAGAAGAACTGACTTCAGCACACCTCTCTCTAGATGGGACCCAGGCCTCTTTGTATTTTATTTTTCATTATTTTTTAAATAGACTTTATTTTTTAGAGCTATTTTAGGTTCACAGTAATATTGAGCAGAAAGGACAGAGATTTCTCACATTCCTCTTGTCCCCACACATGCAGACCCTTCCCCTTTATCAACATCCTTCACCAGAGTGGAACATTTGTTACAGCCGATGAACCTTCACTGACAGATCATTATCACCCAGAGTCCATAGTTTACATTAGGGTTCACCTTGGTGCTGTACATTCTATGGGTTTGAAAAAATTTATAATAACACGTATCCATCATTATAGCATCATGCAAAGTAGTTTCACTGCCCTAAACATCCTCTGTTACCCTGCTATTCATCCCTCCTTTCCCCTTTCCCCTGGCAACTGCCTATTTTAGTTTTGCCTTTTCCAGAATGTCTTTTCACGGTTTGATAGCTCATTTCTTCTTAGCACTGAATAATATTTCATTGTATGGATGGACCACAGCCTCTATTTTCATTTTTTTTAAAGCTCCCCAGGAGATTCCAATGAATGGCTGCTGCCTTCAGTGCATCTGGTCCCTTTACAACTAGAGCCGAAGGCCCAGGGGTGTGGTTTCTTCCAAGCCTGTCAATTACATTTTTTGAAGTCTTTGGATCATTCTTGGACGTTTTGCTCTCTGCCTATCCCAGTAACAAACTCGAGTCTTGTCCCATCTCAGTCATTGCTGCCCAGCCAGCCCGCCCCAGCCTCTGTGGCTGCCTGCTCTAACGAACCACCATGGCTACTTTTCTGCCCGAGCAAGTCGTCTAGCCTGTCTTGAATATGTATTTGCAACTCCTGGGCTGCATTCCCCAGCCTTCCTCCTGGAACCAGTGTCTGGCATACAGTCAGTGCACAATAGGTATTAGAAGATTGAGCCTTTTGAGTACACCCCAGGTTCTACATGGCTCCATGGGCAGGTGAGACCAGGTCCTGAAGGGCTTCCGGTGAGTCACCCGCCTGTTTGATCTCAGGTCCATCACCCATCTGCTCCCACTCTGAACCTCGAGATACTGAGCCCCTGCAGGCTTCCAGGTCAGCTGGCATCTGGGTAGTGTTGTCTGTGGGAGATTGGAGAGCAATGGAGAAAAGGAGCCAGGATAGTCCTCGCCCTTTCTCCCTGCTGCGGGTGGCCTCACTATAGTGGTTATGTCCTCTCCCAGGCTCAGCCCCCGCCTAGAAGCATTCACCTGATTGCAGCCCCTCTCGGCAGCCCAGGCTTCCCAGCTCTGCCCTTTGTCCCTCCAGCCCCGGGTACTGGCTTCCCACTGGTGCTTACCTTTGAGTTCCCTTAGCATCCCTTTCTCCCTTTCACCTCTTCCAACATCTTTGTAAGAACTCCCTTCTGCTAAATTCCTTCTCTTGCGCTTTTTTTCTTAATAGGGCTTTGTCAGATTCAGTCTGGAACACTTTGCTGAGGATTCTGGGCTTCATGCTTCATGGTGGTTGGTAGGATACCACTAGAAGTTTTTGAGGAGGAAATGGACATTATCAAATGGAAGAAATGGGTGTTTTGGGGAGATTCAGTTAGCAGAGATGGAGAGAATCATCTGGAGGGTCACGGACCACCACCCCCCTGAAAAGGTTTGTAGCATTTAGGAGCCTGTTGACACTCTACAACTATATGCAAAATTTTGTGTATATGTATGTAAGTACATGTTTTTTTTTTTCTGGATTAGATTCTCTATGGGATTCCAAAGATGTTATGAACTACTGAGCTAGAGGCAGAAAGACCAGTCAGAAAGCTAAGCAATCCAGTGCATCAGTCAGGGTCTGGTGAACAAAGAAGACACGTGGTGGCACCCAGGGATTAGCCACAGTGGGAAGCTGTTAGGCCCCTGGGACTAAAGGGCAAAAGGGAGGAAAACTGAGTGACTTGACCTGGAACAACTGGGTCCCTGGGGGAGGGGTTCAGTGGAAGAGAAATACTGGAGGTAATCAGCCTCTTCTGAGATGGGGAGTCAAAGCAGGGAGTGAGGAAGGAAGGCACACTCTGCCCCTGGCTTCCTGCCTTCTGACTGGAGTGGACCATTGTCAGTGTCTCCCCTGGTCAACCCCAGGAGAGCCCAGGGGGTAGGGTCTGCAGGGCCGGAGAACAACAGCAAGTGTGGGTAAATGGGTGGACTGGGGCAGAATGGTGTAAACAAAGAATCATCAACATACAGAGTACATGACTTAAAACTTCCAGAATCATCCAGAAAGGAATCAACATAAGCCACGTTTGGTAGCTCTGGACACCTTCATTTGCTCTCTGGTTTCTGGATTCTGCTTTTCGTCAGATTCCTACACTGACGTGGGCCTGCACAGTAAGGCCAGATAAAGCAAAATACAGAGGAGTTTTGTTGTTGTTAATTTTGTCCTTTTGCTGCTTGTAAGCTCTTTGGCCTTGGAAGCACAAATGTCTCTGAGCTGCCCTCATCCATAAAGTCCTGAGTTTGCATTTGATGTTCTTTTTGATGCCTTCTGGTTTGAAAGTCTTGGAATTCTTTAAGGGGAGTCTTTGGCTTCTTCCCTAGTGTTCTGGCTCCTTCCAGATAAGTGAGCAGCCCTCCCTTGCCTGCCGTCTTTGAAGGCTGGACACGAGCAAGGGCAATAGACCCCTGTCCCTGCAAGGAACAGACTGCAGCCTATTAGCATTTTATCGACTTTGGCTCTGCAGTGGGTTGTTAGAATTTGTAGTGAAATGCTTTCATACACATTTGAGTCGAAGTGTTGCCAAGGCAAAGGAGCACTAATTTTGAAGATATGTTTGCATTCTATTCTGTATTCTAGAGAGAGACTTAATATAAAGAAACACACCCAGCAATTCTCCTTGCTATCCGGGTGGAGGGAATGGAGGAGTGTTGCTGAAGGGAGCTCTCTTTTGTACGCATTTCAGAGATTTAATTTTATTAGCCGATGCAAATGATCTGTTCCACACATGTAAAACAAAAGGACAAGAAAATGATCCCTGTGTCAACATCAGGATGTCTGGCTTAAAATCCCATTCAAATAGCTCCCTAAAAATGATCAGATACTGAATACATTATTTTTCTGACTTTGACAAAACCACTCTGCACAAAGAAGCAGCCCCGAGAGGTTACAGATGAACCAACCACGTTAAAACTTCAGCATTTTCATGTCAGTCACAGGTTTTCTTAAGGGCCAAGTCACTGTTTAAGGACTAATGTGTTTGGAGAGGGGGAAAAAATTGCGTTGTGTTATTAGGCAGAATCCCCTCTATATACAGAGATTGGTTCAGTTTGACCCTGATTGTGTTGCCTGCTTTATTGTCCTACTTCAAACACGGGGCCCTGGGCATCATCTCAAGGAAGGGCTGATTGAACTGTCGGCCTGACACTTGTCAGCTGTGGATAATACGGGTTTCAGTCCGTCATGCTCACACATAAATGAACCATGACAGAGATAGACTGTTGAATAGAAAAAGCAGTTTTCCTGTGGATAACCTTTCTTGAATAAATGCAACAAATAATAAAGTCTGAAAAAGAGGACCATGTACCTTAGGACAGCAGTGACGTTCAGAACCCACTGGTTATTATCTTTTGGGGCCATCAAAAATTGCCCCTTTATCAAAGCGTGCCATGCAGAGAAAAGGGAAAAGTGCTATGATTACAATAGAAATGATGGCAGTTGAGTCCATGCAGCCTTCAGTATAATATCACATAACAAAACCCAGTTACAGCTCACCAGGATTAGAAAAAGAGGCATTGTTTGTATACCAAATGGAATTCACAATTGTTCTTAGAAAATGGTGGCACACATCTTAATTAAAACAGCAGAAAAAGCATCTGAAACTCTTTATTTCTCTAAAGCATTTCTCTTTTTATATATATTTAAAAAACCCAAAAACTCCCAGTAGAAATTGTGAAAACTCTACATTTCAATCAGGACAGTCAAAAGAATTATTTGAATTTACAGGCCTGTAATTGGAACAAATTGGAAACAAAAGAAGAGCTCGTTTAAGCCACGTGATGTGGCCACAGTGCCACTGTGTACAGTATGCTGAGGGAAAAAAAATCATGTTTCTTTAAAGCAAAGCTAACTCCATGGCAGGCTCCCAGCAATTTGCATAAATGTCTCCACCATGATTTTTTTAAATTTATGGGCCCTAAGTTTCTAATTAAATACTAATTAATACTATCACCAGAATTGTCTCCCATCCCCAGCTCTTCATAGCTTTGTCACTTTGATTAATGCACAGTCATTTATTAACTTATTTAACAAGCCAGGGTGCCTCATGACAAACTAGATTAAATTATCCTCATAACAGTCTCATTATTGAAAAAAAGAGAGTTTTAAACTTAATAAAAATTATCCTCAATAATGTTAAAGCTTTTTCACCGCAACCTTAAAATATAGAAATAGGTTTCTTGTTTGATTTATAATATATGGAGTTGTATAAAGCATTCATTAATAAAATTTATAAGTTCATTTAAGCTTGCACATTACAGTAGTGCTGTAGCCTTGGGTGCTTATTATTTAACTTTTGCTGTAGTTATGAAGATAATTAATGTCCTGACCAGACAGGGACTAAAATACCCACTAGAATGAGATAATTAGAGACATAAATAATGTTTAGGTTCTTATGTGCTGCTTTTTAAATTAATTGTTTTGTTTTCCACCCAAACTTGATAAAGGAGAAGATACGAGTTTACGGGGGAATGGAGCTGTACGATGACAGGTGAGGTGTTTGTTTCGGCGGATGGGCCAATGCTATGAAGCCTCCCAGTTTCTGGGCTGCAGGAGGGAGTGGTGGGCCAGGGGTTCCAGCTCTTTCCCAGAAACGCTGCGTCCTCGTCGCTCTCTGGCTCCCTCTAGTGGCCAGGTCCTGGAGGCAAGCGCACCTTGCAGCAAGGCCTGCTTCTTAGGCCACTCAGGAAGCAGCAGGGGGTGAGTCAGAGACCAGAACTGGAGGAAGTCTCTTCACTGAGTTCTGGGATAAGCTTCTGGCCTTAGACTCCGAGGAGAAGGAGAGGCCCAGCGGAAGCCGGACAAGCCGATGGCAGCAAATCTTTCCTGCTGTTGAGGCGGAACACAGGAAGCTGTGGTTTAGGCCCTGCTGGTCTCAAAACAAATATGTATAAATACCTTAAAATGTATGTGGAACTCAGATTCTCGGTGGGACTGCGTGTTACAATAGGTTCTGTGGGGGCATTCCCATCTTATTTCAGTTTCTTGCTAAAATAGCACCCTTGTTAAGGCCTCTAGGTGATCTGGAGAGAGAACAGAGGGAATATGTCCACTGATGGAAAAGCACTTGCTAGTTAAGCTTCCTTTTAATCTGTGGTGTCCCCAGTCTTCGGGTGGGGATGTGGGACAGGGCCAGTAGCTCCTTAGTCACAGCAGGGAGCTGACATCCTGTATGGCAACACTTCACCATTTACAAAGCCCTTTGACCTCTGCCTTCCATAGTCTCTCCAGAACCCTGTGTGCCCAGAGCGGGGACTGTTACTATGGTTTCTAGGAATCACCTGGTCCTGTGGATTCACCAACTCATCAGTTGGTTCATTCACCCTGGGAATGGTACCTGGCTTCTTTTCTTCCATTTTCCAATATTCTATTGTCTTTCCTGCATTTCTGCATCTCAGCTCCATTTCTTCTCTCTCTTGACCTCCTCCCTCTCACCTTTTTCCCTTTTCTCCTTGATTCAGAGCAGAGATAACAACAACTCTACCTGTTCACAACGGAAAAAGCTCACCTGTCAGAGCTGCACGGGACCGGAGCCACGGAAGTTTCTATGAGCGGAAGAATGGCTCGGGAAATTTTCTTTAGGGTTAGAGTGCTTCGTGGTCATAGTCATCTCCCCATTCACACCCCAGGCTGGGAGGTAAGTAGATGGCAAATGTTTTCATTTTTTATAATCCTTGCTTGGTGTTCATTAAAAGTTCCATCTTTGCAGGTCTGTTAGTGGAGACCCATTAGCAGATGGGAGCTTTGGCCAAAAATAGATCAACATGAGGCCAAATCTCAGCTCCCTAACCTCCTTGGTTTCCTCCTGGCAACTTTGAGTTCAGTGTATTATGTCCCTGGCTTAGCCAGGGTTCATTTGGGGCAGGTATGCCAGATTAAATTAAGTGGGGCCTCTAGGAACCCCATGAGGAGATGTCAAAGATGAAAGTAAAGGCACAACGAGGTAGCAAGGAGATGGAGGTTGGCACAGGAAGGTGAACGCGGTGGGCCCTACTCCTGCTTAGGTCCTTCCACAGGGGTCCCCGCGGGCTTCATCATGTTGGCTGAGGAGTGGAGAGGCCGAGGGAGAGATGGAAAGGGGCCGAGGATGAAGGATACATGGTTCAGATGGGCAGAGAAGTAACTGTTTTTCAGTGGCTCTCAAATATTTTTAAAATGGACAAAACAATGTTTAAATGCAGATTCCCTGGCTCTAGTTCCAGAGTTTCTGATGCAATCTGTCTGCGGCCCAGGAATCTACATTTTACATAAACCTATAAGGGAGTGTGATGCAGGGGGTCAGCCATAGAACACTGGTTATGAGGTACTGGACTAAGAAGGGGAGAAAGAGAAGATGAAAGAACAGATGATTCAGGGGAATTGTGCCCAGATCATCTTTTGCCTGAGGAAGTGCTGCCACTGTCATGCGTCCTTCTGTAGCCCCCGCCTCTCCAGGTGGTGCACAGAAGGCTGGGGCAGGAGCAGAGAGTGCAGAAGGTTCCCTCCTGGACTGAGAAGAAAGTCTGGTCACAAGCACATCTCCTTGGCTCTCACCAGCACCTCTCCTAAGTGCTAACCCAGATAGCAGCACCGAACCCCCAGGCCCTACTGCGTTCACTGAGGCTGCTCACTCTTCTGCCCGTCTCTTTCCTCTGAGAGCTAAGGTTCCTTCTGTGAGGAGGAGTCTGTAGGAGAAGGGGCTATGGGGATACCCTGAGCCTGGGTTTCTTCCAATGTTTGGCTAGGGTCTGGAGTGGCCCTGTTTCCTGTCTCCATAGAACCCCCTGGAATAATCGAGGTGAGAAATGGCTTTAATGCTGCCTCAGGCACACAGGGCCCAATTTGAGCTGGGCCCTCTGTGGAGTGTCTGGCTTCTGACAGTCCAGCCCATCGTTTGGGTCACAGTGGGCAGAAAGGTGATGGGAAGGCCTCAGAATTAAGCATGCGCAGCTGGGCCCTCTTGACCCACTGGCCTTTCTCTATGTGCTCTTCATGCATTTACAACCACACAGCTGGAGGGATGGAGACACCACATACACACAGAATTCAATACAATAAAAACTCGTGGGCCACGGGCAACTGTCTGGCACTGGGCTGGGTGCTGGTGATACACAGATGAAGGAAATATTCTAACCAGTCTGCTTGACTTTACCCTTTGAGGCTATCAGCAACATTGCACTGAGGAGAAAGGGAAAGTCCAGAAAGCTTACCTGGTACCCATCTGGTTCCCCCAGCACCCTGCAGAGAACAGAATACTCAGGCTAGATGGGTTTGAGGTTGGTAGATCAGCTCAGGGTTGGGTTACCAGGGTGAATGTGACAGAGGGAAAAGAGAGTGACAGGGCTTAGGGCCTGGCAGAGTTCCCAAAGTGCCGTGTGCATACCTCCAGGGGCTGCGTAAAACAATCCACTGGGGATGCGCAGAGAATACTGAAGCTCTTACTTTTAAAATCTTGTCATTTATACTTTTCTATTTTTGTGGTATGTTTTAAAAAGAAGATAATGTCAGTCCAGGAGTAAAATTTATGCAATGAATGAATGAATGAACGAACGTCAGAGATATGTGCTCAATTATTTTTCTTGTTTCATTGTTGGAGGTACATTATAAAATATTTATAGATCATTGGTTTAGAGTATTGTCAAAAGAGTAGTTGAAGTTTTGGGCCCTAGAGTCTAAATTAGAGGGGGACAGAAGCAAAACCACAAGGGAGCTTGGAGAAATGGAAAGAGTCGGGGATGGAAAGGCTCAAGGTGATTCAAAGTCAGGTTTAGTGGATTTGAGAGAACAAGGTTTCAGGAGGGGAGGTAGTGACCAGAGAGTGAGAGGAAGGTTGAGACTATCTCAGGCGGGACAATGCTAGGTGACTCCAAAGTCAAACTTGTGACGGGGGAAAGGAGGGGTGAAGGGGAGTGAGGCCGGTGCAGTGGCTGTGTTGTCCACATGGATATTAAAGTGTGTGAGCTGATGGCAAGTTCTAGGATAGAAGATGCCAGGGCGGTCTGGAGTGGTGGTGGGCAGCCAAGTGGCAAAGGAAGAGAAGAAGAAATTTACATGAAAGTAGAAGATTACAGTGTCTTTGAGGGGTAAGGAGGACACAGATCTTTCCTCTCCAGACCCCGGTAGTTGGGAAGAGTGGAGTGGGTGGGTGGGTGGGTGGGGTGGTGGTGCCCAGACGATGATGAGAGAGACAGGCTCCAAAGGAAACAGGAGGAGAAGGGACCACTCCCCGCCCCCAGGCTAAAGTTGAGGGGGCGCTACTCACCATGGAACAGAGGCTCCAACGGGAACTGAAAAAGCTCTGGAATGAGTGAAACAGTGAGAATAGGTGTCAGAGGAGAATAGGTGAGAGCAGGCCGGAGGTGACGTGTGGGAGAAGAGGGAACAGGGCCTGTGCTCAAGCCTCACCCTTCTTGGCTTGGGGTGGGCTGTTCTCCCACACTCTACTGGTGGGTTGTGGAATAAACCACGTAAGCCTAGCTGGCATTTTTAAAAAGGGACATACATATGTCTTTTTGCTCAAAAACACAAAATATGCTATCTGTGGGTATGCACAGTGACAGCCATAAGCCATCCTGTATTTTGGCAATTAACACCTATAACTGATACCCATCACCTTTTCTTCAGTCTTTTTTTCCCCAGTGATTTCTCTCAGGTTACTGGTGAGAAACACAGTGTTGGGCTTCCTGTAACAACAGTTCATGAGTAGTGATAATGCACCAGTGTAGAAATTAGAGATGCCACAATGCCAGGGTCCTCCTCCTCTTCGGGATCTTTACAGCCACCTCTGCTCTGTTTCCCTTCGCGGTGCCAGTGGTGCCTTTTCACACCCGAGCCACAAAATCTCTGAGCGCAGCATCACAGCCACCTTCGGAACAGCCCAGCCCAGTGTTCCCAGCAGTTGGAAATCCTCCTGTCTGCCATTTGTGGCAAGGTCCCTGCAGACATTTTGAGTATTTTCTAAGTTAATTTCTGTGCCATAGTTTCACCTTTATTAATTGGATTTTGTGGGTCCAAAGCTGGAACCCTCTGAAACCAATCCCAACCATGTAGAATAATGTCTTATCCCAAAGAAGTGGGAGCGCCCTTGAGGCACTTGGAACTCCTTTTCATTCTCTCTACTTTACTCATCCCTCCAGCCCTCTGCATGGCTGTAGCATGTGAACATTTTACCATATGTTCATTCAATTCTTAATTTCTACGCTCAGTATTAGCAGCATTTCTTAAATATGTTTTTTTTAATGCGTGACTCACCACCTTTCCCTTTCGAGAGCATGGAGTCCTACTTTGGTCTCAATGACTTCTGCTTTTCTGAGGCTGAACATCCTCAAGATAAAGGGTCAACCTCTCCTCTCCAAACACCTGCAAAAGCATTTAAAAATGAGTCAGTTCCAGGGTATAGTTTTTCTTTATTATACCAAATGTATTCATAATACATTATGCAGGTGTTTTGATGAGAATCCAGAAACATCTTGAGACACCATATTTCTCTGAAATGTGAGAATTTAAGACCATTGCTATTCCAGGACAAGGCTTGTGTAGAGAGCTTTTTATTGCATTCATTTGCATTATTTTGTTCACTTCTCAGAACTCTGTCAATTAGCAACAGCTTGATCTTGCAGATGAGATAACAGAACCCAGAGAAAACTCACTCAAAGCTCCATGGTTGGAAGACTGTGGAGTCAGGACTAGACCCAGTGTTCTCTCCACTAAGTCTTCTGCCTTTCAGAATTAAGGACAGATCAGACAATAAGATCATTCCTGATTAGGAGCAGGTTAGAGCTGGAAAGGACACCCGCTCCTCTCCCCATCCCACTCCCTGTATCTAATTCAACCCCTGCCTTCGGAGACACCCAGTCGATGTAGCTAATTTAAAAAAATGCAAATTATTTGACTGTATATCTATAAATATTATCCCTGGAAAGAAAAGGAACATTTGGTAAATGTACAAAAAATATGGGAAAAATTTGCATGTTATCCTTGTGTAGGGACCATGTTAATCTTCTCTGTATTGTTCCAATTTTAGTACACATGCTGGCAAGCAATCTCCAGAATATTTTTAAATGAATATACTGCAATAGAAAATACCCAAGTATATAACATAGAGTAAAGATAAGTATTGCTTTGTGGAACTTCAGTGGTAGTTGCATATATGTGTAGACATTGTGGGTCATGATATAAAATTAGTTTCATGCTATGGATTGTGCTAGCAAATGTTGAAAAGCCACTGGTATAGTGGAAAGAGGATTGGAAAATAGATTCAATTACTTCATTCCAGTCATTGCTTTGCCAACAACAACCTGGTGAGCTTGACCAAGGAACTTACCCTCAGAGCTTCCATTTCCTTGTCTTTAAAAGGAGCTAGGTGTTTTGAGAACCCTTCCTTTAAGATTGAGTTAATCTGGTGATTCTTGCATGGCATCAAGGGAACACAAAAGCCTTCCAAAGGAGGAAGGTGGGAGGAGAGAGGTAGCAGCAGCAGAGAGACAAACGTGAGCCAGGTGCAGTCACATGGCTTCACCCCACAACAGCCACTTGCCCCAGTGCTCATTTTTGTTTGTCATTACTGGTAGCACCCCGAGATACTGCTGCCACAACAGTGTGAATGATGACCATGGTTAAATCCAAGCTGCAGCCTGTGGACAGCAGTGGAGGTGAGGACTGCCAAACACACACACCTGGCACCACACTTGGCACTGCTCGGTGCTCGAAAGCAGCTCTTAACGACAAGCACGATGAATAGTCTAAGGAGAGACAATCTAAACAGAACAAACTGAAACTTAGGAACCATATTTGCTCTAACATCTACGTGACCCTGGAATAATAAAGACCTTCCTTAGAAAAAGAGAAAGGAAGGGAAGCAACTTCAGAAAATATGCAACTTAAAATTGTTAACATAGCTCCTTTTCTGGTGTAGACTCGTCGGCAGCCGTCCGTCTCGAGAGACGATGGTGTAGCTTCTTAAGAGTCTATCTGCACCGCCGAGAATGGCTGTGCAGTCCGACTCGGGAGTGATACGGTATCTGTCTCTTCCTGTGTTGAATCGACATCTTGCGATGACGCTGGAGTGTCCTCTCCAGTGAAGCTGAAGCTACAGAGCCTGGGCAGGGTGATATGGAGGGTCTGCTGTTGCCTATGCAGCAGACCCCCCTCTCTTCGCAGCTGAAGGGTCCAAGGGAAAGACGGAGTCAATACAGCTTGGCTTCAGGTGCGCCGCAGGAGTTGCCGGTGTTGACTACAACGTCAAACCGCCTTAGGGACTCCGGCTCCGGATTTTCTGTCGGGGTTTACTCCCTTAGCCTTTCCCCAGTGTAGACTAGTGCTTAGTTTTCTGTAAGGAACAGGGACTTGTTATCTCTTTCCACTCATTTGATGGATAGGATACAAAGTTAATTTCATGGTGGAGAAATACCCAAGCGGTTCTTGCTTTCCATTAATATAGAAGACATCTTTGACTTGGGGTGGTGAACACACAATACAATATACAGGTGATATACTATAGAATTGTACACCTGAAATCTATATAATTTTATTAACCAATGTCACCCCAGTAAATTCAAGAAAAAAGAAGAAAGATATCGGTGACATTAGCACATAGGATGTGCGCATGCACACACACACACACACACACACGAGAGCTGATGAATGCATTAAATCATAAATTATTTATTTGTCCTGGGACAGCATACAATATGACATGAAATGAGATGTATCTGTGTGATATGCACACACATGTAGGAATTGAGGGAGTATTTTTTTCCCCCAGGTAGAAACATAATGCCAGAAAACATTCTGCCTTGGAAGAACAAAAGTACAAAGATGTTCCAACAATTGAAGGTTATAGTTTTGCACAATTGCTTATTATTCGTTGCATTTGGAAATAGGGCATGGAGAAGACAATCGCCTCTGCCAGCCTGGCTCTCTTCCACATGCTTCAGTTTAGCATCACATGCTAGGTAGGATTTAACAAGATGTGTCTGTTGGGCTGCAATAAAACCTGGCTGACAAGAGCTGTGTGTGTCAGGAAGCAGATCAAAAGTGGGCTTGGTTGTTGTTGAACACTGCGTACTTTTAAAGACATAAATGAATAATTTAAGTCATTTTAGTACTAGTGCAGGGCACTGAACTGACAGCTCTGGGGCCCAAGGTCTGCCTGCTGCCCAGATGCATCATGGGTATACACATGGAAGCGACCCCACCCTGCCTCACAGAGGAGCCTCTTCCAATTAGTCCATCTACTCTAGCTAGACAGAGGAGAAGATGCAGCCTGGCGGTTGGGTCCCAGCATGACCACTGCCGTGCAGGAGGCACTTCTGGACAGAGTGGAAATAAGATGCATTTGCTGTGTAGGTGACCAGAGAGATTTAAAAAATGAGTACCTTTCTGCTCATGACCCACCACGACAGGAGCTAAACCCACGAGCCTGCTGTGGGATGTTGATGTAGCAACTTCGGCAGTTACTCTGTTTAGTTCCAAATGACAAAACCGAAACAAAAAATAACGCCAAACACAGTCCCAACAACAGGGTAAAAGAGCCCTCCAGCCCATACTAACCAAGTGGCTGTTATTTTTAGCTGTGGGCTGGGCTCTGAGATGCTCTTTGGCAGGCTGTCCCTGAGCACAGCCATCTGACTGGGAGTTTCGTGAGTTGGGAAAGGGGCAGTTGAACTTGGCTTCTGGAAGGGAAGTTGCTGAGGTAGAGAGGCAGCCTTGGGTCATAGGGTTTGAGTCCGTGCCAACAGGAGGGGATGCAACTAACCCATTGCCAGCTGAGGAAGTGGGTGGGACAGCCCAGCTGAACCCTGGGCAGGGTCAGAGGGAGGTCTGCAGGGGAACACACAGCTCTGCTGCCAGGGACTTGTTCCAGTCCAGTGAGACTCGCTGCCTCTGGCTGAGCCAGCCAGGAGGACATTGCCTGTAAAGCAGGATTCATTTCAGTCTGTTTTCCTTCATTTAGTCCATGGCACTCAGTCTAGGCTACCATGTATTGTATTCCTGGAAATTTCTAGACTTTGTTTACAGTTATTATTCACATGCCCTGGGTTCACTACCAGATCTTGAGTGCTATGGTTTACCTTTATGATCCACGTAGATTCCACACACATGGACATTTTAAAAATCAAACACTAGGTTGCTCTCCCCCTTTAAGCTCTGGGCAATGTATGTATAAAATAAATTATTAAATCTCCAGTCCTGTTATAAAAAGAATGACACTCAAGTCATGATAGAAAAACAAGATTATTGTTTATGAATACACCACTAAAATATGCATTTTTGTAAGGCTCATTGATTTATTTCCAATTCGAGAGAGCACAAAGACATACAAAATGGTTCATTAGATATTCATTATACCTCCAGAGCTGCTTTTATTAGGCGTGCCCATGGTGCTGATGGCAAGGCTGACACTTTCAGGGGTTGAGTCAATGCTTGAATATCATCAGTTTCTTACAGGCAGTTCTGGTTTAAGGTATTTTGATGATTTTATAGAAATGTTTTACCCCATTAAAAAGCTATAACTTAAACTGTGGAGCAGGGCAGGCACACATTAGATGATAAATGGCTTTGTGTAAGAGATTTCAAATTTGTCAAATCTGCATTAAAAAACTATATTTGAAATTGGTTAGAAGGTTCGGTGAATTCTCCAGGTGAAAATGACATTTGTTTTATGGATCCCTTTGAAACAATTCCCCCAGAGTTTTTGCTTGAATAAATCACATCCAAGTTCAGCACTCCAGAAACAGCTAGCGTGGTAGAGTTGCATTAGCTGCTTTTGTGTTTCTTCTTTTTAGGGAAGAGGGCTCGATTTCCTCATCTGTAAAGGAAGTGAGACTAGATAACCTGGAGGTGTGAATCTTTATACCCTCTCATTCATTCATTCATTCATTCATTCCGCACTTAGTTTTTGAGTCGGTGTGGGCATGTTCTGGCATTAAAGGGGCAGCAACATAAAACACCTAGACCTTGTTCTCCTGGAGATGACACTGTAGAAGGAGACAGACAATAAACAAGATAATTTCATGAATTGATAAGCACCCAAAAGGTAGTAAAGGTAGTATTGTGATAGTAAATAGTTGGGCAGATGGTCCCAAGCCTCTTTGAGAAAGGGTCATTTTAGCGTAGGAGAGGCCACCTGAGCAAACATCTGGAAGAGGAGCCTTCCAGGAAGAGGGACCAGCCAAAGTCATGGAGTAGCAATGCAATAGTGTGGGCAAGGAAGAGAAAGGCCTAAGTGTTTACTTCATGGGTCTTTTTCTCCCACCTCTAGAACTATAATACTCTGCTGCACGAAAAATGGATGAGGCCAAGGGGGTAGTGGGCAGAAAGGAGGGAAACAAGAGGGCAGGGAACAGGGGTTGGGGTGGGGATAGCCATGCTAAGGTGGAGTAAGCTACCTGCAATTATGAATAAGCTCCCATGTGGGCAGGTCTGATGGCTCCTCTCTGAGCAGGGAAGCAGTTGCTTGCCATCATGTGTTTCCACCACTCGAAGTCCTCTATTTCCTGCTTCATGAACTGGGAGGGGTGAATGGGTGGAAGGCTGGGTTGAATGTTTTCGGGGCCAGGGCTGTACTGGCTACTTGACTAGAATCCAGGTCCATTTCTCAGTAAGGATGTGCTCCTTCTTGCCTTAAAGTCCTTACCATTTCATTTCCATTGCCTAGAACCCACCCTCCCTAGCCCCTAGCCTAGGTAACTCCTAGTCAGCTTTTAAATCTCACCCAAGTATCAGTTCTTTGGAGAAGCCTAACCTGAACTCTTAATGCAGGGCAGGTCCCAATCATGCACTCTCACAACCCTGTAATGAAGACATTAATTGTGTAAATATGTGTTCAACATCTGTCTTCCACACTTGAATGTGGATTCCAAGAGAGCTCGGTAAACACATCTTTGTAGAAGGACAGAATAAATGGATTTTCCCAATAAGATCGTAAGCTCTTTGACAGGCTAAACAGATAGTGGCTACACAATAAATATTTGTGTAATGGACATGAAATTGAAGGGAGGAGCCATGCCTATTAATCTCTCAATTCACTATATGACTTAGCACATAGTAGGGTATCAATAAATGTCTGTTGCCTAGGCGTTTTGAACAACCTCTTCAGAATTAACTCAACTCATGGAGAATTGGCCAGAATGTAGTTATGACCTGTGCCATATGGATGTTCCTCAGTGTCAGCAGAAGAGTTTCTCTGTTATCTTCGCTGAGCCAGGCCTCTCATTGGCTGACGTTGTACTCCATAGTCTGGGAGAAGCATGACTGTAGGAAGAAGACATAGAACATGTGACCATAGAGCCAAAGAATGACATTTCTAATAATTTGTCCTTCTGTTCCCTTTAGTTCACGTGTACCTCTCTCAGCCCAACCAAGCCAGCTCTTGGTTCCCCCAAATAGGGTCACCATATGGGCCTTCAACCTGACTTGCATGAAGACTTGTTTTATTAGTTACAATTAGTTGCAGGTGCAAAGACTGAGGGCACAACTAACCGTATCTGGAATCACTTCCTCACGTATGAAATTAAACACTTGCACACTTGGAATTAGGTTCAAGTGGCTAATTGCACCCGGAAGTAGGTAATTGCAGGTGCAATTAGCTGCAAGTGCCATTTTTCACCCGAGACTAATTGCTCCCAAAGTAAGGACTAGGGATTGGAAATTCAGCACTGAGTGGATGTGTGGTTATTACAACCACCTGTGATTTTAATAGTCCTCCCCCTCCCAACTTAGAGTGCGGTGGCCTCCCTTTGGTCTTTGTGAACAGTGAGGTTGCTTAACTCCTCCTGTGTATTTGTTCTGTAGTATACTCTTCTCCGGTTTGATCTTCTGTCCTTGCCAAGACCCTCTTTCCTCAGGAGTTCTGGAATCCCTGGTGTTTTAAATAGATATATGTTCCTCCACTGTTCATTTGACCCTAAAACCCCTCAGAATATAAGAAATGGTCAATGACTTGGACAGCTAAGAGGGTGATAACTTCCAATTAGGTCTTGAACACAGTTTTTTGACAATTGTTATTAGAATGTAATGAATAAAAAGCTCTTCTTCCCACCCCAGGTGAGGAAGAGGTGCACCACTCCATCAAACTACCCAGAAACCTGTCTTCACTAGCAGGTTCAACCTGACACATCTCTTCCTAATAGTTTTTCTCCTATATCAGTATAGGAATCCAACCAGGAAAACAGAAATCACCATTGTTTATTTTTAAGATTATAAAATTATAGCACAATTGGAAAAAATTCAATGAATTTAAATTCAGTACAGTAAAACTAACCAAGGAAACTAAAAGTGTTAATATCATTCCAGAAAGTTTTTAATCATTTACACATTATTTAGGTAGGATGTTGATCATCATAGTTATTTTAACAGAAAAAAATATTTACTTATTTATTTATAATATATTTTATTGATTATGCTATCACAGTTGTCCTACTTTTCCCCATTTTACCTCCATCCACGGGGTACCCACCTTCCCTCTAGCAATCTCCCCCTTTAGTTCATTTCCATGGGTCATGCATATAAGTTCTTTGGCTTTTCTATTTCCTCTACTATTCTTAACATCCCTCTGTCTACTTTGTACCTACCAATTATGTGTTTTTACCCCTGTACTTTATTCTCATTCTCCCTTTTGCCCCTTCTCACTAATAACCCTCCAAATGACCTCCAATCTATGATTCTGTTCCTGTTCTAGTTGTTTGCTTAGTTTGTTTTTGATATTTTTTAGATTTAGTTGTTGATAGTTGTTATCATTTTAATGTTCATAGTTTTGATCTTCTTCTTAAAAAAGTTCCATTAACATTTCATATAATAAGAGCTTGGTGATGATGAACTCCTTTAGCTTTACCTTCTCTAGGAAGCACTTTATCTGCCCTTCCATTTTAAATGATAGCTTTGCTGGATAGAGCAATCTTGGTTGTAGGTTCTTGCTTTTCATTACTTTGAATACTTCTTGCCAATCTCTTCTTGCCTACAAAGTTTCTTTTGAGAAGTCAGCTGATAGTCTTATGGGAACTCCATTGTAGGTAACTCACTGCTTTTCTCTTGCTGTTTTTAAGATTCTCTCTTTATCTTTAACCTTTGGCATTTTAATTATGTGTCTGGGTGTGGTCCTCTTTGGGTCCAACTTGTTTGGGACTCTCTGTGCTTCCTGAACTTGTATGTCAATTTCCTTTGCCAAATTAGGGAAGTTTTTCTTTTATTATTTTTTTCAAATAAGTTTTCAATTTCTTGCTCTTCCTTTTCTCCTCTGGCATCCCTATGATTCAGATGTTGGCATGTTTGGAGATGTCCCAGAGTCCTCTTATTCTCTCTTCATTTTTAGAAAGAATTTAATAAAAGGAATTAATTAATCTGGTATTAGCAGACGGGACCTTGAGGTATCTCACAGATATTAACTGCAGGAAGCAGCTACCATCCCCAGGGCTGGGGAAACAGAGGCCAGAGGCTGGGATTATTAGCACCTGAAAGCTTGGAGGAGGGGTCCTGCCTGGTTGGAACACAGGCCTCTGGGGAGGGCTGCTGCCTGGCTGGCTCAACACCTGCATCTTGGCAGCTTGGAGGAGGGAGTATGTGAAGCTGAGACACAGAACTCTGAGGAGGGGGACATGACTAGCTGGTCCTGGTGCCTCCGGACCTTGAAGGAGGGACACTGCCCAGCTGGTACTGCAGTGTGGGCAACTGGCTGTTCATGAGGAGGAAAAAAATGCCTGCAGCGTGTACCATGGAGCCTGGGTCTTGTGATCTCAGGTTGGATCAAACCAGGATCGAGCTTCATTGATATAAGCAAGGGGAAGTGGCAGCTGCAGAAAAAAGTTTTGAAGGAGGCGCAGAAAAGGCGAATTTGAGTCTGTGCAGTGTGTGCCTTTAAGTGTGTCTTTTCTCTATGTCCAGCATTTTCCTCTGGTGGCTTTACTCATGTTATCATAAAGAAAATGTATGTGTGTGTGTGTGTGTGTGTGAGAGAGAGAGAGAGAGAGAGAGAGAGAGAGAGAGAGAGAGAGAGAGAGATGAAGGGAGAGACAGAGACAGAGATAGGAGGTCTTAGCAGGTGTCCACAGCCAGCCCAGCCTTGTGATCTGTGATCTGTAGCAGATTCCTTTCCTCACAGCTCACCTGGGAAGGGGGTGCAGCACATCCTCTTTTCTTCCTCCTGCAGAGTTCAGGGTCAGCTTTTCTGTTTCCCTGCTTAGTCATTCTGAGGTCGGATGGGAGCCCACTTGCTAAGCTGGTGGCCTCAGCTGAATGCCAATTGGGTGGGGTGGTGACTCCTTTGAACTCCCTGTTGAATCTGCTGTTGCTTAGTTCCTGCACTGTGACAAAGCTCTGGTAAGGAAGTGGAAGAGATGTCTCCGAGAGGAATGGGGGAGGGTGAGGCCTGTGCCTTGGCCTGGGCACCTGGGCCTGAAGAGCTCCTGCTCCAAGACTGTGGGGCACTGAGGCCTGGCGCTGCTCTCACAGGAAGGCAGCATGTATCAGCCAAAGGGCCAGCTCCTAATGGGTGGCTTTGGCCAGCATTTCCACTTGGCAAGGGGAACCAACATTCCTTTGTCCTTATCACTGCCCTACTTGATGGTAACAGGCTTCTTAAGAAAGGACATAAGTTTTAGAAGTTGGGTCACCTGCTAGTGGTTTGGGTTAAGAAAACACACCTTTTTCCCCTCAGGGGGGGGGGGGGGTTGAAAACAACAGCTTTAACAAATCTGACTAACCTATAACAGTCACTAATAACATTCGAGGGTACTTTTTCCCATCCCTCCCCTATGCAAATTGTTTGTCATTTCTATCACTCATTTATTTGTTCCATAGGTATTAATTGAGTGCCTACTGTTGCCAGCGTCTGGATATAGGACCCTGAACAAGATGAATATAAATTCTAGCTCCTAGGGAGCTTATATTCTGGGGGAAAGCTGGTCAAGTATCTTGTACATACAATTTCTTATCCTGTTTTTACTTGTCAGTCTGTCTCAGGAGCACTTCCCTTGTCATTGTGTCATTGTCAGACCCCTTATTCTGATGAAAGCTTATATTTCCAAGGGAATGGGTCAGAGTTTATTTAACTATCCCACCCCTGTCAGGTATGAGATCCCTTCCCATTTGCACAGTTTTGCATAATGCTGTGATAAATATATCTATGTAGGCAGATTTTGTTAAAGTTGTATTTTGGGTAACTTCCTCCCTGGCTATATCTTTACAGGATCAGGGAGGACTCTTGGTTACAACGACAGGCCCCAAATCTGGTTAAGCAGAAAAGGAATGGACTGGAAAGCTATCCATCCACTAGCTTACAGAATTGACGGAAGGCGGAACCAAGCTCAGAAAAGCAGCAGAATCCTCAGGCTGGGGGCAGCACATATACAGCCCAGGTCCACTCCCAGGGGACCCTGCAGCGTCCCCTCCTCCTGGCCTCAGTGCCTAGTTTCTTGACTCCACATACATCAAAAGGAATCTCGATCCTCCTTGAACTTTTGTCTCAGGACCCACTTTTCTCACCAAGTTTGAGAAGATGGGAGTTAGCAGGGGATCACCTGCCTGCTTCTCTGTTTCTGGGAAGTAAATGGAGTTTCTCACTCACTACTGGGAGGTGGGTTTCTGTCCTGTTTCTCTAGACAGGGAGAGTGTTGGATCTGAAATGGGAAAAAGGAAAAATATCCACTACAAACACATTCTTTTGCTTATTATATGTGGGGGGATGGGGGGATAAGGGCATAGGTAAAAGCACCATTTAATTTAGCCTGCCAGTGGAGGGGACAAATACTGTTCAGCAGTGTAGGGATACTACCCAGGGCCACAAGCCTGGGACCTGCAGAAAGTGGGTGAAATTAACACTGATGAGCTCGAGCTTGTGCATAAGGAAAATGGGGCTTGGGAAGGTTCCGTGACTTGTCCCAGGTCACACAGACAGGAAACCTGAGCTTATATAGGTCTTCTGAAGCCCAGAGGGTTAGAGAGTTACTTGGACTTGTCCTCTTCCCAGCTTGGGCTGGTGACTGGTATAAGGGGTGCCTGAAGCAATCCAGGCAAAGGTCCTTTCAACAAAGGGGCCTTTGTAACAAGCCTTTCTTTGTTTGGCCATCACACTGTTCCCTGGAGTAATTAAGGCCTGTAGTCCCTTAGATATAAGGCTGGCTGACACTACTTGACAGGAATCCCGCAATCTGAGCTAAGGTGCGAATGCTGTGTTTGAAATGCGTGAGCCGGGCAGCCTCACTCCCCATCACCTGGGCACAAGCCACGGACTGGGCCCTGCCTCACCTGCCTGTTCTGTTTGTAGGACAACACCCACCAACACCCACTGGTCCTATAGGATGAAGTCCTTGTGGTGCTGTCCTGGGCAGTGCCAGGCCAAAAGCCTGATGTTCAGCTCCTACTGCTGTGGCTGCATCTTCGGGACCTGCGGATGGACTTCTGGCCCACGGCTGCCTGTAGGAGAAACGTCACAGCCTTCTGAGGGTCCTTGAGTACCAGGCAAGCACCCCTGCAGCTCTTCTGCCAGCACCCAGCACCCTCCTGTGGTGGTGAGTAGCTGCTGTCCCCTTTGTCTAGGGGGACATTCTCCCCTTCCTTCCCCAGGGTCTCAGGGGCCAGTGTTAAAATCAGCTTCTGTTTAGAGCCATCCTGTACAAGTCTGTACCTTGATGTGAAAGGTCTCTCGTCTAGAGAAGAAAAGACAAACTTGCCTCTCCCCAGAGCTAGGAAGTTAGCCTTTCCACTGAGGACCATGAGGGTTACTGGACAGAAACTCGGTCTCTGCCCTCGAAGCACTTTCGCTATTTCTCAGGGTGGCTGCCTCTTGGAGGGAGAGAGAGAAGGTGCTTCATTAAAGACAGCACCCGGGTCGTGGCCTCCCACAGCGGCTGAGCCTCTTGGCAGGCAGTGCGCTCCTGTCCCCTGAGCACACCCGTGTACTACTCCTCTGCCTGGCAAACGGGGAGTTTCAGAGTTTAGACGGAAGTGGCGGTTTGGCATTGGCAGGGGTAACATCTATGGAGTCTGGTGTTTGTGCGCGCCCTGAAGGACTTGTGACATGAAGTGATTTTTAATTGTGCTGAAGTACGCATTTCCATCACACGTGGGTGCGTGAGTCACTTCACTACTGAGAACGTGGCACCAGAGTTTCAACAGAGCCTTGAGCTCTCAGTTCCCCTTCACTGAAGGCAGTCTGGGAGGGCGTCTTTCTGCTTCAGCGGTACTGAGAATCTGAGGAGCCATGAGGGCCTCTGGCTGAGGCAAACGGCATGCACGGTGAATGCCCCGGTGTCTCAGGCTCACCCTTCAGCATGTCCCCTCACACCCTGTGTCCCTCTTGTCATCCTCAAGCCTGAGGTCAGGCTCTTTCAGGCTCAGCAACCTCAGTGACTCAGGTGCCATGGTGCCCTGACGAACTGTCCTCCTCCAGGCTGGTGCTCGCAGTGCGGGGCTGCAGTGTCTGCTGAGAATTTAAAACCAATAATAAAATCGACTGTAAGTCAGTCTGCTTTTTATTACCCCCATGCCGGTGATTCTAAACAATGTCAGTGATAAAATACTCCTACCCCCAAATCTTTTGCTGGTCCACATTCCAAACAATCGCTGAGGTGACTTTTGAACTTGAATTGTGTTACGTTTACACATTTGTGTGAGTGTGTGTACATACTTCAAATTAACGTATGTTATTACTTGTCCTTTAATAAATATTATATCCCACATGAAAGTTTATTACAAGAACTCCCAGTAAGAAGAGTGCAGGATGGTTCGATCTGGCTGCAGGCAGTTTGAGTCTCCAGCCTGATGAAGCTAGGTGTTCCTGCGTTAAAATAATAGAGAGATGCTGACAATGACACAGTCATTGCAAAGCTGGGAACCAAAACCTGAGTTAATTCAATTCTCTTCTTCTATGTGATGATGTGGCATTTTAATTTCTGTTTCAAATTTTGTAAATGCAAGTTTTAGTTCATACATGAAGCATTTGACTGAATTCAAATACTATTTTTTAAAATAGAAATGTATTCTTTTTAAATGTTTTACAATGAATGAACTAATGAGAAGAATGATAATTACTGAGTCATTTATGGTTATCACTGAGAATAATTTTGTCACACAGAGAAGGGCATAAAAAGAGTGATCCACTTTGGGTATCAAATATGCTAGGTCCACCACTGCCTATGTTGGTTCAGAGGACAGAAACCCCTCCAGCTAGTGGAAACAGGTGGGCATTAACTATTGGTTGCAAAGTGGCCTTTAAATAACTTGAAGCAGGCTCTCATCAGAGCCCCCAGAAAGAATCCCAGCTTGCAGAATTCCTGTAGCTCTGGGAAATACCACTGGGGCCATGTGTGCTCCCACCTGCCCACTGAAGAGCCCATAGCCTCTGCCATGAACAGGGCCAGCCAACTAAAGACCTCGTGCCTTGCCTCTCACCCCATCTCACTGGGCTTTACATTGAGACCTTGCACCTGTGCACCTAATTGGCGGAACCTAATCTTATCTGGACTCCTACTTGCAAAGGAGGGTGGGAAATTCAATTTTCACATAGTGTCTACAGTATAGGATGGTCTCCTGGAGAAGCCTGGAATGCAGGTTGAGCAAGCCAGTCCCCAGCATTTTCCACATGTACCCAGCTAGGTCTCTCCATGGTACCTGCTTTTGGTCTCTGGAGGGGTAAGGACCTCCCTTGTTTGACTGACAGATTCTGTTCCCTGCTGGCTTCTGGGTGAAAGGGCAGGCTCTGGAGTCTAGCATTTCCAGCTGCGCCATTTTTGTGCTGTGCCCCTTCTCTGCTCTGCAGGAATCTTCTCTGCCTGGGCTCTTCCACGTGGCTCTCCTGACTGGCACACATGAGTGTTCTCTCCAGATCCCCTCTGCATCAGCTCATGAGCCTCTGTGATGTCTTTCCTAAACGCCACCCCTCTTAAGTACATGTATTTTCAATCATCATTATTATTCTTGTATGGTAACTTCTTTCAGGGATTCTCCTCAACACATTTGCAAATTAAATGCAACTCTTGTCCTCAAGTTTTC
This sequence comes from Furipterus horrens, assembly GCF_987537825.1. Lineage (NCBI taxonomy): Eukaryota > Metazoa > Chordata > Mammalia > Chiroptera > Furipteridae > Furipterus > Furipterus horrens. Next base: position 37,627,298 of record NW_028327175.1, read on the forward strand.
ACTATCATTCTCATAACATTAAAAATATTCTAATTTGCATCTAAGCTTGGGCCCTGAAACCTCAGCTCTTCTGTCCCTTGTGGGTGCAGTGGGTGGTTGTAGGTGATGTTGGGACTGAGAAGGTTTCATGCTGATGGCCTGGAAGGTGACACTGCAAAGAGCACCAGGATGGGACCTTGGCATGCAAGTGCCAGGGGAGGCCCAGCCTTGCACAGGAGGCTTAAACCCTGTGTCCACCCTGTGCCCCGGGAGGCAGGGCCTGCCTGGCAGTCACAAAGGAAGTGACACTCTGCTCATGGGCTGGGAGGGAAGAGCCTGTGGTGATCTAAATCCAAAGGCTGGGTTTCTTTGTTGCAGACTCTTAACAGCTATGTGACCATAGCCCATAACCTCTCAGGGAAGGGGTGTTACTCAGGATGACAGCACTTCTTACTTCTGAGGAGTGGGGCTGGGAAAGGAGATGGCCCAGAGGGAAGCAGGATTTGTGGCATTTGGGATGCTTCTTTCTGGATTGCCTCTGAGGGAAACCCTGGAGACAGCAGAGATTATCGCAGGGCAGGTGACTCCGCACCCCATCCCACTGGCCCTGTCCATGGCCAGGACACTCCGAAATTCTGTACACAGCCCTGAGCACCAAAATGGAGTAAAGCTGAGGTTTCCTTCTCCTGCCCAGTGACTCACACAGGTTCACCCCAGTCTTCAGAAGCCTTTCCTCTTTTCCCATGCAGCTTCCTAGTGGCCTGAATGCCATTTTACTTCCAATAATGGGGACAGAAAGGTTGACCCATTACCGTAAACTCGCTAAATACAGAAAGTCTCATTTCCTCATTTATTATTTTTATATTTTGTTTTTAAAATAAAAAGTTGTATGTATTTAGGTGTACAACATGATGATCTGATATACATACACACAGTGTAATAATTACTACAGTCATTATGGAACATGGATATTTTTCCAGAATCCATGTTCTCATTAAAGTATAGTTTCCCAGTGTCCTGAAGGACTGCCTGCTATATGTTTAGCTTTATATGAAGAAAGTATATATGTTGAATTCATGTATATCTTTATTTGTATGTATTCACATACATGTATACACTTACATGTGTGTGTGTGTACACACACACTTATTATTTATTTATTCCTGGTTCCCATTTACCAGAATGACAGGACATCTTGCTGATGCCTCCAACCAACTAGGAAGTCTCTCCAGAGGAAGATATGGTCAAGATCAGGCTTTTCTCTAAAGATACAGTTAAGTCCAACAAGCACATTAAGATTCTGAAGTTAAGAACACATTGTAAAATGTGAATTGATGTGACACTGTCAAACAACATGACCTGTGAGCTCAGGAGATTGGTGCTTGTAGGGAAAGGCCAAGATGTGCATCTTAATCTTGATTTCCTTTGGGAATATTTCCTCCATTGTGTTCCTGACTCTGATTATGTTCCTGTGCAATCGACAAAACTCTAGTCTCTGGGGCTGGACAGTCTTTTCTTTTCTATCTTTTTCTTTCCTTTTCTCTTCACTTCTCTCTCTCTTTCCTTCCTTCCTTCCTTCCTTCCTTCCTTCCTTCCTTCCTTTCTTCCTTCCCTTTCTAAGCATTGTTTAATAAAAATAGACAAGTTGTTTTATTTTTTGATCAGCAAGTGCTTGATTTTTGAACTGTAAGTCTGTATGTGTGCACAAAAATCCCCTCCCATTAGGAGGAAAATGATTGGATTTAAAGTCGCGCTTACTGTGTAAATTATTTAAGGCACAGGGACTTCAAATGTTCAACCAGAAAATGAAAGTTCAGCATTCAGAGTTCAACCTCAAAATGGCATGAACAATCCAATAGGTAAGCACAGAATTCTTCCTTTATATCCATAATCTCAGGATATTATGAACCTTTTAGCCTTAAGAAAATTTCAGCTGGGATTTGTGTTTAACATCAAGCTTATCTTTTGCTTGGTTTTAAATGTATAGTAGGGATTGGGGAGGTTGGGTAATAACAGAGGTTCTGAATTTTAATACAGGGTTTGTCTCCCTGTTTCTTTTTCTCTGTCAATACATGATTTGTAAATGCCCCTACTGCATATTGTCATAGCTCTTTTTGGGATCTTGAACCAAAGCATAATGTTTAGGGTATCCATCCATCTCCATATCTGGACTTCACTCAGGCCCTCCCTAAGCTTTCAATTTCTTTGGCTATGTACTTCAGTGAACTGCAGACAAACAGATCATTTTCCTGATGGTGATAAGGCGGTAATAGACTTGACTTTATTGCCTAATGCCCTTCAGATATGCTTCCTACAAAACTCCTCAGCAGAACAAATATGGTTACTGAATTTGGTTACTGGTACACAATGAAATAATAGCTAAATAATATAGTTACGTAGTCATAATATAGTTAAATCATGCAGCAAGTTGCACACAATAGAAAATGCAGTTAGGCAGGGAATGAAATTAAGGGTTAGAGGTAAAAGAGAGGATGTATCTTTAGATGTGATTTAAAATGAAAAGCAGACACCCTCAAAGGACATTGAAAGATGTCACCAGATGATGCCTGAGGACGCATCTTCTCTTGTCACTAAAGCACGACTTGGTAAGGATAGTGGGAATGACGTGTTCAACTGACAATATATCTTATATGTCCCTTCCTCTTTTACTTCCAAGGCAGCCATTTGGATTTAGACCTTTTCTGGTCTTCACAATTTCAAGTAGATGATCTGATTTATCACACAAAACACTGTCAAATCAATTGTCCTTTAATACCACTCTGATTATGTCATTCCACTGTCCCACATCCTTTGGAGCTTCTTATTACCTGCTGAAGTAGAGTATGTAGCAATTTCTTAGCTTGACATTCAAGACTCTGACATAGTCTTTGTTCTAGCCCTACTATGCAAAGTACGTGCCCACCTGTCAGCCATCACCTGGGACCTTGTAAGAAATGCATCACCTCAGGCTTATTGAATAAGAATCTGCATTTTAACAAGACCCTCAGGTGATTCACATGCACAGAAAGTCTAAGAAGCACTGCTTTGGCCAAGTCAAAATACAAATATACTCCCTACTTTCCTATTTTTGGCTTTTGCTTGTAGAGTTAACTCCATGCTTACTCCATCTTTACCTATCCATAAACAGGATCTTTTTATGTTTATCTCAGATGTAACCCTCTCCAGGGAGCCTTTCCCAGTTATCCCTTCAGAATATCTGCCAACTCCTTTATAAAGTCATCTGCCCCTGCTGAAGGGACAGCTTTATTTATACCCCATAACCCGATCCTCTTGGCCATAAAGAATTGGTCCATGGTTGGGTGATCAGCACTCGAGTAGTCCATCCATGGCTGGCCAGTAACCCAGAATGTGGTCACATGAAATGTGAGTAGGGACAATTAAATTCTCTCTCCTTTTTAGAAATTCAAACAAGGCAATTATCGGTGACTGCTAAAACTAAACACCAGGGGATAGAATCAAGGTCATGAGTGGTTATGTGCAAACCATGGTTATGAGGAAATAAACTTCAGTAAGACAAGTCAATAGAGACTGAAGGATGGAGTAAACTGTCGATGTGGTAGAGATGCCGTGAGAGAGAGAGAGAGAGAGAGAGAGAGAGAGAGAGAGAGAGAGAGAGAGAGAGAGAGAGAGAGAGAGAGAGATGGAGTGAATAATGGGTCACAAGACCTGCCCAAGCTCCTGATGACTTTCTCATGCCAGGTGTTGTGTTCTCATAATAACTCCCATGACTTGAGAAAACTTGCATTAAGTCTGTTCCTTGCAACTGAAATTAACTACTTTGGAGCCCCCAAATGAAGCGGCTGGCTCCTTCTCTAGACTTCTCTTTGAGACTGTGTTACTTATTCTTGTTGGCTGTTTCACAGCCTTGCATTGTAACACCTGTTATGCTTTAAACAGCAGCTATTAGCAACTTGCTATAAGGTGTGTCCTCACTTTTGAGCATCTAGCAAGGTGTATGCTAAAAGTAGTGGTAGGATTGACTCAAACTGAATTCCAGGGAAGCAAAAGCATTATGGTGAAGAGATCTGGGAAGGAAGGTGATAGGATGTATCATTAAAAAGAGCAACTGAAACGAGAGTGGCCAGAATTTAGTTGAAGTCTCTGGTGTACTGTACAAACCAGGCCAAAGAGCCACAAGCTGTTCAGTGTCATAGCAGCAAAGTTTGTAATTTCCATCTCTCAGGAACCTGATCTCAGCTGATGCTATTTTATCAGTAAAATAATTTCTTGCAGTGAGTTGAATGTACCAAACACATGTTTCCAGCGGGTCAGCAATCTTCCCTCTTAACCTTTAATCTGCTCCAAGCTGTTCCTACAGATCACAGGACAAATGATGTTTGGAGAATGATGAGTCTCTGCAAATAGAAAGAGGCAGCTTCATCACTTATATTTGGACTGTTGCCTCCCACTGAGGGTCAGTGTGGGTCTGTTATGTGTGTGCATAGTGGTATGTGCAAGGGAGGTTTGTGCACAGAGAAATGGTTTCTCTGTGTGTGTGTCTTTTAGTGTGAGAGATCAAGCTGAATCTGAAAAGTGCCATAATGGTTGTTTGGAAGGAAGGCAGAGGGGGCTCTAATTTTACAAGTAGATGAAGGTTTCTTTTCCCTTTCAACTCCCTCTTGGAGAATATCGCACTCCAAATCTGGATGTTTCATCTGCTTTTAAGCTGGAAGCTTCTTCTTTAATGGCTTTGTGACTCACCGGGCCTGGATGATGGTTGCTTTTTCTGTGTATAGAACTATAATCCTTCTCAATTATCAAAGACATAAATTACTATTATTTCCTTACCAGATCGAACGTCTCGCTTAAATATGTGAAAGAAAAATTGTTGGTTGTCTGGTGAATTTTCCTCTTGGAAAAACTGCCTATTCTTAATCTACAAGTTCAATGAAAGTTCAAAAGTTTATCAGTGCAAACTCCATATTCTAATAATTCATCAACCAGCTTCTACATCCACATTAGGAGGCTCTCAGTTGAGATGTTTTTTGTCTTCTCTCCCACGTAAAAGTAATCAAACAGCACATTTCCTGGGCATATCACAAATACCTATTGATCATAATCAGAGCACAGATGGTATAAGAGCTTGGCTGACTCAAAGGCCTTCATGTCAATCATAGGAACAAATTGATTTTGACGGCCCAGCTACAATTCTCCTACCCCAGCAGAATTCCATTCAGTACTGCTGTTTGGAGAATTGTGAGCAGACAGCATTTCTGAAGGAGTGTCATAGTCCAAAGTTATTGTAGAGGTAAACTTGATTACTGAGAAAATGGTGATTTTAATGTATTTTATACTTACCTTTACCACAGAAGGTCAATACCTCTCTCCAGTGTTGAAAGAGCTCTCATCAATTAAAAATTTATCCTGATTTATGTCTGCTAATTAGGGAAAAGGAAAAATCCTAATTTGCATTTTATGTGGCAGTATGAAGTGCCATTAATACTTTTCTCCAACTGGGATTTGTTTTCATACTCACTTTTTAAATTAATAATTTTCATTGACAAAATTAAAGAGCTTACACTATGCTATCAATCTTTCCCTTATGATGGATATAGATATTCATGCTGGAGATAATATAGGAAGAGAGGGCTCATATCCCCCACATACTATTATAAGCATTAACATCCTCTGTGAGGACCAGATAAGAAAGGACCTTCTTTGATATTGTCCATTACTTTACTGCTTTGTACATCGAGACTGTGAGGACAAGTTCAGTAGGAAATGGGTCTGACTCCATGAGGGAAGAGTTTGGGCTGTAAATGAAGAATGACTTAGACACCAAGCTGTTCTGTTTTTAATCCTGGTTTCTAGCTCTAGACTGGCAAATATTCCACATGGTCCTCTCTTGTCCCTTAGTCATCCTTCACCTTTTTCTTGAATTGCTTCCTACCTATGCCCTCTCACTTATGGGGGAGGAATGGGGAAGAACTTGGTGACTATGGTTTTATCTTACTTTTCATTAAATATCTAAGCCTCTTCTTCAGCCATACTTGATTGTACTAAAAGTAGATATTTGACTCAAGAGAAACCTATTCATAAACTGGTTTAATCCAACCAGGTGCCTTCTCTCCAGAATTCAAGTTAAGAAATACATCATCATTAATCAGATAATGTTGGGTACTTGGAAGCAAAGGCATATAATAGGCCATGCAGGAATCAAAGGCTGTGCAAGCCTGGGCAGCCATTTTTGGGAGTATGCATTCTGATGAGTCAGCAGAGAAAGCTCATCTGTGAAGACAAGCAAGAGATCAAAGCTGGCACAGAGATGAATTACTTCAGGCCCCTATCAGGGACAGACAGGGTAACCCTGGCTCTGGGGTTTGCAGATTTGTCAAGCTCCCTGTGGCCTAGTTCCCCTACCTCTTGTCCTGGGATGCTCTTTTGCTTCCCTGTTGTGCTTCTGAATAGATCCTTGTTTTTCTTAAACTGGTTTGAATGCATTTCTGTTCTTTACAACCAAATGCACACTGACCAGAGAGTATCCTGTTAGACTCAGATGGGGAATTTTAGCCTCCTTCACCTACCTTGTCCAATGCCTGGGAACTCTAGAAAATCATGGTGCTCTCTTTTGTCTAGCTGAATGTAGTTCCACAAGAGAGGATGAGCCAGAGGGGAAAATATTATTCTATAAATGTTCAAATCTCTTAACCTTACCTTCAAAGTTGTCTATACTCATTCTCTGCCTCTCACTCTGATGATGGCTGCCACTCTTGGGCATTTACCATTTACTTAAGACATTCTGCTTTATTCATTGCTCCCCGTGGTAGATTAAAGTTGGCCATACATTCATTGTGATTTTCCCAATTGAGATATGGAGTTTACTTCCCCTTCCCTTGGTTATGGGCTGGCTGCCAATAGAATGTGGTGAAAGTGATATCTGGGTCTTCCACAGTTAGGTTGTAAGGAGCCTTGAAACTTCTGCTTGTGCCTCTGGAAACACTTTCTTAGAACCCTAAGCTGCCTTGAAGAAGTCCCACTAGTCTGAGGCTGCCTCACTACTGTGAGGAGTCCAAGTCAAGGCAAAGGCGACAGAGGGTAGGGAGAGAGAGGGACAGGCAGGCCAAGGACTCCAAGTGTCGAGGTTATGAGTGAAGAAACCACCTTGGGATGGGGCCCTCCAACCCCAGCTGACACCATGTAGATCAGAGATGAACTACCCAGCTGAGTCCTTCCTGAATTAAGACATAAAACTTGTGAGTACAATAAAATGGTAGTTTTAAACCATGAAGTTTTGGGGTAGTTTGTTGCACGTGAATGGATAGACAGAATATTCTACGCCATCTCAGGGCTCCTCCAGCCTCCTTGCCTTTCCTGATGTCACTCCCTAGCCCAAGGACATCCTCTTTCTTCCTCTCCCCACTACATTCTTTGGTTATCTGGACAAGCATCTACTTTTCTGAGAGGCCTTCTTTGATCATTCCTCTCTTCTGTAGTGTGTTTGGCCAAAGCCATTCTTAGAGCCTTTTGTTTAGTCTTACGTGCCTCTGTTTTTAACTGTCATGTCCTAACTTCCCAAGGGCAGAGCCTATTCCTTGCTCCTTTTTTTTGATCCCTCAGTCGCTCAACAGAGTCCTGTACAGAAGGGAGTAAACATTGTCGAGGTTCTTAAATGTTCTTGTTTTGAGACTAAAGAGCCCTAATCACCTTAATCAAGTTTATATTGGTACTAATTTTAAAAAGTCTTCAATTATACATTTCTGATTAGGGATTTAAATTCAGAGGTACTTCCTACTTTTTATTCTCAGATTGTGTGTAGACTTTCAACTTTTGGGGTGGTGGGGAGAAAACCCCAAGGCGCACAGAGAGAAACATGTAGCATAAATAATGAACAAAATCAAGTGACATACTCTAAGTATGTTTGCTTGTCAACATATGTCTGTATCATTTATGGGAGGTCAGGGTCAAACTCTGTTTATAGTTCTGCTCTAGCCAGGGTGAGTATCCTTTAACCACATCACCTCTTTCTAAAACCTATTTTGTTTGGACTTCTCCCAGCCCACCAAAATGAACTTTCCCATGTTCCCAGAACATTTAAAAAAATTTCTATGTACCCTTTGATTTCCCTTTCACATGCAACATTCTTCTTTGTAGTGTTCAGAAAACTCATTATCAGAGCAAACATGCATTCCTCCAAATTGTCCCTCACTGCAGTAGATATAGACTGAATTTAAGCAAAATGTTGGCCTAGCAGCCAAGAACTTGACGGCTGAAGTTTACTTCTCTTCAATTAAATTCAGGTCATATCTTCCTGTCGTTTTCTATTTAGGCAATTGAGCCCTTATCTTCAATTTTCAAAGGATCACTGTTTCCTTTTCTGCAAATACCCATTTCCTCTTTAACTCATGGTGTGTACTTGTCTATTATTGTATGTGTACTGTTCATTTGTGGAATCATTTGCCGTTAGATTTTCCCGTTTTTCTTAATCTAACAGTCACAAAATCAGCAACATAATAGCAGGTGAACCAAACTGAGAGACAGCGATCTTTTTTAATGCTGCAAAAGAAAAAGAAAGGGCACATTTAAAATGTTCTGCTTCTTAAAGAATTTTGGTTTTTTTTAAACCATGAAGTTATTGTACTTCTCCCTATATATAGTTATTGCAACTGTATAAATTCTAACTTTTCCCAGTGCTCAGGCACACAGGATACAGGGGAACATTAGCCACATTCTAGTCATGTTGATAGATCATGACTAAGATAAATAGATTTTTGAGAAACATTGATGTGGGTGTTTTCCAAGTGGGAGGAATTTCATGTTCCAGGCTCTGTGACAAACACCTAGAATATTAGAGACTCTGGGACGTTTGTGCTTGACTCCTTTTAAAGGAGACTGTGACTAAGGTCACAGTATGAAAAATCTCTGACACAACAGTGTGAAGGATCAGGGATCTGAACAGAGGGGAGCAAAACAAGCTGAAGTGAAAAGTTCAAATGCATGAGTGGTATTCTTACAAGTAGAAGGCAATTATTGGGGGTTATTAAAGAATAGTTTTTACAGTGGAGGCGGCTAATCACCCACATTTCAAACAGGAATGTGCCTTTGCTTTCTCTTTCCCTCCTTTGTCAGTTATAATGTTGCTGTGTGCACAAGCACACACACACTACTTATTTATACTTAATATCCAATCGGTTAAAAAATATTTATTCTTTATCATCATGCTGAATTGTGACATATATCTTCAGTTCCTTAGCAACAAACTGCCATGTCACCCTTGTGAAATTCTGGTCAGCTGAGAGGAGAGGGAATGCTGAATTGTGATGGAGAAAAATCCTTATTTTAATCACAAATGTGTGTAAGAACTGGAAAGACAACATGAAAAGGCTGGTCAAGGAAGCTGCGTTTGAACAAGTGTTTTTGATTAAGGTTTGTGTTGGCCCAGAAGTCCCCTTTAAGTTCCTTTTTATTGAATAATTTCCCTTTGATCCTTGAGTAACTAAAAGAAAACCTAGCACTTGACATTAATCTGGGACTGAGAGCCCTGTCGCAGGATCTCATCTTCTTTTCTTGTTCTCTGTCTGTTGGGATTGATGCAGAAATAATTTTTAGACACAACCAACTCACTGAACAACATTAAAATTGGAACAAATGGGAACAAAATGAAAAGGAAAAAATGCAGAATTCTTGAGGAAGGGGGGAGAGAGAGAGAGAGAGGAGAGACTCAAGAAAGCAAAGATTATTTAAACAATTCTGAGAATGTTTTTTAAAACCATATCATTCTAATTTACCCGAATTCCCAGTTTGTGTATTTAAATGTCTGATCAGTCATTCAGTTTCAATGCAGTGTTTGAAGGCCACTTTGAATGGTTTTACCCTGGTTCAGATTATTTGCAATCCAGGGGGAAAAGGTGCATTCTGTGCAAAAGCAAATAGAAAACATATCTGATCACAAATCAAAAGACTGATTACCACACTCTATGCTCTGTACCCATTACTAGGTCCCCAAGGCTCTCGTTCTGTTTGTCTTGGCGCTTTTTCTTTAGCTGGCTTTGGTGGGACTGGGTGGGAAAAAACACCACCACCACCCACAAAACCCTCAGCAGAGAACGAGGGCAGTGGAAACTAATAGCCTACAAAGACGAGACATCCTTCAAGAGCACGGTGCTCTAAACTTTATTGTGGAAAAGCTGCCTGGGGAGACCTCCGCAGGCTCCCATGGAGGTCTTTGCTGAGTGTGTGTCAGGAAGTGCTTGAGCATCTGCGGGAGGGGCAACCCTGTTCTCATTTCAATCTCTAGCAAGCTCCCAACTCAGTGGGTAGTGAAGAATGGCATTTGCACAAAGAGGAGAGGAAAAGCATTGCTTTGCACTACTCAGGAGACAACACGGCATATCCTATAAAAAGCATTACCTATATAACTTACTGTGCACGGCAGAAAAGTTGCAATGTGTCTTTAAAAGAGCAGTCTCCACACTACCAGAAACACTCTCCCACTCCCCACTAAGAGCATGCCTGTGTTTATAAGCAAATCCACTCAACCCCTTAATGATGACCTAGAATAAACATCTGACATACACTGCCTTTCAAGCTCTCCTGTGTTTAGGCATGAGTTGTTCATTTCTGTGCCTTTTGTATCCAGTCTGAAGGAAAGACAAATGATACAAGGGATGATTTACATTATCAAAAGAGGCAGAGGTTATGCCTGTGTTTATCTGATCCTCTTTTATTGTATAACAAACGGTGAGATAGCCAGTCTGGTGCACAATGACCATTCAGTTTCAGCCACCCACCCACCTCATTTCCATGTTGACTTTAATTTTAAAATATATTAAAAAACACAGGCCCTTGAATTGCTAGGCTCTTTTGGTTCAGGCAGGCCTGCAGGAAAAGAATGTGTTCCTCATTTAGAGTCAGGCTTCCTTTCCACCAGGCTGCAAGGGTTTTGCTACTGCGTCACTCCTCTCTAATTGCAGTAAGAGAATTGCTACTCAGCTTTATGAGGATGATGTGGGTGCCCAGCTCAGGCTGACTTTGCCTTCTCAGCAGACCCCTGAAGATTTGTAACAAGTCAACATAGCATCAGAAAAAAACCATAGGGACCGTGCATAGGCCCGGAGAATAGGTAAACTTGCTTTTCCTTTCAGTGAGTTCATAAGAAAAATGAAGTCATCTCATGAACTACCAGTCTGGCCTGGAAGAGAACTTCATGAAACCAACCATAGGCCTTCAGGACAACTGTGCCATATTAGAACAGAATGTCTCAAGATTGAATTCTCTTAAGTATCTTATTTGGAACAAAACAAAAAAATCTTGTAGTAGAAACTGATCTCCAAGAGAAGAAATGCTTCTTAGCTGTCAAAGATTTTCCAGTCATCAAAGCTGCCTCAACCTCAGCTGCAGGTGATTCCTGTCGAACTCACAGAGATTATGCGTGGTGGGGAAGGCAGGGGTGCAGAACACGTGCTCCCGGAGATGAAGCATTGGTGGTGGCAGGAGATAAGATGGCCCATATATGAGGTCCCAAACCCTTCACTGAATCACCTGAACAGCTCTGGGGGCAGGGGGTAGTTTAAGTTCTGGGTCAGATGGAAGAAACACACTCAACCTGGCTGTTCTGACTGACTGAAACTATAAAACCTGGACAGAATGGATAAAGACTCTGAAAAGTAAATAGTAGCAAGTAAATTGGGGAAGAAGACCAGAATTTGGAGTACCACTGAACTGGTTGTGAGTTTACCATTTTTTCCCTTTGAAATCCTGAGCTCAGCGCAACCTGAAAACTAGAAGTGGGCTCCAGGGAGCAAACTAGGAGATCCAGAGAGCTCTAGGTTCAAGGATTGGAAAAAGGACTCCTAACTCCTTTTTTTAGTCTGTTCCCTCACACCCCAGTCCCCAAGCACATGCACACACAAAGTCACTTATTGTGTGATTAAAAAACACAATGTTGGGACCAAAACTCTGAAGTCATCCCCCCCCAGGTCCTCCCCAACCCCATCCCCCTTAGGGGGCCCGAGGCCTTCCTGTTACCTCCTTGTTCCCTTGTTCCCAGCCTCATGGTGCCATTCTGTCCCCTCCAAGTCTCGGCCACCGCCAGGCTGTGGCCCCTCACCCAAGCCTGTCCCCGATGAAGTCATTGTTTTGCTCTACACTCTCCTTGGTCAAGGGCCACCATCAAAATCCCCTGGGTTTTGATCCAGTTCTCCCAACAAACCAACAAACAATACAAACAGAAGCCATCCTTGACTTCTCTTTTTTACCACTTCTGTATCCAATTCATCAGTGAGCACTTCCAGTTCCATTTTCAAAACACACCTAGAATGTATTCAGTGCTGCCATCCTGGACCGTGACTATGGGAGCCTCTCCTCCCATTCTGCTTCAGCTGCTTCCTCACTTGCCTTTCCTCAGCACAGCGATCAGAGTTATCCTACGAAAACAAATATCATGTAATTTCTCTACTTAAAATCCTCTAAAATCTTTCTTGTACTTTAAAACTGAAGGTCTCACTCTGGCCTCCAAGGGCTTCTTGACCTGGCTCTTGCCTGCTTCCTGGCCTAGTCTTCTCCTGTCCATCCACTCATACTATGCGCCAGCCACTCTGCCCTTCTTGCTCTCTCTGGAAGATGTCAAGTTTATTCCCACTTCAGTGTTATTTTCTCTGCCTTGAACTGGCTTCTCCCAGAAATCTGTATGGTTACTGCTTCAGGTAGTTTAAGACTCAACCCTGAAGTCACTTCCTCAGAGAGAATGTCTCTGACTGCTTCTTTTAAAGAGCCTCCCCAGCCTCCTGTCTCTCTCTATCTCTTTAACCTGATTTATTTTCTCTAAGAACTTAACCACCTTATGCAAGGCTTTATTACAGATGGTGACTTCCCTTTGCAACATAGAATCCAAACTCCTTACTGTGTCCTACAAGATGCTGTGGGACCTGGCTCCCTCTCTGACACCACACCATCCATTTCCTAAGGGCAACCTCCCCTGCTGTCTCACCCCAGAGGCGGATTTAACGGTGGGCAGGCACAATGGGCATGCGCCCTGGGCCCCGACTTCTGAAGGGCCTCGCAAACCCCCAACTTTACACTTTTTTCTAATGACACCAAGTTTGTTTTCATATGTGCAATTTTAATTACGTACAAGTTGTAAACTTGCGGGGCCCTTAAGAAGTCGGGGCCCAGGGCGCGCGCCCGGTGCACCCGCTGTTAAATGCGCCTCTGTCTAACCCCCTGCTCACTCCCCTCTAGCTCCACTGACTTCCCTGTGCTTCCAGAACACACCCCAGGATCTTTGCACTTGCTATTCCAGTTCCCTGGGATGCTATACCCCGAACAGCTTCCTAGCATGCTCTCTGCTCCAGTATCACTTACTCAGAAATGTTCTTGGAACATTATATGCAAAGTAGCAAGCCCATCATTTGGAGCCCCCCTTACTTGAATTAGTTTTCATAACACTTATTACTACTTGCTTTGTGAATATATATATATATTTTTTAAATGTGTTACCTGTCTCTCATCACGAGACTGCCAGCCAGGTAGGAGCAGGGATTTTATTCTGTTCACTGTTGTCTTGCCTGTGAGTCACAGCTTCACTCATACCACTGCTGAGCTGAGGACGGCTGGGTGCGGGGAGGTGCTGGGACATCAGGAGCCCTGGGGAGCAGGGCTGACAGCTTGGCTGTTGCTCCTAGCTTCTCTCTCTCCCCTAGGTGTAAGTTATGTATGGCAGTGGCCAAGAGGCAGTGCCCAGGACATAGTGGGTGCTGGAAATAGTTGTAGTGTAAATAAATGAATGAATGAATGACAGAGGCTTTTGGATATTTAGAAAGAATTTTGCAGTTTTTAAGAGAAGCTTTCCAGGTTCTAAAATCCAAATGCAGCACAACGTATGAATTGGGGGGTAGGAACTACCTAATGTGGAGGTTTCTGACAACTTTTTTTTGCCCTCCACTGGTAAACACATTTTGATGGTCTTCTATTGTTCTTGGGATAAGGTGTTTTAACATGGCCTCTACCCCACCCCACCCCAGAGTCCCCTCCTGCTTGCTGTGGGCCTCAGACACACTGTTCTTCTTTCAATTCCTCCTTCATAAGCCTCTTCCCCACCCAGCACCTTGACCTGTGCTTCTCCCTGTGTCTGGACCACTCTCCTGGCTGCCACCCTTCCTGAACTTCCCTAACACCCACTCTTAACACCCTAGGGCATGCTCTCCTGCACACCACCTATCCCATGGGGACTTGACATGTATTGGATTATTTGGTGAAGCCGCCCATGAAGGGGGCACAGTGGGTGCATCTGCCCCACCATTACACATGTCCTAGAATCTAGCATTGCCTAAAATAGACTTTTAATAAGGATTTGTTGAATGAAAACATTGGTTATTTAGTTAATAAATGAAACAGAAGTCCCTAACTTTTTTGTAGAGTCCCAATTTCAGGATAAGGCAGTGAAGGCAATCTTAAAAATGAAAGGCCAAGTAACACATCAAGCTGTTAACCTGTGGCACTGTTAGGACATGAGAGAGAGGGGAGAGGTGGATTTCTCGGGGCAGAGGAAGGAGATGAGCTTCAGGACGGCTAAGACCTGCCACCCAGCCTGAGAAGGCTTCCTCATTGTTCCACAGTTTATCAGGACCAAACCTTCAAACCAGTAATACAGCTGGTGCTCAGATTCTTTTTTCTTTTTTAAACAATATTATGTGGGATTTTCTTTGTGCCTTTCTACTGACACTCAAGATAAGAATAAGAATAGAAAAGATCATTGAAATCAGCTCAACATAAGGTGACCTTCCAGCAGGCAGCTCTGTCCCATTGTGAGCTGCCCGGCCTCACGAGTGCATGGCAGGGTAGGAGACAGTTCGGGCCAAGGCACCACTCCTTGTCCGGGATGAGGTGGAGCTGAGTCAACTCGCAGGTAGGGGATGAGGGGCACTGGTCTGGTGACCTTTAACAGGCCTTTCCACCTGGAAACTCCCAGAGTTTATGCCTGTGCTTCCTGTTGTCTCCCTTACCTAACCTTTGCCAGAAAGACTAAATCAGTGTTTGCCAATCCTGCTGCTCATTGGAATTTCATGGGGAGATTTTAAAATCTGAAACTTTGGTCCTCCTGTCACCAATAAATTAGACTATTTGGGGTAGGGTCCAGGTATCAGTATTTTTAGAAGCTCCCTAGACAATTCTAAAGTGTAGCCAGGGTTAATGACCACTCTAGGACATGAAGCGCAATGGGCTGTTATCCTTTTCTTTCTTTCCTGTTGCTCCTTCCTGTTCTCAGATGGCCTGAATGGTAATGGTGTGTGAGGTGAGCAGACTTCTGGTCCTGCCTCCTGGTCTTCCTGCCCCTTGTTATCCCTGTTCCTCGAGTGTAGGCTGGACTTGAACTCAGATCAACTTAACGATCTAGAGGAAAATGGCCCACACAGTTGGAAGTGTGGGGAAGAAGAAATGAAAAGCCCTGCGTGATCTACAAACTTGGCTGATCAATCTGTGGTTATCATGCATGACCTTTGCCACCTCAGGGCTCCTTTCTCACTACCCCCCTACAATTCTAACCCCAACCCAGTGGAGGTGTTTTAGGGGTTATCAGTCCTTTGGTGCTCTAAGCATTCTTCATAGAACCTTTCTTCAAAGCTTCTAGTCCACCCTCCTCCTTTGCATTTTCTTTTTCTCCTTTCTATCCTTGCTACCTCATCTGACCTGGGAGCTAGCATCGTGGCCTCTCTCTCTCTCTCTCTCTCTCTCTCTCTCTCTCTCTCTCAGCTACAGAAAATCCTCCTCTCAAGGTAGAGCCAGTCAGAATAATGCTCTGCACAGGCAGCCAGAGAAGCTGCTTACCTAGATCACTGTTACATTGATATGAGTTCAAGCACCAGGGGCCAAGGTCTTGTTGGATGTCCTGGCTCTGGCGGTAGGTTGCTCTGCCACAGCCAGTGAGTTTCCGAAAGGGAGATCAAACTGAGGCTTCCAGACCATTTGGGACACTTGGCATCTCTTTTGGGAAATGTGGACTGGCAGGCCAATTGCTTCCTGCTCCCTTAATTTTCCCCAAGCATCAGAGGAGCTGCTCTGGGGATTCTATTCCATGTCCCCAGTTCCTCCCACCCCCAGATGTGCCAGCAGCCCTTTTGTTGGTTTGGCTTTCCACTTAGATCATTGAAGCGATTTCAGATCCGAATGGGCAACACTCAGCATTTCATTTATGTCTTGGCAAGGTTACCATGTTATTACTTAACTGTGCTGCTGCTACTCAATAAGTGGGAACTGATTGAAATAACCACAGGAGTTGCTGGATTCCCCTAATTTTAGCACCAAGTTAAAGCTCACTCCCACAGTTGGAAGTTAAAATAGGCTGCCAGCCCACATAAATGCCCACCCACCACACCTCACTGTCACACCACTGATGCCTGTCATAGAGGGAGCTGTGGAAGGCTGCACAACATTCTTAGAAACCAAGTTCTTCTCCTTGGCAGATGCCTGAGGTCATTTTGGCCAGGTCCAATTTTGTTCAAACCGGTTTTTTTCAGCTTGTGGAAATTTGCATGACTGCTTTAGATACTCCTGTTTTCTTCCTTAATTTGTTTAACAGGCAGTCCAAGTAGAGAGTATGCATTAGAGCAACAGAAGAGAACAGAAACTTCTGTTTGGGGGCACCTCTTTAAATGACTCATTCTCAGAGTCCAGATGTGTGTAGGGCAATAACCCTAAGCAGTCAAGATAATTTGGAAAGCAGAAAGATGATATCTAATCCAGGCTAACTTGCCTTCTCTTGGTGTTCATAGCAGTGAACCACCAACCAAATGCCACAACTTGATTAAAAATTTGTGTAACTCCCTTGAAAGTATTTTTGTTTTTTTTCTATTGAAAACTGTATTTTACTAGAACTTTGAAGGAATTTTATGAGAAGTTATTGTTAATAGTGTGCCTGCTGCTTAATATTTCTCATCACTGTGCAATTTTGTCTTATCTTGCTCCTATTTTAAGTTATAATCTGTCCTTAACATCTTAGCACAGCATAGGTGATCCAATTGTCAAGGGCAAAGTAAAGGAATAGAATGGAGGTGACTTTTTTAGAGAAAGAGAAAGGACTTTATCTATGAGGCATTTTCTGAGAGGACCCAGGGGTGCTCCCAGAGTTCGGTCAAGATCATTCACTTGTACTCTCCCCATGGCCATGGCCACCATGTTCTCCGAGGCCTCATGGCCTCCCCGCTGGACTGTACAGGAGCCTCCTGACACCCATATTGGTTATTAGTGTCACATTAGTCATCCCTATATGTATCTTCCCCATTCCACTCTCCCACCTAAAGATATTCAGAGACTCTCTGTTGCTTACAGGATCAGGTTCCAATCTCTTGGCCTTGAAATGAACTAACTAGCTCCTAACAACATGCTGCACTTAGGTACCACTGCTGCTTCATGAAAACTCTTTCTAGTTGGACTCACCATTTTCTTTCTTTCTTTTTTTTTTTTTTTACTGTGTGGTTGCCTCTCACTCGCACCCCCAACTGGGGACCTGACATACATCCTAGTCATGTGCCCTGACTGGGAATCAAACCAGCGACACTTGGCTCGCAGGCTGACGCTCAATCCACTGAGCCACAGCAGCCAGGGCTTACCATTTTCTTAACTCACTGTTCAAACTAAGCTTCTCACCTCTGCCAACTTGTACTTCACAAATGCCATGTCTTCTTCCTCCTGCTCACCTGACTCAGGTCCATCCAAATGTCCTTTCTGTCAAAGGCTCTTCTTCCTTCTTAATCACTCCCAGCATGCAGTGATCTCCCCATTTTTAGAATTTCACAAGTACTTTCTGTACAGTTATCATGCTGGTACTCTTTTTTTAAAACAAGATTTCTTGAGAGACCTAACCCTTGTAATTATTTGCTAATTGATTTTTTTTTTTTCTTTTCGGAATGAGTATTTTAAGCATTTAAAATGGGTAGGAGAATATGGATCCAAGAAAAGGCAAGGAAGACACAAACAAAGGGATAGACAGTCTTGTCTATAACATAAAACTTTCAAAGTTAGCTGGCTGCTCTCTAAAAGCTATCAAAATTCCCACTTTGGGAATTGCCATGTAACAATGTTCTGCCACCGTGGTATTGGGGCCACTTGCACATGGAGTCACAGTTCTTGCATTTCAGCAACCTATTGTAGTAATAAAGAGACTTAGGCTGGTGCGTTTTTTCTAAAGCTGCAAGGAAATCAAGTCCACAACCATACTTATTTACACATTTACTGAATTAGGCCAAGCTCAGAACTAAACAATGAAAATGAAAATTAATCAGGGACTCCCATGGGTCTCACATATGGCTGTTTTGAATCTTTATTTTTAATATCATAATTGTTTTTCTTACCCATTTTCTTTGGTTGAATACACAACTATAAAAAAGAATAGGGGCATTAGTATTGATGGAAATGAAAAAATCCATGGAAACAGTTGAATTTCTACAGAGACAAAATTAGGCAGGAAGGAAACAAAAGCAATTTCAGTATCTCTGTGTGAGGCGTGAATACCTTTCCCGGCCAAGACCACCATATCAGGTCATCGAACGAGGTGGCAGGTGCTTCCTTGACTCACACAGAAAACAAGTCCTGAGCCTCTTTTGCTGTTGAGGCAAGTTATATCTGACACATGAACACCGCATCCTGCTCCCCTTTCTGTTCTTCCCAGAAGAGATGAAAATGGTCAAGTCACCAAGAAAAGAGTTAGAAAAGGGTTTGAGTCTTTTCTTGATTCAGGGGATTTAAAGTAAAAATGTTTCTTGACATTATAAAGTAGGGTTATGCCCCTTTATTGAATTTTTTGTGGAAAAACCAAACTGTAATGGAAAACAAGCTATCATAAAGAATATCATGACCCAGAACATGTCACCTTGGTAGAACATCACCATTTTAATGCACAGAAAGCTTTCCTGCTCATACTAGTTAACAAATAGCATTAAGCATGATTCAAGTCAGATTTTTAAAACTTGTCTGGCACCTTTTATTAAGAGTGAAAACTATGTGAGACCCTTGCTCCAGGAAACTGTGTTCTGACATTTTAATAGCATTGCCTTAGCAAGAGCAGGAGACATCAAGAACTTACATTCATAGAAAGTCAATAAAGAATTTATCCAAAATGGAGTGCCTACTTCTGAGTGATCGGGTGGTTTCTATGTCATATGTGGCTTCTACATTTGACATAAAAGTTCCCATTAAAAAAACAAAAAAACTGAACTACTTCTCAATTGTTTTAATCAAGCAGAGTTATCTAAAGTGCTTTTTAGAAGAGACTATCAGGAAAGGACCAGAAAGTAGTCATTATGACTAATCAGCCACAGAAGTTAGGGTAACCAATATTGCCAGTGAGGGATTTCAGAGCCCTAGGGACTTCTTAGCCGACTCCAATTCCTTCCATTGTTTGAACCAGTCCTCTGGAAGGGACACAATGAGTTAACATGCTCCAGAACAGATCGAATATACTGCCAGCTGGTAGTTTACTCTTATACAGGAAGGCTGCTTTTCTTACACACCATTCTTTGTTGTGCTAAAGAGAAATACATAAAAGCCTAAAAGTAAGCCTTCAGTTCTTTATGTCTGGCAAAATTGTCAGTACAATGTGCCTTGAGGATATATCCACCATGCTTGTCTTGCAGGGTTGTTGTGAAAGAATAAGATCATACTATAATAACTGTCCCCCACACTGTACCATTTATAAAGAACTTACATATACACTTTCTCAGCTGAACCTCACAACATCAATGGGAGGCAGGCAAGGCAGATATTATTCTCTCTTGAGAGGGGTGACTCTCTGTTGCAGGATATGTCTGGCCTTTGCTTTAGGAAGACTGAGTTTTTGTGTTGAATTTTCAAGTATTTTATATGGTGCAAGAATATTTACTGCAGCAGTGTTTATAATAAGAAAAACTTGGAACTTAACCAAATGTTCATTAATAAAGGACTGATTCAACTGTGGTCCTAAACTAAGTGGAATACTATGCAGGCACTAGAAATTTTGACTTAGAGTTCTTAGAAGTAGATTCATGAGTGTTGATGTATATATATATATATTGATGAAGAAAATTATTCATAATACACTTAAGCCAATAAACTATGCAAGATGATCAATTTGTGATAAGAATGTGCACCATAAAAGAGTGCTTATCTTTGCACTCCGAGAATATATGTGACAGTGGTTTTCTTTCTCAATCTCATCTATCACTTCCAATTTTTTTAGTATGCTTTATTGATTATGCTGTTACAGTTGTCCGAATTTCTTTTCCCTTTGTTCCTCTCCACCCTCCAGTTGACCCTCCTCACTCCAGTCCCCCCCCCACCTTAGTCCATGACTATTGGTTGTGCATATAGTTCTTAACATCTTCCTATCCACTCCACTCCCTCCTACTATGCTTCTTAATTCCTGTACCATCTCCCTCCCTTTCTCCCTTTCCCCTCCCAGCTGACCTCCCCCCTATATGTTCTCCATACCTATAATTCTTTTCCCACTCTTGTTGCCTACTTAGTTTGCCTTTGTTTCAGTTCCCTAGCTTCTGTTGTTGGTTGTGATACAGTTTTCATTTTAGTGTTCATAGTTTTGATCCTCTTTCTCCTAAAGAAGTCCCTTTAACATTTCATATAACAGTGGTTTGGATCTGATGAACTCCTTCAGTTTTACTTTGTCTTGGAAGCACTTTCTCTGCCTTCTATTCTGAATGACAGCTTTGCTGGATAGAGTAATCATGGCTGTAGGTTTTTGATTTTCATTACTTTGAATATTTCTTGCCAGTCCCTTCTTGCCTGCAGTTTCTTTTGAGAAATCAGCTGATAGTCTTATTGGGACCTCTTAGTACATAATTCTCTTCTTCTCTCTTGCTGCTTTTAAGATTCTCTTTTATCCTTAATTTTTGACATGTTGATTATAATGTGTCTTGGTGTGGTTCTCCCTGGTTCCAGTTTGTTTGGAACTCTCTGTGCTTCCTGGACCTGTAAGTCTATTTCCTTCCCCAAGTTAGGGAAGTTCTGCTTTATTAGTTTTTCACATACTTTTTCAACTTCGTGTTCTTGTTCACCTTCTGGCAATCCTATGATTCAGATGTTGACCCACTTATAGCTGTCCCATAGGTTTCTGAGCCTCTCCTCATTTTCCTCACTTTTCATTTCCTCTTTCTGCACTGGTTGACTGTTCCTTCCCTATGTTCCAATTTGTTGATTTGATCCTTGTTTTTCTTTCCCTCACCACTAGTTTCATATGTGTTTTCATTCATTTCAGCAGAACTAGCCTTCATTCCTTCCCTGTCTTGTTTAAGATCTGCTGTTAGGTCTGTAAGCATTCGTATACCCAAAGCTCTAAACTGTGCCTCAGAAAGATTTCCTAATTGCTGATCCATTAGATCAGATATTTGCTGGCTGGTCAGCTGCATCTTTGGGATCTCTATCATTATCTGTGCCATCCTGACAGTTTTGTGTTTACCTTTGCTTCCTGGGTGGGGCTGTCACACCTCCTATGCTATAGGGAGCGGAGCCCCATGCACTTGTCACTACTGGGTGACCCTTCTCACCACACTGTGGCATTTTGTGTGGGGGCAGGGGTCCAAGATGGATTCTTGCCATTTACTCTCCACTGAGAGACTGGGAGCTTCTTCCTCCATTCCCACCCCCTCTGGCCTTCACAGTCTGAGGCAATGGGGGTCTGCCTTCCCCAGAATTGGAATCATGAGCTGACAGGTCTGATCTGCAGCCAGGGGTGCTCCCCCAGGTGCTTCTTGCCTCCCTTTAAATACAGGTGTCTGTGCTTACTGCTGTCCCACCACCATCACCACAGCTGCCGCCACCAGCACAGCTGGACCTCTCCACCCCAGCTTTGCCCCTCCTACCCATCCGGACGAGCACCACTTGTTTATAACTTCATATGTTGGACTTCCATGTAGCTTTATTTTCTGAAACTTCTGGTTATTTCTGTTTTTGAGGTAGATATATTCCTTCTAAGCTGCAGAGGGAGACAGAGTGTGTCAGTCTAGGCCTCCATCTTGGCCAGAAATATCACTTCTAATTTTAATGTCAATGAACATTAGCAAGGTACTACTCAAAATTTTCAACCAGATTAACTTTTATAATAATAATGAATGTAACAGCTATAGCTCTACCTCCAGCCCTCCTGGGTAAAGTGATCCCCATGCATGTAGGTCATCAGTCATGGTCCTGGCAGGGACCCGAGTCCAACCAAATGGTGGAAACGCAGAGCGTGAATTAAGGCACCGTTTATAGTGGTTGAAACAGGTAACGGGAGCCAACAAGGGTGACAAGGTACCCAGACATCAGGAACAGTGGGAAGCCATGAGCACCTCCAGGGAAAAGGGACAAGAGGGGGAAGTAGCTACAAGAGCCCAGGGACAAGAGCTGTGGAGGAGGAGTCCCCTAGTTGGAAGCTGCAATCGTAAAGGGTCACATCCCTTGTCAGGCACCAGCAAACATGGGAAGAAATACTTTGACCCCTTTTCTTCTGCCTTCTTATTTCCTGCTGGTGTCTCCTGATGACCAAGCCCAACTGGAAGCCCACTGGCAAGAGGTAAACAGTCCACAGAGGTTAGCCTGCTGGTGCACAGAACCAGGCACAGAAGGGCAGGAAGTGGGTTTGATGATGGGGAGTGAGCAGCAGACACAGGGGACAGAGCCTGCAGCATCAGTTCCGTGGACAGAAGGGATGTCTTTTAGGCAGAAAACTGAAATAGAAGGAAGGGCCTGCTGGGGCAATACGAGGTGAGTAATTTCATTTTTTCTGCCTGTGCTCAGAGCTTCAAACATGTGGGGATGGGATCACAGATCACTTGGTTCAGGCGAGCACAGAAATTCTTTGTGGAATGTTATACAGAGATAAAATTGTGCATTCTTGGATACCAATAATATCATTCTTGCTGCCTGGGTGGTGGGGGACAAGGGAGCTTCTGGGGAAAGGAAGACCCAAGTCATCCCAAATATCCTGTTTCCCCATCCTCTATTACCATATCCTCATCCATTTCCATGTCCTCATCACCAGCTCCAGATAAGAGCAGAACAGGAACAAGAGTAATAGTGGCAGCTCACATTTATTGAGCACTGACCAGGTGGCCAGCACCGCATGCTGTAAGCACTCAACATGATTATCTCAGTTAAGTCTCTCAATAATCCTGTGAAGGAGGTAACTAACATTGTTTGCCGCTCTACTGAGCAGCCAAGAGCATGAATAATGGAGCCAGGCCACTGGGGTTTGAATGCTGCTACTGTCATTTCCCAGCTGTGTGACTCAGTTTCCTCACCTGCAAAATGGGGACAACAGTGGCATCTACCTCATGGGATCAGTATGAGGAATAAATGAATATTATGAGTAAAGGGTTCTGAACTGGGGTTGGGGCATAGGAAGCAGTCAATAAATGTTCGTTGCAATGGAAAACTGCTCAGCTGTAAAAAAGAAGGAAATCTGACCCTTTGCAATAGCAGGAGTGAACCTGGAAAACATTATGCTAAGTGAAATAAGCCAGTCAGAGAAAGGTAAATACCATATGATTTCACTCATATGTGGAATCTAATGAACAATCTGAACTAACAAGCAAGATAGAGACAGACATAAATAGAAAGCAGGTTGGCATTTGTTGGGGGTGGACTGGGTGGGGAGGTGGAAGGATTGAGCAGAAAAGAAAAAGAAAGAAAAAAACTCATGGACACAGACAACAGTGTGGTGATTGCTGGGAGGAGGAAGGATAGAGGAGGTAGAGGAGGATTTAGGGGGCATAAATGTGATGAATGAAGACTTGACTGGGCGTGGTGAACACACGATACAGTGTATAGCTGATGTACAAGAGTAAAATTCTGTACCTGAAACCTATAGAATTTTGTTTACCATTGTCACCCCAATACATTCAATATAAAAGAAAATGATGTTTGTGGCTATTGTCCCCAGTAACCACTTAAGGAAACTGAGGCACCAAGATGTCAAGGTAGGTGCCTCAAGTCACAGAGCAGATAAGCAGCAGAGTTGGGTCTCTAACCAGGAAGTGGGAATCCAGTATTATACAGTTGGGCCCACTCTTTCCCTTCCTGCTACCTTGACATCTGCATAGTGGCTGGGATTACTTCCCCTGGTTTGAAGTTGATCTACTCTGCATGCCACTTTAACAGGTAAAACTTGTCCCTCACATTTTGGACCCCCCATCTGCAGGCATCCCTTCTTTCCTTCAAGTCTCACTCCCTCCAGGGTCACTCCCTCCAGGTATGTAGACCCCAGCTGATAAGGACAGGTGAGTAGTTGCTTCTCAGAGTCATATGTCTTGATATCAGACAGAATTGAGAGCAGAGTTATGGTAATTGAGGGGCCAGGGCCAGCCAGGTGGGTCCTCAGTTTCCAAAATGTGCACTGACGAGAGCCATGGCAAATGTGTGCTCCACTGAGCTCAGCTGCCCACTCTGAGCCCAAGAAGAGGATGGAGCAGACTCCCTCCTTACATGGAGCTTGCCATGACATTGGCATCGTCAGTGTATCTACCAACTTGAGCACTGGCCTGAGAAGGGTCAAGAATACCTGAACAAGGTCATAAGAAGGGGGTGGGGTCTAAGGGGACCAAATGGTTGTAAATATGCAATAAAAGTTATTAAATAATAAATAAATAAATAAATAAATAAATAAATATATATATATATATATATATATATATATATATATATATGAAAAGAAAAAGCCAGCACAATATGTCAAGGTACCTGACAGAGCTCAGATTGGCGTTCACACACTCCCTCAATCTCTTCACTTCACTACTTGGAAACTAGCTTACCTGCATCTCTTCCTTGACTTTCTTTTAAACAGCGGCTTCATAACTAGGTTTTTCATCATTCTCATCTTTCATTTTACAGTGAAATGTGATCAGTTACTGCCTACAACAAAGCATGCTCAGAGCTGTGCCACCAGCAAGTCAGTAGGCCCCAATGGAATGTCCATGGCTTGTTGAAAACACAACAGTGAAATGTCCATTCAACAAACCTCTTTTCTTTTTTGGGGAGGCAGAGCCTGGTGTTTAATGTCCATGAAAAAATATTAATCCAACAACATGTCCTCACTTTTACAGGCACCTAGTAACTGAAGTCAAAGAGAGTGCCCAGTGTTTATAAAAAATAAACTCCTTCCAGAACACGAATGAGTGAGAAGTGTGTAATTTAAGTTTGCACAGTGTTGATTGCTGCCTTATTTTCTAACTTTGCTTATCTTTATAAAGTTGCTTTCAGGAAAGGGGCCACTGAGTCAATTACAGCAATTCTTTACTCGATACTGAGCTGGTCGTGGAAACTGCTTAGCAAGCATCCTGGACTACAGCCTGGCAGTTGGCCTGGTGAGAGTAGCAGGCAAATCAGAAGTGGTTCTGGACTCAGTTGCCTCAGATGTCAAGTGGAGGGGTTGGCCTAACCTTAAGATAATTTCTAAAGTTTCTTCCAATTTCAAAAAAACATTTTTCTCACTAATTCTGGATCTGCAAACTAGAAAATATGTGCTGAGCTATATTCTGAGATATTAATCAAGAGATTATTTTTATCTTTGAACCAAATGTAGGGGCATCAAGAGCTGAATGGGAGGATGGATGGGAGCTGAACCTTTGCTGGACCATAGGATGATTTTCTGGTGATTAGAATATGCGTCCTCCATGGGCAGAAGTGCCTTTTAGGCACATGGCTTAGTGAGCCAACATTTCCTCTTGGGAAGTAGGGAGAGGCACCCCTTCCTCTGCGCAGATGTAGCTTGTGCCAGGTGCTCTGCTTGGTGAATGAGGTCCCCACCTAGTCCTCAGTCAAGTCTCCTGTACAGGGCATCACCAGTACAACCTACCAAAGACCAGTGCAATGTGCTTCACATCCATTGATAGAGTCTATTGTACAATACCTAAGCAGAGACCTGATACTTTGTGTTCTCCAAATTCCCTTTTACCTAAAAACAAGCAAGCAAACACAGAGAACACCTTTGGTGCCACTGTTAGTAGAGATTGCTTGAATTACAACACATGGACCTCTCACTTGGCAGGAGAAGGTATGTTTTGTGACTAGGTCTCAGATAGTGTCTTAGCCCAGATTCTCTCAGAAAGCAGAGCCTGAGAAAGAAGGATGAGGCAGGTGGTTTATTTTAGGAAATGCAGACACCAGAAATAGGAGACGAAGATGTCAAACAAAGGAGGAGGGAAAGCAAATTAAGGTGATTTATTGAGCTGGTCCCTGCAGTGGTCAAATGGGGCTCCATCTTGCTTGGACCTTTAAAGACTACCCTCTCGAGGAATGGAAAAGAGGGTTATTTCCTGGCTCCTGGCACTGTTCGGTCAAGGGTTGACCCTGGAATATGAACTCCTCAAACATCCAGGTGTGCAATCTGTCAGAATGCTGAAGCCCATGGTGGTGCTGGCAGAGGCATTGGGCCAAGGAAGACAAACCCACCTCTGATTCTGGTAAAGGCTGAATCACTTCTCCCTCTAGGATAGAAGATATTTGATGGGAAAAAATAACCTACTGCCAAGTGATGGCTGGTCTCCTGTAAGAACATGCCATGGAGAGTGTTCTGTGTCAGGCTCTCTGGTGACAGGCAGACATTTAGTACAGAAATGGCTGGCCTGGCCTTGGTGAGATGGCACTCATTCTGTAGGGCCATGCAGGCCCTCTGCCCTTGTGCCATGTCCTCTCTATTATGCAAATTTTAGAGCAGCTAGGGAGAGAGGTTGGCTGGCATCCTCAGGACATCCAGCCCACCTGGTGGTTCAGTGCCACACCTGCAGGTATGTTGTGAGACACATATCTGTGTGCTATGTGTCCAGGACCATCTGCATATTTTCTTCACACTCATCCTCCCTGTTTCTGAAGTTCAAGTTTGCTCCTGTAAGGCTTCTGTCTCAACTAAGGAATCATTTGTCACTGCTTATGGGTCCACATATACCCTTAACTCAGACCACTCTCTCTCCCTACCGAGTGAATTAGCACACCTCTGAATAACCGCAGCTCTGCTCACTGGGAGGCACCTGTCCTTCAGGGCACCTGAACGAGGTTGTAGTCTGGTGGTGGTTCAGTTTTTACTAGCACCAACCTGCCAAGGTTTATGAACTAGGTAGGAGCTTTTCTCATTGGTTGGTTGGGAACTATAAGTCTTTAGGTGTGAACTGAACAAGAGAGGTAGATAATGCAGGAATCTGAGGCAGATTGAACTTACTTGTGCCCTCTGGATCCTTTTTGGACCAATCCCAAGCAAACCATTTTCACCGTATGAACATTGCTGCTGTGCCTGCCCAAATTTGTCTAATCACACCCAGCTCATAATGGGCAGTCTGGATGCATGGGTCACTTGATGTCCCATGGTCAGAAGACCCATCTCTATCAGGGCTCAGGAGATATATTTCAAATGTTTTATAGTTTTCTGCTGCAGAAAGAAAGTGTAGCTATAGAACTGTAGCATCTGCTCTGCAGCTCTCTTCACTGGGCTTGACAGAGACTACACACACACAGAATCTTTATTCACAATAAATAGTACCATTATATCCACTGGTCATATGGCCGGAGAGATAGGGCACTTGTACTACAGTGAGATCTGCTGCAGATTTTGCTCTGACACTCAAAACTGGCAGCCTTCCAAGTCACCCAATAAATAGGTCAGAGCAGTGTTCCCAAGAGTAGTATATGCTTCCTTCAGTTTCTAAAGCTTTTTAGTGATTTTAAAACACCTCAAAATTCTTTGACACTCCTGCCATCAAAAGACAGGGTCCATGTCCCCTCTTCTGGAATCTGGCTAGAGTTTTTACTGCTTCAACTAATAGAGGATGGTGGCAGGTATACAATGTGACTTCTGAGGCTGGGTCATAAAAGGCCATGTAGCTTCTTCCTTGTTCATCAGGGCACTTGTTCTTCCAACTACTTTGAAGCTGCCACACTGTGAAGAAATTCCAGCTACATGGTGAGGCCACATGTTAGCGTTTCAAATTGACAGTTTGCACTAAGCCTAGCTTTCAAGTTATGCAGCGTAAGCACTGGAAATATAGGTGAAGATAATACCATAAGATTTTTGTCCAGTAGTCACCTTCAGCCATTTGAGTTTCCCCACCTAAGTAAGTCTCCAACCAGCCTTTCTTAACTGAGGTTCCTCATCTGAGCCACAGAAGACAGAAAATGGTCCGAGGGACTATTTTCTCCATTCTCCCAAATATGGTATAACACTAATACCATTCTAGATGCACTGGAAAGAAATTGGTCCATTACATACAAATGAATGCCTTAGGGTATTAGGGCTTAATTCTGTCATAGAACCTCCATTTAGAAAAGCTGGCAGAAATTGAGAACTAGGGAGACAAGACATTCCTGGTGTGTCCTGTTCAAATTCCTGACCCATGGAATCCGTGAGCATAATAACACCATTGTTGTTTTCCATCAGTAAGTTTTGGGGTGATTTGTTATGCAGCAATAGAAAACTGGAATAAGGTACAAGATCTAACATCTTGTTCTTTACCTGAAAGGTGTTGTGCCAGCACCTTCCAGATCACGGAACTCCTAAAAATGTTACTGATGGGGTAGAATGAGGGATCTTTGTGAGGTTTCATTTCTCTGACATACAACTTGCTATTTCTATTAACTTGCTGTTTCTAGTTGCATAGAGTCA
Source organism: Furipterus horrens (assembly GCF_987537825.1). Taxonomy (NCBI): domain Eukaryota; kingdom Metazoa; phylum Chordata; class Mammalia; order Chiroptera; family Furipteridae; genus Furipterus; species Furipterus horrens. The sequence continues at coordinate 37,655,847 of NW_028327175.1, forward strand.
TCAATATAGTGCTCAGTGTGCCTATGGAATATCAGGGCAATTGAGATGCCTGCTGACTATTTTGTGACATTCCACAAGAGGCTTCACATAGCCTTAAGCAAGACTATAAATGTGTACTCATGTCCTTCCCACTTAAATGAGACCTGCTTTTGATCCTGTTTATTGAGGAAGGGTTGAAAAGAACATAGTCACCAGATCAATAGAAACATACACAGTGCCAGAGGCTGTGCTGATCTGTTTTATGAAGATATCATATCTAGCTCAGTATCTGAAATTGGGGCTCCCACTTGGTTAAGTTCTTGATGGTTCACTCTCACCTACCATGATCTGTCAGTTTATTTTTCAAAGGCCATACAGATGAATTATATAGGAATTTAATGGAGATCATCATCCCTATATACCTTGTCCTTGGTGGCACCAATTTTCTTTCAGGATGCAGTCTTGACTTGCGTTTACTCTCTTGGCTCGTGGAAATGAGGTTGGATAACTACAGAGGCTTCCACTTGGCCCTCCCTACCTTAATGGCTCTTACTATGTATGTCAGGGAACCAGTGGGAAGATTCTGCCAGCTACTTTGTTTATCCATCCATATTATGTATTTGGGGAAGGGGGGAACTAACTACAAGGTAAGTCTGTGGACCTATTGGATCGACTTTGAGGTGTACTTGTGACAGCTTTCAATTTTTTTCCTTATCTCTGCAAGTCAAGTACCACCCAAGTTGGCTGTTTGTTCATCTCATCGCTAGGAACACTCTGGCCTTTTGGCCAAAGCACAGATGTCTCAGAGCCAAAGCATCTTCAAGCCTTGGTGGTCATGTTATAATCATGTATAGTTTTCATTGTGACTTAAGATTTGCCACATAGCTTTTGAGATTCCAGTATCCTATCATCCCAATTGGTGTTAAGGAGTCCAGACCCATGACAACATCCCCTCCAATCAACCTCAGTTTATGGGGGACAACCCACTGGAGTTTCTTAAAAGATAGCAGAGCTTTCTTCATCAGTGCATTTCTTTTTTCTTTTTTACTTTTTTAAAGTATATATTTATTGATTGTGTTGTTACAGTAGTCCCAATTTTTTCCCCTGTGCTTCCCTCTCCCCCAAAATCACCTTCCCTTCAGCAATCCTACCCCTCTTAGTTCATGTTCATGGGTCATGCATATAAGTTCATTGGCTTCACCCTTTCCTATATTATTCTTAACTCCTCCTTGTCTATTTTTTAACCAACCAATTATGCTTCTTAATCCCTGCACCATTTCCCCATTTCTCCCTCTTCCCCCTCCCAGCTGATAACCCTACAAATGATCCCCATACCTATGATTCTGTTCCTATTCTGGTTGGCTTCATTGGATTTTGTTTTTATTTTTTAGATTCAGTTGTTGATAGGTGTGAGTTTGTTGTCATTTTGATGTTCATAATTTTGACCTTCTTTTTCTTAAGTAAGTCCCTTTGACATTTTATATAGCAATGGTTTGCTGATGATAAACTCCCTTAGCTTTACCTTGTCTGGGAAACACTATATCTGCACTTCCATTCTAAAGGATAGCTTTGCTGTATAGAGTAATCTTGGTTGTAAGTCCTTGCTTTTCATCACATTGAATACTTCTTGTCAGTCCCTTCTTGCCTGCAAAGATTCCTTCGAGAAATCAGTTGACAGTCTTACAGGCATCCCTTTGTAGGTAATTCTCTGCTTTTCTCTTGCTGTTTTTAAGATTCTCCCTTTATCTTGAACCTTTGGCATTTTAATTATGATGTGTCTTGATGTGGTTCTCTTTGGATCTAGCTTGTTTGGGACTCTCTGTGCTTCCTGGACTTATATGCCTATTTCCTTTGCCAAATTTGGGAAGTTTTCCTTCATTATTTTTTCACATAAGCTTTCAATTTCTTGCTCTTCCTCTTCTCCTTCTGGTACTCCTATGATCTGGATGTTGGTATATTTAAATTTGTCCCAGATGTTCCTAAGCCTCTCCTCATTTTTTTCAATTCTTGTTTCCTCATTCTGTACTGGTTGACTGTTTTTTTCTTCCTTATGTTCCAAATAATTGATTTGAACCTCGGTTTCCTTCCCTTCACCATTGGTTTTGCATGGATTTTCCTTCATTTTATTTAGCATAGCCTTCACTTCTTCCCTTATGCGCTTGCCATACTTAAGCATATCTGTCAAGTGTGTGAACATCTTTATCACCAGTGTTTTGAACTCTGCTTCTGTTAGGTTGTCTATCTCCTCCTCTGTTAGGTTGGCTATCTCCTCGTCACTTAGTTCTCCCACTGGAACTTTGATGGGTTCCCTCTTTTGAGCCATACCTTTCTGTCTCCTCATCTTGACAGGCTCCTGTGTTTGCCTCTGTGTCTTAGGTAGAGCTGTTGCATGTGTTACATTGTAAGGGATGGAGCCTTAGGTATTCATCAGTATGGGCAACTCATTTCACCATGTTGTGGCCTTTTTTGTGGGGGAGGGGTCTGAGAGGGAATAATGCCACTTGCTCAGCACTAGCCCCTTTTCCAGGAACTTCTTCCAGTTCTGTATGGGACTGGCACCACTCTGCTGCCCTGGCCATGGTTCCAAGTGGGTGGGCCTGTGGATGTCCTAGGGCCATGGGGGCCCTTTCAACAAGGGGACTCTACCAAGAGACTGGCAGTTTTTTCTTCTGCCCCAACCCCCACTGGTTTGCATAGTCAGAAGCAATGAGGCTTTATTTTTCCTAGTGCTGGGAATGTGAGCTGTGCAGTCTGGTCTAGTACTGGGAACACTCCCCAGATGTCCCTCCCTACTTTTTAAAACACGTGACTGTGCTTCGCACAGGTCTGCCGCTGCTGCAGCTGCTGCCACCACCATATCATGTTCTCTCCACCCTGGCTCTGCCCCTCCTACCTGTCTGGATGAGTATTTCTTCTTTATATCTTTGTTTGTTGGACTTCCATGCAGCTCAATTTTCTGGAATTTCTGATTGTCTCTAGTTTTGAGGTACTAGTTGTATTCCTTCTTAATTGTGGAGGGAGATGCAGCATGTCTGTCTAAGCCTCCATCTTGGCTGGAAGTCCATCAGTGCATTTCTTATTGCTTTAATCAAAGGAGTGTCCTCTGGGACTTTCTGGGGATCTAGACCATTGGCGAGTCCTGTGATCTCACTAATAAATCCATTTTAACATTTCCATCCCCCCAACCTTTCCTCGATAGTCTGCCAAGGTCATTCAAGCAACTCTACCTTATACGGTAATCCATTACTCAAGCCAAGTTCAAACAATCGTGCCAGCAGTGTATTATGACTGGACTCTGGTGTTTTTGCCAAGATGTTAAATCCTGGGTTAAGGAACAATGCTCCCATATGAACAAATCCTTCTCATCCATTTTTGTAGCCAGGTCTGCCTTGTCCAGCCCTCAAAAGATGCACATACATGTATGTTGCTGGTTTCTGCCAGTGCCTCCTTTCCAGGCCTTGCAAGTTTTTTGGTATTCAAGAAACAAGCATTGTATTTCCTGGAGCAGGCTATGCTGAGACCTGACTCCAGTTATTGGTAATGAGAGGAGATCAAGGTCATATTTTGAGGAGGAAAAGCATCATTTGTGAAGCACCTGCCTCTGCTGAGGCCTTGTTATAGGGGAAGCTGTTTTATTCTGGAATGGGAGATCTAGTTTTTACTTTGAGTCTAGTGTAGATGACAAGATCTATTTTTTTTTATGTCTATTATTTTTCCCTGTTTCCTCTATTTCTGCCTTCTTTTAAGTTGAGTACTTTTTATGATTCTGTTTGATGTCCTTTGTTGTCTTCGTAGCTGAAACTGTTTGTTTGGTCATACCACATTTCACATATAACTTAAGAACCTTATAATAGAATACTTCTATTTCTCTCCTCTAAGGCTTTGTGCTATTTTGTCATACGTTTTCTTTATATACATTATTAATTTTACTTTATATTTTTTGTTGAAACAGTCAATTATATTTTAGAGAGATTTAACTTATAATTATAAAAAGTCATATACTTACAGCTATTTCCAGTGCTCTTCATTTCTTTGTGTAAAACCAGATTTTCTTTAACCAACCTTCCACTCTTCCTTCCTTCCTTCCTCTCTCTCCTTCCCTCCTACCCTCCCTGTCTCTCTCCCTCTCTCTTTCTCCTTCTCTCTCTCTCTTCCTTCCTTCCTTTTTTTTTTTGTAGCATGGATCTGCTGGTGACAAATTATTTGTTCTTATGTATGCCTGAAAAGGCTTTATATTGTCTTCATTTCTGAAAGGTATTATCACTGGGTATAGAATTCTAGGGTGACTTCTGGTCAAGATGAGGGCATAGGTAGACAAACTTTGCCTCCTCATGCAACCACAAAAAGGAATTACAACTAAATCTCAAAAAAATAACACTCATAACTGTCAGAAAATCAAACTGTATGGAAGTCCAACAACCGAGGATTTAAAGAAGTCACATTCATCCACACAGGTAGGAGGGGTGGAGATGCAGAGACGAGGCAGTGAGGCAAGAAAATGCAGGAGGTGGTAGCAGACCGACATGCCAACATCTGAATCATAGGGATGCCAGAGGAGAAGATGAAGGGGAAGAAATTGAAAACTTATTTCAAAAAATAATAGAAGAAAACTTCCCTAATTTGGTGAAGGAAATAGACATACAAGCCCAGGGAGCACAGAGAGGCCCAAACAAGTTGGACCCAAAGAGGATGACACCAAGACACATCATTAAAATGACAAAGGTTAAAGAGAATCTTAAAAGCAGCAAGAGAAGAACAGATAATTACCTACAAAGGAGTACCCATAAGATTATTAGCTGATTTCTCAGAAGAAACTTTGCAGGCAAGAAGGGACTGGCAAGAAGTATTCAATATGATGGAAAGCAAAGACCTACAACCAAGATTACTCTATTGAGCAAAGCTATCATTTAGAATGGAAGGGCAGATGAAGTGCCTCTCAGACAAGGCAAAGCTAAAGGAGTTCATCATCACCAAGCCATTATTACATGAAATGTTAAAGAAACTTATTTAAGAAAAAGATGATCAAAACTATGAACATTAAAAAGGCAACAAATTCACAACTATCAACAACTGAATCTAAAAACAAACAAACTAAGCAAACAACCAGAAGAGGAACAGAATCAGGTATGGAGACCATTTGGAGGATTATCAGCTGAGAGGGAGAAGGTGGAGATTGGGGGAAAAGGTGCAGGGATCAAAAAGCATAATTGGTAGGAACAAAATAGATAGGAAAATGTTAAGAGTAGTATATGAAATGGAGAAGCCCAAGAACTTACATGCATGACCCATGGACATAAACTAAGAGGGGGGATTACTGGAGGGAACAGGATTATCAGTTGGAGAGGGGAAAAGGGGGAAAATTGGGACAACTGTAAGAATATAATGTATAAAATATACTTAAAATAAAATAAAATGTTAAGCTAAGAAACAAAAATTCTAGGGTGACAGTGTTTCATTTTTAAAGATATTGCTCACTATCATCTCACTGGCATTGTTTCTGATGATAAACTACTGCTGTTCTTTTGTTGCTGCTCCTCTGAATCTAATGTTTTTTTACTTCGACTGCTTTTTAGATTTTCTTTTTATCATTGGTTTGAACAATTTGTTTATGACATCTGTTGGTTTGTTTTTCTTTTTTTTTCCCATGCTTGGGCTTCAGCTCTTTTTCCATACCCCTATCTACTCTTCTTGTAAACCTCAATTACATGAATACTGGACTGCTGGAAGCTGTTCCAAAGAACAACTTCAGTGTGGCTTCCTTTTTTTTCTCATTCTTTTTTTCTCTCTATGTTTAACTGGGCATAGTGTCTACTACTATTTCTTAATGTTCCTTAAAGTTTTTCTGCAATATTCAATCTGTCATTAAGTCCATTCCATGTAATTTTATCTCAGAAATTGTATTTTTCATTACCAGAAGTTCACTCGGGTCTTTTAACTATTTCCCATGTTTGTACTTCACTAGTTGACCACCCGCAATACAGATTTAATAATTGTTCAAATGTTCTTATCAGTTAATTCTAATATCGGTGTCAGTTCTGGGCTGATTTTGATTCACTGTTATTTCCCCTCATTATTAGCCATATTTTCCTGCCTCTTTACATAACTGGTAAGTTTTTTTGCTAGATACCATATTTGTGAGTTTTACTTTGTTGTGTATTGGCTTTTTTTGCATTCCTATAAATATTCTCAAGCTTTATTCTGAGATTCAGTTGAATTGCTCATAAATAGTTTGCCCCTTTTGGGTCTTGTTTTTAAAACTTGTTAGGTGGAATCAGAACTACGTTTAAGGTGAATTATTTTTCATTACTAAGGAAAGATCCTTCTGAGTACTCTATTCAATGCCTTGTGAATTATAAGGCCTTTCTGTCTGATTGGTAGAAATAGGTAACTATTCATAATTTTATTTCCTCTAAGTTTTTGGGGTGGCACCCTCCTCACTGGGTAGCTTCCTCACATATATGCCTTCATTGGTACTCTGCTGAATATTCAAGGGAATCCTCTGTAGATGTTTGGTGTTCTGACTCTTTGTACCTGTCTTCCCTTCAGTAGTCTACCCTGCAAACTCTAGTTGCCTTGGTCCCCAGGAATCAGCTCCATCTTCTCTCAGGGAGTCCATCCACTGGACTCCTGTGCCTGGATTCCCCTCCCTGCATGGGGACCTGGAAACTCTCCAAACAGTCCGTTTTTGCAGGGCTGACTATATATCTCAAGTGCTTCTCATCTCTTGGAAATCAGTTTTTTTTGTTTGCTTGTTTGTTTGTTGTTGTTGTTGTTGTTGCCTGATCTTCAGTGTCTTTAAAACTGTTATTGGGTGTATTTTGTTCATTATTTTGGTTGTTGCAGAAGGAGTGTAAATCTGGTGTCTATTATTCCATTTTTGCCAGTTGTGAAATACCTCTGTCTTTAAAATATCCAACACTGCATTTGACCTTTCATTTGTAGATATTTGCAGAGATCTTGCGTGCAGAAACCAAGCTGAATTAATGTTTGTAACCCTAGATGACTGACACGGGACTTTGCATACAGTAGGTACCTGGTAAATAGCTGGTAAATTGAACTGGAATAGGACAATTAAGTGAAAATTTCCCATAGGATATTTTTTTTGCCTTATGCAAGAAAGAAATATCTAACAAGAGTTCAGTAATGAACACTTTTAAAAGAATTAGCAATCTTGCTATGATGGAAGCAGAGTGAGGGCTCTCATTTGCTGGGAATCAACATTTCTGTATTGTTTAGAGAAAGCCTCAGTCTGATGCCAGTTTCCTGTTAACACCTCTCAATCTTATTCTTTGCCAAAGTGAAATATTATAAAAATAATTATTAAGGACTCTCTCTAGATTAATTATTAATTACTTGTGGGTGACTCTCTCTCAAGGTTAATTATAAAAAGGATGTTCCCCTCTAAACTTTTCTACAGCTATACTCTCTATTACCTACAGAACATCAGAAGACAAGGAAGCCTGGATATTATTATTTCTAATTGGCTGATTGAGAAATGAAAATACACGGGGTTTAGGGGACTTGTGTTAAGTTACACAGTCAACTATAGAACCAGGCCAAGAACACAGGTCCCTAGAAGCAAGACAGCATTCTTTTTCTTTGACTGTGCTGCCTCAGAATACCAAAGGAGGTTTAGAAAAGTTCAATTCTTATTTTTTTAAATGCGAATTTTAAAGTAGGCAGAAACAAAGATAGTAGAACAACTGTAGAATTCAGGTAACATGGCATGTGTTTCCACCGTAGAAAATAAGACTGAAATTGGAGTTGTTCTACAGCAGAGGTTAAACAATATGAAAATGGAGTAGGGATCCCCAAGGCCCTGACGATCTGAAGAATCTAGTCAAGCACTGAATTAAACCGGACAAGCAGGAGTTCAGGTGAGCCAAGCAGTTTTCAAGGTAAATAAAACACGTCCAGTAACACAACCTCAGTTCAGATAACAGTCTCTGGATAAAGGAGTTTTAGGTAATCAGGGCTTGGAAGCATAAACAAACACAAGGGACATGGAGCAGGAGGAACTAGTTGATATGATTCAAGTAACAGGGAAGCTGGTATCTATAACCACACTCTGGCTTCGGATGGTTAAATTTCCAGAAATCACCAAGATAGGGACACGAGCAGGAAGAAATGTTGGATAATTATATAATCTATGTAGCCTACATTATTGAATGACAAAATAGTATTGCAATTTATGAAGGTGGGACAGAGTATAGGATATAAGGATAAGATGGGAGACTCCTGCTTGCCATGGAGGAACGGGGATACGGGGAATGAGGGTGAAGGCAGGTCGGGGCTCAAGGGCTTTCTCATGTGTCAGAATTAGCATTTAGGCTCAGTTATACTCCCATAGCACAATGGGAGTGGGAAGGAGAACTAAACAAGCTTGCATTATTGAGCAGGAATACCAGACTTGGTTAAGAACAGTGTGTTCTATCCACCAACTCCAATACCGCCTTCACTACCACCACCACCTCCACCTCTCTGCCTCCACCACTCTCTCTTTTTCAGTCTCCAAGATCCAAAGCCCCCACACCATCCAGCTGGGAAACCTATGACTTGAGATCTAGTAGAGCAGTGACAGGGCCCGGGAAGTGGGGAACAAAGGGGATAAAGGATCAATGAGCCCTGGAGAAGAAGTAGAGATGGTCTATCCAAGAGGAAAAAGGAGCAAGCCCTTGGTCAAAGTGAAAAGAGAAAGATAGTAGATGGGGGCAGATGCTCCACTTCTGACTTCTTTCACAACCTCTGTAATGTGGTATTTCTCCCATGGGTTGAAGGTAGCAGGAACATGAGATAATTTTTGTGAGAAAAGTATGATTCCCTTTTTAATGCCTTCCCATATTCTGTATAAGTCTACTGAAAGCCACATAATAGAGCTTTTAACACCTCTCCAACTTTGCCTAATCTTCTCTACCCACTTTCCTTAATAAAAAGTAAATAGGCCTCAGCTTAAGAGCCCTAATAGGCAGCTATAGTTAGCTGGAATTCAATCACAATGCTTTGTTTCTATAGTATTTATTTCTATTGATGGTAAGTGATTTAATTTTAAATTTACAGTAGCTTAAGTTTTCTTTAAAATAAAATTCAAGAAAAGAACTTACTGTATTAAAATTCAAGCTGGGTAATTTGAAACTAATTATCAAAAAAAAAAAAAAAAAATTCATCCTGACCTAAATGTCAAGAAAATGATAGGATGCTATAGTGGAACTAAACCCTGGTCTGGGAATCAGAGCTCTGTTGGGGACTCCAAGTGTGATTTTGGATCAGTGATTTCATTTTTATTTTTATTAATTAAAGACATATAATTGCTAGCCAGAACTTAACATGAGATGTTTAGAGTTTTAAAATATTAAGTTGATAAAGTTCTAGTCAAAGGTAAAGAAATAAGATGTTTAGTACATGCCATTTGGCCCTTGGCTGGTTTGGCTCAGTGGATTGAGCGTCGGCCTGCGAGCTAAGTGTCGATGGTTCGATCTTCCAGTCAGGGCACATCAGAGAAGGAAAACTCTGACTCCAAAAAACCTCCGCTGCCTTGCGGCATACCTCTTCAGGGGAAAGGCTAAGGGAGTAAACCCCGACAGAAAATCCGGAGCCGGAGTCCCTAAGGCAGTTCGACGTTGTAGTCAACACCGGCAACTCCTGCGGCGCACCTGAAGCCAAGCTGTATTGACTCCGTCTTTCCCTTGGACCCTTCAGCTGCGAAGAGAGGGGGGGTCTGCTGCATGGGCAACAGCAGACCCTCCATATCACCCTGCCCAGGCTCTGGAGCTTCAGCTTCACTGGAGAGGACACTCCAGCGTCATCGCAAGATGTCGATTCAACACGGGAGGAGACAGATACCCTGTCACTCCCGAGTCGGACTGCACAGCCATTCTCGGCGGTGCAGATAGACTCTTAAGAAGCTACACCATCGTCTCTCGAGATGGACGGCTGCCGACGAGTACATGCCATTTGAACATACATATAAACTCAGAAAAAGTGAAAGGTCTTGTGAAGACGCCCACCCTCGCAAGAAATCTTGGATACCAAACATCAGAGTAGATTTTTCTAAGTGATCTTCTGGTTGTACAATGCTGTGCCAAGTATTCAATCCAAGGGCTGGCAAAAGCAATGATCTGATAAGGAAGAATAATGATAGATTATCACATTAAAATCTCATTTTCTTTATCTCTACCTTACCTATCAAGTAGGTAGCCTGGAATGAATCTACTTGAAATAGAGGTCAGGTGCCAAGCATTTCCTTTGTCACCTAAATTCCTCTGTCCTAAAAAAAATTGCCATCAGAAGTTTTACAACATTGTTTTGAAGGTCAAAGGACTTGAAGCCTTAACTAGATAGGCAAGGAGAACAAGCTGGCTGGCTTTCGTTGGCCTACTTTTGGCCCTGAAGGGAGAGACTGCACCTTCCAGTTCTGTGGAGCTTCCCCCAGTTGGCCTGCCCAGAGAATTTTCTATCTGTGGGGTCCCCCTGAGATCATTAGGTCTTTGCATTCCAGGGCAAACAGGGGTTAGGAGAGGAAACTGAAGCCTGGGTTCAAATGTCAACTTCCCCAGGGAGCCTCCATTTTATTTAAATATTCACATTTATCTAGCATAAATAACTCAGTGAGGGTAGGTTTGATTTCAGGGCAGTTGCTGTTACTTCAAAACCTTTGTGTGAATTAGAAAAAGGACTCACAGCCCTTTCTTTAAACACCCCTATCAGGCACTATGGGCACATGAATCACAAAAAGGTCTCTAATTGGGGTTTGGTAGGGAGAAGATTTAACACCCACCTGCCCCTCCACTGTGAGCTTTTAAGAAGGGCTCAACCTACCAAACTTCACCAGTGATCTGACAGTTATCACTATTTTGCACCCAGGAAAGGTGAAATATCTCTGTTTTAAAAAGATCATCCTGGCTGTTTGTAGAGAAGGGATTAGAGGAAGATGAGGTTGGGTGCAGGGAGCTGTTCGAAGCCTGGCAGCTCCCTGGCTGAGAGATGATGGGCATTCAGGTTAAGGGGTAGCAGTAGGTTGGTGAGAAGCAGACAAGTGTTTAGGAGACAGTCGACACGTCTGAAGGCTGCTGTGAAGATTCAAGGGATAAAGATGATGTAGTGATGATATGATGTTGATATTAATAATACTATTTATGAAGGGCTTATTTGTACCAGGCACTAAGTTACTTAAGTAAGTTCTGTGAACCAGGAAAATCAACTCAATTTCATTCCTGAATTGTTGCCATGAGAATCAAAGATAACATAAAGTGCCCATCCCATAGTAGATCTTTCATAAATGGCAAATACTAGTTTAATTACTATTGAGTGTCCAGTATTTGAAATTCCTCTGTTAGTTAAGAGGCCCTCATTTGGGGCATGGGCAGTGGGGTGGTAGGTATGGTAGGCAGTGGAGCATAATTAAGACAGTGGTTTCATCCTTACTGAGTGTCAGAACAGGTTTCTTGTATGACTTAAAGGCAACAGATGCTCAACCCCATCACCATTCACTTGGTCTAGGGCAGGGGTCTTGGTATCGATGTTTCAAAAGCTCACAGTCAGCTAGGGATGAGAACCATGAAGTTAGAAAAAAAGGGTGCAGGAGGTGTCTTTCAAATCAGACCCATCAAGGTGAAATCCTGGCCCTGTTCTTCATGTAGTGGTTTCCTTGCCAACACCTCAGCTTTCCTATTTGTAGAAGAAAGATGTTTATACAGCCCTTTCCAGGTTATGTGAGAATAAAATGAGGGGTGGTAGGTACTCTGTGGGTAGTCGCTGCCTATGCCTAGCTTGGCATGGTGCCTGGCCCCTAATATGGGTTCAACAGATAAGCCTGCCATGACTGTGGGGTCAAGAAGCAAAGGGACCCTCTGGGGGCCGGGGGCCAGCCTGGGGCTGAGAGCTCTACACATATCACTTTGTGTAATTCTGGTCCGAAGTGTAGCCACCTGTTTCACAGGTGCAGAAACCCAAGCACAGGGAGTAAGTCATCTTCCCAAGGGCACCAAGAGGGAGAACCAGGATTGCTGTCCCATTCAGAGCCTGTCACAGGAGAACTTAGTGGCGGACAAGGAGGAAGAGTAGGGAGAGGAGGTAGGCCAGAGGCCAGGAGCAGAGGTGCTGCTGATTTCAGGGCGAGCAGAGAGGCGCGTATCCAGCATATGGCCAGGGAAATGAGATGGCATACAGTAGAATAGCTGGTAGACAATAAGTATTCAGTAAATGGTATTCCACCTTTTTCCTCCCTCAGAGCTGCCTCCTGCCCCTCAAATGAGGGCACGAGTCCATCCTCTTTGGTGGGACACATCTGTTGGCTTGTCTGTCCATCCTTCCCCTTTCTGCATGTTTTGCTCCCCTCTCTACGTGTTTATGGGGACAGCCATGGTCATATAATGTCCCCTTTGGTCTTTAGGGGAAATTCAGAAGGGCTATCTACTAGAGAAAAACAGCCACTCTGGCCCGGAAGATTTTGACTTTCTGCTCTCCATGTATGTTTACTTTTATCAAAGCAGGTAATCTGCTACTGGCCCAACACAGCTGCATTTGGATACTGCAACTGGGGCCCAAGGACGTCCCAAACCACTCCCTGGGAATGCCAATTTTTCATAACAAATTAGAAATCGACACTAGCAACTTCCCTGCTAAGTAAAAAAAAAGGAAAAAAAATTACATAATTCCTTCTGCACTACTGCATTAGACAGATTTTTTTTCCCCCTGAACGTACAATAAATCCCAAGTGGTTTAAGCCACGGTGCCTCTCTTTAAACACAGTATGAAATCGTTACCAAATTTAAATAAAAAATAAATTCCATGTTGTGCTCAGAGATTTTCTCCTGCCAAAAACTCTCACACAATTAACACACTAGCAGAATGTGTTGCTAATTTCATGCCACTGGAGTCTTTTCTACTTCAGAATATAGAAACAAAATCGGGTCAGAGCTCCAATAATAACAGGATTTTGTTAAAATATACAGCCCCGTGCTGCAAAAATGTTGTAGGCATGGGTGCAAAGTAGTCATGGCGCTGCGTGAAACAGCTTACTCCTGCAAACAGCACCGGGAGAATTTGTCTCCAGCTTCTCTGCACCAGGAGAGAGGGGGAAAGGCAGAGTTCAGAACTGCCCAGCTCAGTGGGAAAACGCGACATTGTCCATCCACATACTCACACAAGGGAGATAAATGCCAGGCAAAGAGACGCAGCGCCACAAAGCCAGTAGATCCGTGAGTTCTGGTCCCCTCCCTGTTCAGGTTCTCCTCTCTCCAGGCTGGGCTCTCCCCTCTCAGCCTCCTCATGCAGGGCCTGGTCTTTTCCATAACAAAAACAGCTATAATGAAAATATTTTGGCAGCATTCAGGGCCTTTCACATGATGACCCTGACCTCCAGATCAATTTTCTTTATTCTTAACCTGACCTTGGCTTCCATTCTCCCTGGCGTTCAATATTGGTTACAAAATCCTGAACTCCCTGAGACCTTCCCTCCTCCTGCAGATAACCAAAGCAGGCCACCCTGGTGAAGCTGCTGAGAGGCCGACAGGGGTTGCTTCTTAACAAAGAAAAATAAGAAGGAGCTCGACCAGCCCGATATGTTCTCTAGGAGTCTCATTTGCACCAAATGCCATTAGCCCCATTATTTACTCAGACAACAGTGGAGGCAGCCTGCTCCCCTGCTTGCATTGGGCGCTCTGGATGACACCATGCATCATGGTCGCACAGCGCTCCGCTTAAATAGTGATGTGTAAGGGAGAGCCTGTTACATTTAATCCATCACCCCTGGGTTCGGCGAGTGCAGAGGCTGGAAAAATTGTGCACGTTTCTCCATTGCTGCTTGCGTTAATACTAGGGAGGGAGTGAACCGAAAAGAGAAAGTGCCCATTTCAGCACACATGGTAAAAAGAGAAGCAAGACTAAAAGGAAAAGAAAGCATCTCCCAGAGTGGGGAGTTGGGGGGCGGGGGGAGGTTTTTAAAGGAGAAGACTGCTTTTCAGAACTCTTGTTCATTTACTATGAGAACTGAGTGTCCACAGAGACAAGAGTTTGGGGTCATCATACATTTAGGAAGAGAAGTTAGCTGGCAGGGGCTATTTTTCTGCAAATTAGTTTTCTCTCAAGGGTAACGGTGGGGGAGGAGCAGAGGACAATGAATTGCAGCCATCAAACAATCGCGTATTGTTTGGCTGGCTGCGGGACCTCTGAACTGATGCTCCTAGAAGACCTTCCAGGCCTTCTTTTTATACCGGCCAGGATGGGAAGCTTGTCGCAGCTGCTGACGACTGTCCTGTAGGGGCAGCGAGGAGGACAGCAGTGTGGCCCCACAAACAATGATCCAAAGAGCATGGCTCCTCTGCGCAAGAAAGGCACAGTCGGCTGGTCATTGCCAACAAGTTTGGGGCTGGACAGGTGGCTGGGCAGGGCAGTGAGGAGAGGCAGGGTTTACAGTTTGCCCTGGTCACAAAGGACTGAGCCAAGGAGAAAGGTGGGAAAGCACAAAAATACAGCAAGAAATGACAGAACAGCTTTCTTAGGGTGTGTGTGTTAGGGGGATATGTTTCTAAAGCCAATCAGTTTGTGGAAATGTGTTTGTGCCTTATTATTTTCAGGACCAGGTTCTAACTAGAATGCTCAGCATTGTACTCTCCCTTCAGACCTCTTCTCGTTCTCACTTTGACATTTAGAAACATTGCATCACTTAAATCAGTGCCTCTCAGCACCCCCCACCCCCAATGTACCCCTAATGCAGAGGAGCTAAAAGTCAAAGTCAAAGTTCAGGGACTCTAGAGGTAGAGCCTGCAAGTGCCCTCCACAGGGAGAGACTTCTTGAAGTCTTACATTTGTTTAGCTATTTAAAAAAGCACCTAAAACTGACGTATTGTGCAGTACTCTGAAATATTTAACATTAAAAATAACATTTCAAGTTCTTTTACTTTACCATTTCTAAGATTACAGTTCAGTCTATATCAGAAAAGAAGAAAGAGGACAACCAATTTAATGCATAGTTTGAGCATGAGAGCCATCCTTTCAGATTTCCAAAGCTTAATGTGTGAATGAGGAAAAAGAATTGATTTCATAAAATCAAAGAAAATAGAGTAATAATGATCAAGGAAAATAGAAACTTGAGGAAGTAACAAGCAGTTTAATCTGTGGCTCCAGATGCACTGGGCACACTCCAGTTTGCAAAGCATTATGGAGGAGGCAGCTCTTGTAAAATGATGAAAAATAGACTCCCCTAGTTATAACCACCTTGTAACAAAATGTTGTGTCCCATTCACTCTGGTGCTGTCAGAGTGCAGTGCAGGACTAGGCACGTAGCAGGTGCTCAATAAACATTTGCTGAATTGAAAGTTGATAGCACTCTGCATTCATTCTCCCCTTTAGGTAACCTGTGGCAGGGTGGTGAGTGTGGGAGATGTTTACTCAAGCAGTGTGACAGGTCTCCCTTCTTGGGAGGACAAAGCACCTGGTAGGTAGGTGTTATAGGACTTCTGTCAGAGTTTAGGCTCTGGGCTCCTGATCCATCTAGGCCAGTGACAAATTGCATGATCTTGGGATTTACCTTCTCTGGCAAAAGGAAGCATCAAGCCCCACCTTCTCAAAGATCTAGTTTAACAATTCTACAATTCTCCATATTTGGATTTATTTTAAGAGACTTTTATTTCTCACCAGTCCATGTGGGATGATGCTATTTTAGGGCAGAAGGAAGAGGCAGGATGGGGCAGAGAAGTCAGCTCTTCTCTTGTCTCTACTGGGCCTCCCCTGCTGGAAGGGTGGAGAGGGCCCCACTCAGTCCCTGCCTAAGAGATTGCCCACTTTAGTGCCCTTGGCCTCGTTCTGAAAAGAGAAATCTCAGAACTGAAGACATAGTGCAAAGTGTGGTGAAAAAACACTGCCGCTATCTAACACCAAGTCACGTAACTTAGGGAATTCACAAAGGTCACTGTGATTCAGTTTTCTTTCCTTCTTCTCTCCCTCCCCACCCCGCCCCCCACTGCCCCACGTCATAGCTCACTCTGCACAGGTAATCAAACCCTGGTCAAAGTGAGCTGAATCATTTCAAGCCAGTGTTATGTGATATTAACTCAACTTTTTGTTATTGTTATAAATGATTATTTGTTAAAATGGCCCAGATTTCAGGGTCAAATCAGCAGGAGCAGGGAATGAAAAGAAATAAATGATGATTGCAAATTTAAAACATCAGGCAGAAATGTACACCTTTATTTTTTTTGTTCAGCAATAAGTAAAATTGGTGATTTTTCAAATGAAAATGGAATGTTCTCACCTGAAATACCAAACTTGTAAAAATAGATACAGAGTGATTCTTTAATTATAAAAGATTTTGCTTTTTATAGTGATTCATCCAATAGTTCCAACTTCCTAGAAGAATTGAAGTCCTATATAATCCCCCTACCTAACGAAAATTCATATGGCACTTTGAAAAACCAAATATATAAATATATATTTCAATATAACTAAGAGTTGGAGCATTTATATACTTGACCTAAGATCTCTTTCCTAAAGTATGAAAGCTTTGACATTCTATCATATTTATTCACTCATGTACTCATTCAAGAAATATTGATCAAGTCCTAATACATGGCAGACACAGTGCTAGTCCTGAGGATGTGTCCCGAGCTCCTGACACTTTTTCCTTCTCCTCAGCTCCCATCCTCTCTGTGTCCCAGGCAGTGGGTGAAATTGTGGGTCTGATCCATAGAGAAAGGTGTAATTATATTAGGACGGTAAGTAATGCCCTGTACAAAGAACTCGAGTTGCTGCCGTGGTAAACAGTCAGAACAAACTTGGTCAGAGGCGGAGGAACTTTCACTCATGGAAGCTGACCTGAAGCAAAGCCTGGGCCCTGGACCAACAGCACTGGCATCACGTGTGAACTTAAAACTGCAAATTCCTGGGCCCTGTCCCTGACCTCTGAACATGGGGTTCAAGAAATTGTATTTTCATAATACGTGGTACTTTTTATGCATGTTAAAATATGAGAACCACTGTCCTGAAGTTAATCAGGCTTCACCAAGGCAAAGGCCCCTTAGAAGTCTTCTTTCAAATCTTAATAGTATTGCCTATTAAGTTCTATCACCTGTCCGTGATATCTCTAGTAATCTTCAAAATCACACAGGCATCTCACAACCAAGTCATTTATACAAAGTTCCAACTCAGAGAGAAAAATAGCAAATTCTCAGTACACTCAGAAGAGGAAATATTTGGACAGGTAATTTTAGGAACCAGCTATGGATCACTATGTACAATAATGAAGTTGAGCAATTAGGTTTGGAAAGCCACAGCACAGAAAATAATTAACCCACAAAGTAATCATCTTGTAAGTCCCAAAGCTAATGATTAAAATAAACCTGAAACAAATGATTGTTTAACTTTTAAGCTGTGCTTGTTTTAGCCACAGTGTAGTTCAGGTGTGAGCTCCCGGGAATTCCTCCCGCCTGCCGAGATTGCTTAGGACAGGGTATGTGTCCATTCTTCTGCCTCTCTTTCCCTGGGGAAGGCTGCTTGAGGGTCACAAAATACCACTCCAGGATAGGAAATTGGCTGGGCTGCTCAGCCCTACTCAGCACTGGAGTGCATCAACCCCTGGAATTTCCTCCGCAGCTGGGGTGGGCTTCAGCCATATTGAATCCTATATAACCTTGGAGGCTGAGATGCATGCTTCGTTTTTATGCAGCTTGCTTTGCGCTTCCATTGGCGGTTTATTATTGCAAAGCATGGCATTCCCCTCCCCCACTCGCCTCTCCACCCAAAGAAGTGAATTAATAACTAGAAAACGAGACAGAAATGAGATCTAGGGCCTGAGCTTCTGAATGCCACTGTGAGCAAACAGCAGTGGAAAGAAAATGTTCCTTTCCATCTTTATGTGCAGTGCTGTCTGTGCATTGACTTGTTTCCTGACACATGAGCCATGGCTTGAAAGGAATTCAGGCCCCAGCAAATTTTGCATTGCGCTTCAATGTGGCCTCTGGGATTGAATAAGGGCAAATCTATTATACTGTTGCCATGGAGACCCTGGCACAACTGCTGATAAAGAGTGTCTGATGTTTGGTAGGCCTTATAGCATGGTACATACCATTTAAAGGATGGCGTGCATGTGCGTGTGTGTGTGTGTGTGTGTGTGTGTTTAGCATGCATGTGTGGACCTGTGAGAGAGCAAGTGTGCCTATGTGGGTGGGTAGAGTGGCTGGGGGAGGTGGAGTGGAGACTAGGGTACAGTGGGAAGGAAGAGAGGCTGGCGTGCCATCTCATGAAGGAATGTTCTGTATTTTCACAAAGAATTTGTAAATACTTTCTTGCCTCTAAAAAATGAATTCTTTCTTCTAAGAATCTATACCTTAAACAGATGGGGGCAGCAGAAGATACACAGACACTCCCCTTGGTCTAGCAAAACGAGTCTTTAATTCATCTGAAAGAGAATTAGGCTAATACAATAAAAGTGAAAATGTACTCTTTTGCATCCTTTGATGAATGCTGCCTGCATTCAGCTGTCTGTCTGAGGATCGATAGTGGGCCTGTAAGAATTGCCAGCGTTTGCTAAAGCGGGCTAGCAAGATGATGGATTTTAATCATTAAAATGATTTTATAACCACAAAACAAAGAATGCTGATTGTCCTTTCACATGCATAATCTCAGTTTTGCTGTTATTGATTTTGCCAGTCCTAAATTCACTTCCTGCATTGAAGGCAAATCTCACTCTCCCCAAATTCCATCCCACACATCCATTTCTGGCTCTCAGTGACTGATACGATCAACTTGCTTCTTCCTATCGGTGCCCTTTTCCCCATTAGTTCCAGACCTGGAGAGGGACGGCACATTAAGTCTGAGACAAGCCTCCTGGTTGGCGTGGATTGAGGCAAGACGTCTTGGGCAGAATCACCTACAGTAAGCAAGCTTTAGAGCGTGAGGCTCTAACAATGGGAGGCCGGGCAATCTGCGACAGTTGATAGGATTATTATTATTACAGAGTGCAAGAAGCTTCTGCTTTCTTTTCTGCTGCTTTGCAGACCTCATAAGGCCTCTCTGTGATTTCTGCATAGTTAATTTGTCAGTTTATAAATTACCACATTATGTTAACGCTGAATGCTTCAAAACACAAATATATGCACAGAGGGCTTGAATATTTGAAGTGTTTTAGTACTATGGGGAAATAATTTTGTTGTCAAGCTGTGGCAGATATAGAACTGCTAGGGGATACATGGCCATTTCATCAGGACTGTGTCGATGATGGCCTGTGAACATCCAAGGGGGAAAATCATCTTTTATCACTATTGTGTACCGTGCTGGTCCAGATGGAGGATAAAACATGCATGAGTTGCCCGCAGCTCTGAAAATAATTATACTCATTTGCCAGAAATGTAGAAAGTGCATCCAACCAAGTTACCACCCATCATAGTGACACTCCGTTTGCATACTGATGAAGTTTAAAGCCAGAGACAATGGTGTTGGTATCAATACTGGAGGTGGGGGCGGGGGGGTGGGGCTGGGCACCACCAGTGCCAGTAGGATTAATAGCACCATCATTTTATATTATGCAGCATTTCACTTATGCTGCATATCAAAAGACTGCTGCCTCTGAGGTTCACCTCGCTGTTATAAGATTACAGTTTGCTTTAAGACTCCGAACATTAGCATGGCTTCTTTTCAGGTTCTGCAAATGAATGCAAAAATATCTATGTTCAATAAAGCACCTAGAATGTAATTATGAGGAAATATATTTGGATGCCATCATACGCGCTGGCATGTGTTCCTGTGTGTTTGTGAGTGTGGGCGGGTGCATACATACCCGCATGCACACTCGTGCTTCCAGAAGATGCAACGGAACAGGAGAGGATGATTTGTGCATGCTGAGTCCTGGTTACTACTGCAGAGTAATTGATTAATGGGTTTTTAAAATGTAAAAGGAGAATGAATACAAGTAGGACCCCAGAGAATAATTCTTTATATTGCAATCAGCTCAGCTTATATGTACTTGCTTTAATCGTAGAAATCAGCAATAAAAAAACATAGACTTTGTTATTTAATCCTTACTGAGTAAAAGAGAATGTATTATAATGACATCTAAAATATTAAAAATATTAAATTATTTGATACATCCCTCATTTTTAGACAACTATAAAATAATTAATGCAGCCATGACCAGAACATGAACGGATTTCTTTCAATTTCTGAATCTAGCAAACAAATGCACATGTATGAACCAAGAGGAGGTACTCTTTTCTCATGAAATCCTGAATTCTCATAGGTGTTCCCCCATTTGAAAATAGTCCAATCAGGATGTTGTCACAATGCTTATTTTTAAGTAATGATTTTAATTAAACCCTCCAAAAAGGAAACAATTCAGCACCTCTCTGACATGGTCTGAACTCTGATGATTACACCCGTGCAGTTCCCATTGCACTTTGGTGTCATGGGGGCAAGGATAACAGTTTCCATCTCATCAGAGGAGAGAGAAGTGATACTTCACTCTGCACAGGCTTCAGTGTAATCAGTGGATGGTTTTTATGCTGTAGAATTACAATAAAATAACCGAGGGAAAAGTACAGCTTCAATAGAAGTGGATCAAAGACAAGAACATAAGCAGGATCCAAGAGGATATTTGTATATGGCAACAAATATAGATTTTTCCATCTAACTGAGGCATACTGGACCAATGCATTTTTTACAGGTTTTGCAGTTTTGCTTCTTTTGGAATGGGGAACAGGGAGGGAACAAGGAATCCTCATGGCTCAACGATGAATGGTTGAGAGAGAATGAGGCAAATATGCCCAAGCCGGAAGGACTTTGACATGAGTAGATGGCAGAATGTACTCTTGGTATATAAAGCATAGAAAGAGGCAGATCTACCTTCCCTTTCCTATGATAGTGTACTTACTGGCTATGAGAACACCACTGGGACAAGGCTAAAGACCTTAGGACAGTCCTGAAACTGTTAAGATCCACTTTTTTCAGAAAGTTTCAGTGGGTCATGATCTTCTGAGAAAAACAGATGATATAGGACTTTAAAGTTCAGTGAAAAATTAGACCAATTTTCTATTTTTCAGCCTATTGTTATTGATCAGTTTTTACATGTCTCAAGTTCTTCTTCACAAGGTTTCAGTTCTCAAAGGGAAGAGAATGAAAAAAGAGGCAGATGGACACACGCATGCACAAACATGAGACTTTGTCAAGAAGGTAGACTTGATGGGAATGGACTTTTAGAGAATGCTTTAATATGTGGCATATATGTCTCAAAAATTAAATATAGATAAATTAGAGTAATTTAAATGCAAGTCTGTTTGACTTCTAACCCCGCACTGATTGTATCAAACCAATGTGTGCCAGGCTTTCAAGAATATGTATTGATATATAAAAAATACATAAAGAGCTGAGTATCATGAGATGGGGCAGGTAAGGATCTCTGAGATAATAAGAGAATGAAGTAACAAAGACATAGAAGGCAGTATCCATGAATAAGTGATCTTGATAATAATGGCAATTAAATGTTGGAACGCTGAGGGTGCTCCAAGTGAAGAAGTAATCAGTGCCTTTGGTGACAAAACCCTTTTGGGGGATAAATAAATCTGGACATAATTTTTCCTACATACTCAGGTGAAGCACCAAACTATCCTATTGAAGGCAAGCGGTCCTTTCTTTACCCTACTGACAGTCTTTGTTGTGTCAGAGAAAGTGTGAAAAACAGAAAAGGAGCTCTTCCTCTGCTTCTCTCCTTTTGCTTCCTGAACAATTTAGTTCTAAAACCTTTAGGCCAGCAAATGCCACAAGAGGCACACTGGTGTGCCACAAGGATTTTTAGAACATGTAATACCTGACTATTTAGTAAGGGGTGCTGACCTCTTTCCTCTTATATTGTCAAATAAAAAAATGACAACAGCCAACACAATAGCTGCCTGGTGTGAATAAATCAATATCATACCTATTTTTTTGTCAGATCAGCAAAAAATACATTTTTTGGTGTGCCACAGAATTTTAATAATTAGTGTATGTGTGCCATGAGATGAAAAAAGGTTGAAAATTGCTGCTTTAGGTGATAACAGAACAAGGTTGGCATCTACTCCAAAATAAGACAGGGGGAGCCACAGTGGACATCAGAGCCTGAGTGGACTGAAGCCAGTGTAGACAAGGGTAGCCTGACATAAGGCATCAGAGCCTGAGCCAGGTTACAAGTGTGGCCACTCAGGGAATTGGTCCAGCTGGAGCTTCAGAGCCCAAATGAAGTTGAGGAGGACACCATGGAGGGCAGGGCAGTGTGACACTGTGAGTGAGAATCTAAGCAGAATGAAGCAGGCATCATGTGAGGTGGCCCAGCGTGGGCGGTCAGAGCCCACTTAGTGTTGCAGGTTGTCTATGCAGAGAGGTGACCAGACATGGGGGTGACAGAGTACACACAGGGAGAAAATGGTGGGTAGAAATAGTACCTTGGTTACATACAGGACTGTTACCCAAATAAGTAGTATATTGAGGATAATGAGAACCAGATTATCTATGGTGGGAGAAGGGCATTACAATTGGAAAGTAAGAAAATTTGAACAAATTTTGTGGTGTTGGGTTTGAATAGAAGGTATCAGTGTGACTCATGGTTTTCAATATATAAAAATAGAAGTAAATATATATGCAGATATACTTCTAGGCTCTATCCACTGTGAGGATTTGGGAACAGCGACTATCCAACAGTGGTGAGTACACCTAGTGACTAGATATTGGTTTCTAATACCCTTCCCCACTCAAAGGAGCCTGACTCCTTGGAGAAATGGCTAATTCCAGGGCTGAGGCAGAGAAAATGCAAGATGAGCCTGTAGCATTTCATTTTTCAGAAAGGGCAAGTGAGTCACAAAGAGATTAAGGTAACTTGCCCAAGTCATATGTCTAATAAAATTGCTGTGGGGTTCTAGGTGGATGAGACAACTCTAAAAAGTGAGAGGGAAAAATATTAACATCTAGCAAGGTTCTGCACGCAAATTGTTTGACTAATATCTTTAAGTTCTAACTCCTCTTTAAAGAAACAGAAAGTAGAAATCAGAGATGAGGCATTATGACTGAGGCTCGTGCAAGAACAGCACCAAGGGACTCCCATCAGGAGATTGGATCACAAAGGAAAACTCTCAAATAAAATGTTTAAGATATTTATGTCACTTTTTATGACTTTCCCACTTTGACTAACCTCACAAACAGGTCCCAATCCTAATCACCTGGGATAAGGAGGGCTATTTCTGTCACTTGATAAAGTCTATTACTACTTGCAACAAAGTCAGTGAGCACATCAGTCAGTTCTGGTTTGTCATTGATGAAATTTATGGGAACCTGAGTGTTTTCTGAGCCCTGACACTCAATAGCTGGGAAACCTTGTCTGAACACTTAACTACTCTGTGGCTTTCTCTGTCTATAGAGTAAGGACTTTGGACCTGAGAATCTTTAAGGCCTCAGCAAGTCATCACATTTCCTTATTTTTCTCTCACTGAGGGAGCTGAAAAAGCCTTAAGAAATTCATCCAATGTTTAGTTTTAGGCTAATATGTTCTGCTCGATTGATGAGCTGTGTCTGAGTAAAGATGGCTGGTTAGTTATCAGGATCCCACAGCTCCTGAGTGGACCTCAGGCCTGGATGCCTGTTACAGGGCCATATGTGAATGATGAATGAAGTCACACACTGGATTGCAACTGGGTACTGCCAGCCTAGGCTGTTAAAGATAAGGCAGCATGAGTCAGCTTTCCCAGCTTCTACCCTTTTTACTGTAGATTAAAATCCTGTCTCTCCCTTTTTCTCCTCCCCTCCCTCAGGTTGGAAAGTGTATTAATGCTTTTATCTCATTCAGATTACCAGGTACACTATGAATACTACTGTATTTCATAGTCTATTGATCCATAACATGTATTTTAAGCACAAACTTCTAACATTTTTGAAACAATCACAAACTTAAAGAAAAGTTGCAAGTAGAGTACAGGAAATTTTTTCATGAACCATTTGAAATACATACTTTAGTGTTTGGGGATAATGAGGCATCAGGCTGGCAGTGCCCCCCCCCCACCACAATCATAAGGTTTTTAATAACAATTAAATGAGTTAGTATATGTGATAGACAAAATAATGCTCACCCCTTCATCTAATATGGAAGGATAAAAACTAGAATGAACTTTGTGATATTGGTTCGGAACTGGAGATATCAGCATGACTGACTCATGGTTTTTAATTATAAATAGACAGATATAGAAAGAAATATAAACATAACATATTCTTCAGCTATGTACACTGTAAAAACCAATATGAGGAGTATACCTAGTGACCAGATCTTAGTTTCTACTATCGTTTCCCACTAAAGGATACAGGACTTCTTAGAGAAATGGCTGATTCCAGGATGGGGGAGAGAAACTGTGAGATGAGCGCAAAATATCTTGTGCCAAAAGCAAGGATGTGCTCAAAGAATGATGGGATATATCAAGCCAATTTGAGGGGGATGCTACTGGCAAAACTGGTGGCAATTTGTGCATCGAAATAGTTAAATTAGCATATTATAACTCATGAATAAAATGGGGTATTATGAGTCATTACAGAGATAAATAAAGAATGAATAAATTGAAAGTTGGATGAGGAACAGGATATTTACATAGCTTTAAAGTATATCCTCACAAAATATTTATGAACTATAAAAGGAGAAAAAAGTAGTTTTACAGTGGAAAAGTCCTTCAGATTCCACCTTAATTAAGTGATCCACATGAATATCACCAGTAGTGGGACAAATATAAATTGCAATTTCTGATCAAATGCATTGAAAGCATGACTTCATCATTTGTATGATATTCCTGAATAAAAGAGTGAGAAAACACAAGATAAGTTCATAATGAGAAAATACAGACTGGAAGTCCGTATTTCTAATTGCCATGCTGCACCATTCTGATGCACACCAGAATTTAAAGGCCACTGGTCTCAAAAGAGATGGGTCACAGACCCAGGTTTACAAGCTTAGATTGGTGGCAACCATTCACAGTGTGAGACATCAAGCACTAAACTGCATATTTAACTTCTCATTAGTGTTAAGTTCTGGTACCTTGACTTTATAAAACTTGCACTTAGTGGAACCAGCCTTTGAATTTACAAGGTTATCTGTGCTTATACCTTGTGAGTCAGTTCTAGAAAAACCTCAACCAAGGAGGTCACTCTGTAAGTGACAGCAGAGAAGGGGTTGGTCACTTGCTACTATAAATCAATAAAAAGTAGACACCAGTAGAAAGGCTGTTGCCAAACAAAGAAAAACACTTGGGAACAATGAGGAATCACTTCCAATGTCAGTGAGAATGTTCACAAGGGTAACCCAAATTCCAGAGGCAGAACTTTTCAAGACGTATGACCAAAATCTCATGTAATGAGACAAATTATAGGGACAGGAAAAGTAGGCTTACAGTTGTGAGTATACGAAACAGAGTTTATTCTAATATTAAGATTTGTTCATTACTGTATCACTCATTTGTATCACAATCGTAAACCTACTTTTGCCCACCCCCTCATATATCAGAAATGAGATGCCTTAATTACAAAACATCTAGTCAGATAACTGAAGATAAAAACACAAAAATTAGGTGGGCCTTCCAGCCAAGATGAAGGCCTAGACCAGTGGTTCTCAACCTTCCTACTGCTGCGACCCTTTAATAGAGTTCCTTGTGTTGTGGTGACCCCTAACCATAACTAAAGCATAGTGATTAATCACAAAAACAATATGTAATTATATATGTGTTTTTCCGATGGTCTTGGACAACCCCTGAAGAAGGGTCGTTGGACCCCCAAAGGGGTCGTAACCCACAGGTTTGGAACTGCTGGCCTAGACACACATGCTGCACCTCCCTCCACAACTAAGAAGGAATACAACTACCTCAAAACTAGAGACAACCAGAAGTTCCAGAAAACTGAGCTACATGGAAGTCCAACAAACAAAGACATAAAGAATAAATATGCATCCAGACAGGTAGGAGGGGTGGAGTCAGGGAGGAGGGGATGCGATGTGATGGCAGCAGTGGCAGGCCAGCAGAAAGCACAGTCACACATTTTTAAAAGTCAGGAGAGACACCGGGGTAGCGATCCCAGCACCAGACCATACGGTGCAGCTCACTCCCAGCATTGGCAAAAATAAAGCCTCATTGCTTCTGACTGTGCAAACCAGTGGAGGTTGGGGCAGAGGAAGAAACTACTGGCCTCTCAGCAGAATCTGCTTGTTTAGAGGGCCCCCATGATCCTAGAACGTCCACAGACCTTCCCTCTCTGAGAAAAACAGCCAGAGCAACAGCTAAAGAGGCACTAGTCCCATACAGAACTGGGAAGAGTGCCTGGAAAAGGGGCAAGTGCTGAGCAAGCAGCATTGTTTCCTCTCAGATCCCTCCCCCACATACAGCGCCACAACGTGGTAAAAAGGGTTGCCCTGTACTGACGAATACCTAAGGCTCCGCCCCTTACAACATAACAGGTGCGACAGCTCTACCTAAGACACAGAGGCAAACAAATACAGGAGCCTGTCAAGATGAGGAGACAGAGAAGTATGGCCCAAAAGAGGGAATGGATCAAGGTTCCAGTGTGAGAACTAAGCCACAAGGAGATAGCCAACCTAACAGATGAGGAGATAGACAACCTAACAGAAGCAGAGTTCAAAACACTGGTGATAAAGATGCTCACAGACTTGACAGATATGCTGAAGTATGGCAAGCGCATAAGGGAAGAAGTGAAGGCTATGCTAAATCAAACAAAGGAAAATCAACACAAAATCAATGGTGAAAGAAGGGAAACCGGGTTCAAGTCAATGATTTAGGACATAAGGAAGAAAAAAACAGTCAACCAGTACAAAGTGAGGAAACAAGAATTGAAAAAAATGAGGAGAGGCTTAGGAACCCCTGGGACAACTTTAAACATGCCAACATCCAGATCACAGGGGTATCAGAAGGAGAAGGGGAAGAGCAATTGAAAGCTTATATGAAAAAATAATGAAGGAAAACTCCCCAAATTTAGTGAAGGAAATAGACATACAAGTCCAGGAAGCAAAGAGAGTCCCAAACAAGCTAGACCCAAAAAGGACCACACCAAGACCCATCATAATTCAAATGCCAAAGTTTCAATATAAAGAGAGAATCTTAAAAGCAGCAAGAGAAAAGCAGAGAATTACCTACAAAGGGGTGCCTAGAAGACTCTCAGCTGATTTCTCAAAAGAAACTTTGCAGGCAAGAAGGGGTTGACAAGAAGTAGTCAAGGTGATGAGAAGCAAGGACCTACAACCAAGATTACTCTATACAGCAAAGCTATCATTTAGAATGGAAGGGCAGATAAAGTGCTTCCTAGACAAGGTGAAGCTAAAGGAGTTCATCATCACGAACCTATTATTATATGAAATGTCAAAGGGACTTACTTAAGAAAAAGAAGATCAAAATTATGAACATTAAAATTACAATGAACTCACAACTATAAACAACTTAATCTAAAAAATAAAAACAAAATTCAACTAAGCAAACCAGAATAGAAACAGAATCATAGTTATGGGGATCATTTGAAGGGTTATCAGCTGGGAGGGGGAGGGGGAGAAATGGGAAATGGTGCAGGGACTAAGAAGCATAATTGGTTGGTACAAAATAGATGGGGGGAGTTAAGAATAATATAGGAAAGGGTGAAGCCAAAGAACTTATATGCATGACCCATGGACATGAACTAAGAGGGGCGGAATTGCTGGAGGAAAGGGGGGTACTGGGCAGAGGGGAGCAAAGAGAAAAAAAGTTGGGACAACTGTAACAGCATAATCAATAAAATATACTTTAAAAAAACAGAAAAATATTCTTCAAAGGAAAATTCTCAAGAAATAATATAAAGAAAGCAGAAATGAAGTTAATGTATTCTAAAACCACAGCTAGGAAAATACTTGGCATTTTCAAGTGTCAGAAAAAGAGCACTAAATGTATAGCTAAGAGCCTAATAATGAACTTGAGGTTGAACCTGTTTTTGAGGCACTAGAGAGATTCAGCTTTTTAGGAGGACAGAAGCAAGGAGACTTGACAGTCAGACATCACCACCACACCTAGCTTAAGTACCCCTTTATTTCCCACTGAATTTTCTTTTGCTCTTCAGATGTGGAAGAACTGAGCTCATCACAATCAAATAACTCCACCAAAGCTTTCCTAACACATAAAGTTATGTAATGAGTCTTTTTAGCCTGCATAATGCTTTTTTTGCCTTGAAGTCTGTTTTGCAATCTCCACAGGCAGATAGTCTGCATCTATAGCTCATTATCATTATTCTGATGATAATGTTACATCTCATCAATTACTTGAGAGCAAGGTCAAATTTAGCAGCCAAATCTCTCCTTTTGTGAAGCCATCAAGAGCATATCTATGCCCCTGCAAAAGCGTCCATGCTCGCATTCTTTCTCTCTCCTTTTCCTCCCTCCCCTTTCTCTCCACCTCCTCGTCCTGTCACAGTATTGCTAGTTACAAAATCCTGCCTGATTTAAGCTCTGATTAATTTATTCTTTTTCACTTTCATTTGAGAAAGGACAATCAAGAATGGTTGAGAAAATCACAGAGACAGAAAGAAGGGGAAGGATCTGCATGTAAGAGAGAAGAGATTGTCTGATTTTGTAAGTAGATATTGAAAACTACAGATACGTGGTTCTGTTGAAATTTTAGTTCCTGGGTTGGATCTTTTTGATTAAGACTACGATTTTATAAACTATGCTACAGAGATTTATTTTCCTTTTTTTTAAATTACTTTTTATTGATTTTGCTATTACAGTTGTTCCAATGTTTCCCCATGTGCCCCCCACTCCCTCAGGCAATCCCCACACCATTGTTCATGTCCATGGGTCATGCTATAAGTTCTTTGGCTGCTCCATTTCTTTTGCTGTACTTTACATCCCCGTGGCTGTTCTGTAACTATCTGCTTGTACTTCTTAATCCATTCACCTCTTCACCTATTCCATGACACCATCTTCCCAGATTTATTTTTATTAAAGAAAATTTTCACAGCCAAGCAAAAAACAAAACAAAAATCCAGAACAACTACTGTTTTTAAAGTTCCCCCTATTTCCAGAACTTGGCTCTGTTATAGAGCTGTGAGCTAGTCCAAAGTTCTCAAGAGTTGTTCCAGGTGTAACAGAACCCATGAGCTTTTCATTTATCAGGGGCCCGACTGCCTACTGCCAGAAGCATAACTCTCAATACCAGAGTTTGGTGAAAAGAAAAAGAATTGTTTATTTAAAGGTTATACAGATTTAGATTATTTGTGGATTTCTGGCATTAAGTCTTATTTTCTTTAAAACCCCCACAAACACATAGTTCTGCCTCCCCCTACCAAACCAGGGTAGTTTTAGAAAAGTTAGATACAGTTTTCCTGCTTCCCAGACACAGTTCAGTTTTACTAGCAGCTCCCAATCATTCGAGCCTGATTGGAGAGGTTTTGCCTGTGTTGTAGTGCTCTCCAGCTCTTAATGCAGAACCATGTGGAGTTCCCAGCCTCCTTGTAAACTGCATGGAGTTCTCCCTTTCTTTTCAAAGTCACGTGGTATTCTTCCCTGCCCTCCTTGAAAACCATGTGGATCTCCTCTCCTCTCCCTAAAATGGCTGCCACCTTATTTTTAAATCTCTGACCATTGCCTGTGATGCAGTGGGAGTGGTAACTGGTTCTGACCACTCAAAAAATGTTGCATAGACTCTGTATGCTCTTTCCTCACTATTTCATAGTCAAATCCCCTCCCATCTTCATAGGGCCCTGGAAGAACCAAAGCCATTTGCATAACTAAGACACTAGGCTACCAGCCATAGTTATGCAAAGGTATCTTAAAAGCTGTTCCCTTCTCCCCATCCCCCAACCCGCAGGCTCTGGGGATTTGGGGGGACTCCCACTCTGTAACACAGGTTCAGAAGAAACTCATCTGCAAAGTCTACCTTGATGCATGAACCTTTAACAATTGGCTCAGGTTTTAGATTTCTTTATGAAAGAACTTTCAATTCCACAATTCATTTACTCAATTTAATTTCTAGAATCAGTAAGCAAAGCTTCAACTTCATAAACACAGCTGTACTTGGCAAACAAACTAAACGAGATAAAAAGGCTCTGTTTAATCACTTTCCAGAGTGTATTTATAAATTAACCTTGCTTCTGAATAGCTAGAATTAAAGTAAACCAACAACCACTCTCTTACATTAGATCTTATTTTCTTGAGATACTGAGCCTTGTGGAAATGCAAAACTCCTGAAAGATGTAGAATTTTAGGTAGGCTGCCACCAGCCCTTGAATGCCTTTATATACTTTGAGTCTGTGCGGTTAAGTGCATATAGATTCAGAAAACCATATAATTTCCTGGTCATTTTTTAAAATGACCCTTTTATCCTTAAAATGACTTTGCCTTAAAGAATAATTTGTTTGATATAATATATCCCAATAGCTTTCTCTTGCTAAGAATTTGTCTTAATAAATCTTTTATCATTCCTTAATTTTCAGTGTTTCTATACCATTATGTTTAGGTGCCATCACGCAACTGATTTTTAAATGCAACCTGAGCATCTCTGCCTTTTTAAAAATTATTGAGTTTAATCCATTTATATTTATCATGATTATATACATTTGGTTTTATTTTCACCATATTATTATTTTCTGCTTTCAGCCAGCCATACTTCTACTTTGCTTGTTTCCCACACTTTACCTTTTTTGAATTGTTCATGTTCTGTTTACTCATTATGTATTAGAATGTCACATCTATCCACCATCTTTCTTAACTACTCTTTTCTATTTTCTGTCTCTTTATCTTAGTATCACTCACAATGACCCACTTGTGGAATTTTTTTCCCTGTCCTTGCAACTTCAGTCTCTGTGGTAGCAGTCCTGATTCCCAGAGGGTGACTCCTTCCACCAGGAGATACAGTAAGAGTCACACTGTACTTTAAACTATGGCTGCTACTGAGTCACTTACAGTTCTTCATGTCAAGAGACCAGAAGGGAAGGGAAGGACACACCATTCCTGCAGGGGTAATTTACACTGATCATTAGGAGGAGGTGCAGCTGCTGTTACATAGTGACAAAGGAAAGAATATATTTCACATTCAATGAACAATCAGGTCATTTTTTGACACTCTGCTGCCTGGTTTGGATCATTAATAGGTAAGTACAGTATCTTACTTCTATCAGAGCTGGTTGTGCTCTTAAAACTAGTTGCAGCAGCAGGGACTGTTAACTTTCTCCACTAACTTTCCTTATATAAGATTCCTCCAGAAATGAGAGCAATTGGGAACCTGATGATGCTCTTCCTGAATGGGACAAATTTACTACAAATTACAAATGGAAATAGAATCAAGCAGTCTAGCAGTGGATCATGGTGGATGCTGATTTCTGCTCAGAGTTCCCATATCCTAGCTATGATTCCAGGACTGAGACACTCAGTTCTTCGTTGCTGGATGCATTGGCTACTGATGGTTTATGTCTGAGTATCACTGGGATTTTTTTTTGGCCATAGGGGGCCATCTTTCCCAAGTTTATTAACTCTTCTTAGGGGCAACTTGCATCCAGTGACTGGTTGATGTTGGGATATAAAAGCCCAGTCTTGTTTCAATTTGGGATATTCTTAAGGGCCATCCCAACTCCAGAGATCTTTGCAGAATGAGCTGAGGCTTCTGTTGCAACTGTATCACTATATCTCTTGCCTGATCCTTCTTTCACTCCCCTAATGGCGTTCCTTAGATGTTCTCCAAAAAACTTCCTGTATACAAATCTCCATCTACGAATCTCTTTCCAAGAGATTCTACTCAAGACATCATCTTTTATAGATAATACTTCTATTATTGTAGGTTACTAGGTACCCAACCGTCTGTTCTTGTACCTACATCTTGGATTATAAACTCATCTTGAATGGTAATTTTCCTGTGAAAATCCTGTGTGGCCTAGGCTGTGGAAGAATCACTCCATAGAGATTTTCTGTTCAGTTCTGCGAGGTACTCCAGGGATATCACTGTCCCAGGACTAATTTTTATGTAAATTTCTAATCTTGACAGACTCAAATC
This sequence comes from Furipterus horrens, assembly GCF_987537825.1. NCBI lineage: Eukaryota > Metazoa > Chordata > Mammalia > Chiroptera > Furipteridae > Furipterus > Furipterus horrens. Next base: position 37,687,820 of record NW_028327175.1, read on the forward strand.
ATGACAGAAGTGTACATTCTAATTTCAATACAGCATGAGGCAGAGGCTGATATTTTTATTTTTCAGAGAATATTTTTTTCCTTTCCATAGCCCAGAACAGCAAACTTTATCAACACCCTATTAAGGCGAGTAGATCTTTTTTCTATGCCTGTCATTACTGATGCTACATCCCATTGAGCATCCCAGCTTCATGAAGGGGTATTAGTTCCCATTCAGCATCTCTCATAAGACCCAAGACTTATATCCCAGTCTGATTGTGTGTTAAAACCCAAATGACATACTAGCTATTACTGAATTTGATAATCACCCATGGGGAAGCTTTATGATCAGATCTTAAGCTTATAGCGCTTAATTTTAGGAACCTTGAGATTTCCATTTATTTTTTGCAAGTTGATATGCATGAATATCATTTTTAACATATTATCAGAATCTGAAACTATCACTGAATGTTTCCTGGAGCTAGGTTTTAGTAAGAAATTGAGATCATGAGGGCACTGACCTTGAAACTGAAATGGAGGAAATGACATAACTAAGAAGAAAATGAAAAAGTTAAACTATCTCTTTCATGCCCAGGATAGATCCTGATTGGCTAGGCATTAATGTAATAAAAAGTGACTTAAAATGGTAGTAGAGTTCAAGTATCTCCCGCATGGAACTGTGAGTTCCTTGAGGGCAGGAACATGCATTGTTAGCTGTTGTATCCTCAGCTTCTGGTTCATGCTCAGCACACATTAGATGTTCAGTAGGTATTTGTTGATTAAATGAATGAATTATTGATAAAGCAGTACTGTACAAAATGACCAGATATTAGAAAGAAGCAAGAATATGGCATAACATTACATGAACACTGGTCTAAGGAGAATAATAAAAAATAATAGGAAAGGAAAATGTGAACTGAGTTATCATTTTCATTCTTTCCAATGTTCTGTCAACAGATATTTATTGTGTATCTATTATTAATCTGGCACTGTGCTAGGCATGGGGAATGTGATGGTGAGCAAAATGAAATACATGATTCCTGTCCACTGAGAAATCTGGGAGAGGAAAACGTTTAATGAAAACACTAATAAGCGAAATGTGAGTTTAAAGAACGGTTGGCCAGATGTTCTATTAGTCCAGAAAAGTATCTATTTATACCTATTGTTCCAGTGTAATATTTTTTATAATTTATTTATTTATTTGTTTGCTTGTATATTTGTTTATTTTATTTATTTATTTTTAGAGAGAGGGGAAAGGAGAAAGAGAGGGGCAGAAACATCGCTGTGTGGTTGCCTCTCACACATGCCCCCAACTGGGGACCTGACGTGCAACCTAGTCATGTACCCTGACTGGGAATCGAACCAGCGACACTTGGCTCACAGGCTGATGCTCAATCCACTGAGCCACAGCAGCCAGGGCTTCCCAGTGTAGTTTTACTCTCAAAAGTGTCCCAGTTTGGATCCTCATCCTGACTATGACTGAGAGGTATTTGATGTTAACGAAGTGCACATTGGAGAGAACAACCTACTTGGGGAATACAGAAAAGGATCCCCTGGGAAAGGCAAGACTGACCTGAAAAATGGAGGATGGGACACACAGGGTATGTGCTTGTGTTGGATGCCAATGGGGAGAGCCTGAGAGGCAAATAGAATAGTGTGTGCAAAGTAAGGACTGTCAAGGAATCAACATGAGATCTGTGTGGCTAGAGTATCAGGGGCAAGAGGTTGTCAAAAAGGATAGATGGCACCAGGCCATGTAGGCCTTGTGGGCATTTTATGAATTTTGGAATTTTTTACTTTATTTTTTAATCAGGAATGGAGGTGGAAGAGTTGTGGGCTGTAGCATTTTGAAAAAATTACCTTTGGCTGTAGTATGGAGAACAGGTTTGAGAAATTTCAGGAAACTAGTTAGGAGACATGATAGTAGCCTAAAATAGCATGATAGTGCAGATGAAAAGAAGTGAATGGATTTGAGATGACTCTAGAAGGCAAATGAACAGCATGTGTTGATGGATTGGCTGTGGAGAGAGGAGAATAGAAAAACATCTAGAATAAGTTTCTGGCTTACGCACTTGGATGGATAGCTCTACAATTCATTGAGCTAGGGAATGCAGTTAGTATTAAGATGTGGCATGTTTATCTATCCATCCATGCATTTACCTCTTTAGGGAACCAACTCATTCGACTCAATTCATTGACACCTGGTACAAAGCAGATATTGTGGGTAATAACAAAGATGTCTTCTACAAAATTTAATGAAGAGTATAAAATACACACATATCTATTTTACCAGTGATACTTTCAGCTGCAAGTAATAGAAAACTAGAAAACTCAGGTAAAAATCGCTTAAACAATGAGTACACTTATAGATCCTAAATTGAGGAGCTCCAGCTTGGCTAATTCAGTGGCCCTAATGATATCAAAGATGTTCTTTTCATCTTTCTGCTCTGCTGTCATTACTCAGTTGACTTTTCCTTGACTAGTACCCTTTATGGTTGTAAGATTATTATCCCAGTTCCAAGCACCCACAGCTATAACAATGTTCAGCAGTAGAATGACTATTTTCCTTCACACATCTCTATTTCAAATCTAGGAAGCCTTTCCTAGAATCCCTCCAATAGATTCCTCCTCACATGTTAGTGCCTAAAGTGGTGTCACATGTTTATTCCTAAGCAAAAACTGTCAAGAGGAATGGGATTGCTCTGACTTGTTCAGTGAGGCACATGGCCAGGTGAAAGAGGATAACTTGCCAAACAAATTGGGGTTTTGTTTACAAACAAAGGGTGAAATGACTGTGGAATAAGCAACCAGGGGTGTCTGTCATATCTATAGAGCAGAGCAGTATTAATATTGTCTTAGGAATGGTTCAGGGTAGTTCAGAAGACTGAAGCAAAAGAGATATTCTTGGAAATTGGAGAAGAAATGTTTGCAAGGATGGGAAAAGTTTTTATCACTGAAGGCAGAACCTGAGGTATGGGAGTACTCTTAAAAGAATATTAACATAAATCTATCCTTACTCCCTAAAGTTTTTTTAAATTTATTATGCTATTACAGTTGTCCCAATTTTCCCTCCTTTGCCCTCCTCCACTTGGCACCCCCACCTCCTCAAGCAATCCCCGCTCTTTTGTTTATATTCATGGACTATGCATGTAAGTTCTTTGGCAACTCTTTTTCCTATACTTGCTCTGAACATCCCCCTATCTATTCTGTAACTACCAATTTGCTCTTCTTAATCCCTGCACCTTTTCCCCCATTCTACCAGAGCCCCCTCCCCACTGGCCACCATCTTAATGTTCTCCATATCCATGATTCTGTTTCTGTTCTGCTTGTTTGTTTTTTAGATTCAAGTGTTGATAGTTATGTATTTATTCCCATTTTAATGTTCATAGTTTTGATTTTCTTAAATAAGTCCCTTTCATGTAATAATGGTTTCATGATGATGAACTCCTTTAGCCTTACCTTGTCTGGGAAACCCTTTATCTGCTCTTCCATTCTAAATGATAGCTTTGCTGAATAGAGTAATCTACATTGTAGGTTCTTGCTTTTCATTACTTCGAATACTCCTTGCCAATCCCTTCTGGCCTTCAAAGTTTCTTTTGAGAAGTCAGCTGATAGTTTTATGGGAACCCACTTATAGGTAATTCTCTGCTTTTTTCTTGTTGCTTTTAAGATTCTCTTTATCTTTAACCTTTGGAATTTTACTTATGATGTATCTTGGTGTGGTCCTCTTTGGGTCCAACTTGTTTGGGACTCTGCGCTTCCTTGATCTATACATCTATTTCCTTCACCAAATCAGGGAAGTTTTCTTTCATTATTTTTTCAAATATGTTTCCAATTTCTTTCTCTTTCCCTTTTCTTTCTGGCATCCCTATGGTGCAAATCTTGGAATGCTTGAAGTTGTCCCAGAGGCTCCTTACACTATCTTCCATTTTTTGGATTCTTTTTTATTCTTGTTGTAGTGAATGGATGTCTTTTTCTTTCTTATGTTCCAAATCACCAATTTGATTCTTGGCTTCATCCACTCCACAGTTGATTCCCTATAAATTGCTCTTTATTTCACTTAGTGTCTTCTTCATTTATGATTAGATCATTTTTATGCCATGGAAGTACCCACTGGACTCTTAAACATCCTTATAACCAGAGTTTTGAATTCTGCAACTGCTAGATTGCTTATTGACATTTTGTTCAGTTCTTTTTCTGGAGTTTTGTTCTGTTCTTTCATTTGGGCCATATTTCTCTGTCTCCTCATTTTGGCAGCCTCCCTATGTTTGTTTCTATGTATTAGGTAGAGCTGCTTTGACTCCGTGTCTTGGTAGTGTGGCCTAATGTAGGTTCCAGTGGCGCAGCCTCCCCTATTCCCCAAGCTCGGTACTTCAGGTGCGCCCTCTCTGTGGGCTATGTACTCCCTCTTGTAGGTGAGTCTCGATTGCTGTCAGCCAGTTAATGGGAGGGATCTATCCCATCCAGACAGCTGGTAGAACTAGCTTTAACCCCTGGCCAGCAACCACCTCCCTCCATGGCTTATAGAAGTGATTGGGTAGTGCTCTGATATAGTCTATAACTGTTTGCTGGGTGCACAGGCTCTGGGGTTTCCCAGATGGTGCAGCCCAAGGTCAGCCTCCACCTGTGTTCTGTCTGGGGCCCATTGGCATAAGCTATAAAGTGATCTGCAGATGGCTGCTGCTAGTGCCAGGTCTACGGCCACTCAATGAGAACTTTGGGGGCTGGGCTCAGCTATTGCCTCTTCGAGCAGATTTAGGAAGGTCTGAAGTCTGTGCCTAGCCCAGCCCTTCATATGGAAAAGCCACTGTTACCAGCTTGAGAAGGCCCATAATTTGGATGGGGCAGACCCTGAAGTAATTGTCGGGGGTGTTTACTGTGTGAGCCAGGTTTATGGAGACTCAGATATAGTGCTGTCACACTGTGGCTCAGAAAAGGGGCAATGGCCACTGTGCAGTTCTGTCTAGGAGGAAGCTGTCCACCAGCTCTCCCCCTTGATGTCAAACATTTCAGTTCCTCCCCATATGCTACTGGTGCCCTCCAAGGTACTGTCCCAGTGCTGAAGCCCAAAGGGAGTGAGTCTAAGTAAGTCTGTGTGCAGGGGGTCCCCCAAGGAGAGATCCCTGAGAACCCTGCAGTTTCTTCCACTGACCCAATCACCACTGGTTTTTCCAACCAGAAGTTGTGGGGACTTATCTTCCTGGCAATGGAAACCTGGGCTGGGCAGTCTGGTGTGGGGCTGGGATCAGTCACTCCTGTAACATCCCTCCACTTTTTATTCACCACATGTGGGCTTGGGATTAGTCTATTCCAAGTCTCTGTGTCTCTGCCCCTCCATCCACCCTACCCGTCTGGATGAATGTGGTTTCTTTAATTCCCTGGTTGTCAGACTTCCATATAGTTTGATTTTCTGCTGGTTCTGAGAGATAGTTGTTCTGTAGTTTAGCTGTAATTCTGTTATGCTTGTGCAAGGAGGTGAGCTGCATTTACCTATGCCTCTATCTTCCCAACTTCTCCCCTTGATTCCAGTGATTTCAGGCATCCTCTCAGCTTTCCTGAATTCCTCCAGTCATGTAAGTATTGTTCTTTATTTTGTCTAAGCTTCACTGAATTGCAAGAAGAATGGTGTTTTGCATAAAATGCTAGAAATATTTGTTATATAGCTCTGGCTTAATGCAGGCATGACCTGTTTCTGTCATTACTGCTCGAATAGTTCTCCAGCTCTTGCCAGTTTTTGAGTTGTCTGGATAATAATTTATCCATCTTATTGTTAGATTCACAGCTAGTTTCCCTGACTCTAGGGGAATCCAAATGATTATTACTACACATGGTGTGTAACTTATATTTTAAATGTATTTAATTCCTAATATCCTCCCCCCGCCACATCTCACATCCAAAGACATACTCATAAACTACTGTTGTGGCACCATGTTCCCTGTTGTAGAAACTTTCACAACCCACCAAAGATCACTTTCCCTCTAGTCTCTTAAATGCTCACTAAAATGACTGGCAATGATCACTGACCACAGTTACTAAACCAGTCCCTGGGTCAGGGTCTTTAGGCCCAGAGCTCTCCCATGTTTCCACATTCCCTCCATCCTCACAACTCTCAAATTATGCTTGATTTCCAGTATGGCATGTAATTATTTTTTAAACAAATGGCCAATCTCAAAGCTTCTATCTTTAAAGACAAGTCTCTGGATTTGCTTTACAAGACCAACCAGAAGTTATTTTGCATGATTACTGATTCATCCCTATTTGCCTCCCCTCTTACAATGGGTCTCTTTCAAGGCTTTAACTACAAGCATTAAATTACCCTCTTGATGTATCCCTTTCCTCCTCCTCCCAGGAATGTTTGGAAAGGAATCCAATTGTGGGCAGATGTTAGGTCTTTCTCAAAAGCATCCTGTGTCAGATAACAAGCATCCAGTTGTAGCTCAGATAGAATACTAATAGTGATTTACATGCTAAGTAAGAGCAGTAATTACTGGCTGTGAAAGCATATCATAATGACTTTTTACAGTTGTTCTTACACTCTATTATTCTTCCCCTTTTATTCTCTAGCCAACGTTCTTAATTACATGCCCCCGGAAAATTCAGTGGGGGAAAACACAACAAAACACATGAGACGTTGGCACATCCTGGCCACCACAAGCAGCCAGATAACATTTGGTAGCTAATGTGGGGTCACAGGACAGTAGCACCAGGATATTTGGCTTTTCTCCTACTTTCCTTTTTTCCACCCTTAAAACTAAACACATAACTGCCAGGGAATCAGTTAATCAAAATATGTTGATCAAATATCTACTAATGGACCACCTAAGAGATTCACAATTTATTAATATCTCTAGATACTCTCACATTTTTTACTAGGTACAACAAGACCAGCAGAAAACTAATTTGACCACAAAATTTTGTTCTTTCCCCTACCCATCATGGGGTTGATTTTACTGGATTTGTCCATAGCATTTTATCTTTTATCCTTCATTGAAGGATATTATAAGAAATGGAGCAAACGTGTGGTTCTACTGGCTGCTAGGGTATTATTGAGGACATCGTTTATTGTATGATGCAGTGTGTTTTTTTATGAGAGCTAAGTGGGAAAAATTCTGTTTAATTTCATTATTAGAGGTAGTCATACTTCACCAGAGCAAGCTTTTTCTCTCTTTCTTTTTAAACATTTTATGATCTCTGTGAATCATGTCACTGGTCATATTTCCCTTTTTGCTTTGACTATTGGAAAGCTCAGATCATATGTTGTGGCTCATCTCTAAAAAGTGTCTACTCAGACCTTGAGATGTGTGTATGCACATGCACATGTGTGTACAGGGCTCACTGTTCACGCCATCCTATTTTTTCTCTACAGTTAATTTACTGCCCTGATAGTTTCACTTTTTAATTTTTTTACTCAACAGAAATTTATTTCTTCTTCACATAATTGTTGAAAAGCAGGTATCTGATAGGTGGCTTTCTGTTAGGTAATTTGGGGACCCACAGACCCTTCGCCATATTGACTTACCATGCTCTAGGGCCTTGCACTGCCTGCGTAGAGTTAGCATGTGGTGAAGAGAAAGAATAAAGAGTCTTGCGGGAGGTTTCATGGAGCTGTCACACAGCCACCCTGGATGGAAGGGGAAGCTGAGGTGTATGATCCAGCATTGTGTCTGGGGAGGAAGGAAAACAGGTATGGTTAATGACTAGCCAAGATTTGTCACAAAACATGAATAGTAAAGTATAAAGGAAACAGTTTGCTCTGTGTTCCTTAATATATTTCTGTTAATAGCATCAGCAGAATTGTTAATGTTAGCAGAAATAACCATGAGTTGTTCTGGCATAGAACCCCGGAGTGAACAACAGAAGGTGTTTTGGCACCTTTATCTTCTGTCCTTTCTTTGGCCATTGCCTTTGTTTGGGTCTTTTCTATTTCATGCCCAGCCTGCTGGGACTTCTACCTTCCTAGTCTCTGGAGAGGACTATGTTCTGAACATGCCTTGTTTTGTTTTGTTTTGCAACTTGGTTCACATATTCTATTATTATCTAATGCTGTGTTAAAAAAAAATCATCCCAAAATTCAGTGGTTTAAAATAGGAATAAATCACTTATATCTCTACATGGCTTCTGTGGGTCAGAAATTTGGGGTCCAGCTTAGCTGGATGGTTTTGGCTTGGGGTTTCTTAAGAGGTAGCACTAAGATATCTTCTGGAATTTGCAGTCATCTGAAAACTTAATTGGGGCCTGAGGATCCACTCCCAACAGGGCTCATTCACATGGGTGGCGAATTGGTGCTGGCTGTTGGCAAGATGTTTCAGTTCCTCTCCACGTGGGCCTCTACAAAGGGCTGCTGGAGCAACCTCAGGACATGGTGTCTGGCTTCTCCCAGAAAGAACATTTAAGAAATAAGGAATAAGCCACAATGTCCCCTATGATCTGGCCTCAGATCCCACACTGTTGCTTCTGCTGTATTCTTTTGTTCACCCAGATAGTCCTGATTCAATGTGAGAAGAGACTACACAAGGCCATGGATATCAGGAGGCAAAAATTATCGAGGGCTATCTGGGAGGCTGGCCACCACACATACCCTGCATTTGGACTATGCCCTTCCCTCAATCTCAAATTTTCAGAATTCTCTCCCACTTTCAAAGCCCAGATCAAAACCCATCCTTTCTGCGAAGTCTGCCCTGATCACTCAACAACTAGCACTCCTATTGTAACTCTTTGTTCTTACCAGACATATGGTTTGCATTATTTGGCCCCTCATTTTGAAGGTCTCTATATATGTCTTTTCTTTCAGATGGAATTTAAACAATTGGAGGGATACCCTCAATCATATAGTAGATACTCAATAAATACTTCTTAGATGGATAAATGAGGGAGTGAATGAAGAATACATGCCAGGAGTCCTGGGTCTCTGGGTGTGGACTTACCCCTTGTTGCTTAACCTTAGCCAAATCACTTAATCTCTCAGTCTCAGTTTCATCCTACATAAAATAATAACAGTAAATAATATCTACCCCACCTTTCCTCACAGAGTTGCTTTGAAATTCAAGAGGTAGAACTCACAAAAATGTTTGCCAGTGTATTAAGAATAAGGGCACTGTGAGGTTGGTTGCCAGGCTCACCAGTGATGGCTGAGATGTATATTGTTGCCACAGGTGGAGGTCAGTCAATACCTCTGACTTCCTCCTCAAGGAAAAGTTAACTCTACATCAAGCTGTCAACATACAAATATCTTTCAATTCAACAGCTGCTGTCAGGATATAATGGCTCATGCTGGGGGTGGCTCTCAGCAAAGAGAACTGCCTAGACCAGGGAGTTGGGTCCCATCACAGGCATAGTCTGGAATGTCGAAGCTCAAAGCAAGGTTTGTTTCTCTAGGAGAATTCTCAGGGGTCCTCCTCCATCATGTACTGAGTTTTCAATATTTCTGTTATAGACAATTGTCTAGGTATAAAATCTCATTTAAAAAATTAACATAAAGTCGTCTTTTTTGTGTACATTTGCATGAATTTTAACACATGGGTAGATTTATGTAACCACCACCACCATAATCAGGATACAGAGCAGTTCTACCACCCCAACAAATTCCTTTGTGCTTTCTAGTCATGCTCCTTCTTCCCAAATCACCAATTTGTTCTTCATTACTACAATTCTGTCTTTTTGAGAATATAAATGAAATCATACAGTATGTAACCTACATCTTTGAGATTCATCTAAGTTTGTTCCTTTATATTAATGAGTAACATTCCTTTGTAAGAATGTATCTCATTTGTTTTTCCATTCACTTGTTGAACTACATTTGGCATGGGATTGCTGCCTCATGGTAAATGCATGTTTAGCTTTATAAGAAACTGCCAAACTGTATTCCAGGGTGGTTGTATCATTTCAGATTCCTACCCAGCAATATATTATAGGAGAGGTCCATTTGTTCCTTGTCCTCACCAGGACTTAGTATTGTATTTTTTAAAGCCATTCTCTTAAACATGCAGCAATATTTCATGACTTTAATTTAGATTTCCCTCAAAGATGAAGTGTCTGTTCAAGTCTTCGTCCATTTTTAAATTATGTTGTTTGCTTTCTTCTTATTGTCTAATGTTGAGAATTATTTATGTATTCTGGATACAAGTCCTGTGTCAGTTTTGTGATTTGCAAATATTTTCACCCAGTCTGCAGCTTGTATCTTAATAGTGTCTTTTGCAGAGCAGAGTTTTTAATTTTAATGAAATTCAACTTATTAATTTTAAGTTTAATAGATTAGGTTTTTGGTAAGATGTTGAAAAGCACTCTGCTTAAGTATGGGTCAGAAAAGCTTCCTCCTATATTTTCTACAAAAATTTTTATTTTTAAAATATTTAATATTTAGATCTATGTTCCACTTTGAGTTCTTTTGTTTGTTTGTTTGTTTACCCAAATCTTTATGCCTGTTATTTATGTATATGCCAAATCTCAGGTCTATTAACTGAGAGCCATCTGGGCCAGGCACTGTGCCGTTTGTAAAGATGAATGAAACACAATTCCTGCCCTCAAGTTCACAGTCTTGATAGAAAGTCAGATATGGGGAGAAATCCAACACAAGGTACTATAGTGGTATGAATTAAGTGAAATATAAATTAGGTGTCAAGCAAAGATAAAGACATGTGAAGTTGTTTCCCTAAAGTTTAGAATCAAGCTGGACAGAAAACTGTAGTCATTAAAAGTCAATGGCAGCAGTAGAAAGTGGAGAACATTCATTTCCTAAAGAGTTGTGTAGAAAGAAGTGCTATAATTGTTTGCAGGAAGCAACGAACACTTCAGGCTTCATAAAGGAAGTGGATTTGAGCTTTCGTCCCCTTAATTTTTTAAAGATGGAGAGGATTTGGATCAAGCTGAGAGAATGGGAAGGATCCCAAAAAGGAAGTGGCTTATGAAAAGGTAGGCATGTTAGAAAAGCCCAAGGCATGTTTCGAGTCCTGGCAGTCGGTCAGTCGGTCAGTCTGTCCAGTGGAATTCTGGGTAAGGATTTTTTTCCTTGCTTAAGTGTTCATTCACCCTTTATCTGGTGATTATACTAAGGTTTCCTTTTGGACAACATCCTCTTGCTACTCCGAGCACAGTAGGAAAGCAAGTTCAAGGCTAAACAGAGGATTACATTTCCTGGGCTAAAATATTAATTCAAGATGTCAGCAAAATGGAGGACTTGGAAGTCACGATGCTTATACTCACCCCCCCCCAAAAAAAACACACATGCACACACACAACAAAGACAATAAATAACTATAAACATAAGAAAATGGCTCAGGGATGGGCACACAAGTCCATCTAAACCAGTGACACCCAAAGAGGACATTGCTGGAACTTCTGTTGAATGGGAGCCTGAAAGAATACAGGGGCCAGGTCTGCTACTGCCATCTTGCTACCATGCAAGCCCAAGGCTTCAACTCAGCAAACACAGCAGAGGGCATAGCCTAGAGTTGGACTGAAGCTGACTCCCAATGACATAATGTGATTACCAAATCTAATTATACTTTACAGCTTTATTTTGGAATACTCAGAGAGAAGACTACACAGATATGAAACAAAAATTTGAACTACGTATCTGAGAAGAGTGAGGGGAAAACTATGTATAATTAGAGAAAAGGGGAATCTTTGACTTAGGGGTAAAAATGAAAAACACTTTGCAGGCTTCCAAGGCTTTTTGTGATGTGGTGCTAACTTATATTTCCACATTTACCATCTCTGCATCTCTCCTTCCTCACTCTAAACTTTACCTATTATGTATGCCAAACTCCATTCTCTGAATATTCCTTGATCCTTCATAACCCCATGCCTTTGCCAGTGCTGCTCCCCATCTGAAACTGATCTTTCCTGAAAGCTCTTTAATCATCCCAAAAGGTCCACAGAAGTACACCCTCCCACTACATGCTTCTGTGGCTCTTTATATTCTTCTCTATTATGGCATTTACCTCATTGTGTGGCACCATTTTGTCTGTCTCTCCCATTATTCTGTGACCTCCTTGAGGAAATACATTGAGTCTTGTACACCTAACAACCCTTTCAAGCATTTACACAGCATCTCACACAGTAAGAGCTTAATAGATGCTTGTGAATGAATTAGAAATGGTAGTTAACAAATGAACAGAGACCTGGCTTTTTTCACAACTATTCCTGGAATCTCTGCCATCGCAGCCCACAGATTACTAGAAATTTCTTATTTGCTGACCACAACTTACTTGTCCTGTGTTTTCCAACCTCCTTTTAGTCATACATGGCCATAGAACTGGTTTCATGTCAGTGTAGCAAAGTAGAGGCATGGGTACCACTTCCAGGCCAGGACTCCAGACTCCCCTGCTGCATCCTCTGCATTTCCCTTGCTGCTGGTTGGGGACTGCCCAGCCCTTTGGGGATCTATTTGTTCATTTGTTTCCACAGCTAACATTACTCTAACTAATATAGGAGCCAATAGAATTTCTCTGTTCAAACCAGATTCTGAATGTGGTGGATGTTACATACAGAGTAGAACTACATTCTGGAAAGCCTCCTTGTTGTCTCTGGCTTCTTTTTTAGAAAAAGGTAACTCGTAATATGAGGCAGCTGGGCACAGCTTTGGAGCAATAGATTGAGGATGAGAGGTTCAATTCTATTTCTGGGTCTGCCCCCCATTGGCTTTGAGTTCCCAGCCAAGGAAAATGACAGCATGGATGCTAAAACATCCCACCCAAGGGGAAAAAACATAAAAGCAAAAATAATCTCCTCAGAAAAAATGCAGGTGATGGTGATTTCTGCCACAGGAGAAAATAATGACCTAATGTCTCATCTCTTCCAGGCTTCGCTAGTTTTAGTGCATGATGCCTCCCAATCCTACACATGCTGCTTACTGATTCCAAGCCTGGCCAGCTGAGAGGAGCATTTTGACCTTTCTTTGGTGCAGGCAGACTGCAGATGCACCAATCAAAATGCCTCTGTCCTTGTCAGTGTCAACTTTCTAAGCCATAGGGTGAATATTGACTTAGTTAAAAAACAAACAAATAAAAAATGCCAGAAGGAACAGCACTATTGCTGAAACCCACCAATCAATGTTTCCAAGCTGCAGACTTCCCTGGCCTGGAGTGTAATCTATTTTTACAGAGCCTGTCTCCAACACATCCACCTCCTGTGAACAGGCTCTCTGAGTGTCGTTGCTCACCCAGAGGATGGACAGCTATTTCTTATCTTCTTCCACCAGACTTCCCTGAGTTTGCTTCCATGGAGAGAAAGAACAGCAATTGTTTCTTAGGACCAAAGTTCTCAGAGAGTCAGAGATCCCTAATTCCCTAGACTGGGGATTAGCACTTCCTACATTCCTCATCAGCATCTGCCACCATATTTGACTCCTTTTGTGTTCCTAGGACTGGATGACTCTTATCTGACCCTCAGCCAGAAGAGAATTGCGCCACTGACGTTTAAGAATCTAGTAAGTGTCAGCATCACTGGGAGAATGTCTTCTAGATGAGTGGAGGCTTGCAAAGTTTGACCCCAGGATTCCAATTCAGTGCATATAAAGTGGAGCCCAAGATTCTGTGGTTTTATTGGACCTAAGTGAATATGATGCTGATGGACCTGGGACCACACATTTAAGAACATCCCTTCCTCTTGGCTATGAGCAATCTTCTGAAAACACAAACAGAGTATATTATGAAATATGCCCTTTAAAAAATTCTTTGATGGTTTCCCATTGCCATCAGGATCCGGTTGTAGCTCCTTAAATGGCATATCAGAGCTCATTAGGAACTGAGCCTTACTTCTCTAAGCTCAGTTCTCACCTCCCACCCCTTGTCTTCTTCATTTCAATCATTCTGAGTTGGGATCTACTGTTCTTTCACTGCTTTGTGACTGTTAACTCTCTGCCTGGAAACCTCTGGCCCTCTCCCCAGTCTGTATCTGGCTCACCTGGCTGGAGCTCCCTTCCCCTTGGAAAATCCTGCTGCTCTTTCCTGACTAAGGAAGTGCCCCACCTCTGTGTGTTTCCAGTGCTCTGCCTGCCCCCTGCCCAGAGCATATATCACTATGTGGTGTTCACCCTTCACTTGTCTGTGTCCCCCACCAGAGTCAGGGCTGCTCAGGGCAGGAATCATTTACTCACCTTCAGGTTGCCAGCGAGTTTGGTTAGGGAACAAGAGACAATGGTGGGCAGAGGTTAGCCTGAAGGGCAACTTCCCCAGCCCTCAGTCTATACGGGTCACCAAACAGTAGTGGAAAAACTTGGAAACTGTTTCTGTTCCCATCAAAATAGACAGAAGTCTTAAGATAAAATGACGAGATACTTCTGCTGGTGAAGACCCCATCACTGTTGAGAATTTTTATAGCACCCAATAAGAGTTGGAAAACTGAACAAGAAGTGGTCTAGTGCTGTTTATAGGAGCACTGGACCATTTCAAGACTGTATCATGACCCAGGAGCTCTTAATTTGGATGTCTCATTCAAACATGCCAACTTATGAGCATGCCCCACATCCCACATGGAACCTAAGTTATATCTCATTATGTGAGTTGAGTAGAATTGTACTTAGGATGAAAAAACACCAAGGTTGAAGGAACCTGGGTTTTAGAATGACTGGAGAAGAGCCCCCTGCCATCTTGACCTGGTCCCATTGGGACTGTTACCTGTGAAAGGATATTCCCCATAAGTCACAATATGGTTGAGTCTCTGTACAGAAACTCAGCCTTCACTATAACTAATATGGTGGGATCATGCCTCCCAGGTAACTTTGTCAGGATGAATAACCTGACTCAGCAATGAGTTTCTCATTTATTGCCCAAAATATTTCCTGCAAGGAAAGCTCTGTGGGAGAAGCAAGCAGGTAGAGCTTAGCTTGCCCATTCCATGCATGCACCTAGTAACCCACACAATTAACTCAAAGATCCATGTTTTCTCTTTTTTTACTCCCCCAAGGAAACAAATAAAGAAAGCAAATAAAAAAGAAAATAAGCAATGTCAAGAGTAGGAAGCACTTGCTTCCTTTGAGAATTCAGAATGTGGATGCCCACCCTCAATTAATACCTAGGAAATAACAGGAAATTCTCTGGAGGAAAATGTGAAAAAGGGAGCCACTTGCTTTTTGAGCTCTCTGAATAATTAGTGTAGAGAAAGTCAGTATCTTTCTCTTGCAGGCTGTTGCTACCTTCTTACGAATACCACAAGGGCATTTGCTTCCAATAGCTCCTAGCCTCCCAGGAAACAACAGAGCCTTGTCATTTGTGCAGCTTCCCAGAGCCTGTGAAGAAGGCATCACGATCCCATTCTCTAAATGGGAAAATGGAGGCTCAGAGGTTGAGGGACTTATTTCAAGTGCAGTATAAGCAAGCAAAGAAGGCAGCAGGAGGTAAGAGCTCATCTAATTCCCCAGTCAATTTTCAGTTCCCCAGATAACAAGAACCTAAATAAACCTACATCAACACCATATGGTAGCTGCAAAGTAGGAGGATGTTGGGCAACAGTATTAAAATGGGCAATAAAGGAAAGATAGTTTATATGTGTGAATAGCCAGGAAGCAAACTATCCTTTGGATAATTTTCATCATTTTTAGCTTAGTAACCCAGGATGACAGGAGTTTGGATGGAGTGGACAACTTGACAAATACCTATCCAGTCCTTATTTTTAACACAAATGATAAAAAAAAAAAAAAAAAAAAACACAATTGTTGTGAATGACTGGTATATAAGAAATTCACTAAGCATGCTTAGAATTCTAGCTTATTGAATATTCTTCTTGGCTGTAAATCTTGAAGTCCCTTTACAAGGCTTGTCTTGAATTTTGATGTAAAAATACATTTTGTGTTCTTTTGGAATAAACTGTTGCAGAATTTTCTTCAATGCCAGAAGGAAATGTAGATTCAGTAAAACTGTGTGCAAACCTCTTAACCCATGACAGCCAGGTTATGCTAATCCAACACGTGGCCTCTGGACCACAGCAATGCATCCCACCAGGCTGCCATAAGGACAAACACAATTTGTCTGTAGAATTAGACTTCACAGTTAGAGTCTCTGCTTTGGGTGCGTGATATCCTGCAGACTACAGGCAGATTTAGTGTCCCCAAACAGATGGGCTTTCCCTTTATGGGCCATTCTTAAGTTTCCTAAGAAAACCATAACTGTGCTAATGTCCTTTTGTGTAAAGGAGTGTTTAAGTTGAACCATGTCCCTTTACCTGATGAGGGTTCAGAGCTTTGAACCAGGGACAACCAGGATATGTAAACACATTCCCTTCGTTGTGCTCTTTAGGGTGGACTGTGACAGGCAGAAAAAGCTTCTCTGGACATCAGTGAGGGTCTTTAGTTATGAATGGCAAACCCACTGTAGCTAGCAGAATCAGGTTGGGAATTTAGTAAACAAATTGTAATGGCTTATGGAGTTTCTAGGAGGCCACAAGGTGGAGCCAGGCTGGTTTGCATATGTAACAGTGCCCAGGCTGCAGTGCTAGACTGCTCCACAGCAGCGGATGCCAACACAAACCGGGATGCTATGGCCAGGACCTCTGGCCCTGTGGTCTCTGAAAGTCAGCTGAGTCTCTGCCTCCCTCACTGGAATGTACTCTTTATAGTATTGTCTTCATTGTGACATTCCCTTTCAAAGTAAAATCTCGTGTGACATATCTGATGAGTGGAAACTAGGTCATGTTTGTAGAGACTCATCTCTAGTTGCAAAGGAGGCGGGAAAAGCAAGTCTGACCTCTCTTGAGAAGGTGGAGGATTTCCTGAACACTGAAAGGAAGTTCAAAAGGAAAATAGGGACCCACAACATAAAATATGTCCACTATGTCTACCATTTGACTGTTCAACAGAGTCCTATAAACTTTTTTATACTAAAATTCTACACAATTTTAATCACAAGAATATCATATTCCTTGTACAGTTGAAGAACATACTTGCTCTCTCCTCAAAAGGAGGGCAAGGTTACATCTTGTCAGTTTCCATGTTGAGCTCCAAGCTTAGGTCACAAGGGGATGTTCACATTCTACAATTTAGTCACAATCCCATGTAGATATTCTGTGCCCCAGAGACTAAAATATAAAGTTAATTGTCACACACCCTATAAAAAATGGAAGAGGGATCCAGGCTTGATCCAGCCTAGAGTAGTCACATTAAGAAAGCTGTAGATACTTCCAGCCAAGATGGAGACCTAGACAGATACACGGCATCTCCTTCCACAACTAAGAAGGAATACAACTACCTCAAAACTAGAGACACCAGAAGTTCCAGAAAATTGAGCGGCATAGAAGTCCAACAAAGATATAAAGAAGAACTACTCATCCAGACAGGTAGGAGGGACGGAGCCAGGGCAGAGAGGATGTGGTGTGGTGGCGGCAGCAGCAGCAGCAGGCCAGCGGAAAGTGCAGTCACACATTTTAAAAAGCCAGGAGGGACACCTGGGGAGTGCTCCCAGCACTAGACCAGACCACACAGCTCACAGTCCCAGCGCTTTGGAATATAGAGCCTCATTGCTTCTGACTGTGAAAATCAGTGAAGGTTGGGGCAGAGGAGGAAAATTCCTGTCTCTCAGCAGAGTTTGCTTGTTTGAAGGGCCCCCATGACCTAGAACATCTGCAGACCCACCCACTCTGGGAACAATGTCCAGGGTAACAGCCAGAGGCGGTAGAAGTGCTTGGAAAAGGAGCAAGTGCTGAACAAGCAGCATTGTTCCCTCTCAGACTCCTCCCCCCCAGACAGCACCACAATGTGGCGAAGGGTTGCCCTGTACTGACGAATACCTAAGGCTCAGCCCCTTACAACATAACAGGTGTGACAGCTCTACCTATGACATAGAGGCAAACAAAAACAGGAGTCTGTCAAGATGAGGAGACAGAGAAGTATGGCCTAAAAGTGGGAATGGATCAAGGTTCCAGTGGGAGAACTAAGTGATAAGGAGATAGCTAACCTCACAGATGAGGAGATAGTCAACCTAACAGATGTAGAGTTCAAAACACTGGTGATAAAGATGCTCATAGACTTTTCAGATATGCTTGAGTATGGCAAATGCATAAGGGAAGAAGTGAAGGCTATCCTAAATGAATAAGGGAAGAAGTGAAGGCTATGCTAAATGAAACAAAGGAAAATCTACACAAAACCAATGGTGAAGGAAAGGAAACAGGGGTTCAAATCAATAATCTGAAACATAAGAAAGGAAAAAACAGTCGACCAGTGCAGAATGACAAAGCAAGAATTGAAAAAAAATGAGAGAAGTCTTAGGAACCTCTGGGACTTTAAACATGCCAACATCCAAGCCATAGGGGTGCCAGAAAGAGAAGAGGAAGAGCAAGAAATTGAAATCTTATGTGAGAAAATAATGATGGAAAACTCCCCAAATTTAGTGAAGGAAATAGACATACAAGTCCAGGAAGCACAGAGAGTCCCAAACAAGCTAGACCCAAAAAGGACCACACCAAGACCCATCATAATTCAAATGCCAAAGGTTCAAGATAAAGAGAGAATCTTAAAAGCAGCAAGAGAAAAGCAGAGAGTTACCTACAAAGGGGTGCCTATAAGACTGTCAGCTGATTCCTCAAAAGAAACTTTGCAGGCAAGAGGGGACTGGCAGGAAGTATTCAATGTGATGAAAAGCAAGGACCTACAACCAAGATTACTCTATCCAGCAAAGCTATCCTTTAGAATGGAAGGGCAGATAAAGTTCTTCCCAGACAAGGTGAAGCTAAAGAAGTTCATCATCACCATGCCATTATTATATGAAATGTCAAAGGGACTTACTTGAGAAAAAAGATCAAAGTTATGAACATTAAAATGACAACGAATTCACACCTATCAACAACTGAATCTAAAAAATAAAAACAAAATCCAACTAAGCAAACCAGAATAGGAACAGGATCATAGGTATGGGAATCATTTGGAGGGTTATCAACTGGGAGCGGGAGGGGGAGAAATGGGAAATGGTGCAGGCATTAAGAAGCGTAATTGGTTGGTACAAGATAGACATGCAGGGAGTTAAGAATAATATAGGCAAGGGTAAAGCCAAAGAACTCATATGCATGACTCATGGACATGAACTAAGGGGTGTGGAATTGCTGGAGGGAAAGGGGGTAGTGGGCAGAGGGGAGCAAAGGGAAAAAAATTGGGACTACTGTAACAACATAATCAATAAAATATATTTTTTTTTCATGGAATGGAAGAAGAAAGGAAGAATAGTCAGTATACATATATGACAGGAAGATAAATGACGGCTGTTGCTGTTATTGTTTCTGCAAGTGATAATGTGGGTATAACAGGTGTTCATGACATTCTTCATCCATACCATGTCATATTCTCTTTGCCCTCAGAACCAGCATATCAGCAGGTTAGGGCTCTTTATGTGTTTGTGGTCTGAGACCACTTCCATGATCAGTTTCTCTGTTGGTCAAGGGGTTCCTAGTTATGAATGGGAGAATCCATTTTAGCTAAAATGTGCAGATGTGCAATGTATTAAGCCATATGAAGCAGTTCACAAAGTGTCAAGAAAATCATATATAGAGGTATGGAACCATAAACAGTGTCCAAATGACCACAAGCCTGCTGCAGTTAGATCCCCCAGCTACTGTCCCCAGTGCAGCTCCCTGGCTCACTGGGCTGACACCAGGTTCAAGATGCTGCCGCTAGGCCTTCTGATATGGCTTCTTATGAAACATGATCATCTCTCCACCACTCTCCCCAACACGACGTCTAGTCACTATTTCTTTGTTCATGTCATTTTCTTCTCAACTTAAATCTCACAAAAGAATGTTTGATCTTAAGTCTTGTAGAAGAATAGGAAATGAAGGGGATGGCAGGATTCAAAAGGTGGAACATTCCTCTCGTATATGAAAGATGTCCAAAGTATGAATAATGTCTATAACCACATGTGGCTAGCTCCCATCTTTAATCAGAATGAGATTGTTTGATTGTGAGTAATATAGTACATTGATCAGCCAGTACATGTGAAATCATGAGAGAATTAGAGACTTCCACAGATGATCTAATTGATCCCCAAACCTCTATCTCCAACATATGGAAGGTACAGAATTATATTCCCATTGCACCTGGGAAGCAAGTTGAGTCCTAAGAAAGCTACATGCCTTGTACACTGCTGTCCAAATTCCCACCAAGATGTTATTTCACTTTTATAGGCTGCGTGACATCCTTAAGTGAGAGATCATGGTTTTCCAGCCTTGGAAGTGTAGAATAACCTTACTTACAATTTTGTTAATGCCGAGGATATGTCCATGTAGGAGAAAACTGAAAAAGTAGGTGGAGAGACAGGAAGGTTCAAAGACCCTCCATGGTTTTTTAAGGGAACCATGCCCTACACTGGGTATCTTTTATTATGTGCATGGTGTCTACTCCTTTTTCTCTGGGTGATAGTATTTACAGGGAAATTTCCCTCCCCCAAGTATTAGTAACCGGCTATCTGTCCTTCCCTCCTCCAGCTTAGGTAAATACACACCACAGCTCTGACCAATTAGCATAGTCCATCCCCCTGCTTTAAGATGCACTAAAACTCAGGCTTTCGTGGGAATACTGGGTGAGAAGTTCCCTTTCTCCTGGTTGGGAGTGGCAGGATGTATGCCTGGAGCTGCTGGGTGCCATGCAGAGAGCTGCCTAAGAATAAAAGCAACTCAGAGAAAGCCAGAGCTGAGAGACAGAGAGCCTGGACTCAATGCAGCCCACCCCCAATAATTTCAACTGTTTGAGCCACCACATTTCTTTTCTGTTTTGTTTTTTTTTACTTATATCACCTTTTGTCAAGTTCCTGACATTTGCAATGGAAGAAGTCTTACCTGCAACACCTAAGCAAGCTTCCCCATTTGTGTGGCTTCTGCAGTGACCTTCAGTGCGTTGTTAAGCCTCTTGGAGTCAGGAAGATGGAGGGCCTTCAAGGCCATGTAGTCAATCCCTTCACTTGGCATTTCCAGTTCCTCCAACACACTGTTAGAAAACCAAGCATGAAGGAAATCATTCTCACTCACAGGTGCATCAACTCAGTTTATATTCCACACAGAAAGTCGATGGGTCACTTTATGGAAGTAATAAAATGATGTCAGGATGTTTCACACCCAGGTGCATAGACTGTTTTAAAAAGTCCTCTTCTAAGTCCTTGGAATTTCAATCACAGAACTCCTATTTACCATTAAGGCGGGGTGGCTGTACAGTTCCTTGAGCATCCTAGAAAAAGCTTATATACAAAACCCGATGTTTACTTTGTCTGCAACATATGTATCTTGTCAAATCATGATCATCTTAGTGCATGAGGCTATTTTTGGTGTGGGCCAGGGAAATATCTCTAGTGGAGTGCAAATGAATACAATACAGCTGAAATGAAAGAAGCCTAACCAAAAAATAAATAAAGTATATGCTCAGTGACTCTATTTATACAAAATTCTAGAAAATGCACACTGACCTACAGTGACAGAAAACATGTTTGTGGTTGCTGGGGACAAGGGTAGAGGGAAGGAGAGTTTGCAAAGGGACCCAAAGAAATTTTGAAAGTAATAGCAATGTTTGTTTGGTATTTCGATTTCATGAACATATATATCCCCAAACACATCCAATTGTGCACTTTAAATATGGTTAAGTTTATTGTATGTAAAATCTACCTCCAGAAAGTAGTAAAAAGAAAAAGGGGGGTTATGGTACTAAACTAAGTAAATGAAGTGTGAAATGAATAACAAATTGAGCTGTGGGGTATATAGGAATTTAGTGGAAGCCTTCGCTGTCCTGAGTGAGCCCTTACACTAGGGAAGCTTATCACAAAGTTAGAAAATGTTTCCAAGCATAAGATATCTCAAAAGGCCCATATGCCCCAGGTTTTCCCTCCACCTGTGTGTAACGGTCCCTGAAATTCCCTCCAGCATCATCACTCCCGCAGAGCCCCCAGAGATGGGCATTTATACTGAGTGTAGGCATCACGTTACCTCATTAGCTAATGCTTTACTTTATTTACACCAGTGGCTCCCAACCTTTCCCCCCAGGAACCCTAAATTACACACCAGGGAGATTCTGTGACTCTGAAGTTCAAAAGTAGCTCGTATTTTTTTCCCAAGTGATGAGTCTTGTACGTCAGGATAATTACCAGAATCTCAGCTAGCTCTTAAACCTTAAGCTGCACCTATTCTTCGCCCAGTCCTTCTCTGCTCAGCACCTTTACTGTCCCCTCACTGACTCAGACAGAAGCAAACATGGACCAGCGTGACTGTGACTGCTGCTTTGACCCTGGCATCATGTGGCTTGTGATCATGGAGCTGAATTTTGCTCCCAGTTGTTTCATGCCCATCTACCCCCTACCCCTGAGAAAAACCCATACCTCTTATTCTACTTTGTTTCTTTTGGTTATAAGACTAGGAAGTCACTCAAATGGTTCTTCATGAACTTCCATTTAAATCCTTGGAAATATAACTTTCCATGCTGACCTGGGGTTGCAGACCAGTAAGGTGGCTAATGCTGCAGAGTGATTGTTTAGTGTGATCTACCTGTGTGGGTCCACAGCCCGTTTGGCTGAAATTGACCTGTGGGAATAATATATAGGATGGTGAATTTAGAACGCAGGGAGGACAGGGAGAGAAAATCAGGAGCAAGAGGAGTGCAAGGTTCTGGTGGGGTGCTACTAATGGGAGCACGGGGCATTGGGAAGCCATATGGAGACATTGCTCACACCCCAGGGCTGCTGGGCTTCCTCCCCACAACTCTATCTCAGTGTTTCTGAAATGTGACAGCAGCTCTGGACACCCCTCTTCTGGGTAGAATATCCTCCCAGGAGCTTAGAATCCACGTATGTCTTGTTTCCACACAGGAGAAGCTATTCAGATTTAAGTTAAGCTTTTAACTTAATGATTCACTAATCTATGCATCTTAAAGGGGACAACATGGAGCTTCACAGTTACTCTTGGAATCTATACCCTTGCACAGTGACACACAGAAGCCTTATCTGTGAAGATGTCTTTGAAATGTATTCACTGAAGATAATTATAGAGGTTTAACACTTCTGCTCTTCAACTAATGCTATAAAATTAATGGTCCTTCATTTTTACATCCTATGCAAATGATGGTGTCATCTCCAAGTGTAAGCCTCTCTACTCACACACTGAATATGATTAGTGTCCCTTTAAGCTGAATTAGAGCATGTGACCTTCTGGGGTATGGCAGGAGCAAAACCTTCAAGTGCTATTTCCAAGGTTTCATTATGATATGCTCTTGAAAAGCAGAATTTCAGAGTTGACACCAAAACATGTTTCAGTGACTGATCTTTTGGGGTTGTGGCCTTAGGAAAGAGCAGACAGGAACTGGAGGATGGCTCATAAATCTCCTGTTTTCAGCCTGAGACTTACCAGACTCCACAATAAGTGCATTCCCAAACAAAGGACAGATAGATTCCTGTACGATAATGAGGCAGGTATAATGGAAATGCTGTGGTCCTCAAACATAGAACCCATTAGAACATCCTTTTGCAAACAGACCCAGGGAAATGCTTGGTCAGAGAGTGGATGTATTTTCTTGACAAGAAGTTCTGAGAACTTAGATAAATGGTAGGCTCACTGGCTTAGAAATGGAAAAAATAAGATGTTATGATTCTTTTATTTCAAGAACTGGAGTGTAAGGAACTCATGACTTTGTGGCCCCTGATGAGGACGGTGACATCTTGCAGGAATTCCTGAGTGCGTGTATTCATTCCACAAGGTGTATTTTTGCACTGTAGGCAGCTTGGATGAATTGAAAATATCGCATAGCTCGAGTGCCCTTACACTCAGAGTCAATATCCTCTTCGTTGGAGAGTTTTTGTCAAATAATGGCATACTATCCGGTATTTGAGTTCTGGGGAGATTGTACAAGTTGAAGAAGATTGGGGATTAAGGAAAGTGACAGAAGGGACATGAAAGAAGGAAAATATAAAGAACTTTGGCCATCCTTTTTCAAGTAGGGAGGGGGAAGGAATTGTAACCAGTCAAGACACCCAGGTGGAACTGGGTCCCAGGTTCATAAATTCTGCCATCTCTGGCACCAGGCTTGCTGAGATTGATGTACAAACTCCTGGAACCAAGTTCAAAGAGAATGTACCATTTATCCTTTGTGATCTGCTGAAGTGGGTGACACACAAATATTCAGGTAATTTGTTCCCTGCAGCAAGCAAGAACCCTTGGCTGCAGGAATATTGACTGTAAACTGAGAAAATTTGGAAGTCTGGAAGAGGCAGGCGTAAACAGTCTTCCTGCAGCCACAGGCTTGCCTGCCGGGTGATGAGAGCTGCATACTGCTGAGCTTTCGCACTAAGAGTGGTGCATTTCAATGAAATAAAGAAAGGCTTCTAGTGTGGGTGGCATCGCTTTGCACCACCCTGCTGCTGTTTTCTGAACAGCTGTGGCTGCACCAGGCAAGCAGCATTCCTGCTGTACTGATCTGTCAGAGGAAAGAGTTCAGGGAGATGCCCCCAGCACACTGTTATAAATGTGTAGGATAAACCAAGGAGCTGGATAAAAACAGGAGCTGACTTTGTACTTATAATGAGATTGAGAATATTCTATTCACCAGAATTCCTCTTCAAGACAGCCCTGAATATATTTAAATGAAGAAACACTATAGTAAGCCACTTGGGGTGGAGGGTGAGACCCAAGAGTATATTCAAGCTAGAAAAGTTATTATTAATCTGTTCTGCATGAGATAAGGAGAGGAATTTGTCATAATCATAAGAGGGAGAGGAGAGAAGAGAAGAGAAATCAAGGGGAAATGGGTGGGTTGGGATGGGACGGAGACCAGCAGGAGATGGAAGGTTATGCCCTCATGAGGAGAGCCCCTCTCCATGGTCCTGGCCCCAGCTCCCAATTCTTCAATTAAGTGATGAAGCTCACAAAGTCCTGGGTATGAGTGAAAGCCCCTGAAGGAGCTGCATTTGGGGTCTGGTTGAGGTGGTTGAAATAGAGGGAGCACCCATGATTGTGAGCATCTGAGGGGATACTCCAGGATAGTCCAGGAGTCACAGCACAAATTCTGGATTTTAATGGGTAGTTCAATTGGTTTTGAATCCAGTTTATCTTATTTTTCCAAAGGAAGGGTGGTTGGGGGAATGGACAGTGAAATTCAGGGTGTATAGATGGCTAATCATAAAGCAACTTAAATATCTAAAAATGTTTGTTATCAGTGTATTTTGTATGAGATGTTATCTAAAATAAAAGGAAATATTATAAAATCTAATGTATTTGGAGACAAGGCCTTTAAAGATAAAATGAGGCCAAATAGGTGGACCCTAATACATGTGAGCTACTTGGAGACAGTGCTTTCAAGGGGGTGATTCAGTTAGTCTGAGGTCATTGGAGTGGCACCAGGAGCCTACATCACTTGTGTCTTTATAAGAAGAGACACCAGGGGAAGGCATGCACAGAGGAAAGACCATGTGAAGAGATGACAAGAGGGTGCCTGTCTGTGAGCCAAAGAGCAAGGCCTCAGAGGCAACCAACCCTGCTGATACCTTGATCTTGGACTTCTAGACTCCAGAACCCCAAGAAAATGAATTCCTGTTGGTTAAGCCACCTAGTCTGTGGTATTTTATTATGGCAGCTCGAGCTGACTAATGCAAACTAAGACAGAAGCAATACTGGACTGACCTGCTAGAATGATCCAGACTATTCTCCCTTATCCCTACAACCATCTTACTCCTCTTTAAGATCTCACTGTCCTCTCTGGGTACAAATAATGAACCCCCAATGAGAGATAAAATTTAAAAAAAATAACTAGACTACTAGAGGAATTACAATAGAGTGGAAGCCTGTAATTCTACTTTTCATCTCTCTTGAAGGAGAAGCATTGTCCCAATACTTAAACCACTTATTATATCCTAAAGGAAAGCTCTTGTTTCTGGTTCAGAGACTCAGTGTGGCATTTATAATTATATTCTGGAGACAACATTGTTAAAATTTGGGTTTTAATGCTAAAAGTGATTTTAAAATATATATATAATTACCTATTAATTCTCCTGAAATGGTGTGATTTGCCTTTTTCTTTTCTTTCTTTCTGTGTGTGTGTGTTGTCATGCCTCATCCGAAACAACCTTTTTTTTTTTTAAGGAGAAACTATGAAATAGCACATGGGTGCCTTGGCCTTGGCATAGCTAAACTCTGCAATACATGGTGATATCTGCAGGAACATTGAACTGAAGTCATAACAATTAGTAATTTTTTAATATAATAGAAAATGATCATTAACTTTTCTTGACAGGAAGGAAATGAATTTTCCTCATTATACACATTCTGAGAAAAGTAGGTATGAAAAAATTTCAAAGGATGTTCTACCAACGAGATTTCAAGTACTACCATGACAATAGCCTTATAGAGTCTGGTGTCAGCAAACTGAACAAATAGAGTTTCTGAGGAAAAGAATGTGGCTCAATGTCTCAGAAATATATGTAAATTAAATTGAGATTTTAGAGGGTGATTAATTCCATACAGAGTCAAGTACCTTCTCCAGGGGTCTTTCTGAGATCTCAGGTAAATCATTGTCTTTATCACCCCACCCACTCAAATGAATAATCTGTTAAACCTTCATAAACCCATTTCAACTTATAATGGTGTCTAGTGATATTAGAAGTGTGCCTTTATTAAATATTCTAGGTAAGTCACAAGAACTTCAAAATATTTTTGTAAGCTATCTGGGACTATGTTAAAGGTTGTTTTCAGAAGTCATTCCCGTAAATGTTCTCTTTGGTACAAGTCTCGATTTTGTCCTGGTCCCTTATGCCACCCCCCATTAACAATTCTTATCTTGCCCCACTTCTGGTCATCTCTGTTTCCTTTCCTTTTTTTTTTTTTTTAATTTTGGTTTTTCAATTACAGTTGTCCCCTTTTCCCCTAATTCCTTTCTTTTCTTTTAATTAAAAAAAAATATTTATTTATTTTTATTTTATTTTTTCATTATCATTTATCCCCCTTATACTCATTTCCCCCTGCAATCACACACTGTTGTTCAAGTCCATGAGTCCTTTTTCCTTTTTACTCAATCCCTCTACTCCCTAACCTGTTCTCCCCACTTTAGCTGTCATCCTGCTCTCTATGAGTTTGTCCACATTTTCCTTGTTAGTTCAATTTGTTCATTAGGTTTTATGTGTGAGTGAAGTCATATGGTATTTGTCTTTCTCTGATAGGCTTATTTTATTTAGCATAATGTTCTCCAGGTCCATCCATGCTGTTGCAAAGGATAAAATTTTCTTCTTTTTTTATGGCTGAGTAGTATCCCACTGTGTAATGTTCCATAGTTGTTTTATCCATTCATCTACTAACAGACACTTGGGCTGTTTCCATATCTTGGCAATTGTAAATAATGTTGCAATGAACACAGGGGTGCTTATGTTATTTTGAATTAGTGTTTTGGATTTCTTCAGATAAATTCCCGGAACTGGAATAGCTGGGTCACAGGTAGTTCCATTTTTTATTTTTGGGAGCATCTTCATACTGCTTTCCACAGTGTCTGTACCAATCTGTATCCCCACCAACAGTGCAGAAGGGTTTCCCTTTCTCCACATCCTCACCAGCACTTGTTTGTTGATTTATTGATGATGGCCAGTCTGGCTGGTATGAGGTGGTATCTCATTGTGGTTTTAGTTTGCATTTCTCTGATGATTAGTGATGTTGAGCATCTTTTCAAATGTCTATTGACCATCCACAAGTCAATAAATGTGATAAACCACATAAACAAAATGATGGATAAAAACCACATGACCATATCAATAGATGTAGAAAAAGCACTTGTTAAAATCCAGCACCCATTTATGATGAAAACTTAGCAAAATGGGAATAGAGGGAACATACTTAAACATAACAAAGGTCATATATGACAAACCCACTGCCAACATCATACTCAATGGGAAAAAACTACAAGTGTTCCCCTTCAGACTGGGAACAAGACAGGGATGTCTGCTTTCACCTCTTTCTCAACATAGTACTGTAAGTCCTAGCCATAGCAATCAGACAAGAAGAAATAGAAGTCATCTAAATTGGAAAGGAAGAGGTAAAATTTTCTTTATTTGTAGATGACATATACAGACATAGAGGACCCCAAAGATTACACCAAGCAATGACTAGAACTGGACTTCTGGCCAAGATGGAGGTGTAGACAGACACGTTATGTCTCCCTCTACAACTAAGAAGGAATATAACTACCTCAAAACTAGAAACAACTAGAAATTCCAGAAAATCAAACTGCATGGAAGTCCAGTAAACAAAGATATAAAGAAGAAATACTCATCCACACAGGTAGGAGGGGTAGAGCCAGGATGGAGAGGACACGGTGTGGTGCCAGCCACAGTGCTGGCAGTGGCAGGCTGGCAGAAAGCACAGTCACGTTATAAAGTCATGAGGGACACCTGGGGAACATTCCCAGCTCCTCACCAGACCTAGCAGCTCAGGGTCCCAGCACTGGGGAAAATCAAGCCTCATTGCTTCTGACTGTGCAGAGCAGTAGGGGTTGGGGTGGAGGCAGAGACTGCTGGTTTCTCAGCAGAGTCTGTTTGTTTGAAGGGACCCCACAGTCCTAGAGCATCTGTAGACCCACTCACTCTGAGAATGATGGCCAGGGCAGCAGCTATAGGGGCACCAGTCCAGTGCGGAAGTGGGAGAGGTGCCTGGAAAAGGGGCAAGTGCTGGGCAGGCAGCATTGTTCCCTCTTGGACCTCTCCCCCACACACAGCACCACACATGATGAAACAGGTCACCTTGTACTGACAAATAACTAAGGCTCCACCCCTTACAATGTAACAGGAGTGACAGGTCTACCTGGGACACAGAGGCAAACAAAAAAAGGAGCCTATCAGAATGAGGAGACAGGGAAGTATGGACCAAAAGGGGGAACATATCAAGGTTCCAGTGGGAGAACTAAGCGACGAGGAGATAGCCAACCTACCAGATGAGGAGACAGACAACCTAACAGATGCAGAATTCAAAACACTGGTGATAAAGATGCTCACAGGCTTGACAGATAGGCTTGAGTATGGCAAACACATAAGAGAAGAAGTGAAGGCTATGCTAAGTGAAACAAAGGAAAATCCACACAAAACCAATGGTGAAGGGAAGAAAACTGGGGTTCAAATCAATGATTTGGAACATAAGGAAGGAAAAAAACAGTCAACCAGTGCAGAATGAGAAAGCAATAATTGAAAAAAACGAGGAAAACTTCCCCAATTTTGTGAAGGAGATGGACATACAGGTCTGGGAAGCACGGAGGGTCCTGGGTGAGCTGGACCCAGAGGGGACCACACCAGGACACATCATGATTGAGATGCCAAGGTGAAAGATAAAAACAGTCCTGGGGGCAGCAAGAGAGAGGCAGAGAGCTGCCTACAGGGGGCTGCCTATAGGACTATCAGCTGATTTCTCAGAGAACACTTTGTAGGCAGAAATGGACTAGCAAGCAGTATTCAATGTGATGAAAGGCAACCTGCAACCAGGACTACTCTATCCAGCAAGGCTATCATTTGGAATGGAAGGGCAGATAAAGTGTTTCCCAGACAAGGTAAAGCTAAAGGAGTTCATCATCACCAAGCCATTATTATATGAGATGTCAAAGGGACTTACTTAAGAAAAAGAAGACCAAAACTATGAACACTAAAATGACAACAAACTCACAATTGTCAACAACTGAATCTAAAAAAAAGAAACAAAATCCAACTAAGCAAACCAGAATAGAAACAGAATCATAGGTATGGGGATCATTTGGAGGGTTATCAGTTGGGATGGGGGAGGGGGAGAAATGGGGAAATGATGCAGGGACTAAGAAGCATAATCAGTTGGTACAAAATAGACAGGGGCATGTTAAGAATAATATAGGAGAGGGTGAAGTCCAAGAACTTATATGCACAACCCATGGGCATGAACTAAGGGGGATGGGATTGCTGGAGGGAAGGAGGGTACTGGGCAGAGGGGAGCAAAGGGGAAAGAATTGAAACTAATGTAACAACACAGATAATAAAATATACTTAAAAAAAGAAATGACTAGAACTGATACATTAATTCAGTAAAGCAGTGGGATACAAAGTTAATATCCAGAAATCAGTTGCATTTTTATACGCCAATAATGAACTATCAAAAGGAGAAATTAAGAAAACAATCTCATTCACAATTCCTTCAAAAATAATAAAATACCTAGGAATAAACCTAACCAAGGCTGTAAACTCAGAAAATTATAAGACACTGAAGAAGAAAATTGAAGAAGATACAAATAAGTAAAACACATACTTGTTCATGGGTAAGAAGAATTATCATCATTAAAGTGTCCATACTACCCAAAGCAATCTATAGATTCATTAAAATTCCTATCAAGATACCAATGACCTATTTCACAGAACTAGACCAAATAGTTCAAAATTTATATGAAATCACAAAAAGGTCCTGAAAAACAACAGCAATCTTGAGAAAGAACAAAGCTGGAGGAATCACGCTACCTAATATGAAACTATACTATAAGGCCATAGTAATCAAAATAGCATGGTACTAGCATAAAAACAGATGCATAGATGAATGGAACAGAGGCCCAGAAAACCCCCCACACCTTTTAGTCAATTAATATTCAACAAAGGAAGCAAGCACATACAATGGGCTAAAGATAGTCTATTCAATGAATGGTGTTGGGGAAATTGGACAGATGTGTGCAGAAAAATGAAACTAGATCACTTTCTTACACCACACACAATAAATACAAAATGGATCAAAGACTTAAATGTTAGACCTGAAACCATAAAAATCCTAGAAGAAAACATAGGCAGTAAAATCTTGGACATTGCTTGTAGAAATATTTTTTCTGATATATCTCCTTAGGGAAGAGAAAGAAAAGAAAAGAAAAAAAAAATCAAAAAATAAACAAATGGGACTTCATCAACCTAAAAAGGTTTTTGCATGGCAAGAGAAACTATCAACAAAATAAAAACACAACCTACTGAATGGGAGAACATATTTGCTGATACATCTGCTAAGGGGTTAATACCCTAAATTTATAAAGAACCTATAAATGTCAACACCAAAAAAAGCAAACAATCCAATTTTTAAAAATGGGCAAAGGGCCTGAATAGACACTTCTCTGTTTCTTTTCAATCTTATTGTCTCCATAGTCCTCAGTTACCCTATACAAACAACTGTCTAGAATAGATACAGACCCTAGGTTTCTCCTTCCGACATTTACATCTAAGTCAAACCAAAAGACAACAGAGACCAGATTCAAGAATTCAGAGATCAAACATCACTTAAGGTAATTAAAAGGAAGCAGACCAATTTTTAACCATCAAGACAAAGTAACCAATTGATTCAGTCCTTTTTCTTTTTTTCTTTTTTTTCACTTCTATGTTACCTCAGATCATAGATACACAGCCACAGTGCTCTGAGGGTCTCTCCAAACATCTCACACTGCTTTTATTTTTTGATCTATGGGCAGTGCATGCAGGAATGGAAATAGGCCACTAGCGCCCCTCCCTTGCCATCATAAAGCAATGTGTTGTTACACAGATTTGGATCTGCTCACCACCCACCTCCAACATAACAACTGGCACAGAGTCCAGAGTCAGCTGTGACTGCCCTAGCTGTGTGTGCCTTCCCACAATGCTATCCTCTGACATACCATGGCCCCAGTATCCAGAAGGACTGTCTGCAACCTGCATCATGAAGAAAAACCACTTCACGCCTCTCCAGATTGTCATCACAGATCAACTTTTTATCCATCCTTGTTACTCCCCTCCTGTCATCCCGCTGCCCAGGGAAACCCTGGGAAGGGAATTTCTGCTGGATATGCTCCTGCAGTACATGTGCAAGAAACTTTGGCTTGCCCTGCAATGGCCCTGCCCTTCCTCTCCCTAGCTCCTTCTCTTTCTGGATCAGAAAGGAATAGAATGGCCATCCTGCCAGCCTACCAACTGGGCTGATGGTGACTGTGCTGGGAGCTTCCCCCAGGCCCTGAGGTTCTCACAGCCTGGCAACAAAGCTCTTTTATGGACCAACTATGAGGGGCATAGGGCTTTTGTGATCAACAGAGCAAAAAACATTTTTTTAAATCAAAGTCTTGCAAATGGCAAGGCAAACAAAGAACGAACAAACAAAAAGCCTCTAGGTTTTTAAAAATAAAAACCTGACTTTTGTTTTGAATTTTAGGATTCTGATTGATTCTGTACCAAGTGATAGCTCTCGAAATATATTTAATTTGCTCTATTCCTCACTCTCTCTCTATTCCTGTATTCTCCACTCCCTTTTCATCAGGGTCTTAAAATTTACAGTAAAAGGTAAAATTGGGACGGAGTTGGAGGAGATTGAGAAAGAACAGAGAAGTCAATTAAAATCAAAACTAAAATCAAAACATCTTCCCACTCTCCTCCTCACTTCACTAGACACTTCTCTTGTACAAAAGAAACAGGTTTTCATTCAACCCTCCCCTTACTAAGAGGGAAAACATGAAACACTGTGCCTTATTTTTTCTGTTTAAAACCTTGGTTTTATTTTCCTTTTTGTTTTGTTTTGTTTTGTTTTTATTAGTATATTAAATACAGAGAGACACCAAGAAATAGAAAATGCCAAAAAGAAGGCAGAGGCATGACAGTGTTGCTGGTGGGGCAGTAAGGCAAAGGCAAGGATCCCAAAAAATCAGCTCCAAGGCAGACACCGTGTCCTTAAAATAACCTGTGAAAAGGGCCACCTTCCATGCCCACTGCAGGTGCTCAGCGTAGAGATGAGGAGAAGGACAAACTCAACATGCTGGCTGCGGCTGTTCATTCATTCCTCACTTCCACCCACAGTGCTTCCTGGGAGGCATTGGCAAGGCCATATGCTTTGGGGAAGTGGAAATGCTGAATGTTGTGGGTGCCAGAATTGTTCTGAAAAAGAACATGTTCCAATAGGTGTGTGATGGGACACTTAGAACAGAATGGGTCTTCAGAGAGCTCCTTTTCTAAACTCTTAATTTTACAGGTGAGGAAATGGATGTCCAGAGAGGCAAAGTCACTTGTCCAACATCACACAGGTGCTTAATGTTCAGCCAGAGCATCAGAATTAGAATCTGGGTCTCCTGATTCTCTTATCCTTTAGGCCAACTCACCTCTCATGAGCCTTGGGCCTCAGGCTTCATCCTATGGCTTTAAAGGGAATGCCACAGGTGCTGACACTGATGCTTCCCATATTTTTAGCCATTAAGGTATCAAGAATCCTTTTTGTTTTCTTATTCCACACAATATCAAAACACAAAGGAAGAAAGAGTGTAAAGAAAAATGTATGCTTTAGTGTCAAAATAAATTTCAGCTTTGAACAGACAATGGTTTCGTTTTCTGATCTATAAACTGGAAATATCATCATCACCATCATCACCATTGTCATCATCATCATCCATATCTTACAGGTTCTTGAGCAGATGAAAAATACACAGAGAGCATCATGCAGAGAGACTGGCACATAGCAAATATCTAATAATCGCTATTATGGCAGGAAAAAATGTCCTCTAAAATCCTACTGCAAGCCCTGAGCCTGAGAAGTTGGTCGTGGGACAGAGGCCTGAAATATTCATGGCACAGGAAGAAGTTGTCACATTTTAGTCCCTTTGACTGCGCTCATAGCCCCCAAAATTAATACTCAGACTGGGGGCTCTTGTTTATGTACTGAAACAATTTTATAATGAGATACTTCCCAAAAACCACCCAAGAAAAGCAGTCTCTGAAGTGGCATCTAAAGGAAGAAAAGTGCTTTTATAACATTCGAGTGATGTTTAGACTCCTGGCAAAACAAAAAAGAGAGACATAGGCTTGGACTGAGAAAAGAATTAAGAAGGAAAAAAATGTTTTGGAGAAGTGATTGTGGAGTCAGGAGAGGGAGATTTGATGCCTGGTTTTTGCCCTAAGTGCTGTGTGACTTTCAGAAAGTCACTTCCTCTGAATCTGTCTCCTCTACTGTAAAATGAAAATAAAATTATATTCCTTTTAGGATTACAGAGAAAATGTATCAAAAATTATTTCAGGACTTCCGCCAAGATGGAGGCCGAGAGAGACATGCTGTGTCTTCCTCCACAACTAAGAAGGAATACAACTATCTCAAAACTAGAGACAGCCGCAAGTTCCAGAAAATCGAGCTGCATGGAAGTCCAACAAACAAAGATATAAAGAAGAAATACTCACCCAGACATGTAGGAGGGGTGGAGCTGGGGTGGAAAGGATGTGGTGTGGTGGTGGTGGTGGTGGCAGCAGCAGCAGTGGCAGTGGCAGGCCAGCAGAAAGCATAGTCAAACATTTAAAAAAGTCAAGAGGGACACCTGGGAAGTGCTCCCAGCACCAGACGAGACCACACAGCTCATGGTCCCAGCACCAGGGATAATAAAGCCTCATTGCTTCTGACTGTGTAAACCAGTGAGGGTTGGGGTGGAAGCAGAAACTGCCAGTCTCTCAGCAGATTTGATTTGTTTAAAGGGTCCACATGATTCTAGAACATCTGCAAACCCATCCAGTCTGGGAACAAGGGCCAGGGCAACAGCTAGAGAGGCACCAGTCACATATAGAAGTGGGAGAAGTGCCTGGAAAAGGGATGAATGCTGTGTAAGTGGATTGTTCCCTCTCAGACTCCCCCCCCCCCCCACAGCACTACAATGTGGTGAAACAGATCGCGCTGTACTGAAGAATAACTAAGGCTCTGCCCCTTACAACATAACAGGTGCAACAGCTCTACCTAAGACATAGAGGCAAACAAACACAGGAGCCTGTCAAGATGAGGAGACAGAGAAGTACGGCCTAAAAGGGGGAACATATCAAGGTTCCAGTGGGAGAACTAAGTGACGAGGAGATAGCCAACCTCACAGACGAGGAGATAGTCAACCTAACAGATGCAGAATTCAAAACAC
This sequence comes from Furipterus horrens, assembly GCF_987537825.1. NCBI lineage: Eukaryota > Metazoa > Chordata > Mammalia > Chiroptera > Furipteridae > Furipterus > Furipterus horrens. Next base: position 37,722,596 of record NW_028327175.1, read on the forward strand.
TGGTAATAAAGATGCTCATAGACTTGACAGATATGCTTAAGCATGGCAAACACATAAGGGAAGAAGTGAAGGCTAAATGAAACGAACAAAAATCCACACAAAACAGATGGTGAAGGAAAGGAAGCCGGGGTTCAAATCAATGATTTGGAACATAAGGAAGGAAAAAACAGTCAGCCAGAACAGAATGAGGAAACAAGATTTGAAAAAAATGAGGAGAGGCTTAAGAACTTCTGGGACAACTTTTAATGTGCCAACATCTGATTAGTAGGGGTGGCAGAAGGGGAAGAGGAAGAGCAAGAAATTGAAAGCTTATATGAAAAATAATGAAGGAAAACTCCCCAAGTTTGGTGAAGGAAATAGACATACAAGTCCAGGAAGCACAGAGAGTCTCAAACAAGCTAGACCCAAAGAGGACCACACCAAGACACATCATAATTCAAATGCCAAAGGTTCAAGACAAAGAGAGAATCTTAAAAGCAGCAAGAGAAAAGCAGAGAATTACCTACAAAGCGGTGCCTATAAGACTGTCAGCTGATTCCTCATAAGAAACTTTGCAGGCAAGAAGGGACTTGCAAGAAGTATTCAATGTGATGAAAAGCAAGGACCTACAACCAAGATTACTCTATCCAGCAAAGCTATCATTTAGAATGGAAGAACAGACGAAGTGCTTCCCAGACAAGGTAAAGTTAAAGAAGTTCATCATCACCAAGCCATTGTTCTATGAAATGTCAAAGGGACTTATTTAAGAAAAAGAAGATCAACACTATGAATATTAAAATGACAACAAACTTATAACTATCAACAACTGAATCTAAAAAATAAAAACAAAAACAAACCAAGCAAGCCCTGGCTGCTGTGGCTCAGTGGATTGCGCGTCACCCTGCAAACCAAGTGTCGCTAGTTTGATTCCCAGTCAGGGCACATTCCTGGGTTGCACGCCAGGTCCCCAGTTGGGGGCACGTGAGAGACAACCACACATTGATATTTCTCTCCCCCTCTTTCTCCTTTCCCTTCTCTCTAAAAAAACAAATAAATAAAGTAAAATAATAAAAATATTTTAAAAAGTAAAATAAAATAATAAAATTAAAAAACAAAAACCAAAAAACCAAGCAAACAACCAGAACAGGAACAGAATCAGAGGTATGGGGATCACTTGGAGGGTTATCAGCTGGGAGGGAAAAGGGGAGTAATGGGGAAATGGTGCAGGGACTAAGAAGCATAATTGGTTGGTACAAAATAGACAGAGGGAAGTTAAAAATAATATAGGAAAAGTTGAAGCCAAAGAACTTATATGCATGATGCATGGACATGAACTAAGTGGGGTTGGATTGCTGGAGGGAAGGGGGCTCCTGGGCAGAGGGGAGCAAAGGGAAAAGAAATTGGGACAACTGTAACAAGATAATCAATAAAATATACTTTAAAAATTCTTTTAAAGAAATAAGATGTATGAATGTGCTCATTTTAATTATGTAACCAAAGATGTTGCATAAATAGTTTTTCAGAATTGGTCAGGTTTTAGAATTGGCTTTTTAAAAAAAATCTTCCCACTGAGTGAAATAGAAATTAAGAAGAAACGTGTTCTGATTTTTCTCCAACCTGACCCTGCCTTGGAATCACATGCTGCTTCACCTATGCTGTCTGAACCACCTGACTCACAGGTGCCTCAGAGGTGAGACTCAGCCCCAGAGAGGTGGGCAGTGGGCAGGAAGTGGAGGAAAGGTCAGTTTGAGTGGCAACTGCTGGAACCTCAAGGGGGGGTCACAGCCTGTTTTCCACCACTGGCCACTGCACTAAGCTACAGTAAGGACTTGGCAGCCAAACAGGCATAGAGAAAGAAGGTTAGAGGAGAGGAAAGAATGTTTTCTGAACATACAGCAGCTCCTTTCGAACATAAAGAGCAGAGGATCTTTGTTTTGAATTATGCTTCCCATCCTGGAATGTGCCCCTATTGCCCTGGATAGAGGCAGGCAGCTGTGTTTTTCGTTTCTAGGAGAGGCATGGCCAGTGTGTGCACAGATGCAAGCCCAGGTGCCCACACGCACATGCATGTGCACGCACACACAAACATAGGTCCAGCAGTCTACCTTACTTTGCTCAATGTGTGCATTTTGGAGCAATTCCTGTTCATACTCCTGAAGCCCAAAGGAGATGTGAGCTCTGTTTCCACAAACAGCATCTTTTACGAGTGATTTTCATTTTAGAACTGGTCTCATAAAGACAGTCAACTTATCAACTACATAACAGACTTATCTCTTTATTAGACGTATTTGAAGTTGCACCCTTGGTGATTCAGTTACGCAGAGACTGAAAGAAGGGGGGGAAAGGCAGGTAATTAAAATATGTACATAAAGCAGAAGGGGCGATTGCTGGTACACATCATGATCGATAAACCAATAATTTAAAAAGGCCAGCTTCCCCTTGCACCCCGCAGCTAGCTCACAGAGTCTCTGTCATGTCTTCAAAGAGGCAAAACATTCCTTAAGTAAGTGCCACAAAGACCTGCCAACTGCCACCTCCTTGCAGAAGGAGTCTGGGCATTTTCAGCAAGGCCCAGCAATTGTTTTCAGTGTTTGTGCAGCTACTTTGCGCAAGAGGTTCTCTTAAAGGCATGATTCTCAACCCTTTCTTTTTTTTCTCAACCCTTTTTTTTCCAAACACATATAAATATAGTGTCCACAGGCCAGATAAGACTCGCAAGAAAATGTGCAGGTTTCTATTAGAAAAATAATTTGGGAAAAATTAATCTCTATGATAATTTATAGCTGCCAAAGATTAACGGTACACCACTAGTGTGGCTCAAGTCTCAGGATTGCTGACCCTGCCCCACAAAAGAATATTCCAATATAAGCGAGAAAGAGGGTCATTACATAGGGACCATCTCGAATCTGTCCAACTTGTAAAAATAAAGCTTATTCATTAAGAATATGTACTTAGCTACTAGAAACAAATTTCTTTCCATGACTGATTGAAACATCCCTGTGGGACACACAGTAGAAGTTAAGGACCACTTTTCCCAGGTGGCAACTTTAGGGCTTCTGAGCCCCCACCCAGCACACTGAGTCCTTGTGGAAGCAAAGCCTGAGGGTGCAGCCTGACCCATCAGCCCCCCTCCCCCACCATTAATACTGCGTGTCCACTGTGGGCAGAGCCATGTGCTGGCTGGCGAGGGAGAGAGATACAAATGAAAACCAAAGTCCTGATTTTTGTCTTTAAAGTGCAGAGGAATCTGTTGGGATTGGCAAGAAAAACACACATGAAAGACCATGCACAGACTGGGTAAGGACCTTCCCCAGTGCAGCCTCCCCTTGTACAGTGTTGTTCACTTAGCAGAATCACTAGCACTTCAGCAGGTTCTCACCGTGCTTTCATTGTATGAAAGACAAAATTCAGAGGAAAGCCAAACATCAATAATGCAGTGCACCTGGGGGCTAACTCTGAGACGAAACAAAGGAGTCAGGTACAAGGCTGTTGGGAGCTTCAGTGAGGTTCACTTGGCCGTGAACTAAGGATGACACTCTTCAGTGGAAAAAAGGCTTGGGGACCCAAAGAGGCCTGGAAGAAATGGCCCCTGGCTAAGAAGAGTACAGGGGTCTCCAATTTCCAATGTGTCATACAGAGGCGGATCTGACAGCAGGCACACCAGGCACGCGCCCTGGGCCCTGACTTTTGAAGGGCTCCACAAAACCCCAACGTTACACTTTTTCCTAATGACACCAAGTTTGGTTTCACATGTGCAATTTTAATTATTGACTGTGATGAGATAGTTAATAAGTTTGCAAAATGAAAAGCAAGAAAAAATTTATTTAAATATTTTCACATTTGTAATTTTAATTTCAAGTAAAATTCTATGATTTTTTTTAATTTTTGTTTTTGTTTTTCAATTACAGTTGTCCCCTTTTCTCCCCATTTCTCTCCCCCACCCAACCCACCCCCTCTCCCGCAATCATATCCCTCCCCATTGTCCATGTCCATGAGTCATTTATACATGTTCCTTGACTAAACCCTTCCCTTACTTATCCCCCTTCTCTCCCTTCCCCCTCCCCCCTATTGACTGCTATTCTGCTCTTTGTTCTATTTAGTTCTTTTGTTTGGGTTGTTCTTTAGTTTCCTGTATTAGGTGATATCATATGGTATTTTTCTTTCTTTGCCTGGCTTATTTAACTAAGCAAAATTCTTTCTAGTTCCATCCATGTTGTTGCAAATGGCAGGAGTTCCTTCTTTCTTTCTGCTACATAGTATTCCATTGTGTAAATGTACCACAGTTTTTTGATCCACTCATCTACAGATGGGCACTTAGGTTGTTTCCAGCACTTAGCTATTGTAAACAGTGCTGCAATGAACATAGGGGTGCATAAGTTCTTTTGAATTGGTGTTTTAAGATTCTTCGGGTATAATCCTAGTAGTGGAAAAATTCTATGATTTTTTTGTTCAAATTTCTGATTGTTACCCCTATTATATGTATACTATCATTAATTATACTTTTACATATGTTCAATTATTAGTTCAAAACTTTGTGATTATTATTATGCTATTATTAATATACATATATTCAAATTTTATTGGAAATAAAACATTAATAGTACATAATATTTTTTATTTATTTAAAAATATGGTTAACATGTATTTTTATTTTTCCTGTCTCTCTCCTTTTTAAGGGGCCCAATATTTTCTTCTGTGCCCAGGGCCTCAACTGACCTTAATCTGCCTCTGATGTTATATATCTGGAAATGATGACAGAAGGCAGATCACCTGCAGGCCAGTTCCTGACTGACAGGGTGCACACTGCTTCCTTTGCCTGTGTGTACCTTGTCCAAAGGGAAGGAAGGGGGCAAAACAGAATGCCTGGGATGTTGTGAGCTTCACTGGGGAAGGAAAGATGTTGCCTGGAATGAGAACCAGGAGTTGTTAGAAGATGCCTTAGAGAGTGGACGGCAGACCCAGCAAGGCCTTGGGGACTCTGTGCACTGGGAAAGGGGCTGCCATTGGAAGGGGCAGGAGCATTCCTGGGCTGAACACCTGGCCTAACCCTAAAGCATCCCTTTAGGGCCTATATGCTGAAATAAGCAGAAAAACATGAAGAAATGCACATATTCAGAAAAATTAAAATCAAAGACATTTAAAAATGTCTAAATGCTGTGCAACACGGAGCACCTCCACTGCTTGCCCAGAAGTGTCCGTGGTCTGAAGCTTTTGCCTTTATTCTACGGTTACTCTCCCTCCTAGGACGCCTCTGGTTTTGGGGTGGGGTGTCAAGCTCCCAGATATGCTCTTGCACTGTAAGCTCCCCAGATGCTAACCAGAGAATCAAGTGGGAATCCCCCAGTGCCCTGGAAGGGGAGCCTGAGAGCAGCATAAAGCTGTATTTTCTACAATTTAAATGAGGCCCGTTTCTCTGCCAGCTCACACTCATGAGTCCTGCAAGTTTGTTCTTCCTGATTTTAAGATGCCTGAACCTGTGACTAAAAGAAAATGGGTCAAATCCCATCCTAACAAATCTCAGCGGATGTTCTAATTCATTGATAGTCCTTCATGTTGCTTACATTGGGTATTTGCCTAAAGGAAGTAGGGCCTGGAAAACATCTGGTCCTACAGATTTTTGGAGGCAATTTGATGCAATTTGTTGGTAATAGGATTTGATCTGTACTGAACCCGAATGTCTGTGTTATGTCAATGAATTTAATGAAGTTTTGTTTGTTGTTGAGATGTCTGCAGCAGCATCCCTCAACCTGTCTTCTGTGGGCTCCAGGTGGGAGTGACGAGGCAGGCTGGTAATAATAGTATACTTTATAAGGAGGCATTACTTTGTCAGGAAATTCAAATATGATCTCATTAATATCTTACCTTGGGGAAAGCTGAAGGGAGAGGAGATGTGTTGTTCAAAAAAGAAGAAGCCCACACGTGAGAGCAGATGTGAAATAAAGACCAGCCGCAGCAACGATGCCGGTGGTGGTTAGTCCCCCGAGACGGCTCCCTCAGTGAAGCCTACCTCCCATCAGTCATGCCTTGTGTACTCCTGTTTCCTCGAAAGTGGCAGGTTCTGTGACTGGTTTCTGACCAATAAAATATGACAGAAGTGGTCCTGTGTGATTTCTTAAGTTTGTGCATAAGAAGACTTGCATCAGCCTGGGTCTCTTGGAACACTCCCTCTTGAGACACTTCCACTAAGAACCCAGTTGCCATGGGGAGCAGCCCGAGACACAGGGAGAAGACACACAGGTGCTCCAGTGGACAGCTGGGTCCCCAGCCAGCATCAACTGCCAACCTTGTGAATGTGCTGTCCGGGACTTTCAGCCCAACTGAGCCTTTGGACAAGTCCCAACCCAGCTTCCACCTGACTGCCCCAGGATGGGATAGCCTACATGAATACTGCCCAACTGAGCCTTGTTAACTTACAGAACTGCCAGAGAAATAAATGCATTATTTTAAGCCACTAAGATTTGGGGTGGTTGATTACATCACCATAGCAAACCAGAACACTGCTCTTTAAGTAGATGCTGCTTGGTGAAAACTTAATCTGGTCCTCTTGGAAAAGATGTTGAAGATGAGCTTTCGCTGGTGGATAGGTCCTCTGTGGATTTCCCTCCTCACCTGCTTCAGAAAATGTAAATCCCTTGTCCATGGGAAGAGAGCATGGTGGGGGTGCGGTGGGGCAGTGCAAGGAAAGGGGGAAAAAAGAGGCAACTTGCTCAGGGAAACTCCTAGAGGGCCAGGGTTGCAAATTCAGATGCCCCCCCCCCCTTCCCCTCCGGGCTAGGCAGGCAAGGTGATAGAATGGTGAGGATGTAAGGCAACAGGGAGTGCTGGGGACCGGGCTGAGCTAGTGAGCACATGCCTGTGCATAGGGGGGGTGGGGGGGCTGTAGTCCAAGGGGCCACTGTGGCCACTGCAGCCAGGTCTTCTAATTTTTGAAATGAAGCTAGGAATCCAATTCTTAAATGCAAATTTTTCTGATTTTTTGATTTTGGCAATGAATTTTAAATATTTTAAAATACTGTGTAGAGTAAACATAATGCACCTGGGACTCCAAGGGCCACTGGTTTGATGTCTCTACCACAGATGGCAGGATGAGGTCCAGGCCTCATATCACCACCCATGCCCTCCCAAGGAGAACAATCGTACTCTTCATCTGGGCACTGTACCATGGTTTATGAAACGCTTAATGCTTTCACATCTACATCTGACTTGAACTTCTCAACTAGGAAAAGTAGATAAGGCAGGCATCTTTTGTTTTTAAATAGAAAACAGGCCCAGGGAGGTTTTGTACCTTACCTGAGTCAATACTTCTCCTCTGTCCACAGCTCACACCACTTCACAGAGGAGCAGGGAGGCAGTTAGGCCCTGACAATGTGTTGAACCTATGATATAGCAAAATCAATTCTGGGCAGCTAAGAGGTAGAGAGGAGAGTTGAACAAGTTGAGAAGCTTCTTTGGGGACCCTCTGAAGTTCCCTGAGTCTTATGTTCCATCATCAGGACTGGCAGCCAGGATTATTCCAAGGGAAATGAGATGAATGCTGATCTCGCCCAGTTTGGCTGAGGTCTGGGCCCTAGGAGATGCCCTCCTTGTTGCCTATGATCATTAAATCTGAATAGCTATGACCTTAGATTCAAGGTTCTCCAGGTAACCTGGAGAGAAGGGAAAGAAGAATTTGGATCTATTCAGGCAAAGGAGGTGACTCCATCTGGTTCCTTATAGCTCCCACCCATCTCTCCCGAGGGCAAAGCAGGCTAGAGGAGGCCTCTGAAAGCCACCTGTCTGTTATAGCCAACATGTCTGAGTGGATAGAAGAGAACAGGCTTCTCATTCAAACAAAATGCCCAAAACTTAACCCAGAAGATTCTAACTCCCTAATGGGACAAGGAGGCCAACTGGGGGCCAGACTCTGACCTCACAGTTTTCAAAACCTTGGGGAGGGCTCACCACCTGGTCATTGCTGTCAATCCTGACACAATGCTTCCTTTAATAATAGCCCCTTCTCTTAGTGTTCATAGCCCTGATGGCCACAATGTGAAAATATAAAATTAAAATTAAAAAATTTAAAGTATAGCAGAGAAAAAATAAAATATAAAAACATAGATTTTAAATTCTTATACCTTTTTCTCCCACTTTCAACCAGTATTTCTCTCCCTGAGAACAGGAGGAGCACAGGTGCCTTCCCCCACCTCTCTCCCCACCGCAGCCCACCCACTGCCCAAGCTTCTCCTTCATCTTCTTCCTTCATCAGGGAAGTGACTTAGATTTAACAGAAGTGGAAGAAGTATGGGGAAACTCCTCTGAAAGGCCAAAGTTACCAAGGTGTACCGAGGGCTTCACACGTCCCACTACCACACAACACAGAGGCCACAAAGCTGTGGAGGCCACAAAGCCGTGGAGGCCACAAAGCCACGGCCCAGTTGTCTGTTACTTTCTCATTCTCCCCTTGGCCTCTGGGATCAAAGCAGAGGAAGAAGGAACAACTGGTCATCCGCACAGCCTGGCTGTTGAATGTGCCCAGCTCCCAGCAGCACATGTGGGAAGGGAACATCACATTTATGATGGACAATGTGCCAGGCGCTTCCGTCTTACCTCCTCATCTTCACTTTAGTCTCTAAGTCGCGCATTGCTGTATGTGGTCCCTGTGGGAGAGCCGATGCAGACTTCCAGGGCTGCAGAGATATAAGTGGTCAAGCAACCGCGTGGACCAGGCTGGTGTGCACCTCAGGCTGCTCTCTTTCCCGAATTCAGGCCTCCTAGATAGATGTCCATTAACCCTGCTCTTCTCCGGGTCAGTGCCACAGGGTACAACACACAAGCTGTGAACTGCCTAACTCTGTGCAACAGGGTCCCTGCCTGGTCATGCTAACGGGGTGCCCTAGAGTCCTCTGGGGCACAAGATTCACTCTCTGAAGTGTGGCCCTGCCTCTCACTGCAGCAAAAACAAATTTCCAGTAAATAATAAATACTCTGTTGGAGGTGGTCTGAGATAATCAGCTATTTCAAATTTGGGCTTCTAAGAAATATCACAGTATTTTTATTTGGTTTAGCAGACATCTCTATTTCAAGTTGTTCACTGCTCTGCATACAGGAGTTTATGGCAGTCAATTTAGAACATCTGCCTCGGAAATGGGAGGAGCCAAGCCTTTCCTTCTGAGACTTGAACTTGCAGTGTGAGAGACAGCTCAGCTGAACTGGGGAATAAGAAATCATTCCCTCCCCCAAAAAATAAAAAGAAGAAGAAGAAGAAAAAAAAAATCCAGGTCTAGATAGGCCTTGTTTAGCTCCCTCAGGGCATCCTCTGAAGCTGGTGGAGGGGTCCAGAGTCTCCAGGAGGGAGGGATCTGACTGGCCACGTGTCTGACACACCCTGCAGCTAGCCCAGGGACGGAGAGCAGCTAGCTGCCCCGGATGAAATCCCAGAGGGAACTTCCCAATCAGAAAAGAAGGGACCTGACATCAGATGCAGGGAAGGGGTTGTCTCGAGCAGTGGGAATGTGTGAGGAAGGTATCATTTCAGAAAAGAGAGTGTGATAGGCCAGGCAGTGTTTTTAATATTCAGGTTGAAAAGGGTTTTAGATGTGACTTGGCATCATCGGCAACAGTCTACTTTAACTCAGTTTGTGATAAAAAGATGCCACTTTTGCTTTTTACGTAAAACATGAAAAAATGCCACACTTGCCTTGCCAAGTTAAGTACCTTGGCTACACTGCCGTGGCCAGAAGAGACCGTTCAGAGAACCCCTGGGGTCAGGCTGCTGTAGCTGGCGGGGTCAGCTGTGATTCTTCTTAGCCACGTGGCTCAGGTCACCACACTTGGATCTGTTTCCCTTGGAAGATGCTCCTGCAGTGCTGCTGCATCATGGGGGAAAAAATGATATCCAGACCACGATCGTAAATTGTCCCTTGCTTCGTTTCACTTTCTCCTGATGCCTGTCAAGCCACTAAGATCAAGAGAACTTCTTCAGCCCAGCAAGACAGTTGTCACAAACTGAGCCAGGTGGTCCATATTCAATTCCCCTAACTTTTCCTCATTTCCTGTTTCTAAGTCCCCAACATTAACTCACATGTAGCATATGTTGCCCCCAATAATTAACAGATGTCCTTTGGCAACATAGTCATTGGGACCAGATAAACAACTGGAACTTTAGCCTTTATGTCATAGAGATTAAGAAAAAAAATGCACATCTAAAAACAATATGTGCAAGGCAGGTCTCCTGGCAATTTGTGGCCAATTACAAGTGTACATTGCTTTGCACAATAGCTATGCTACTGAAAAGGTTATATGCAAATAGAATTTTTGTAAATTGAATTATATTTAACAGGCACTAAGAGAACTGGCTATTTTAGGGACACAAAAGTTGAATTCATTTTGTGGAGCAGGGAACACTTTGTAAAGCAAATTACCATCCTCCAATTCATATATCCTTTGATAAGGTCAGGTTTTATTATTTTGGACCTTTTTGAACCAGAGCATACCTACATTGTTAAACCGGTAATAATAAGATATTCAGAGCCTTTGCCAAACTGTAGATGTCAGAACAGGAGAGAGTGAAACCTAACTCTAATTCTCCTTCTGAAGGAAAGGATGAACTGGAACAAAGGGATACTTTCCAGCTTCGATTTGCCAGGATACCCAGGGTGGTATCACTTCTTTGGTCTAAGCCCAGCTAACTCTCCTCAGCCAGGGCTCTCAACGTCCATTACATAATTCTTTCTGGAAATGCAGGCTAGACTGGTAAGTTCTCAAAGTGACGTTCAGCCTAACCAGGACCTTGCTAAGCCTTAGGCCCTCTTACCACAGGGCCCGGGCCTAGCAGATGTCTGAGAACTGAAAGAAAACAAAGAAAAATTGCAAATCAAAATTAATAAGTGTTTAATTAAAGATCTACAAAATGGAACACTGTGTCAACTTCATTAAGCTTGATATTCATGAAAATTTAATTACCTAAAAATTAGAATAGAAGAAACAAACTCATTATTCACAGTTGCTAGAATGGTCCACTTAAAACAATCCAAGAGAATCCACAGACAAACTGTATGAGCCAATAGAAGCTGGTTTATACCGCGGTAACAATTAAGCCTGAAAAGAGCAATGACTTACTTAACACAAGAGCAATTTCCTTCTCCTGCAGTTGAAGCTCTTAGTGACTCTCTACCATGTAGTGATTCATCAACCCAGGTTCTGCCATCTCAACACTATGCAGCCACATCTGTCTCAGCGGGAGCAGGGAGGGATGAAAATACCATGCTTTTCATTGTCTCCACCTGGAAGTGATCCACATCGCTTCCACTCCTCTTTCACTGGCCACAACTAGTCACACGTCCCCTAACTGCAGGGTACCTGAGAAGTGTGCGTTTCTTCTTCTTTTTTTGTATGCTCAGGTAGACCTGGCAATGTCTGCCATTTGAACTATTAAGTTAATAAGAACTCAGCAAGATCAATATATCCAAATCAATAGCATTTCTATACATATGTGACAAAAATTAGAAAATATAAAATTATATGTCCACTTAAAATGCAATCTAACTAAAGATGTGTAAGATGTTTGTAGAGATAATTATAAAACTCTATTGAAAGGTACAAAAGATGTCAATCCTCTACAAGTTAATCTATAGATTAAATGCAATTTTGATTAAAATACAAATAAAGTTTTTGGTGATGATAAGTTGATCCTAAACATCATGTGGAATAATAAATAACACAGAATAATAAATAAGACAATGGTATTTGCACAAGGATAATCAGACAAATGTTGCAGAGGAAAAGTAGAACCTTGTTTAGAAATAAACAAGTTTGTTTCTTCTTTTCATCATCATTTCTGGAGGCATTCAAACCATCCTCTGATGATACTCAGTGAGGGTCAAACAGGGGAGATTCAATTGCAGAAATTGGAGTTTATGACTTAGGTAGGCCATTCTTATGCTGGTAGATCTCATCCCATATCATATCAAAAAATATGCCCACAACAAACACTAAAGATATTATTCTTGCTATAAAGAATTGGAAGGGATTTTAATTTTTTTTTTTTTTTTGGAATTATTTGCTTTAAAATGTAGTATTTACAATCATTTGCAATCTGTAATCACTTTTTCCATATTCAGTTATCTCAATGCCCAGGTGACCCCTATTTGCATTGATTCATAATGGGAACTCCAGAAATGATGATGGGGAATCATCAGCTCTCCAGAGATCTCACTTCATCTTGACTTGTCTCTGGGGAGGGAGTAAGATGGGACAGTGGGGGATCTTACACTGAGGGGCTATTTACAAGCTGCACATTCATCCCTGCTGGAGGAGGTTTGGCAACCTTTATGGGTAGGGCCTGTTTGAGGACAATTCACATGAAGGACGCAAGAGTTCCCCGGAAAAACACCAGTTTAGGGGAGAGAAAGTCAAGGATTGCAGACTAATCCAAAGACTAAGTTAAGGAGGGGCAAGGGAGGGGAGGGACATGACTTTGAATTTCACTGTGAGTTGCTCTGATTGCTTTTCTTACCTTATCTGGTTTGCCAGATCAGTACTGAGTCTTTCCTGCCCCTTTCCTTTAATTCACTCCCACCAGCGTGTTAGTTCTGTCTACTAAGCGGCTTTCTTCTGCTCCAAGGTGGTGTATTTTCTAACCTCATCTAACCCTTTTAGGGTTTTCTTGTACCCTCACTTGCCCCTGACCGCCATCAGCAAGAATTCCAGGGCAGTTAACCAAATTGTGCTTCTTTCCTGGAAGATTGTGGGTAACCACAGACAGAGGTTTTCTCTGGGAGACAGAGGAGAACCCAGGAAAAAAAGAGAGTATCTAGGAAACAGAACACATGGGAAACACTTTCTGAACTCCATTTGAAGCTATCAGAAATACTGTCTTCACTCTTTGAGCAACAGTAAGAAAGCAAAGTCCTATGTGGGCCAAGCAGGTGTGCATGTTGTGGGAGTAGGGACCACTCAGTAACTTTGTAGAGTTTCCTAGAGTAATAGCTGAAAAGTCAACACTCATCTGTACTGATGAGGCATAACAATAAAACATTGTAAATGATTTTTGTCTTTGGCATGACCTAATTAAGATAGTCACCCTAATTTAGACAAAATAATGAGATTCAATTACATACTATTTAAATCTTTCTTGGACAGAGGCTATCACATGAAGAGTCTGAAGACATATATATGTAATGAAGCAGCAAAGAGAGAAGCTGAATGCAAGCAGGTGGGAAAGCAAAATGTAGGGGTTAGAGATTCTGAAAGTCAAACTCAAATATAAAAGAATGATATGATGTTAACATTTGGCAAGCACTGACAAAGCAACTGGAAACCTGAAAGGGACTTTATGTGTCTCATCAGTGTCATAGGCACAAATCCAGTTCGTGCCCTGGCCTATGGCGTTTTCAATCACTAAGTAACCTAATCCAGCAAAACATGTAGTCCTAAAAACTGCTTATGAACATTACTACAAAGTTGTGTGGAATGCCATAATTTTTTCTTCAGTAGACATGTATCTTTAAAGAAAATCAATCTCCTGATATTACTATGTGAGTGTTTATGAATATTATGTGCATATTTGATATTGGATATTTAATCTTATAATGATTAACAGAATTTAGCCTTTTACAATACTAGGTCAGTGTTATAATTCCAACTTAAAATGAGTAGATTTGTGATTTTAAGCTGAAACCTGTTTAGAAAATGGGTGTGCTAGTTGGACAAAGGACACACTTAAAGAGAAAATTGAATGTATAGAATTTATACACTCAATTTAAAATGTTTAAAGAAATTTAGTGATTAATTTGTAAGTCAGACCAAAAATTAATCAAAGGCCCCCTTAAAAAGCAAGTGTTAAAATTTGCTTTATTTTGAAATAAATAATATTTGAAAGTTGAACTTAAGTCAAATATTTTTAAAAGTATAAACCTAATAAATTAAGTATTAATTTTGAAAACAAAAGCAACACTGAGTAATCTTGTCTGAGCATAAAAAGTTGTACCAGAGACACTAAAAACTCATGTCAATTTTTTAAAACATATCAAAATTTGCACATCAAGTATTTTTTAAATTTGTCGCTGTAGAGGCCCCAGTAAGTGATGCTTTCATCACTCAAAACTCTTTTCAAACTCACCTTTTGAGATTATTTTCAGAGCCAGTTTAGATTCTCTTCCCCCTTTTCAAATATGCTCAGGCATCTTAGTTGGGAGTTGGGTGACAAAATTATTTAACACCAAAAATAATATGTCAACAGCCCCAAGGTACATGCAATTTAACACAGGTAACCCAAAAGACAGGACTTCAGAAGTAGTGGCTGAGTATTTCTTCTCCCTAGGTACTTCCTGGCACCTCTCAAATTACACCTCTTAGGCAATTGACTTCCCTCCCTTCCTGAAGAGTGAAGAGAAAGCTTTTCTAGCAGAAACTCAATCCATGCACAGATTAGAGCTTCAACTCAAGCTCAAAAAATTCCCAAGAATTCTGGATGGGAGGGATTTGATTCAGAACCACTAACAGAAGTAAGGATGTGTCTTGGTTAAGTGTGGGGATTTCTCAAATATTCGTGACCCTTGACCAGGACCCTGTGCAAAGCCACTGCAAGAATCAAAAGCAGGTAGTGCTGCAGAGACAGGAAGAGATGTCCACAGAGACAGCAACAAAATGGTCTGAGAGCACCAAGACCAGGAGGAGGGAAATAAAAATTGCCTTCTGGATGTGGATGACTGAATATTCCTTTCAGTTCAGCTAGCCCAAGACCCAGGAGATTAGATTAAGATATGGGGGATGAGCAGAAGAGGCAGATTATGGGGAACAAATTTCAAAAGAGAAATCCTTAGATTTGGTTTACGGTCTTAACCACCTTCACATAATTTAGGCACAAAGGACCCACTCTTATTATATATATTTGAAATGGAAAACTTCATCCACATCATGTTTCCTTGAGACTATGAACACTTGCAAATTACTACCTATATAATTGCTCCCATCTTTATTTAATTAGTTAAGAAATGGGTCATGGAATGAAGATTTCTTCACTTTCAATAAATAAAACAAAAGAAATGATAGATTCACACTCATTTTTTCTGATCTCCATGAAATCAATGATAATGAACAAAATGATTCCTTAGTATTTGCTCTGAAGTCAACTGCTTTTAATGCATGTCAGGTAATCCTAAACACAAATTCCACCAGCCTTCGTGGGGAATCTCAGACAAATGCTCAGCATGAATACAAAGTAGTATTTCCACAAAAAACCATGTACTTCACACCTCACTGTAGGCTACCTTTAGAGCAGGACAGCCCAGCCTGCCGTTTATGCACCTCTCACATGTCTGTATCAATAGCAATAAACTCAGAAGATCAGAGAAGCCTCCGGGACCTTTCAGAATCACTCATTTGTTCAATCATTCACTCATTCATTCTACTCAAATCTTTATTAAACACTTAATACACACAAGACACTAGGCTAGGCTCTGAACACCATCTATTCACAGATCTGAAAAGTTTTACAATTTGTTTCCTTTGTTTGAAGTACCATCAAGGACACAGCTCCTCTCGGGGGGAATGGTGCTAGTTAGCATTGGAAATTGCAGTGTGACTCCACAAGCCAAGTAGATTACTAAAAATTAATAAAGATTACTAGCATCTAAGGGGGTTCTAAGTTTGCATTTATTCCAGAATGACCCTAGGACCTCAATTTGAATATATGGATCATGGGAGAAATGCCTTCTCTCCCGAAGATTATAATAGCAAGTTTCTAGCCAAAAACGATGGTACAACTCTGGGGCAGGGAAGATAGTATGTGCAGTAAATGTGCACAGGCTGGCCCCTGGGATACATGGGGAGATCATTCAGTTTCTCTGGGCCTCAGTTTACTCATTTATAAATCACAGATAACAGTGCCCTCCTACAGGTTATTGTGACAAATAAGATGCCAGGGGAGAAGTGCTCAGCAGGGTGCCTGGCACATGCTAGGCACCCAGGTAAGCACTGAATGAAGAAACAAACGAATATATGGAAAAGTAGCTCCTATAGAAGCCAGAGAATAGGACTGAGCATCAAGAACTCCAAAGAGGAGAAAGCAGAGTGTCTTTTTCTTCTTTCACTTGCCCTCTTTTTCTCCAGCTGAGGCCAAGGTGGGCCGGGAGAGCAGTGCATGGCAAGGCCCAACGCTGAAAGGGTGGCTTTTATGGATTAATGGGGACACATGAGAGGAAGTGGATGCAGTAATTTCCAAAATTGCTCCATCACACAGGATAGTCCTATGTCTATAGAAATTCCAGAATTTCCAATATTCTTCATTAAAGATGCTTATACATATATTGAAACCATGGCCCTATTTTCAGTTGGGAAATGATGCTTGCTGTTCACTTGGGCCTCTTCAGGATACCAGGCCTAGAAGATTTCTTTCAGCAGCCCTGTGAGTTTGTCCAGTCATGTTCTCCCCTTATTCTTCCCTCTGCCTTGCTCAACTGCCCACTCCTGGTAACAGCTCAAGGACTGGAGAGGGAAGGGAGAGCACCATAAAGTGACACACTCCAGATTTAGTCCTGGACAAAGAGCTTTGAGAGGTAACAACTATCTTTGAAGAACTTGATTTCTGCTCTTTCCTCCCTCCTTCACCATGACTTTACCTGCGGTGCTCTCCAAATAGTTTGGGGAGGTACCAAAGAAGATAATTGGCATATCTCTAAAAACTTTAAAAGTCATAGTTACCTTTAAAATGATTTCTGCCAATTCCTTAATGTATCTCAGCTGTCATTTACCGATCTGTAAAATGCAACACAATACCTTTGACATTGGATGATGAAACAGATACTGCAGGAAAAGCACCAGTCACATACTAGGTGCTAACAAAATTATTAATTTTGATGTTAGTATATCACACCACCTTCTGATCCTCAGTTCATCATGTAGAATGCATTAGTGGCTAATGTTTTTCATTTGCATAAGGCAAGTTGTAAAGAGATGATATCACCAATGTGAGAAACACAGAGCATGTCTGGCCTTGGGCAAGGCACGTGGGAGTACTGGGGAGCTATGGACCCAAACTGTCCTTTGTGGGGCTGCCACTGTGGGTAGAGTCCTAAAGCCGGCACTGTTTCCCCTCTCTGTCAAAAACATCCATCCCCCTCCAGTCAGCAGGGGAGGCCATTTTCTGCTGCCCTCTTGCTTTTCACTGACATAGGACCTTGGGCACAGTGTTTTTAGCTGACTCACCCCATTGGAAGGTGAGTGTGGACTCTTACCATGGTCATTCACTTCGCAACTCTCAGCATGCTCCCAACCTCAGTGATAGGATGCACGAGTCTACATTTATAGTATAAATTTATTAAGAGTCTAGACTTCTTCCAACAACACATGGAAGAGTTTGGACCAGTGGGGAAATACCAGCCTGCAAACCTCTGTAGAAGCCCTCACATTAGGGAACCAAGCTGCAAAAAACTAGGGTCAAGTTCTGAAGCCAAGAGGGTGCCTGCCTGGATGTGCACATCCCGTTTCCATCTGCTCTTAAGCTGCATTTTACCTGGTCATGTGGATGGGTTCTCGTTCCCACCATTCCCCCATGCAGATGAGGATTTAGAGTTATTAAGAAAAGAAGCTCAATTGTCCCCATTGGCTTATCATTACTAACCAGGCAGAGGAAAGCTTCAACCCACCATTGATTTAGATTAGCCCCTTCGTTTCAATATTATTAATTACCCAAGTTAGCATACAGCATGTCAACATCAAGCCCCTACTTTTTTTGAATTAACTGTTTCCTTTGCAGCTCCATGGATGTACTTGCTTTCTCTCATGCCTCTGGGACCAACACAGAAACATCTCACAGATATGGTTTTAACTATCATAAAACGAAGTTATTAGACTGGGTCTGACACAGGTCACTCCTTTCAGGGGAGGCCACCAGGTTACTCTTTTGAGCTGACATTTCCGTAATAACTTAACATTTGCCAAAGTTCTTCGTTGCATTCTGTGCAAAGTAAACAGAAGGGTTAATTTAGCTCTCTAATCTCTTGTTATAAGCCTAATTATTTTACATGTCTTCATTTCATTAATGAATTGCTGCTTTTTACATGCAGCTCCTTCCCCATTGCTTTTGTTTAAACCTCCTGGTGGGAAGGGATAGATTAATTTTGTTGTGCCTTAATGAAACTGTATGCTACATTAGATTTAACCATTTGGCATGCACTGCCAACATCACCATTATGCATAATGAATTATTTTTTGTGAGTCCCAAACTACTGTAGACCTTCAGAGTTCTCCTTTAGACATTGTGACTATGCAACATGCAGGCCCAGGACAGCAAGCTCAGTCATTGCCCTTGATGTCTAAGGAAACTTCCTTATAGTTTTTTACTTTATGCCACCTGCATGGGGGCATCTAGATTTCCCCTTGCCCCGGGGAGCCCAAGATATCCAACTGATTTACAGTGAGCATCTCAAATGAAACTAACAAGTCGATGCTACAGTTTTGGGGACAAAGCACTGTGCTAGGCACCTGGAGGCAGGTTAAAAGTTGTTGTGGTTTTTTCTTCAATCATTAGTTGTTCCTGTGTCAGCAGGTCATCTGAAGTCTGCATGGTCTGGACTGGTTTTGACTGGTAGCTCTGCTTCAGGCAGCTTGGTTCCTCATGTCTCCATTCTCCTTTTGGGACCAGTGGACTAGCCAATATTTGTTCTTGTGCTGATGGCAGAATCTCAAGAGGGCAGGTAGACGTGTGTAAGGCCTCTTAAGGCCTATGCTTGAAACTGACACACCATTACTTTTACCCATTTATTGTTGGCCAAAGCAAGTCGCAGGACCAAGTCCAAAGTCAAGAGGCTGGGAAGTATTCTCCTCCATGAATTGGCCACAGCAAGAGTCTAGTTACAGGAAATGGCAAATAATTAGAGCCAATAATTAAATCGTTCATATGTTTCTAAGGGTTGACCGGGTTTGGGATTGTGGCCATCCCCATATTTCAAAGCAGGAGCTATTTAATTCCACAATTAAGGGTGGCCCCAGCCAAGACTCTGGAACTAGTCTTGTCCCTAAGCAGGGTATCAAAGGATCTCAAGCTGGTAACTCTCTGGCCCATCACTGAGTTAGGCCTGATCCAAATAAGCAGGAACCAAGTCCTATCTGAGTCCTAGGAGCTCTGGTGACATTTCTTAACCCTGAACTTGGGTTTCCCAGAAATCTGCTGCTGGACCTACCCTAACCCTCTGGCTTTTCAGTACATCCCGCTGTCATTTTCTTGGTTACCTAAGTTGCCCAGCCTTTTCTGAATTGACTATGTGAACATTTGATCTTAAAACCAGTAACTATCCCTTGCCTGGCTTCTCCCACAGGAAAAAAAATGGAGTTTCAGAACCATCTCCAGACTCTGGACTAGGAACACTTACTGTGTCCTCTACTACTGGATTTTAGTTTTTCAGTATCTTGGGATTCAGCCTACATTTATGATCCTGAATTTCCTCCACCTGGTCTTCCTCACTACTCCTAAGTCCTGGCTCCCAGACTGAAAAACCAGCCATAGCAATACAGGAGAGTCAATACCAGAAGCCAAAAGAATGTTTTATATTCCCTAAATGCTCCCCATGGGTTTGGGGGAAGGTAAGTCCCATAGATGGGATCTCAGTTAGCTTGATGGCAAGAAGGAATGGGAGCCAAAGGGGATAGAAAGATTAAATAAAATAATAAAATTGTATTTTGATCAAGGCTAAGTGTCCAATATGCCTGGGAAGTGTCCAGGGTGAGGCAGCTATGCTGTTGCTTAAACCACCATGGCCCTCTCCTGATTTAGGGCATTTGCTCTTGCTGTTCCCTCTATTGAGAACTTGTTTCCCCCTGATATTTACATCATCTCTCCTTCATCTCCTTCAGATCTTTACTCAAATATCGCCTTCTTGGTAATGCCTTGGCTGACCTCCCTACTTACCATGGTTACTCACCACTGCTCACCCAACAAGATACTTCCTTCCTGTCCTGCTTTACTTTTATTAGGAGCACTTATCACTGTTTCACACATTTTATGTTTTACTTTTTGGGTTGTCAATTACCACCCTTCACTAGAAAAGGTGCTCCGTGATTGTATGATTTCATTTGTTTGCCCCCTAGAACACATAGTAGGTGCTCAAAAATATTTGCTGAATGAAAAAAGAAAGGAAGGATGGACTGAGGGAGGGTGAGGCTGGCCAGAGTGTGCTGGAGCACAGGGACAGGCAGAGAGATAAAAGCATGTGTAAGTATAAGTGCACAAAGACACACATGCTCACATGCAGGACACCAGTGAGGTCAGCCCAGGGCTCAAAGGCATTGCTGCACTTGAACTCTCTCCAACCCTCCCACTAGCTTCCCATCTTCAGCCAATGAAGCACCCTCAAGTTTCTCCAATCCTACAGATGTGTCCTTCATCTCTTTTCTCCCCACCTCATCCAAGCCTCTGAAAGAGTAACTAGCCTGCACCCTCTGTCTCCAATGTTCACCTCCATTAACCTAGTCTGCTTAAGTTCTTCCCACAGGGACTTCGCATTCCACAGTCCTGAACAGAATTGATCATTTTCCCTGCTCTCACTTGGTGATCATCTCCCTCACCAACCTCCTCATCTAAGATTTGGATCATCTATTTGGATGCCCAGAAAGAACCTTGGACATCTTCCTTTACCTTTTTAAGATTTCTTGACTTCGCCAGCTTACCTCACTCTCTCCAGGACCATTGCTCCTGTTTATGTCCTTATCGGTTCTTAATGGGCTATAGTGTCCTATCCAGCTCCCTGTTTCTACTCCCCTTCCACTTTATCCACCAACATTGCCCATCACCTCGGGGACAATGTCCAAACCTGTTACATAAGTCCCTCTGTGTCCTGACTGCCCCTTTTCAGCTTCATCTCTCTTCCCTGCTTTTATGCTGCATTATGTCCTGGGCCTTTGCACAGACAATGCCCCTGCCGGGAGTCCCTTCTATCAGACTTAGTCATTCTTTACAGTTCAGCTCAAGTGTCATTACCATTTTGCCCACATTGCACATAGCACAGGTTTTGAGATATACGCATTTCACTTTTTAAAAGACTTATCTTCAGTCTGATCAATAATGTTCAGGGAATAATGGACTCGATTTTTTTCTAATACATAATAAATGTATAGTTATTAAAATTAATACATCCATCCTTTCCCCTCCCCCCAAATTCATCTCATGTACCACCACAACTACTTCACCTTTTCAAAGCAGCAAGTTAGGCCCTCTGGCTGTTTAAAATCACAGAGTTAGAGAGGATCTGAGAGGCCAATCATTCTGTCTTTGGCAAGATAACTTCTTAATGACATAATATTTACTTGTATTCACTCATTTAATCCTCATAATAGTGCTCTGCAATGGAACTAAAATAATCGTATCTTATAGAAAAGACCATGGAATCTCATGCTTAAGTAACTTGCCCAAGATCACACAGCTCACAAGAGTGGACTCCTTTATTCAAAATTGACCATTTGTCTGGAGTCCATGTTCTTACCCTATCCATATAATATCACCTCTAATAGGTGAGACTATAGGTGAGACTGCCCTCAGGGCCCAGACTTGGCTGCAGCACAGTCTGTTCTCACCTGGGGGGAGGAATGATGCTTGGCAGGAAGGCTGGCAGGATGCCCCAAAGAGGTGACCTCTGGAAATGGGTAACTGAGAAGTCTGTGATTCTCTAATCTTGGTTTAAGTTCTTTGTCGCAGAAGCTAAGATGGTATCAGTTGGACAGAACCCCTAGTTGCTGGCCTTTTCTGCTATCCTGTGCATTTTTTTGTCTCCAGAGATGGTCTGAACTTTCCAGGTCTAAGCAAGAAAGCTTTGGAACTAAATCATCCAATTTCTGCCTGAAACTCATAAGCCCAACCCCTGTTGAGCATAGCAGAAACCCCTGTTCTTCTACAGAAGACCCTCAAGACCAGGTGCTAGAACTTCTGCTTTATGCTTCCTACACTTTACTTGCCCTATCTTTAAAAAAAAAAAAAAAAAAGGATCCTAGCTGAATTGTTTCTGCACTTGATTATTTGGGTGTTTTGTGGAACCTGTGCATGTCAATTTGACAGCTCATTCCCATCACATGCCTGTCGCATTCACTGGGAACCTGTATGTCACAGCTTTTGAAATGACACAGCCCAGATACTATCGATCAGCTCAGTATATCTCAGAGAAACCCATGCTCAGCTACTTCTCCATGGGTCATAAATAGGATGGATGCCCCATCCCCTGATAAAGTATTTATATCTACAAATGTATAACTCAAAAGGAATTACCACCAATATTCTCTTAATTGGAAATATCTTTCTTCTCCCTAAGCAGATATGTGCAGCCCCTTTTCCTGCAGAAGCCATCCATAGAGAAGGAACATGTGTGTGAAAGACAGGCTGTTTAATCTTTTCCTGTAATCAGCTCCCCCGAGCCCAAATGCTGAGTGTGTAAGAGTTGCAAGCCCAGGCCGCTTTCCTGCTCATTCCTGCTAGACCCTTGCTTGGACTGCCCCACCCCTGCTTCCTGGCTTTGGCAATGGGGCTCCTTGGAAAATCAGTATTCTTCCATCTTAAGTGAGATTCTCTATCAAAATCAGATGCCCTGGAAAAATAGAGCTTAGGCAAAGCAGCTTTTCTGATCCCATTATTGATAAGCTCTTAGAGCTCATCAATGAAAATTAGAACTTGTTAATCCTGTACATTTCCCCCCCTTGATTTTTAATTACAGAAGAAAGAAGTAATGGATAACTTCTGGGGCTGCAGAGACACTGAGGCTGTCAAAAGAAAATTAAATTTACGGTCAGAGAGTTTTGTTTTCTCAAGTGTCCTTGTAAAATGCAAAAGAGGCTCCTGGCATCACCAAGGCAATTCCACTGGTTTCCTAAACTGGCAGGGCTTTCCTCGAAGAAGCCCTCCTTAGTTTGCCAAGAGAGTGTATTAATGACAAGGACTGGACCTAAAGGGAACTCATTCAGAAGAAAACTGCATTAAAAGAACATTAAGGGTGATGTTTTAAAGTCTGATTTAAACTCGTGAAAGCAAGGAGATTTATTGTGGAAACCAAATCGTCGAGCTGATGCGCCCTGCCTGGTAATGCATTCTGACTGGAGCACCGGGGATTGAATCCGTTAAGAAACATCACTCACCAGGGGCCCAGATGTTCCTGCTGGGGGAGAGGAAGACAGCCACAGGGGGAAGAGGGCTGGGGTGGCCACATTTCTGAAAGCAGATGGACTAACATCCCACAGGGGCCAACCCACCAAGGAAGCAGGAGGAGAAGGGCGCTGCCAGCTGAGGTCAGCTTTGACATTAGAAGGCAGCTTAGCAGCCTTTGAGTGTCCCAGCACAGGCCCATGGCTCCTGGGGGGCTGCTTTAGGGGAGAAGCTGGAGGCTCAGCAGGATGTTCCAACGCCCTTCCTCAGAATCCCCAACCCCTCCTGAGAATCCTTTTTGGCAATCCCTCCCACAAGCTAGTAGAATTACAAGAGAATAGCCACCCCTCCTGCTCCAACCCATTGCTGTTTCACTCGACCATACTAGGCTTTGGAGTAATAACAATGCAGGTCTCTTACCTGTGCTGCAGATCTGGACCCAAGCCAAAAGGCCAGCTGCTTGCCATCCTTGCAAATCAGGATCTGATTTCTCGATTAGAAGTGTTAGTACCAATGTTGGAAAGGCACAATGGAGTCACCCTGGAAAAATCAAAGAAAATAGTCTCAAGCTTCTGCAGGGATGTTGCCAAGGTACTTGTCACTTCTCCAATGCCAGCTTTTCTAGTTCAGCCCACCATAGCATCACATTCTATTCCAAGTAGTGGCAGCTCTACAGTATGGCTTAGTACTTTTTCACAAGGCTTTGGACCTGCCTTCATTTCATTTTTTTCCTGGTGTCCCAGCGCCTAAACAAGCATCCATATCCTGGTGTCTCTGCCCCTCTAAATCTTGTGGGGTCTTTACCATGTATGAGAGTAGGGCTGTCTTTTCAAGGTATTGAATTTGGACAGCCAAGGGAGAGTAGGGATGTGGATATGGGGTAATCTGCTAAAATTAGAGGAACCAAGAGCTGGGAGAGACACTGAAGCCTTTGGTGAAGGCAAAACAGGGGTTTGAGACCAGGAGAGCCCACTGAGTCAGAATGAAAATATGCCTCAGAGAACAGTGCAGGCAGGAGGCTCAGAAGTTCAGGCAATTAGCGAGGGCTATGTGATCCCTTCACTATGTATTCATTTATTCATATGTTGTGTGCTTAACAATGTCACTGAGGATGTGTGACTGAGTAAAGGGGGGCTTGTTCATGTGGTGCCTCAGTGTATGACCCAACAATTAGTGCTGAGAAAAACAGGTCTTTATTTACAATATTCCAACCTGCGGGTATGGGGCTGGGAGCACTCTTGCTCAGAGCTCTGTTCTCCCACAAGACCCAGCACTTCCCTTGCTTCCCCAAAAGCCCAGTGGTTCCCCATTCCTTATCTGTCAGCTATCTCCTTTAGGATCTGGCATATGTTGCCTTCAGCCTCCATAAAATAGTCCATAAAAGCATGTGCCATGTTACCTTGGTTCATGGTGAGGTCCAGGAAAGGCACAAGTCCTAAGAGAGCAGTCTCTCTGCATGTCCTGAGTTCCCAGAGTCCAGATAGAGTCTGTGTCTATAAGGCCAAGTCCTTGGTGGCTTTGGAGTCAGCTGGAGTGGACATGATCAAAGCAGCAGCATGCCTGCTTTCTTACTAGCCTAGGCCACATGGCCGAATCCTGACTACAAACTGCATAGCTACTTCTTCTCACATGGCTGCTACAACCTGCTGATCCATCATGCTCCTCTGACATGCTCCTTCAATAATGCTTCTTCTTGTGGCAGATGGTGCCCTTCTACATCGTTTCAAAAATCACATGGTCCTTCTTTCACGCTAGACTTCATGGCGGATGGTGGAGCCCTTCCTCATCCTTTCCAACAGCATGGCCCCCTTCCTTATGGCTGGCTCCTTTCCTTATGACCCTCCCTTTCAGGAAAGGCTCAGCTATACCCTTGTCATTGATATGCAAAGTATTTTAAACAGTATCTCTACCCACTTACCACCCCAGCCACCAGCCTGCCATATATATGCAATACCTTAAAAGCTGTATTATCTCCTTCCCCCACCCCCAAAACCATGGGCTATGGGGAATTTGTAGGCCTTTCTCCCACTGTTACAAATGAAGCTACTTAAACAAGCATAGTAAATAATATAACAGAAGAATGCACAATTTATAGGCAGAAGCAATTGGGAAGAGCATTGGGGCAGGCTTCCCAGAGGCAATGGCAGCTGAGTTGGGTCTTGAAAAAAAAGTAGAAGGTGACCAAGATGGAACAAGCCTAAGAAGAGGGAGCACAGTGAGATGAAGCTCAGAGCATGGCCTGGGTAGGGCCTGGTGGCCAGTTTCCTTTGGGGAGAGGGGAGCTATGAAAGAAGAGAGTGGAAATGTATGATCACAAAGGCCCTTGGTGGCATGCTAAGAAACAACTTTGTCATGCAGCTATAGGAAGCCATTTAATACATTTTAGATAGCATATGAATTATCATTAGTTGGAAATAGCTGAAAATCCATAACTGATCATATTGCTACCCTACTTGGGTTAAAGAGGGAGAGACAAAGGTGGACATTCATTTGATGGTTTAGGTCTCTGAGAAGGCTGTGAACTGCCTCCCTGGAAAACTGCTCATGTAGTCACAATTCTGCATGTGATTTCATGGACCTCCCCTAAAGCTCACCCATAAACCCCAGCTTCTGAATCATCATGCTAATGGTATTTGTGGGAAGTAATTTGTGGAGAATTTCATAGTTCTTAGGAGATGTATACTGCAGTATTTAAAGATGATGTATCACAATATATACCTGCAGCTCCCTTACTTCATTATTTAAGTGAGTGAGTGAGTGTGTGTGTGTGTGTGTGTGTGTGTGTGTGTGTGTTGGGAGGAGAGAGAGGAAGCAATTGAAGCAAAAATGTTAACAATTGATGGATCTAGGGGAAGGGTGTATTTGTGTTCATCACAATTTCTTTCAACTTTGCTGTACATTTGAAATATTTAAAAATAAAAGCAGAGCAAAACAAAAGCTTTGCTCAAGTCAGAAGTAGCAGGAATGAATATAAAGTGATGAATTTTATTCATTTATATTCCTTCACCATATACTGTCTGAATACCTACTATAGTTGTTCAATATTTAGTTGGAACAATCAATAGGACTTAGTGCCTGACGGGAGGTGGACGGGGGAGATGATGGAGGAGGTGCAGTTAAGAGGCCCGAAGTGGCCAGTGTAAGTGACGGGTAGTTCAATTAACAAAGAGACAAGAAGGCAGAAGGGCAGCAGGCCAGAGGAGGGGAGAATGAGTTCGATTCCGTGGGCAGCATTTTAAAAGGAGTGTTGATGAACTTGAATGAGAAGTAAGGGGAATTAAAATTATGCTATATGAGAAACTGTGTGCACCAGGGCCAGAGAAATATTTGGGAAGGAATGAGGATGGGTAATAATTTTGGCAGTTGTCAGCAGGTTTGAAAAGTTGTAGACAATATCCCTGACTTAAGAGGGCTACACTTGGAAGATGGGTGACAGCTGAAGAGTTAGACTGGGCTCAGGGCGTAGAGGGAGCTTCATCCCCATTGCACTGGTGGGTGTCTGTGCCAGGCATGCAGTGCTGGCAGGAGTCAGAGATGGGCAAGACAGGGTCTTTACCCTCAATGGGCACCTGTTTTGTAAGCAGATATTCATGATCAATACTGGGCAGAGGGGAAGCTTAATTGCTTGATATAGACCTTCAGATTCTTAATAAAACTTCAAATTGTCTACTCAATGTTTTCCCATCCCATCTATGCACTAAGGAGCACCACAAGTCACAACAGATACAAAATTCACATGGTTTATTTGTGGCAAATAGAAATCCCAGCTGTCCTTGATAAGCAGTGATTTCAAAAATGTCATGGTCCCTTCCAACCTCTCCTACCTCCCTAACACACATGTACAGCTTAAGAGCACTGGCCTTCTGGATTGACATTTGAACCTGGCCGTGAAAGAAAGGTAGACGTCTCCCAGGAGGGAAAGGGAGGAAGACGTTCCAGGTGAATGAAGTAGCAGAATAGTAGTCAAACCATCCCAGTCACCCTTCCCAGCCCTCTTTCATGAAAGTGGGTCTGAGAAACCTCAGAAAAGAGAATCCTAGTTTTCTTTAAGGCCTCATCTGTTGTGTCCTGAGTCCTGTACCCAGGCTGTTTATTTTCCTCCCTGGCTTAGGGATGTTACTGCTGATCAGGGGTCACAGGGGAAAGCTCAGTACTTCCCTTCTTGAGGTGTCTGAATTCAACTACTACCTGCAAGACTTAGCAAAACCCCCAACTCTTATTTTGCTTTCAATTGCTATGCTCTCTGTCCCCCACCCAGTACAGAAAGAACTGCATAAATTGGGTCCCTCAATTCCCAAAGAACTGCTCTAGCTGTTCCCTCACTTCACAAAGGAAGATACAGAAATCGCCTTTAAAAATTCTCAGTAGGCAGATTATCACACCATTGACCTCCTCCTCCTTCACATCTCCCTGGCTAACATTTGCGGAGTGTTTTCTATGTGCCAGGCATCCTGTGAATTCTCCACATGCATTTCATCCTCATACCAGCCCTATGAGAAAGATAGTCTAATGAAATTCTTTCTACAGGAAAACAAGTTTAGATGGGGCTGAATAATTTGCCCAAGGTCACCTGGCCAGGTTATAAGAGGGCAAATGCCACAAACCTTATGACCCTAAACTTAAAAATCCACAGGCAAGCTCCAGTGTCTCATTCTGGGGGGCCTCAGTCTCTATTCTGAACACAAGGATGACAAACACTGGCAGAGTGCTTCAGGCTTTGTTCTAAGGATTTCACATTTATTCATTCTATTAACTTTAAAACAACCCTGTAAGGTAAACAGATTGTGAGTAATTGAGGCACAAAGAGATTTAGGAACTTGCCTAAGGTCAGAATTTTTACTCAGGTGGCTGGCTCTGACCTCTGCTGCTATGGCACTCTGCCAAAGAGAAAAGTGTGCGGAGTCTACCCTTCAGTCTTGCAAGGAAGGATCTTTTCAGGAACAACACATGCTCAGCATGGGCTCAGGGTGCCTAATCTGGCCCCCTCTCCTATACCATGCTCAACAGCCAGAGACTATCTGAATGACAGCCATGTACATGTCCCTTTGCGCTCATCCTTGTTCCTGAATCTCACACACTGTGAGAGAGGAATCATAACTGTTTCCCGAACTATAGGAAGGGCGGAATTTTCAAGTGCTAATCATGTGAAACCTGGGAGAAGCATGTTCGTACTGTGAAAATCCTGCAAGATACTGAGCTGTTGTTGTTTTTAAATTAGCACAGTTACTTTCAAAGTTAGAAGGAAAACATTTTCTTCCTGCTAGTATTTGTTAATAGTTTGATTGTCTCAGCCTAACTGTAAAGTATTTTGGTAGCCTCTTTTTCCCTGCCATCACTAAGAAAGAGAATCACTGATTTGAAGACAAATAAAGGAAAAGAGAGAGAGGAAAGAAGTATAGACAAAGGAGGGCGGGAATGGAGAAAGGAAAATTTTCTTAGATTAAACTATGACAGCACAGTAGTAAGAATATAATCCAATCACTCAAAATTATCTGGCCTTATTGATTCCTTCTATGATGTGATTATTTTTGCCTTCACAGGAAATATTTTGATTTAAGATTTTTATCTTATGTAACCTTCCTTAAGTCTTAGAGTGGAATATCCCAGGGCCAAGGCTGCAGCAGTCAGAGCAGGAGTTCCTTGGAAGGTGTCCATGAGAACCAGCCGACCTCATCCCTCAGACATCACTGATCTGGAGTTCAAAAATGAGGCCAGTGGGAAAATTAATATAGCAACCTATCACTCCTCTCAGATCATTTTTCCTATGATTTAAATAATCTAAAAACCATTCAAGAACCAGGAGAGCTCAGCAAAAAGAGGACTGAGCCACTTAGCATATCTAGAAGAGAGTCTCTGTATCAAAGCTCCCATGCTCTCTGCTCATGGGAAGTTCTGAGGGATTCTAAGCTAGTGGTCTTGACTCTAAAACCACCTTTAAGGTTTGCCTTCTTTTCATCACTCAGGAGACTGGAAGCTGCAAAAGGAAACTATAGTGAAAGGATTACTGCTGGAGAGAGTATACAATGGCAAAAAAAAAAAAAAAAAAAACCAAAGAAAACAAACAAACAAAAAAAACCCCAAGGAGACAAAAAAGTAGAGAGAAAAAAACCCCAACAACCAGACACAGGAACTCCAAACACACAAGAAACTGGGGCATTTAGAGCAAAGAGCCCTGTACAGCCCAATCAGTACCCCAGAGGGCAGCGTGTTATCTCAGCCATATGTACTGATGACTCAGGACCATCAGGAAAAGATGAATTTGTGTTCTGGGTGAAAAAAAAATCACACGAAGGTGAATGCAATGATCAGAAAAAACTTTATATACAAACATTAAAATTCTAAAAAAAGTCTACAAAACTAAATAAGTCTAAAAGAATAGCTATGTTGTAGAAATATGCTCATATATAAATGCAGAAAAATAGTTTCCATAAAATTAAGGAAATGGTATTATCTTTAAGAATATTGACTGCTGAATTTTGTAATGAATTAAAAAGGTAATAGGAAAGAAATTGTATTTCCCCAAACCCCAGGGAGGCTGGAACAATTCAATTGGTCAGGTTGAGATGTTCTTCACCTGAAAAGCAGTTAGAGAGGATAGGGAGGGACTGGGCCACACCTCCCGGGGATGGGGCTGTGTGGGTGTGTTAGTTCCCTGTTGTAAGACCACAATTTTGGAAGATAGTGGAGTGTGGTGGAAACCAGGAGAATGACAGAAAGCCAGAAGCCAAGGTGCAAGATCTGACCTCTTCTCAAATGTAAATCTCCTTTCAGTTTACCAGATTCACACTATTTGTGAGGGAGGATGGAATTTTTTTCATGTGTAAATAGCCAAGAAGCCATTTTCCTATGTATTGTCTGGCTGGGCATTGAATTAACCTGAGACTCTTGGATTTGGAAGAATTCAAAGAAATCAACAGGCTGTGAGGTCATGAACTTGTAGGAATTTTAAGGAGGACTAGTGGGTTCAGAATTTGAGGATTTGAACCAATTTACCTAAATCTCTGAGGCTCAGAAGAGCTCAGTAGAAATCTGGATCTCTCTCTCTCTGTTTTTAATGACTAATAGTTATTGAAAACCTACTGACAGGTGCTGTGCTAAATGCTTTTATATTCACTGTTTTGTTGAATCCTTTAGCCATCTTTCATGAAGTAGAAATTACTACAGTGAAGAAACTGTGGCTCAGAGAGGTTAATTAGCTTGCTCAAAGTCAAAGTCACACAGCCAAACAAGCCCGAAGCACATTTTAATGTACCAGGAAAAGCTGCTCTTCTTTATTCCCAAACCTACGCTGCCTCAAATAGTCAGAGTGTCTGTCTTCTCGTTGTCACTAAACCTTGACAACAATGAAGGAGGATTTTAATGTTCCAAGATTTCAATAGATCTAGAGTTTATGTGGGAAACCGAAGACGCAGGTTGAATGTGGGACAAGGAGGGAAGCCATATCTTCCAGATTTGAGGCTTTTCGCTGTGTGTACCTCTTAGACGTCGTTTTCTTCTGCTGCCTCCATTGCCAGAGATAAAGAATGAATGATACCGAGTTCACGGAACTGATATCCATCAGCTGCAGTATTTATTCCAGCCTCATAGGAATAAATACAAGGATGTGCTGATAATTACACCTTGATACACAAAATAGGATATAAAAACGCTTTCTCAATTTGTCTAGGGCACTGAGAAAATAATGCTGTTCATGGGTTTATAGGAAGCAAAGTATTTAAAGCTCCGTTGCTATTTTAATAGGAAAACAACTTGAGAAAAGCATGTTTTCCGTATTTCACAATGCATTGCTTGACTTTCCTTTTCAAACCAGCATAAATTCCTGGTATTGAAATGCATCAGAGACACTCTACCTTTACTTTGAAATGAGAAAGCCTTACTGAATGTCAAACAGAGGCCGTATTTCCTGACCTAGCGAGGTTCCCGCCCCCCCCACCCCCCATGACTCAGACAGGTTCTTGGAGGCCTAGAGATAAAAGGCCCTATTAGAAGTGCAAAATATGACTATTATTTCCTCCTTTAATAAGGCTTCTTGCCAATTTTTCAAATGACTAGAGTCTGTTTGCTAATTATTACTCCACAGTTTCTGCATTCATTTTCGTTCCCCGAAGGAGCCGGATTCCAGAAGAGGGAGAGCAGGGCTAGAAAGTGTGTCGACTGCCATCTATGGGATGCCGCTGGGCTAGCAGGCCGGTGGATCCCTGTCCCGCATAACTCCCGGGCGATGCCAGTTACAAAGCCAACGGAAATGTGCGCGCGGTGTGAGCACAGGCTTCGCACTGAGCCTCCGCACCACAGCACCATTGAAAGAAAATTCATTTGTTTAAATTCTCCAGGAATATAAGTTCATATTGCTACTCTAGAGAGTGAGAAACATTCTCCTCTATTCAATTATATTTACATGGATAGTAATATTGGGGTACATGGGCTCCACTCATAACTCGGGCTTCTGTGATTGCCTTCAAATGTTCTAGCAGAGAATGCTAGAGCTAGGAATTATTCTGCTGGATGATTCTGAATATTCTGAAGAAGGCTAAGAACCAGGAAATGATAAAGACTCCTGAATGGCCAAAACATGTGCTATGGACCCACGAATCAGGTTTCTCAGGCTATTATTACAAATTTTATCGTTTTAGTATCAGAAACTCTTGATATTAAAGGCAGTAAATTACAAGAGGGGGCACAGGCTTTGAAAGACAGACATGTGAGGGAATCAAAGTGATAGCACATATCCTAAAACCTAGGGAGAGAAGAGAAAATTATAAAAATAAATAAATACAAGAACTCAAGTGAGCAAAGCCGTTTGGACAATCACATTATATTGCAGCAATCAATATTCACATTAATGATTCAATTCTGAAACAATGGTTAAATTTTGTTAGGACTATTAAGTCATTAACATGAAAAAAGCAAAAGATATGGCTGCTCAGTTCACAGAAGAAGAAATATAAGCAATCCTTACAAAATGAATGATACTCAACCTCATTCAAAATAAGAAAGCTTCAAATGAAAGCCACTGACTGGGAGAAAATGTTAGCAAAACAAATATCAGATTAACAATTTGTAGCCACAACATACAAAACACTTTTAAAACTCATCAATAATAAAATGAATAACCCAATTAAAAGGTAGGCAAAAATATGTCACAAAAGATATGAATATAGTGTGAGGATGGGGTGTGTTCCCGGAATGGGCCACACTGGCACGCAGATTATTTCAAACTAAAATCCATTAAAGTCCAACAAACACAGGAAGAGATTTTTGCCTTACTCTTTTGTTCTTAAAGAGATTCACATAGAAAAAAACTGCTTCAGGAAGGGAACCTTAGCATAATCACCTTAAGCATTTTCACCTTAGCATTATAGATAGGAAGGATCCAAGCTGGGGCCAGTTAGCTAGATTTGCTCAGTGTTCCATTGTTTCTGAATTGCCAGCAGGAGTTTGTTTGCCACTCTGCAGCTACCTGCAAAGTGCCCATTTTCACTTATGAAATCTAAGACTCCCCTTTCCTCCCCTTCACTGTTTTGTCCAAAATGATATATATACTGAATTTTACCTCACCATCTTTGGAATTTTAATGCTTATACAAATTCCCTGTGTGCAGGCATCAAATTTTGATTTGTTCCTGTTAATTTGCTGCATGTCAGAAGAAATAAAGGGTTATGGGAAAAGTTTCCCTGGCCCCCGACAATAGTAAATAAACAGATAAAAAGATGCTCAATATTGTATGCCGTTAGGGAATTGCAAACCATGAGACACCACTACACACCTATTAGAATAGCTGAAGTCCAGACAACTGCCAACACCAATGCCAGTGAGAACGTGGAGCGGCGGGGGCTCTGGTGGCATGTGCAATGTGCAGCCCCATGAGAAAAACAGTATTAAACAGAGTCTTACCATCCAGTCCAGCAAACATGCTCCTAGGCATTTATCCAAATATTGTACATTGAAAACTCATGGCTATGTAAAAACCTCCACATGAATGTTTATAGCAGTTTTATTTATAGTTAGCCCAAATTGGAAGCAACCAACATGTCCTTCAGTAGGTGAATAGATAAATAAACTATAGCACATCCAGACAAGGGAATGTTATTCAGTGCTAAAAAGAGATGAGCTCTCAAGCCATGAAAAGACACAGAGGAATCCTAAATGCATAACGCTACATGAAAGAAGGCAATCTGAAAAGGGTAGATACTATATGATCCAAACCATATGACATTCTGAAAATGGCAAAACTATGAAGACAGTAAAGGGATTAGGGGTTACCAGTGGTCCGGGGAGGGGGCATGGATGAATAGGCAGCACAGAGGAATTTCGGGGGGGGGGTGTGTGAAACTATTCTGTATGATACTTATTGGTGGGTACATGATATTATGTATTTATCAAAACTCAAACACAGTTTAGTTCACAATACTGTATCCATTTTAAGAAATATACCACACAAATAACAAATATGTTATTAATAGAGGAAATTGTGTGGTGGTTGAGGGAGTAGGGGGACAGAAAGGAGGAATATAGGAACTCTACTTTTTGCTCAATCTTTCTGTAAACCTGGAACTGATCTAAAAAATAAAGTCTCTTAGTTTTAAAAAAAGGATAGGCCAAGATTTATAAGAAAAGTGGAAACAATAAGAATGCATGTGTTGCAGAAAAGAGCTTCCCTTTTCCTTTAAAAAAACACAAAGGCCCTGACCAATGTGGCTTAGTGGGTTGGGCGTCGTTCTGCAAACTGAAGAGTCGCCTGTTTGTTCCTGGTGAGGGCACATCATGCCTGGGTTGTGGGCCAGGTCCCCAGTTGGGGTGTGTGTGAAAGGCAACCAATCAATGTTTCTCTCTCACATCAATGTTTCTCTCCCTCTCTTCCTCCTTCCCTCCCCCTGTGTCTGAGTAAATAAATAAAATCTTAAAAAAAAAGAAAGAATGCATGTGTTGCAAACCTAATGTCAGACAAAGTAAAATTCAAGCTGAACTGTATGAGAAGAAACAAAAAATATGTTATAAAAGCCACATTCACAATAAAATATTTTTAAAGTAATTAAATTAATATTCTTTATTCACTAATTGACAACACTTCCAATAAAAGTCTGGTTACATATTGCACCGATGAAGATATTAGAAAGAAGGCCTGCTCATTCGGTGATGGCAAGAGAAGAAAATTGATGCAAACTCTAGGAGGGCAATATAACAATAGTGATCAAAAATCACAAATGTGCGTATCCTTTCTTAGACTCAGCGATTCTCTTCTGGGAATTTAAGCCACGGATATACTCGAACATGTGCAAAATAAAGTAAATATAGAGACTAATTGCAGCATTTTAAAATAATAGCTGAAGGTAGGAAACAATGAGATGCCTATCAGTAGGAGACTGCTTAAATAAATACTACTGCACCCACACAGTAGGAACTGCTTAAATAAATACTACTTTACCTGCACAATGGAACAGGATGCTGCCATTATAAGAATGGGGCAACTCTTTATGTATTGATGATGAGGAATGATCAAGAAATGATTTTCAAAAGCAAGGTGCAGTACAGCGTCATAGCATGTCATCCCTTTCGATTTAACAAAATGTGCTTGTGTGTGTGTAAACTATATGAGAAAGGAGATGATACCCTGTAACCTGGTGATGGTGTAACAAGGCATCTGCTAGGGATGGGGAAGAGGAAGGCTGGGGCGTTGGGGTTGGAGGAAAACTTAATTATCAGTCTCTCCTCCTTTGTCTGTATTCTGAAAAAGAAATGATATAAAATAATTTTAAAACAAAGAAGGCAAGAGGTGTTGTAATACATTTTGGGAATGTTTCCATTTACTCTTTTTAAAATGTTGATCTTTAAAATGTTGGCTAGCACTAGTTATCTGGACAATTTAATTATGTGAAACACCTCATTTCCTGACGATGCTGGATGAATAAGGCATTACTCCCATTTGCTGACTTATGCACAATCACAAAGTTAACATTATCATCAGAGCACAAAAGAGATTGGAATTTAGAACAAAGGACGAAGATACCTTTCAACAAGGCATTAAGGCAGAAGGAGAATGGATGAGGTGGAGTCTGTAACTCTCACACTGATTGAGGGATGAGGACCTAATGAACAAAATATATGAGCCTTATATGAAGTGCTGAGCTTCTGTGTGTAATAGGCAAGGCTTCTGCTCACAAAACAGCAAAGCTGGCTGCTGCCTTCATAAGAAATGCTTTGTTAGTCCCAGCATTGACAGGGAGAGTAGTATGCTGTGCTCGCTAGGTGCTTTGGAGGGATTGCAAAGGAGACAAAGGCATACTTTCTGTGCTCAGGAGAAGCCTGGAATTGGCTACAGGACACAATATAGGATTCAGAATATAAGTGTGCTTACCACTTATAAATGCAAGTGCCAAGCAACTTTCTTGAAAAGATGGAGCAGAAGTTGACCATCAGGCCAAGAGAGATTGCAGAAATATGCCTCTACCATGTTTTAAAAATACAGATATTTCATCTAGAAGTTTAGATTTTTTATTTTTTTTGAAAAGCTAGAAAATCTAATATTATGGGACCTGCTTTTCTTGCATATTAACACCCCCTGGAGCTATCTCCCTTTATGTGTGGTATAGTTCTGCACTTAATCATAATCTCCAGCACTATCTATTACCTTTCGGCTGGCCCATTTCTCTCAATTACTTGTCTGGTCTCTGCAGGCATTTCAATTTGTAAGTCCCGGACGAGACTCAGGAAGGGTTAATTTGGAAAACTGTCTTGGGAGCTGGAGGTTCTTGAACAGATTTTGAAGATAGAATGACCTGGTGGATTGGGTGTGCACAGGGCATTTTAGAAGGAAGCTTCCTGGAGCTTCAGAGTGTTTTCTCTTGACCAAAAATTGGACCAGTCACAGGATGCCTGTGCTTTGGAGAATTCCAGATGATGTTAGGTGAGCAAGGGCTTAGCTCCTGCTCCAAGTCAGGGATTTTGTAGGAGCACATCAGTGAACAAGACAAATGGTTTCCTGCCTCAAGGAGCTTACAACATACTAGTAGAGGTGACAAGCCAACAAGAAAACAAACTATGACATGTAGATTTACATGCTATAACTAGTACAATGAAAGGATTATAAAGAGCATTGTTGTCATAGAGAATTATAGTGGAATGGGATATGGAAACTGAGATTCTGAATGATAAAAAGGGTCAGTCGGATGTGGAATGTGATCAAGAAAATGTCAGGCAGAGGAAACAGCATATGCAAAGGCCCTGTGATGGGAGAATCTGGACTAATCCTGAGACTGGAAGAACAACCACAGTGCCTAGAGCATAGTGAGGAGAGGAAAGTGATATGAGATAACTTTGGAGAAGGAGGCAGCTAGATCAAGGCCTTCTGTGTAAAAGGTTAGAGTTGTATTTTACCTGAGAGAAAGCTGGGAGGAGTTGTAAGGATAGGAATGGTCTGGCTCAAATTACAGGTCAAAGAGACTTGAGAGATCAGCCCAGGAAAGATAAGGCAGAGCATACCTGAAATAAGGCAGGGAGATGGGGCAACACAATTAGCAGAGCCACTTGGTGTCAGCTTGCCCCGCCCTTCGGCTTCCCAAACCAGCATCAGAGCCCTGGTCCGTGGCCTCTCCCCACGTGAAAGCCATCCACACCACTCTCTCCTGGTTTTTCTTTCATCTCTACCCTTGGGGCTCACGTTTTACAGACCTCCCCTAGAACAGAATGTGAGGGAGGGTTGGCTTCTCTTCTTTCTCCCTCTCCTGCAAACACTACCCATACCCACGACACCCCCCCCCCCCGCCCCCTGCCATCACACACACCAGTAGGAGCACACACAGTGATCTCAGCCACACGTCTGGGGATGGGAGGGCAGCTGGAAAGAAGCAGGGGGAAGAGCTGTGCCTGGCTAGAGCAAAGTCTGTCAACCTGAGCTGAGCAGGAATGACTAGCAGTTAGGTAAAGCCAAGCTAATTGGTAGTGGGCCTTGCAGCCCAAGACTAGAACAGTTTTAATATGATTTGGGAGGCAGTGGGGAGCTTTTATGGGCATGCAAAGGGAAGAATGATGTGATCTAAGTGACACTGGAGGAAGATGATTCTTGATGATGTGTATCTAATAGACGAGAGGGGAGCCACACTGGCTGAAGAAAGGGGAGCTAATTGGGAGGCAGGAGTCCAGGTGTGCAGTGATTATGTCTTGGACCAAAGTGGTGGAAAGGTGAAGGCAGAAGAAGAAAGAGCAGGATTTAATGTTGAACTCGAAGTGTCTCTGGGTGGGTGTTGAGGATGGGAGACATGGGTACAAAGATGAGGTAAATAAGAAACTGGGAACCTGTTTGACAATGACATGGGAAATAGAAAAGGGTTAGGTAGCCAAGAGAAATGTTTAATGGCCAACTCAAAGGTCACTACTGTGGAATTTCTCCCTTTGGTGTTGTCCCACCTTGAATGGTCAATCACTTTTCTCTCAGGTGTGTGTCCATTTCTATTCCTGTACCACAATGCTGTGTTGTAATACAGCATGTCTATTTTACTCCTTTTCTATTCTTACTGCATAGTGAGCCCAGGGCCTGGCCCTAAGTAAGTACGCAACATGTGTGGTGAACGAGTAAATGAATGAATGGAAACTTTCCAGAAGTGTGCCATTGAACTCCAGCCACTGCACATCACTAAAACTGAGAAATTTTGTGGCAGCTGCAGCATCCCTGCAACAGTTGTGGAGATCAGGTTACAGCTGGGAGCCTCACAAAACCCCAGCCATTCCAGCAATTGACAGGTGGTCCTGGAAGTGGGGCTTGGACTGGCAGACAGGAGCCTGGAGGAGTTAAGATATTGCGAGGGAAATTCAGTTCAAATTACAGGGTTATTTAAACACCTTAGGGTTACAAATGGGCTTTCACCCTTAAAATCCCATCTGCAAATATGTAGCCTTAAACTGTCTAAATAGCCCTCTTAATGTTGTTAAATCCCAGAGTTGATAAGAGGCCATAGGAAAAACTTCCCATAGTCTCTTCCCGTTGCTTTTGCTGAAACTACATCTGTATTTTTATGAAATGTGAAACCTGAAGAATACATAAAAATGAACATTTCCTTATTGTATGCTATGCCCACCAACCAACATCAATAAAATATTTTAAACTTTCTAGATAACTACCATTTATTCAGGATATACTATGTGCCAAGCATTGGTTTTATACACATTATATTCACAAGTACAAAAGACAAGCACTATTGCTCCCATTTTGTAAATGAGAAATCTGAGGCTTAGGAAAGTTAAATTACTTGCCCACTGAGTGTGCGCTATTATGAGCTCATCACCTGATTATGCAACCTTCTAGCTGATAACAGAAAGACAAGCCAGGGAAAGGCAGGGAGGTGGGCCTTCAACGAGAGTAAGTTGTCCATGAATGAGCACTAATGGAAGCCATATGAGCTGCTTAGTCCCCCTAGAGAACACATGGAAAGGAGGCAAACAGCACCTGAGACTGTTCTTTACAGTAGGTTCCCAGGAAACACTTGGGGAAGTAGAAGAGGAGACAGCCCTGGGGCCAAAGGACCTTCCCAAAGAAGTGTCCGGAGTCTACTAAAGGTTCACAAGAGCCCCCCCATGCTGTTAATACACTGATAGCAGGACCTCCAGCTTCTGTCTCTATTTCTTCTCACCTACTGCTTCTCAAACAAATGATTCCCAGTGGATAGACAGCTAGATTAGAGGACAACAATGCTCTCAATTCTCAATTTGTGATTTTGAAAGGAGCATTGAGTTTGGAATTTGCCATATTTGGGTTCAGGCTCCCACTGCATTATTTGCTTGTGGTGTGACCTTGGGGAGAATCCTTAGCCTCTTTGAACCTCCTTCTTAACCTACAGAATGAGGTTAATAAACCTACTTTACCAGGTTTAGATTAGCTAAAAGGATTTACTGATAAATGTGAAGACTTTTGTTTTCAGAAATATGGCAGGCAATGTGTAAAACCTGCTTCCAAGAAAGAACTCCCAAAAAGCTAGATTAAATGTAAGAAGTGTTTTTCAAAAAATAGGAGTCAGAAATTTTGGAGCTGGTTAGCTGGGTAGTTTTTTGTTTGAAGATGGCAGTTAAGATATTGGTCATGGACAGTGTTCTGGAGGTTTGAATGGGGCTGGAGGATCTGCTTCTGTGATAGCACACTTACATGGCATTTGGCAGGAAGCCCCAGATCAATGCCATAGGGGCTGACTAGAGTGTCCTGAGCACATAGCAGCTGGCTTTCCCTAGAGTGAATGATTCAAGGACAGAGAGGAGGAGGCCACGATGCTTATGACCTAGGCTAGAGCCCTACAACATCACTTTCATCATATTATATTCATTAGAAGAGAGTCACTAAGTTCAGCCCATGCTCAAGGGGAGGAGAATTAGTTTTCACTATTTGATGGAAGAAGTACTGAGGAATCTACGGACATATTGTCTGTATGGAAAAAGTCCAGTCTTTGTTAATGTAACAAGAACGGTTTGCGTAACAATGATGTAACCTGGCAGCCAAGGAGAGTGGACTGGAATGTGCATGTGTGAACAATGACCACTTTACTGTATAATTCAGTGGGGTCAGTAGATGCTGTTGAGTGAGCATGTAGTCGTTGTATTCAAAATGACTGAGCGAGTAGAGCAACGAATCTGCATCAAATTTTGCATTAAGCTTGAAATTCCTCTGTAGAAACTATTCAGATGATTCAGAAGGATTTCAAGGTCAATGCAATGAGTGCAGCACAAATAAAAGTGTAGCACAACTGCTTCAAAGATGGACAAGAATCTGTTGAAAATGATTCACATTCTGGGAGGCCTGCAACAAACAGAACACCTGAGAACGGCGAACACGTATGGACTACAATCAACAAAGACTGGCAACCCAGGTGACTCAGCCCCCTTACAAACCAGATTTGGTGCCCTGTGACTTCTGGCTTTTCCCAAAACTAAAATCACCTTTGAAAGGGAAGAGATTTCAGACCATCGATGAGATTCAGGAAAGTATGACAGGGGACTGAGTTATCATTGTCTTATGTATAATGTTTCTTATATCTTGTATCTTTTTCATAAATGTCTTTATTTTTCATAGTACATGGCTGGATACTTTCTGGACAGACCTCATTTTAAAGGCAGCACAGCTAGCATTTGCCCCAAATACAGTGATGGTGGTGGTGGCCTAGAGCCACATCCATGGGGAATCAGAGACAAAGCCTGGGTTTTTGAACCAACCATTACCCCTAAATAGCTGCTCTCTTGGTAGGAAGACCTGCTCCACAGGGAGATATTTGTCTGCCTGAGCCTTAGCTTTAGAATTGGAACAAAAAGTTATACTATCTAAATGGCCTAAAAACCCCAGACAAAAATTGGTTAATACTAATCCCATGTTGATAATGTCTCTCTTAGAAGAACACAAACCTCAGGGAATATGAGATGATGATTAAAGAATCACTAAGAACATGAGAAAACAAGCAAACATGACCAAAAGACAACAGAAGATAATGAGTGAATCCCACAAAACACAGATATCAGATTTTTAGATGTTAACTATAAAAAGTAAAAAACAAGAATATAAAACAGCATTTGTATAGAAATGAAAGAGAGTATAAACATATGACAAAGCACACTTGAGGAAGAACCCAAAATACTTCTAGAAATAAACATTTTAATAATTTAAATAAATTCTGTGGACAATACAAAATTCTGTTTAAATACAGCTGAGAAAATAATTGATTAAGTAGAAGTTAGATCTGTAAATCACCCAAAATACAGCATAGAAGGATAAAAAAGAAAAAAGAAAACAATGAATGAAACATTAAGAGTTATGGAGAATAGAGTAAGAAAGTTTGACATAAACTAGTCATAATTTCAGGAGATAATAGAGAAAGTGCAGGATAGGAAATATTCAAAGAGAGAATGGCTGAGCACTTTCCATTTTTGATTAAAGAAATTAAGTCACAGATTCTGGAAGCCAAAGGAATTCCAAGCAGGATAAATGAAATCCACTCCTAGACACATTACAGTGAATTTTTAGGACATAAAATATAAAGGGGAAATCTTAAAAGTAGCCAGAGAAAAGACAGGTTACTGCCATGTCAAATTGACAGCTAACTTCTCAACATCAACACTGAAAACCAGGAGACAATTTTATAACAAATATGAGTATTTCTATCAGATGGTTATCTAGTTGGAGCTTGGAGAAGGTTGGAGTCAGTATCTGTTTATGTAAAATCTGCATTCTAGAGGAGAGCTAGTTCAGAAAAGCATAAAATATAAATAAAGTGTAGAAATAAAGGTGGTAAAGGGTCATTTAATTTGCCTTCCAAGAAGCCAGAGAAGCCCAAAGAATGGCAGAAAAGGAGAAGGACTGCGCTTTCTTTGGCCGTTACCATTGTAAGAGTTGGTTTTGTACATGGCCACAGGCCTTGGAAAATTGCCATTGCAATTGCAACCCAGGGCAATAGGGAAGCAATGGAGGACAAAGAGGTGGATCTGAATTTCAGCATGGGGCTTTCCAGATGGTGGCTGCAGAACGTCAATTGATGGTTTAAAAATTAACTTCCTCCCAACTCAAAAGAGATATGGGTTATTTATTTGGCGAGAACTATTTTGCTGATGATATTAGAGGTAAAAATATCTTAGGAAACAATATAGTTCAAACTTTTCATTTTAAAGGCCATAAAACAGCTGCTCTTACAGGTACACAATTGGAGAATTGATGTACTGGGACTAGAAACCAAGTTTCCCTTGAGTCCTGGTTTAGCACCCAGATAAAAACATTGTTTAGGCCACAATCTTCACTGCAGATAATTTTTGATCCTGTGTTTTTCATTCAAGTTCAGGAAGCTCAGGGTGGACTCGAATGTCTTGGATGAGCAAAGTGGGGGCAAACTGG
The DNA here is from genome assembly GCF_987537825.1 of Furipterus horrens. Lineage (NCBI taxonomy): Eukaryota > Metazoa > Chordata > Mammalia > Chiroptera > Furipteridae > Furipterus > Furipterus horrens. Next base: position 37,764,526 of record NW_028327175.1, read on the forward strand.
AAGCCTCTTTCTGATTGGAGACCCTTGGCCAGCTCAGACTAAGATCAGGGCCATCTGCTTGCTCTGGACTCTGTAGGTCTTTTATAGTTAGTTTGGATGGTTAATCATGTAGGTTTGTGTCTATTTAGTGCTCTCAGCACTTAAATCCAATCTAATGATAATATTGGTTTGCTTCCCATAGTGCCCAGTGAGGAGCATATCACTGCCAGGAGCTTTAGCATGAGGAGAATTATAAATTGTTCACACAAACATGGCATCCTCTTTATTTTGAATGCTTTACATTTTCTTTGCTTGGATTTGAAACATGATAGAGGTGGACATTCCCTTGGCACACATCTGCTGTGTCCCAGAGTATGTGTTGAATATACTTTATGGAGTAAAATTAGTCGACATGCGCCAGGCTCCCAGGTTTCACCATTCCTCCCTGACTCCAGCAGCTACAAGCCAACCCTTCATTAGGGGCCTGGACCAGGCAGCTCACAGGCTTGTTAACCAGGGGTTGCATGATGCACAAAGCCCTGTCAGTAACCCTGATCAGTCTCCCACATGGCTTCTGAAACTCTGTCCAAGGCAGTCCCCCACACCATCTCACGTTGCTGTCCAACTAACTAGGCGACAGCTTCATTTGGCTAATGGTGACCTGTGTCTGGGTTTCTCATCATTTTTATTTCTGGGGCGCATATAGTCACAGAGTCTGTGGAAGTCTACAAAGAAACAAGGGCAAGTCAGAATAGAATTTTCCCAGCCTCTATTATCCTTCCAAGTGCAGATTCCCTGGTTGGGGTCTGCCTGTACTGCCCGCAGGGATTTGGACCTGACTGAAAGAGGAAATATGATGTTAGGGGGACTACGTGGATGTTCTAGGGGAAGGTGCTACCCAATAACCACAAAGCACTGAGAGCGAAGGGCTTAGTAAAGCTTGATGACCTTTCAGACAACTCTGGAGCTGTTCTTCCTCAGGCCTCCTCTCATAGCCTCTCCCTTTCCCCTCTGACAAGGACTTTCTGGCATGGAGTACACTCTGTTATCCTAGAGACAGGTCAGAGCTTTTTTTCATCCTAGACATGAATGTGCATGGTTTTAAAAATATAACCCCCTAAAAGTGCATTGGAATAGACTTCTGGAAGGCCCTCTGGTAATATGTATCAAAAATCAAAAGGCAATTACATTTGGGGCATTTAGCCTAAGGAAGCAATCTGATGCATGCATAGACCTCTAAGTACAAGATGTTCATCAGAGTGTGTTAATGTGAAAGCAATGGGATTCCAGAGGTTCTACTGAGTGTGGTCCGGCAGCGTCTCTCCCACCATATGTGCATGTGCATCTACTGGTTTAAGAGGCTGAACACAAGGCTAAGTGAGGAGTGCAAGAGCTTCTTGAGGATAAATAATTGAAATTGTATTTTTTTTTAAGTTGAGATATATACAGGTACATCTGGTGCCTATGGCCCCAGTGGAAACCAGATGGGGGAATCCTAAAATGAGTTTTATCAGAAAGGAAAAAGCAAGAGAGATTTAGACACAGGGCCTAGTCATTGGAAAGAAGCAGCAGTTCTACACGCAGCAAGTTGGCTGACACCAGCCCCTGAACCAATTCATCCACTAGCGACTAACCATTTCGTTTGCTGGGGATTGAGGAGTTTCCTGGGACATGTGACTTCCAGTGCTAATATCAGGAAAGTATTGACACAGTTGGTCATTCTTGACTCCGCTAAGGGGGTGCAGGTGAACACTCAGAGAAAGAAGCTGTGTGAGAACGACAGAGTGTTCAACTCAATGCTGGATGCATTGGGCTTTGAGCAGACTCACTATGGAAGCTTAGCTGAGCAGAGCAAAGATTCAGCTTCCTCCTCACTTCAGAAGGGGTGGTAATAGCAATAATGACAACTGACTTTTGAAGTAAGTATTAATGTACTTCAAAATGGTATTTTGGTTGCGCCACTATCTGGAATAACAGATTTTCAGAACATTCCGATCAGCTGGTACAACAACAGGAGGGAAATTCCAGCCCAAAGCGCATCCCTGAGGACCTCTCAGGCATAGGGCACAGCCATCTCCTCGGCTCAGCTAGTTGTAGAAGCACACAATAGCCAGGAACAATTCACTGAGACAGATAAGCACTCCTGTGGACACTTGGAAATATGTAAGGAGGAAGAGATTTGAAAATTATGGAAGTTGGGGCTTTAGAGTTGTTATATTTGGGAAACTAGGATTACTGAGATTATATTTGTAGTCACTTTTGAGTAAAGCCTGAGATATTCAGGTCACATAAATGAGGAAAAAACTAAAACAATCTGAGAGTAAAAAATTGATTAAATAAATTATAGTATTTATAGTCATTTAAAATGAAGATGTAAATATATACATAGACATGCAAAGAGAGTTACAATATTATTGAGTGGAATAAAATCAGTATGTAAAATGCAGCCCTATTTTATTACAAACTGTCTGCATTTGTAATTTAGATGTACATATATAGACAACTGAATGAGTCTAGAAGATTAACAATTAAATAAACTCTGGATAGTGAGATTTGAGGTCGCTTACATTTTAATTTCCATTGACATACCTCAATTTTGTAATTTTTTAAAAAGAGCATGCACAACTTAGGGTACATATACACTTATTTTAACTACCTGCATATAGCAGACAATTGCAGTTTCCCAAAACATTTTTATAAAAATGGCATCATATCTATAATTTAAAGATGTGCTCAGATTAAACACTAACACCTTGAATATTATATTCATAAAGAACAAATCAACTTTAGACCTTGAGCTAAGAAGTACATGCATTTTGAGACACTGGGGAAAAAAATCATATAATCTAAGTTATCATGATCATCTAGGTTTAGAAATTGGGAAATAAAGAAGTTAGAACTCCCATTTCATCCTTTTGGCAAAGGTTTCTTCCACGCCTGAAATTGCATGAGTAACAGGCTTACTGAGCTGATGAGATGAGGCAGCCCTTTAGCCCATGTAGCATATAATGGAGGCCTAACAAGAACTGAAGATGGCAAGGGGCTCCAGGCACCTTTGCCTGAGAAGTAATGAAAGAAAGAAGCAAAGTCACCGTTCTGGGAAAGGGCAATGTGCTGGCAACATGCATCAGAATGTGGTGCACTGCACGCTGATGGTTCAGACAGGGGAAATTAGCGGACACAAAAGCTCCTCTGCTTGTCATCAGCAACATGGCTTTCCTGTTGATGAGCAGAATTCAGAGAGCTTAAGAATTGCATACTTAGCAGAAGCTCATCCAAACCTCTTTGGGCTGGAAATCAAGCTCTTGCTGAGAGTTTCTAGTTCAATCAAGTCAGAAAATTACATGAATCTCAATTTTTAAAATACATATATTTTTACAATATGATTGAAGGGCTACTTCAGACTTGAGTTTTCACCAGCTAGCTCATATTTCTCCATTCTTCACCTAGCATCCAAAAATGCACAGGGATCTAGCCTGTAAGGTTTAATTGTATTCAAGCTGCCAAGAAAGGAACACTTGCTTGAAGCACTTTGTCCATTCACTGCATGGAAATATAGAAAACTTTCAAGTCAAGTTGTGCCCATTGAATACTTTAAAATATAATACTGTTTGTAGAAATTGTTTGTAGTGATGAGCTATTCTGACCTCTCTGTTTCACAAGTGGGGTAACTGGGGTCTGAGTAGTTAGGAGACTTATCTACAGTCATGGAATGATTTACTGCAAAATAAAGAATAAAATCAGTTGCAAAAAATGAAAGGTCTCTGATGTTACACAGTCTGCATATGTGTCCCAGATCTATCCCTTGCCCTGTGGCCTCAAGACATAGTCTCTACAATGCCATCTGTAAAATGGGTATGATAAAATATATATTAAGTATTGTTGTGTAGACTAAATGAGAACTAAAAGAGTGTCTGACCTAGGATAGGCTTTCAATAAATAATAATTTCCTTTTTAAAAAGAAAAGACACCAAAACAAATAAATATCTGGGAGATAAGATGGCCAAATTTCTCTTTTACGTCATATGTAAATGAGGCATAACTTCTTAACTGATTTCTATAATTCTTAACATTTTCTAAAAACCCTGAATGGGGCCCTGGCTGCTGTGGCTCAGTGGATTGAGTGTTGGCCTGCGAACCAAGTGTCACTGGTTCAATTCCCAGTCAGGACACATTACTAGGTCCTCAGCTGGGGACACACGAGAGGCAACCACACAGTGATGTTTCTCTCCCTCTCTTTCCCTTTTCCCCCTCTCTCTAAAAAATAAACAAACAAACAAACAAATAAAATTGTTTAATTAAAAAAAACAAACCCTGAATTTCCATAGGAACTCCCTGAAAAAAAATATTCATCAATGTCAGAACCTAGGATTCTTGTGCTTCCCTTTTGAAGCCTGGAATGTGCTTTTCCCAGACATTGTGAGGGGGCGGAGACCTCCCTGACATGGACCTGTATTACTTAGGATGTAGCTCAAGATCCAGAGGATGAGACTCATAATAAGATTCACAGAGTAATCACAGAAAATCAAGCTGAGCACTTGGTGTAGAATCAGAAAAATTACCAGATGAATGGGCTGATGTGAATATGAAGCATAGCCTAATCTTCCAAGTGAGGAAGAAGAAAAAAAAGATACTGGCAATTATTGCCCTGTAAACATCACTTCCAGCCATAATAATTATATATATATAGCAGGAGAGTGATGATATCAGGAACAATAAGTGACTTAGGCTTAAAAGAAACAAATCATGCTGGCACAATGACTTTTTTGACAGAGTTATGAATAGATGAAGGGGAAATGCAAGAGATGTAATATATCTTATGTTGGTAAAGATTTGATAGGTCTCAGGAAATTTTATTTGGAAAATTAGCTATGAGATCACACAAAAAGGTTATTAATAAATTGCAAAGTATCTAGTTGTAAGAAGGTGCAGAGATGGCTGTTGGGGATGTTCTTATTTAACACCTTCATCATTAATTTGGAAGAGGGAGTAAGTGTCTCTCAGTGTTCATGAAAATTGCAGGTTTTACTAAATCAGAACGTGGTATGAACACTGATCAGCCAGAGACTGACACAAAGGGGTCCCAAAAGAAAGGGGAAACTTGGACAGAAGCAAGAGCCAACTGAGAAATAAAATGTTTTTAACTGTGTTCATATACTGTTTTGTACAGTGAGTAGAATGAGAATTTCATAGCAAAGTAGGGCTGCAGACTTGGTGGAGAAGATGGACAATAGAAAGGGATCTGTTAGACACACTCATGGGAGCTAACATTTGCTGGAGCCCTACTGTGTGCCAAGTTCTGCATTTAGACTTCATACTCTGTGAGTTGATGCTCAGAGGAGGCTCAGAAAATAGAATCCCAGAATGGTAGAGGAACTTAAAATTTTGCACAATGAACCATTACTCACTAAGTGTAACTGACCTAGATTTCACTCCCTTGACTTCTAGGAGCTTGAATTCAATACATTTAGATTTTATCTCCAGGTCTATGGTCCACTTTGAGTTAGGTTTTGCAAAAGATGTGAGGTATGGGTATATTATTTTGACCCATACCTCACATATATATATTGCATAGAGACATCTAGCACCATTTATTGAAAAGTCTATCTTTTCCTCCTGAATTGTCTTTGCACTTTTCTCTAAAACTGTTGTCACATATGCATGAGTCTACTTCATGAATCTTTATTTTATTTCACTGATCTATGTGCCTGTCCTTTTGCCCATAACTCACTGTCTGGGTTATTATAGCTTTATAGTAAGCTTTGAAAGCATCTAGTGTGGGTGCTGCAACTTTGTTCTGTTTATTTTTTTTTTCAGGACTGTTATGGCTATTTTAGTTTCTTCTTTCATATAAATATTATAACAACTATTCAATAACAATAAAACATCCTTCTGGGATTTTCACTGAGATATCTTTGAATCTCTAGGTTAATTTGGGGAGAATTGACATGTTAACAATATTGAGTCAATCCATGAACACAGTACGTATTTCCATTTCTCTTTAGGTCTCTTGTTTTCTTCCATCAGTGTTTTGTAGTTTTCATGATGTACAAGGTGGGGCAAAAGTAGGTTTGCAGTTGTGCATACACAAAACACAGAGTTTATTCTTTTATCATTACTCATTAATTATTGTATCATTTTCCACACAAACAATTGTAAACCTACTTTTGCCCCACTCTGTATATCCTGCACTTGGTGCTACTGTAAATAATATTGTCTTTAACTTCAAATTCTAATTTTTCATTACTTACAAGTAAAAATGCAATTAATTGTTGCATATTGACCGTGTATCTTGTTGCCTTGCTGAACTGACTTATTAGTTCTAGGAACTCTTTTGTAAATTCTTTGGAATTTTATAATAGGTAATTAGGTCTTCTGCAATAGAAAATTTTATCTGTATTTCCAGTCAGTATGCCTTTTCATTTTAATTGTCTTTTTGCTCTTACTAGGATTTCTAGTACAATGTTAAATACAAAGAGAAAAGTAAGAGGAGAAATTCCTGCCTCTTCCCAATTCTAAGGGGAAAGCATTCAGTCTCCATAAATGATGCTGGCTGTAGGTTCCTAGTAGGTGCTTTTTATCTTGTTAAAAAAGTTCCCCTCTGTTCCTAATTGGCTGAGAAGTTTTAATAATGAATGGATGTTGAATTTTGTCAAGAAAATTTTGCACTTATTTTGAGATTCAAATAATTATTTCATGCTGTAGGTACTCAGTTATCTTTTAAAAGAATTAAAAGAAAATACAAATTTAGTTCTTAATTTAGTGCATATTCAATTTTTTTTGTCTGATATTTTCCTTCTGCCTTAAGGCCTTTTAAAAACATTTCTTACAAGATAGATATGATGGCAATAAATAATATGTTTTTGTTTGCCTGATGAAGTCTTTATTTCTGATTCATTTTTAAGAAGATATTTTTTTCAGGAGTAGAATTCTGAGTTGATAGTTTGGGGTTTCTTTTGTTCTTTTGATGCTGTTGACACTCTTTTGTCTTTTGGATTGTATAGTTTCTGACAAGAAGTTTTTTGTAAATCTTATCCTTATTTGTAATGTGTTTTTAGTTTTTTTTCTAGATGTCTTTAAGATGTCTTTTTTTCTCCCCCTTTGGTTTGGGTCTGATATGGTTAAAGTTGTGTGTATGTGTGTGTGTGTGTGGGAGGAGGGGTATTGATCTTGTTTAGTCTTCTCCAAAATTCTTAAATCCATAACTTGAAATTTACCATTGATTTTGGACAATTTCAGCCCTTACTTCTTTTCTCTTCTTTTTATGGGATCCTAAGTACACATATGCTAGATCATTTGTTCTCCCACAGCTCTTAGGTGCCCTGTTCTATTTGTTTATTTATCATTAGTGTTACTCTTTGCATTTAAGCTTTTGTAATTTACATTGAGACATTTTCAAGCACACTGATTCTTTTCTCAGGTGTGTTGCAACCTCTTGTAGGCACTCTTTAGCTCTATCACTGTTTTTTTTTTCTCTCTCTTATTTTAAGTGCTTCTATGTAACTTTTACTCATAGCTTTCATTTCTTTACTGAAATTACCCATCTTATATATGTACTCCTGTAGTATTAGTTCTTAACATCTTAATCAGATATCTTAAATTCTTTGTCTGAAAGTTGCAACACTGTCACGTTGAGTCTGTTACTGTGGTTTGCGTTGTCTCTTTGCAGTGTCATGCTTTCAGTTGCTTTTTTTCTTGCCTCAGATTTTTTGTTGAAAGCTGGACACCTTGCAAACAAATGAAATAACTAGGACAAGGAGCAGAATAGCAGTCAATAGGGGGGAGGGGGAGGGAGAGAAGGGGAATAAGTGAGGGAAGGGTTTAGTCAAGGAACGTGTATAAATGACTCATGGACATGGACAACGGGGAGGGATATGATTGTGGGAGAAGGGGTGGGCTGGGTGGGGGGGAGCAATGGGGGAAAAATGGGGCAACTGTAATTGAAAAATCAAAAAAAATAAAAATAATTTTAAAAAGCTGGACACTTTGCATAGAACAGTAGAGACTGAGATAAATAATTTTATGCTGGAAATGGGCATACCTCTCCTATGTTAGACATTTACTGTGGAGTTCTGAATTAATCTAGTAAGGAGTTGAGCTGTGTATGAGGTGGGTTTTTTGTTTGTTTTGTTTTATTTTTATTAGTTTTCAATTTCTAAACTTTTTAAAAGTATACTTTGTTGATTATGCTATTACAGTCATCCCAATTTTTCTCTCTTTGCCCCCCTCTGCCCTCTACCCACATTGCCTTAGCAATCCCTGTTCCCCCGCCCCCCACCCCAGTTGATGTCCATGGGTCGTGCATATAAGTTCTTTGGCTTCACCATTTCCTTTACTATTCTTAACATCCCCCTGTCTATCTTGGACCTACCAATTATGCTTCCTAATTCCTGCACCTTTTCCTCATTCTCCCCCTTCCCTCTCCCAGCTGATAACCCTCCAAATAATCTCCATAGCTATGATTCTGTTCCTGTTCTGCTTATTTGCTTAGTTTGTATTTTTTTAAGATTCAGTTGTTGTATTTGTTCATTTGTTGCCATTTTAATGGTCTTATTTTGATCTTCTTTTTCTTAAATAAGTTCCTTTAACAGTTTATATAATAAGGGCTTGGTAATGATGAACTCCTTTAGTTTTACCTTGCTTGGGAAGCACTTTATCTGTCCTTCCATTTTAAATGATAGCTTTGCTGGATAGAGTAATCTAGGTTGTGTGTCCTTGCTTTTCATCACTTTGAATACTTCTTGCCAGTCCCTTCTTGCCTGCAAAGATTCCTTTGAGAAGTCTGCTGATAGCCTTATGGGAACTCCTTTGTAGGTAACTCTCTGCTTTTCTCTTGCTGCTTTTAAGATTCTCTCTTTATCTTGAACCTTTGGCATTTTAATTATGCCATGTCTTGGTGTGGTCCTCTTTGGGTCCAACTTGTTTGGGACTCTGTGCTTCCTGGACTTGTATGTCTATTTCCTTCACCAAATTAGGGAAGTTTTCTTTCATTATATTTTCACATAAGTTTTCAATTTCTTCCTCTTTCTCTTCTCCTTCTGGCATCCCTTTGATTCAGATGTTGGTACATTTGGAGATGTCCCAGAGGCACCTTATACTATCCTCACTTTTTTAAATTCTTTTTTCTTCTTGCTGTTATGGCTGAATGCTTGTTTATTCCTTATGTTCCAAATCATTGATTTGAATTCTGGCTTCCTTCCCTCCACTGTTGGTTCCCTGTAGATTTTTCTTTATTTCACCTTCATTTCTTCCTGGATATTTTTTATTTTGTTGTCATATTTAATGAGTTCTTTGAGCATCCTGGTCACCAGTGTTTTGAACTCTGCATCTGATAGGTTGACTATCTCCATTTCATTTAGTTCTTTTTTCTGGGGTTTTGTTCTTTCTTTCATTTGGGCCATATTTATTTGCCTCCTTAATTTGGCAGCCTCCCTGTTTGTTTCTGTGTATTAGGTAAAACTGCTTTAATTTCCTGTCTTAGTACCACGGCCTATTGTAGAAGAGGCACCTGTAAGTTGTGTGATGTGGACCCTTAGGTAATCGCCAGGATGGGGCAACACACTTCACCTCTTTGTGGCTCTGTGTGGAGGAGGGCTCAGAGAGGGTTTCTGGAGGTTGCCTGGCACTTGCCCTGTGTAACTGGTGCCCTTCCAGCTGTTGCCCTGGTGCTGAATTCCAGAAGGGGTGAGTCTGCATAGATTTTAATACCATGTGGGCCCTTTAAGTGGAGTCTTCTAAAAATCCAGCAGTTTCTTCTGCAGCCCCAACCCCCACTGGTTTTTACAGTCAGAAGTTATGGGGGTTTATCTTCCTGGCACTGGAACCCTGGGCCCCGTGGTCTGGACTGTGGCTGGCCAGGATCACTCACTCCCAAGGTATCCCTCCCAATTTTTATCCACCACATGCAAATGTGGGACTCCTGCCAACCACTACCACCGCCACCTCTCCATGTGTCTCTGCAACTCTTCACCTCTCTCTGCAACTCTGCACCTCCTGTCTTGATGAATGTGACTTTTTTAAATCCTTGGTTGCCAGACTTCCATACAGCTCAATTTTCTAATTATTCTAGGTATTATTTATTGTGAGGTATAGTTGTAATTCTTTATGTGGTTGCATAAGGAGGCAAAACTTGTTTAACCAAGCCCCCATCTTGACTGGAAGTTTATGTTTGTGTTTTATTGTTGAGATGGTGACCCACAATGAACCACAGGCTCCAAATTTCTCCAGTGATAACTTGTGTTTTGAATGGGGCTGGTTCAGTATGGGTTTTTTCTCTCAGCATCTGCCTCACCCTTAGCATTAGGTCATCCTTTTTATTTGGCTATATCTCAGAGAGAATCTCTTACCTCACTCTTGCAATTCTCCCAGTGAAATCCCATTGTTACTTGACACTTGCTAGCCAACGACAGTGACAGGGGTATTCTCAGCATTCAGATAATACCTCAGACTTTGGTAGTCACTTGTCCCTGAGTCTGATAGGTTTTCACTACTTTCTCAATACTTCTGCCCCATCCCCAAGTTTAGAAAATTTATATTTTCTGTTTTCTTCCCGAACTGCAATGGGTTTTCATCAGTGCCTAAAGTGACAGTGTTCGCTGCCCTTTTCCCCACAGTATAAGGTTTGTGTTCCATAATGGAGGTAAGGGGAAGGATCAGGAAGAAGGAATCCCTCCTTTCCCACAGTCCTACTGTTCGTGTCCCAAAAACATGCACTTTCAAGGGCTGCTTTCTCAAGACTGGCACCATTATTGTTTTTGTGAGACATGGCGAAGTTAATGGGGAAGAGCACAAAAATCTGGAGTCTCTGGCAATTCTATATTCTCTACATTACTCATCTGCACTCAGCCTTTGCTAACCTACACTCAGTCTTCAATAATTCATTAATAGTTTTAGCTAAGTTCTTCTTACTAGTGAGTAGTCAACTACATCTGTCCAAAGTAAGAAAATGTTCTCACCTCCTCTCTCTTTGTAGACACCTTCATTCCTTACCTCTCTGACAGGGTAAACAAAGATGTGAATTTGTTGTTTGTCTGGGTGTGTGTGTGTGTTTTGCTGCTGCTGTTGTTTCTGTAAGGATGAGTGTGATGCTATTTCCAGCTTTTTGATCCCCAGATGAAACAGGAAGTATCTGCTTGCTTTTGATGAAACAACCAGAAATCTGCCCTGTGTTTGAGACCAGCTCCCATTCAGTCCACCCGTGCCTCTGCCTTTGCTTTGGTGGTATGTTCAGGAATTTGAAGTACTAATAAAAAACAGAGAACTATACTCCCCTTAAAGGTAAAATAATATCCACCTTTTATGTTGATTTCAATTATTTTTCCATTTGCTACAGATCTTATTTTTCATATTTTTCAATTTTTCTCCTTGTCAATAAAACCTTCAGAAATTCTTGCATTGAGGGTATGTGAATTATGTCATTACAAATTTATTTACCCTTGATAACACTTCATAGAAGCCTTTCTAAACCACATTTCCCATTTCCTATTTTAAAAGTATAAAGCCAACAAGCTATTCTGTTATTTCAAGAAAGAAATAAAATCATTCAATTAGTAGTATGTCAGATGAAAGGGACACTTTGAATTGTGGCATCATTCTGAACACATGAAAAGCAAAGTCTGCACCTGTCATAACTACAAGATGAGGCATGAATATTCTTTACATTTCTGATTCATCAAAATCCATGCAGAAATATCAGTCAGATCAGAAGAGTCAGAATTGATTAAACCATGTTTGGCTTATCTGTATTGTCCAGGTATCACACAGATTAGAATAGAAGCCAATGTGATAGTGTGGGAACAAAAGACTTGTCAACCTGACACTATTTTAAACATCGAAACAAATGAAATCTTGCAAACCAATTGTGATGAACTAAACCTGACTCTACCTTGGAATAATGGTATTGTTATGATTTTAATATGGTTATCCACACATCCCTTCTATGCTTGATATCTGGATACATAATTTCAGGTATTGGGAAATACATCTTCAGTCTGAGAACAACGCGGCCTACAGAATGCCAGCCTCACACAGAAGACTAAGGGCAAGCTTGGTTTTGGTGTGATTAAAAGCTCACTTGAAAGGACCTCTTTACATGTGGAACTTTTCTGGGCAAAGGACAGAGGGCTTCTTTGTCTTCAAAGAGCTTCAAAGGATGTGCAGTAAGAAGCATGTGTAAGCTGGAGAAGCAGATGTGTGAGGTGAGGAAAGTATTAACATTTTATGCTCACTGATACCTAGTATTCAAGCCCTGCTCCTTGATGTCTTCCTCCAAATAAAATCTATTCAGGTAGAAAGGGGAAGGACAAAGCCCCATCTGACCCCTTTCATCGCTATTCTTCTAGGCTGACTGAAGACTTTGGAATAATTGGGTGGCGACGGCTATGGATTGAGGATGCAAAGGTGGGCCTTATAATGGGGGCAGCTGCTGGAGACAATCTTCCCAGCCTGGCCTCAGAGGGCATTGTAGTGGACAGATGTGACCATGTGTTCTCTACATGACTATAGTGCATTGTGCAAACAAGTTCTTTGTCATACCTTTTACTGTCATAGTCCCCTCCTGAAGATTAACCTTTATATGCCCTGAGAAGCAGGAAAGAAGGTTGAACAGACATAAGCATGCTTTTGCCTTTTCTCTCTCTCTCTCCTGAAATTCAGTCCCATTTGGTTTCTATAGCCCATTCTTTAGGGACTCAGCTACCTCCCTTCCTCCAATGATGCACACAGGCATTTCTGATAGAAGCATCTGCTAATCCCCTCACCCTTGTTGGCAGAGGGTGAGGTGCTTAGCTATTTCGATAGGTCCACGTGCCTTAAAAAAAGAAGAAAAAACGCTCCACCTCTGTCAAAAGCTATAGCTGCTCTCAATAAAGACACTTTTCCTTCTTTTGTTTTTCAGAAGAAAATAGCTTTGGGGGAGACACAAAATTTTAAATCTACAATTTGCTTAATTCAAAACCAATTAGCAATCAGAGCAACAGTATGACTTTTCTAGGCTTTCACAACATCAATATCACAATAGCTCTTCGAAAACTCGGCAAGTTGTAGTGTTCTCAACTCACACCCTGCTTCTGTTTTTAGTTTACTCCCCTTTCTCAGTTCACTTTTCTTAGAATTTGAAAGAAGGGTGGGGTTATAACATTTACAAAGTCAGGGCCAAGGATTCTGACTTAAAGTTCATTCACAAGACCACTCATTGTTTTGAATTGCAGCGACATTCCACTTTGATAGACTCACTGGAAGAAAATTAAAAAAAATAAAAAAGCGAAGACATTTTAGAATCAAACTTACCTCAAATTCTCTAGATAGAAGAGATTTTTTGAAAAGAACTTTTTATATTCTTGTTCACTTATAATGCTATTTCCTATGCGTTCACAACCATCATATCCTAAACAGATGAAAAGATGTTTTAATAGTAACACTAACCAAGTCTGTTTTAGTATGTACTCTAAATGTAGGTCCTGTTTGAGGAATAAAGAACTAAATTTATGAATTGATAGTGATGGAATTTCTACAGATTAAAAGATCAATAATTTCTAATGTCAAAATTTGTTTTTTACTTGGATATTACTTTTTAGAATTGTCTGACTGAAGTTAATTAGGAAGGGGTCTTTTAAAGCAAGAAATTTAAGTGACTGATAGAAAAACTAGATGCGAAGGGCTGGGGAAAGAAAGTGAGGATGAAAGTTGTGACAAGGAATTGGTCTGAAATTTTGTATCATATGCATACCACAAGTAACAATGAAATAAGATGGCTAACTATAAAAGGTTATGCCAGGACTGAGAAAGTGTGGCTCTTGAGTGAAATCATGAAACATAAAGTCAAATTCAAGTGTTGTGTCTTAGTGTGGAAAGGTTGCAGTGCCATGGCATGAGATGCCATTTGCTTAGTGAGTAGAGAGACCATCAGCTCAGCTCCATACAGAAGTTAAATGTTAGTCTATGCTTCCTATTAGAGGTAGCAGGCATTGGTGGTGGCTTACCCAGCATCCAACTGCGCCTTCCCCTTCCCAAGAGAACTCCCAAGTTCACACAGGTATCCCCCAGACCCGTGTGATGGATGAGACTTGGGGAAACCTGATCCACTGCAGCTCCCAGGAGTGGGCCTGACTAAGGATCATCCTGTTCCTGCAGACCAGAAGTCAGCAAACCTTTCTTGGAAAGAGCCAGATGATAAATAGCTTAGACTTTGTGGTCATACAGTCTCTGTTGCAACTACTCATGTGACTGTAGTGTGAAAGCAGCAAAGACAACCCATGAAATGAATGAGCATGTCCAAGTTCCAAGAAAACTTTATTTGTGGACACTAAAATTTTAATTTCATATAATTTCCACTTCATGAAATAGCATTCTCCTTTTGATTTTTTTCAACCATTTAAAAATGTAAAAACCATTTTTAGCTAGCAGGCTACACAAAAACAGACACTAGGTCAAATTTGGACCGTGGGCTGTAGTCTAGTGACATGTGGTCCAGGGGCCAGCACCCTCCCAGCGCATTTTCTAGGGTGGGGTGGTGCAAATGTTCTATAAATCAGCCACATGTGGTTGTTGAGTACTTGAAATGTGTCCACTGTGACTAAGAAATGAAATGTTTAATTCTGTTTAATTTTAATTATTTTAAATGTAAATAATTACCTTTGGGAAACTTAAGAAATTGCACTTCATTTTGTAATGTTTGACTGCTGATAGCTTTTGAGTCTCACCTCTCTCTTTTTGTGCCCCCCCCGCCCCCCGCTTCATCTATTCAAGCTGTTAAGAAGGCCTGGGTGCTCCCTTTTTTGGCACCAAGGACTGCCTGCACCCAGAAACTCTCCCACTGGCCCCACCCAGACTACAGTAAAAACCAGGCTGGCCACCTTTCCCTGTTGTCTTGAAACATTTGAACCTCCTTGAGAAACCTGCCCTGCCTTTTTATACCCTCTTGGTGTGTATGTAATATCTTCAGTCTCAGTATCTGAAGGGAATTTTGGGTGAGGGTTTGTCTCTTTCTGCAGGTGACTATAACATCAAGTCATCACCATATTGGACAACACAGTTCAGAGAATAGTTTGCTCAGGGATGGGGAGGTGACTCAGTTTGGAGTTCAGCTGCTGAGAACACAATGAGAAGTTGGCTAGGAATATCTAGAAAATTTCTTTTTAATTTTTTAGAGATAATCCTGTGCCTTTGACTCAATGTGAACACAAAATTCTGCAGCTCAATTGCTGCTAGCATTTGTGTTTTATCTACAGGAGGGACCAACCTAGGAGAATGAAGTTGATCCTGTAATAGGATAGTGGGTTCTTAATAACAATATTGAACTTCTAGATCAGCCCCTTCCTGATGCTGCCACTTCCTCTCAGCTTTTAGTAAAGTGAACCAACATATTTCTGAATCATGTTTCTGTTAATTATAATCCAAAGCATTTTAACACATATCATTGATTCTAAGAAGTACATCCTCCCCTTTCTGCCATTTTCAAATCTCTAAAACTGAGGTGAGTCTTACCATCTATATCATGACAGTTTATCTGGTAGAATCTTTTTCTTTCTTTACAGTACAGAAAATAATGGTGTTGGTGGTGTCTTACATCTGATAGAATACCTTAGATGTGACGAATACTTTAGGCTTTGGAATTTTCTTCCTTCTTTTCTTTTCTCTCTCTCTTTCTTTCTTTCTTTCTTTTTTTTTTTTGTATTTATGATTGTTTGATTTTTTTAAGTAAGCTTTTCTTTTAAGGTAATGTTTTCCTTAAGTTTTATATATCCTACAGTATTACAAAGCAGCATTTTCATGTTAGCTTATCTTTGGAGAATGTCTAGCTGAATTTTAGTACTAGAATAAGATTTTATTACCTGAAGAATACATTCTGTTTTGTGAACTAAAGGCAATATGCTAAACATCATACAAAATTGGAAAGGTCATTTGGGAATATCAACTGAATTAAAAATATTGTTAAGAGGCTGACATATTCTAGCAGTAATCAGGCACTGAGCGAACTGGTCTTGGATTAAAAAAAAAAAAGAGAGATCTGCTTAATTGTATGCTTGATGCACTCCATTGTCCCTGGCTACTGAAGGGCAACTTAACTATAAATTACATTTCTGTTATTATTAAATTTTTACCATTCTTTTTGTTTTATTGTAAAAATTCAGCATAAAGCAAGCATGTTATTATGGGTTTTAAGTCAAGAACCACGATGCACTGCCATTAATTCAAACATATTGAAATCCAAAATAAACACCCACTTTCATGAGCTAAAACTCCCAATTCACATCAAATTCTCTTATTAAAAAATGGCCTTTTTGCAAATGTTCTTTCTATTCTACCCCCAAATCTCTCTCAAAATGAGAATAAGAAACTGCAATAAAAAATAATTTCAACAAAAAAGGTATAAAATAGTTAGGAAAGTATGTGATCTATTTGCCAAACACTACAAAAGTTTAAGATATATAAAAGAAGTTTTGAGTAAATTGATTGATATAATGTTTCTATATTGGAAAAGGAATGCCAATCTTCCACAAAATAATAAATGTATGCAATCTTCATTAAAGATCTAAGACAGATGGGGAGAGGGGAGTATGACAAGGTAATTTTAAAGATAAAGGGTAAAAATAGCCAAGAACATATTGAAAGGAAAGACTAATGAAAGCGAACTTGCCCTACCAGATAACACAACTTCAATAATTAAAGCAGTGTGCCACTGACAGAAGAATTGGCAGACAGATCAATGTAATGGATTTGATAGCCCAGAAATCGACCCCCAGGATATATGTGAACTTAGTATATGTTAAAGGTGGCATCAAAAATTAGTACAAAAAAGAAGCGTTGTTGAATAAATGGTGCTGGAACAGATGGTTACTTCTTTGGAAAAACAAAGTTAAATTACCACTCTAAAATAAAATGCAGTGGGTGACCTAAACCCGTTAAAAGCTAGAGGTAAATATATTGATAGAATGAGAAGTCTGCTTTAAGTATAAATCAGTGAGAAGAAATCACAAAGAAAAGTAAATCATAACAAAAGATGAAGCATATTTGTCTATGTCCTCTCTGGTCCACATGTCCATGGAAGTAACAGAGAGAGTAGGTTGAAAAGAATTAAATCTTCCAGTTGTTGGCTTTCTTGTTTGTTCAGCTTTTTACTTCTTGTTAGGATGGAGTGGCAACTTCCAATCTTCTAATGCAGGACTGGAAACCAGAAGTCTAAAGATGAAATTTTAAAGCATGGGTTCTTAACCTGAGTTCAATGTACATATGGACTTGTTAGTCACCTGATTTCCCTTCCAAAACGTACTGGCAATAGAGACAGAGTGGCTTTCATTGGCGACTGGCTTGACAATGAAATTAAGAAAACAAAGGAGCAGGAAAGTGGACAAGGGACCTCAGAGCTTACTGGAGAAATGTCACAAAAGCCTCAGAAGACGTGTCAGTTTGGCTGAGGAGCTAAATAGTTCTCATGGAAACCAAGTGTACCAGTGGCCTGAGAAATAGCTGAAGAGACCAGGAAGAGGACTGCTTGATCCTGACAGGTAGCTGCTAATTAGTAATCAAAACCTAATTGAGATTAACAGCTGTTTTTCTAGTACAGTCACTAACAGCGAGGCAGAAATAATAGGAAGATCATCCAAGCTCTACAAGCTGCATTTTGACATCAGGAAGCAGAGAATGGAACACTACGCCAAGCAAGGGAGATGAAAGCGAGCCATGAACACAGAGCCGAGCTGACAGGCCAGAGGGCTGGATCCAGAGGACCAATTAGGATGTCTACAGGGGGCTGGAGGCAGATGAAAGGGGTAGGATGCAAACAACAATAGTGAGTCTATTTATTGGCTTGTTTGGCCAAGAGACTGCTGGAACTGGTGGAGAGACGGGCACTGGGGTGAGCCCTCTTAGCTAACACTGGGCCCTCGCGTTAGTTTGGAAATACTTTCAAATGCACTCTCTGAGCATCACCCTGGCACTAGTCCTGCATATAACAGTATCTACTGTGTGAAGATCTCAGTCACCACATGGGGATTAACCTGTGACATTTCCAACAGGTGAAGCACATTAAATGGTCAATCTCTCTCTGTCTCTCTTTGAAATCCTCTTACTGGAATTTCTCTTTCTGAGGCAATCTCAGTCTAGTGGCTCTGGACGGGCTCTCTTAATGAGCTCCACTAGTAGAACTGGTGTCTGCCAAGGTGTGGAACAGACCCTAGTAGGAACTAAAACATTGTGCAGAATGCAATCAAGGTGGTTTGAGGCTGTTCAGAACATACTGAACACTAGAGAATTATGATATAGCACTACTATGTGCCTGGCACTGGTCTAAGTGCTCGACATACAGCAACTCATGCCATCCTCACAACACCCCTGTGAGGTAGAGAGGTTAAGAAATGTGTCCTGGTTTACACAGCTAGAAATGACAGAGGTGGTATTTGAACCTGTGCAGTCTGGCTCCAGAGTCTGTCCTCACAGGCCCTAGGCTGAAGTCAGCAACCCAACAGTATTATTCTCACCTAGAACCTTATTAGAAATACAGAAGCTCAGGCCATACCCCAGCCCTGCTGAATGAGAACCTACATTTAAAAAGATCTCCAGGAGTTTCCTATGCATATAAAGTTAAGAGATGCTGTACTATGTTATATACCCTCATATAGATATACTCGTATATCTCGTATGTATATTAATAGGCAATTAATATTAAGAACATAAATTACTCCTCAATAACTCTCACACACTGCAGGTGGAAAGGCAACATGACACAGCCACTCTGAAAAGCAGTTTGGCAGCTTCTTACAAACTTAAACATATACTTTCCTTATGACCTAGCAATCCCACTCCTGGGTGTTTACTGTAGAGAAATAAAAACTTATTTTGTCACAAAAACCTATATACTAATGTTTACATCGGCTCTATTAATAAGTGCCTAAGACTAGAAACAATCCAAATGCCCTCCAATAAGTAAATGGATAAACAAATGTACATCCATAAAATGAAACACTACTCAGCAATAAAAAGGAATGAACTACAGAGACTCTCATCAGTATGAATGAATTTTTAAAATGTTATGCTAAGTGAAAAAGCCAGAAACAAAAGACTGCATCCTGTATGATTCAAGTTATAGTAAATTCTAAAAATGGTGCTCTCTCTCAAATTCCAGCCAAGATGGAGGTGTAGACAGACACACTGTGTCTCCCTCCACAACTCAGAAGGAATACAACTACCTCAAAACTAGAAACAACCAGAAGTTCCAGAAAATCAAACTGCATGGAAGTTCAGCAAACAAAGATATAAAGAAGAAATACTAATCCAGACAGGTAGGAGGGGCAGAGAGGATGCAGTGTAGTGGCAGCAGCAGCGGCGGCAGTGGCAGGTCAGCAGAAAGTGCAGTCACACATTTTAAAAAGTCGGCAGGACACCTGGGGAGCATTCCCAGCTCCTCACTGGACCTCAAAGCTCATGGTCCCAGCACTGGGGAAAATTAAGCCTCATTGATTCTGCCTGTGCAGACTAGCAGGGGTTGGGACAGAAGCAGAAACTGCCAGTCTCTCAGCAGAGTCTGCTTGTTTAAAGGGCCCCCACGGTCCTAGAACGTCCCCAGACCCACCCACTCTGGGAATGACGGCCAGGGCAGCAGCTAGAGGAGCGCTAGTCCAGTGCAGAAGTGGGAGAGGTGTCTGGAAAAGGGGCAAGTGCTGGGCAGATGGCATTGTTCCCTCTCAGACCCCTGCCTCACATACAGCGCCACAATGCGGTGAAACAGGTCACCCTGTTCTGATGAATCTCTAAGGCTCCGCTCCTTACAACGTAACAGGAGTGACAGCTCTACCTGGGATGCGGAGGCAAACAAACACGGGAGTCTGTCAGAATGAGGAATGGATCAAGGTTCCAGTGGGAGAACTTAGCAACAAGGAGATATCCAACATAATAGATGAGGAGATAGACAACCTAACAGATGAAGAATTCAAAACACTGGTAATAAAGATGCTCACAGATTTGACAGATATGCTTGAGTATGGCAGACACATAAGGGAAGAAGTGAAGGCTATGCTAAATGAAAGGAAGGAAAATCCACACAAAACTGATGATGAAGGGAAGGAAACTGGGGTTTAAATCAATGATTTGGAACATAAGGAAGAAAAAAATAGTCAACCAGTGCAGAATGAGGAAGCAATAATTGAAAAAAATGAGGAAAACTTCCCAAATTTTGCAAAGGTCTGGGAAGCACGGAGGGTCCCGGGCAAGCTGGACCCAGAGGGGACCACACCAGGATGTGTCATGACTCAGATGCCAAAGATGAAAGATAAAGACAGAGTCCTGGGGCAGCAAGAGAGAGGCAGAGAGTTGCCTACAGGGGGTGCCTATAGGACTATCAGCTGATTCTCAGAGGACACTTTGCAGGCAGGAAGGGACTGGCAAGTAGTATTCAATGTGATGAAAGGCAACCTGCAACCAGGATTACTCTATCCAGTAAAGCTATCATTTGTAATGGAAGGACAGATGAAGTGCTTCCCAGACAAGGTAAAGCTAAAGGAGGTCATCATCACCAAGCCATTATTATATGAGATGTCAAAGGGACTTATTTAAGAAAAAGATCAAAACTATGAACACTAAAATGACAACAAACTCACAACTATCAACAACAGAATCTAAAAAATAAAAACAAAATCCAACTAAGCAAACTAGAATAGGAACAGAATCATAGGTATGGGTATCATTTGGAGGGCTATCAGGTGTAGGGGGAGAAATGGGGGTATGATGCAGGGATTAAGAAGCATAATCGGTTGGTACAAATAGACAGGAGGAAGTTAAGAATAATATAGGAAAGGATGAAGCCAAAGAACTTATACGCATGACCCATGGACATTTACTAAGGGGAGTGGGATTGCTGGAGGGAAGGGGAAAAAAATTGGAATTACTGTAACAACATAACCAATAAAATATACTTTAAAAAAATTCTAGAAAAGGCAAAGCTATATAGTGATAGAAAGCAGATCAGTGTTTACCAGTGATCAAGAGGTAGGGGTACGCAATTGATTGCAAAAGGCACAGGGAAACATTTTAGGATGATGAAAATGTTCCGTGTCATTTTGGTGGTGCTTACACTACCTTATGCATTTGTCAAAAACCACTGAATTGCACATTTTAAATTTGTGAATTGTATATAAACTATACTGTAATAAAGCCATGGTGGTTAATTTTATGTATCAACTTGACTGGGCCTCAGGGTGTCCAGATATTTAGTCAAACAATATTCTGTGTGTGTCTTTGTTAGTGTTTTTGCGTGGGTGGCCCTCATTCATTCAGTTGAAGGCCTGAATAGAACAAATTACTGACCCTCACTCTGGCAGCATGGCTCAGTTGGTTGGAGCGTTATCCATACACCAACAGGTTGCAGGTTCGATTTCCAGTCGGGCACATACCTAGGTTGCAGGTTCAATTCCTGGTTGGGGCATGTATGGAGGCAACCAGTCGATGTTTCTCTCTCACATTGATGTCTCTCTCTCTCTCCCCCTTCCTGTCTCTATAATATCAATGGAAATATCCTGGAGTAAGGATTTTTTAAAAAAAGACTGACCCTCTGTGAGTAAAAAGGAACTCCTTCTGCCTGACTGGCTTCAGCTGGGGCATCAGTGTTTTCAGTAATTTGAGCTTAAATTGAAATTCTGGCTCTTCCTGGGTCTATACCTGCTGGCTTTCAGGGTGGCACTACACCACCACCTCCCCTGGTTCTCAAGCCTTCAGACTAAGACTGGAACTTAAACAACATCAGTTCTCCTGAGTCTCCAACTTGCCAACTGCAGATCTTGGGACTTCTCAGCCTCCATAATCATGTGAGCCAATGTTTTATGATAAACAAAGATATGTACAAACACACACACACACACAAACACACACACATCCTTTTGGCTCTGTCTCTGTGGAGAACCCTAACACAAGCCAACCAAAAATAGAGGAATTGGGGATTCATTATGAGTTGATAATAGTGAAGAAGAGGAAAGGGTGTCAGATCCCCTGAAGCAGTTGGTGGTCATCATTGTCATCATCATAAACATCAGGTAATAAAAGAAATAGCCTACAAATGCCCAACACTAGTAGAAGGATAGTTCATTCTCTGGGAATCGTCTGACTAAATTCAGTATTTAAAGAAAGCACATCCTGCACAGGTTTTCAGTGTCCTGAGGCTTTAGAATCTAAAATGAGATCTGTATAGATGCCGTAAACTTCTTGTAATTAAAGACATGCTAAATGTTAATTGCATTAATGCTGAGAAAATACAAACATTTCATCTAAAGCCATTGAGTAAGACCCATTAAGAGTAAAACTTCAATCTTGATGAACCCAAGCCCCTATTCCTTTGACTAGTGGAAGATGCTTTTTGAAAAGTCCTCCTCCTAAAATATACTTCTGGGAACCCCAAGCTTTGCCTACATGTGTGTGTGTGCAAATACGTCAGATAGCTGGTCAACCCCTGAGTCTTGACTATCTAGACCAGGCATGTATGTTCACAGAGAAGCTGCTCAGAGGCTGTGGGCTCTCTCCTCTGGCCATTGCCTCATTTATAAGGCCGATTTGCCCTATCCCTCTTAGTGATGCAGGGCAAGCATCAAATGCTTTGTGGTCAGAATTTCATTATATCTCATTCAAATGGAAAAGGAAAACACTCCTATTTTCCTAACACTTTTGGGGTTCCCAAACATGATTGCTTGGGCCCCAAAACATATATTCTCAAGTGCTCTTTTCCTGATGCACTGGCTGGCCTGGGATCATTTGCAGTACTAGAAGCCACATGTGCCTGGAATCACAACCTCATCTCACAATTAGGCCCTGCTGTTGAGTCTGGTGTGTTGTACCTGCCCTCTCTTTTCCCTTATGGTCCTTGTTCATTAAGGGACCCCATCACCCTCCACTCTTTATAGTTCCCACCAGGGCCACTCCAGTTAACCTTCTACCTGTGTATCTCTGAATCTTAATTATGGACTTAATTTAGTCTAATGTCATAGAGTCTCCTCAGCCTCTGTGAAAATCAGTGGCAATAAATAGATATCTACAGTGCTTGTGCCAGTAGCTCCAATTCCAACTCAGCCATGAGCTACTATACAAAAAACTTTTCTCCAAATGCAGTTTGCTTTTAATCATAAAGTATATTTTTGGAATCCTATGGGTTACATTCCACAACTGAAAAGACAGCTGGACAATCAGGTTCTGAAAGGTCAGAAACCTGAACAATTCTGAAGCTCCAAGGAACATAATGATTGTACAGTCTCTACAGGATGCCTATAGAGGGACACATTCGTTGGGACCATTTTAAGTTTATTTCTTTTTTTCTACATTGTGGAATACTTCAAATATAAAAACCAAGTATAGGAAATAATGTAATAAACAACTCTATCTATATACCCAGTGGGAACTCTGATGTGGTATACTAAATGTGAATGCAAATTCTTTGCAGCTCCTCCCACTGAGAACCTATTTCTCCAGCCCTTGACTCTGGGCTGGTCCCATGACTTGTTTAGATAATAGGATATGGTGGAAGTAATATTTTATGACTTCTCGGCTTTGGCCATACGAGAGAAGATCCATAGCTACTTCTGTTACCCTTTGGGAATCCTGCCATGTTATGAACAAGCCCTAGCTAGCCTCCATGAGGATGAGAGAGTTCAAGAAGGGAAACCTCATAGAGAGAGGTCCAGGCATCAAGGCTGATACTCAGACCTGTAAGTGAGGACATCAGGGACCAGAGAGCCCAGCTGACAGGCCAACTGGCCAAAGGCAGAGGAGTGAGAACACCTGACATTACATGGAGCAGAGAAGAGCCAACCCAACTGAACCCCACCCAACTGCCAATCCATAGAATCATAAACAAATACATAGCTGTGGCTTTAAAGACACTAAGTTTGGGTGGGATGTTATGCATCAACCAAGACACCCTGTGGAACACTTCTAATCTCATTCTCTATATTCCTCCCTGCCAAAAGGTAAACCCTATTATTTTAATGCATGCTTTTAGAATGTTACTACATATTTATGTTTCTTTTAATCATATATGCATGGTATTAAACTCTCCATGTTATTTTATGACTTCCTTTTTTATACAAAATTATTATATTGAGATTTACAGATTGATTTTCTTAGCTTTAGTTCCTTAAATTTTATTACTATATAGTATTCCATTGCCTAAATAAACTATAATATATTAACCCCCTTCTTGCTTCTCTCCTTTCCTCCCTCCCTTCCTTCCTTTCCCTCTTTGATGAATATGGTACTTTAACACTCAACATTTATTCCATCCTCCTTCTGGCATGCCTTTCTGTTTTCAGAACTACATTTCCAAGATTTTCTTGAAGAGAGTGGTTTAGACTTGGCCAACCAGGTCCATTTACACAAGGTCTGGTGGGCAGGATTGAGGCAATGCTGTGGTTTTGCAGTTTCCACTGTTTCTGCTGTCTAGCAGAGCAATGGAGGGGTTTGGTTTTCTGTGGCAGTGATAGAGACTCCAGTGCCTAGACCTTGGCTTGCAGGTACTGAGAAGCAGGGCATGGGACCTCTTCCCTGCTGGTGGAGATCACAGCCGGTAACACGGTTCCAGAAGCAGCAGCAGTAGCAGCAGCAGCAGTAGCAGGATCTTGGCTGTGGCCATTTCCGAACCTTCTGGCTTCCTGGTGATAGAACTGGAGTCAGCAGTTTGCTGATCATAGAAGAGGCTGCAGTTCCCTTGGTGACCCTGTTCTGCAGAGCAATGCCCTACCTAGACTGAATGTTGCCCACAGTCTTCAGTCTGTGTCATTCCACTCAAGATTCACGTTGCATTTGTGCATCCCTGGGCTTCACTGCTTTTGGCTGAGCTCAGCTGGACAGCTCTGCTTCAAGCTGCAGGGATAGCAGGTTGGACTCCTGTCTGGTCCACATGTGTTCATTCAGGGGCCCAGCTACCCATGGAGAAGCTCTTCATGGCAATGGTAGAGGTGCAAATACACCATTTTAAATTAGTTTTTTAAAAAATTTTGAAACAATCTCAAACATATGGAAGAGATGAAAGTAGAGGCCTAAGAACTGCTTTCTTTCTGAACCATTCGAGAGTTAAGTAGCCAGACTTACTTTGATCATCACACCCCCAACTTTAATGTGTATTTCTACAAACAAGGACATTCTCTTAGGTCAACAAAATGCAACCATCAAAATTGGGAAATTTACATTGATTCACAGTGTCCTTTAATCCTTAGATTCGCATTCAAGTTTAGCTAGATGTCCCAATAATGTCCTTTATAGCAGACCTGGTTTAGACACAGCCATTCCATTTAGTTGTGGTGACTCTCTTAGTCTCTTTCAAATCTAAAATAGGTCCTTAGACTTTCCTTAACTTTCGTGACATGTTTGAAGACTCTGACATGTTGAAGATTACAGGCAGGTTATTTTACAGAATGGCCCTCAATTTGAGTTCGTCTGATGTTTTCTGATCATGAGATTGAAGTTAAGCATCTCTAGCAGAAATATCACAGAAGTGATGCCATGTTCCTCTCACTGATGTCTGTCAGGTGGCACCTGATTTCAATTTGAACTGTTTTAATTGTGTTCCCTTGGATTGCTTGATTAAAGTGGTGTCAGCCAGGCTTCTCTTTATAAAGTTACCTTTTGTTCCTTTGCACTTAATAAGCATTTTGTGGGAGGCACTATCAAGTTATGTAAATATCCCATTCCTCATCAAGCTTTCTATCAACAAATCTAGTTACGTATTTATTTGTATGTACACAAGATTTCTTTTACTTTATGGGCATAACCTTTGATTAGCATTGTAGTCATTCAACGTGTCACCATTTTGGCCAGTGGGTGCTGCTTCAGGCTGGCTTTTGTGTCCTTTTGACCTGTCCTCTGTGAGTGCTCTCTTGTTTTCTGACAAACAGATGTTAATTTCATCATGTACCTCCCAGCCCCAAGCCCTGCAATCAGCATTTCTCCTGGTTTCTTTCAGTAAAGAATGCTATATAAAAGCCAAGTTTGTGCTAGATGTGTTCATTGCTACTGAAATGTTGCTGTTTCCAGGATTTTCAAGCTCCTCTGTAGACAGGGCTAGAGAAATGTGTGTGTGTGTGTAATAACACACAGAGGCACTTGCATCTGTTTGTTTTTATATATAATTATATATGTTGAAATCCATGAACTTACACAATATCTTCAATTCCAGTCCACAATCACAGAGTTCATACTGTTTCTCTCTTTTCATATTTGCCACTTCCTTCTCCAGCAGTGAGCAAGTCAGCCTTCATAGTCTTTGTATATTTACTTATTTGATCAGTCCTCCTGTGTATAAGAAATCTCCCATGCCATCCCTGTCCCACCTCATCACATGCCTGTGACCTCCTCACACTGCTGGGCTCTGACACCCCCGCCAGCCTCCCCTCAACACATGAAAACTCCCAGGCCCCACATCCCATGCTGGGTTACCCTCCCACCTGTGCAGGCGGCCTCCTCCCCCACTTTTGCTCCTGCACGGACACCTTCTTCACTCACCCTGCTTGGGCTCTAGCTCCCTGCCCCATTCCCTCCTCCCCCCACTCATACTCGCTCTGCTCTGGCTGTGCTCACCCAACGCTGCCTGGTCACCCTCCTCACCCTTTTAGGCTCTAGGTGATGGGTGGATGGGGAAAGGAAAGGGTGAGGGAAGGGAAGGAAGAAAGAAAGAATAGGAACCATATTTTTAATCCCACTTCTTTTCCTTTGGAAACTTGAATGATCTCTTCCTTCTTTTGTACACAGACCTGCCTGTGTTCTGTTCCTCTCTTCCAGCATTCTTCCTTTAGATTCCTCCTGTCCTAAAATCATCTTCCCCAAAACTACTCTTCCCCTAAATCTCCCATTTCTGATTCATTTCACCCCAAAATTCTCCAGAAGGGCCTCTAGTCACCACCACTGCGACCTGGATTCTGACTCTAAATGCTACTGAACCTGTTAATTACCACCTGTGGCAGCTTCCTAGGGGCACTTTCCCTCAGGTCTCAACATCCTTACCACCCTCCTTCCCCATTTCCTCTGCTGGCAGCTCCTCCTCTGCTCCCAATGGTGGCTATTCTTCAGGGACCTCTCCCTGGGCTGCTTCTCTTTTTAATCTGCATTTGCTCCCTACGAAATTTTATTTTGTCAGGTTCTTCTCTCATTTCTAGGTGGATGACTCCCAAATTGACACAGCAACTTTTACCTCTCTCCTGTGCTATAGAATATTTCCCCATAGTTACCATGAGATATTTCGGTCTCATTGGGTACCTCAAATTCCAAAACTTATTCAGTGTCTCAAATTACCAGGCTTGTGCTAGGTAATAGCAATACATAAATTAATAAGGCATAGTTTATGAAAAGAAGAGGTTTCATCCAAGCTGGAAACTAAGTCATCTTTAACATCTTCTCTCCCTAAATCCCAGTCTCTAATCCATCTTTCATATCAGTGTAATACTTACCTTTTGAATACATGATTCTGATCATACCCTACCCAGAAGCTTCTAAATCTTCCCATTGTTCATCGTAAAATTTGCAGATTATCTGTTGCCACTCCTTGCTCTTCCTCTTTTCAGCCGAACACGATGTTTATTTTATACCTTAGTGCTATTGTTTGTACTACTTCCTCATAAAGGAATGCTCTTCCTCCCTTCCTGACCTATTAAAATCTTACTCTTCTATGTCACCTCAACTCTCTCTTTTCTGCATCTAACAGAATAACACCTGAGATTTCCTTGCTCTTTGAATTCTATTTATATTTCTTTTATGACAAATATCCTAATTTTCTTTTAATTGTAGTGAACAGTTCTTATGTCTCTCTGAGCAACTAAAAGGCAGGGACTGGGTCTTATTCAAGTTAATTCCCCTCTAGGACAGTTGTTCCCAAACATGTCTGGCTCACAGTGCCCTTAATGTGTCGGCAATTTTTCATGGTGCCCATGGGCCAAAAGAAATACCATTAGTTCTATTTATTAAATAGTTAGGCCCAAAAAAAACCAATAAATATTTATGTCCTAATAACTCAGTAGCCTTTTGAAAAACTACATATAAATTGAAGGGAAAAATATTTTTATTTCATTCTTAACTAAACCATAATTACTTCCTAATGGACTGTGTGTTTGTTGGGCATTGCTCAATCCCTTAAATCTTAGAGTTCAAATAGAAGTCACTACTGTCATGTCTTGCTCCACACTGACATTCATGCAGCACTTGCTTTTTATCACAGCAATTGCTCAAACCCAGCTTCACAAAGAGATGACGTCAACTAAAAGGACCTAGTGCTATGTAACAGTGAAACTGTGCACTTACCTTGGGCTAATAGTTATCATACTGCCTGACACATGTCACTGTGTTTTTCTCGAAAATAGAAGATATCTTTCTTATCTTGAGTTTGCTCCACCACCACAGGGCAGCTCAGCAGAGGTCAGGCACAGCAGCTCCAGGGCCAGGCACGTTTGCTGCCCATGGAACCCTGGCAGATTGAATTAGGTTCTGTTTGTGTCCATGGATCATTAGAGATTTACCTCACATCTCAGACGCGCAAAGATTTTTTATAAAAAAAAAGAGCACAAACGTCTTTAAAGAATAAGTAGGATTAGGAGAATTATTGTTATCATGTCAGACTTAGCCAAGAACCAAGTAGCATTGGAGTGGTAAATCCTTCAGACCCATCTTTACATTCATCTAGCAACTGCACATAAAAAATTAAGAGTTGTGACTTTCAGGAGTAGAATGGGTAGCAGATGATGTTAACTTGGAGTTCATTTATGCAACATTCTTTGTTTATTTGAAGTTGTACATTCTCCTGAGGACAGTGTATGAAGTTTTCAACAGATTCTCAAAGTGATCTGTGACCAAAATGGTAACAATTTTATCTATAACATTAAACAAAATATAATTTTAAAATCAGCCATGACATGTTACTACTAACCTCAATGATGATATGTTGTCAAAATTGATCTTGTTGATACAAAACAGTTTTAATTTTTCCTAGAATTGACCATTTGTCAATGTCAGAATGAAACAGTAGATTCACTGCCTTCTTATTTTATTATTCTTTCATCCATTTCTTTCCCTTTATTAAGATGGCTCTCCTCATTAGAAATAATTTAGAATTCTGGTTAAGTCACTTCCAAAATGAGCAAAATGATTTTTGTCTTCTTTTGTTTTGTAGAAGACCTTAATTTTCCTGATAGGATAAACAAAAATTTCACTTGAAAGATAACATTTTCCAAAATACACATCCTTGTGTAATTTATGGTCTCTATACAAGATCCTGACTAAATTGATGGCATTTAATATCTCCTTCTTGAATGGATCTTCTAAGACACTGAAAACCTTAATATGAAAAACAAGGCAAATGCTGAAGCTGTTACTATATGATCTCAAACTTCTGGATTAAAAACAAAACAAACAAAACTTTTGTAATTTATTGGGTTGTTATAAAATATTAGTGTTTGGCATTGCATAGATCTAAGATCTAAATAATTGCTTCAATAAGCTCAACAATAACAGAAGAACAATTGAATAATAACAATTGAACCATCTCTGGCTTCTCTAACTCAGAGTGAAACCTCCTTTCACTAAATTACTATTAAGTTTCTAATCTTTAACAGAAAATTTAAAGACCTCATTTTTTCCTCTGCCTCTACCCAATTCCACATAAAACTTTTAAAGAAACCTCCTCATTCTTAGCCTCAAATTTGGATTTATCCTCATCTTCCTCATACCAATACATTTAGTAGACAAAAACCTATAACCAGCTTTGACCAGAAACTTTTAGAGAGCAAAGATATCACTTTTGTTACAGATTTGAAAAATTCTTTTCCCCATCCTACTATCCACTCTAGTTCAACCTCTTATTTTCTAAGTTCTATACAGTTATAGTAGATGATCCTGAACAATCTTCTGTTTTCTGCCTACTCCAATCCATTTGACAAACTTTCCACTTATTCTTAACATTAGATATCACAATTAGTTCTGTTTTTAAAAATCCCACTGAGGATCCCCACTGCCTAAAAAGGCCTCCACTATATACCACAGTTTACCTCATAACCCCACCTCTTCCCATTTCTTACAATGCACTCAGATTATAATTATTTGTCACTGAGCCTGAATTCCTAATTTTCAATTTAATATCTTCTCCACTTCTAAATTTTCATAATACAAAATATTATCATCCCTTATGAATTTGCTTACCATCTTACTCCTTTGTAAACTTTTTTCATACAGTAAATTTATTCATTCATTCACTAATAATGTCTTGTTTACCTGCTAATTGCCAGGCATTTTGTAGGAAAAGGGGTTCAAAGGTGACTAAGACAGGGCTCCCTCAGCCCTGTACAGTCAGTGCTCAAAAAGTATTTGTTGAATTAAGTTTTTAATGGTTTCAATCAGATATGTGTATATAAAGAAAAAAATTTATTAAGTTGAATTGGATGAACTCTGCTTTTACGTTCTTTTACATTTATTTTAACTATGCTTATCTCAAAAAAGAGAGGGAGCCTGTTTTATTAGTCCTTTTTATTCTCCAGATCATATTTTATAGGTACACCTGCAGTGGATTTTCAACAAATCACTTTGGTTGAATGACCAAATGCTTCATTTTCTCTCACATATATAATGTAATGTGACCTGAGCCCACCACGTGTAATCAACAAGTGAGACTGACTTTGAAAGGGGGGTAAACTTTGAGTTGACTGTGCACTCTTATGCAGACAGAGCCTTTGCTGCCATTTAATTTTCACTTTTGCAGTTGGATGTTTGTATGAAGCCAAAATAATATTTAAAGCAAGTTAGCCTGTTACCTGATCCTTTAAGTACCTCAAATATTTGTTTAGTTCTTGTTTTCTTAACCAGACATCCAAATAGTGGTTAAAGACAGATATAAATGTCAGAAATCATTCTGAAATACTCATATATATGTTGGATAATTTTTAGTATTAGCTTAGCTTTGTTTTTATAAGACTTAATTACATGATTGTACATAGAGGAGTAGATATAAAGACTTTAAATTGGGATTATATATTTAATTCAAAACTTTTACTGAGTAGCTAATATATAAAAATGCTACACTCAGCATGAAAATCCTGTCCTCATGAAGGTCACACATGACTGCGCCAATCAGATGTCTTGTTCTTGTGTGTTTTTGTGAGTGCATTCAAGGAAATGTGAAATTCAACTACATGAAAACCGAAGATATTGCAAAATTTTGATGACTGGCACATAGTGGGCGCTCAATAAATATTTAAGTTATCTTTCCCCTCATGGATGAGAGTAGAATTAATTAACTGCTTATAATGAAGTGGAGTGAATGGGAAATTTTTGCTAGAAACTTTCATTTACCATGAAGAACCCAAATTATTATTTTACTTAAATTGAATTTATCAGATAACTGTTTAATTCATTATTTTATTCCTCCAGTATGAATACAGATCTAACTTATAATGTGAAAAAATAAAATGAAAAAGAAACAAAGAAAACCTAAAAATATAGAATTTTAAACTTATTGTGAAAATTGTGAAGCACCTAAAACAGGAAGTATAATGCTAAAAGAAAAAACAAGACAGGTATTATAAATGACCTGCTCTTCTACCATGATGTTAGACACACTGGATTCACAATAGAGAGATTGATTGATATTGTATTAAAAGGAACTGTCTTTTGTGCCTACTGAACATGTAATTTTTAATTAAAAAGAAATAAGAATGTGCCAAAATTCTAGAAGGCAGGACTGCACAGCATCCTGTGGCTTGGCCTTGGACTGATGATCCTGGGGAATTTTCCATTGTGCACCTTTTTGAGAGTCTGGCTTAAGTGAGCAGGAGCACAAGCAGGGGCTCACATAGGCTGAAAGCCTGGCTAAAATATCTGCCATTCCAGGAGCTTCACTGCTCTGCCGGGAAATTGCCCAGCTGGATAGAGACTAGGAACTGTCTGCTGGTCCTCGGAAAGGAAGGACAGTGATGCCAGCAACTACTGCCTCTTCCCCTGGCATCTACCTGCTCAAATAGCCAAATGGTTATAAAGGAGAACCTGGTCAACATCAGTGGGGAAGATGGAATTAGCTCAATCAGCAGGGTGATCTCAAAATAGTGAGAACACACCATACCAGCCACATTCAATTGCTATTTGTGTTAAAATTACAAAAATATGACTGGTTGTTGGTAAAACTGTAGTTGTATGTTTAGATATAGGAAGTAATAAAGAATGGGCTCTGCAGTCTCATGACATTTTACTGGCAAATTCTGCTCCAACTGCTTTGGACCTGATTGCAATCATTGTGTAGGCTGAAAACTGGCTGGAACATATTAAAAACAGGGCTTCCTGGTACTGTGGAAATCAATCCAGCCAGAGAACTGCCAAGTGAGTTGCCTTGGGGTGCATATTAGGCCTCAACATGGCCTCCCCTCCAAATGCTCAGCCTCTGAAAACAGTTCCACAAGAAAGTGCAGCCTGGGCTCCTCAACTAGCTCCAGCCCAGTCACTTAGACAATTCGCTGTCTGATGTATCCTGTAAGCACAGCTATATCTCTACACTCTAGTTTTGACAAAAAAACTTCCAGAGGGTAGCCACCATCTCTGTTTTTCCTGCATGCAGTCTGTACACTGGGTTTTCATATGCAGGTATGGGAAGAATGAGATAACACTCCATAATCATTATCTGCTAGGCACTGTGTTAAGCATTTTTATACATTATCTCATTAAGTTATCTTGACAATTCTATGTGCTAAGGATTTATTACTTTATGATTTTATAGATGAGGAACCAGGTTTGGAGAGGGTCAGGAATTTGCCCAAGTTTATGGCAGCGCCAGTTGGCCTCATTCCAGAACCCAAGCTGTCCATCAACTCTATGCCCTGTTGTCTGTATATTATGGGTCAATGAATCTGGGTGCTTTCTGAGTTAAAAATGGAGAGAGTGGAGTAATCACCATTGTCATCTCTCTGAAGAACTCAGAGAATTCTCCCTACAAGTAGAGGAGAAGGTGCTGCTGATTTATAAATGTGTTTGGTCTAATGGAAATTGAATATACCACAATTCTGAAACAGGTAAAATTTGTCTTTTGTGTCTCTCCTATTTTTTCTTTCATTTCAATGTGCTTTAATTTTTTGTACAGTTTTAGATTTATTGGAAATTGTGAAAATGTACAGGTAGTTCCCATGTATAATCCCACTCCAGTTTCTCCTATTATTCTTATTTTTCTTTTTTTAGTTTTATTTTATTTTTGAGTTTTAACTCA
Organism: Furipterus horrens; assembly: GCF_987537825.1. Classification (NCBI taxonomy): domain Eukaryota; kingdom Metazoa; phylum Chordata; class Mammalia; order Chiroptera; family Furipteridae; genus Furipterus; species Furipterus horrens. The sequence goes on from NW_028327175.1 coordinate 37,797,695, forward strand.
TCATTCTTATTTATTCAAATTCTTGGTTAATAACATTCTATAAATTTCAGGTGTACAACTTTATTATACAACATTATACACTATTATGTATTCACTACCTAAAGCCTATTCTCTTTTATATTTATATTTGACCTCCTTTACCCTCTTCATCTTTCCCTCTCCCTCTTCCCCTCTGCTAACCACCATTCAGTTGTCTACGTCTATGAATTTGCTTTTTTTGTTTGTTTTGTCTTTTATTACTGACATCTTACATTAGTATGGCACATTTGTTACAACTGATGAACCAATACGAAATATTGTTATTAACTAAATACAGAGGTGGGCAAAAGTAGACTTACAGTTGTCAGTATGCAAAATATAGAGTTTATTCTTGTATTATTATTTAGTCTTGTATTATATACTTTTCCATTTGAACAACATACTTTTTTCCCCAATTTTCTTAGTTTTTACCTAATGTTCTTCTTTATGTCCTAGGATCCCATCCAGGATCTTACATAGTATTTAGTTATTATGTCTCCTTAGGCTCCTTTTGGCTATGACAGTTTCTCAGTCTTCCTTGTTTTTTATGATCTTGACAGTTTTTAGAAGTATTGGTCAGAATTTTCTTCTATAGGGTTTTTTTCTGGTGTTTTTCTCATAATTAGATTGGAGTTATGAGTTTTAGAAGTAAGACCCTAGAGGAAAGTCCATTCTCATCACATTATATCAAAAGTACATACCATTTAACATGAACTTCATTACTTATGAGTTACACTATTGAGGTAGACCTTGACTACCTGGCTGAGACAGTGTTTCTCCATCGTAAGGCCACTCTTTTTTCCCACTTACCATACAATATGTTTTGGAGTAAAGTCACCATGCACAGCCCACATGTAAGGATTGGGGAGTTATACTCCCACCTCAAAGGCGAAGTAGCTACCTAACTGATTTGGAATTCTGCGGGAGAAATTTGTCTCTTTTCCACCATTTATTTACTCATTCAATAATTTACTTACATTAATATGAACTCATGGGTATTTATTTTATACTTTGAGTTATAATCTAATGCTATTTTATTTATTTTCTTGTCTAAATATTCCAGCTTTGGCCATTTGGAGATCCTTTAAGTTGGTTCCTGTGTCCCTTTGACACACTCCCATCAATGCGGTTTTTTTGTTTGTTTGGGTACTTCCTTACTTTCTGTCATGACAAGACATTCCAGGTGCTTTTTATATATATCCTGCCCAGTCCTAGAGTCAGTTATTTCTCCAAGGAGCTCTCTAATCCCTTTTAGGAATGGACACTCAAAGGATATTACAGACAAATGGAAATTATAAAGGATGTTAGGTGGGCAAATGAGATAGTCTGATTAGTTTTGCATTTTAGAAAGATCTCTTCTGGCTGGATAAGGCTGAGACTACAGGCATAGAGTCAGAAAGATTATTGCAAAAAAAGACAATATACAAAAAACAAAAAGGTGATGTCTTGAACCATGCAAGTGGCAGTAAAGGACAGACACCTAAGAGGTAGGTCAGCTTACATTTCCAACCTATCTCTGGGACTCATTCTATGCTGGCACAAAGCACACAGGAACTTTCTGGATGAAGATGAAAGATAATTAATAATAGTAATCTCGAATATTTACTGGTTGCTTGCTATATTCTAGGCACTGCTCTAAACACCTAATGTGTAGTTACTCATTTAGTCTTCACAATTATTATTCTCATTTCACAGATGAGGAAATTGGGCACTGAGAGAACTGATAACGGTGGCCCACAGTCTCCTAATTAGTAAGCAGCAGGCAGGGACATTAGCCCAGGGATCCTAACCCCAGCCCTGTACGCTAAACACTGTGCTATAGTGTCTCTTGCTAAAAAAGAGCTCAGAATTGAGAGTTCCTTGTTGCCAGAGCCAATCATATCTGCCTAGACCCGCTTCCAGGATTTCTAATCCTGCTGCTACCTGCAATGCTTCCGTTCCGTCTGACTCCTAGCTCATCCACCAAAGCCATCTCATTGTGTTTGATTTGGCACCTGCATCTGACCATTGTGTTTGACTTGACATGTGTAACTGCATCTTTCCAGACGTGCCCATCTGAACTAACTCCCACATAACACCTGCTATTGCCTGGCACTATTGTACATGCTGGGGATATAGAAAGAGTAAGACTCTCCTGTTCTCAAGGGGCTCACAGTGTGCATGCATGTGTGCACACACATGCATTGTACATGCATACACGTGAAAACACAGCGTAGTCTCTAACTCTGCTTATGTTATAACTCCTAAGTATCTTTCAAGCTTTGGATCCTGTGCCACAACACTGGGCTGCCCACTTGACTTTAGATCATCCTCTGCTCAAACTCTCAGCATCCAGGTCTGTGCTCAGGTCTGTCCCCTCCTATGTCTGTCCTGACTCTTTTTTGCCCATCTGTGAGCTTCCAGCCTGTTGATTTTGCTCCACCCACACTGGAGTTATGTGGGCAACTCCCTCTCTCTCCCACTGGTAATAGGGTCAGCCTGGATTATGTGCCAGGCCAGTTCGGTCTTCCAGACTGTTCTGCTCTGAGTCATAGTAATTTTGTTTCCAGAATTTTTTTCTCTCATTCACAGCACTATTAGAGCTTCAGACTCCTTTTCACTCCAAGAGGAGTAGGAGGTAAATTAGAGATGATTAGTAGCCAGATTCTTCCACCACTCCGTTCAGGCCCATCTGGATTTTTTCTACTTGACTCTTTTCTGATTTGAGTCTGAGTCATTCTGCCATCAAATAATGAGACCATTTAAATAATTTGTATTATTTATCTGATGTTTGAAGTTTCAAAATTTATCTTATATATATAAATGTCTCCCAAAGGGATTCTGTCTGCTTGGTTTAGGAAAACATCTTCCTAGGTAGAACCTAGGGAAACTGTTGCCATGATTAGTGTCGAGAAATACCAGATACTTCCTTGTGAAACATTTTTTTTTAAAGGATGCTAACAGCTCTTTCCCATTCTTTCCAAAGGTTTCAAAAATATTATGCAGTTAGGTTACATGACATAATATCCAGTTAAATGACACACTTAATAATCACCATTTTCTTCAACAGAAATTTCTAGCTTTTAAAGCATCCTATACTTGTATTTTTCAATTTAGAGGCAAAGATTTCTCTTGGTTCTTTTCCTGGCCTTTCTACATTTCTGGAGGGGCAATCTAGACCAAAGACTATGCGTGGCAGTGAAAAGGAAGGAGAAGAAGAAACATTCTTTTTTACAGTCTTTAAACTCACATGACTCTCACTCCACCCCCACCTCACTCTAAGACAGTATTCTTAATTACACTCTGTAACTCACTTTCAGAAGTTGTTTTGACAATTATTTGTAGCACATAAGTACCAAAGGTGGAAAATAATTGAATTTTAATACATGTAGGTTGATTCAAAGTTAACCCTAAAATAATGTAACTCCCATTCTCTTACCCAACAATTTGCTTTCCTGAGTGGAAGGGAAAGTAAGGGAGTCTCAGCTGTGCGGGGCACTTGCATCTAAGCCATTGCATGGGTTGTCCTGTAGAGATAATCGTCCACGGAGAAATAATGGAGATCTCTCCAGAGCAGGGCCATCTTTTCCACAAGGGGTATCTGTTCCCCCTTCTAGAGCAAGAGTTTTCTCAGTGGCTTCTGCTGATAGCAGAGAGGCAGTGTAAGTCTTGATTTCAAGCAGAGGCCCTCACCCATTTGTCCTGTCATCTGTCATCGGGTAGAAGCTCTGTTCATGATTTCTGGGCTGGGGCTACCCTCATCCCCTACCACAAAACTCTCAGAGCAATTGGAAGGTCAGAACGAGCAGGCCCCGTGAAGATCCGCTGTGCACTGGATGAGCAGACAACCTCTCTCAGATGTATCCTGTTGGGCACCCCCAGTGGCAGGAATGGCTGGGCATGGGGCACAGAGGGTGACACATTCATCTGCTTTAAATGAGTTGGGAAGCAGGAGAGGAAGAAACAGTTCAGTTTTCTAATCAGTGGGAATGAGTCAGGGCCATCGCTGCCTGCAGGGACTGGAGATGGTCTTTTAAAGGTCTTTGGTTTTAACAGCGAAGAGAAGAGCAGCTGAGAAGGTTTTGTTTTTGCTTGCTTTCTTTGTTTTGCTTTCTGAAGAGCAACCAACCACCTGGTCATGCTCTTTTCCCACCCGTGAGACACACCCACACAGATCCTTCTCTGCTCATAAAGACCAGAAGCACCAAAGGAGAGATCAGGATGCTGAAGCTGACCCTTCGCAGTGGCCCCTTTAGGCCAACTCCTGCTTTGGCTACGCCCTGGACCTTGAACCCTGGATTGCGCATCCAGCCCTTTAATCAGTGAGCCTCAATGTTAGGCCAAAATGTTCATCAGAGCAGCTGAGGCCTGAGACTGAGGGTGGGGAAGACAACAGGAGAGCAGACTGGCAAACGCTTTACCTTTGCCCCACCTTTCTGCAGGTGGCCACGGGAGAGCTGAGTCCAGCAAATTCTGTCATTAGTTCCTGTCTCTACTACCCTTTGCAGTGTAGTTGTGGGATGTGCCTTTGTCTACTGGGGGATTTCTAGAAAAGATTTTCTCCCAGACTAAACAGAGAGCTGGAGATAGAACAAAGCCCTTTTCCTGCCACCCCTTCATTCTGTTCTTTGAAGATTTTGAGAGAGGATTTGATACTTGAATTTGTGTCAACTAGTTTGCATCTATGTGTCAACAATCTAGAGTAATGTTGTCAAACAGAAAGGAAAAGGACAGGAGCATGGTGGAGGGGCTGACCCCATGTTGAACCACAGAGCCATCCCTGGGCTCACCTACCTTTGGACTTCCTATTAAGTGAGATAATATGCATTCCTAATATTTAGCCACTGTTTTTCAGGCTTTTTGTGTCTGGCAGCCAAATATCTACTCTTATGTGGCTCAGTTTCTTACATTTACCTTGTCACTTTCTTTCAGAACAGAAATGGATGATGTTCAGGAATGGAAATTGCTATCACAGGAGGTGGAATTTTCAAAGAAGCGGCATTACCTGGCCAAGACTGCAGGCAGTCAGTGAGCCCTGTAGGCTTTTCCCCTAAGGTTAGAGTCATTTAGCAGACAATGGCTATGCAGAAGTAGTACTGATAGGGAACTTGATGGCAATGTCCCTGAAAAAGGAGCTGCATTGATTCTGGAGTGGAATACTAACTTTCAGAGGAAAAAAAAAAAACAGCACCCAAGCCAAAGTTACTTGAAATAACATATATTAATACAGTTCCATCATAAATAATACATACTGTTAATATGGCTTTAAATAATATATAATGCTAGATTTCCATAATAAATAATACATACACATGCAATCATTCTGTGAAGTCATATGAAATTAGTAATCATGAAAGGAGCTTAACCTATTAACAAGCCATGAAAAGAAAGGTTTGCAAGTGGCTCATAATCAGTGCTGCTGTGTGTGTCTTAGCTGAAACACTGGACTGCATTAAGCATTAGATCTGTATACCTGACTATACAATGTAACTAGTAAGAGACTTTTCAGTGTATAGTCAATAAAGAGTTTCTGGGGTCTGTAAAAATAACACTGTTTTTTAACCCTCTAATTCATTACTGATTGAAAGAGTATTAAAGAGCTTTTTCCTAAAAAATGAGGCAAAGCATTGTCATTGACTCTGTATAACTTGTGTTATTTTATTTACTAGCAGCCTTACTAACCCTATGAAATAGATAGCATTATCTCCATTTCCCAACTCAGGGAACAGTGGGTGGGTGAGGTGAAGTGACTTACTCAAGGTCACACATCCAGTTAGAGTCAGGGAGAGGTATAGTGTTCTACTGGAACCAAAGCCTGCCGCTTTTCCTTTGCAATGGGCTACTCTGCTCTCATTTTAAAGGTAGCTCTTCTCTGTGGACTAAGATCCTGGATGCCTAATAATTCTGATTCAGCAAACCTTTGAAGAGTTCCTTTAGCACGCTAGACATCTCATGTTGACCCCAGAGCAATTCTATTGGGTGTTATTATCTTCATCTTATAGATTAGTAGAGCAGGCTTGGTAAAAGGAAGTGACTTACCCAAAGTCTGTGAGTGTAAAGAGAAGCCGAGTCCCGTGAATCCAAACCACACTGCCCTGCATGTCTGCAGAAGGGCGATGGGACGTGCCACCCACTTTAATGCCAGGCTCTTGTCCAGAGAGCAGACGCAAGACTCCTGCCCAGGAATATGGGGTGACTTTCTTCTGAAATAGAAAAGGTAATGGTGTTCTAAGAGTGGAGGTTGCTGGCAAGAGACTTGGGACAAGGTTACCCTTTCTACTTTACGACTTCTCAAAGGGCAGCCTCGGGTCCATCAGTAGCTCAGCCTGTTCACTATACTTCACAAAGACTCAGATTCTCGAGGCCTTCATGTTTCACTTCTCCAGTATGTAGTTGGTTAAAAGTCCCCATTCCTCTGGTAATAACATTCTTGGAAATAGTGCTTTGAGATCAGTTCTTCTGGGAAAAACATAACCTGCTGGAGGGGGACTGAGGAGAGTTGAAACCATAAATGTCAAGCTTACCCAGGAGAGTAAATAAATATAAACCACTTGCATCTTTCAGGCTGAATTATAGCTTATCAAGCACGCATTAAACCTTTAAGTCTTTTTTCTCCTTAGGTAAGAATAAATCTAAGTTGACTATTCCAACATATGTATTTGTTCTCTATACACTGTCTATAAACCATGTCCAAGGTGAGTATTTATAAGCCTGAGTGAAAACTAGACAAACAATTCTGAGAATAAGTGACAACTATAACAGCTCATGATAAGACAGTCACAACAAAGGAAATGCTATGCATTAAGCAATTTTTCTTGCAAATCCTTTATACATATGTCAGGCTGTGTGCTGGCAGAGTGAAAGAGAATAGATCAAAAAGAATACCCATATTAGAAAGGGTTTTTAGGCAAATGTTATCTTGTATGCATAAATCAAATAAAGAGTGATATAAAAAAAAAAAAACCCAAAGGAACAGCATAGATTTCTGTGGAATTTTACACAATGAAGTTATTTAGCAATTGCACAATGTATATTTATGGAGCACTTTACGATTATTTGCTCATTAAATCCGATGACATTTCTGGCAAGTAGGTTCATATCATTAGTTTAATTTTATAGCCAAGGTTACTGAAGCAGGGACTTGTAAAGGAAGTTTCTCAAGGTCACACAGCCAGATTCATGCTTGCCAAGGACCTGACTTCAGAACTCCTGCTCCCACAATTTTGAGTTGCAGTTCTGGGATAATGGTTCAGCTGCCACTTGGCTGCCTCCTTAATGGAGGGTGCACCTAGACATCTGGGGGTGGGTGGCAAAAGCAAAAGCTCCTGGCCATAAATGTAAAGTGCCAGTGGTTGGTGTTGGCATTGGTGCTGGCATTGCCATTAGTATTTCCAGCGGAACATGGACCCCATACTTGTGTCAATGTGTGCCTACATGATGCAGACACACATCTGTGATAAAGCTCATTGAGATGTTCACAATGGTGAGCTTAAAGCTGCAGTTCATAGCCCAGGCTGCAATACCTGGGGGGCTTTAAAAATAAACCAATGCCCCAGGATCCATTAAATCTAACTCTTTAGAATGGGGCTTGGACAGGGGTATTTTCAAAGAGCAGGCTGTGTTTTTCTAATAGGTGAACAGCATTGAGAACCACTGTATAAAGATCCTTCCAGGCCTGCTGCACATGGTCGGACAGGTAGCTCACTGTGTAAGGACATCTGACTCAGGAACCAGTGATGACTGAAATTCAGCTCACACACAGTGTGTCCTAATTTGGAGGTGGCATTAATTCTCAAAACAGAACCACCTCTTGTCTAATTCCCGTAAAGAAGGCCACAGATCATTGCCCGCCCCCCCTTCTTGGATGTGTAATGCCACATATCCCACATATTCACTTTCAGCCTATTTTCTATGCATTTATTAGAAATTTTATTTGCCATCTACTACCTTCTGGGCACTTGGTGTACATGAGGATACAACTACAAAACAATCATAGTCCTGTGCTTATGGAGTCTGCAGTCTGTTGGGGAAGACAAATGATTGAACAGGGAATTACCCAACAGTATGAGAGGTGCTCCTGTGGGTGTGAGTGCAGGAAGCTAGGAAGACTGAGGAAGGGCACTCTACCCAGACCTGGGACTCAGGGAGACCTCATGGTGGAGGTGATATAAAAGGGAAAGGGTGGAAATCAAGGCTGAATGGCAGCATTTGAAGCAGTCTGGAATTAAGAGAGATCGACAATTATTAGGGAATTTGAAGTAGTCAGCCCATCCACTGGAGCATGGAGTGAAGGAAAGCTGGAAAGAGACCTGGGGTGCCTGGTAGGTTCTCCCAGTCTTCCAAGGTCTGAGTTGGCCACTTGCAAGCTTAATCACTGTGTTCCAGTCCTCAGTCCTACCTTTCTCCCTCTCATCTTCTTTTTCAGATCTGACCCTTTATTAGAGCAGAAAATACCTAAAGCACTGGTTCCCTACTTTCTGAAATCTCTAACTTCAAGCTCTGGAAAGAAACAGAAAACTTGGAAGCAGGCAAACACACCAATAAGCATGGGGACACAGATGCCACCACTTCACTTGGTGCCACCTGGCACAGCCCCACAGCTGGCACAGATTCCTCCTGGTGAACCACTCTCTTTGCTTGATTTGTCTGGTCCCAAATTCACATTCTGCATTAGCAACTTCATCCCTGGCTGATGGGATGGGGGAATTGGGGGAATGGGGTGATATCAATGAAACAAGTTTGGTCAGGACCTTATGAAATCATTGAAACAGGGTGATGGGTACATGAGTACTTATTATACTAGCCATACTAATTCTGATTATGTTTAAAATTTTCTATTATTAAAAGGAGAAAAGCAAAAACAAACTTAAGATCCTTTGTTGCTTCTTGTCTTCTTTCATTTTGCTTATCAGTACCTCTGTAATGCCTTTTTAAAAAATTTGTTTTGATTTGGTTCAGGTTCTATGTTTTATTCAAAATAGTATGCCTTTATTTTATTCATAGGACATTTTAATGCACCAGGTTTTCTAATTTGTTAAAATTATTATTCAGTTGATCAAAATTCACTTTACTGCCCCCCAAAAGATTAGAAGTATATTGTATAATATACCCATCAATTCACTTCCCATTTGTCTCTTCACAATTCTGTTAGATGACCTTCCTTTTCTTCTGCTGAAGCCATGGCAAATTTCCCCATTCAGAGATTTGGTTAGACCAGCAAGGCCTGCAATGGGAATTGGGAAAAATGGCTATCCAGCTTTTGAGTAACTTCAGCCCCACATCTCCAAGCCTATCTCATCCCATTTTCACACTCTGGCCTGCAGCAACTACATAGCAACGAAGTCTCCACCTTCCAGAGCATAAGACCCTACACTTGTAGAGTCCAATGAGGCTTTACAAAGGCCCCCAAGCCATGAAGTCATTCACTTTTTTTCACACCATCCTAGAGCCAGTCTGCATGTTTACCATGAAATATGGCCTCCCCTGGACCACCACGGCACATTGAACATACATCTACCATACACAAGTGTCACATTGTGCTCTCTGTTGTTGTTCAAACCTGCTCCTTCCCATAGATGAAGCTCTGAGAATAAAGCTACTAAACTCCTAGTACCTGGACTTCTATTAGACCCATGGTAGGTGATCTACATGTGTTTGTTGAATGAATGAATGGCCTAATTCGCTCATACAAAAAGTTAAGCCTATTTAATTTGGAAGAAATTTGTTTGGAAATACTGTATTTGGAAATAAAGAATTAAGTACATCTCATACTCAAATCTTCCAGCAGGCAAATATAGATATGTTATACCCAACTTTTGATGGCCTCACTTCCCATCCATGCGAGCTATGACTTGGCTTTCTAAGGCTGAGTTTGGCTGAGCAGAACACAATCATTCTGTCCCAGCTCTACTTCTTCCAGCTCAGTCACTTGAATGAAAATGAGAGAAAGAGAAAAACCAAACTTTTCATGTGCTTTGTCAAGACTGAACAACCAGCTTATTGATGAAGAATTGCTGTTATTTCAACCAGTCTCTATAGCTTCCTACAACTACAAGTAAAGTCCTTGTGGTTCTTGTCCATTCCCAAAGACTTCTGTGCTGTGATCTCCAAGGGGCCCAAAATAGGGTTAGTGAGAGTATATGGGAGGAACTCTCTCTACCACAAGACAATGGGATGTGAGTTTGTTCCAACCTCTGTCTTTGTTGGTTCTGTCTCCAAGACATAAAGAAGGGGATGAAGATTTGCAAGCCATTAAAGAGAAGCACCCTAAGCTGCACCATAAAGGAAAACAGAAGGGAGAGTCAGCAGGCTCTGCCCTGCTATGCTACTGAGAAGTTACTAGATTACACAGGCATCCAGCCATAAATTTGCTTCTACTAGCATAAATCACACAAATATGACAGAACTGAACATGTGCTAAAGCCAAATGTGCATATTGCAATCCCTTTATCATCTTCTCAACCAAATCTTAAAACAGTAATTTTATAACTCTTCCCTTCCTTTGAAAATGTACATTTTCTTTGTGGACCTGAAAGGGCGAAGACTCTAGAACAGCAGTAGTGGAAACATTTTTCTTCTCACTTGTCCTCCCCTGCCAGTTTTCAGTGCCCTCTGACATCCCATGTGGTGGGTCAAGCTATACAGACCCTGGTTTTGCCTATCCTTGACCACTCATTTGAGTTCATTTTCCAGTTGGGGAAACTGAGACTTGGAGAAGTTAAGGCCACTTCCCTCCCAGGGTTGCTCAGGTATCCATTGAGCTTACTAATAAAAATGCCCTTAGCATGGGCTGCCTTGTCATAAATGCTCAAAAAATGGAAGGGGCTCCACCCCTCCAGTTGCCCTTGCTGCAATGCTGCTTTTCCAGCATTCTGTAGTTCCATCTCCTGTCTTCTCTTTGACTCTGTCATTGTCCAGGCTGCCCCTCAGGGCCAGAGCCCATGTGTCCTCCTTGTCTCATGGCACTTCTCTCATTAGACACTCAATAAATGTTGTTGACAGGCTGGCTGGCTGCCTGACTGACTAAAGATGGCATCTCTCCACCAAGGGCAAGTGTTCTTTGCTGCCTTTATTTATTGCTTAATGTCAAATGGTGTCATCAGCATGATGTAATTTTCCTGAAATGCACATCAGGATATTAAGAAAGTTAAAGAAATCCAAATGGTTGGAGGGTATTGGTCCTCATTAGTGTCATATCATTAGTAATAGGGCTTGAGTAATGTCTTACAGGTATAGAAATCTTTTGAGTTAAATATATCAATTTAACACTGGTTTTTATGTAAGTGCCCCAATTTTATGACATCATTTGTATGTATATTAGAGAATTTTCAACTGTGGTTACTTCCTATGACTTTAACTTTGGGAGACAAAAATTAAATGTAACAAGCACATTTTATGCTGTTTAACAAATGATAAAAACAAATGAATAAAGCCATTCCCCTTTTTTTCCATTTGAACACCTCCCTTCTTTTCAACAAATTGTCTGCTAGCCTTGGAATCAAAGTGAATCCATTTCTGTCCCAAGGCACATTCATCACCATTCTTGCCTATATGATTTGCAAGAGGATGAGGAAAGCATATACATTCAATCAGGTCCTTGGACAGCCTTTCTCTTAGTGAAACATTAAATAAAAACATACACACATACATATACCCACACCAAAAACATAGTAAATCCAGTTTTACGAGGTTTATAAAACGGTTCTGAATTTTAAAACAGTCCATCCATTTGTCACTTCCTTTTGCCTGTCATTCATTTAAAAGCTCCATTACCATTGTTTACACAGCATTCCCCAAATACTGTCTGATAGGTTATCATTGCTTTGCACTTTTGTTCTTTTGTTAATTTTGGGTAAAGTCCTAGAGTGTAGCAATATTATTGAATTCATTTCTGCTTAGATCTCAAGTTTTCATAGCTCCTCTATTACCAAGTGGCAGTGCACCCTATAGGCACAATAAATAAATAATATAACACTGAAGCTATAACAAATCACAAAATACATTATTAAAAAATTAAGAAATAAATATCCACCTCTTACTTAAATAGAGATTGATTTTATAATGTGGAATGCTGAGGAGAGCTGCTCTGAGATATATTAAAGCCTGGGGACATGGAGAATACACTGTAATGGGCATTTTGCTCCCTCAGCCAGAGGAAAAAACTCCTCCCAGTGAATGGATGTATTTGTGAAGTGCAAGCTGATATTCTCTGTTTGTTCACAAGCCAGGCATGATGCACTGCGCCTACACCATGTGAGGGAGGAAAAGACCTGCAGGACACATCTGTCTTTCCTAAGCACAAACTGTTAGTCTGGATGAGGCTGATGAAGACAAATGCTTTCCTGGAACTGAAGTTGGAGAAGCACTGTTTCTTTTCCTTTAATTTTAAGTCACAATTCCGGCTTCCAAAAAGATGTTCTTGATCCAGGATCCTGCCAAGCTTCCTCCTAGGTGTTTTATCTAACAAGGAGAGGATATGGCATAGATCTCTCCACAAGGTGTATATTCAAAAGAAAAAAAATAAATAGGATCTCTTCTCCAGAGGCATGAAGATTTTCTGTGGAAAAGACAACATCTATTGGGCCTCTGGACTCTCAGGAAGTCACTCTTGTGTTGTTTACCTTGAGGTTTTTGGGGGGCCAATGATGCATCAGAAGCCACTGCTTCTGTACTGAAGCAGCTGCTGTGGCCTCTGCTCTTACCCATTCTGGAATATGGTGGCATTTCAGTCTCTGAGATCTAGATGTCTCAAGATTGAGCAAATCTTGCTGACTTCACTGCCCTCTGCAGAGACTCCCAATATTTACACCTGAGGGATAAGAATAGCTAACAATTGCCATTCCAATATTATACAAAAAGGTTACTCTGCAGGTACATAGAGAGAACCACTTCATTCCTCTAGCTCATTGCTCTCTGTAAAGGATGCTGGGGAGACACAAGCATCTCCCAGAGATGGGACTGTAAGCTCAAGCAGAGAGGAGTTCCCACCCATTGAGTAGTTTTGAACAGACCACTGGAAATGGTTTGTTTACAATGAGTTGGTCCCCTTGAGGATAAGACTGAGTGAGCCCCTCTGGTTCTCAAGGCTCTTGGGGCACTATTTGCCAGGAACTTGACTTGCCTACATGTTTTTTATGTGACTGTGTCCTTTGTCTATTCCCTGCAAGTATGTAAGGCACATATAGGCAAGGATCATGGTTATGATTTAGCATCCATTTTTAAATTCTTCTTGGAGAGGCTTTCTTACAGACACCTGAAATCCCTGGAACATGCAGACCTCCAGGAGCCTGAGCTCACAGATGCTCTGCCCCTCTAAGGTACAGCTTCTGAACAGTAACACCTGGCTGGTCAATGAAGAAGAGGAAAGTGGAAGAACGCAGGGAGGTTTATTACATGCCAAGCCTGTTGTGGAATATGTCACTTCTATGCATGTTCCACTGGCCAGAACTAGTTATAAAATCTTACCTCTATTCATGTGGGGCTGTCAGATGTTGCTCCAGCTGAATGTGAATGTGATGGCTGTGAAGACTGCAACAGCAGAAAATCAGACGGTTGATGAGAAACATGTTAGTTGGCATCCCTCAGACCCATAAAACCCAGCGTGAAAAACTTAAAACTATACTAACGAACTTACATGTCTCAACACCAAGAAGACAGACAGCCCACTTAAAAAATGGGCAAAAGACCTGAACAAATACTTCTCCAAGGAGGATATACAGAGGGTCCATAGGCATATGAAAAAATGCTCAACATCACTAGCCATCAGAGAGATGCAAATAAAAACCATAATGAGATACCACTTTACACCAGTCAGAATGGCCATCACCAATAAATCAACAAACAACAAGTGCTGGTGAGGATGTGGAGAAAAGGGATCCCTAGTGCACTGTTGGTGGGAATGCAGACTGGTGCAGCCACTATGGAAAACATTATGGAATTACCTCAAAAAACTAAAAACGGAACTGCCTTTTGAAACAGCAATTCCACTGCTAGGATTATACCCAAAGAATCTTGAAACCCCAATTCAAAAGAACTTATGCACCCCTATGTTCATAGCAGCACTATTTACAATAGCCAAGTGCTGGAAACAGCCTAAGTGCCCATCTGTAGATGAGTGGATCAAAAAACTGTGGTACATTTACACAATCGAATACTACACAGCAGAAAGAAAGAAGGAACTCCTGCCATTTGTGACAACATGGATGTAACTAGAAAGAATTATGCTTAGTGAAATAAGCCAGGAAATGAAAGAAAAATACCATATGATATCACCTGATCCAGGAGACTAATGAACAACACAAACAAATGAACAAAATTGAACAAGGAACAGAATAACAGTCATGGGGGGCGGGAAAAAGGGAGGTAAGTAGGGGAAGGGTTTAGTAAAGAAACTAAATCATAGACAACAGGATGGGGAATGACTGTGGAGAAGGGGTGGGCTGGGTGGGGGGGAGCAATGGAGGGAAAATGGGACCACTGTAATAGAAAAACAATAAAATTAAATTTTTTAAAATAAAAATTTTTTTTAATAAGTTAAAGAAAAAGAAAAAACATAATATAATTCAGGGATTGGTAAACTATGGTCCATGGGCCCCCTGTTTTTGTAAATAATGCTTTATTGGAACACACACACACACACACACGTACACACACACAGACTTGCCACTCACTTAAAGTGCATATGAATAAGGTCGATCCGCTAAAACTTTATAGGTCATGGGCATTCCTGGATCACCAGCTTCCCATCCATGATAGTCCTGTCACTGAGAAAGAAACTTCTTGATGCCTCTTCTTTCTCATTTCACCTGCTTTACTCCTCTTCTCTCCCTATCCCAGGAGTAAAATTTCAAAATTCTCTGCTTGCTTGGGCTGAGGAGAGCTGCTCTGAGATATATTAAAGCCTGGGGACATGGAGAATACACTGTAATGGGCATTTTGCTCCCTCAGCCAGAGCATATTGTTCTCTTGGTTTGCTTAAGCTCCTATCTCCAACCCCTAGCAGTTTGTCAAGGTATTTACCTGGTTACATCAGCTAATTTTCAGGAAGTGTGTCACCTCACTGTTTTTAAAGCACCATGACAGCTGCTTATTCATTACTCAACAACACTGCTAGGTGCAAGAATACAGGGAGGAGCAGGACCAACACAGTTCTTGCCTTTGTGGAGCTTACCCTTGAGCAGGAGAGACAGTTAAAAACAATGACTTACAAGATAATCACAATTTGTGACAAGTGTTACATTGGAAACAAATAAAGGGCTGAGACTAAAAATATTGGAGCAAGGAGCCAGTTATATGTAGGATACTCAGGAAGTCCCGCCCAAAAGAAAGAAGTGTCATTTAAACCAAGATTCATGAGAGGGAGCTAACCATGTGGGGAAAGTATACCATGCAAAAGGAGGAACAGAGACCATAAGGGGATGGCAGAGTTTTTTGTGTCATGCAATTGAGAAAGTAGGTTTAGGGGTATGGCTGAGATCTACTATCTCTTCAACAAACCTCTCCTTCCACGGTGTTGATCTGCAGATGGGAAGTGGATCTCCAATCAGAGATGACATTCTCCAATCAGAGGTGAGGCCATGTGACTCAGTTGAGATCAAATGATAGTATAGGCCAGACTCATCTTCCCTCTTAATGTTCCTCTGTTTCTCTTCTGCCACCCACGGAGACCTTGAAGTCATCTGATGAAGACAATAGAGAAGAGAACACAGAGTGCCAGAGAGTGGAGGTGCTAGCAAGATGGAAGTCACAGTCTTTTGCAGTCTAATCATGGAAATGGCACCCCATCATTTTAGCATACTCTATTTGTGAGAAGCAAGTCACTAGATCAGGCCCGTGCTCAGGGAGAAGGGATTACACTAGGGCATAAATACCCAGAGGCAGGTACCGTTGGAAGCCATGCCAGAAACTGCCTCCCACAGTGAGATGTAAACAGGTGTTTTGTTAAGCCTCTGAGTGTCCAGGTTTTGTCAGTTACAACATCTGGCATTACCTTTAGTAACAGAGGGGGAAGCAAGAGCTGATGGTTCTAGTAAAGTGAGGTCAATGCAGGCCAGGTAAGCAATGCCTTATAAGCACTGATAAGAAACTGGCTTTTATTCTAAGGGCAGTGGGAGGTCATTGGATTTAAGCATGAGAGAGCAGAAATCCAAGTTTTGTCTTTTGTTACTATTTATAAATTCACTGGAACAAAGAAGAGTTGAAGCAGAGAGAGAGAGACCCGTCAGGAGACTGTTGTCATCTGATGCAATGTTAGCTAACAAAGGAAAGGAGGTGTGATGGTTAATTTTATGTGTCAACTTGGCTGGGCCACAGTGCCTAGATGTGTGCTCAAATGTTATTCTAGATGTTTATATGAGGGTGTTTTTGGAGAGATGGACATTGAGATCATTGGACTTTGAGTAAAGCAGATTGCCCTCCATAATGTGGGTAGACCTCATCCAATCAGCTGAAAGCCTGATATTTACTGAGTGAATGTTGCAACAGATGGCCTTTGGACTTGAACTGCAACATTGACTCTCTCTCCTGGGTCTCCAGTCTGCCAGCTCACCCTGAGGATTGTGGACTTGCCAGCCTCCATAATTATGTGAGCCAATTCCTTAAAATAAAATGTTCTCTATTCAATATATATACACACATCTTATAGTTCTGTTTCTTTGGAGTCAGGACTAATATAGGAGGGTTAGGCCCACCCATATTGAGCAATATAGCAACAGTCATGGCAGCAAATTATGCTATTTTTCATTACCTGTTCTGTGTTCCAGGCACTCTGCTAAGGTTTTATACACATTATCTCATACAATCACCCAACAAATAGAGATATATACACCCATTTTACAAATGAGGAAATCAAGACTCAGAGAGTTAAGTACCCAAAGTCTACCTAGTAAGTGGCAGAACTGCCTGATCAATTTGTTAGCAGCCCATTTTTTTTTTCAAACTATTGAATGAAAAAAATGGATAGCAGCAATAACAAAAAGTCAAGTTCTGAGCTCAAGGCCTGAAATTCCATTTTGCTGATGGTCAAAGCAAATTCATTAAATTCAGTACATTTTCCTTATGTATTAAAATAACATTTGCAATCTGTGAGGGGCCCTCCTTTGTGCTAACGCATGGCAATTATATTTTTATACTGCAACTGCAAATCTGGTTTTTTAGTTTTTCCATTTTGTTTCCATAAGCATACTTCTACAGCCAATTGTTAACGGATTAACAGCTTTGTGTGAAATCCATCAGTCAGCTCTGGTTTACCTCTGTGGCTGGGAAAGTCTGTTCACAAGGACAGAGCACAGAGGAGCTGGCACTAACTTGAGCGGGCCAAATGGAGCATTAGGTCCCCCGATAAACATTTATTGTGCCTCCACTTGGTCCAGACACTGTGCAATGCATTCTGGTCTCTGCTTCATCAGCAACAAGGAGTCTTTCTGAATCTTCTTTATTTCTAAAATATAAAGAAATTCTCATCAGGAAATAAACACATCTAAATAGCTAAATATTTAGTTTCAGAAATATAGCCAATTTGCTGTATCCAATCTCTTTCTTTTTCTCTTTCTCTTTCTTCCTTCCTGCCTTCCTTTTTTTCTTTCTTTCCTTCTTTCTCTTCTTTCCATTAATCCATCCATCCATGTCTCCAACAGTTTCTGAGCAATAATATTTCAATAGCAGTACTTTGAAATAATCAAAAATATGATAACATCTAAGATGGTAACATTATTTGAAAGGTGAGAATTGTTAATCCCCAGGACTTAACCTTCTGCCTCCATCTGCACTACTGCACTGCAGCTTCTAGAAGACAAGGATGCAGAAAAACATCATACTTAGTTTTGTCCCGAGTGGAAGGAATATATGGAGAAAGTCACAGTATATAAATAAACCAGGTTTTTGTCTACTTTAACTTAATTAAAAAGCAGAATGTATTGAAAAGAGGACACAAAGACATAAAAAGTACAAAGCTAGGAGCCTTCCTGAGCCCATTATTCCTCTTCTGTGTCACAGGCAAGTCACTGTCACTACATACAAGATGGTAAGAAAGAGTTAAGTAGCAAAACCTGCTGAGAAGGCAGTAAGCAGATTCAGCCACAGAAGCTGAGCGAGTGGAAGGTGCAGAAAGGACTAAGAGAGACAATACAGAGTGGATTACAGAAAGCAACCAGAGAGAAGTGAACTTTGTAGTAATCTCGAAGAGAGAAACACAACTTTTCTTTCTGTCCGTAAAACCCTTCACCGTGAAACCACAGCTAGAGTTCTGTAGGAGGAAAACTTCACAGACAGTGGCATTTTGGAGGAGGCATTTTGCCCAAGGCATCAGCAGAATACATTTGTCATCGGAAGGCAACACATGGAGAACTGTACCTCCAGCTTTTCAGTGCTGCACAGAATTGTGCTGTCTGTCACCAATAGAAACAGAAAATCTAGAAAGAGAAATGCAAATGATGAAGTCTGAATAGTTCAAAAGGAAAGGTCCCTGAGTTGTGAAGACTGAATTTCTAGAATTACAGACAGGAAGACTTGATACTTGTCTGGGATAGTACATTCACTTTAGTACCAAAAAAAATTTAGCCTTTTGGGTGGGGACCAGCATGGATCGACACTGGAGGTAGACAGTGTGGGTCAGCATGCAGAAGTGGAATTTGAGGGCAATAAAGAACCAGGATGGCAAATCCCTGCTCATCTCTAAGGGCATTTATGGGGCAGGGGGATAGACAAGCAATAGGGAGAGAAAGTCACTCTCATTTGGATCTTGTAGGAGTTCACTGTGCTGGCATTAGAAGAGAGGAAACATTCTAAAGCAAAATGCAGAAGCACAGAAATAAGAAACAATATGATTCATTCACCAATGGCTATTGAAGAGGAACAGTGATAATAATTATGGCTACTAAATACCTTTTATATTTATCATCTCATTTAATCCTTTTAAAATATATATGAAGTCAGCATAATTACTTTCATTTTACAAATGAGAAAACTAAGGCAGGTAAACTCAGTAACTTGATAAGGATAGTATTGAGCTAGAATTCAAACCCAGTTCAACATTATAATGCCTATTATTTTAGTTCACTATAAAAGTGTTTGCAGTTAAATAAATTATACATAGTGTATTTAATAAACTTTTCTTCAACATGACAACCTCCCCAAGCCACCATCTTAGATTTTTCCTCCTAGTCACACCTAAACTTCTTGGAAAAGTTCTCACATTTTAAAATGTATTTTTAAAATATTTTATTGTTTATGCTGTTAACAGTTGTCCCAATTTTTTCCCTTTGTTCCCCTCCACTCAGCCTGCCTCTCACTTCCATAGTCAATCCCCATACTGTTGTCCATGCCCTTGGATCCTTCGTGCATGTTCCTTGACTAATCCCTTCATCTTCTTTCAATCAGTCCCTGCCTCCCTCCTTCCTCATACGGCTGTTAGTCTATTCTGTGATTCTATGCTTCTGGTTCTATTTTTCTCATTAGTTTATTTTATTCATTAGATTCCTCTTATAAGTGAAATCATGTAGTATTTGTCTTTCACCAGCTGGCTAAAGTTTCAGTTAGCATAATACTCTTTAGTTACATCCATGCTGTCACAAAAGGTAGGACTTTCTTCTTTCTTTCTGCTGCATAGTATTCCATTGTATAAATGTACCAGAGTTTTTTTATCCACTAATTTATTGATGGGCACTTAGGTTGTTTTCACATTTTGGCTATTATAAATAGTACTGCTATGAACATGGGGGTGCACAATTTCTTTTGAATTGGTGTTTGGGATTCTTAGGGTATATTCCCAGCAGTGGAATCACCAGATCAAAAGGCAGTTCCATTTTGAATTTTTTTTGAGGAAACTCCATACTGCTTTCCACAGTGGCTGCACCAGTCTGCATTCCCACCAACAGTGCATTAGGGTTCCTCTTTCTCCACATCCTCACCAGCATTTGCTGTTTGTTGATTTATTAATGATGGCCATTCTGACAGGTGTAAGGTGGTATCTCATTGTGGTTTTAATTTGCATCTCTCTCATGGCTAGTGATGATGAGCATTTTTTCATATGTTTATTGGCCCTTTGTATGTTCTCTTTGGAGAAATCTCTATTCATGTCCTTTGCCCATTTTTTAATTGGATTGTTTGTCTTCTTGGTGTCAGGTCATACATTTTGAATGAATTTCCTTACATCTTACTGGACCTTCCCTCAACCTATTGCACAATCTACCTTCTGTTCCAACGCTCCACGAAAACTGCTTTTGCTAAGGTCAGTAAGGCTCATGTTTCAGTCAATCTATTGAACACTTCTTGGTACTTCTCTGGTTTGACTTGGCAGCCTCCACAATTTCTCATGTTGACTTCTATAAGTTGGCTGTCCCCATCATCCTCTCATCAGTCTCATGGCTCCTCTTTCCCTTTCAGTCTCCTCTTCCTCTGCTCAGCCCTGGAATATGGAAGTCTTTCAGGGCTCTGCTCTCCTCACCCTCTCTCCACCCCTGAAAGGTTTGATCAACACCTTTGCTTCAGTTACCATGTGTACTCTGTTGAGTCCTGAAAGAGGACCATTGATTTCTTTTGTTTGCTTCTGTTTGAGTATTTTCTGTCCAGCACCAGCTATCTTCTGGTGACAAAATCTGCTTTGCCTTTAAGGACTTTCCTATGTCCTTGGTCTCAGTATATGTAGTTTGACAGGATGGAATTTGGGGTGATTGTGTGATTAGGCCTTTGTTTTATTCTCATTGCTCCAGGAATTGCTTTAGGAATGGACATGCAGCCAACTTGTTCAGAACTTTGCTCCTCCATTGAGGAGCAAGAAGCTCCCTTTAATGTGGACCCTGAAGATCTAAAAAGGTGTAGCTTGGAGCTGTTACAGCTGTTTTGCCACCACGAGGAGAGAGCATCTTTGAGAATAAAGCCAACAGAGAAGAAGCAGAAGAGAGAAATCCAAGAGAGAAATGGATCCGGATATTGCATCTGAATCTCTGCATCCAGCCATGCCTCCAGACCTATATACTCCAGTCTAGTAGCCACGAGCCACATATGGCTATTGAACCCTTTGTATATTTTAGTATATTTTACATTTATATGGGATGTAAATATAATAAATACATTTTAATATATTTTGGACATGTCAGTTAAATAAAATATATTATTAAATTTTGCCTGTTTTTCTTTTCTTGTCTTTTCTTTTACCTATTTAAAGTGGCTACTAGAAAATTTAAAATTGTGTATGTGGCTCACATTATACTTCTCTTGGACTATAATGCTCTAGATCTTTCAGTTACATGACTGAAATTTTCTCTTTTTTAAACTTGCAAAACATAAATACAAACAGCAATCTGCAACCATAAAATTCTTATAATAGAGCAACCAAATATATCTTTATCCCAGTTCCTTCTCCTGGGTACCAGACTTACATGCAGCACGATCTCCAGTGGAACAAACATTTACCTTAAAATCAGTGAGGTGTCCTTTAGAAGTTTCTAGAAAATTTCTATCTCTACCAGTAAAGACATAAATTTATCTTTGCAAAAGACTTCCTCTGTTAAAAAAAAATTGGAAAAGACCCTTTTTTGACCCAAAAGTGAAGCAAATGTGTACACACTATTTTTAAAGAAGACTGTCACCCATTACCTGAGATGTAAGTGTCTTGTGTCAACACATTACACATTTTGTTTAACAATGCAAATTGGTATAATTTTAGCAGGATTGTACTCTTGAAAAGATTTGTTTTCAAGATGGAGGCCTAGACAGACATGGTGCATCTCCCTTCACAACTAAGAATGAATACAACTACCTCAAAACTAGAGACAACCAGAAGTTCCAGAAAATTGGGCTGCAAGGAAGTCCAACAAAGATATAAAGAAGAAATACTCATCCAGACAGGTAGGAGGAGCAGAGCCTGAGCAGAGAGGACACAGTGTGGTGGTGGCAGCAGTGGCAGGTTGGCAGAAAGTTCAGTCACATTTTAGAGTCAGGAGGGACACCTGGGGAGTGCTCCCAGCACCAGACCAGACTGCACAGCTCATGGTCCCAACACTGGGGACAATAAAGCCACATTGCTTCTGAATGTGAAAACCAGCGGGGGTTGGGGCAGAGGCAGATACTGCCAGTCTCTCAGCAGAGTCCGCTTGTTTAAAGGGCCCACATGGCCCTAGAACATCCTCAAACCCACTCACTCTGGGATCAACAGCAAGGGCAACAGCTAGAGAGGTGCCAGTCCCATACAGAAGTAGGAAAGGTGCCTGGAAAAGGGGCGAGTGCTTAGCAAGTGGCATTGTTCCCTCTCAGGCCCCTCCCCCATATACAGCACCACTACGTAGTGAAACAGGTCGCCCTGTACTGATGAATATCTAAGGCTCTGGTCCTTACAATGTAACAGGTGCAACAGCTCTATCTAAGATATAGAGACAAAAAAACACAGAAGCCTGTCAAGATGAGGAGACAGAAATGTATGGCCCAAAAAGGGGAAAAGAATCAAGGTCCCATTGGGAGAAGTAAGCAACAAGGACATAGCCAACCTAACAGATGAGGAGATAGCCAACCTAATATATAGAGAGAGTTCAAAACACTGGTGATAAAGATGCTCAGAGGCTTGACAGATATGCTTAAGTACAGAAAACGCATAAAGGAAGAAGTGAAGGCAATGCTAAATGAAATAAAGGATAATACACACAAAACCAGTGGTGAAGGGAGGAAAACCAAGGTTCAAATAAATGATTTGGAACATAAGGAAGAAAAAAAGCAGTCGACCAGCAGAGAATGAGGAAACAAGAATTGAAAAAAATGAGGAGAGGCTTAGGAACTTCTGAGACAACTTTAAACTTGCCAACATCCAGATCATAGGGGTGCCAGAAGGAGAAGAGGAAGAGCAAGAAATTGAAAGCTTATGTGAAAAAATAATGAAGGAAAACTTCCCAAATTTGGTGAAGGAAATAGACATACAAGTCCAGAAAGCATAGAGAGTCCCAAACAAGCTAGACCCATAGAGGACCACACCAAGACACATCATCATTAAAATGCCAAAGGTGAAAGATAAAGAGAGAATCTTAAAAGCAGCAAGAGAAAAGAAGAGAAGTACTTACAAAGGGATGCCTATAAGACTGTCAGCTGATTTCTCAAAAGAGACTTTTCAGGCAAGAAGGTACTGGCAAGAAGTATTCAAAGTGATGAAAAGCAAGGACGTACAACCAGGACTACTCTATCCAGCAAAGCTATCATTTAGAATGGAAGGGCAGATAAAGTGCTTCCCAGACAAGGTAAAGCTAAAGGAGTTCATCATCACCAAGCCATTATTATATGAAATGTCAAAGGGACTTACTTAAGAAAAAGAAGACCAAAACTATGAACACTAAAATGACAACAAACTCACAACTGTCAACAACTGAATCTAAAAAAAAGAAACAAAATCCAACTAAGCAAACCAGAATAGGAACAGAATCATAGGTATGGGGATCATTTGGAAGGTTATCAGCTGGGAGGAGGAAGGGGGAGAAATGGGGAAATGGTGCAGGGATTAAGAAGCATAATTGGTTGTTACAAAGTAGACAGGAGGAGTTAAGAATAATATAGGAAAGGGTGAAGCCAAAGAACTTATATGTACAACTCATGGACATGAACAAAGAGGGGGTGGGATTGCTGGAGGGGAGGGGGGTACTGGGCAGAGGGGAGCAAAGCAAAAAATTGAGACTACTGTAACAACATAACCAATAAAATACACTTAAAAAAAAAGAAAAAGAAAAGATTTGTTTTCCTAAATGTAATTTTTTTTCTTTTGCTCAATTATCTCTGTACATTATTCTTTGTTCTTGGGATGTACTTGTGTATGTATATGTGCATGTATGCACAGAAACCAAATAATGAAAGCATAGATGGAGAAGCATATCTTTACCTTAAGATGGTGGTAGGGGCCTACAAGGAACCAGACAGGAAATGCCAAAGTCTACTCTGTGCTGAAAACCCGCATGTCTGTTATTTCAGGTGGTATAATCCAGATTTGGGGAAATCAGATGTCAAATTTTGTGATTGCCCTGAGTTCTTAGAACCAGAGCACATATTCTGGGTGAAAGTTGAGTTTTCCTCAGGGGGGAAAAAAAAAAAGTGGCTGTAGAGCCAAAGCAAAGAAGCAATTCTCTTATCCTGAATGCTAAAAACAAATGTGTTTTCTTGAGTAGGAGGAACAGGTATAGGCACCACCAATTATGGGCTGGCCACTGTAAGTTGACACTTAGAGTGGGCTGAGGAGTATAAGAAAGGGTCATAGCCCAAAAGAAACCACTTATTAAAGGACAAAATCTAGAAGCAGGAGTACTAACTAACATCTACGTTTCCCTCTTCTGTGTTGTAATTCCATTCTAGTATCCCCAAGGTGTCTGTAGAATTTTGTTGAATACCACTGTCTAGTCTATGTGTGCCTTGTCAGTTTAAAAGGGCTACGTGTGACTGTGGAATGGAGAGAGCTGATGCAGTTCAGAGAATTCAAGCATAAGTTGCAGGAGCTGACTTACCTATTCAGTCTGATATAGCATCTTGAGAAAAGATGGCTAGCGGAGGTAAAAAAGTGACCTCCAGGAAAGACTGATTAATTCCCAGAAACCACATGACAATGAGAACCCAGTAGAAAAATAAAATTCCAATGACCTATGGAGTGAGGCCTCAGACTTTGTCAGCTAGGTATTAAATGAGATAACCCTTAAGTGTCAAAAACAGTCATGTTCACTAAATATTCCATGTGTTTCTCAACACTTCTTAGCACCTATATAGTTAGGTAAAGCCATGTGGCTAGTACCATTGAGTGAGTTGTGAGGAGAAGTAAAGAACTCAGGCATAATTTTCCAGGATCTCATCACCTTCTGTGGCAACTAAATAGGTGACATATTCCAGATAATGTAGCTACAAGATTTAAGAGCTTCCAACAGTGTGGGTCCCTGTGTGTGTGGAGCAGAGCCTGCCGCTGGCATCTTTGAAGCAAATAAGTGAGAAATAAGCTTTTGTGTTCATTAAATCATGAGATATTTGTTTTTCTAAACTTTCACATAACTTAGTCTATCCTCATGAATATTTGATGTAGTATAATTAGCATGGTGTATGATACAAAGTAAATACTTCATAAATGTTAGCTATTATGTAAGCCTGTGCTCTTCTTGCCTTCAGGCCCATTCTTTGCCTTCCCTGTGTTGTGAGGCCCCTCACAAGAGGACTGAAGTCAATAGGCTGTGTTTCCATGGCTCTGATGCATACTGGCTTCTGGCTTGGTTCAGGCAATAGAAAGCACTCAGGAGATAGGTGAACAGAAAGAAGTGAGAAGTCAGGATATTTCTACCCCTCTTTCTGCCTTGGATGGCATCTCTAGCAGAAAGTGCATCTTTAAAGTGTTTAAAAAAAAATCTAAAACCCTATATCCAGTAAAATTATTCTTGAGAAGTGAAGGATAAAGAACCAAGATGGCAGTGGAGTAAGTGGAGGCTACAATAACATCCTCCCAGGACCAATCTGGAATTACAACTAAATTGTAGAGAAATCATACTGAATAACCAACTGAATACTAGATGGAGAGAAGCCTTATAACTGAGGACAAACAGAAGAAACCACTTCACCAAATGAGACTGGTAGGGAATGTGGAAGAGGCACAAGAGGGCTGGCTGGGCTCTCATGTCCAGAGGGATATTTCAGTGGCCAGGGGGTTCCCCCTGAGAAGTATGGGGTCTAAACCACAAGCTGGACTTCCCAGTTGATAGCACCCGAGCCAGAAAGGAACCCAGACAACATCCAGCCCTAAAAACAGCAGGGTTTCTGTCTGCCTGGGGTGGGGGTGGGGGGTGGGGGAGTGGCTGGAGATGCGGAGAGCCTCTTAAAGGGCCAACACACAAAATTTCATTTGTGACCACTTGCCCTGAGCTCTGGTAGAGGGAGGGCATAATAGACAAGAGACGACTGAGGAGAGTCTGGAGTTGGTGGCTCTGGGAAGAGAGCTGAAGAAACGGCCACCAGGACCCTGGGCTGAGTAATTCCCCATGTTGTAGGAGCCATCTTTATGAGGTAGAGCACGCCTTTCCAAGTGGCATCGGGCTGAGGTGGCAGCAATAGCCCTGCCACAGAAATTACTTTGCCACACCCTAAGGAGCTGAAACCAGGCTGCTGATTACAGCTTGGTTAGTCTGACAACTGATTAATTTAACAAGAAAGGTGGTAAATACAAAGATGCAGCCAAAACACGAAGACAAAGAAACAGACCTCAAGTGAGAGAAAAGAGAATTCTCCAAAAGAAGAACTAGATGAAATGGGGGCAAACAATTGATCAGATAGAGTTTAGAGTAATGATTATAAGGATACTCAACAGCATGAATAAAGACATAGAAACCATAAAGAAGAACCAGTCATAAATAAAGAATATAATATCTGAAATAAATAATACACTGGAAGGAATAAACAGTATGTTAGATGAAGCAGAGGATCAAATCAGTGTTTTGGAAGACAAGGTAGAAAGAAATACCCATGCAGAGCAGCAAAAAGAAAAAAGAATTTTTAAAAATGAGGAGAGCTTAAGAAACATTTCAGAAAATATGAAGTATAACAACATCTGCATCATGGAACTACCAGAAGGAGAAGAGAGTGAGCAAGGAAATAAGAACCTATTTGAAGAAACAATGACAAAAATTCCCTAATTTGCTGAAGAAAATAAAACACACAAGTCCAGGATCTCAGAGAGTCCTAAACAGGTTAGACCCAAAGAGTCCTACCTACACTGAGACATATCATCATTAAAATGACAAGGCTTGAAGACAAGGAGAAAATCCTAAAAGGCACAAGAGAAAAACAGGTAGCAGCAGCAAAGGAATACCAGTTAGACTGCCATATGATTACTCAACAGAAACATTTCAGGCCAGAATGAAGTGGTGTGAAATAGTCAAGGTGATGAAAAGCAAGAACCTACAACCAAGGTACTTTACCCAGCAAGGTTATGATTTAAAATCAAAGGAGAAATAAGGAACTTTCCAGACAACAAAAAGCTAAAGGAGTTTGTTAACACCATACCATTACTGCATCATATGTTAAAGGGCTTCCTTTAAAAAAGAAGAAGAAAAAGAGAAAGAAAACAAAAAACAAAAAGAGGAAAACAGTCTAACAATAAAATGGCACTACATAAATATCTACCAATAAATGAAAATGGCTTAAATGCTTCAACCGAAAGACATAGGGTAGCTGAATGGATAAGAAAACAAGACATATATATGCTTCCTACAAGATACCCATCTCAGATCAAGATACACACAGACTAAAAGTAAATGGATGGAGAAAGATATTTCATGCAAATGGAAAGGCAAAAAAGGCTAGGGTCACAACACTTACATCTGACAAAATAGACTTTAAAACCAAGGCTATAGTAACAGACAAAGATGGGCACTACATAATGATAAAGGGAACAATCCAACAATAAAGTATAACCCTAGGAAACATTTATGCATCCAACATAGAACTTCTAAATATGTAAAGCAAATCTTGATGGACATAAAGGGAGAGATCGACAGAAACACAGTCATAGGGATTTTAACACCCCATTGACTTCAATGGATAGATCTTACAGGTGGAAAATCAAGAAGGGGATAGTGGTCTTAAGCAACACATTTGATAAAATGGATTGAACTATATCTTCAGAGCATATCACCCCAAAACAGCAGAATATACATACTTTTCAAGTGCACATGGAATGTTTTCTAGAATAGATCACATGTTAGGACACAAAACAAGTCTCAATAGGTTTAAGAAGATTGAAATTATATCAAGCATCTTCTCTGACCACAACGCTATGAAGAAAGAAATCAATCACAAGAAGGACACTGAAAAACATGCAAAGACATGGAAACTAAATAACATGTTATTAAACAATGAAAAGGTCAACAATGAGATCAAGGAAGAAATCAGAAGATACCTTGAAACCAATAAAAATGAAAACACAACAATCCAAAATCTGTGGGACACTGGAAAAGCAATCCTGAGGGAAATTCATAGTATTACAGGTGTATCACACACACACACACACACACAAAATAAAAGAAAGAAAGAAAAGATAAATCTCAAATAAACAGTCTAACTTCACACTTAAAGAACTTGGAGAGGTACAACAAACAAAGCCTAAATGGAGTAGAAGGAAGAAAATAATAAAGATCATGGCAGAAATCAATGAAATGGGGTCTAAAAAAATTATACAAATAATCAATGAATCCAAGAGCTTGTTCTTTGAAAAACTAAACAAGATTGACAAACCTTTAAGCATACTCACCAAGAAAAACAGGAAGGTCCCAAATAAATAAAATCAGAAATGAAAGAGGAGAAATAACAACTGATACCAACGAAATACAAAGAGTTGTAAGAAAATATTATAAACAACTATATGCCAACAACCTGGACAAAAATGGATAAATTCCCAGAAACATACTATCTTTCAGTAAGAATCAGAGAATCTGAATAGATAGATTATACCTAGTAAAACTGAAGCAGTAATCAAAAACTCCCAACAAACAAAAGCGCTGGACCAAGTGGCTTCATAGGTGAATTTTGCCAAACATTCCGAGATGACCTAACACCTCCGTTTCTCAAACTATTTCATAAAATTCAAGAGGATAAAAGGTTCCCAAAGTCATTTTATGAGACCAGAATTATTCTAATTCCAAAACAAGATAAAGACACTACAAATAAAGAAAGTTATAGACCAAGATCCCTGATGAACATAGATGCTAAAATCTTCAACAAAATATTAGCAAACTGGATACAGCAATACATCAAAAAGATCATACACCATGATCAAGTGGGATTTATTCTGGGAATGCAAGGTTGGTACAATATTTGCAAATCAATAAATGTGATAAACCACATAAACAAAATAAAGAATAGAAGCCACACAATAATATCAATAGATACAGAGAATACATTTGATAAAATCTATCACTCATTTATGATAAAAACTCTCAGCAAAGTGGGAATAGAGGGAGCACATTAAACATAATAAATGACATATATGACAAACCCACTGCCAGCATCATACTTAATAGGCAAAAATGAAGTGTTCCCCCTAAGCTCATGAACAAGATAGGGATGACCACTTTCATCTCTCTTATTCAACTTAGTACTGGAAATCCTAACCACAGCAATCAGACAGGAAGAAGAAATAAAAGGCATCCAAACTGGAAAGGAAGAAGTAAAACTGTATTTGCAGGTGACATGATACTGTACATAGAGAACCCCAAAGATTCCACCAAGAAACTACTAGAACTGATACATGAATTAAGCAAAGTAGCAGGATACAAAATTAATATCCAGAAATCAGTTGCATTTTATATGCCACAAATGAACTAACAGAAAGAGAAATTAAGAAAACAATCCCCTTCATAATAGCTTCAAAAAGAATAAAATACCTAGAAATAAACCTAATTAAGGATAAAAAACATGTACATTGAAAATTTTAAGACAATGAAGAAAGAAATAGAAGATACAAATAAGTGGAAGTGCATACCATGTTCATGGATAGAAAGAATTAACATCATTAAAATGTACATACTACCTAAAGCAATCTATAGAGTCAATACAACTCCTGTCAAGATTCCTATGATGCATTTCACAGAAGTAGAATAAATATTTCAAAAACTGATATGGAACGATGAAAGGCCTCCCATAGTGACAGTGATCCTGAGAGAGAACAAAGTTGGAGGAATCATGTTATCTAATATCAAACTATACTAGTAATCAAAACATCATGGTACTGGCATAAAAACAGACACAGATTCATGGAACAGAAACAAACTCACACCTTTATAGTCAATTAATATTTGACAGAGGAAGCAAGTGCATACAATGGGCTAAAGACAGCCTATTCAATAAATGGTGTTGGGAAAATCAGACAGATACATGCAGAAGAATGAAACTAGATCACCTTCTATCACCACACACAAGAATATATTCAAAATGGATCAAAGACTTATATGTTAGACCCCAAACCATAAAAATCTTGGAAGAAAACATAGCTGTAAAATGTTGGACATTGTTTATAGCTATTTTTATTGGGTATCTCTCCCCAGGCAAGGGAAAGAAAAGAAAAATAAACAAATGAAGCTTCAGCAAACTCAAAAGTTCTTGCACAGGGAAGGAAATCAACAACAAACTAAAAAGACAATCAACAGAATGGGAGAACATATTCGCTGATATATTTGATAAGGGTTTAATATGCAAAATTTATAAAGTACTTACAAAACTCAACCCCCAAAACAAAACAACCCAATTAAAAATGGTTAAAGGACTTGAAAAGACACTTCTCCAAAGAGGACATATGAGAGGATGCTCGATGTCACTAATCATCAGAGAAATACAAATTAAAACCACAATGAGATACCAACTCACACCTGTCAGAATGGCTATCATCAATAAATCAACAAACAGGTGCTGGAGTGGATATGGAGAAAGGGAAACCTTTTGCACTGTTGGTGGGAATGCAGATTGGTGCAACCACTGTGGAAAGCAGTATGGAGATACCTCAAAAAATTAAAAATGGATCTGCCTTTTGACCCAGCAACCCCACTTCTGGGAATATATCTAAAGAAATCCAAAACATTAATTCAAAAGAAGATAAGCAACTCTATGTTCATTGTAGCATTATTTGCAATCAGCAAGGTATGAAAGCAGCCCAAGTGTCCATCAGTAGATGAGTCAATAAAACAACTATGGGATATTTACACAATGGCATACTACTCAACCATATAAAAGAAGAAAGTTTTACCCTTTGCAGCAAAATATATGGATGTGGAGAACATTATGTTAAGTGAAGTAAGCCAGTCAGAGAAAAACAAAGACCATATGGTTTCATTTACATGTGGAATCTAATGAACGAACTGAACTAGCAAGGAATATAGAGCCAGTCTCATAAATGCAAAGAAGAATGACAGCTAGTTGGGCAGGGAGGTTAGGAGTGGAGGAATTGAGCAAAAAGGAAAAAGGACTCATGGACATGGACAACAGGGTGGTGATTGCTGGGGGTAGGGGAGTATAAGAGGACTAAATGGTAAGAGAAAAAAATACAATAAGGATTTTTAAAAAATGAAGGCTAAAGACATATTTTTTAAAAACCTGACTAATTTATCACCATCAGACCTACACTAAAAGAAATATTGAAAGGATTCTTCATGATCCTAGATGAAAGGACAAATATACAAGGAAGGAATAAAGAGCAACAGAAAAGGTAAATGTACAGTGAATCTAGATGAACACTGAATGAACAATAATAATAAAAATCTTGTGTGATTAAAAATATGTGTACATGTTAAAATTTTGTAAAGTCCTTGCATTGTTATTTGTTGAAAATGTACTCGTTTATTTTTTATTGCTCTTAAAACACTTTATTGAACAAATTAGAATTAAAAACTATTTGATTAGCCCAAGATGTGTCAAGAATTAAGACTAAAAAGCAAAAAAATAGATGAAAAATAGTAGGATGATAAATGTGAACACAATATATCATTAATTATGTTAAATGTGAATAGATTAAGTATTCTAATTAAAAACATTCCAATTAACTCCAATTATCAAACTTAATAAAAATAAAACACAATTATATTTTGCTTATCTGAAATACATCATAAATACAAAGAGGCAGATAGGTTGGAAGGGAAATTATGAAAAAAAATAGACCAGGAAAACAATAACCAAAAGGGGGGGAAAGAGTTGGAATAGCTAAACTAATGTCTGACAAAAACAGATTTAAGGCAAGGGGTTGCTACAATAGCCTTCTAATTAGCGTCTTTTACTACAGTTTTTCTCCCTCTAATCAAATTTTTAGCTATCACTGAAGTTTTTCATCTAGAACACAAGCCTAATTTTCTTATATCTCTACTTAAACTTTTCACTGGTTTCCCATCATCCATAAAAAACAGCCTAGTCCTCCCCATTGTCTAACGCTTGCCTTCCTCTCCAGATTCACCCCTTACAACTTTCTAGTCTTTTCCTCAGGCTTTAGCCATAGCAAAAGTCTTCTAGTCCCTGCTATAAACTAGACATTTTCTCTTCAAACTCCTCTTGATTTTATACCTAACAACCCTGGGACCCAACTCTTCTTCAGTGTAGACACTAACTCTTACTCATCTTGCAGGTTTAACATAATGTCTATTCCTAAACAAACACCTACACTCCCCTAGCAAGCACAATACAAGTCCAGTCTTGGAAAGCACTGCTATGTTAGGTCTTGCCCTCTCTCTTCTTTGCGTTTTGGAACTTTGAGACTAACATGAGAAGAAACCTATGCTGGCCTAGGAAAGGATGAGAGACTGCATAGAACCAAGACAAGCCATTTAACTGAGTTCCTCATCGACTAATCAGCCAAAAATGAGACATGAGGCTGCCTTCAACCATTTAGTCCCAGCCCAGCTGACCCCAACCAAAAGAGCCACTTCAGATATCCTAATTATTTCAGCCAACCCACAAAATTATGAAGTAAAATAAATAGGTGTTATAAACTTTCAAGTTTTGGATGGTTGGTTATATAGCAAAAGATAATCAGTATAATACTCAATCTTCATATGAAATCTTATAGCAAGTATCTCAAAATAACTCATCATTATAGCTATATTTTGAAATAAAAGCTCTCCTTTTGGAGCAAGTATACAAAAGCAAACTGAAATCTCTATATGTTGGTCACCTCTTACATTGACTCTCCTTTTAGTAATAATATTATATTTTGTAATGTTGTGATGATATTCTAGGGAATACTAACTTTTCATCCTCTTTGATACTTGCAACTCTTCTGGGTTCACAACTGCTTCATCAGGTATGCAAATTTAGCTACCTGAGAGTATGCAGGTATTCTCTTTCTAATGTTGCCATTTGATCCTTCTCAATTAGTTCTCTTGTTTATTTGAACAATGAATGACTGTGATAAAGAAAGAAAAACATGTCTACTCTTGATTTTCTTCTACAGGTCTTTATTTGAATCAAACAGGCTGGGGGTGGAGCAATAATGCTTTAACTACAGCTAATTTGGGGGGAAGGTCATCGGAAGCTACAATCAGAAAATCTGAGTTGGTAAATGGTGGAACTGAGACTCCATCTCTGGTACTGTGGACAAACCCCAAATCTCTCTGAGCTTCAATCTCCTTTCCTAAGGGGGATAATAACATACTTCATAGAGCTGTCCTGAGTATGTCAATTAGCTTTGTAAATGTTAACATATTTCGTACAGTTAAATTATTTTTACAAATGAACGGCTCTTGGGTCTTCAAATGGTTTTGTGCTGCAATCAAAATGAAATTGATATGGAGGACAGAAGTGAAGTGGCATCCTCCCTACATTGTCTATGCAACTCCATGCTTTTTCTTTGTCTTCCTAGAGGGACTTATTTAGATGCATTTGAGCCAATTCAACAATAGAGACTTGTTTGTAGTGGCCCAAGTGTACCTGAAAAACCCATAGCCATCAGCTTAGCCTGTAACAGGTACTTGCTTCTTTTGATCAAACAAGCCAACATATTTTAAATAGAGAACCATAGAACCAATGTTTAAACCAATATAACCATTTTGGTTTCCTCTAGTATACTAGAATGAACAGGGTATATAATGAGAGATGTTAAGTGACCACAGGCATCCTTTGTAATCTTAATTTGATAGTACCAGTGGTGGAAAAGACATCTATTTTTATGGATATCTCTTTTCCTTTTTCTCAGCACTCTGGCTGAGAAAACTGTTTTAGGGCTGCTAGCTTTTCAATGCTGAGTCTGTATATATGTCCTCTGTTTTTGTAGCAGGTTCCACTCCTACTTTAAGAATCTTTCCATGTTGACAGTACTTTGTTACCTGAACTACAAGGTACCTTTGCCCTGAGTGAGTGGGTCTGTTCATTTGTCTATTGCCATGATTTCCCAGCAATCATCAAGGTCCATCTCCCTCTGTAATGATGACTGGGTTTTTTATTTGCCAAACAGCCAGGCAGTATTTATCAATTTCCCTGCTGCTTGCTTTTAAGTGATCACTGATCTATAATTCCTCTTTAGTTTATCACTCAGGTCTATTTTATCAGATGACTATTTACAAGGCAATGTGAATGTTGGCTAGCCTTGGACTGTTAAGCAAGGGTTCATTTCAAGTGTCCTGTTGTTATAAACACATTTTGTTCTCCACTTAACTCATCACAAAGTAGAAATAAATAGAACAATGAATTTTTCTCTATAGCTTTTCAGTTATGTATTGTCTAGGCTTTTACCTCTCTGTCAGCCTATATGTAAACTCTCAACTCATAAGACACCTAAGAAGTATCATAGTTACTGATCCTTCCTGAAATTCCAAACATTGGGGTAAAAAGCATTTAGTGGGTATGACTCAAAAGTGGATGAAATGTTTATTTGGTATGTATTTAAATACAAGATTTAAATTTCAGTGCTGCAAAAATAAACACTTATAAGATTTATCAAATACTCTTTGCCTTTTATTTTCAAATATAATTTGCATTTGCTAAGTTTCTTTTGTGTCTTCCTTTAAGATCTTGACATTTCAATCTCATGAGTTTATTAGGTGTTCCTTAATAAATTATTCTAAATCTCATTAATTTCTTATCTTCAAGGTGCTTCTTTTAATGAAAGAGCATTGAATTGTAAATCCTTCCGAGGTATTTTTTAGGAGATGTTGCTTTGTGACCTTTATGGCTATTATTCTGGCAGATCTGTTATGAAAATAAACTTAGTTCTCAGAGTGTTTAAACAGAAAGAATGTACTCAGGCTAACTTTCCATCTAAAATCATCCAAAATATACTCTAAGGATAGGAAAGAGCTTTTCTGTTTAGTCAATCTTTTTAATTTTGCCTCTTTTCTTTTCTTTTCTTTTCTTTTCTTTTCTTTTTTTTTTTTTCGGGCAGACTAAACAAATAAGTCACCACAGGCAGTGTGCATTTTTTTTTCTATTTCTTTCTCTTGGGATGAAATATGAAATAATCTACAAAGTAATTTGATCCAGCAATTAAAAACAAGGACATGAATTACACTAACAACTGTCACATAGAAAGAATTAATTCCCTCATAACACTGCTTGATGTTACAGACCCTGGGTGATTATGAACAGATTGTAATTGGAAAAGAGCCAAACCAATTCAGGTATCTCCAAAACACAGGGGTAAACCTTGACTTGCAAACAGAGAACATTTTTTACTACCCACAGGAGTATCTTTTTGCATTTGGCGCTCAGATGTTTATCTAGCGATTACTCAATGCACCCAGTGATGCAGCCATCCAAGGTACTGCACACGGCAATGCCCACTGATCATCGTTTCTGAGAGTTAGAGCATCATTCACGGAAAGCAGACCTTCTGGAGGCTGTGTTTCTAGAAATGATGTCCCCCTGAGTATGGATTATTGGCTGCTTGTGTTTAGTGGTATAGTATGTCATTCTGAATAATGGACATTAGCTAGCTGTTGTGTCATTGGGCAAAGCAGGTGGAGGACACTGATGCCTGCTGCTTATTGGTAGAAATTTCATTTTCCCAGTGGCATGCAGACTTTATGACCCCTTTCTTATGGTCTGAGGCAAAGCTCTTTATTGAAGAGAACTGTTATACTTTGGTGTTGTGGAAAGACAATTTAGGGAGTCAGAAGGTACAGGGTGTTTTTTCTCCCTGCTTATAAAACTTGTACATAATAATTGTTTTAAGCATAACAAAAGACAAAGAAGAAGAAAATAAAAATCCTCCGTAATTAATCTACCCACAGGCAACCACCATTAACATGTTGGTGTATTTTTATAGTCTTTTTCACAGTTTTTGAAGTTGGGATCATTCTTCTTATACAATTTTATATCCTGTTTTGTTTTATTCAGTTTGCTTAAAATTTGTCAAATGTAGTTTACCATATCATTGAAAATCTTTCTGATGTACAGTTTATAACAGCTGCATAATAGTCTATATTTTATACGTTTCGGAATTTATTTAAACAGACTCCTGATGTTGTTTTCATTTTCTAACCATAGATTTGTATATAAATCTTTGTCTATGTTTTTCTTTTTCCTTTGGATGATTTTCTAAATGGAGAATTAGTAAGTCAAAGGTAATGATCATTTTTTGCAAGTTTCTCCCTCTTTTAAAAGATAATTTTATTCTCTTTTCTGATTGTAATACAACACATTGCAAAAACAAAGAAACAAACAAAAACCTCTGACATTTAAAGAAGAAAACAAAATTACCACCATTTGTCTTTGCCTATGCACACAATTCCTCTTTCTTTCCTTCCTCCTTTTCTCCCTTCCATCCTTTCTTTCTTCTTTCCCTTCTTTGTAAGACGAACAATAGAATCATATACTTAAAAATGTTTTGTAATTGGCTTTTTTTCACTTAGGAATATACTGTAGATACAAAAAGCATAATATTTTTAAGGTTCCTGTTATTGTATATGTCAAATTGATGTCCAGAAAGGCCCCATTAATGCCCACTCACATCAAAGGGACATTAAATATCTTTTTTGCTCAACTAGCACCATCACAAAATATTAAATCTGTTATAATCTTTACTATTTCATGGTAACTTACTATAGCTTTGCTCTGTATTTATTTTCACATTTGCAAAGTTAAGTGCTGTTTTCACGTTGGACTCTTAAATTCCCTCTTTTGTAATATGTCTGTTTCCTTTGCCCATTTACTTGTTGTGGTCTTCTTTGCATATTGGTTTGTATGAACACTTGTTATAATAAGTAGTTTTGACATCCTTTTTATAGTGGCAAATGCTTTTTCTTGTTTATTTTCAGTCCCTTAATTTTATTTCCTTTTAATTGTTTTTTTTTTTAATTATTCAAACTTACTTTCTTTCCCTGTATTACTTTTCTCCCGATTTCAAATGTAGACAATCCTTTTCTATACAGAGAACAGGTAAATAGTCACCTTTGATTTTCTCTTTACGATTTTTATTTTAATCTACTGGGATATATCATGGAATATAGCATAAAATTAGGATCTACATTGAGTTCTGTTTCCAAATATTCAACCTTTCCTGTCAACTTATTATAGCTCTTTTAGCATATATAAAGTTCTTATATGTACAAAGGTCTGCTTCTGAATTGTGTTTTCCCTTCTAGACTATAAGCTTCATGCAGGCAGGCAGATACATTGCAGTCACCTCCTGCCTATTATATACTACTCTCTGTTTTGCCTAAAGAAACTCAAGGGAACAAAGTAAAATTGAAATTCTTGCAGGGAATTGAAAGTCCAGCTCATGATAAATTTGCCATATTTCGTCAACCCATCGCTAAAATGCTGTAGTATAAATAAGATACTGTAAATCATGCCATAAAAACAAAGAGGATAGGAAAAAATGTCAAATCTATGGCATGCAATTTGTATAGAAAGAAAGAAGTCTATTGAAATCTGATTGCATTCTAGGTAACTACTACCTCCCTAATGAAAAACCAAGGCCTGCTAATTTTATGTTAAATGCTTAACCATAACGTTTTAATTCTCCTTATTTTGGTTTTAAAATAAAAAACAAATATTATATGCACTAGACATGCAACAGTGGGGAGAATATATTTTAGGTTAAATTTCTTTAGGAAGAGAGGCTGCTTGATTCATTCAGTTTCTAAAGCACAAACACTAAAGCACTAGTTCTTTAAAGGTTTTGATTTCTCAAAACTTAAAGCAGTAAGGCAATCTTGGGTTTTTATTCTCTGAGTCTCTCTTTCTTCTAGTGAAACATTAAAGGGGCTACAATACCATTAGTTGAGTCTTTAGAGACAGGTCAGAGGGCTGAGAAGAAATAAACAGCTTTATTTCCAAGGTACTTCTAAGGTGAGGACGTTTGTGCAGGGGCAGGGCAGAATAGAGGTGGGGGCGGAGCAAGAATCTGTCCCAAGAAAGGTACAGAGGTATCAGATTATGTCACAGAACTGTCCAGGCTACTAATACATAAAAAGGAAAAAAAAAAAAAAAGTGCTTAAGCCTGGGTCACAATATGACTTGGGGCTAGCACATTCTGGTAATTCACAATTTACTTCTGCTTATTATCCTAGAGTTAGCAGATTTCTTCCAAAATCACAAGCAGCCCCGATAAGACAGCACTGCTAATGCCTTATGCTGATGTTATTAAAAACTCTAATTCACAGTTTTGATAACCTACCATGCTCTGTGCAGCAGTACTAATGCAGAGGGGGAAAATTTTGGACTCAAATTTTCTGCATCATGGAAATTCAAAACAAAAGCAATATCGCTGTCGATCAAATCATCAAAGCCATTCTGATTAAAAGACCAGATTTCCTGATTAGAAATTTGCAATCTGTCCTGACTACTGTGGCTCAGCGGACTGGGAATATTCCTGCAAACCTAAAGGTTGCTGGTTTGATTTCTGGTCAGGACACATGCCTGGGTTGCAGGCCATGTCCCTGGTTAGGAGTGTGCAAGAGGCAATAATTCGATGTTTCTCTCACACATCAGTGTTTCTCTCCCTTTCTTTCTCCCTTGCTTCCCCTCTCTCTAAAAATAAATTAAAAAAATATTTTTTAAAATTAAAAAAAATTGCAACCTTGTTTTAGAGGATGCAGAGCTATGTGGAACAGCATTATTAAACATTTCAAAGTTTTAGTATAGCCACTCAAGGTTTTCCACAGTGGCTTCTGGAGTTGGAGTCACCTTTGAAGTATTTGAAGCTATGAATCTCAGCTTCCTATTATTGGGACATGTTTGCCTTCATTGAACGTTATAAAGCTTTTAAAAATATACATCAGAATGACACTGCAGGTATAAATATTCATCAGCATTTAGTAACTAACTCTCTGCCCAAATCCACACTGGGCCTATTAATAAGTGTATTTATAACATGAATAAAAGATATTGTAAAAGGCATTCTACTTTTAGATACACACTTTGGGCAGCATCCATTTTAAAGTCAGACCAGACAGAAGGTGGTGATTCCTGTTTAAAATCTGGACTCCCAAGCAGCAATGAAACCAAATAATTCTTTATACATTGTCAAATGTTAAGTGTTACAGGGTTTTTTGGGGGGGTGGGGGGGGGGGTGGGGGGGTTGGTTTGGATGGAAAGCAAAGTTTTCTTATATAACCACAACCATTTCAACTAAGTTTTCCCTGGAGTGCCAGTCTTAAAGATGACCTACTGTTGAAGGAAGCATGTCAATATATGTTTGCAGTAATAAAAATCTTCCTGCTATCTAACTTAAATCTCCTTTGTTCCTGCAAGGGTAAGTTCCTTCACAGCTTCCCTGAGGCCATTCAGTGTCCACAGCGCTGTGGCAGTGCTCCCAGGGAGGAGAATATGGTCTGGCTTTATCTTTAGAGAATCTTTAAAATATAGATTACAAGAGAGAGGCTGACTACAAAGCGCCGCAGTGTGGTATTTAGAGAGCACCAAGCTCTGCAGACAGAAGCCTGCCATGACATTAATTCATCTCGCACTATTTTCTGTTCTCATTATAATTTTATCTTAGGAATTAATACATTCTGCCATTTTCTATTCTGGCTACAATCTAGAGAAATCCGTGAGGCTGAATACATTTTGTACTACTTTGTTCACTTATAACGCTAAGATGTTTTCACAAATGAATTAGTTTAATGCTATTTTTCCTACTTTATCTTGAAAATAAGAACTTAAACAGCTAAAAAACGTCATCAAACTTTGGTGTGAATACATTACTAATACCAAAATTGTTTAAAGAGGAGAAAATAAGAAAACAGTTTTATTTATCTTTGTTTTTTCTCTGGTTTTTAAAGATACTTTGACATCCCAGAAATTTTAAAGAGAACATGCAAAAAAAATAAAAATAAAAAACTTTAAAAAGTAAGTGAGGTAGTATTAGTCATGTGACAAGTGCCTCCAGGAGGAAAAAGTTCTCATCAGGAGTCACTCTTGCTTCTAAGCAGAAAAAAACAGAAATCCCTCCATCACAATTACATTAAAAAACAACAACAACAACAACAAAAAAAAAAACCCAACAATTGAAAATAAATGAAAAGTCTAACAAAGATTCAAATTTAGCACACACAAAAAAATCCTCTCAATACTAAATTACCAAATGGCTAAGCCCTTCTGAAGAATCATATAATCAAGTTCACTTAGTCACCAAAATTTAACTGGTAAAAGTGACTTTTTTATAGGATTGCAGGGGGTGGTGCTCAAAATAATAAAAAACTATACCATTTGGGATAATACAACAATCTTCCATTGTTAAACTAAGAGATTAGTTTTTATTTTAATAGAAAGTCCAACAATAATTATGAACATAAACTGTGCTTCGAATACGAGATGAAGCTAATGATTTGCCAGCGGTAAGATAAGCATGCTGAATGTCATCGGGATGAAAGGTGCCATCTTAAGCTATTTTCATGCTTTACCTGCCCCTCCCAAGTGCCCCGGACCCTTCCATGGTCTCTCATATTCAACAATGCATATATGTGACACGAGTTGGGGTGCACTCTATGAGAAACAAAATTAAGTTCATTGACTTCAGTATCTCAGTCAAATTAGTTCATTTAGCCACAGACTAAGTAGTCAGGTCAAAGCCCTTATCCCTACCTATGTAGTTTGTTACCTCCCCCATTACTCTCCATGGATATTGCATATTTAAATTCCCTTTAAGAACTCCTTTCTTTCCAGTTTCTCCTTATTCTCTTCAGAAAAAAGCTTAACTTCTCTTTGCAGAAAAAAAAAAGTTATCATAGGACTCCCTGTTGCACCCTCTCCCACAAATATATCCATATGTATTCCTTTCTTTTCTTTCCTCCCATCAATTCAGGCGATGAGTCAGGTGCTCCTACTCAACTCTGGGGTTCCTCAGTCCACCTGGTCACAGTCTCAACCACTCTAGCACCTTCAGGACCTCACTCCATCAGTCCCTGGCTCTCCTTCCTGTACATTCATTCTCTCTTCTGCTACACACGCTGGACTCCTGAATATAAACACAACCTTAGGCATCATAATTCCTTAAAATATTGAATATAATAATTTTAAAATGTGTAAATATTAAAATCCCAAATACCACTCAAGTTAGCTTTCTATTCTTTATTTTCCTTCAGAGCCAAAATTCCTCTCTCCCGACTAATTTCTAATGCTTTGCAATGTGGCCTCTGCTCTACCATGCCATGGAAACTGCTTTTCTGGCACTCAAGTCAGTAATGGCTTCAGTGTTGACATATCTAGTGGACATGCTTCCATTCTTATCTAACTTCTCTGCAATGTCGACACTGTACACTACGTATTCCTGCATGAAATTGTTTCTTTTGCTTCAGGGACACTAT
Organism: Furipterus horrens; assembly: GCF_987537825.1. Taxonomy (NCBI): domain Eukaryota; kingdom Metazoa; phylum Chordata; class Mammalia; order Chiroptera; family Furipteridae; genus Furipterus; species Furipterus horrens. The sequence goes on from NW_028327175.1 coordinate 37,838,899, forward strand.
GCTCTCTAAATTTTTGACCCTTGGATACTTGTTCCTTCTGTTTCTTTCACTGGTCCTTCTGCTCTCTCCTTAAATACTGCTGTGTCCCAGTATTCCATTGTAAGCCACCTGAACTTTTTCTTTTCCATGTGCTTTATAGATGAACTTGCCCAGATCCATGGCTTCTCTATTTCTTGTATGCAAACCCAAGGCTTCCCTCCAGTCTTGCCTGCTGAGCCTGACTTACTCCCTTCTGTGTATCTGTTTGTGTATCTTGGAGTCAGTGTGACTACTATCATTGACATCACCACCTCTTCCAGAAATCCTAGCCAGTTCTACCCTGGTTGATGTGTTGAGGGTAAGAGATGGGACCTCATGTCACTTGTGGACAGCTCTCCAAGTGATGATTTCACTTTTCACAACTGGGCAGTTAAAACAAAAACAAACCTGAATGACTCAATTTCTATTTCTCAAGTACTTTTATTAGAACATGTTGGAACTTACCCAATTATGTCAGGCTGTCTTACAAATAACCTAAAAATTCATGAGATCATCAAGCATCATAGAATCCACCTACCCCATCCCCACTCAAATTCTGCTTGTCTGGTTCTTAGATAGTAGACATAGCCAGAATTTCCCATTGGTTAGAATTCACATGATCACACCCACACAAAAACATGAGTACAATCAGAGGTTAGGTCAGAAAATCAGAAAATGGTTAGCATAGCATTTTGCCTGTCAAGAGAGCAAAAAATTAAACATCTTACAATCAACTCTTTAGACACTTAACATCCATTTTATACTTAGGGAAGATTTCAACCAGCTACAAGTATATAATTTAAAAATCCAGCTTATTCAGCAGTGTGAACAGGGAGAAGGTAATTGCATGTCACCAATTTAGAAGCATCAATCGGAAGAGAAGTTATCCACGATTCCTCATGGTATTTAGCATAAGGTTAAAGAGGAGAAAACATCTTTTATAAATATATGAAGAAAGAGGTTAAGTTTATTTCTATCCTCTGTTTATATTTAGTCACCCCTTTTATTCTAAAACTATACCATTGTTGCTATTTGAAGCTTAAATGCAACCTACAATAAACAGAAAAATGAACAAACCATGACTCTAAAATGTCCAACCAAAGTCAATTTTAAAAAGTCTCCAACAGGGCCTCTTCTGAAGAGACAGCATTGACTTCTTGTTGCCTGAATAAGCAATTTTTAAAATAAATCTACCACCTGAAAGGACTCAGACTCAATGAAACCCTTCAAAGGAAATACTTGATTCTCATCGGAAGTGGAGTACCTGATTTACCATTCCTTCTTCTGTGGACTGAACACAGATGGGACTTTAATCAAACATAATTTGAAATGACACCCGCTATTAAAATATTATTCTGTGTGAAAAGCAAGACTTTGTGACTGAACAAACGAAGAGACATTTTCAAGGCTTCCATTCATTTTAAATGTCCAAAACAGGTTTTCAACAGCCTAGGAGAAGAACAGTCCTTATCTGCTCAGGGACCACCTTCAGCAGCACAGGCGAAGTAGTTTACTCTCCCTTCTCATTCAATCCCTGTTCTTACTGCACTCATGACAATTAACTCTAATTGTAATGGCAGCCAGCATGATGGAGACTCTGGACTGTTAGGGACAGAGCTGAAACCACTATACATTTATTTCCCCAAAGACCATGGACCTTCAGGGGGTAATGACTTTGTGTCATTATATGCAGAGCCGAAATTCAGCTGATAGACTAAAGGCTAGCAGTTCTGTTTCCCATTACCCAGCAGCCCAGGCTGGTAGTTCCTATTCATGTTGCGATAGCCTCCATTAAGTTCTTTGTCAAATTTCTTACTGTTTGCAGGTTAGAACATTTTCTCTTCAGTGGGAAACAACATATTTTTTTCAGCAAAATAAGTTTCAAACGGGTCAATAAATAAGGAGGGTGTATTAGGCAAGGATAAAAGATAGTATAACTCTTTTGATATATTTAAATGAGAAAAAAACATAAATATATGTCAGCTCCAGTAAGAAGAGACTAAACAACCTTCTTCTATTTTCCTACTATAGTAGAGCTTACATCGGTAGCTAGAAAGACTAACATTTTTCTTTTGTATTTCTTTATGTAACCACCCTTACAACAGTGTTATGTAAAAGAGAGGCATAAATATATTGTTTACTTAAACTTAAGCATTCGGTTATAGTCCAGGGATTACTATAGAAAGTTGGTAAATGGACCCCTGGAGCAATGGAAACCAGATTTTTTTTGGTTTCCATCAGCTCATTTCCAAATTCTGTGGAGTTTAATCCAGCCAGGCTTCAAGTGTCTTGATCCTTTCACACTCCCAATATGGGCTTTTATATGGGTTTTAATTCAGGCCTGTGTTGCTCATCTTCAATGAAAAGAAAACCAATATAGGAAATGAGGTTAAGCAAAGAGGTGGCTGGGAATTCGTTATTTTAAAAAAAGGGTCCCCAAGAGGGAGAACAAACATTCTAAGCTACTTTGACTATTATAAACAGAATCTCTGAAACCTCACAGAGCCTGGCCTAAGGGCTGACAACAAAGGTAGAAGCCCACCCCAATGGCTTTAACAGAATCATGGATTGTGCTTGGCAGGCCTGCTAAAGGCAAACAGATCTTTATAACACACACCCAGGAACTGTGGAGAGACTGGAAGGGCTGGTTTTCTCGCCTGCTACCCTTCCCTTTTTTCTGCCTTGCATTCATGTCTCTCTGATTTCATTCCAATCAAGCCAACTCTAAAGCTGTTGAAACAGGATTGACTATTGCTCCCACCAGCCAGCTAGCTGCCCACAAACCAGCTTTACTTAAACCTATGGCTGGCTTCAGAAGGGAAAGCAGGGGGAAAAGGGAAAGAGAAAAAGAGGAAAAAGAGCTAGATGGCATCCAGACAGTAGGAAGGCAACTTGGAAGTTTTTACATAGAAGGTATGAATTCTATATCAACAAGACAAATAGGCACTTGAAAGCGGACCTAGGCTTGAGTCAATCATGAGTAATAATCTTTGAATAGGGTGACGGCAGCCGGGCCTGTACTTTAACAAGGCTTAGACTAAACACTGTGGACTCTGTGTCTTCTTTAGTGTTTATTACATTCCTTTTGTAGAAATCTCCATATTTAAAAATCTTTGCATGCATGCAAGTTTATATTGTATCATTTTCATGAATGCTAATGCTCACATAATGGCAAGAAAATAGGAGTTGTTACTGTGACTGCAGCCTTAGTATTGTACCAAACATATTATTTGCCTTATCTCAGTTTATTTTCACAACAACCTTATGATAAAAGATCCCATAGGATGTTTATTTGTGAAATACCACACAATCCTCTCATTTAACTGTTGAGAAAACTGAGGATGACTTGCTCGAGGTCATATAGCCAACAAGAAGAGGCAGCATTGGGACTCAAACCTAAGATTTCTGGCACCAAAACTATTTTCTTAATTCTTATTCAACACTGATCTGAGAGCAGATCTCACGGATTCCTAAATCAGTTTAATGAGGAGACTGGAGGATACCATCTCCCAGTTCTGATCTGTTAAGTAAAGCCCTGATAACTCGGCAGGAAAAAGGAGAGCTCCTGAGCCTTCCTCCAGCAGCTCGCTAAAATCCCTGACAACTGTATTTCAAGGGGGGAACAGCAGTAGAAAGCTTTGCTCTCCATTCAGTAAGAGTTCAAGCTCTATATCCAGATCGCAATCTTTTGGTTAGGAGTCCCTGTGTGTTTGTGAACAAACATATCCATGAATTCCTCTGTGTGTAGTGATTCGTAGAATGTCTGTTCTTCTATCTCAAAAAAAGAACCCCTCCCTAGATTCCCTGTGCCATCTACAGGCCTCTTCTTGCCCCTTCTTACAGCAAACTCCTCATAGGAGTGGCCTGTACTTGCTGCCACCACTCCTCATTTCCCGTTCTTCCTCAACTACTCTAATGGGGTTTTTGCCCCATCAATCCACAGAAACCTCTCTTGTCCAGGTCACCCACAAACTCTGTAATGTTCACCATGAACCAGAAGAACAGGGGGAAAATAGGAATCTACAGCTCAAAATAATAATTTATGAAATATCATCATCAAACTCTTAAGCTAACTGTAGAAGGTAAATACACCATTAAACAAATATATATTAGTTTCTGTAAACTATCTTACTACCACAAGAGTTTCTTTACCTTACTACACTGGTGTTTGTTATGTTCAAGAAAATTGGTAAGTAGTTTAAATCTTATTTAAACAAACACACCCTCCAACTTCACTATTGCTACTATCACTCTAACATATACTGAGATTATATTAAATTTGCTGACGCCACCTAAGCTAAATAAGATTCCAATATTGTATAGCCATAGGAGCTCACCTATTGCTCAGAGGGTTAGTGATTCATGGAAGATCACACAGCTGATATTGGTCAATCTGGGACTAGAAGCCAAGTCTCTGAACTCATTGCTAGGGTCCTTCTTATAATACCATGATCCTCTGATGTATTTCTAAACAGGATGTATTTGATACAATGAGCTATGCCTTTTATTAGTCAGTGATAATAAAACAATACTCAAAAAGAGAATTGTGAATCTCTTGTTTCTAAACCACCTATTTCCAACCCAGTATATGTTTTGGCTACTTGGAAAGTAGCCCAAATCATGTTTTGATATGTTAGCTAGCTACAGTAATAGGGTTTCCAAATGTTTTGCCATTTTAAAAATTAGATCACTTCATGGTTATACCATTAATAACCACTTTTACTCAGTTGCATCCCAATATGCTCCCTTGCTCTTTTGAGTAGTTAGCCAATAAGTGGGTAGTAGAGTTAAAGCTAGTGCACCAGGAAATTGACCTAATATGCAGTTCGTCCTAGCAATGCTGTGTCTGTCATCTGTGCTCACCAGTGGGACTGGGAATGTCCACTTGTGAATATTACCATGATGTTCTGCAAAGCAGTGGTTTCATGATGCCCAAGAGGCAGCTCAGATGTTCCTTCTGAGATGTTCTCACACTGCTTTTCTTTTCTTGCTGTTAAATACACTAAATATGGGGAGAAATTTCTTTAGAATAGGAAAGTTTGGAAACAAATTTTCCACGATGCTCTTGGTTGGAGGACCAGTAGGGGACAGAGCTCTTCACCTGAATCCCATTCCATCTGGTCATAAGCCAGATAAGCCAGCTACTGGCAGGATGGACAACTCTAGAGATATGAAGAGATGCTCTCTTTAGATTGAAGAAACTAATTTTATTAGAAACACTGAACTTTTCCTACTCTTTTAAAAGATGGACCACACTTAAAATGGGGTTATTCCATGTATCCTTGACCAAAATTTTGTTTTAGGTTCAGAAATTAGCAGCAACAGAGGGATGGGGGACAGCTACCCACCTCCATTCCCTGAAGACAAGAACAGCAGGTAAGTGAAATATTTGCCAAATCATTTGGCACATTTCATCTCACAATGTGCCAAATTACCTGTCAAGCCTCAACAGCCTTTTAAAAGAAAGATAAATGTCCTTCCAGACACATTTGCATGGACCCACAGTGCCATCCAGTGGCTCATTATGTTGGTCACAGCGTGCCAGGCTCCAACTGTCCCCCAGGGTTTGGATCCCAGCTGACCACCCTTGCCTTGGCAGAGGCTCCTGTGGTTCCCAGAGCCTCTGGGAATTGGCATGGGACAATGTATGCATTTAAAATGAGCTGGGTTGAAGGAGAGTTGGTGTCAAGGTTTGGATGTCATGCCTATGGTGTCCTGAGTGGCAGTAGGTGTTGCCTATAGGATTTTCCAACAGCAAACATCCATGTATCTTCTTCCATTGAATCAGCACTGAGAGAAAACTGCCACACACACCCAGGATTTTGTGTTCAGCGAGTAGGCTTCCTAACTAAATTTGAGGGGACTGGGCCAGCCAGAGTATGGCAACCTCCTTCATTTTACCTCCACTTGGGAAACAATCTTAATCTTTTCATTCCCTGCTTGTTGAATTTCTCCCTTAAAATGTCTTTTTTAAGAGATAAAATATCTCTTTCAAAAGAATACAAGAAGTCCTGGGCCATGTAAGCTGATGATAAGTCAGTCAAGAGAAAGAAAGGAAGGAAGTGAAGAAGACAAACTTGATTCTCTTCTATTCAGACAACTGAAGAATGGTCAAGCTTTTCTGATGTCAGTCTACAAAATGTAGAACAACAGGGATTTTGAAAGGCAAGTAGGCCATATAGTGACAACAGCAACTGTATATTATCATAAAGAGATAAATTCCTTTTCAGATAGTACCTGTGAAACAATGACAAAGCATGGAGATGGACCAATCAAAGTAACTGAAAATTCCTTTACACACCACCCCAGGTTGGCTCTGAAGAGGTCAGTGTTCTCACTGGGAAGAATCTGGATGGGAATTGCAAATCACTATGAATAGATTGATTCTTTTCCCATTGGTTTTCCCAGCATAGCTTGACAGAAACTTGTAATATGGGTTCAGCTTCAAAATCTCTGAACCTGTCAGACCACATTTACACTTTTCAGTTTGTCACTTCAGCTTTTTGAAAAGATCCCATGAAGAAAACACCAGCTCCTTTGATCTGCAAGCTATTTCCTTCCCAAATACATTAAATCCATAGGGCTCCAATCATGATTGACCTGGGTAGATCAAATTGACTGGGGCTATAAGCTCCATTTTCCATTGCTTATTTAATCATATTTGATATCAATACATTGCATAAAACAATCAGAAATAAAGGAAACTTAGAGATCATTAACAAGTCCAACATTCCCATTTTGCAGGCATGGAAGTTTAGACCCACTTCCCAGTTTACATTTTCTAAGTGAGTACATGTTTTCAGCCTATAGTAAGAAGACATAATAGGAAAAGGTCAGTTACTTTCACATTTTTCAAAATAAAAAAATATTCTCAAACCTGGTATCACCAAAAACATAATCTAAGAATTAAGTGAAAATATTAGAAAAATAGTAGAATTATATTTGCTTCCCCTCTTGCTACATTCCGCGAAAGGATATGGAATCTACAGTGACACATGGAATGACATTTCCATTTGTCCTTTAGAAACTGGAATTCTGGGTTGCCCAGCTCTGATGTTACTGGCATAGTCAAGCTGACTCATTTGTTCTTTGAAGCCTTGTAGTGGGAATATTGTGGTTTTGGATTGTTCAATCTGAGATGGAGAAAGGATTAAAAAACAAGTTTAGTAAACACACATTGTCTGATCAAAGACTTGGGAGAATGATTATTATATGAATACTTTCTGAGAAGCAGAACCTCAATTAGGAAGAGACATGGGAAAACTTATTTAGAGGAATCATGATTAGGTTATTGGCTGCCAAGAATATCTTGCTTAGCAGATTGCAAATGATTCCATATTGGAAGGCTTCCTGAAGCATCAGCCATAGGACAGAATAGTTTTGGTTAGCTAAGATTCAGGAGAGGATCATTGAAGTGACAATTTAGAGTGTGTATTCTCTCTTAGAGAATTATAACACCTCTAAATACAACAAAAATCCTTTGGTTACAAAGGATGAATGCCCACTCTAACCAGCTTGAATTAAAAACCAAAAACAAACAAGCAAAAACCAAACAGGGAGGTCATTAGTGATAGACTTCATCTGGCAATCACAGACACCCATGGACATAAAATAAAGCCCAGGAGGGCTTTACAAGGCCCCAAACTTGGAACTTAAGAGTCAGCAACTGAGGTCCTGAGATCTTTCTCTCCCCTTCCTTTCCAATCAATACATTTTATCAAAGTCTACATCAGTAAACCAAGCATTCAGAGATTTCATCCTTGTAGAATACTGAATTCTAGCTTTCTTCTCTTTCTCTCTGCCACATTTCTACCCCTCACTGCCATCTACCATCTGTTCCATTCATCTCTTTACAAATGAATTTTCCTGGCTTATTCTTAGTCTCAGCTCCTCTATAACATCAGTGGGGATTGGCTTTGGCTCATTGTATTACAGAATCTGCCTGTGATTTTCTATGACCTTTCAGCTCTGGAGTGCACCAACCAAAAGTTTACAATTAGTCCATGAATTCGCTGGCTTTGGGTCAGAGGTCATCTCAGGTCCAGGTTATGGGGTTCAGGCATGGTTACCTAGCTGATCTCTTGGTCTCAAGTCATTAATGGATGCAGTCATTGATGGACAAAGTGCCTAGAAACATGGACCATAGTTGAGGTGAACACCCTAAAACCCATCTGTGTGTTTTATTTCTCTGAATTTATACAAACTTGCTTTGATAAACTTTAGAACATGTCTCTGACTACTAAATCTTCCTTTGCTATCACAAATTTCAGGATTATGGAGTCCATTTCTGCCAAAACTTCTATTATTTTCACATCACTAACCAGTTCTTCTTTTTGGTCAAAGTTGGGAATCAAGTAGAAATTTCCCTCATGCTTCCTCTAACTTCTATACTATAAAATTGTCAACAAGACAAGTCAACAATTTACCAGATACTCTGTTTTTAGCAGAATGATACCTCCAGCTATGTCCACCTAGAATAATGAGGCATTTCAGCAACCTTGTTTTGTAACAAATTCAAGGAAGACAGCATCCATATTACCGTCTGAGATTCCACATGCCTGTGCCTACTTGTAAGGCAATGGCAGTGGTGCATGGCAATCATATCACTTTGAATTCTCCTTCCTCTTGTCCTCTAGCAAATGTTCTCTGCAAAATCTCAGCCTTAGGTTTATTCATCTTTGTGCAATACTCAACAGGGTTACTTTGTGGAAGAATCCATATAAATGTCATTTGATACATTTAATCCTTTACGAACAAAATAGGCAACAGATGTGATATAACAAGACCTTACCAATGATTTTGTATTTGCCAATGGTATTATCCATTTTAAGAGGTCTTTTCTGGTCTTGTTACATGATCATGTAAAATCCTTCCCAATACTTTCCTGCTCCACAAAGTTTGCATGGAGTCTTAAAGAATGGCTCAAAAGCTACCTTGTGACACTTAAGTGATACTGATAAAAAGAATGGGGCAAAATTGGGTGACGCTAAATTTTGCATTCAGAGCTATGCAGAAGGTCAGGGAATGTGTTCAGACTTTGGATGCCATACTTAGGAGAAGCCTCTGTAAGTATAAGTAGTGTGAGTATCTTGCTGGGTTTCGGAAGGATGAACTAAATTACTTGAAATGAAACTAGACCACATTTGGTGAGCAGAATTACAGACAACTGCCCTCAAGCTTTACAATGTTAGGGGTCTCCAATTTCAACTTTATAAATATAGGTCACCTACAGGTACAGCTATTACACAGCTAACTGATTCCTGGCAGAATAATTTTCTTCATCAAATCTGTCAAAAATGGGAAACCTATCTCTTATTGATAACAGAAGAATTTTTCTTTGCAGGGAAAAGTATAGAGTTACTGGAAGGCCACTCAGAATTTGGTCAAGTTTTGGACCTTGGAAACAAATTATTTCTCTTACTGATACTATTCTTGAACAAGTAAGTCTCTAGAAGACTGTGAACTAAGAAGCTTCTTTTATAATATATCTTCATCAAAATATCTGTTTTTACTCAAAAGAATAGATTTTGCTTATAATTGTATCAGTTATAACCCACCTCAGTTTTAAAATGACTGACTTACAAATAGCTCCTACATAAATTATATTACTAAGTCCCCACAATAACCCCGTGAGACAGTTAGAGCATATCTTAATGCCATCATTTAGTGCATAAAGATATCGAAAGGCTTTAGAAAATGCATGACTTTCTCAAAGCCATACGCCTTGTTAGTGAGCAAAGTGACTAGAACACTCCACGTATCTGACTCCTGGCCCAGCACTTCACCAGTACTTCATTTTCTTTTCTCTCACATTGAGCAAATCTCAGCTCATGGCTATTCTCTTGGTCCATAATGGCCGCCCCAGCTCCTGCCTTCTCCATTGTGTCACAGCCACAGAAGTAAGATATAATATATCTGCTTATCTTTTTTTGTTAAAAGTTAGTCAGATGACCACATACAACAGTTAGGTAACCTACAAAATGTAGTCCTTTTTTATGGACTATCTTTTGCCCTACTAAAATTCAAGGAATGTCTGTTACTAAAAGAAGGTAGAAAGAATACATTTGGGGAGACAATTAACTGTCTGCCACATAGCATCCAACGAGAACACCAAGCAGAAATGGCCCTATGGTGAATCTCATTTGGTATGATAAAATCATAAGAGCAATGTTTTCGAGGTTTGAAATGGGGCCTTCCTTATAAATGACTCCCAGAATGTCACCAAGCAAATACTTTCCTGAACCACCCAGTTCCCAAATAATTATAGTATAGGAGATTCAACCACAGCTTATAGTACTTTGGAATTTACAAAATTGTATAACAAACATTTCATAAACTTTTGAGCAAAGTGGTTAGTCCAATTTTAATATAAAATCAATAGGCTCACATTAAAATGGGAGGGACAGGAGCCATGAGAGGGGATGTTGTGATGAAATCCATTCCAGAATAAAATAATTTAAAAGCCTTAGCTCTCTCTTTTTTTTTTTTTTTTAATACCTCTAATCCCATGTTTCCCAGGAAGATTTGAGTTTGAAACCCTAGGTCATAGCTTTTAGTGTGAAATAAAGGTATGCCCAGGGTTTTCAACTTTCTTCCATTGGTAGGGCAGTTTCAAAAAAAGAAATTTAATAGGCTAAAAGAGAAAGTCTAATGAGCCATGACTGGTGTGGGTCACTTGGTTGGGCATCATCCAGCAAAGCGAAAGGTCACTGGTTCATTCTCTGTCAGAGCACATGCCTGGGTTGCAGGTTCAGTCCCAGGTCAGAGCGTGTATGAGGAATAGACAGATCAATGTTTCTCTCTTGCATCTGTGTTTCTCTCCCTTTCTCTCTCCTTCCCTCCCTTCCCCTCTCTTAAAAAATAAATAAATAAAATTTTTAAAAAGAAAGAGAGAGAAAAAGCCTTATGAACAATGAAGGATGAAGAAAGGCAGCAGCTGCAGAAAGAATCTATTTCATGGGAGAACTGAGTACAAGAAGTGGAAACGCACAGCTCATGATGGTGGATGACAGATGACAGTTCTTCCCTTGCTGCTTTCATCATTCTTTGGGATTTTTGTTTCTCAGTTCCACATACATTCACTCTCCCTCTCATTATCATTTCTATCTTTTCAGTAGATTCTATCTTTCAGTAGATTTTGAATAATCTTATCTTGCATCTTTTAAATATGTCTGTATTGGAGGTCCTATCATAGCAACTTTGGGTGTATACACACGTAAAAATCCTATGATATCTCACAAACCAATGCCTGCCATTCCACAGACCAATTCCACTCAGCAGAGCCGATCTTGTAATTATACACAACTCTGCTCTTACAAGTCAGAATGCAGATTGAGCTCATTTATCAACCCTTCACTTATCTAGGATGATTATTTTAAATACAGTAACTTTTGCTACCTTAAAATAAAAGTGGATTGTTCTTCCACTGGATTTGGTTTGGTCTGAAGGAGGTTATATCTGACTAAATAACTCAGGCTCCAGGCAGAAATAAGTGCTTTTCACCAGCCTTGTCTTTCTCATTCAAGAGCATAGGTATCCTTTGTTTCTACTGTGTTCTCATAAATGAATCACCATCCCAGCCCATCATTTCAGCACTGGAATCCTTTGGGACATTCTCTGAGTTTCAAGTGCACCGAAAAGCCCATTGCTCCATTTCCCTCCATGGACAGTGGTGCTAACAAGAGGAATCTATACAGAGCTGTAGAGTACATGCTTCCAGATCCTATCTAGACTCCTGATGCCTCAGTCATTCCACAACTCTCCCCTGCATCCCTGCTTCTTCCAGGTGGGCTGGGAATTAAGGCCCTTTCCTCCCAGGCCTGGGATCCAAGCCCAACATGAGTGCTGGCCTCCACTATTGCCTCCAATGAGGCCTTCTCTTGCAGAACAACCCAAGAGGATATGGTAGTTCCAAGGATCTTTGGTGTCTTACTTTCTCTGGACTCCTGGTTCCTCGTCTCATAACACTGCACACCACTGTGGCACATCCCTGGGAACAGACTTCCAGCTTCAGGCCTTCTCCTTAGTTTTGACAGTTCCTCAACCTAGTCCCTGGTCCTCTGTAAGACAGGACCATTACTGAACCTTTCCTTGGCAGAGAACCAGGATGCTGTCTTCCTCCTGCCAGGCTTCCAGCACTGGAGTCCTGCTACTTAAATGCAGATTCTTTAGAGAACAATGGTCCCACCCTCTTGGCTATTGAACCTCAATTGCCAAAATAAGAGGAAATGTAGTTCATATTTATTGAATGCACATGCTAGGTCTTCTGCTAGCATTTGTTCCTCTAGTGGCAGACGGTCCCACACATACTGGCTCTAATCTTTGCCCCAACTATTTTAAGACTGTGATATTTTAGTCGAGTGTTATGATATATGCATTTAATTTAGGCTAATTCAAGTATACATGCTTTCTCAAAAATTAAAATATATAAAATGAAATTTCTCATATATTATCTTTATATACTGCAAATACTTACATATTTTTATTTACTCTCTATGTTTTACATTTATAAACATATATTATGATATAATAAAAACCCTAGGCTGGGGACCAATCACTGATAAATAACACCCAAGCTACCAGATAGCCCCTCTGGACTATCAACCATATCAGAACCCCATGTCCTACTTATCCTGGGCCGCCAGGCAAATGTCCCCAAGTTCCTGCTCCACCACCTTCCTGCCAAATTTATAATACCAAAAATGCATAATGTCTGAGTTTCCAGTTGCCAGTCTACCAGCAAGGGCATCATTTTATTTGCTATACTAAGTGAGGCAGTGAAGCACATTTACATCAGTTGGCTTGGACATCACTTCTTTCTACTGGCCCCAGGAAGAGGGTTATGGTCAGCATTTTTCAGCTTACCATGAAGAGACACCATCTGAATGCTTCGCTTGGGAGATCCAGAGTATTAATGATTTTATTTTCTGCCCCTTTCCAGTTTCTCATGCAACCTGCACCTACAATTAATTGCCCGGAGTTTGAGCAAATCACTTTATCCCTGGGCTTCAGTTTACTTATCTACATAATGGGGTGGTTGAACAAGATGTTCCTTCCAGCTAAAACATTTTGTACAGTCATCCCCTCTGATGCATAGGGGATATGTTTCAGGACCCTTGTGGATGCCTGACACCACAGATAGAACCAAACCCTATATATGCTGTGGTTTTTCCTGTACATACATACCTATGATGAAGTTTAATTTATAAATTGGGCACAGTAAGAGATTAATAATAGCTAATAATAAAATAGAGCACATAAGAATATACTGTAATAAAAGTTATGTGAATGTGGTCTCTCTCAGAATATCTTCTTGTGATGAGGTAAGATGATACAATGCCTATGTGATGAGACAAAGTGAGGTGAGTGACATAGGCACTGTGACATAGCATTAGGCTCCTATAAGGGTGACTTGAACACAAGTCCTGTGAAACATGACAGCCAATCTGACACTCGAGACAGCTACTAAGTGACAAATGGGAGGGTATAGGTAGCGTATAAACCATAGATATTCTGGGCTAAGAGATGATTCACGTCCTAGTGAGGATGGCACAAGATTTCATCACACCACTCGGAATGGCATACAATTTAAAACTTGTGAATTGTTTGTTTCTGAAATTTCCCATGTAATATTTTCGGACCACAGTTGACCACAGATAACTGAAAACAAATAAAAGGGGACCATTGTCATTCTTTTAACAAAAAAAGGTTTTACACACCATGTTCCTGGCTCCTGTTGTTGCCCTAAGACAGGGCCCAAAACTTTCTAGAGAGCTCTAGCACACTACTTGATGGGCTGTCCCTGAGCCCAGCGTCCCTGAGGTCTTTATTTGACATGCTCCTGGTGAAATCAGGGGGCTCCCCCATTTTGGGGAGACCCTATCTAGCATAAAAATAATGGTGGATATCACTAGAGAGGATGACCCCTTTCCTGACAAGGAGCAATGGCATGCTTCTTGGATATTTTAATTATTTTATTTCACATCTCTTTGCACAAAGCTGAGAAAGAGAGAGTGAGACAGGGAGGGACAGGAAGAGACAAAGAGGACAGGAGGGAGGCCACAGAAAGATTAAATCTTACCAAAGGTCAATTTAAAACTAATTCTGGTATAAGACAGCTTCACAATGGAAAAACCATGATCAATGTGTACAGTGTTTCCTCTCTAAAAGACTGGGACTGCTGAAGGCCGGGGGCACCGCACAGCAGAGAACTGCCGCATCCAGGCTTCCTCTCCCTGTAACTGCTGCCGAGGCAACTTGGATGAATCTGAAGACAAAACTTGACTGGATCATTTACTTGCTCCTCTGCATCCAAGCTGCTCTGGGACCAGGTGTTCTCTGACTTTTCTGAACTAACACATTTCATCAGACTGACGAGGTACTGCTCTGCCCAGCAGTTAAGCCGTCTATCTCCTGAGACTGCCTAAAAGCAGATTACCCTTACACTCTGTTTGAATTTGGATTCCAGATGAAATCCAGTTCCAGGAGACCTCAAAAGCAGCCTTTGAAGAGAAAAGAAAGGGAGATTTCACAAGAGGACAACCAGCAAGCTGCATGAGGAGCAGAGGAGAAAAAGAAGAGGGCTGGGCCTTTGCGTTAGTTGACATTAAGTGACCTCTCAGGATTACAGGATCAAGGGACCACTTTCTTCACACAACATCTGGGCTGTTGATGTCTTCCCAAAAGATCTCTTCAGATTCCTCCCTTCTTCCCCCTACTCTTGGAGACTGGAAATGTTTTCTCTGACTCCCTGCTCTCACTTTCTCAGGGTACCGCCTACTGTTAGACTTGCGACTATGATGATATTGCCTTCTAGACTGTGTGCTCCTTGAGAGTAAGGATTGCTTAGTAATCCTTGTATAACTTATAACTAAATGTAAGGTAATGTAAATATAATATATAAATTTAAAAGTTCACCTACAAACAAAAGTAATGTATAATATGTATCTTGCACAGTGCCTGGGACACAGTAAGGACTTAATAACTATTTGGCAAAAGAAAGAGTGGAAGGATAAATGATAAATTCACTGAATCCATTTCTGACCTCCTATTATTCTGTCATTGTATGGGCTTTTTTTTTTTTAAGTGATAATTTACCAAAAAGGTAAAAAAGAAACTATAAACTAAGGGATATGTGACTTCTTCTGACTTTGTCAGTTCAGACTGCTATAACAAAATACAATTGAATGGATGGCTTAATCACAGATATTAATTTTCTCACCATTCTGATGCAGGAAGTTTGAGATCAGGGTGCCAGTATGGTTGGGTTCGAGAGCCCCCTTCCTGACTTGGAGAGGGCCACCTCTTTTGCTATGTGTTCATATGGCCTTTCCTTAGTGCATGGGAAAGAGAGAGAGGGAGACACAGAGAGAGAGGAAGTGAGGGAGAGAGAGACCTAGCTCTAGTGTCTCTTCCTCTTCTTATAAAGGCACTAATATCATAGGGGCCCCACTCGCACGACCCCATCTAAACCTAATTATCAGCAAAGGCCCCACCTGCTAATACCAGCTCATTGGGGGTTAGGGTTACAACATGTGATTTGGGGAGATGTAAACATTGAGTCCAAGACAACTTCTCAGCTAGCTTCCAACCAGATGTCGTGGTGGTTTCACTGCCATTTCCCTGCTGTTCCACCTCTTCTGCTCCTCTCTTGCATTTGAGGAGCACAGAGAGAATAAGCAGGGAGGAACTAGCTTACCTCTCTCCCCTGTGTGTTCTTTGTAGCAATTACCCTCTTGTGAGTATCTCTCCACTGGCCGTTTAGAAATTCAAAAAGATGCACCTCATCACTAACCTGAATAGAATTTTGGCAGTTGATAAGGAAAAGCAGCTATAGGGTCTGTAGCTAGAGGCTGGCTAGGGAAGGGCTGGGAGCTGCTCCTGATCCCCTAGCATCCCTGGGCACACAATTTGGTGGATTATTGACAGTGCTGAGTGATGTGCATGGCATTTATTCTTTTTCAATTGCTGTCATAAAATGAACTTTACACCATCTGCAAAATTAGGATTCAGAAGCAGCTCTGGGTATTAAAATATTTGTGGCTTCTCTTGTTATTATATAAGATTTTACATTTTATAGGCTCCCTATGGGACGACAAGTATAAATTAAGACACATATTTAGAAAGTAGTAAATAAACTTAGGAAAGCAGCAGTACAATTAATGAATGGACAAAAAATTGCACAAGGGAAGAGAAATAATTTTTTTACACAGGGAATCAGAAGCTAAATGGGCTTTCAGCATTCTCCAGTCACTCCACCAAGGGATTAATAGCAAAAATACTATACTGAAATTCATAAGAAAGATTTTTTTTTTTTTAACAAAATGTATAAACAACTCTGTGTGTAACAGAGATCCAACAAGTGATAGACTTCCTTTCCCTTCCTTCTCACTGGACTATGGAACTTGTCTAATTATTCAAAATCATCCTATAGTAGTCTTCCAGCAGAACAAATGTTTGATCAAAAGAGTTCTACAGAAACCATTGCAAGGCCTTATTCTAATGCCACCAACTTTCTAGCATAATTACTATCTGTGTCACTTTTTCTTTACCCCACATTCTTACTGAAGACACAATCACAGTATGACTCAAAGATGCCATAACAAATCAGGGCCAATCACATTAGCACAATGACCCCAGGCCCGCTGGCTGGGTTCACAGCCCCTGCCTATTCAGGAGCATCAGCCCTTTGAATGACTGGTTCTCACTCAGGTATTGGGCCCGAGGCAAGATAGGCTGTAGAGAGACAAACCCCTGGCTTCTGAAGGATTTCCAGGAAACTGCAGTTCTCACATTTCCCACATCCCTCCTTCCACATGACCTCAGAGATAACAAAGAGGAAAGCTCGTCTCTCATCTTCTCTAGGGAGAAAATAGTGCATCAACCCATGTTGATTTATGATGCCTGTGATCAGGTCAGATGCCTCAGAAGGAGTAGGTGTGAGAATGTGATTCTGACAGGGACCAGTCTGGGGGCCTCAGCCCCTCCGGGCTAGCTCTCACGACCAAGCCTGGGGTGGGGGTGGGGGCACGCCTGGAGGCAGGGAAGCAGTGAGTTACAAAAGATGAGTATTTTCACTTTATGGCTGCCTGGGACTAGGCCACCACTCAGGCCTTCACTCCCTTTCCCAAATCTCTTTCCTTCCAATTGCATGTTCACATCAATCAGCCCTGGGCCTGGGGATGCTGGTCTCTTGTCTCTCCAGATTTGCCTTTGAAATGCTGCTTGTACTAATGTCAGTCAGAGCCTTAGGAGGCCATTCCCTGAAGTATCACTGAACTGGAACATAATCCAAAAGATAGAAAAGGTTTGGGTCTGATGCGTTATATTAGAACTATAATAATCATGGTAATAGCTTGCATTTTCCTTGATACCTTTCATTCAATAATATAAAGCAATTTGTATGGAAGTAATTAAGAAAACACTCCTTTGTGTTAAGTTATTAATTTAACTCCCATTTTAAAGAGAGACAGAAAGAAGCTTAATGATTCTCCCCAGGGGAGAACTGAGTAGGTAGCAAGAGACTGGGTATGCAGTGATTTGTGGTGTAAGATCTCTTGTGTTCATCTCTAATCCCCAATATTGGGCTCACAAAATTGCTTCGTAGCGGAGCCAGTCTTAAGCCTCTTGGGTGGTGATGCTGTGTTCTATTCGAGAGCCGCCCAGTTCTGCTGTGGAGGCCGCTGCATTTCATAGCTGCTGGTGAATATTTTCTGTATTCTCCTTTCATCACATGATGTATATCAGTCCCCTCACTGGCATTTTCAATCACTGAGAGCAGCAGAAGCACGAATGAATCGGAGCGCTGTAATTTTTCCCCCTCATTGATTTGGGGGAGGGAGACGGGCTGGGGAGAGGAATGGGTAAGGTGGAATGTTCTTTCAGATCTCCCAACCACAGCACAATTCTCTGTTTCTTCTTCAGAACTGCTTATTCAAGCTCCCTCATTGCTCTATTTGCCTGCCAGTTTCTTTGACAGGCCCAGGCTGCTTCTCTTTTCAGAAGAGCCAGTGACCTGGTGACTGGGCCACAGGGCCCTGGGCTCAGCCTCGCCAGAGCTCTTGCCCCTTCCTGCTCCCAAACTCTCCTGTTTGCCAGAAAGAAGTTTTGGATTGGGAGTGGAAAATGACATGTGATATTAGAGATGGCATTATCTGATAGTAGTGGTCATTATTTGTAATTATCCTTTTCATGCTGGAATGCTGTATATGGAGGCTGTTGTTACTGGAAGATATGTCGTTACATTTCTATCTCATTCATGTGAAACTTAAGCTGACAGAGGGGAAAAGACAATTACTAGATTGCTTTTAAATGCATTTTTTCATTCTGAGGGTAACAAAGAACTTGGATAATATTGGGGGAAGGTATAAAATTTCTTTGTGAACTAGGCAGAACTTGGAGATGGAAGATGGAATTTATAGTTGCTATTAAAATGGTTGCTGGGTTCTTGAAGGTAACTATGAGTTGTGTTCTTAAATAACTTCAATAATTATAGCAGTAATTAGCACAGGTTGGCACACATGAAAGTGTAACATGCAAGTAGATAAATATACTGGCAACTATATCAATAAAGCACTCTGCAAACATAAACTGCTATATAAATGTTAACTAATTACATAAGCCGGCCTACAGGATGGGTGGTTATTCATATGACTATAAAGATAAACAGGCAGCACATTCATTTGAGAACCAGGCTTCTCACCTCCTCCCATCTCCAGGCTCCTGCATTGACCTCTGTCAGAGAACACAGGGATTCCATACCTCCAATGTCTACCCCACCTGCCACTAGCCACATGTAGCTACTGAGCACTTCAAATGCTACCAGTTCCAGATGAGATGTGCGGCAGGTGTAAAACAGATGCCAGGCTTAATTTTGGGGGGAAAAAAAGAACATAAAAATATCAGTAATTTTTATACTGATTACAAATGAAAATGATAATATTTTAGATAACTTGAGTTAAACACAATTTATTATTAAAATTGATTTTCCCTGTTTCTTTTTTACTTTTTTTAAACATGACCCTTAGAAAACTTCAAAATATATCTGTGGCTCATATTTGTTGCTTGAAGTACCTTCTTTTTTGGACAATGCTACTCTGGTCTATGGAACCTGTTTGCAGGAGCTGAGAGGAAGCTAGAAACAAGAAGGCAACCACAGGTTCTGCCTGGGCCACATTCTGCTGCTGTCTCTCTCCTGCCTGTGAAATACAGGGAGGATGGACTGAGGCTGCTTCTCTATGTTGTGAAGGATGGTCGTGAGTCACGTGAACAGGCAGTCCTCATTCATCCTGAAGTGACCACCTTTTTGGGTACTAGACACATTAAAGTAAAGGAACCTGAGGCATGTGGATAATTGGGCTACTTACCTGCAAAACGAAAAGGGAGCAAACCATGGGTTTATCATGCCCTGTTTTGGTAGGTACCTGTCTGCCTGCCAGACCATCAGCCAAGTTTTCATGGAGGGAGAAGGGTACAGGGTGTGACCATGAGGGGGACTCACCTGGGAGTGAGCGTCGGAAATACGCTTGTTCAGTGTAACTTCTTCAGTAGTTTACCTCAAATTCACCACAAACTGAGCTTGCTGAGCTCCCATTTGTCCTGAATGAAGAGGACTTGCAAGAATTCATTCATAAGCTGTATCACCTGGTACAGCGTTTAACTGTTGGCTAAATGTTGATAATTGTGAGCTCTGGTTTTTGGTGCTATAGTCTTTGGGTGGGTTATTTAAAGCACTCAAATTCGTATTTGCATAAGCTTGCATATTAAATTCAGAATGCTGTAAATCCAAGTATGCACAATTCAATTCAATTCAATTAGTTAGTGCAACGCCCTACAACTGTGTGCAAATCTAATATTCCAAGATTAATGCCTGTGGTGATATAACAGATTTTTCAACCATTGAATCCCATTCCAGCTCATAAACCATGAATACACAGCCTTCATGAAACTGGCAATACACACCTTCCTTTGAATGTCCCAACCCCTGCAGATGACCAGGCACAGGAGGACTATTATTATTATTTTTAATTGATTTGAGAGAGAGAGAGATATGAATTTGTTGCTCCACTTATTCGGCATTCGTTGGTTGATTCTTGTATGTTCCCTGACCAGGGATCAGACCTGCAACCTTGTTGTATCTGGATGATGCTCTGAACAACTGAGTGACCCAGCCATGGCCAGGATTATGTTTTTAAATGTCCTACCTTTCTCAGATGTGTTTACCTTTCAAAACACTTACTGTTCATCTGGTTCAACTTCACCCTGACTCCTATTCACCAATGAGGGACCTTAGGCTCAGAGAAGAAGCAGGGCTGACTCAGCACAGGAAAATGTCTCCTGGCCAGGCCCGCTCCTCACAGTGGTGATGCCTGACCTTGAGTACTAGAGGAAGCTAATGACATGCTCTAGGATTGGGCATCTAAATGTCACAAGACAAGCTGGCAAGTGGTAAATACAGTCCATGCCCCTCTCTTGCCAGGCATACCTTCTTAACAACACAGTGGGCCAGGTTCCATGCTAGAATTCTGGAATTTCTCTGGGTACCCAGAATGTAATTCAGAAGGGAGATGCGAGCTCCAGAGAGGCATGTGCTATTGTCCCCAGTCCTCGCTGGTGGCAGAGACACAGACCAGAAAAGGGCCAGAGCTGGATCCTCTAAAGCACTGCCCAGGCAGGGCACCTCTGACCAGCATTTAAGGGGAATTCTTCTTGAGACCTGTCTCCCAGCCCTGTGTGCTGTTTCCATGTTACAACACTTCTTTCTGTACAATTTAATGTTCCTATAACCTTATGTTACTAGATAATAATTATTGTTCCTGTCAAGGGAAGGAGTTCTTGGGACTCAGGAAATAGCAAACAGAGTCGAAGTGCTAATTTCCTTGGTGAATTAATATGTTATTACTTTTCCTCTGTCAAACTACAAACATGTGCACACGCACACACATGCACTGAGATACACACACACACACATGGACAACCCTATGACAAGAGTCAGGAACCTTCCATAGGTACACTAATCACTCCTCTTATTGTCATTTGTTTGTTTGTTTGTTTTTGAATCACTAGAACTATTCTTATTTGCATGTCACTTTCATAAATTTGCATAGCACATTCAAGAGGCCCTCTCTGTACAGCCTCCCCCACTGCTGTGGAAATGTAGCCAGATTTCCCTGTGTTGCAAAGGAACACAAAAGAAGGCTTTATTTCTGCAAACATTTATTACAATGAAGGTTTTAAATGCTAGAGAACATAGAAGGATTTTGTTTTAATTCAAGTATCATCAGGAGGAATTATTATAAAACCATCCTTTCTTATTGTGGTCATTGAGCTGCTTGGAAACATGAGAACAGGTGACTGAGAAAAGTGCAGGATGTCCTGCTTGGGAGGGATGTTTTTAAATGATCCATTTGGCACAGTGGCTAGAGATCATTTCAGGATTTCTGTACTCGGAGCCTCTGAAATCCTGTTCTCCCAGTGGTTTACACCCGGGACTCCCAGGGTAATGCTGCACCATTGCTATAGCACACAACATAAATCTTCCGACAAGCATTTCCCAAAGAGACCTGCAGTCATTTACTAGAGCGATTGTGCACTGGAAGAAAAAAACACCCAGACATTTCAGGGATAGACACCAACTCTGATTTGATGCTAATTCCTAGGGACCAAAAATCCACTGTGACTGACCAGTCAAAGTGGGAGTTTAGAGTGGTCAGGTGATAGATGAGTCTCAGCTCAACTCTGACACACAGTGGGTAAAGCCAGTCCCTGGACACACACAGTGGTTATTCCCTCAGTTCCTGATGTATAATTAGAATAGGTACATTTGTCAACTATGAGAAACTCTACTGGGTGGGGCAAAAGTAGGTTTACAGTTGTGAGTATGAGAAACTCAGAATTTATTCTTGTATTGTTATCTATTAATTATTGTATTATTTTCCATATGAACAACTTTTCCATACTTTTGCCCCACCCTGTATATTGGTTCTCTGAACCACAGGGTGAGGGTCATAACTGTAGGAAGGGCTAAGAGAAAGGCTTTAGAATGTTTTCTTCACACCAAATAGTAAATCCTAGGCAATACTTTGTCCCTGGAGGAAAGGCAGAGATTAATACCATCCTCAGAGACTTGGAAGAAGCAGAAGTGTTGATGCCTATCAATCTTCACAGTCTAGCCTGTGCAGAAGTCAGATAAAACTTGGAGAACAACTGTGGACTATTGTAAACTTAATCAGGTGGTGACACTAACTGCAACTGCTGTCCAGAATATTAGTTGCATCTTTACAGGAACAAATCAACTCAGCCCTGGTACTTGATATGCAGCTATTGGCCTTTTAATTTTTTCCTCAAATGTTGCATATGATATTTATTTTGAGATCCTGAGGATAAAAACAATTAAGGATAACGGAAAAGGAAGATAAATAGAACTTGAATTCTTGAGGCTGTCATTGATCCACTACAGTAACCCTGTTTTGCCCACCCCTAGACTTCTTGTTGCATTAGGCAAACAAACCTGCTATTTGTATACAGTTAAATGTCTTGTTACTTGAAGGTGAATGCAATTACAACTGATGCAAAGCTTCAAGAGGAGAAGGTGGAGAGCAGTCCTTTAAAACTGAGAGGAAGGTGGCCTTGCAATCTGCAGATTGTATCAGTCAGTCAGAAACCCTCACCAATACCGTCACAGTGCTCTGGAAGATAGGTGGACCTCTGGGAGAAGGTTTTACCTGGAAAACTAGACCCCAAATTGGAAAAACATTCTTGGCTCAAGATTAATACAGAAATCATTTGTCTATAAGAAACTATGAGGCTAATATGTCCTTTATATTAGAACAAGAATGTACAAGCCAGAAAACAAATATATATTGAATACTTAGGTGGCCAGTGTAGACCGAGGACCAAAAGGTCTTCCGCATGTTCTGCTCTGCCTGGGGCCCATGGGGTCTTAAGTGGCCATTTTGGTGCAGAAAGGGAGCTCCAACTTAGGTGCAATTTCATACCAGATGAGTAGGATGAGGGCTTAGATTCAGAATGAGAAATCTAAAGCCATGTAATGTTTCTTACACAGCTGAACACATGGAGTAAAACTTTATGCCTATTAAGGCCATGAAGTGAAAATATAAATTCTTATTTATCTTTTTTTTTAACTCTCATCTCTGAGGAAAGAATTCTAAAGTTTTGCTGTGTGGCATGATTAAAATATAGTCCTTAAAATCCTAGAAATTACACTTTACATGGAGCATTTAAAACTATCAAATCTTATAGAAATTTTAGCTTTAAAAAAATCCTTTAGCCTTTGCCATCCCCCCTGTTATGAGCTAATTTGTGTCCTTCCAAAATTCATATGTTGAATCCCTAACCCCCCAGTACCTCAGAATTGACTGTATTTGGGAAAAGGACCTTTAAAGAGGTAAATAACTTAAAATGAAGCCATTAGGGTGGGCTCTAATCCAATGTGACTGATGTCTTTATAATATGAGGACATTTGGGCACACAAAGACACCAGGGGTGTGTACACAAAGGAAAGACCATCTGAGGACACAGGGAAAGGGCAGCCATCTATCTGTAAGTGAAGGAAAGTGTCCTCAGAAGAAACCAAAGCAGGATTTTAGATCTCTAGCCTCTAGAATTATGCAAAAATAAATTTCAGTTGTTTGAGCCCTTGTGGTATTTTGTTAAGGTAGCCCAAGGGAACAAACAGACCACCATCACCACCACCCCTCTATTTGCCCCTAAGCATGAAACATAAGGCATTAAGTTACTAGGTCATGGTTACAGGTACCATTATTGAGTATACTGTGTTGGTTACATTTATATTAGCACTCCACTCTTGGCCTTTTAATAACTCTATAATAAATTATAATAGAATCACATCTTACTTTCATATATCAATACAATTTAAAGATGTATTAACACCAACTACATGTGCTTATTCAGAAGTTACTCATAAATACTCCAAATTTAAAGGTACATGTTTGGATATTGATTGTGTACCCACATGCACAGGTACCCTCAATGAGGAGGTGAGTAGAATTTCCATGGAGTTGAGCAGAACATCTTTTAGGGGCCACCCCTTCTTCCTTTTCTCTGTGTATTACCTTTCCTGGCCTCTTGAGTGCAGTTCATTTTTGGCTATTATTTAACATTAACTAGCTTATGGATTCACCATGGGAAAAATATTATTTTTAGTAAATTAATAAAAAATGTAACTAAAGCCCTGCCTGGCATGGCTCAGTTGGTTGGCAAAGCAAATTGTCGCTGGTTCAATTCCAAGTCAGGTTGTGGGTTTGGTTCCGCATCAGGGTGAAAGGCAACCGATCAATGTTTCTCTCTCACACAGATGTTTCTCTCCCTTTCTTTCTCCCTCCCTTACTCTCTCTCTAAAAAATAAGAAAATAAATAAATATTTCTTAAATGTAGCAATATAAGTCAACAGAAATCTCTATATTTTAGAAGTGGCCAACTATTTGAATCTATATATCCAAGATGCAGGGCCACTGCTACGCAGTCTACTGTAAACACTCTCATCTGCTGGGAACTCCAGGTTTCCATCCATGCACAGGGTGGGGTGGGCGGGGAAGGAGTACAAGATTCAGCCAGCAGCATGAAGTTCTGGCCAACTGTACCCTCAACATCATACCAGTGCATAGTTCCTTTCCTTTGAGTTTTGGTCAACCACAGAGTTCTTAGCTCTCCCTGTTCCTCACATTTTCAGTTCTTTTAATCTGAGATAAGAAAGAAAGTGGAAAGGTGTGCTCTGCAGAGCAAAACTTGAATCTTGTTGCAAAAACTCAGGACCTGGAGCTTGAATTTAGTACTGAAACATTGAGGGACCAAACTTTCAGCAAGCAAATGGAGAGGGAAAGGTGCTGAAGGAGCTCATGTTAAGGATGTGAGTGATTTACCTGCAGAGCTGTGCAGCTTGACTGTGATACATGGGATCTGGGGTGTGAGACACTGAGCAATGACAGAGAGGCATTCAATGATTGCAGGAGCTCTGGATAGAGGCTGCTAGCAAAAACAAGATTGAGCTAGTGCTATGTTTTATCACCTAGGTCATCTGCTGGACAACTTAAGAAGCAGAGGACCATTTGCTGAGTGACAAACTGACGTCACTTTATTCTAATGTTCAATAAAAGAACTTCACCAAGAAGCAGACAATGAAGAGACTATTTTGCCACTTTTCATCAAGCAATGTGTGTGATGTTTAGGGTCCCTTGTGTATTATTCTTGCATTATGTTTACACTTTGATAGCATCTGTAGAACAGGAAATGTGTTCCTAAATGTTAGATGCCATTGTAAGTAAATTGTTGTTCATTAAATCTATTGTAGACAAAGTTTTGCCTGAACTTGTTCAGCTGCTATTGAGAGTTATCCATAATTTCTTCTGCTCTCAACCTTTCATGTACATCACCTTATACACCTGACAGCTGGTGGCACATGGGTGCATCTCATCATGGTGTCCAAACTTGGACTAGACATCTGAGCTAGGCCACCTGGAGCTCCAAACATGTGGTCCGCTCATCTCAAAATAGAAGCCATATCCTTGGGGATTCCACAGGCCCCATACATGCCTTTTTTCTATCTTTGGGAAATATATTCTTGCTCTGCTATAAATGATGGATATTGCTTCAGGAGAGGCTGGCTTTTTTTGTCAGTGTTCTGATCAATATCACTGTTGATCTCACAAACACACACACATACATGCATACACATACTCACACAAACGCACACTCACAAATGATAATTCTCTATCATTCCTTGGCTCAATATCCTTCACATTTTACAATTGTTTTTGTCACCAAGACATCTATGCATAGCTTATATTACCAGGTTTATAAGTGATTGGAGGGTAAATGCTTGTGTTTAACCAAATTCACAAGCTCAACATTTTTTTCTCTCCCTACTTTTTTCTTAAAACTTAAATTTTCTAATCATAAAGCAAATTGGTGCAATTGTTAGAATGTGTTGAGAGCAGTACAATTAACAACTTTCTGCCGACTGGCTATTCAAATTTATGCTGACTTGAGCTGGACCGCTGGTCATGGCGACCACTGGGTTCCTGTACTCCTTAATGGAGATCTCCATGATGGAGCCACACTGCTCTTGGCCCATGCAGCTCGGCAACAGCACTGACACCACAATGCAACAGCAGGGATGGCCTTTGAGAGAAGTACTGTGGAAACTACACTTAGTGGTAACTGAGACGGAATGCTTAGAGCCAACTCCTCCCCAGCACCTATGTCTCAAGCTGAGAACCCCTGGCTCCAAAGCACACTCCTTGACAGCTGAGAGAGCCGTAGCACCAGGAACGCAAGAATTATTGATCTGCGAATGATCAGATTTCTTAAAACCAAGTATTATGTTGTTATAGCAGTTCCTGGACGTCACCCTAATGGGTTGTGAAAAGCTTGCTTTTCTAAGGTGGCCCTTCTAACCCACCCAACACCTTATGCTCTTACCTCTATAGCTTTCATGTCTGGCCAGGCCAGTGTGGGAGTAGGGTATGAACTGAGATACAGATATTTCCTGTGTTCTCCTCAATAGTCACTAAACTGTGAGTTCCTTGAGTTCAAGGACTATTTCTTATTCATCTTTGTAGTTGGGCACTACTGCAATATTTGGTATACAGTAGATGCACTATAAATACTTGTAGATATTAAATGTTGACCCTCTTGGCAAGAGTTTTATAATGCATATTATAGCTAGCATAGATGTTAGAAGCTTTGATTTCTGTGACATATAGCAATATATTATTATGCCAATTTTAATTCGACATTTATTACACTCAATTAAGGTGTTAGAACTGGGTATAAAATATGACTAAAATTTACTCCGGTCCTAAAAGCTACAATTTATTGGATGAATAGGTCATCTTAGCAGGTTAGCTGCATGAGATGTGTATTAATCAGTGAGCTCTGCATATAGCAATGGTGAGGAGCATGAAAGTGGGGCTCAGCATGACAGACCACATAAATGTCATTTGGTGAGTCAGGACGTGCTGGTGCAGTGCTTCTTTATGAATATCATTTGCACACAGATTTCACAATATGTTGTCAAAATTCCTCATATTCCAATTTGGAAACAATAGCAATAGCTAAAATTCTTTGAGTTCTTTCTATGTGCCAGATGCCATGCTAGGCTGCTTTGAACATATAAGTCACTAACCTCTAGCGAATCCCTAGGAAGGAGATACTATGACTGTTTTTGCTTTATGAATGGGGAAGTAGGGAAAAGAGTGATTAAGTAACATGCCCAGGGTTGCATCGCTAGCAGGTGAATGAGCTGAAATTTAAATTTAGGGACTCTGACTCTAGCACTTGTGTGCTCAACGCTAGTAAGAGGACTTTCTATGCAGCTCTGCAATATCCTGGAATACTCTCACAATGTCTTCAGCAGGCTTTTTATTTCATTTATAAAATTTGCATTATTAAATGATGAGTTATAAGACTGGTAAAAAGTGGGATTCCAATAATCTCACATATTTCAAGTGGTAGCTTTAGAATAAGCAGGACATGGGAAGATATGACTATGGTAAGTCCTCCAAACTGCCCTCAGTGGGACCTCTTTAGTTCAGGAGAAGCCTCTCAGTTTAAGAAACAGAGATTAGAGTGACAAATATAAATCTCTTCCAAATTAGTCACAATAGTGGATCTGTTTCAGGACCAAGATCTGGTCTGTATTTAGTTGTATGTCCATAATCCTGGAGAGTTGATTTACCCAACTGTGGTCATTTGGTTTTGAACAGGTATCTCATTCGCAGTGCTAGAGGTTTAACCAAGGGGAGCAGATTCTCAACAAGATCCTTCTTCATTGCATAGGTCAGCAAACTTGTCTATAAAGGGCCAGATGCTTTAGACTTTGTGGACCATGTGGTCTCTGCAATAACTACTCAACTCTGCCGCTGTAGGGCAAAAACAGCCAGAGATAACATGTAAACAAATGAGCCCAGCTGGGTTCCAATAAAAATTTACTGATGGATACTATAATTTAAATATCATAGAATTTTCAGCTATTCTGAATGATTTTTCTTTTGACTTCTTTTTAACTGCTTAAAAAGGTAATAACCATTCTTAGCATGTTCGCCATACCAAACTACCCAGAGCTGCCAGAACACCAGCAACTGACTGAGACACACAGGAGCCCTGCTCTGCAAAGTCTACCCAGCACTCCCAAAGGCCAAATAACGCTCCCTGGGGCAAAATGATTGGCATGTGAGGCTTGAAGGAGGAGGGAGAGTTTACTGATTGCTCTTCTCACTGTGATGCAGCAAGCATCTCATTCCAGAAGGGACATCCTGGACTGAGGTGAGCAGGTTAGAGCTCTTGGTAAGAAGAAACATTCCATCCCCTCAATTCTTATAGTCGGTATCCCTGACAGTGTGAATCACAGGGTTGCTCATCTGTCAGATTAGGTTTTCATGAATTGAGAATGATGATAATGAGCATCTTTGCAAACATTCCCTATACAGTTTGCCAAGAAATAATCCTCACCCTGACAACAGCAATTAGCAATAAATGATCTCTCTCTTTCCTTTTAAAAAACTGGTGTTTGAAACTGATGTGTGTTTTATAGATTAGTTATCTTTTGCTAAAAGAAAAAAACACAGATGGGTGCAGATGATCTATGTATTGATCTTAAGTTTTCAGTTACTGCCTCTGAGAATTCTCTTACCATAGTGGGGAAGGAGGAGGCTTCTTGTTTCTCCTCTCTTAGTAAGTGGTGAAGAGATAAGGTTCAAAAGCGTTAAAGAGAGACTAGCACCTCTGTTGGTGCCCTCTCAGCCTTACCCTTACAATTTAGGGCACAAAACTTCTCACTTTCAATGACCAGGACTGCCATCACTTTGCCTGAGGGTATGCCCTGGCACCCTGGCACTGAGCCATTTTGTCCACCCATGTAGCCCAGTGGAAATGCTGGAAGAGTAAGGCCCCCCTGAAGCAGCCCTCTCTCTCTGATTAGCAGGCATTGGTGTATAAATACCCTACTTCTCACCTCCTGGGTAGAATAACCCTCAGGCTTCACTGTAGAACAGTCATCAACAGGATAACTGGGTTCTACATTTGCTCCCAGGGTTACCATTCCACTGCCCTGGGTAGTAACTGGTTTGGAAACACACCCTTTACTGGCTGCCTTCCCTTTCCTCTTCCCTTTCCAAATCCCCTTTTGGTGCCTCCTTTATGACCCAATAAGTTACATATACTCAAATTCTTGAATTGGTGTCTGTTTCTGGGAGACCCAGTCTTAGACTCTAACAAAAACAAAAAACAAAAAACAAACAAACAAACAAAAAACTGCTTGGTCAGGTGCGGCCAAGGGCAGTGGTTTCCTCAGTTCACTTCATGGCATCTTGACATACTGGGAGAAGGAAATTCAAGCAAATTCCAAATGTCCAGAAGACTTGCTCTGGATTGTCTGGAGAAAAACATATTTCTTTGCCAGAACCATACAATCCAACACAATCTGGGTCTCTGTTGCCTCTTGACTTCACCTCCTCTTACTCTCTATTTGGATGGTTGCTTTCCAACCACTCTGTCTCTCTTTGCTATTCCTAGACTATGCCTAGCACATTCCTGCTCAGGGCCTTTGCTCTTGCTGTACTCCTGCCTGGACCTCTTCCCAGATATCAGTATGGCTAATTGCCTTACCTCCTTCCAAAGGGCTTTGTTTCAATGTCGCCATCATTGGAGACCTTCCTGGCTACCCATATAAAATTGCCACTGTCCTACTCCACCCCTAACACTTCCTATCCACCTCCACCATGCTCTGCTTTGATTTTCTGCATAGCGCTTACCATGGCCTGCCTCAGGCCTTGTCTCTTGGAACTTTGCTGGGCAGTGAGAAAAACTTGGATTCAGCTGGTTCAAGCTCTGTTAGAGCTATTAATTTTGATAACCTGTCCCAGCCTCTGACTAATGTGTAGCCTTGAGCAAGTTACTGACCCAGTTTCTGTGTCTGTAAAATGGAGGCACTGATGCCCATTCTGCAGGCTTTTGGAAAGATTAAATGCGTTAAGTTAGATAAAGTGTGCCCAGCAAGTAGCTCATGGTGGCAGGCACTCACTAAATAGTAGTTATTTTTATTATTGTCCAGAATCATTTTGTGAAGGTGGCCCCAGTCCTTGAAGCTTAGCTATCTCTTTAATATCATCATAGGTCTCAGCAGAGAGCTCAAATCTCTTCTCAAATCCTAAAGGTCCTTCACAAGGGCCTTTGGGCATTCTTTTATCCTGTAAAAGGCTACATGCTAGTTAGTACCACACAATGGTTTTTCTCTATTCCGCACAGTTCTGCCAAAGTTTCAGGAGGCTTTATAAGACCTCACCCAATAACAAGGAGAGAAGACGGTCTCCCAGATACCCCTTCTCAAATGGAGAGAGTTGTTTCTCCCCACTTAAAGTTACAGACAGATAGTGAGAGCTTGTTTTGGCAACACGCGTCTGCAGCTGGCAGGATGGACCACAGCATTCAGCAATGCAAAGCAAAAGTGTAGATCAATGTCTCGCATTTGAAGAGGACACTTGAGAAGTTGGAAAGCCAACATGTGACCAAAAACTCTTTATCCAGACTATGCATATAATATCTCACAGCTTGAAGATCATGACATCAAGCACCATCTCTCTTTGCTCACTAACTGGCTTACCTGCCCTGCTGAGCTGCCCATTGTTCATAAAAGCTGTAGTCAAGTCTGGTTGCTATGCCTGCCTGCTCCTTTGCTGTCTCAGGAGCCCACAGCTGTTCTGCTCAGCATGGGGTCAAGGCCTCAGGCATCATTGATGCATTTCCTCTCCCACACTGCCTAAAGCTATCCCATTTAGCAATAACTTCAGAATTCTTGTTAACTATTGTCTGCAGTTATATAACTTGCGTGCATGTTTTTGCAGACACTGCTTGAAACTATTAGACTGTGGACCTTTTCAGATTCTGGTCATTTGTGACTTCCAGAAGGTGAGCTGAAACTGTTTGATCAGCCAGCAGTGACAGAGTACTGTGGTACAGCAGAAGGAAAACCGGATGAAGTTAGAAAACCTGTGTTCAGGTCTCAATACTGCCACTAACTGTGTGACTTCACCAGACCATTATACATTCCTGATTCTAACATTCCATCTATTTAACGACCATCTTTCAATAATACGTGGTGCTATGGAAGATGTAGAAGAATAAGGTAAGACACCTGTCCTCAAAAGCTTAACATCTGGTTGAAGATACAAGATCAATATGTTCATGATGAAAGGAATCATGCACAATCCAGTGTTAAATTGTGTGGTATAGATACTCATAGGCTGCTGGGTCCCAACAGAGAAGTTCAAAGAAAGCTGGAATAGCCAGAGAAGACCACCCAGAGGAGGATGAACTAAATTTGGGTCTTAAAAGATGGACCAGATTTTTTATGGCAAAGAACAGTAGGGATGACTTTCCAACTGAGGCAGGAGGGAACATAATGAACTCAGGACAGACCATGTGAGGGCTGAGGATTCAGGGAACCCAAGGACTGTGGAGGACATTGAAGGTCAAAGAAAAGTTTGTGTGACCAATCAAGAGGTAATAAAGGTCTAAAACATTTACATAATGAGGAGTCAAAAAGCTAGAAGGTAACGTATGGGCCATTATAGCAAGCAATTTCTGGGCCTTTCACATCCACTCCTTTTTCACCTGCTCCCCCATGCCCATTGGAGCCCATGATTTGAAACAATGTAGATTTATTTAGTAGCAATTCATTATTTTCACTCAGCAGAAACACTGATTTGTCTACTAGGGCTTCTGATAAACATGAGCTGACCAGTGTTTTTTGCACCAAGCTTATATAATTACAAGCAAAAATAAATCAACCACATCTTTAGTGATCCTGTGTTCACTGAAGAATAATACAGCTGCGTTTTTGAAATACAATAAATGGACCCAGATTGGAAATCAAGGATTTAGATGAAACTCCTTATTTTGTAGATAAGAGATGTAAAGACCAGATCCAGCCTCCCCAAGACCTTTAAGAGATTTAGCACAAGCCCATGGGTGCCATGACCCTGCTTCAAGGATTGCTGGCCCTGGTGAGACTGCAATGATGTTGGGAAGCTAGAGAAAAGCCTCAGTTAAGACGAAAGCACGAATCTGCATGAGGATGTGATGAGGAACAAAACCACCCCAGGCACTTTGAAGAAAGAATCAAAAAGGACTTGGAAATTGGAACTGTGA
The DNA here is from genome assembly GCF_987537825.1 of Furipterus horrens. Taxonomy (NCBI): domain Eukaryota; kingdom Metazoa; phylum Chordata; class Mammalia; order Chiroptera; family Furipteridae; genus Furipterus; species Furipterus horrens. Next base: position 37,871,101 of record NW_028327175.1, read on the forward strand.
TATGTAGAGAAGGATGTATCTGTTACAGTTCTTTGTCAACCACAGAAACTGATGCTAGCTTTCAAAAGACAAAAAACAAAAACCCCCAATAATAAAAGGTTGTGGGCAACTCAGTGAACCTAAGGAAAAGCTGAAAAATCATGGGGACCCAACGATCAAGGCTGCAAAAACTGTGAGTTTCTTCAGGACCTTGTCACCAGGATGACTCCAGTCCACTGATTCCGTAATTTGTCACTGTGTTTAAGATTCAAATTCTGAATTTCCAGGCAGAGTAACTAAAACAATGATTGTCGTGGAACATTAGCCAAAGTCAGGGACCTGAGAAAAACACATGTCTTTGATGAATCACTTTCCTTCCTAAGACTGAAAATTCTATAACTTCCAATTCTAAAATGCTATCCATTAATAAGTTAGAGTTTCATTCTTTATTATGTCCTGTCTCTCAATTAACCTAATGTTTTAGGTTAGATTCTTCCAGAATTACACTCTGGGACAAAAATTTGAGAGCAAGTGACTTATCTGCGTGGTGATCCAGAAGGCACCGGCAAGGAAGGCAGTGAGATGGGGAAGGAAAAATGTCAAGGCAGGTGTGTTTGCGCACAAATTATCACTGTGATCAGCAGGGACTCAGCCCCACTGGGAAGCTCTGGGAGACTGCAGAGAACCCATCTCAGTGTTGTCCCACCCGATGGTAAGGAGACTGAGCTATTTCTCCAGCAACTCCCCTTGGTCACTGGTCCTCAGGCATTAACTTCTGGCCTGCTGCTCCAGAGGAGCTGAGCACGCTCACAACCTGACAAGGCTCCCCAGCAAAGAATTGTAGGAACTGGTCATAGAAAGCCATTGGCATTTAAGAGGAGTAGTGAATGCCAAGGCTATATGAGCAGAGCATCAATAGCATCTACTAGTCAAGTGTCTGTAACAGTTTAGCTTTTCACAGCATGTTCACCTTGGAGCCATAAGAATGTTTCATCAGAAGAGGTGATCAGGACCACCAGCAAGAAGTTCACAAGCAATACGGCAGCGCTCAGGAAGAGCTTATGTCTGCAACTGCCTTCCTTACCCTGTTCCTGCGCAACTTCACGGTCATTCAGTTGCTTGATTTCTGTGGCTTCTTGTTTGTTTCACTCCTGAAGGCAGTACTCCTTTTCTAAATGGCATTTTAACACCACTGTCCCAAGATAGTCATGATGCTTCTCTCTGTTGGAACATGCTGGGTAGATGGATGGAAAAGTGTTACAACTTAAATTAGAAGTGTGGAAAAAACACGAGGAAATTCTGTCTGAGGCTGTGACTCTTGCTTAGTAGAAAAGTCACCCTAACAGGAGAATTGATGTTCATCTTGGTGACAAAGGTTTCACTCTGGTTTTGCATTCATTGCCTTTGGAAGGTCTCAGATGGCATCCTGCCTCTACTCTATGAATCTCAAACCAAAATTGTGATGAGGGTGTCATAATTGTGTCATGACAGGCCCATGAGCCCATGATTAATCCATCACCCATCTTTAGTGGCCTCTACCAGCCAGGCCCTACTCTTCTGTTCCTAAGACAGTCATGTGAACTGCCATTTCAGTTCAGATCATGGTGACACTGTCACAGAATATTCTCTGTATATGTCATACATATTTGTTATTGCTCTTCAGTCGCATTATTGTGTATGTTTTTACTATCCACTTACTGTATATAACTAAGACAGGGAAGGTTGGCAGGCACGTCCCTAAAGTTATTTCCTTCCTCATATGTCTTCTTTCTTTGCCTTTCTTTAATATGTAACTTATACCATTACATACAAGAGATAAATCCATAAAGTAAAATATAGCCAATATCTATATCTTCCATTTATTTAATACGCAACACACAAGAATTTTAAAAGTGATTGAAGCCATAGCCTGAAACATAATATGTTTAAGAAATTGATAAACTATTTTAAATTTCCTTTATAATTTAATAAGACCCTAAGTATGGGCTTTGATAGCTTAATGGATATATGCATCTCTCCCTAATTAGCTCCATTTCCTACAGGCCCCGATGCAGACGTTCCACCCCAGGAATCCAACTGTGCTCTAGTCCACACATACTTTGCCTGCCCTATATCTAAGTCTTTAGCTAAGTCATTGCCTCCAACTTGAACACCTGCCCAGTGCGTCTCCTCAGTGAGGTCTCCATGTCCACACCCCTTTCCACTTCAGTCTCTAGGAAAGCAGTAGAGAGGAGAGGTTGAAGACATGCATTACATTTCAGTAGAACCAGGTTAAACAGCACCAGGTTTAAGTCACAGTTTGCTCTTTATTAGCTGCATGATCTTACCCTAGTTACTTAAATTCTTGAGCATCAACTCTGTCATCTATGCAATGAAGCCAACTACCCAATTCCTAGCATCATTTATTTCCCACCACCTAAGCTCCATGCATGGTCCAAAGGTGTCCCAGCGTTTTTTTAATTTTCCATGGCATCAAATCAAAGATACTACTTATTTAAATTGTGAGAGTAAATAAAAAACAAACATCATAAAATATGTGATCTCCCTGTCATCAATTTACTTGAGAGGAGATCTGTATACTTCATGCTAAAGAAAATCGGTTCTCAAAAGCAAATACTGGTCTACCTAATGACCTTGTGCCTTCTCTGTACTCACTCCAGAAATTCCACTAACTTGATGGTTAAGGATAAGATGTTATAAAATTTACAAGGATCATATATGCTTCTACTGCACAGAGCTAGTCTAGACCATAAGAGGGTGAGCATTTGCAATACTAGAAAAACTTGGGCAGGCCAGGATGCTCATCAGGCAAATGAGGAGGAGATATGTGTGCTTTGGAAACTCTTGTTTCCCAAGGATCCACCAAGCTTAGGGCAAGGCAACCATAATTGTGGGAGGCAATAACATGGTAATAAACATAGCCTTTGACATTGACTCCTAATTTATGGGATAGCTGAGGTCATGAGCCCCTCTGGGTTCCCTTCTCCCTCTTGCAGGGTTTTCCCTAGAGATCACTAAGGTCTTCGGAGCAGCTATTACACAACTTGTCACTATTCCTCATGGTGGCCCTAATCTATGTCAGACATACAACTACCACCATTTATTGAGGCTTTATTGGGCACTGCAAGCTGAACAGGTACTTAGGTAAAATCATGATTCTCATCATTTTCACATCATGGCCTACACAGAAGTTGATAATATTTTTATAGCACATTAGTATAAATGAATGAGGTAGAATAGGTTGGAGGTGACTAGCTTAGAGCTCCAGCTGCTCTGGGAAGGAACCTTGAGGGCCAAGGGGACAATATCTCAACTCACTTTTATCCCTTTTACAATATAAAAGTAAGTCCTGGCTCTGATAGATTGCTTCATTTCCTCTGCACAAGAATACTTGGAGATAAATATCATCTAAGAGTTGCTTCACAAGTTCATATACTTAGTAAATGGTAAAGCCAGGATTTGAATCTGGTCTGTTTGAATCCCATGCTATCTTTTCTCTATCATGACTCAACCTGCTTTTATAGTTGCTGGTGCTGACTTTAGCAGCCTTGGAGATGTGGGTAGTGGTCTTGTTAAAATGGGAGAAGGCCTGGGTTTTGACTGGCCAGGCTAGCACCTGGGCCAGCATCAACAAGGGATGTTTTAATGTGTTTTCACATATGGATCTGAAAAGATTAGCCTTACAGTTCTATGAGCAACTCTGTAGAAAAAGGCAGGCTGACCAACTAAAGGTGGCATCTGTCCAAAGGGGCTAGACAAAAAGGAAAGCTATAGGTAACAGGTCACCAAGGAAAGGCAACAGAAATCAGAATGAAATGAGAGTCAGAGGACCAGGTAAGACATGGGGACTGATAATTCCTTGCATCAGTGATCCTCAGACTTAAGAACATCAGAATCATTTCAACAGGTTGTTCAAACATAAATTGCCCCACACCCAGAATTTTTGATTTGGTAGATTTGAGGCACTACTGATAATTTGTACTTCCAACAGTTTCGCTAGAGATTCTGATGCCTTTGGTCAGGGATCAATTACCTTAGCCAAAAAGTAAATGTGGCTATTTTTCTTATAAAGGGCTATAGTCTTTTCAGGGGCAGAAAGAGAACATATAGAACAGAGGTCTCAAATGTTACCATTCTTTGTCCCCAGCCACTTACACTGCCTTCACAATGTACCTGAGTTAAGGTCAGAAGTCATTAGAGTGACTTCACTGAATACATTCAAGCAACACCTGCTGTCAGATGTCAACCAGCATCCCAATATCCTAACATCCCAGGCACCTTGGCCATCTCCTAGCTAAGAGGACTGAAAGAAATGTGTTTTGGTAAAAACATACAGCCACTGGTATGCTTAACTTTTGATGTTTTTGCCAAAAATCCATAATTTTTTTTTAAACCCAAAGCATAGAAATACCGCTTTAACTGGCAACAAAAAAAGTAATGGATCTCCCCTCCATTCTCCCCCAGGCAGCTGAAAAAGAGAAAACCAGATATTAAATTCTTTTATCTGAGTTCTGAGATTGGTCATGCAATGACATCTTACAATGATGTAGAATCCTGAGTCTTTTAAGGGCACCGCTCCCTTAGCCATGATTTCTTTTTTCCTTGAATCCTGAGCATAGCTAACATAATTAACTGGGCACCGATTGGTGTCCCCTGAGCTATTTCAATTCCCATCTGGCTTCACTTCTTTTTGGAGAGCTTGTCAAGGTGATCCACCTCTGAATTTGAGTGAGCCTCTCTTCACTTATACTCCTCCAGGGGAAAACTGAATTTCTCCTGGAGCAAGTTTGTTGGTTGTTTAGAAGGATGCAGGTAGGGCACAGGAAATTGCACATTTATCCCTGAACTTTAAAGAAGCCATAGATTTCAAAAGAAAAGAAATCTTTTAATCCTTCTACAGCTATCCTCCCTTTTACTAAATAACTGGCATTTAGAAGAAACCATTATTGAACATGCCTTCTGAGCCCTTCTATAGTGCTAACAAGAACTTCTAGGAGACAAGGGCTCCTGTCTTTCCACTGTGAGTATTTAAGAAAAAGTTATATTTAGTTAAAATAAGCAATTACTTTTGATTCTTCTAAAGATTTGTTCACCAGAAGCAAGCTCAAAATAATACCAAATTGCACCATCTGCAGCTTCAGGCTTCAAATGCTCTTGTTAGAATCCACGTTTCAAGGAAGGTGGTCTGCATTGTATCTTGGAGAGACCACCTGGCAGCACCTGCCAGCTCCAGTGCATAGTAGAGTGATGACGTTTAAAGGGCCCCAACACTTGCCTCTGTCATAGCCACTTATTTGGTACCAAGGGCAAAAATTATATCATTAACAAAAGTGACCAAAAGAAAAACTCATGAGGAAACTAAAAAGAAATATATAGGGCCCACATCAAGAAAATTCAAAAGTTTACTGGGAAATATAAATGAAGGTTTTTATACAAGGATAAATATATAATGCTTATAACTAAAAAGACTGAAAATATCAATTCTTTCTTCTTTAATATTGTCTTTATTTTATTTTTAATTATATTTTATTGATTATGCTATTACTGTCATCCCAATTTTACCCCCTTACCTCCTCCACACAGTAACCCCCCCCACCCCAACTCCCTCAGGCATTCCCCAAACCTTTGTTCATGTCCATGGATCATGCATATAAATTCTTTGACTACTCTATTTCCTATACTGTACTTTATATCCCTACAGCTATTCTGTAACTGATTGGTTGTTTTTAGCTTCTTTATGTTCCAAATCATTGATTTGATTCTTGGCTTCATCCACTCTATTGTTGGTTCCCTGTAAATTGTTCTTTATTTCAATTAGTGTATCCTTTATTTCTAACTGGATCTTTTTTATGCTGTTGAGGTCCTCACTAAGTTCCTTGAGCATTTTTATAACCAGTGTTTTGAACTCTGCATCTGATACATTGCTTATTTATTTTGTTTAGTTTCTTTTCTGGAGTTTTTATCTGTTCTTTCATTTGGGCCATGTTTCTTTGCCTCTTCATTTTGGCAGCCTCCTTATGTTTGTTTCTATGTATTAGGTTGAGCTGCTATGACTCCCAGTCTTGGCAGCATGGCCTAATGTAACAGGTGTCCTTAGGGTCCAGTGGTATGGCACCCCCATCACCAAAGCTGGGTATTCAAGGTGCACCCACTATGGGGTTGAGTACATACTCCTCTTGTAGTTGAGCCTTGGTTGCTGGTGGCAGCTCAATGGGAAGGATTTATCTAGGCCAGTCAGCTGCAAGAACTGACTGTGACCACTGACCACCAACCTCCTCCCTCTGTAGAGGATCAGCTGTGTAGGGGCCTACTCCACAGAGCAGGACTTACTTCAGCAGGGTTCTGGAGCCCACCCTTTGAGTCCACCCTTTGAGAGTGTTGCTTGTGGAGGTGGCTGGGTGGTGGTGCTCTGCCACGGTCTGTAGCTGCCTACTGGGTGCAAAGGCTTTGGAGTTTCCCTGGTGGTGCAGGACAAGGTCAGCCACCACCTGTGTTCTGTCTGGGGCCACTTGGCATAACTGTAAAGATCTGCAGATGGCTGCTACTTGTGCTGGGCTTGGAGGTGCCTTAGTAAGGCCTAGCTGTGATCCAAGGCCAAATGCTGCTAAGTGGCCTGGAGCCACTTAGCAAGAAGTACAGGGGCTTGTGGCTCTCTGAGGTGGGCTATTAATTGTTTGAGAGGATTTAGGAAAATCTGAAGCATGAGTCAAGACCAGTCATTCATATGGAAAAGCCACTGTTAACAACTTGGGTGGGTCCCTAAGTGGATGGGGCAGAGTCTTGAGGAATTACCAGGGTGGGGCAAACAGTGTTAGCCAGGTTGATGGAGTCTCAGATATGGCACTCATCTGCCAGATTTGTGGCTTTGTGGGGGTCTGGGGGGACTCAGAAAAGGAACAATGGCTTCTGCCCACAGCTCTGTCTGGGAGAAAGCTATTCTTCAACTCTTGCAATGATGCCTGACACTTCAGTTCATCCCTGTATGCCACTGTTGCCTTTCAAGCTGCTACCCCAGTGCTGGAGCTCACAGGAAGTGAATCTGAGTAAGACTGCATGTAGACCATTTAAGAGGAATTGCTTGGAAATCCAGCAGTTCCACCAACCCAGTCCCTGCTGGTTTTACAGCCAGAAGTTATAGGGACTTATCTTCCTGACACTGGAACTCTGAGCTAGGGGGCCTGGTGTGGGGTTGGGACCCCTTGCTCCTGAGATATCTCTGCCCATTTGTATCCATCACATTTGGGTGTGGGACCATCCCATTCCACATCTCTGTGTCTCTGCCCCTTCTACCAGTCTGGATGGATGTTATTTCTTCTTTAATTCCATAGCTGTTGGACTTACATTCAATTCTATTTCTGATAGTTCTGAGTGATGGTTGTTCTGCAGTTTCATTGTAATTTTGATATTATTGTGCGAGGAGGAAAGCTGTGTTTACCTATGTTTCCATCTTGACCAGAAGTCTCCCTTTTTAATATTGTGATTTATAATAAGAAATAAGTATTTGATCTTGTCCAGGTCCTGACACAGAGTTCCTAAAACCCTTGAAGTTTCCTAAGTGATAAGAGCAATGAAGGTGTCTTTGGTTAATCATAACATTCCCTTTTAAACTACACTAGAGTGGATGCTAATGAGGTGATTTTTGGAAATCCCCTAATATTGGGGACTGGTTTGCCAGAGGAACCAACCATGTGATTAGAGGGTTGGAATCTTCTGCCCCACACTCAGGGATGGGAGAAGAGCAAGAGGCTAAGTTAATCACTAAGGCCAATGATTTAATCAATCATGTCTTTGTAATGAAATCTCAATAGAAACCCAAAAGGGTGAAGTTCAGAGAGTTTCCAGGTTGGTGAATAGGTGAAGGTGCTAGGGGGATGGTGTACATCTATGAGGGCTTGGAAGTTCTGCTCTACTTCCAACAGAACTTGCTCTATGTATCTCCACTATCTGGCTGTTCCTGAGTTGTATCATTTTATAATAAACTGGTGATCTAGTAAGTAAAGTATTTTCCTGAGTTCTGTGAGCCCACTCTACCAAATTAATCAAATCTGAGGAGGGAGTCATGGGAACCTCTGATTTACAGCCACTTAGTCCAAAGCACAGGTAATAATCTAGACTTATGATTGGCCTTGGCAAAGGGAAAGGGAGGCAGTCATGTGGACTGAGCCTTTGACCTGTGGGATCTGACACTATCTTCAAATACATAGTGCCAGAATTGAATTCAGTTGTAGGACATTCAATTGGTGTTGCCGAATTGCTTCACAGTGTGGGGGGAAAAAATCAACAACCCTGCACATTTGATTACCAGAGTACAAAACTATTGAGAGCGGAGGAAAAACACACAGTAGTGCTTTTCCATAACAAATATATACATTGAATGCTATTCTAATAAAAATTGCATTATTCAAGTTTCTCCAGAGAAACAGAACCAATAGGATAAACAGAGATAATACATATGAGAAGATTTATTATAGTAATTGGCTCACATGATATTGAGGCCAAAAAGCCCTGCAACCTGCCACCTACAAACTAAAGACTCAAGAAAGCCGGCAAGTAATTCAGACAGAGTTTGAAGGCCTGTGAACCAAAAGCACTGATGTCTCAGGGCAGGAGAAAATAGCCATCTCAGCTCAAGCAAAAAGAACTAATTCTCCCTTCTTCTGCTTTTTTGGTCTACTGAGGCCCTCAATCAATTGGATAATGTCCACCTACATTGAAGAGGTCAATCTTCTTTACTCAGTCTACAAAGTCAAATTGTAACCTCTTCTGGAAACACCCTCAACAATACACTCAGAAATAACATTTTACCAGCCTCCATGAGCTCAATCAAGTTGACACATAAAATTGGCTGTCATAATGGAGTTAATGGGAGAGAGGAATTTGATAAAACTATGCAAAAGTTCATTCAGAAAAATTGCTGAGAAAATTTGATAGTGATAACTATACCTCATGTTATACTAAACCTGTTAATGAAGCCATAAAAATAAAAACTATGTGGGGCTTGGTACAGGAAACAATAGACAGAAGAATGAAATTGTTTAGACAGACCTAAAACTGAGGCCAATGTAGGCAGATTTTTCAATAAATGGTGTTGTAAGGACTGGCTATTCAAAAACAAATAAATAAATAAATTCGAATGCAATCCTCACTGATAAAGACAATACAAAAAACAAAAACAAAAAACAACCAATGAAATCAACAAGAACAGTAATTTGGCTATGTACAAATTTAAAAATTTTGCAGATCAAAAGTCACTCCTCACTACTGTGCCATTGTGCCCCAGATTTCATTCTTTGTTTTAGGTAAGGCTTGGAAAACCCAGGAATCTTCTGTCAATATACGCAACCCTCAAGAGTGAGAGATGATATTCAGCAAGCATGTACCACATGGCAGTATGTTGTTAATATAATGAAGCACTTCTAATTCATGAATAGCAACTGCCTGAGGCCACACCAGTGCCTGCCTCCCCTTTACCACCTGGCCACCTCATCCCTCCCACAAGACTCATCCTGACCACCCCAAGAGCCAGCATCAGGAGGAGTCACACCTGGCCAGAAAAAGCCACCAGGCTGTGGAGCCTCCATCTGTGTCCATTTGGTCAGTTAGTTCCTGTGTTAAATCAATCATTATGCCTTTGGAGCACTGCTTCTGATAAGAAGTATGACAAATTGAGCTATTATAAGGTTTAGCTGGTGCAGAAACTGCCCTCTTAGACAGAAAGCAGGGCCCTGAGAGCATAGCCAGATCCATTTTGATGGGTATATGGAGGAAAAAACAGGGTCAGCCAAGAGGATACTGAGAGTAACTGGGACTTCCAAAGGGCAACAAGGTTCTTCCTCATTGATAGAGAAAGCCTGCAGAAAAGGAAAAAGGGGGTGGGAGGCAGGGAAGGAATATTGATAATTCCTGAGACTAGACCTCTCCACTTATATAATTTTGCCAATGACTGACCAGGCAACTGAGTTAACCTTTCTCTTGGCCTACTCCAACACTTCATTTTTGGGTAAATTAAAGTTGCACCAAGCCAGGACACCAAACTCCTCCTGCAGGGTGCAAGTAAAACAGACAAAGCACAAAGTGTGGAGTCTTTGTTGGCCAACCCAGCTCCTCTGGTTTGTAGGGGGAAGGGAGGAGGGCAGATGGCAGGTGCACAGGCACCAGGAATGCCAGATGTGTGCTCTGCTCTGTATAAGGCAGGTCTGCACCAGAATAACTGTCCCACTGAAAAGGCCTAAATAGCACCCCATTTAGAAACACTGGGAAGGAAGTTCAGTGCTATTTTGCCTCCACAAATCCTCATAGCTAAGATTTGTCTTTTCTGTTGTTATTGGGGTAGGGGAGAAGCATTTCTTTAATAAAAAAAAATAATAGAGTTTGAAAAGTTTTTTTCTTTTTCTTTAAGTCAAAGCATTTTGTAAAAAACTTTCTTTGGTGTTAAAAGAAAAAGACTCTAATAATGGCATTTTGTGCCAAGAGTCATTAGACTGGAGTATCTGCCTGAAGCAAAATTTTATGTCCAAGTTATGAACCTGGGAACAGAACCTTAACTATTGTGATAGGAGCTGACTGTAGTAATAAAAGTGAATTTGTTAAATAAAATATGTTTATAATTCACTGGGCTCGGAATCAGGTAAGTGAGAAGAAACCTCCAGTGAGTCATTATGATTTTGCAAAATAGTAAAGAGCAGTTCACTCTCTAGGCAGGTAGAGGAGAGCATGCCCTATTGTCATTATTACAGTGTGCGATTTCATTTATTCATGGGGTGCCAGGGATGTGTGGCTCTTTTGAGCTGCTAAGACACAGTGAACAGAAGCAAGAAAATGAAATGAAATCCTGGCCTTAAAGAGATTGCAATTGAAATGTGTGAACAAGTCCAGTTTGGCTGATGACAAGAAACTCTAGGAGAACATTAATGCAATAAGCTTTTGCAGATCCTGGTGGGCTTTTGCAATGATTTTGAAAGAGGAAAGGAAGAACAGGATATAGATTCATTTAGAAGTTATTCTGAGTGACTGAGGCAATGTGAAAGAAAACAAGGCCTAACCAAAAAGTAAGAAACTCATTGGGGCATAAAGACTAGAACCAAACAAAGGAAGGAACAGGTTTAATATTGCAGAGAATAGAATTCATGATTCTTTTACTATAGGAGAAAAACCTTGGCTAGTGTATAAAGGAAGAAAAGGTAGTTCCAGCTCTTCCCACAAATGGGTAACCTATATAATCATCATCTAAAAGTGGTACGAGGATCAAACACAGGTGAAAAGACATAAAAAAGAGAATCAAAACTTAGGGAAAGTTGTGCCTCCAAGCAAGCCCAGATGTTTCTATGATAGTTTCAACATATTTAATATCAAAGCAGATTTAAAAAGAGAAAGAGTTATGGGATGAATTATGTTCCCCCTCCACATTCATATGTTGCAGTTCTAACCCCTAGTACCTCAGAATACAAATGTATTTGGAGACAGGATTTAAAGAAGTAATTAAGTTAAAATGAGGCCATTATTTATTCCAATCTGACTGGTATGCTTGTAATAAGAGGAAATGTGGATACACAGAGACACCAAGGATACATGTGTACAGAGGAAAAACCATGAGAGGACACAGTGAGAAGCTAGCCATAAGCAAACCAAAGAGAGAGGCCTCACCAGATCTGTCACATTTTGATCTCAGACTTCCAGACTCAAGAACTATGAATAAATAAATTTCTACTGTTTAAGATACCCAGTTGGTTGTATTTATTATGGCAGCCCCATCAAACTAAGACAGGACAGAGAGAGAATAAAAGAAAAATTTAAATACAAAGAGAGAGAGAGAGAGAGAGAGAGAGAGAGAGAGAGAGAGAGAAGAGGCTCATATTAATAGTAGGGCTTTAAAATGACACAGAAATAGACTTCTATGACCTTATAAATCATCATTTACAGTAGAGAAAGCTGAAGACCAGAGAAAGAAAAATTACTCTGATAAGTCACAATCAATTGCTCTTAACACTACCATTAGGTATCCTGACAGTGATCCTGAGTTATCTCTTTTTACTCACCCTGTCCACCTTTGCCCAGATATGGCCTTGATGGGAGAGGGGTTGACAGGTGCCTCCACTCTGGGTATCTACCTTGTATTCTCCTGCTATGACCAGGGCAATCTTCCTAAAACCAAAACATCCTCTTGTAATTCTCTCACAAGGTCAAAATGTCACAATGTCAATAGCCATCTTTTGTCCTCAAGTTCAAACCCTTCCTCAGGCCTTCTCCTCAGGCTAACTCCTTTTCCTCTACCTGGAAGTCATTATTTTAGGTCTCCAAGCAGAACTGTATCCTCACATCCATTCAGACTTCATAGTACTGTACTTCTGACTAGAGTGGTTCTAACCTTCCCTCACCCTCTGCTCTTTGGATTGTAAGTTCCTATTATTTTTGAGGTCTTTAGATTTTTAAAGATGACTCCTTCCAAGAGCCCTAATTCTAAGTTAGCTGCCCTTTCTAAATTCTCCCTGTATTTCTCCCATTATAATACTCATCATATTATATTGTAATTAATACTCCAATAGGCCATAAGCTGGATAAAGGCAAAAACCAGGTTTGTTTCATGCTTAATAGATATAGGTTGAGGAAATTATGTGTTATGTATGTTTTGGAGATGTTTCATTTGCACTGCTTCAGATTTTGGAAGACATTTGTGAATCTGACTAGCCCATTATAACCATATAGATGCTTAATAAATACTAGTTGAATAAATGAAAAATGAAGATAATAGGAAAAGGGCCACATGTCATAGCTGCTTCACCCTTTACCAGCAACTTGTTAATCTGACTCATTTTACCCATCCTCCCACAAAGAAATGATGAGGCCACAAAGCATAGGATAGGAAGATTTCTGAAGGTTAGCTAGGAAATGGGCCTGCTGAGAAGGGGGTTGAAAATCTTGAAGAAAGATGGATGAGCATTTGGAAGCCTCTGGATCAGGTATTTCACCATTGACCAACAATATCCCCAGGGAGTCCAGGAGAAGGGAGGAGGAGAAGAGATGGGCCTTTATTGAACAGTCTTCAAATCTAACCAAGCCCCAGACACTGAGAGGATGGGTGACTTACTCAAGGTTATAAAGCTAGCCAGGTGGGATGATACGGCCTGGGACTTGAACCCAGAAAGTGTGGCTCCAGGGTCTGTGCTATTACCACTACAGTCAGTACATGATAGGCTGAACTTCCTGAGTTCTTCTATTGGTGAGAAATGGTGGTCAAGGGTCCTAGACCCAGACTTCCTCACTGGGGCTGGTGAATTCTTGCTCTACCTTTCTGCACATTAGACATTCAGGAGGGATCCAGTAGGTCCTTCCAGGAGGGAAGGTTTATCTCTCTGCAGGTCTGGATTCCTACCAGTGGAATATCACCAGTCAGAAAAGGCAGGTAGCAAATTTAAGCAATTAGTGAAAATTAGGACTCACAATCTTGAGAATAATTAATGTTGCCTTCTAATCTCTTTCCATATTACTTAAAAGCTTTGCATAATTGCTTTAAAGAAATGTCATCTACACATCCAGAACCTGACTGTGAATAACAGCACTTTATTCAGAGCTTTGAAAAAGCAGCATTTAAAGGGTCTTTCCCTCAATTACCAGGCAAGTCCACACACTTCCCTGCAGATATGACACTCTTAGGCCCTATAATGGTTGAACTGCCAGGAATAATCAGACATGTGGTCACAAGATGACAGAGAACCTCCTGTTCTCTGTTGCTCCATTGTTCCCCAATTGCCAGCTGGTACCTAAAGGACAGTGATTAGGGACCCAGAGAAGAATGCAGCACAAAGATCTTGAGGAATTACAGAAGAGCTTCATGGAAATGGTATCACATGGCATACGGTGAAGGATGAGAGGAATATTTACAGAGCAAGAGGGGCAAAGACTGCAGGCAGAGAAAACAGCAAGAACAAAGGGAAAGAGGTAAAAATGCAGGGAATGGATAAGGAAGAGACAATTTGTTATAGTGTTGGGTTGTCTAAGGTAAGAGCAGAAGGAAATACTGTAAAGGAAGCCTGGTGCTATTTTGTGGTAAGCTTTTAAGACTGAAGAAATTGATTCAATTTGGAAAGCATTAGAGAATCATTGCAAGTTTCTGAGGATAGACATGACATAGTGTTAGGAACTGAAAGGGATCTTAGAGATTACCCAAGTTCCTCATTTTACTGTAAAGAGAAAAGAAAGGAGAGGGGACTTGGCCAAGGTTCAACCAGAACTGGAAGCCAGGTCTCTTGACCACAGTCCATTGCTCTCTACACCAATCAATTCCTCTTTGCCAGTCTGTAAATTATGTCTGATTGTGTGGGAGTTACGTATTATTTTTATTTTTTTGTTTTTTTTTTATCATACTTCATGAATGGGGCTTGCTTTCATGGTTTTAGAATGCAGCTTGAAAACAACCACATCTTGATGGCTTAGCAACTCCCAGGCCCTGAGCTAAACACCTTACACATTTTGTTCCCATTTAATCCTCACAACATCCTTATTATGGATTATTATCATGTAGTACTTTGCCAAAGATGTTAAAATCAAGAAGAAATGAGGGGACTTCTGGCTAAGATGGGGGCCTAGACAGACATGCTGTGTCTCCCTCCACAACTAAGAAGGAATACAACTACCTCAAAACTAGAGACAACCAGAAGTTCCACAAAATTGAGCTGCATGGAAGTCCAATGAACAAAGATATAAAGAAGAAATACCCATCCAGATAAGTAGGAGGGGTGGAGCTGGGGCAGAGAGGACACGGTGTGGTGGTAGCAGCAGCAGCAGCAGCAGCAGCAGCAGCAGGCTAGCAGAAAGCACAGTCACACATTTTAAAAAGTGGGGAGGGACACCTAGGGAGCGTTCCCAGCTCCTAACCAGACCGCGCAGCTCACGGTCCCAGCACCAGGGAATATCAAGCCTCATTGATTCTGACTGTGCAAACCAGTAGGGGTTGGGGCAGAGGAAGAAACTGCCAGTCTCTCAGCACAGTCAGCTTGTTTAAAGGGCTCCCATAGTTCTAGAACATTCGCAGACCCACCCACTCTGGGGACAACGGCCATGGCAACAGCTAGAAAGGCACCAGTCCCATACAAAAGTGGGAGAAGTGCCTGGAAAAGGGGCAAGTGCTGGGCAAATGGCATTGTTCCCTCTCTGACCCCTCCCCCACATAGAGCTCCACAACATAGTGAAATGGGTCACCCTGTAGTGATGAATAGCTAAGGCTCCTCCCCTTAAATGTAACAGGAGCGAGAGCTCTACCTAAGACACAGAGATAAACAAACACAGGAGTCTGTCAAGATGAGGGGACAGAAAAGCATGGCCCAAAAGGGAGAACGGATCAAGGTTCCAGTGGGAGAACTAAGCAATGAGGAGATAGCCAACCTAACAGATGAGGAGATAGCCAACCTAACAGATGCAGAATTCCAAACACTGGTGATAAAGATGCTCACAGGCTTGACAGATATTCTTGAGTACAGCAAACACATAAGGGAAGAAGTGAAGGCTATGTTAAGTGAAATGAAGGAAAATCCACACAAAACCAGTGGTGAAGGGAAAGAAACTGTGGTTCAAATCAATGACTTGGAACATAAGGAAGAAAAAAACGGTCAACCAGTACAGAACAAGGAAACAAGAACTGAAGAAAAAAATGAGGATAGGCTTAGGAACCTCTGGGACAACTTTAAACGTGCCAACATGTGAACCATATGGGGGCCAGGAGGAGAAGAGGAAGGGCAAGAAATTGAAAGCTTATGTGAAAAAATAATGAAGGAAAACTCTCCAAATTTAGTGAAGGAAATAGACATACGAGTGCAGGAAGCACAGAGAGTCCCAAACAAGCTAGACCCAAAGAGGACCACACCAAGACACATCATAATTCAAATGCCAAAGTTGAAAGATAAAGAGAGAATCTTTTAAAAGCAGCAAGAGAACAGCAGAGAGTTACCTACAAAGGGGTACCTATAAGAAAATCAGCTGATTTCTCAAAAGAAACTTTGTAGGCAAGAAGGGACTTGCAAGAAGTATTCAATATGATGGAAAGCAAGGACCTACATCCAAGATTACTCTATCCAGCAAAGCTATCATTTAGAATGGAAGGGCAGATGAAGTGCTTCCCAGACAAGGTAAAGCGAAAAGAGTTCATTATCACCAAGCCATTATTATATGAAATCTTGAAGGGGCTTATTTAAGAAAAAGAAGATCAAAACTATGAACACTAAACTGACAACAAACTCACAACTTTCAACAACTGAATCTAAAAAATAAAAACAAAATCCAACTAAGCAAACCAGAATAGGAACAGAATCATAGGTATAGAGATCATTTGGAGGGTTATCAGCTGGGAGGGGGAAGGGAAAGAAATGGGGAAATGGCGCAGAGACTAAGAAGCATAATTGTTTGGCACAAAATAGACAGGGGAAAGTCAATAATAACATAGGAAAGGGTGAAGCCAAAGAACTTACATACACAACCCATGGACATGAACTAAAGGGGGTGGGGTTGCTGGGCGAAGGGAGGTACTGGGCAGAGAAGAGCAAAGGGGAAAAAAATTGGGATTGCTGTTACAACATAATCAATAAAATATACTTTAAAAAAACAGAAGAGATGAAGCTAGCAAGATATGGAAACAAACTAAGTGTTCATCAGCAGATGAATGAATGAAGAAAGAAAATGTGTCATACACATATACAATGGAATATTTGCTTAGCCTTTAAAAAGAAGATTCTGCCACTTGCAACAACATTGATGAACCTGAAGTGCATTATGCTAAGTGAAATAAACTGGACACAGAGAGACAATTTCTGCATAATCTCATATGTAGAATTTTAAAAAGTCAAACTCACAAAATCAGAGAGTAGAATTGTATTTGGCAGGGGCTGGTGGGAGTGGATATGGAGAGATATGGTCAAAAAGTAAGAAGTTTTACTTATGCCTGATGAATAAGTTCTGGGGATCTAATGTACAGCATGGTGACTGTAGTTAATAATACTGTATTATATACTTGAAATTTGCTAAGAGGAAATCTATGGTGATCTCACCACACACACACACACAAAGGTGATTGTGGGATGGTTTTACTTCAATAGCTTTAGAAAAAGAAACAAATTCTAACGTTCTTCACCTACTCATCTGGTATGGAATGAAAGTTTGCGCCACCCCTCCACCCCCAAAATTTATGTTTTGAAGTCCTAACCCCCAGCTCTCTCTCTCTCACCCATAGGAAGTATTAGGCCTGGTACTCTCCAAGTCAAAAAGCATTGATGGCTTGTCTTTGTCTATCAGAATCATTGTCTGAACACTTTGTCTGGTTCCCCCATAGCATACACTCAGCCTCCCTTGCTTGTTTTTTCGCTGACAGCTCTCCTGTCTTTAGACTAGTTTAGAGCCTCCTTTCTGAGAGCCCCCACACTTGTTTTCCACCTCCACAGCACTGCTCTCTATTTCCTATCCTTTAATGTCCTCTTGCCTGCATTCACTGCAATCCTATATTCACTGTCAAGGCTCATCTCCACAGACATGAACTGGTCCCCGGTCTCACCAGCCAGTTGTGACTCCTTTCTTCCTCCTTTGAATTTCATTTGAACATTCCTTTTTTAATTTATCTGACATCACCTTACATTTAGTTATGTTTGTTTTGTGTCTTAGACTTCCTGCTAGACTGTGGATTCTTTAAAAAATGAGGGTGCAGCTCAGTCACTTTTGCCACCTCATAATGATACCACACAATGCTCTGCCCTTAGTAGGCAACTGAAGAGTCCTTAAATGAGGTTCTGCTTTTCTGAGTCATTTGAAAGCAATCCCCAACCATACCTTCCCTTCTTGACCATTTGGAAGCCTCGGTCATTTACATATAGTATGTGTCCCATTGTGTGCCAGACAGTCTAAACCAGAACTTGCCAAAGTTAATAGTCAGAATATTTCACTTTAACATCCAGATTTCCAGATTCCCCTGGAATACTGAAAAACTTATAGCACTGGACATTCCCTCATAGTGACCATCAGAAAGGGTAAATTCACAGCTACCCTCTTTGGGTGGGGCATGTCTACTATAGTCTCCACCCTCTACTGGGCCTGCCTCTTTTACTTACTCACCCACTGGGCCTCCAGCTATTTGAATTTGCAAGCTCTGATCTAAATCATGTTTGGCCTTTGCCATTCCCAGAGAAGCTAGTATTGGGTGTTGCTCAGAACACAAACTCTACTCTTAAAACCCTTCAAGTCATTTTTAAAAAATACACTCCTCTGAATATTAACACTGAGAATCCTGAATGATTTCCTAACGTACTTCTGAAAAGGTGTCTCCAAGTACCTTTAGAAATTGTAAATCAACAACACACAAAGGCAGCATGAAAGTCACTTCAATGGATATAAAAATAAAACAAAACTGTAACATGTGAAAATGTCAAACCCTTATTAAAATACTAGAAATGTCATTTAATAAAAGAGTCTTGGAGATTCACACTGTTAAACTGAGATACTGAGGAACATTATGCACATATTTTAACATATAATCAAAAGAAAAAACTGAACTGGGAACTGTGAGGAAAATAATTTTGCCATATGTACCCCAAAATGTAGTAAATAAACAATGAACAGAGATGTGTTTTTACAGTTTGAATACATCAGTTCCCTAGAGCCATGCTACAAGTCAACAGTATGTATTGTATTGAGAAAAGGAACTCTCTTTATTAAGCATCAAGAACAAAATCCTCCACAAATGTCTTCTCTAATAGAAATCACCTTCACTGCTAATTTGGAATTTGGAGGAATAGCCTTTTATTAAACTATTTACAAACAGCATTTCACATGGCAGAATATATCATCATAAATTAAGCCCAGATTATTGCATTAGCCTCAGATAGACTCAGTTAGAGAACCTCAATGGAGATTTTTAAATGCCCTTCCTAACAATTTCACCCATAATGCTTTGCAACTCAACTTAATTTTGACATTGAGTCTTTCATAAAAGTTCTATCTTTACTAACTCAAATAACACTGTTACAAAACTTAAATGAAAAACAAAACATGGCAAAGGGAAAATATTAACAGGCCAAGGGACTCTAGTACATCTTGAAGTGAATATAGGAGATATATGGAAAGTAAATAAAGACATGAGACAGAAAAGCAGGTTCCTATGTTGTCTTTTTTTAAGATTTAGTTATTTTTAGAGAGAGATGAAGGGAGGGAAGAGAGGGAGAGAAACATCAATGTGTGGTTGCCTCTCACATGTCCCAAACTGGGGACCTGGTCCACAATCTAGTCATGTGCCCTGACTGGGAATTGAACCGGCAACTCTTTGGTTCACAGGCCAACATCAATCCACTGAACCATACCCACCAGGGCCAGGTTCCTATGTTTAAGCAACATAGCAAGTGAATTTTTACCAGATGTGGCCTACTGGCTTGAATAAACTGAACAGATGTTTGGACGAAGTTAACTGTAACATGAAGGAGTAGCAGGCAGGCATTCAAAATAAAATGGGTGTTAAATTAGTTTGTAATTATCTTTGAGTGCATACCTAACTTGGTGGTATAACCTCATGAATAAAAGCACAGTCTTTGGAGTTGAATTTCCTCATGCTGGAAGGCAAGTACTTTCTATCCCTCTGTTTCCTTACCTGTAAACTGGAAATAACAGTGCCTACATTATATGGCTGTTGTGGGGTGAGAGGAGTAATGCATGTGACACACTTAGGAGGATTGTGGTTGCACCATCCTTCATGCTGGCATCAAGGCAGATTGATATGGTGAAAAGTCAACATAAGTATTAAACTTCAGAACAAGTACACTCAATCTGTTGACTTATTCCATTTGAAATAAGAAACTTGTATTGAACCAAGTCATAAAACAAAAATTCAACATTTTTGAGCAAGGAAATAAAAATAAATCTTAAAATAAAAACAACAAAGCAAACCACTTTAAACCATAGGTAAGTGACCTAAAACCACTGGACCAGAATAAAATCAGAAATATCAAAGTGTTTTCCAAACTAAAAATAGAGCAATTATTTAATTAAGCTCAGTCTCTGGGAGAGAAATGATTAAAAAAAGGAAAATAGTTGTGTATACAACTTTCCATGTTCCTACGTGTTGTCTCCAGTCTCCATGACCTGGCTTTCCCATTCAGCCTTTGCCTTAGCCATTCTTATTTAGGGGTAGCTTTACTTTTTCTTACAGTGGATTTGGTGGCAGCGGATTGTAGGTGCCAGTAGAGTTATCTATAATCAGAAGAAATAGGTAATGACTTGGCCAAACAAGTTCTCAGAAATAGATGAAGGCATCAGGCCAAGCTTGTCAACAGATATCAGTGGTTTCTGATAAGAAGAAACAGGAGAAGCAACCAAATCTAACACCTATATAGAGAGCAAAGATCATAACCAGCCAAGAGTCAGAAATCAGGCCAATGGTCAAGAACCAGAGAACAAAACAAGCATCAAAAGTCCTGGAATAGAACTGACCAATAGTAGAAGGCCAATAACTGAATGAATAAATTAATGACCATGAATAAATAAATGAAAGGATCATGGGACTCCCTAGGAGAGATAAGAGTATTAAAATTTTTCTTTTGTACTGCCATGAAGAATTAACTCCAATTAAAACAGCAAATCTATCCAAGATGTCCTAAAAGCATCTGATCCAAGTAATACATTGGCCTTTGCCTACAGCGGTGGGCTTTAACAATTAGGTATATGTCATTTCAGAACTTGTCAAAATTCTATTCAAAGTCCTGCATAGAATTTGAAAAAATATTTCCACCCCAAATATAGTCATTTTTATCTCATTTTCCAAGAGTAAGTAAATTTAGTCCAGCCATTTATCTTAAAGTATATGACCTAAGTGCTACTACATATCCCACAATTCCATTCAGGAAGCAGGAATCCTATTCTGTTTGTCAGCTGCCATGTCCAGTTTGCAGTGAAAATGATGAATTAATCAAATGGCCCATTAAAGTATAACATGGTGTCCCTTTATCTGCCTTATGTTCCTTCAGAGTTGTTTATAAAGGCCTTTATTTCTCAGTTATTGGGATATATCTATGTGTTAACTCTTCCTGCCCGGCAATTCCAAAGCTTGAAGTATGAGTCTAAGGCACTCTCACACCCTACATAAAATAAATTTTGGCTGGTGTTAATGCTATCAAGATAATGTGTAGTTAGAAAACTGAAAGAGGAGAGGAGTATTTTCACTTTGAGTGGATATTAAAGTTTCCTTTTAAGTGAATGGAAGAGCTTGACTGGTCTGTAAAATCTTAGTACAAGCTTATCTTTTCTAATAAAAGCCCCATTTTGAGAATATTAGCTTTTAAAGCGTATCCTGGAAAAGCAAGCGGTGGGACAGGTACAGGATGTGTTTGTGTTGCAGGGGGCAGGGCAGGACAGAAAACCTTGATAACAAAAACTCTTTTTTGCCTCCACTTGAGAGCCATAGTAAGGAGAATCCTTTAAGACTGGAGAGGGTAATTAGTGTGACCACTAAAGAGATGCCAATGTGAGGAATGCATCTTGCTTTCTTCAGTAAGGCGTAATGAAGGAAAGAAACAAATTGTTGCTTATATAACCTACTTCTCCAAAACTTAAACAGCTTCTTTTACTTTTTCAATTCCCCTTTTATTCACGGGTCTCTACGCAGGCTTGGTAATGCCACCTCCAGCTTGGTCTCACAGGAAGTGCACTATACTGCTACACTGTTATTCTCCAAAGCTGAAATTCTCTGGAGTCTACCTTATTCCATTCCTGACCTTGTTTAGAATATAGCAAGGAGAGAAGAGAAAGGAAAAAGAAGGGTAATCATTTTTGTAAAGATTTGAGTTGAGGTTGACTGAGAATAGAATCAAGACTGTGCATAAAAGAAATAATGCTATTCCTCCATACCTCCATCTCTGTCAATATTCCTCAGTAAGGTTTTCCTTAGAATGATAGATGATGCTCCAAGTGCTCCTTAGTGATTAGGTGACACTCCAAGATTTCCCCTTAGGACTGAGCACCTCATTTCTCCAGCTGCTGCAAATACTGACTGCTGATAGCTCCCTAGCAACTGCCTTTGGCTACAGGGTTATAACCCTGCCCAGGGAGCAGCCACAGCCAGTGACTGGTTGATGCAAGGATACAAAGGTCACTCCAGCTCCAGCGTGCCTGGTGGGCTCAGCTGAGCCTCACTCAGGAGCAAAGCCAATCTTCTGCCCATCTTGCCTTCCTCACTTCCCTATAGGAAGCACAGAAGTCTCTGCTTCAGAGTCTGTTTCCAGAGACCCAATCTAAGACATATTTGGAAACACATTGTATAAATGACAAGAGAAAAGACACTAGCCATATATGTTACTTCTACCAGCCATTGACCGGACAGTAATGATGTCAAGAGATGATTAGTTTAAAGGGATGCTACTAAGCAACAGACTCACATTTGGATGAAATGGAGTTGGTCCTTTTCCAATGGACAAGAACAGATGACAAAAGAAAAGAAGCTATAAAAACAAGGGCAAAACTGCTACCTAGGAATAGTTTATTATTTCTCCCATTGCTATGTAATTGGGATGTTCTCTCATTAAATATAGAATAACATATAGAAAGTCCCTCATTGAATCCAAACAATTTCAGAAATGTTATAACCTTAAAAACTCAGCATGAGTAGTTTATGGAAATCACTGGATACCTGGGATTTAACGACTGTCTTGGGACTTGGTAAAACTGTGTAGTGTTATTTGGATGATTGTGCCCAGGAATAATTGTTTCATTCATATTGAATAGCAGGAAGGCTTTAGGAATTAAATAATTTATATTAAATTAAGTTAAATAATCTAGCCAAGAAACCTAATGAATCATGAACTGCACTCTGATTGGTAGAGAAGACACATTAGCCCCCAGAGAGTAGCTGCTTTCTCTACATAACCATCCAGGCATGCTACATATAAATTTGCAAGTTGGCCAACAGAATTGCAAAAGATGAACCAAGTGTACAAGATAGATACTGAATTCTCCAGAGTCTGAGCTGACCAGTGCAGACTTGGTGAGGAATACTAAAACATTATTACAGAAACAATTTAAAGTTAACCCTCAAATTTATGAAATCAATGCGAGTTATGCAGCTTGAGAAACTAACCGTGCTGTTCATCGTCAGGTCGCTAATTACTGTTAGGGAGAAGTGTGCCTTTAAAGCAATAAACTTAAAGTAGGAATGTTAGATTGCTTCTGTCAAAATATTGAACATCTATGAAAAATAAAAGAAATAGTCAAGAAAGGAATATGAAAATTTCTATGAAATACACATATGCGAAATCACCTTTTATTTGCCGTAGTTGTTTTAAATAGTAAATGTGGGGATAGAATATTATTTTTCTATGGGGATTGTGAAGAATATCATGTAAAAGCCAAAAAATAAATGAAAAAGACAACTAGGTATTTGATATGTTTTCACTAATGACAATTAATTTAAGAGTTTACATGAGCTCTGCTTGCTGCCCAGGTGGGATGTCATGGGATGTCATTATAAGTTGGAATCTACAAGATTTGTCTTCCTGAAGCTTTTTATTTCTGTCTGGGGGCTGTTTTCTTCTAGAAAAAGAGTCATGGCCTCAAAAGTCCTGCTGGGTATGTGGTTTTGAGGATCAGAAGGATGACTTCCTTGGCACAATAACCAGGACCCATAGAGAAGTGCTTTTCCTTCTACTTTCTTTTAGAGTTGAAATCATGACTAAAACAACCAAACATAAGATTTGCTAATCACTATATTTATTAAAGGAATACATAACTTGAACAAAGTTTTAAGACATAAGAAGATCTGTGTGTTTTTCTAACCTTAAGTAGTAGCAGTAACCAGATTTTCTTAAGGGTAGAATAGAACTTTCCAAGCTTTTCCTGGGCATTCTCACAGTCTAGACTTTAGGCTTGTATTGTAGGTCATCTTTTTAAACTACTTGTTGTTGTTTTTCTCTCTTCTTTAACAGAAGCCTTTCCTGCCTCTCTACCATTTGGTAGAAAAGAATGACTATAATCACCTTTCCAAATATCTGGCCCAAAGCCCTTGCTATTTCATTTTTAAGAGTATCTACCTCCTTTTTCAGCACACATTTTTCTCATCTCATAGAGCAATACACTTATCAGAAGTTGGGTATGACAGATACATTGCCACAGAGGAATAAAACTGAGGCTGTTTCTGAAAGAATCACACTTAAGAAATCAGAAAAGCAATTAACATTATTTACTCAGAAATGAATTTAAATGAGTATTAGTAATATTATAAACTGAAATACTGCATAGTAGAGCATTATATGGGCAGAGAGAGAAAAAAAGAACTTCATATGACAGAAATGCGGCAAGAAAAAAATGTCCAGCAATCGTTGCTTTGAAAAGCTCTTTCTCCTTGGGTTTTTTGTTCACACATTCTGGCACCTTTCTATTTCAAGGTGATGACCTTGCAGTTCAATACTAGTAATAGCAGTGCAGTGGCTACTACAACCAAAAGGCAATGTCTACATTCAGATGCAATCCCCACCATTCACTAGCTCTGAGATTTTTGGGCAAGTATTTTCTAGTCATCTCATTCAGGTGTCTTTGTGACTTGTCTTATTTATTTATTGCTTTGCTTTATTATCTCTCTCTTTGGTAAAACATAGACTTCTTGAGGGAAGAAACTGTTTATTTTCTGTTCTCAGATTTCCCCCAAACACCTATAACGCACATAGTAGTCACTAAAGTATTTGATGAAGAAATGAAAAAGTTAGCGCAAGTTCTTTAAGCCTCAGCATCTTCAACTGGGAAAGGAAGAATAATAACACCACCTTCCTCAGAAGGATGAGCTAGCAGACACAAGTGAGAAAGCAGAGAGAGCAAAGCACTTAACTACTACTAGGCAAAGAGAAAACCTTATCTTTCCTATCTTTCCCCTCATTGCTATCCAAGTTAGCCTCAGGGTACATTTAGAATGGTGATCCTCAACCATACCAGATTCTTCTTATAAATAAATATTTTATAATGCCCTCTGTACTATCCTGAAGTAAAATTCATCAATACATAACCTGCTTATCTACATAATTTAATATATATAATGCCATGTTATATTAAAACACTCAATGTAATTTATGAAAAAAAATGTTTCAACATTTAAATGTTCAGGTTTGAATCTACTAAAAGACCAAGAAGCCCTTAGGGTGGGTACCATGCCCAGTGAGAACCACTCATTTATCCTTTGCTGGTAAAATGTCATAAAAATAAAAACTAAAGAAGCTGGAAGAAAGAACGTGAGAACCAGAAAATTATGTCGGAAACAATAGGATCCAGTGGGAAAGGGTTCACTTCAGGGACCTCGTGGCAGGGAAAGGGATTCTGCAACCCAGTGAGCAGGAGAGCTCCTGCATTTCCACAGGCTTCCTGGGATGTTTACAAAACCACATGTCTTCAAACCTAACATCACAAAATGCAGCTGCAGTACTCTCGGAGTCATGGTGTTAAAGAAACAAGGAAGCTTACAGATCATTTTGGTCAATCTCTTTGTTTTATCAGTGAGGAAACGGAGCCCCAGGAAGGGTAAGCGAAGAGCCCAAGCCTCTCTGTTCACTAGATCTCATCTCAGCAGTGTGCTTAAGGAACCTGGGATACTCTTACGTCTTAGTGCACTCAGGCTGCTATAACGGAATACATAGGCAGAGCGGCTTATAAACAACAGAAGTGTGTTTCTCATAGTTCTGGAGGCTGGAGGTCCAAGATCATGGTGCAAGCATGGTCATTTCTAGAGAGGATTGTGTTTTCCCAGGGTTCTAGGTACTTCCACAATGCCACCTTTGCAGTAAACATCTTTGCTGCAAATTCTTTCACCCCATAACTAATTGGCCATACGGCAATTCTGCCATAAAAAAGATAAAAATAGCCCTGGCTGCTGTGGCTCAGCGGATTGAGCATCGGCCTGTGAGCCAAGTGTCGCTGGTTCGATTCCCAGTTAGGGCACATGACTAGGTTGCACGTCAGGTCCCCAGTTGGGGGCGCGAGTGAGAGGCAACCACACAGTGATGTTTCTCTCCCTCTCTTTCTCCTTTCCCCTCTCTCTAAAAATAAATAAACAAACAATTTTTTTAAAAAAAGATAAAAATAACTGGCTGACAGTTTTGGGTTTTGTTTGGTTTCATATCCTCATTGACAAATCAATTGCTTTTGACAAACTTATTGTATTTAAGGTACAACCCACAAAGTAAAATCCATTATTTGAACAGTATTAGCACACATTTTAAATGTACTCAAATATTTTGCATTTCACAATAACAGCGTTTTAACTGTTATTCATTTTTAATGCCCCTCTCCTATTTGTTGTAATTTTATCATTTTAAGGAAATGATAAAGCACCTTTAAGAAAAAGGTGCTTTATGACTAATTAGTTAGGTGGTAAAATGCTTATAGCAAAGGTGTCTATGACAAAGATGCTTAAGGTGAAAACACCAGACATGCTCTTCTAGATTGCAGATGGCTTTCTTCTAGTTGTCTACTCGCATAGCAAAAAGGTGGAGAGCTCTTTGGAGCCTCTTTTACAGAAGCACTAATCTCATTCATGAGAGCTCTACCCTCATCACCTCATCACCTCCATAAGGCCTCACCCTCTAATGCCACCATATCGAGGGTTAGGATTTCATCATATGAATTTTGGAGGGACACAAACATTCCAGTCCATAACGCTGTATTTTATCCCTACAGAGCACATTTCAATACTAACTAAGTTTGCATCTCAGCTCTAATGTTATTGGTTTAATAGAATGTATTTTCAGAGACCCAGCTAGTCCCAAATATTGTCCTGAGTTTGACCACATAATTAAAAACCTTGGGTTAGCTCTGAGGTTCATATATGCTCAAATTCTAAGGGATGTCAAGTTTCCTGGCGGACCCAATTCACACTCATCAGACCCTCAGGGAACAGCCACACTGCTAGGGCAGATGGTTGACATTTCTATACGCCAGTGTTCATACTCCAAGGATAGCTTTGGAGACTCAAGAGCATGAGCAACACTACCTATGGCTCCAAAATTGTGACTTCGCTTTTATCCAAAACTGTGCAACATTTTTTTAAAAATCTGTAACTTCTCAGGCTCAGGGCATTTCTGCGATAGGAAATAACGGGCACTAGCAGGTACTACCAGTTTAACCACACACCTCTGTTTTAAATCAATAAGCTCAAAATTCCAGAAATAAAAGCACCATGCTTTATTTTTTTCCTTTTAGTTTCAAATTCAATTTGTCTAGTATCATGGTTCCTCAGTAAGGATATGCAAGGAATTCCAAAGCTTTGGTGTTTTAGTACCCTTTTGTCAAAGAACATATATGAAGGACACATGGACAGAGACAACAGTGTGGGGATTGACTATGAAAGTAGGGGGAGAATGGGTAGAGGGGGGTAAAGGGAGAAAGTTGGGACAACTGTAATAACATAAACAATAAAATATATTTTTTTAAATAAGCCTTCCTCACCTGGTCCTATGACCACACTAAGGAACATAAGTGTCTATACTTGGCTCATGTTTCCATATAACCCACAAACTGACAGTGGTGAATTGCATGAACCTGAGGAATATTTAACATTATTCACCTCTTTGTTCATGTCATGCAGCAAACTTGAACATTCTTTGCCCACACCCCTCTGATTTTTTTCATGGAAGATGATCAGGAAACTTTTTCCCTCTTTAGTCTTGAATAATAAACTGGTGATTTTTTTGTCTTACGTATTATAGATTGTCCCTGGCTGGTTTGGCTCAGTGGATTGAGCGTCGGCCTGCGAGCTAAGTGTCGCTGGTTCGATCTTCCAGTCAGGGCACATCAGAGAAGGAAAACTCTGATTCCAAAAAACTTCCGCCGCCTTGCGGCATACCTCTTCAGGGGAAAGGCTAAGGGAGTAAACCCCGACAGAAAATCCGGAGCCGGAGTCCCTAAGGCGGTTTGACGTTGTAGTCAACACCGGCAACTCCTGCGGCGCACCTGAAAGCCAAGCTGTATTGACTCCGTCTTTCCCTTGGACCCTTCAGCTGCAAAGAGAGGGGGGGTCTGCTGCATGGGCAACAGCAGACCCTCCATATCACCCTACCCAGGCTCTGTAGCTTCAGCTTCACTGGAGAGGACACTCCAGCGTCATCGCAAGATGTCAATTTAACACGGGAGGAGACAGATACCGTGTCACTCCCGAGTCGGACTGCACAGTCATTCTCGGCGGTGCAGATAGACTCTTAAGAAGCTACACCATCGTCTCTCGAGACGGATGGCTGCCGACGACGATGTATTATAGATTCCATAATCTGTGGCCAGTGGACCCAGTTCTTTTCAGTTTAGGCTCAATTTTTAAATATAAGCCCTCACAATGACTGTGTGCTAATTAATGTGGTAATTTTTCCCTAAAAATATCCGGTCAGTCACATTTGACCCACTGGCACCTGGAACTTCCCCATTATTGTAGCACTGGTGTTAGCTTGGAGCCAAACAGAAGATTGAATTCCAGCTTCTCCGTTTGGTACTTGGGTTATCTTGAAAAGAAGATTTTTATTGTATAAGACTCAGTTTTCTTACCTTAAAAGAGAATTGTAATTTCTATTCTACTGGGTTATTGGGAAGATGAATTGAATTATTCATTCTTAATAAACGTTTATTGCAAAAATTTAGGGTTAACTAACACTTTTTAAGGGTTTATTAATTGTCAGTTACATAGGTGTCTGAGGTTGGGAGAAAAGAGGTGTGGTTGTGGATATGTGTGTCATTTATTGGCTTTCAGCATCCATTCCCCTTTCCTAGACCTCTTGGATTCCCTCTTGTAGAATTGCTTCCTTGGTATTGTGTGGGATGCTAGTGGGTTGCTAAATTCAGTTTCCAATATCCCACTCAGAATCTAGAGGCCAGCGCCTATCTCTCCCTGGTCCAGACAGCCAGAGACTGGGCTGATGATAAAAGTCACCATGACCAAGCAGAATGTCCACTGAAGGAATTCAATTATGAGCATGGGTGAAAGAGATGTTTAAATTTACTTCTTTCTCATGGTAATGAGATTATTGCTGCTCCAACTAAAATTATAAGCTTCTTACTTATATTGCAGGACAAGTGTTGGACTCACACCATAAAAAAACAAAAAAGGATATAGATCCAAGATGACGGAGGAGTAAGTGGAAGCTACACTAACCTCCTCCCAGGACCAGTCTGGATTTACAACTTAACTGTGAAGAAATCATCTGGAATAACCAACTGAACATTAGCTGGAGAGAAGTCTTATAACCACGGAGAAACAGAAAAGGCAGCTTCATCACATCGTGACCGGAAGGAAGTGTGGAGACGCGAAAGGGCTGGCTGGGCTCCCACAGGTGGCAGCTGAAGGGACTGAGAAACAGCTCAGCAGCTGGGGGTTCCCCCCAAAAGGGCAGGGTCTAAATCCCCAGCTGGGCTTCCCAGCCTACAGCAACAGAGCAGGAAGTAAAATAGCATCCAGCTGTGAAAAATAAAAAGCCAAAGGGTTTTTTGGAGGCCTGAAAGAAATAGCTGGAGAAAAAGAGCTCATAAGTGGATCACATACAAAAATATTTTGGCACCCACTTACCCTGGACTCAAGCAGAGGGAGGGCAGAGAGGACTAGAGATGCTATGGAAGAATTTGGGATGGTGGCTTTGAGGAGAAAACTGAGAGAGCAGCAGACCAGGTCCCAGTGCTGACTCATTCCCCATGCCGCAGGCAGACCATTCTCCTCCAAGTGGTGTCAGCCTGATGGGAAGCAAAAGCCCTGCCTCAGGAATTAATCTGCACTACACTCAGTGCTTAAGCCTGACATCTGATCACAGATTGAATAGATTAACAACAAAAGGAGGCAGACAAAGGCAGTAGATCTCTGGTAGTCTCCAACAGGCTGCCTAGACCCAGACTGGTACATGATCTGACGCCACCAGGGGCAGATCCAGGAAGTGCAGATCAATCTAAGAAGCAGGAACAAACAAGAAGAGTTACAAAAATGAGGAGACAGAGAAACAACCCCCCATTGAAAGGAAAGGAGGAATCCCAAAACAGAGTGCTAAGTGAAATAGAAGTAAGCAAACTATCAGACATGGAATTCAAAACATGGATTATAGAGAAGCTCAATGGGTTCAGCAAGCTCAAAGAAAACTACAAAGAACTCCAGGAAAACTACAAGGAACTCCAGGGAAACTACAAGGAACTTACTGAGAATTACACCAGCATGAAAAAGGACATAGAAGCTATCAATAAGTGCCAGGAAGAAATGAAGAATACAATTTCTGAATTGAAGAACACAGTAGAAGGAATTAAAAGCAGGCTAGAGGAAGCAGAAGATCAGATCAGCGATCTGGAGGACAACATAGAAAAAAATTCCCAGACAGTGCAACAGAATGAAAAAAGACTGAAAAAGAATGAAGAGGTTTTAAGACAGCTGCAGGACAACATGAAACATAATAATATCCATATCATAGGAATACCAGAAGGAGAAGAAGAGGAACAAGGGCTAAAACACCTGTTTGAAAAACTAATGACAGAAAAATTCCCTAACTTAGGTAAAGAAAAAGTCACACAAGTCCAGGAAGCACAGAGGGTCCCAATGAAGATGAACCCCAACAGACCCATTTCAAGAAACATCATAATTAAAATGGCAACACTGAAAGATAAAGAGAGAATCCTAAAAACAGCAAGAGAGAAGCAGCTAGTAACATACAAGGGAGCTCCAATAAGGCTATCAACAGATTTCTCAACAGAAACACTACAAGCCAGAAGGGAATGGCAGAAAATATTCAATCAATGAAAAACAAAGACCTACAACCAAGAACACTCTACCCAGCAAGGCTCTCATTAAAAATGGAGGGGAAATAAGGAGTTTCCCAAAGAAAAGAAGGCTAAAAGAATACATCTTCACCAAACCAGCATTGCAAGAAATGCTAAAGGGTCTGCTTTAAGAAGATGAAGAAACAGAGAGAGATAGAGAGGAACACAAGTATTAACGGGGGAAATGACAATGAATAAGTACCTATTGGTAATAACCTTAACTGTAAATGGATTAAATGTATCAATCAAAAAACATAGGGTAATTGAATGAATTAGAAAGCATGACCCACATATATGCTGTCTGCAAGAGACCCATCTTAGAATAAAAGATCTACACAGACTGAAAGTGAAGAAATAGAAAAAAATATTTTAAGCAAATGGACCTGAAAAAAATGCTGGGGTAGCAATACTTATATCAGACAAAACAGATTTTGGAGCAAAGGCCATACAAAGAGACAAAAAAGGACATTTTATAATACTTAAGGGAAAAGTCCACCAAGAAGATATTGCCCTTGTAAACATATATGCACCCAACATAGGAGCACCCAAATATGTAAGGAAAATTTTGAAAGACCTCAGAAAGGATATAGACAGCAACATACTTATAGTAGGGGACTTTAATACCTCACTGTCAACAATGAAAAAATCTTCAAAGCAAAGAAATACCAAGGATAATGAGGCATTGAACAACACTCTAGATCAAATGGACTTACTTGATATATAGAGAACTTTTCATCCCAAAGAAGCAAAATATTCTTTTCAAGTGCACATAGAACACTTTCAAAGATAGACCACATAGTAGGATACAAAACAAGCCTCAACAAATCCAAGAAAATTGAAATTATATAAAGCATCTTCTCAGATCACAATAGCTGAAACTGGAAATCGACCTCAAGGAAAAAAACTCAAAGACATTCAAACTCATAGAGAATGAATAGCATGCTATTAAATATTGAATGGGTTAACAATGACATCAAGGAAGAAATCAAAAAGTTTCTGGAAACAAATGATAATGAGCACACAACCCAAACCTATGGAATACAGTGAAAGCAGTCTTGAGAGGAAAGTTCATAGCAATACAGGCCTACCTAAAAAGGATAGAATATCAAATAAAAAATCTAACCCTACAGCTACAAAACCTAGAGGAACAACAACAATCAAGGCCAGGGTGAGTAGAAGGAAGGAAATCATCAAGATCAGAGCAGAATTAAATCACATAGAGACTAAACAAACAATTCAAAAGATCAATAAAACCAGGAGCTGGTTCTTTGAAAAGATAAACAAAATTAACAAACCTTTAACCAGGCTCACCAAGACAAAAAGAGAGAGGACCCAAATAAATAAAATCAGAAATGAAAGATGAGAAATCACAACCAATACAACAGAAATACAAAGGACAGTAAGAAATTATTACGAACAACTGTATCACAAGAAATTTGACAACCGAGATGAAATGGACAAATTTCTGGAAACATATAATCTTCCAAAACTGAATCAAGAAGAAGCATAAAGCCTGAAAGACCAATAACAACCAATGAAATTGAAGCAGTAATAAAAAAACTCCTGGCACAGAAAAACTCTGGACCTGGACCCTGGCTTCACAAGTGAATTTTACAAAACGTTTAGGAAA
The DNA here is from genome assembly GCF_987537825.1 of Furipterus horrens. Classification (NCBI taxonomy): domain Eukaryota; kingdom Metazoa; phylum Chordata; class Mammalia; order Chiroptera; family Furipteridae; genus Furipterus; species Furipterus horrens. Next base: position 37,903,472 of record NW_028327175.1, read on the forward strand.
GAACTAATTCCTATCCTTCTCAAACTATTCCAAAAAATCCAAGAAGAGGGAAGATACCCAACTCTTTCTATGAAGCCAGTATTATCCTAATTCCAAAACCAGGTCAAGACCCAACAAAGAAAGAAAACTGCAGGCCAATATCATTGATGAAAATAAATACTAAAATCCTCAACAAAATGTTGGCAAACCGGATCTAGCAACACATTAAAAAGATCATACACCACGATCAAGTGGGATTCATCCCAGGGATGCAAGGATGCTTTAATATTCACAAATCAATAAACATAATACACCACATAAACAAAATGAAAGACAAAAACCACATGATCATATCAATAGATGCTGAAAAAGCATTTGATACAGTACAACACCCATTTATAATGAAAACATTCAGCAAAATGGGACTAGAGGAAGCATACATCAATATAATAAAGGCTATAATATGCAAGAAACCTGAAACCAACATAATACTCAATGGGCAAAAACTGAGAGCATTCCCCCTGAGGTTAGGAACAAGACAAGGATGTCCACTCTCCCCACTTCTAGTCAACATAGTCTGGGAAATTCTAGCCACAGCAATCAGACAAGAAAGAGAAATAAAAGGCATTCAAATTGGAAAAGAAGAAGTAAAGCTGTCATTATTTGCAGATGACATGATAGTGTACATAGAAAACCCTATAAACTCCATGAAAAACTACTCGACCTAATAAGTGTCCATCTTACCCAAAGCAATTTATAGTTTCAATGCAATCTCTATTAAAAAACCAACAACATATTTCACAGACCTAGAACAAATACTTCAAAAATTTATATGGAACCAAAAAAGACCCGAATAGCTACAGCAATCTTGAGGAAGAAGAACATAGTAGGAGGAATCACAGTACCTGATACCAAACTATACTTCACGGCCACGGTCATCAAAACAGTCTGGTACTGGCATAAGAACAGACATATAGATCAATGGAACAGAATAGAGAGCCCAGAAATAAACCCAGGTTTATATGGTCAACTAATATTTGACAAAGAAAGAAGGAACATCAAATGGAGTGAAAAGAGCCTTTTAAACAAATGGTATTGGGAGAAATGGATAGGGACATGCAAAAAAATGAAACTAGAACACCAACTTACACCATACACCAGAATAAACTCAAGATGGATCAAAGACTTAAATGTAAGCTGTGACACCATAAAAGTCCTAGAGGAAAAAATAGGCAGGGAAATTTCAGATATCCCATGTAGCAATATTTTCACTGATATATCTCCTAAGGCAAGGGAAATAAAGGAAAGAATAAACAAATGGGACCACATCAAACTAAAGAGATCCTGCTCAGCAAAAGAAAACATTAGCAAGATGAAAAGGGAACTAAACATATGGGAAAATATATTTGTCAATGATACCTCAGACAAGCGATTGATCTCCAAAATATATAAAGAACTTATATGACTCAACACCAAGAAGGTAGATAACCCAATTAAAAAATAGGCAAGGGACCTGAACAAACACTTCTCCAAAGAGGACATACAGGCATATGAAAGAATGCTGAACATCACTAGCCATCAGAGAAATGCAAATAAAAACCACAATGAGACACCACCTCACACCAGTCAGGATGGCCATCATCAACAAATCAACAAACAACAAGTGCTGGTGAGGATGTGGAGAAATGGGAACTCTAGTGCACTGCTGGTGGGAATGCAGACTGCTGCAGCCACTTTGGAAAACAGTATGGAATTTCCTCAAAAAACTAAAATGGAGCTGCCTTTTGAACCAGCAATTCCATTGCTAGGATTATATCCAAAGAATACTGAAACACCAATTCAAAAGAACCTATGCACCCCTATGTTCATAGCAGCACTATTTATAATAGCCAAGTACTAGAAACAGCCTAAGTGCCCATCTGTAGATGAGTGGATCAAAAAACTGTGGTACATTTACACAATGAAGTACTATGTAACAGAAAGAAAGAAGGAACTTCTACCATTTGCAACACGGATGGAACAAGAGAGAATTATGCCAAGTAAAATAAGCCAGGCAATGAAAGAAAAATACCATATGATATCACCTAATACAGAAGACTAGTGAACAACACAAACGAGCAAAATTGAACCAGAGGTATGTAAACAAGGAGTAGACTAACAATGACAAAGGGGGAGGGTGGAGAGAGAGAGAAGGAGGTAAGAAGGGGAAGGGCCTAGTAAAAGAACAGGTATAAATGACCCATGGATATGGACAACTGAGTGGGGACTGACTGTGGGAGAAGGGATGAGCAGGGTACAGGGAAGCAATAGGGAAAAAAGTGGGACAACTGTAATAGAAAAACAAACAAACAAAAATTTTAGTGGTGATAAAAAAATAAAGCAAATTAAATTAATAACTGAGCCAGCAATAGCACCCCCCCCCAAAAAAAAACCTCACATGTAGGAAAGTGAACAAAAGAAAATGTAAAGTATGGAAAGGCAATTTTACTGAATATTAGAAGGACAAGGATTTTTCTTCACACTCTGTATTTTTCTCCCTACCTAATCCCTCCAGAATTTGGTATTCTGAAGAAGTAAGTAATGACATAAGGTTCTTTGCATAAAACTAATTAGGCCAGTTGTTAATAGAGGTTTTGTTGACCACGACTTTAACTGGAATGTCATGCCTAAAGGAAGCATGCTTGGGCTCTGGCTGTTACCAAAAAGCTCTGAGGAACTGGGATTGACTTTCGAAGGTAGTAACAGCCCACAAGAAAAAAGGCCTGGTACCTTGGTTGTCTGTGCAGTCCATGGAAATCTTTTCAGGGAAGGAATGAAGGTTGCTTTCCTGAAAGATGGCCAGAAGGGACCTTAAGGCACAATGGAAAACCCAAAGGACATGGAAAAGGCAGGTGTTTACAGGCAAGTCTGAATGGCAGGTATGTGGCTCAGCTTCTGTGCCCTGAAGGGCAGAATGAAAGTCACCCTAAAGGTTCTTTGTGTAAGGTCAAGCAAATCAGACGTAAAATTCATATGTGATTATTTGCTGTTCTTGTTGTGTTTATGCCAATGAACAGGATAAATTAAAACTGGACTTAATGCAGTCCCTTTAATGACAAGGAGGGTAAACTTAAGGAGAAAAATCATGATTCAAGGAAAATCACAATGCTCAGTGGTAGACTATAAAGTAGTGCAGTTGTCTTTAAAATTTATCCTCATTTAAAGTTTGTTTTCATTTAAAAGTTAAACTAGGTCTGTGACATCATCAAAGACGCTTAATTTATGGGCAAGAAAAATATCAAATGCCTTGCAGCTAGATGTCTTTCCAATAAGACAGTCTTGCAGATTTAGAGACTGGTTTGTGGGTTATGTTGCATAAATTAACATGTGTGTTCTCTTTTCATAGAGCATAAGCCTATGATCTCATTACCTGAGTGACTGTCTGCACGTATAGGCCTCTCTTAATCCTATCTACATTGCTGCCTCCTGAGACTCAATGGTTTTGCTGAACTAAGTGGCTGAGTTGGTGAAATATGGGGTGGTCTGTGGGCTTCACTTTAAAACTGGTTTCTCTTTTCTATCCTAATGGCTTGGACAGAAAGGGCTCAGAGGTCTGAGAGGGGGGAAACCTAAAATATTCCCCTCAGCCCAAACTAAGTATAGCGGGCAAAGGGGGGTTGGACAAGTGTGACGTGCCTTGCACACCCTCCTCCAAAGAAGCCTTTTTTTCCCCTAATGTAGGACAATGAAAAATTAATCCTTGCCTTTTGTCATCTAGTGGTTATGTTTTGAATGATGCCTTTTAACCCTGTTGCCAAATCTGTTGCCCCCAGAATACAGCAAGGATGCCAGCCTGTTAAAACCAAGCACACTGTTGTCCGGGGACAGCCAACTGACCTGGAGTCTGCAATATTCTTCCCAATGTGGGAAGGCCACCTTTCCCTCCACACCCCCAGTCTTATTAGGGATTTCTGGACCCAAGGGTTGGTAGGACGATGACCATGTCCAGCTTGAAGCAACTAGAGGAGCTCGAGACCTTCACCCATTCTCCTTTATAAGATTACAAAGGATCTTAAGTCTGAGAGAGGGGAACTGTTATTTTTTAATGTTATAAAAAATGAATTAATTAATTAATTTTTTAAAAAAGACTAATATAGAAAAGGGTGAAGTCGGGGAACTTACATGCACAACCCATGGACATGAACTAAGGAGGATGGGGTTGATGGTGGGGAGGGGTTCTGGGCATAGGGGAGCAAATGGGAAAAACATTTGGAACTATTGTAACAATATAATCAATAAAATATACCTTAAAAAAAGAAAAAAACAAAAACAAAAAAAGAATTATTGTCCTTACAACTGCCTAAAGCTCTTTCTGAAACAATCATTGTGGCAAGAGAGATGGGATTGTCTTTATTAATTCTGACTAATCAGGGTGCTTCTCTGAAGTTGGGGGCAGAGTACTTGTCACTCAAGTCACAAGACTATTCATAATGGTGAAGGGATAGAATGATTGTTCATGAATTTCCACAATGTCTACTATGGTACATCTTTGCTCATCCTATGTGCATAAAGACTGTCCTTTCCATACAAACACTTCTTTAAACTGCTAATGAAGCCAAAACACTGTCACTCCTTTCCTCTCTCCCCCTCAAAAAAAATCCAAAATCTTATCCAGTTAATACCTTAAGTTCCCACGTCACATACCTCTGAATGTTGTGCCACCTATTGCATCAGTTCAGATGTGACTCCAAAGGGTGCACAGATATTGGGTTGAATGATGAGTTGTCCATCCTTAACACATGCAATATGAAGTGGTGGAAAAGAAGAACAAGAACTCACCTTTCTGTGGTGGTGGGGATACAACTGGTTACTAGCACATATTGAATCCTGAAAGCACTCCTTGTTTGGGCAGTAAAGAGAGTGTTGAGGTCACCTCATCCTGACAGCCCCAGATCTGCCATCCAAGAGGAGCTCCCTTGAACCTCATTTCCTATGACCACAGCAAAAATAGGCATAAGGGCAAATATCCATTTTGAAAGCTGTACCATTTTTGTAGTATATTTCTTATTGGCTCTATTTCTCGGTCCTGTGGAAAACCTAAAAGCAGTCACCAGCTGTTGTCAGCCAAATTTGGGATTTGTTTGACAATACAGCTCTCTTAAAAACTTAACAAAACTTGTCTTTTTGCTTCCTGTCATTTCTATGGATCTTCAGCCAAAACCAGATGTTCTACTTCAAGTCTGGAAAACTTGCCTCCTGATACCAACCTTCTCGGTTCTGCCAATTGCCCGAGACCAGATTGAAATGGCATCAGCCATTGTAGAGTCAAAATGACCTTTAAAGAACCCTTCATGATACATAGAGTGGAAGTCAAAGGGACAGGGGCCACACTTGACCATTTTACCTCTGACAGCTCTTCTTATTGCTTTGTTTCTTTACAATCATGCTCAATGAGCTAGAAGGGTAATTACATGGACTTTGAGTAGGATGGAAACCCAGACTCGTCGGCAGCCATCCGTCTCGAGAGACGATGGTGTAGCTTCTTAAGAGTCTATCTGCACCGCCGAGAATGGCTGTGCAGTCCGACTCGGGAGTGACACGGTATCTGTCTCCTCCTGTGTTGAATCGACATCTTGCGATGACGCTGGAGTGTCCTCTCCAGTGAAGCTGAAGCTACAGAGCCTGGGCAGGGTGATATGGAGGGTCTGCTGTTGCCCATGCAGCAGACCCCCCCTCTCTTCGCAGCTGAAGGATCCAAGGGGAAAGACAGAGTCAATACAGCTTGGCTTCAGGTGCGCCGCAGGAGTTGCCGGTGTTGACTACAACATCAAACCGCCTTAGGGACTCCGGCTCCGGATTTTCTGTCGGGGTTTACTCCCTTAGCCTTTCCCCTGAAGAGGTATGCCGCAAGGCAGCGGAGGTTTTTTGGAGTCAGAGTTTTCCTTCTCTGATGTGCCCTGACTGGAAGATCGAAACAGAGACAACTTAGCTCGCAGGCCGACGCTCAATCCACTGAGCCAAACCAGCCAGGACTAAACCCAGACTAAAGGGAAAGGTAGAATAAGAGGTTGAGAATATCACCCTCTATCAGCCAGTTTGTGGGTGCATCTTAGTCACTGCAGTTTGTTTATTTTCTATCATGTACATGGATATTTGGGAAATGCCTTCTAAAGGAATGTGGTTAAATAAAGCAGTTAATTAAAATTACTGTAGTTCAATACACCAAAAAAAATTTATATGGCAAAATATTCAAGAATCTTCCGATGTTTCAAAAAATTTCTCTTACAAAGTCTCCTCAAGAATGAAGTAAATTTTCTGTAGTTTCAATGTTTTCTCCTTGAGTCTCTACAGGGATCCAGGAAGCCAGGTATGGATGTTTTTAAAATGTTATTAATATCTGGTGCTTGGGACAAGCAAGCAATGGGTCCAGTGGTCATCTGAGAGACTGTGTTTTCTAAATGTTAATATTATTACTTGAGAAGATTACTTTCTGTAGGTCATAAAAAGGAGAACAAATCACAGTTTGCCTTTTGGAGAAAGGAGGATAAAGGAAGATATGTCTTGTCTATTTGTAATTGATGGGCTTTACAAATGACTCAATCTACTTCCCACCTGAGTCCAGGGCTTGGGGAGCAAAGTGATAAATGGCCATGAGGACAACTTTAGTCAAAGGTAACTCTGTAGCACAACACAGAGGCTTATTATCATATATTTTTTAATCTGCAAAGAATTTAACATGTACTTAGCTTTCAGTATGACTTCTTAGTGGATGGGAGAAGGAGGTCTTGAACAATGAGCATATCCATTACTTTCTTATCATTAAAACTCTAGGCATCATTCCCTGGTGATGAAATACCTCTGCCACGATTATAACTATAGAATTATTAAACCAGCCTAAGTCACAAAGAGGACTCAGAAATGTGCCTGCAGAGAGTTGTCTAATCAGGTATTCATAGAGGAAGAGCTACCCAGCCATGTACACATATAACCAGCCTTGACCTCCTTGGAATAATCATCACTTCCTCATTAAACAAATGCTTTCAGTTTCTTATTTTCTGCTTTCTAAAATGCCTTCCTTATCATTTTAACATAGTTCCTATGTTTCATGAAAGACACACACACAGAGTTAAAAGACATGCATGTTTCTGTAAGATAATCACTGTGATCGCTCTTCCAATATTTATATCCTCATTACCAAAAAAAAATGTGTACAATATTTCTTCTTGATCTTTCCATTTTAGACATTATCTATTCACTTCCCACTCTTTCTCACTGCCTCCCTCCTCCCCATTCACCCATGAGCCTTTTCCATCTCCCAACACTCCCATCAGAGCTATAGAGATACAGCATAATTTTGGTTGGAACAGTTTTAACATTGACGTTATTATAACTATAAAACTTCTAGGCCTTGATTATTTTTCTTACATAACCTCAAAGGAATTAATAACTCCATGTGTGTATGTGTGTGTATTTGCTTGATTTTTAAATGTACTTACTACTGAATCAACCCCAAATTCTCCCCATGAATCTAAATCTCTCCCAGAACATTCAAACATAGCATGTAGTCTTTCAATTTCTTCCCAGAAACATCTTCCAGCATCTCTGGGTCTGCTCCAGCCCTCCATAGTTGTCCTCTACACCTGGTGCCTAGTTTTTCTCTGGAATTTCCCTCCATGGCAACTGTGGAGATTTCCTTAGCCTCTGTTTTATGTTGTTTTTATTTCCTGGGTCTCATCTCTTCTATCTTGGTTTACTACCTCATTTTAGTGTTACACAACCTTGAGTGACTTTCTAGAAAATTTATACATAAAAGAAAAACTGAGGCCTTGCACATCCCAAAATGTCTTTATCCTACTTTCATATAATTTTAGAATTGAACTAAATTTTCCTCAGAATTTTGAAAGTATTCAAAAGTCTATTTGGGAGATCCAAGATGGTGGTGGAGTAAGTGGAAACTGCAGAAACCACCTCCCAGGACCAAACTGGAATTACAAATAAATTGAAGAGAAATCATCCTGAATAAGCAACTGAATATTAGCTGGAGAGAAGCCATAAAACCAAGGACAGACAGAAGAAAAAACTTCACCACAATGTGACTGGTAGGGAGTGTAGAAGAGGCGTGAGAAGGCTGGCTGAGCTCCCATGGGTGGCAGCTGAAATCGTGGAGGGATATTTCAGTGGCTGGTAGAATTCCCCCTGAAAAGTGTGGGGTCCAAACCCTAGGCTGGGCTCCCTAGCTTACAGCAAAAGAACTTGGAAAGGAACCCAGATAATATCCAGCGGTGAAAAGTAGCGGGGTTTCTGTCTGCCAGGGAGAGATGAATGGAGATTCACAGAGCATATTAAAGGGCCAATGCACAATATTCCATGTGTAGCCACTTACCCTGGATTCTGGCAGAGGGAGGACGGTGTGGACAAGAGATGCATGAGGAAAGTCTGGGGCTGGTCTCTATAGAAAAAGAACTGAAAGAATAGAGCCAGGACCCCTGTGCTGAGTCATCCCCTGCACTGAAGAGGCCATCCTTCCTAGGCAGAGTACTCCTCTTCGGGCAACATTTGTATGAGGGGAAGCAATAGCTCTGTCCACAGAAATTACTCTGCCCCACCCTGCGGAACATAAGCTGGGTTGCTGAGTACAGCTTGAGGCTCTATCAGTGATTAAGTTTAACAACAAAGGCAGATCTCTGGGAGCTCTAAGACTTTTGCTGTATCCCTCCTCCCTTGGGCCTGGTGCTGATAAAACTGGCTATTGTGCACAACCAGGTTCTTTCTGCACACAACCAGGCCCAGAACAGAGAGGGTATATTGCTGATAGCTCCAAAAAGGTTTCCCAGGGCCAGTCACCGGCACTGTCCAAGATATGTCTGTACCAGAGGCTGTGCAGATCTACCTAATACATACACAAACACAAAGAGGCGGCCAAAATGAGAAGACAAAGAAACAGTCCCTACAAAAAGAACAAGAGAATCCTCCAGAAAAAGAACTAAATAAAATGGAGGTAAGCAATTTATCAGATATAGAGTTTAGAGTAATGATTATAAGGATACTTAACAGCATCAAAAAAGACATGGAAGCAATAAAAAAGGATGAGTCAGAAATAAAGAATGCAATATCTGAAATAAATAATACACTAGAAAGAATAAAGAGTAGGTGAGATGAAGCAGAAATTCAAATCAGCGATTTGTATGACAAGGGAGAAAAAAAATAGCCAAGCAGAGCAGAAAAAATAAAAATTAAAAAATATTGGGCAAGCTTAAGAAACATTTGGGGCAGCATATATTGTAACAATATCTGCAACATGGAAATACCAGAAGGAGAAGAGAGTAATCAAGGGATTGAGAACTTATTTGAAGAAATAATGACTGAAAACTTTCCTAGTCTGATGAAAGAAAAAGACACACAAGCCCAGGAAGTGCAGGGAGTTTCAAACAAGATGGACCCAAAAAGGCCTACACCAAGACACATCATAACTTAAATGGTAAATCTTAAAGACAAGGAGAGAATTCTAGAAGCTACAAGAGAAAAACAGGTAGTATCTACAAGGGAGCTCCAATTAGATTGTCATCAGATTTCTCAAAAGAAACATTTCGGGCCAGAAGGGATTGGCTTGAAATATTCAATATGATGAAAAACAAGGACCTACAACAAAGGGATACTCTATTCAGAAAGGCTATCATTTATAATTGAAGAAGAAATAAAGGGCTTCCCAGGCAAGAAAAAGCTAAAAGAGTTTGTTAATACCAAACCAGTACTGCAAGAAATGTTAAAGGACTTGCTTTAAGAAGAAGAAGGAAGGGAAAAATAATAACAGAGGGAAACAGTTTAAAAATAAAATGACAATAAATGCATATCTGTCAATAATCACCTTAAATATAAATGGCTTAAATATTACAACCTAAAGACATAGAGTAACTGAATGGATAAGAAAACAAGACCCGTATATATGTTGACTCTAAGAGACCCACCTCAGATTGAAAGATACACACAAACTAAAAGTAAAGGGATGGAAAGGGATAGTTCATGCAAATGCAAGGGGGAAAAGGCTGGGGTCACAATACTAACATCCAACAAAATAGACTTTAAAACCAAGGTTATAGGAAGAGACAAAGAAGGACACTACATAATGATAAAGGGAATAATCTAACAAGAAGATATAACCCTAGTAAACACAGGAGCACCTAAATATATAAAGCAAATCTTGATAGAAATAAAGGAAAGATCAACAGAAATACAGTCATAGTCAGGGATTTTAACACCCCATTGAATTGAGTGGATAGATCTTCCAGGCACAAAATCAAAAAGCAGACTACAGCCTTAAATGAGACAGTAGATAAAATAGATTTAATTGATATCTTTGGAGCATTTCACCCCAAAACAGCAGAATATACTTACTTTTCAAGTGCACATGGAACGTTTTCTAGGATAGATCATGTTAGGACACAAAACAAGTCTCAATAAATTTAAGAGGGTTGAAATAATATCAAGCATTTTCTCTGGACAAATACTATGAAACTAGAAATCAATCATAAGAAGAACACTGAAAAATACACAAAGACGTGGAAGCTAAATAACACGTTATCAAACAATGAATGGGTCAACAATGAGATTGAGAAAAAAATCAAAAGATAACTTGAAACAAATGAAAATGTGAACATAACAATCCAAAATCTATGGGACATTGGGAAAACAGTTGTAAGAAGGAAATTCTTATCATTAAAGGCCCATTTCAAAAAAACAAGAAAAATAAACTATCTAACTTTACACTTAAAAGAACTTGAAAAAGAACAATAAGCAAGCCCAAAGTGAGATGGAGGGAAATAATAAAGATCAGAACAGAAATAAATGAAATAAAGACTAAGAAAAAGATATAATACAAATGATCAATGAATCCAAGAGCTGTTTCTTTGAAAAGATGAACTAGATTGACAAACCTTTCACCAGACTCATCAAGAAAAACAGAGGTAGGACCCAAAGAAATAAAATCAAAAATGAAAGAGGAGAAATAACTACTGACACCAAAGAAATACAAAGGATTGTAAGAAAATATTATGAACAACAGTATGCCAATAAACTGGACAACCTGGATGAAATGGATAAGTTCCTGGAAATACACAATCTTCCAAAACTGAATCAGGAAGAATCACAGAATCTGAATAGACAGATTACACCTAGTGAAATTGAAGCAGTAAAAAAAAAAAAAAAAAAAAAAACTCCCAACAAATAAAAGCCCTGGACTGAATGGCTTCACAGGTGAATTTACCAAACATTTTGGGAAGAACTAACACATTTTCTTCTCAAACAATTTTTAAAAAGCTGCCAAGCCATTATACGAGGACAGCATAATCCTAATTCCAAAACCAAGTAAAGACACTACATAAAAAGATAACTGGCCAGTATCCCTGATGAATATAGGTGTTGACGTCATCAACAAAATATTAGTAAACCAAATACAGCAATATATGAAAAAGACCATAACACCATGATCAAGTGGATTTTATTCTGAGAATGAAAGATTGGTACAACTTTTGCAAATCAATAAATGTGACTCACCACATAAACAAAATGACAGCTATAAACTACATGATCATATCAACAGATGCAGAAAAGGCATTTTATAAAATCCACCACCCATTTATGATTAAAACTCTCAACAAAGTAGGAATAGAGGGAACATACCTCAACATAATAAAGGCCATGTATGACAAACCCACTGCCAGCATCATACTCAATGCACAAAAACCACAAGTGATCCCCATAAGATCTGGAATGAGACAGGAATGTTCACTTTCACCTCTTCTATTTAACATAATATTGAAAGTCCTAGCCACAGCAATCATACAAGAAGAAAAAATAAAAGGCATCTAAACTGGAAACGAAGAAGTAAAATTGTCTTTATTTGCAGATGGCATGATACTGTACATAAAGAACACCAAAGATTACACTTTGAAACTACTAGAACTTATATATGAATTCAGAAATGTAACATGACACAAAATGAATATCCAGAAATCAGTTGCACTTTTATATGCTAATAACAAACTAACAGAAAGGGAAATTAAGAAAACAATCTCGTTCATAATTGCTTCAAAAAGAATAAAATACCTAGGAATAAACCTAACCAGGATGTAAAAGACCTGTACTCAGAAAATTATAAGACACTGCAGAAAGAAATTGAAGAAGATATAGATAAGCAGAAGGACATAGCATGTTCATAGATAGGAAAAATTAACATCATAAAAATATTCATTCTACCCAAAGCAGTCTATGGATTTAATGCAATTCCTATCAAGATTCCAATGTCATATTTCACACAAGTAGAACAAACATTTCAAAAATGTATATGGAACCACAAAAGTCCAGCATAACAACAGCAATCCTGAGAAAGAAGAACAAAGTTGGGAATCATGCTACCCAATATCAAACTATACTCTAAGGCCATCGTAATAAAAACAGCATAGTACTAGCATAAAACAGACACATATATCAATGGAACAGAATAGAGAGCCCAGAAATAAAACCACACTTTCGGAGTCAATTAATTCTATAGAGGAAGTAAGTGCATACAATGAGGTACAGATAGTCTATTCAATAAATGGTGTTGGGAAAATTGGACAGATACGTACAGAAAAATGAAACTAGACCACCTTCTTACACACACACACACAAGAATAAATTCAAAATGGATTAAAGACTTAAATGTTAGACCTCAAACCATAAAATCCTAGAAGAAAACATAGGCAGCAAAATCTCAGACATTGTTCATGCAGTATTTTATCTGATATATTTCCTTGGGCAAGGGAAACAAAAGAAAAAATAAACAAATGGGACCTCATCAAACTAAAAGGTTTTGCACAGCAAAGAAAACCATCAACAAAATAAAAAGACTACCTGCAGAATGGGAGAGCATATTTGCCAATACATATGATAAGGAATTAATATTCAAAATTTATAAAGAACTTCCAAAACTCAACATCAAGAAAACAAAAAATCCAATTAAAAAATGGAAAAAAGATCTGAGTAGACACTTCTCCAAAGAGGACATATAGATGGCCAATAAACATATGAAACGATGCTCAATGTCACTAATCATCAGAGAAATTCCCATTAAAATCAAAATGAGATCACCTCATACCTGTCAGTGCTGCTTCGGATATGGAGAAAAGAGAACCCTTTTTCACTGTTGGTGGGAATGTGAACTGGTGCAGCCACTGTGGGAAGTATTGTGGAGATACCTCAAAAAATGAAAAGTGGTTCTGCTTTTTGACCCAGCAATCTCACTGCTGGGAATATAACCAAAGAAACCCAAAACACTAATTTGAAAGAACATAAGAGCACCTATGTTCACTGCACCATTATTTACAATCACCAAGATATGGAAGCAGCCAAATTATCCATCAGTAGATGAGTGGATAAACCAACTAGGGGACATTTGCATAATGGAATACTACTCAGCCATAAAAAAGAAGAAAATTTTATCATTTGCAACAGCATGGATATACCTGAAGAACATTATGCTAAGAAAAATAATCCAGTCAGAGAAAAATGAATACCATACTTATATGAACAAATTGTACAAACAAGCAAAATAGTGATAGACTAATAGAGAGCAGGATGACAGCTATTTAGTGGGGCAGTTAGGTGGTGGAGGGGTCGAGCGAAAAGAATAAAGGACTCATAAACATGGACAAGTGTGGTGGTTTCAGAGGTGTGGGGGACATAAAGGGGATAAATCATAATGGAAAAATATAATAAAAAAGGACTTTGAAGGTATTCTTCCATTTTCTGCTAGTTTCTAACATAACTTATTGAGGACTCTGAGGCCAGTATGATTCTTGATTGTTCATAAATAAATTGTTTTTATTCCTTAAAATCTTTGATCTAATCTCTAATGGAAGGTATTCTTCCATTTTCTGCTAGTTTCTAACATAACTTACTGAGGACTCTGATGCCAATATGATTCTTGATTGTTGATAAATAAATTGTTTTTATTCCTTAAAATCTTTGATCTAATCTCTTATTCTCAGCGTTCTGAAATTTTGCAGGAATATGCTTTATTGTGGGTCTTGTGCTGGGCACTAGATATGTTCTTTCAATCTGAAAAATTAAGTACCTTGCTTGTTAGAAATTTTAAAATTAATTTCAGTTTACTTGTTTTTGCTTTCTAGAAGTCCTGGTATTGGGATTTAAGCATTCTGAAATGATCCTCTAATTCTCTTTTAACTTCTCTCCAATCTTTCTTATATTTTTTAATAGTTCTGGAAGACTTAATCAATTTTATCTGGTAACCTTCTACTAAGTTTTTATTTCTGTTATTATATTTTTTATTTCCAGGAACCCTTTTTTTGTACTCTGAATTTTTAGTCATGTTTCATAGATATGGTATCTCCTTTTATTTCAATGAAGAGATTATAAATTTTTTCAGCTTTTCAAGTCTATGAATGATCTGTTTCCTACACATTGCTTTTTCCCAGTGGTTTTGGCCTCTGTCTTTCACATTATAGACAGTCTTTCAATGTCTTGTGCTTCTTGTCTGTCATCTTATACGTACAGTGGAGCACTAAAGAGTTACTTGGAGGCATAAGACATGTGTAAGACCTATCAGTGGGAGGTCCTGCATAGGCTGATCTGGTTGTCCATTTTTTTGGTGAGTCTCCTATGTCAGTCTCTTTAGGCACTTTCTTTTGGACTGTTCAGGTTCTCCAGAAAACAATATTTCAGAGGAAAAATTCTCTGTACAACCTCAGATATATATAAAAGTGCCTAGCACCATGTCAGGCACATGGCAGACATAAAACCAAACATGTTAGATAGATGCAGTGTATTTTCTCATTACTTTGGTGCAATTTTGAAATTGGGTCTATTAGGTACTAATATGGAGGAATTAGGAAAAAGGAGCTCCTCCAGACATTGTGGACATGGAGAGATTTCTTCCCTATGAAGTAAGAATGTTAAATAAATTATTTCACCTTTTGGGTTGAATTCTGCAATATCAGCAACAGAAATTCAAAGCTGTTCCAAATGTTGAGCATATTCTATATCTATGATATTGTCACATGTGTTATTTATTTTATATACATGATCTGTATTTCATGCCATCCTCTCCACTTGTTATTTTTAGTGACCTCTCTCCCTTTTGGCCTTTACTATGAAGGTCTTTTGTATTTTTCTCCTTCCATTTATGGGCTTGTAATTTCTGTTTGAAAACCTCTCTGGCCTTCTTTAAAAAAAACACCATTGAGAAAGAATGTGACTAGTAAATGAAAGGCCCCAGTGACACACAGAATCTGGCTGACAAAATGCTGACTCATTTAACAGATGCTTGCAGCTATTGCCAGAAGATTCCAATAGCTTCAAGACTTCAGGAGCTGATCTTACTTTTAAGAGTGAGTATGAAAATTGGGATAAGATTCTCTGCATAAACCAATGAGTCCCTTGAAACTCTTACCATAAATTAGGGAAATGACCCAGCAAGATGACACCCAACATAAGACTATGTAATAAACTAAAGGTCATTCATTCTTCATGCTGAGTAAAATCCAAGAACTTATTAATCAGGATCATATTTATTTTAAAAATGTCCCATCCCTCTATCACTGGGAAGCCAACTGGAGCTTAAAATTATATGCCTGGGTACAAAGTTTGCATACACTTAATGGCTGTACTTAAATGTCATAATTATACTGTCCTACTTGTCTTCATTGTCTGGCCAATGATCTTACTACTCTACTTTGCTTGAAGTTCCCGATGTCTGTCTCTGCTAGGCCTACTCTGATTTCTCTTTCTAAAGAAGTTCAAATGAACTTGTTCTTTCAACAATACATCACACAAGATACATTCAGTCATTCAACAAACATTTATTGAGCACTTCCATGCACCTAGCATGGTGAGAGAAAC
This sequence comes from Furipterus horrens, assembly GCF_987537825.1. Taxonomy (NCBI): domain Eukaryota; kingdom Metazoa; phylum Chordata; class Mammalia; order Chiroptera; family Furipteridae; genus Furipterus; species Furipterus horrens. Next base: position 37,919,324 of record NW_028327175.1, read on the forward strand.
AGAGTGAGCAAGAAAGGACCTAACTGCCACCTTTTTGGACTTACAGTCTAGGGAAAGACAGACATTAATGAAAAACTCACAAGATTAAATGTATAATTACAAAAAGTACAGTAGTCCTTCTCTACCTTGCAGTTCACTTATGGCCTCACTGTATTGCGGAATTTTAAAAAATATGTAATTATTTATCGTGGATTTTTCACTATATCGTGGGATTTTGCAGTACTATCTATATATGTTGTTAAAGTTATGTAGGTTTAAGAGTGTAGAACATGTTTAAGAACATAAGTAGTGTTTATAAAAGTGTGGAAAAGGTTAATAAGGGACTGGGAACGGTTTATAAGTGTGTGGGAAGGGTTTATAAAGCCTTAAAATATATATAAATACTAAAATAAATGTAAGGTTCCTACTTCACGGATTTTCACTTATCATGGGGGGTCTGGAACGTAATAATCGCGATAAGTGAGGGAATACTGTATAGTTACTTGGGAGCATATCATAAAGAAAACTGAGCTAGGCTAGGAGAAGATCACAAAGGCAAAATTTGGGAAGTCACTTGAAGGAGATGAAAGTGGTCACTAGGCAGGGCCCAGAGGAAAAATTGGCTCAGTGCAAAGGAAGAGACTGTGCCCTGGAGCAAGTGTGCAGTTTTGAGAAAGGAAAGAAAGGGCAATAGGCTAGAACACAGAGCTGGGGAGAAAGGTGTGTGAGACAAGGCTGCAGTCCAACCAAGTAGGAATTTGCAAGCCAAGGAAAGGACTTTGGCCCTAATCCAAGAGGCTATGGGAAGTAATTGAAGTGTTTTCACAGGGAATAGTACAACGCTAAAACATTGCATCTTGCAGAGGTCCCTCTGGCTCACTGAGGAGAGCAGAGTGAAGAGTGAATGCAGAGACTGGTGAGTGAGTCATTGCTGTGGTCTAGATGAGAGGTGAAAAGTGCTGGTGGGAGCTGGGCCCGTGTGATGGCCATGATGGAGTGGATGTGAGGAGAGAAAGGGAGGTGTGTTACAGAACCAGATAGACACTGGTGTTACTTACTGAGGTAGGAAATACTAGAAGAGGACAACATTTGTGTTTGGACAGGCTGAGTTTGAAGTATCTCTGAGGCATTCAAGTGGAGATTTCAACTGCCATTTTGATATATGGGTCTAGAACTCACAGGATGCATTTGGGCTATGAATAGAAATTTGAGAAACAACATCGTGGACAAGAAAAAAACTAGTTAATCCAATGTTTCTCCAGGAATAAGAAATACCTGCATGAGAACTCCCTGGAGCTCTCTGGTTAAAATGCAGATTTGGGGAGCCATCTCTGAACTATAGAATCAGAGTTGATGGGAGTAGAGCCCAAGGAATCTTTATTTTTGAACAACAGAGCTGCCCTGAGGAGTTACCACATTTACTATCTCAGTAGAAGAAGTACTTCTATGTGTTTCATTTTCCTTACTTATTAAAAGCAATAAAAAAAAAAAAAAAGCTTGTGTTTCCATTTAGAGCTGATTAACTTTCTAGATTAATCTCACAATTCACATAAAATTAAAACTCCAGCTCCCCATGGTCCTCACAAAAGTCAGCTCCAACTCAGCTAACTCATACTGGTCACCTTATCTTGAGTCTTTGTCCTTTGTCTCATAGGCTCCCTTCCCTCCCTCCCCCCCGGGGTACTGACTTTCTGACTCTTCCCTTTCCCTAGAAAGATAGCATTTCCAGTGAGCAAAATGTCACATTACCTTTGCTGAATAGGACATTTCAAATAAAATATTAGCAATAACAATTACCTCTAAGCCACTAATCCCTCTGAAGCTACTTTAAACCACCAAAGGATTTAAGGCAATTCCTGGAAAATATCTCAGGCTTAATAGATTATAGTGCTGGGCGATGAAATATATGGGCTCATGTTGCTTTAACTTGAATTGTATAGCATTTTCACCTATAAAGGAAATTCATTACACAAACTGCTTCAGCCATTATTTAATGTAAAAAAAAAATCAGGTCATGGAAATATATATAATGATGATTATGATGATAATAATAATAATCCTGCAGCACACATCATATTGTGGGTGTGGCTGTTTCTATAACCAGCATATTATCAGCAAGAGAAACCAGTAGAAAACAAAATAGCTATCCAAATGCTTATTTCCCTGCACAGGGTGTCAATTTGCTGTGGCCCACATATACAAGAAAATTCTGAAAGAAAGCTTTTCCCTGGTGGTGCAGGAAGGGCATGGATTAGAGTGATTATACTTAACTCTTAGCTTTCATCACTCAAGCTGGTTTCCTTTGCCACAGCTGAGTTTCTGAAGACAGGCCTGTACCACATGCAAACAACAAGCTTTCTGGGGAAAAATGTGGTGTGTAAGATCCTCGTTTTTAGAATTATTTTTGTGTATTTATTTTTAATTCATTTAGCAAATATGCATTGCATATTCACTATTACCAGAAATTGTGTTGGGAGCTGGGAATTGAAAGAGAAACAAGACACAGTACCTGACCTTCAGGAGCTCACATTCTAGAAGAGGAGATAGACAGGTGAACAGAACTTATCAGTGTAACAGGAGCTGGACTATAACAAGTTTAAGGAGAAGGGCATGAGAGCAGATAGGAGGGGCCCCTAACCCATTCTGGGAAGGTCAGGAAAGGCTTCCTAGAGATTATGTAATATAGACCAGGTTTTCTCAATGTCATCACTTATTGACATTTTGGGAGAGATAATTCTTTGTTGTAGGGGTCTTTCATGTGGGGGTCATTGTTGGATGTTTAGCAGCATTCCTAGCCTCTGCTCACTAGATGTCAGTGATATCCTCCCCAACTGTGACAATCCAAAATGTCTCCAGACATGGCCAAATGTCCTCTGGGGGACATCACCTCCGGATGAGAACTACTGATCTAGGCTAAGACTATAGAGTAATAGGAGTTACTAGGAAAGCCAGTTTAGAGATAGGAAATTTAGGGAGTCCTGTGAAGCAGAACTAAGACCATGTATAAAAACCCAGAAGCAGAGAACGTAGTTAGACTGTAGAGGTAGAAGAAGCTCACTAGGGCTCTACTGTAAGGTCTGAGGGAGGAGTAGAAAAAGATGAAGCTGGAGAGTTGGGAAAACCTGTCCTGCTAGGGGGTTTGACTTTATCTTCATACCACAGATGAGTTCTAAGTGATGGACTTGAAGGAGGGGTTGATAGGTTGTGAGAGGTGAGGGAGGGAGAAGTCAAGCAGGCACTCCAGGTTTTACTTGATCAATACCGTGAACAGGGTGTTATTTACTGGGATCATGACTACAGGAGAAGGTGAAGAAGGATGAAATGGACCAAGAAGAAGTTAATGAGCTCAGTTTGGACTGTTGGGTTTGAGTGTCTATGGTCCTCAAGTGGAGATTGCCAAATACAGGTTTGTTGTGTGCTTGTTGTGTTGTGTGTTACAGAGAAGGAGTGCCAGGAGACACAACATATCAAGTATGGGTGGATGTGACTGCACAGAGTGAGGAAGAAGAGGACTCAGGACACAATCCTGAGAAGTCTCTCCAGTTAAAGGGTAAGTAGAGACACATAGTTTCTCAGCCCCAAAGAATTCTGGAACCAAGCTATAAAGTTGGTCAAGTTTACCATTGGCTTCTAGAGTATCCTTTTTCCAACCCATGCCATCCCCATGTACACATCAGTTTGTCTTTCCTCCCATCTCTAGTACATTTATGCCTTTTCTTCCCTTGTTTCTTCCTCCCTAAAATATGCTCTCCAGAGAAGACTTAGTAAGTCCATCCTCCCTAAGGTAGGAAGCACAAACAAAACTTAAAAAAAAAACTTATTGCAGATATGCACATTTTTTGAGACAGCAAAGCCCCAGGAATACATATTTATTTGTGGAATTTCAAGTTCCTAGGGAAAAATCTATTCTGATCAGTTTTTACTGTGTAACAGCATAGAAATCTTACTGGCTCACACCAATCATTTAATTTTGCTTGCTTATGGATCTTCAGGCCAGTTCTTCTTCTAGCTGCCAGCTGGGTTTTGATCTGTTCTGCAAGTCTCTCATTCTCTTGGATCAGAAGTTATTGAGGACTTGTTCTGTTCAAAGTTAATGGCAAGAGTGCAAGACAGCAAGTGCTATGATGCTAGAACACATAAGGGCTCTGCTTCAGAGGCACAGCCAGTAATAACTTGCCACTGGCCAGCGCAGGTCAATGGCCAAGCCCGAAGTCAATGCAACACAGATGGAGACACAGTAAGGTTACATGGCAAAGGGTATACATGGGTCTTAAAAACAGGGGACATAATCCAATCTACCAAGCAAACTATCATGGTCATTCTTGCTATACACATGGGGTTATGGCCATTCATGAGTATGTTAGCTTTGCTTCAGTCTACAATCACAGGATGTGTACCTGATCACAGCAAATTTGTGCTTCTGGTCAAAGGTGGGTGTCATGGATGAATTAGGGCAGACCCTCCTGGCAGCGGATAGCCCACCCAACAGCCATATTCCAGCCCGGGACAAGATAATAACATTTGTCACCTTTGTGTTCGAGGTAGCCTAAGTAAATGGCATGGTAATAAATAGAATGTTAGAAATGGCAATTAAGCTCAGTTCTGTCATTTCAGAGATGAATAAACCAATGTTGATAGAGTAAGTAGATTTTCCCAGAGACCCCCTAGTCAGTCAGTGACAAGGCCAGTACCCTTGTCCAGATCTCTTGGCCCCCCTCCATCCCACTGCTCTGGGGAAGTCTCCCTGACCCACTGAATCAGGTATACACAGTGACACATTTATGAGCTTAGACTTTCAAAACAGAGGCTGAAGGCATTACAAGCCCAGATCCACATCCTCTAGTAGAGGTGCTTCTGCAATCTGTTGATCATGGTTCACTTAATGTTCATTTTCTTGGCAGCATAACATACAAATGAGTATCTCTTGTCACCAGTTCTCCCAGGAGACGCCAATCCCAGCCCCTTGAGTTTCATCACTCACAGTGTAGTAAGAAACAAGGTGAATGGTATAGCTACATTATGTCCTTACATGACAGATGGGCAGCACACATATTTCCTTGTGTAAAAATGTCACTGCAGCTACAGATACAGTTGGTGGCTGAAACTGGAAAATGATGCAGATTAGCTGCAACCCAGGAGGACAAACAGAAATTCAAATAAAACACACAGCCCCACATTCCAGAAGCAACTTGTCTCCAATCCTGACAAGCGATTGACAGGCGAGGGGGGAAAAGGCAGAGCATCAAATATGTGGAGTATTTCCAGGTAGCTGATCTGTGATTTTTATGTATCCTAAAGAAATGGGCTTGAAGGCTCTGCAACTTCTGTAGCTTTCTATATAAAATAGATTGGAGAAACTATGAAAAGTTTTTTAAAATCCACAATAACCAAAGGATAGTCATTGTCCCTTAATCACTTTCTAATGAAATTTTAAAAATATAAATACAGGTCCTAGGACTTTCCCTTCCCCACTAATATAAAAGTATATGCATTTGGGTTTTCACATATTAGGTGATGTATTTTGAGTGATAATAATGGCATATCAGCCAGTACTTCTACCAGTACTTGTTAAGAAATATAAAAGAAACATTACATAGATCCTGGGATTCTCTGGGAAAGTTTAATATCAGGATCTGGATGGGGATAAAAGATGAGAGGAATAGAGCCAACTAAAATTTTTTTTCTACTTTCTAAACTCCCATGCTTTGGCCATTTTCAGTGTCATTTATAAATAACAATAATTCACGTTGAATCTGGTTTGGCATTAACATTCTAAAGACAAAGTTTATTCACTTTTTGCAGATAATTTTTAGGGAAACTGTTTCTGGGTGGTATTTAGTGTTTTGGCATTGTTATTTCATTATTTTCACTCACATTTTATTGCTTCTAAGAGTAATTTGAAATATAAAGAAGAATATTAAATTGCTTCTAAAGAGAAAGTTGAAATATGAATATAGTTATTATTAAATAAAACATTTGAAATAGTCCAAATGTTGAAAATGGGCAAAGGAAGGTATAGAGAGGAAGCAGTAAATAAGGTAGCCAAACAACAAAAATATGTTTTAAGCTTCCTAGAAAAGAAAACCTGACAATTAAAGCAAGAAGCTATTAAGGTGTGGGAGAATACATCTATTTGGGAGCATTTGAAATGCGAGAGTGCTCAGTGCTCATGTGAGTGGGGTAACTGGAGCACTCAGATACACTGCAAGGAAAGGCTCATCGCCACCGAGAGACAGAGCTGGGTTCCACCCAGGCAGTCTGACCCAAAGCCTCACTCATGACTAGAGAAGGGCAGAAACATTTGAGAGATACCTTGGATTTCAGGTTAGTAGGTCTGTGTGATGGCTCTAATGAAGGTGATGAAGAAAGAGAGGTAATTATGGAGTAAGGGAGGAGAGCCTACAGTAAATCCCAGATTCATGATTCAGATCATGGAATGGAAGGTGGTGTCATTAGGCGAGAAAGGGAATACAACTTCTAATTTCCAAAGACTTTCAAGTGTCCCAATAAACAAAACTACAAGGAAAAAAACAAAAACCTTTTTGGATGCCACAGTAGCTTGCCACTTGCATCTGTATTGCTCACTCATTTAGAATGACTACTGACAACTGTTTTAAATGTTCACACTCCCCAATATATTTTTGTTACATTGCTTCCCAATAATAATTATTCCCCATTACTCAGTTCTTGGGGAACAGACATCTGCCATGAAAAGGCAGCTCACTCCCTCCTATGAAACTAGCCTACTTCAAACATTTCTAGATGACCAATGAATGTATATCACATGAGTATATATGAGTATAAACAGGAACAGGGATATAAGAGTAGAAAAAAATCTGCTCCCATCGAATAGAACCAATGTCTTACCTCTCTAAGCAGCAGTTTTCTTCTTCAGTAAAACAGGAATCTTCATACTTAACCCACAGATAGTTGGAGGGAGAACCGTGTAGTGGAGAAGCATCCTATATGTGCTTCGGTCTAGGGTCAGCGATGACGAGCCAGGGCACTGTGTCAGGACAACAAACCTTAAATCTTCCTGGCACTCTGCCAAATCTCAATTCAGGTATAAAATTGCCTTTTGCTACAACTTCCCATCTAAGCAGACAATTCAGACAGTTAACTGCCTGATGGAGCATTTTGCTGAGTGGGTTGTGTTGCAAAATGAAGAACTGGGAACAATTTTGCTGCACATTAGACCAGGTAGGAAGGAAAGCAAAAACGCAAGTCAGCACCAGAGGGAAGATCACGTCCTGAAATACGTAAAAGCATGGCTCCATGCATGGATATATATATATATGTATATATATATATATATACATATATATATATATATAATCATCAGGGCACATCAGAGAAGGAAAACTCTGACTCCAAAAAACCTCCGCTGCCTTGTGGCATACCTCTTCAGGGGAAAGGCTAAGGGAGTAAAACCCGACAGAAAATCCGGAGCCGGAGTCCCTAAGGCGGTTTGACGTTGTAGTCAACACCGGCAACTCCTGCGGCGCACCTGAAGCCAAGCTGTATTGACTCCGTCTTTCCCTTGGGCCCTTCAGCTGCGAAGAGAGGGGGGGTCTGCTGCATGGGCAACAGCAGACCCTCCATATCACCCTGCCCAGGCTCTGTAGCTTCAGCTTCACTGGAGAGGACACTCCAGCGTCATCGCAAGATGTCGATTCAACACGGGAGGAGACAGATACCGTGTCACTCCCGAGTCGGACTGCACAACCATTCTCGGCGGTGCAGATAGACTCTTAAGAAGCTACACCATCGTCTCTCGAGATGGACGGCTGCCGACGACGACGACGACGATATAATCATCAGGGCACTTCTACTCAAACTGTGACATTTCTGCTCAGGAGAAACCTTTCAAATTAGAAGTACAAAACTTTGGGTACCTTATAAACCTTGAGAAACGCAGTCATATAGTAGTAATGACTACATTTTAATTATTACCAATTTTTTCCATTTCACATTGACTCTAACCTCTGCAACTGGGTCACCCAAAATTCCAGTATTTGTAAGTAAATGTACCCTAAACAAAGAGATTGAGAATCACTGTAATAAGTACTCACCACTGATCAGAAAGCCCTAAGTGGAAGAGCTGCCATCCCAGCTCGTTCTGCCTGCTCTGAGCCACAGTTTTCTCAGCAAACCTGTGAGTAAACAGGGACAGACATTTCTCCTGCTGCACGGCACCTGGAGCTCAGAGTCCCTGGACCCTGGGTTCATTCTCTCCAGGGGAAAATCTGTCATTTCTGGCCTGTACCTTTCGGATCTAGCTGCATCATGGCAGGAAGAGGTGGGTGCTGGGTTAGGCATGTGTTCTGCCATTGACTCAGTTTCCTGCCTTAGACTCCTAGACCACACATCTCTGTATACTTTCTTACTCCCATATTCTTGGGAGCTAGTGTGCCTCATCTACAGATAAATCCACCTTTGAAGCTGCAGAATGTGTCTCTTCATTCCTTATATTTTATGTATTTATGATATATATTTTCATTTACATTTATTTATAGTATTTTTATAGTACATTAAACAGATTTCATTATAACATAGAGGTTCCATAGATTATCAGTAGTCCCATTAGCTACTTGAATGCCATGATCAAATACTAAAGGAATAGGTAACAATTAGGTTTTATCTGGATCTTTTTTACAATTATTTTACTTGGTCTAGCTAATACAGGCATTGTTTTTAAAATCAAATACCTCTAAAAGGCGTATGACAAGCAGCAATGTTCTACCCTACCCCATCCCACCTCCTGTCCTGCTCCCCAGAGGAAAACTCCTTCAGCCTCTCCCCATGCTAGTCACCTCCACATTCCCCAAAATACATTCATGCTTTTATCAATGTTAGTTGTTAATTATTGATTTATTCTTCCAGTACATGAAGGTTCATTCTCTGTCATCAGTCACCACCTACCCTCTCTCCCATTCTCCCAATATGGTTAACCACAAATTCAGAATAAATCAATTACCAGTGTTAACACAATTTTTCCCATGTAAATATGTTCACTACAGTTTTTGTCATTAAAATGCCAATTGCCTTACTTGTTCATTTGCACTACCTGAAGTCTACATATTCTCATTACTAATGCCTACTCTTGGATTGCTCAATTCTCCTAGTTCATTCTGTAGATGAGTGCTGTCCAATAGAATTTTCTGTGATGATGGAAATTTCTATATCTATACTGTCTGGTATGGAAGCCTCTGGCAGGGTATAGCTATTGAGAACCTGAAAGCAGCTAGTGCAACTAGACACTTGATTTTTAACTTTTTAAAATTTTAATGTAAAATAGTTTAACTGACACTATTTACATTTAATATTGAAGTAATTGGATTAAAGTCCTTCATCTTGGTATTTGTTTTATATTTATAACATTTTCTCTTTGACCCTCTATTTCTCCCCTGATTTCTTTTAGGTAAATTAATTATGCTTTAGTATTGACTTATCTCATATACCTCTTCCTGATTTTATCTCTTTAGTGGTTGATCTAGAAATTACAATGAATATCTTTAAGACAGCAAAATCTACCTTCAAACAGTATCTCCTTGCTTCATGAACAGTGTAGGAATCTTAATGTGAATATGGGTTTATTTCTCCCCTTGTTGTCCTTTGTGTTAATGTTGTTTGTATACGTTGTTCATATATTTTACCTTAAATCCCCACAAAACATTTTAATTATTTTTGTTTTAAGTAGTCTATAGTCTTTTAAAGCAATTGAAAACTTTATAAACACACACACACACACACACACACACACACAGGAGGGGTTGGGGAGAAGAGAAAGAGAGAGAGAGAGAGAGTGAGAGAGAGAGAGGGAGAGAGAGACAAAGGTAATAAAGAAATAAAAGCTTAAATAAGTAGTTCCTTTCTGGTGTTCTTCATTCATTCAGAGAGATTTAGAGATCCATCTCTGAGCATATATTGTTTTCCAAGTCTTATGTGCGTGGTGATGGTCGGAAGATGATGGACACACCTAGCTGTGGCATTCTTTATATGAGTTGGAAAGAGAATTGACTTTTCTATACACTAAGCTTGGATCAATCTCCCTATTTTTGTCCTGACACCCAATGATGCGCCAGAACGAGCTACTGATAACCCATAAGAACCAATCATGCACATTTCTTCTCAATCCTATAGTCAGTGATATCATGTTGGTAGCTCAAAGTTGGCCATGATGGGTGTACTCCCATCAGAGAAATTAGTAAATGTTATGAATCAGGGGTTTATTTTTCCTTCCTTCCTTCCTTCCTTCCTTCCTTCTTTCCTTCCTTCCTTCCTTCCTTCTTTCCTTCCTTCCTTCCTTCTTTCCTTCCTTCCTTCCTTCTTTCTTCTTTCCTTCTTTCTTTCTTTCCTCCCTCCCTCCCTTCCTTTCTTCCTTCCTTCCTTCCTTCCTTCCTTCCTTCCTTCCTTCCTTCCTTCCTTCCTTCTTTCCTTCCTTCCTTCTTTTTTCTTTTCTTTCTTCTTTCTCTTGCTTGCTTTTTCTGAGACCTGGTTGAAAAACATTTACCAGGAAATCACTACTTACACCCTACCCTCACCTTTCTACTGTGCCTGACACCAGGCATGTTAGGTGGTAGAAGAGGAAGAATGACTCTCTCTGGCACATAACTCTCTGTAAACATTCGGGCTCTATTTCCCCTTGCCCTGCTATCTCTGGCACCCTCCTCTGTGTGCTGGGGACTCATGCTCCCTTTCTCTTTGTCCTTGTGAGTTTATACACTTTTTATTACCTTTTAAGTGGAGCTTAAGGGGGAGGGCGAGTGAAGAGTGTGCAACTAATCTAATCATTTTAAACAAACATCTTATTTCCTTCTTTAAAAGTTGAAATTTCAATGAAATTGGCAACTGCAAGAACACAAAAAGGCTTAATAGTGAGGCAGGTCTAACTCCCAAAAGTTTTAGTAACCTCCACATTGGTCCAGGTTACCTTTTAATGTTATTCTTAAGCAAAATAAAGGAACAAATGAGGAGCATTAGCAGCTGTTTTTCATCTCTAATGAGGAAAAAAAGAAAAAAGAAATTGGTCTTTAACTACAGCAAGAATTGTTTAGATGTCAGCAATTTGATTCCATTTAATATCTATATGCTACATATATGTAGGGGGCTAGAGAAAAAGGAAGAAACAGGGCAGACGTAGCCCAGCCCTCACAGAGTTTACAATTGGATCAGGAGAGATGACCGAATAGTTGAAAACACCTCTAAAAAATGATACATGTTAGAAGAGGAAAAGTGCTAAGAGCAAACACAAGGGGGTCAAGGAAGACTTTCCAGAGGAAATGAAGTTCCAACTAAGAGTTGAAGGATGAGGAGGTGCATATGATTCGTGGCTGCAAACAACAGAGACCCCATAATTTAAACAAAGATGTAACTTATTAAAGCATATTAGGTAGCTTACACAATCTCCAGGAAGGTCAGAGAACTGGTCTTGGAAAGCTATAAAGCCATAAATAATGCCCAAATTAAACCATCAGTTTACCTGGTAAGGAGCCTCCTGTCACTGGCACAGGCACAGGCTCTCCACCAGAAGAGCTGAGCTGAGGTGTGGCAAGGCCAACATTACGCTATTGGTGATGCTGCCTCTAGGAGATGAATGTCTCTCTGCTCTCTTGCCAAAATTGCCTTTCTTTCTCCATGTTGCCTCTTTATAAACTTAAATCTCAGAAAAGGTGTATTTCTTGCTAGATTTGAGTTAACATGAGTGTGTCCTAGCTCCAATGAAGGCTGAGAAATTGAGTTTGTCTTGTCTTTTTGTTATAGGAATCATAAGATGGGAAACTCAAACGTAGAATATTTCAAAGGTGTTTAGTGGCCAAAAAGCATGGGAAATGTCAATCCCAAAATGTCACTATCATTAGATTTCTAGTGGTATTGTTTGGATTATATCAGTGTATGCTTGGTTGTTACCTCAACATCAGTACATTTGAGGTCTTGTATGGAGTCACGGATCTTAAAACTGTGAGGGCCTTCCAGAGATCAGCTGGCTGAGCCCCCAACTTCTAGAAGGCAAATTGTTATTTATTTCCATTGTAACAAAGGAAGTTGCTGGGTCCTGTGGGTCAAGTGCTCTGCCTGAGCTCACACAGCCAGTAAGAGGCAGACCCAGGACCATAACTCACCTCCTGATGTTTGTCTCCTTCTATAAGGTGGCCCAGCACCCTTGGGTAAGAACTAATGGATGCACATTGCAAATATGAGGATACCTAGAGCAGGAAAGGTGCAAGACCTGTAGACTAGATTACGTTGGTGACAGTGGAGATGAATCAAAGTGGGCAAATGGGAGAGATAAAATTGGCAGGACATTGCAATGGATTAGCTGTGGCTAGTGATAGAGAAGAAAGAGTTAAGGTTGGTCCCCAGTTTTTGGTTGATTAAACCAAGTGGAGAGTGATGCCTTTTGCTGTAATTGGTAAGAGAGTCTAGAGGAGGAGTAAAGGGTAAGCAGAGGATGTGAGGGATGAAGAATATGATACATTCAGTTTCAGACATGTTAAATTTGAGTAGCCCAAGATACAGCCACACGGAGATGTTAAGGCAATAGACCTGCACTGCTGACGTAGATCTGGGTATTATCAATATCTTTATGGTAAGTGAAGCAAAGACATGAACAAAATCACCCAGGGAGAGAGTGTAAACGGAGATGAGAAAGGGGACTAGGACATAACCCCAAGGACTAGCAGGATATAAAGGATTTGTGGCAGAGAAACATGTGTAAATGAAACAAAACAGGAGTGACACAGGAGAGGTAGAAATCCAAGAGTGGAAGAATCATTGACAAAGAACGTAGCTAAATCCCCTTTCCTTAAGATGTTTAACACATCTCCGAGGGCGGTAGAGGAGAGGATATTTTGCTTCTTTTTAAGTATGAATGCTTATGGGCTGTAGACTGGATGTTCTCATAGGTGGTACTATTTTTGTAGGTCTTTAGAGCTATATTTATTAATCTAACGCTGATGTATGGGCTCAAAAGTCATTTGGTACCTGGCTTCTGTGGCTCAGTGGATTAAGTGAACCAAGTGTCACTGGTTCGATTCCCAGTCAGGGCACATGACTAGGTTGCACATCAGGTCCCCAGTTGGGGGCGCGAGTGAGAGGCAACCACACAGTGATGTTTCTCTCCTGCTTTCTCCTTTCCCCCTCTCTCTAAAAAATAAATAATCAAACAAACAAATAAATAATTATTTTTTTAAAGCCATTTGGTGTTTTCTCTGGCTTGGTTTAACTTTGGTTTCAGTTAGTTTATTGTCTTTCTCCCCTGCAGCCCCACCCCCAGAAAAATCATTTTTGTCTCCATGGTGCAAGTTAGCATTGACTCTGTCCAAGGAATAGCGAGCACCCAATAGCCAAGAAAAATCAGACACAGAGAAGGTATGTGGTTCTGGGATTCCTAGGGTCAAAATTAAACTTTGAAAGGGTTCCATACTTCTTGAAAGATTGGGAACCCCAGCAAACCAGAAGGACAGGCTTGATTCCCAGTTCTGTACATGGCTTATGAAACTCAAAGAAGCTGCTCAACTCCCATGTACCTCAGAGACTCACTTTGCAAAGTGAAAATGATAGAACCATGTTTTCTTGATTTAATGAGAGAGCGTCCATTACTGTAAGCTCCTTATAGCAAAATGAGAAAATATAAAAACAACAAAATTTTGATTGCTATCCTTGGAATCAAGGTCTTTATTACAGACTTATATAAAATACAAAAGTAATAATCTCATGTTATTAGGTTATGTGAACAAAAGTCTAGACATTGAGGGTCAAAATGAACTATTTCCCATCTGTCAGACACATTAAGAAGTTGAATTAGAATATGGCCTATAGACTAGGACTATAAGGACACTGACCTTTTATAAGCAGTTATCACAAAGAGCACAGAATGTGATGTAGCTCCCATTCTGGCTGGATAATTATATAAAATTTAACATCTCTCACTGTTTTCATGATTGAAGAGATTTGCTAGAATTTTCCAAGCCATAATTTCCACCTAACACAAACATTAGAGTTGCATGTTTTACTGCACTTTTGGGGACCGTTTCTAGCTGAGTATTTACCAAGAAACATGGGGAAGTGTCTGGTCTTGCAGATCCCAGAGGAGTTTACAAGCGTTCTTTCCTGACTTCCTCACCCCAGAACACTATTGCATTTCAAATTGATTAATATTAGCAATATCTTATTAATATAATTTTGTTTTCCATTGTGCCTTTATCCAAAGGGTCGGACACACTATATCAGCTAATCTCATAAAAGCTAGAAGAGAGAGAAATATATTCTTGATTTATTTGAATAAAGAAAATGAGGCAGTGGGAAGACAAGTTCCTTATATATGTTCTTTATGTACTGGTAAGCATCAGCGTGTTGCTTTTTCATGAAAGAGTAGTTTCATAGTGAGAAAAGGATGCTGGAAAAGGATTCTGGAAATTTGGTTCCTCACTCTGGCTCAGCTAGTAGCTGGTCAAGCTCCTGAGGGCATCAAGCCAGACAGACTTAGGACTGCAGGCAGGCAAAAAATTTGATGCCCCTTCAAACTTAGACCCTTTAAATACTTGTCCAAACTGTAGGGGAAGGCTGAGCACTAGGTATATAAAAGAAGAAGAAAAATACATATATGCTAGTTATCAAAACAAAAATGTGCAGTTTCTTGGTTCCATCCTACTCAAAGGCAGTTTTGTGACCCTAACCTCCCAAATGTGTCTTAAGGTTGTCACACCCTACACCCTTAAGGCTCATCTTCCTATTCCTTTCAACTCCATCTATTGTGCAGAGGTCTGGTAAATAATTCACTGCATCTCCTTGCCTACGCCCCCAGGGATGGATCCAGCAGCTACAGATGGCTGCCCAGGCAACAGTCATGCTGCACCGCTTCCTCCCTATCTTGCTGTGCCTGGACATGTTCCTTAACATCACTGGGCCTTGTCCTCAGGGCTTTCATACTAACTTTATTTTTATTGTTTTTTTAATGAAAAAGTACTCATATTTATTTAATTAAGAGGGAGTTGCACTGTTTTGGCTCAACAACAATCTGAAAAGTTGCAGTTTGTAAGCAATTGGAAAACCTGAAATGAGATTAAAAATCTAGGGTAATCTCTCTTGGTGTAGAAGTTATAGGACACACTTTCACAGGAAGTTTTAAAATAATTTTTTGTTAAATCTAAAGAGTCTGTAGCATGTACACAATGTGTCATAAAACAAAAGAGGTGGTGACTCAGAGATGCTTAGATTCAACTTCTGGAAACTAATTTTAACAGTGAAACTTTTGTATAAACAAAATCTAGATGCAAGCCCAATACAAACACACACACACACACACACACACACACACACACACACACACACAGATGGAAAAAGAGAGGGAGCTACCAGAAGTCCACTTACTCCCTTCCCTCATCTCTCCCTGTTGTTTCTCTTATATTGCAGGAGGACGGTAATAAAATCTAGAATAGTCTATGAAGCACAGTTGGAAAGCACTGAACTAGATGATCTCTAGGGTGAATTTTGTCTCTCACATTTTATAATTCTGCTTGACTCTGTTGAGAAATTTGGAGTACATTGCAGAGTTGCACAGTGTCACACAGCTCCCCCAACCATTAGTTAGTTTGTCTCTGGATGGCGGCTACACATCACCCCTGGGTTGATCCTGTCCTAGTGCAGCAGGGGAGAGAAGTAGGTGATCCACTTCTCAAAGCCAAGGGAAGAAGAGAAACCCTAAGAAAATTACTCAAACCACTCAAATGTCTGGGCTTGACCACACAGGAACCCCTTCTACTATACTGGAGACCCTTGAGAAACCCCACCTATAACCACTGGGGCTGCAGAGTACCTGAAGCAGCAGTATTCTTTAAAAGTTGAAAAGATAAATATTGACATTCCCACAATCGGACACAGCAGTTACCTGGGTTTCCCCTGGGTGGGCATGGAAACTTTGGAAAGCCTGGGCCCAAGCCATTTCATCTGTGTCGCTCAAAACACAAAACGCTGTGAGACGAGCCATGTAGAAGATAATCTTTAACAGTGCCATCAGTCACTCCTCCCATCTCCTTAAGTACCTCCCATCAAAAAGTGGAGTCTGTTTCTTTAAGGCTTGAATCTGAGCTGGCTGATGACTTGCTCTGACAGAGACATGTTATTTTACATTTAAAGAAACTAGAAAAAGAACAACAAAGCCCAAAGTGAGTAGAAGAAAGAAAATAATAAAGGTCACAGCAGAAATAAATTAACTGTGAGGGGCCACATGGAGAGAGGTCCTGGAGGATGAGATGCCACTGGGGACTTTTAGCCTCAGCCAAGCTCCCAGCAGACAGTAGCTGCATGAGTGACCTCAGCCTATACCTGGAGGAAACCACCCACTTGAGCCTAGTCAACCCACAGAATTGTGGGAAATAGCACATTATTTGTTGCTTTACACCAATGAGTTTTGGGGTGCTTTGTTTCACAGCAATAGATAACTGAAATAATCGAGGGGATCAACAGGCTAGAGGAGAGAAAAGAGCCCAAGGCAGGATCTACTCTTCTAGGGAGCTATGCAAGGAGAGGACCCTATAGGACACACTGTGTGACTGATATTCGTGAGGATTTTGGTTTCCTAAGAGGCACATGTTCTGCCCCCAGGACTGCGGTGATACCTGAGCATTATGCCAGAATAACAATGTAACAGTAGTGATGGCACACACCTACACAGCACTGTTCTTTGTGCTTTACATGTATTTTTTTCACTTTAGCCTCATAGCAACTCTATTAAGGAAGATTATATTATTATCCAATTTTACAGGTTAGGAAACTAAGGCACAGAGTGATTAAAAGAAACAACTAGTATGTGGTAAGGTAGACTTTCTAACTCCAAAAACTATACTCACAATCACAAAATAACATTGTCTCTCATAAAAATATACGTGTTTAATAGGAATGGTCGATTCATTTAAACAGCATAGGATAACATTTTTCAATTTCCAATGCAAAATTCAGCTGCACCTTAAAATAATAAAACACAATAAATAAGTTTTATTCTAGGAATGTAACATAGGTTCAATAACTGAATCATATATATATTATTTTAGTTTCCTATGGCTGTTGTAAGAAAATACCACAAAATGGTGGCTTAACACAACACCATTTTTTTCTCTATAGACATTTGGGAGGCCAGAAGTCCGAAATCTGTTTCACTGGGCCAAAGTCAATTTGCCAGCAGAGCTGCTGCACTCCCTCTCGAGGCTCTGGAGGAGGATCATTGTCTTGCTTTTTCCAGCTTCTAGAGCTGCATTTCTTCCATTCCTTGGTGCATGGTCCCTTCCTCCATCTGCAAAGCAAGCACCATGGCATCTTGCTTCAGTGGCCACTTTGCTCCCAGCTAATCCTAGAAAATGGCTTAGCTTGCCTTTGTTTTGGCTGCCAGAACCCATGATGCCCACATTTGCCAGGGAAATAAGAACCACAGTGACTGACTCTCCTTTGCCTATGGGTCCTCTCATGACTAGTCCCTCCCCACCCCCAAGAAGGAAGATATCTCATAATTGCTTTTTAAGTTCATCATGGGCTTCCTTCTTCCCTCCAGAAACATGCTTTGGGATCATATCCCCTTTTCAGAATCCTGCTTCTAAAATAATCAAAATATGACTGGATGTTAAAATAGACTGAAGACAGCAAAATCTAACTTATGTATGTGCTAGAAGTGATTACATGTTGTTATCATTTTGAGGAAAAACAGAAAGTTCCTCCATCCTCAAAAGAACATGTTCCCCATTGTTGTCCCAAATCCTAAAATTCTACCATTATTCATGCACTCTATTGTGTTGGCATTACCTGCCCTCTGAGGACACTGAATTCCAACCAAGGTTACATATTGAGTTCCCAAACATCATAGCACAAATGAGTTTATCAGATCCTTTCTTCTTTTGCCAAGAGCAATTAGAACAGTTTCAAAGTATAGTAAAAGACTGCATTACTTATTTATTATCTATTGCTGCATAATGAATTACCTCAAACCTTAACAGCTTAAACCAGCACACATTTATCTCACAGTTTCTGTGGGTAAGGAATCTGACATAACTAGGTCCCCTGCTTTAGGTTTTCTTATAGGTAGCAATCAAGGTCTTGGCTGGAATCTAATTATCTCAAAATTTAGGTGGGGAAGGATCCACTTTCAAGTTCATGTGGTTGTTGGCTGGATTCAGTTCCTCACAGGTGGTTGGACTGAAGGTCTCAGTTCCTCTCTGGCTGTGGGCTAGAGACCACATTCAATGGCTTACTGCACTAAGCCTCTCCAGCACGCCAAAAGGAAGGGAGATGGGAAGATGCTACCTGTCTGGAAGTCACCATCTTTGAAACCTAATCATGAAAGTAATACTCATCACTTTTGCAGTATTTTATTGATTAGAAGCAAGTCATTCCAGAGGAAGGGGTTACACAGACAAAAATATCAGGAAGTCGGAGTCAACGGAGGTCATCTTGGAAGTCGGCCTGCCACACAGTGACAGTACAGATTTACTCAGTGCTCACCTACTCACCATAAGAAGCTAGAGGTGCAGAGAGACCAGGTGTGAACAGTTCTTAATTATCTGTGAGGAAACCTGATTTGGAGAAAATTCATGGGCCTCACTTTATTTGACACAATGTCCACTCTTCCCTCACTGACTAACAGGAAAGAATATAGCAAAGTCCTTGCTTTCTTTTCATCTATCCTTTCCATGGTATAGGCATTAATAAGCAGCAAAATCTCTCTAAAATTAAGGTGTCAAGGCAAATAAGAGAGCAAAAGGGCCCAATAATCTATTTCCTTCATCATCAGTCCTTGGATAATCTACATTGACTAAAATGTAATTCCTTGTTTTAAAAAAGGAAAGCCAAACAGATACCTCAATCTTGCCCAAAGAAATAATATTATAAGAAAATACATAAGTAATAAACTTGCTAAGTTCCTTTATAACATGCCTGGCTATAAAGGACACAAACCAGTACATTTAGAAAAGCAGATTGAAAACTTTACATCAAACTTCATTCTAGCCACAAATAACATGTCATAACCCAGAACTTTTGCTAAGCTTTTATCATCCAAAGCAACATATCCATGAGAAAAAGAAAAAGTTTTGAAATAGTTTCTAGCCTTTAATGATTTTAATCAGGTGTTTTCTTCAGAGTACAAAAGCTATACCTCAGATGAAGGCAGCAAAATATATATATTATATTTGTACTTCAACCCATTTAATTTTTAAAATTTTTCTTTGTAAATGATGTAGTCGTCTAAAGAGTGCTTTACTAGTTACAGTATTAGTTAATTCATTTCCCTTAAAAAGCACAGAACTCTCACACACTTTCTTTTTTTTTTTTTCAGGTTTCATATATTTATTCAGAAGGTGATTTTACAATGAAGCATTTTTAGCATTACGAAATAAGATGCTTTGAAATCTTTGTTTCCCTGCAATGGTTTATTACAATTTTTATAATCCTGAAGAGCGTCTCTCATCGGAAGTTTTTCAGTCATTCAGGTATTTTGCATGATGTCTAATGTGATTGGTAATGAAGGTTGCAATGAAGTAGTAGCTGTGATCGTAACCCTCTTGTAATCTAAAAACAACAGGAATTTTTTTCTCTGTACAGGCAGCTATGAAGTTATCAGGTAGTAACTGTCCATATGAAAGACACTGGTCATCTTTTCCTCGATCAATTAGTATGTCCAGCTGGGACCCTGGATAGGACTTCACAAGATGCATAGCATCATAAGCTGTCCATTTACTTTGTTCTGTGCCCAAATACCCACTAAAGGCTTTTTTGCCCCAAGGACAAAGCACTGGATTGCAAATTGGAGCAAATGCTGACACAGATTTGTATTTTCCGGGATTCTTTAAAGCACAAACCAGAGCTCCTTGGCCTCCCATGGAATGGCCAAGTACAGACATCCTTTGGGGGTCCACTGGGAAATTGGTGTTGATGAGCTGGGGAAGCTCCTCCGTCACATAAGAGTACATCTGGTAGTTCGTTTTCCGGGGCCCTTTGGTGGCGTCCACGTAAAACCCAGCCCCGGTGCCAAAGTCCCAGCTCTCATCTTCTCCTTGAATGTTGCAGCCATGAGGGCTGGTGTCCGGTGCGACGATCACCAGGCCGTGTTTGGCGGCAGCCTGCTGATAGCCGGATTTTGATATAAAATTCTGTTCTGTGCAAGTTAAACCAGACAGCCAGTAAAGCGCAGGGCATTTCCCAGTCTCTGCCTTTGGTGGTAAGTAGACAGCAAATTTCATTTTGCAGCTCAGCTCCACACCGTCATGTTCAAAAACTTTCTGGAGTCCCCCAAAGCACTTGTTGCTGGAGGTTTGTTTTAGTGCCATTCTTTTCCTGTCCAACGGCTACTTGCTCTTTTGTCTGCACCCAAGGGTGGATGATCCTGCAGCAGCGGAGGCAGTGGTAGCATCTCACACACTTTCTTGTTGGAGACAAAGAGTAAGTATTAGCTTCACTTTGCAGATGGAAAAGGAGACCTAGTGAGTGAAGGGCCTGGACCAGAGCCACACGATGAAGGAAGGAGGGAAAGAGCAGGAGCTCCAGCTTAGAGTTCTGACTGGCAAAACCTGGACAACACAGATGAACACTCAGAAGAGGTGGTGTTTGTTTCTAACAGCAAAACTTGTGTCGGGGGAAAAATTGGACCTACATATTTCTGGCTTCTCCCTTCTGCAGCTTCTGATCACCTCTTCTTGATATTCAATGCTTGGAAAACTTAAAATGAGCCCAAACCTTTTAACACCAGGCCTTCCTTTTCTCCCAAGCAGGAAGAGCATCTGCTTACCCTTCCGCATCTGCTTACCCTTCCACACCTGCCACCCATACTTAGTTAGATCCCTCTCAGGAGAAGGGTGGATCCATCTTTCCCTCCAAGATGTTTTCCCACCACTGCCAGATCTCTAGAAAATATATTATTATTCTAAAAAAGTTACCACCAGCCTGTTCCAAATTCTATGGAAACCCCACCTCACACCGAACCAAATCACACAGAAAGTTTATTGAGAAACAGTTGGCACTCTTGCCTGCACATTCATAAGAAAGGGGAAACAGTGTAATTTAAAACATCCAGTTTGGGCACCGCTTAAGGTGTGATCTCATCTAAATGGTTCTCAATTTAACATGTGACAGGATGGAAATACAGGAGATTCTTTTCATTTCCCAAAGAGGTACTTATTCTTTTGGGATACATTCCTGGTTTTCTTTTTCATAATCATTTCTGACATATTACTTATCAGAGTCCAAGTTCTCTCTAAGAAGGGAATTAAATAGTCAGTCTCCATTAGAAATGCTATGAACAACCAATTTTAACAGCCTTACTCTAGATGTCACAAAAAGATACATGTAGAATCATTGTTTCAGAGTTTAGAAATGCTACACAGTCTAGTTATCATCACTATTGAGTATATTAATAAGGCAATGATTACAAGTTATTATCTATATAGAATAAAAGCTGTGCAATACATTGCACAGAGATAGAATCTTTTACTAATAAGACCAATTCTATTCATATACACACAAACATACAAACACAAAGATACAAATATTCACAAATCTCTAGTGGATTGAGCAAAACTCTTTGTAGAAACTCTTCAACATACTTTTGGACAGCCATCTCTAAATTAAAACTGGTTTTATGTGGTACCACCAAGTAGCCCAGAAGGGAGGCATTGACCAAAAAAAGGTTGTATCTAAGTTTTACTACGAAATACAGAACATATCCTTCAAAGCATGATCTAAAGTTTCTAATCTGTCTTTACCCGCATAACTCTTCTATGTACTAATATTTCCCCTACACTGGAAGAAATAGGTAAAATCTATAGCCCTGTTTCCACTGTTATCTTAGTAGCTCATTTTGTAAAACAGCAGCTCCTCCCACATTATGTGACGATATTCCACAGCAAAGTTGATCATGGCCCAGCTCTCCTAATACCTTCTTGAGCATTTGTGGGATCTAGGTAAGAAGGGAGTCTTTGTCCAGTGTCATCTTCTCAATGAGGCCAACTTCACAACACTATTTTTAAAGTGCAATACCCCCATAATTTCGGTCCCTTTATTTTGCTCTTTGTTTTCTTCCTTTTCATAGAATTTATCATCCTCTAATAAGCTGCAATGGGTAGCAAAATATACCATCCCAAAATATGGCACTTTGGCATACAGATTATTTTGAGCCAAAGGCAATTAAGAAAAACCAAATGTAAGAAAAGCTCTCTGGCCTCCCCCTATTTGCCTAAAAGCAAGATATACAAGGGTGGGCAAAAGTAGGTTAAATTACCAGCCATCATTACCTAAAATATAAATCATAAGTGAGGATATGAAATAAAGAACAATAATAAGATAAGAAATTAATATAATAATTAATAACTAAATAAGACAAGAATAAACTATTTCACATACTCACAACTGTAAACATACTTTTGCCCACTCCTGTAAATTTGTAAATGTGTCCCCCTTTCCCCTCTCTATCAGGAAGGACAGAAGTTAATCACCAGAGATAACCCTAGACCCTTGTCAGCCCAGAGATGGCACCAGAAGAACCTACAGAATAAACTTTACCAATTAGTCTTTATTTTCCATGACATCCCCCATATAAATATATTTTTCCACAATTTGCTGCGCTAGAAACTCAAAATCCTTTTTCTTTGTCTTGTCACTTCTCTAAAAATGTATTGGTCTTTTAAGATACTAACTATATAAACCCAAGTTCTAACTACCACTGAGCATGCCTATGTATTTGCTCAATGCACATGTTAATGAATTTCTTTGTTTTTTTCTAGATTAATGTCTTTTGTCAGTCTAACTGATAGGACCCAGACCAATGAATCTAAGATGAGTGGAAGAAAAAGAATTTTTTCCATCCCTACAGCTGGGTAATTAACTCATTTATTAGATTTCATTATTTGTCTCTGCTGCCTTCTAGAATCTAAGACCCACAAGGACAAGGAACTATGGTTTGTTTTGTTCACAGATATATCCTAAGTGCCTAGAACAGTGCCTAGAAAATGAAGCACTCAATAAATGTTTGTTGAAGATATTAATGAAAGTTGATTTGCAAATGACTTACATATAGTGTTTCTTACCTTCCATGTTCTGATTTGAAACTAAATATTCAGGGGTGGGGGGAACTCATGCTATGGCTTCAACCCACTGCTTATGTCTCTTTGAGAGGTCACAAACCAATGTTTCCATCTAGGAGAATAGGAGAAAATAGAAAGAACACAGAAAACAGTAAGGAAGGAAATAGCCAGACTGAGAGAGAGTAGAGAGCCAATCTACTTCCCCTCCTCCAGTGTCCCAGGGGCAAGCTGTCTCCACTTCCTGTTACCTGACCCTGTTCCCTTAAAGACAAACCATGTAACATTCAGAGAAACCTGTTAGCAAAAGCAATTACTGTTTTAAAAATAATGCTTTCTTTTGTTTTTAAATAGGACCAAAGAAAAAGTGATGGTGGGGGCTTAGAGACAGATAGACATTTTTCTCCATTTTTTTTTTTTTTTGTAAATGGTGGGAAGATGGGCAAGAAATACTAAAAAGAAATATAAAAGTAAATAAGGTAACGTTCTCTTATGGGTATAATAATATAAGGTAGACATGAATATGAATTTATTATTTCCCAATTTGTGTATTAATTATAAGGTTTAAAAAATACGATATTTTTCTTCTTCCTACTAAAATTATAAGATAAGCAAATACCTCAAACAATATCAAACACTCCTTCTTTTCATATCCAGTACAGGACCAATTACATAGTTAATGTGGTGGTGAAAATAACATCTGGTGTTAGACCATTGGAGACAGACTGGACCTCGGTTCAGCAACGTTGGTACTTGAGTTCTGGCTAAGAAAGAATCCAAGGTCAAGACTCAAACTATAAGAGAAAGTTTATTTAGAAAGTCACAGAAGTAGAAGAAGTGAGTTGTAGAATATGTGGGCTCACCAAACAAGTTACAGAGGCAAAAGAAGGACACTTAGAGCTTAGGAAAAAGAGAGAAGGGTAAAGGTAATGTGTCTAGGGGAAGAAGAGGGGGATGGGAAAGGTGTAGGCATACTTCTGAGACGGAACACAGGCTGGGTCTTCTGTCCTAAGGGCTCTTAAGGGTGGAGATTTTAGAGGAGGTCCCAGAGGGTGATCTCAATAGAATATTCATCAGCTTTCCAGATGTGTCCTTTCAGGGTCATGGTCTCCGCTAATTGGTTGACACCAGGGCAGGGGGTCATTAGTAAATGCCTTGAGGTCAGCCATGGTGTTGCTGGTCTGGTTTTGCTGCCTTTTCTGGATCTGAAACATAACTGAGGCCTAGATGTATTTAATGCATGTCAGAACCTCATTGTCCTCCTGGAGGCTTAATGCTTAAGGGTTATTCTCTGGGCTCCTTGTTCATTTGCTCTCTAAGGGGGTCTAACCAGGATGACCAGCAACATGCTAAGAAAGGAAAGGTCAGGGGAAGATCCAAACCAGTGATATGAAAGTTAAGGGCGTCTAAACCACATGGCCAGCAATAAGCTAGGGGAGGAAAGGTTACCCTGGGGCCAAGTCCTTGCTTTCTTAGTTTTGCATGTTGCTAGGCACCCAGGACTTTCCACCCTGGTGACCTTCTATACCTGGCCAATTGTCCTTGCTTTGTTCATGTCTGTCCAACTGCCTACCACAGTTAGCACTTAGAATTTGAAATGGTAATTATTGTAAAGGAGTTAATAAAGAATAAAAAACTAAGTGAATATAGAAAAAAGGAGGATATTAAAATAAAGGCACCGAGATTCAATTTAGTAATGTAAGGAAGAAGAGGAGAAAGAGGACTCAAAAATGAGAGAGGCAACTAAAAGATTACTACAAGTTCTTGTTCAAATAATTTGGAAAACTAAACCCTTCAAGTATAACTCTCTATATGGAGATAATCCTTGAAAGGATAAGTGAACAAGAAAAATGGGGGTGAGCCAGGTAAATTTTTTCAAAGCTCAAAAGCCAAATCTTATGGAAGAAAAATCATTTGATGTAGATGGTCTGGGACTTTTTATTAAGTGCTGGTGAGAGCTGTTGCCTTGACAGCTAACAACACTCAGCCCATGATTTATTCAAAGATCTGGTGCAGCAAAGACACTGGCAACATGCACTTCATACTGCCAAGCACTGACTTTCAATCCACACTGCAGGGCCACCTCCAGTGCTTAATACCACCATTTATCATTCCCTCTTCTCTGAGTTCCCTCCTTGAGTTTAGAAGCAGCAGGCTCTAGAATTGGTTAGCAATGTTGCTCTTTGAAATCTGCAGTTCAAGGTAAAAAGCCACATACTTTGTAACTAACTATGCACCAAGGTGCTCAGCTACAATGATGGGCTTTCCAGCCACCACACAACTTCGCATGAAAAGCTGGTGGGCCACCTTGGTCCTGCAAGGGAGGGGTGCCCTACTCAGTCACTATGCAAAGATCAATTCTCAGTAGTTCCCTTAGTCTTCCTGAACTTATCCTTGACCTTTTACATTGTCCAGTTATTTTAAAGGGCTGTCAGAAACTGTGCATAAAATTGGTATCATTTATAGAACTCAGATGAACCAATCTCTCATTCCCTTTTATTTATTCCAAAAACTAACTAGTTCTATAGTTATTTCTCTCCTGCATTGGGGCATGGGGGAAGCTTACTTTCACTTGTATATGCTTCTAACCGAAAGACTCAATAGTTTATTTTTCTGCTAACTCTCAGAAATGCATCAAGGGTGTGAATAAATCTGAGCTCTGATCTGACCTTTATCTTTACAATATAACACAAGCACAATAATAATTTATAGGGCTCAGTCCTAAGTGTGACATTTCAATGGGCTGGGTAAATATCATTACCTGAAGGAGGATGCAGACCGAGAGGCATGAGGGGTGGACATTTTCCCCAGGAGAATCATTAATCTGATGGTAGTTACAGTCCTGGAATCAGAAAAGGTTTCACTCATCAGCATTATGTTGGTTAACAACTGACAATAAGGAAAAAACAAAACCAAAGGGGAAAAATGGCTTTTACTGAACTAAAGAACAAGAAAATCTCTAGCCATAGCTATGTCAGGTTGATTGACCACTGAACAGCCCAGATGCATGAATAATTGCTCAGGCCTTGCTTCCCTCTCTGGGCTTGTAGAGAGAAGGTCAAGGAGGCCAGACAGGTTATGAATGGAGCAAAATTCCCCAGGGGGGTGAGGGTCAGAATAGGGGATAATTTAGGAAGAAGAAGAAGGAAATGAATTGATGGCTCTGCCTGTCTTCAGAGCCCAACGAACATGTAAATCATGAAAGATATTTGCCATTGAATGCTCTGGGAAGGCGAAGATATCAAATATCCTTTCTTCCTACCCTCTTAAACTCCCAATGCCACTTAAGTCTGGCTTATCTAGAAACATATCTTGTTTCATGACCCCAGTACTTCATGAACAGCCTGAAGAGCAGGTCACCAGGTGTGATTTCTACCTTCCCCTTCTCTGATTAGTAAAAACCCTAAACTTGTAAGAAACCAGTACACAGACCCTCAGCCTGGCTGGTAGTCATAAAATCCTTTTCATAAGGAATTAAGTATAGAAACCTGTGAGGTAGCTAAGAATATTTAACAGCTACATAATATATATTTTTGTTAGCATAAGTAGCTAATTAGTTATTAACAAAGGAAGAGAGCAAATGGAATCAGATATTAAATCTGATTAACTAGGAAGCTGTAGCATTCACAGCTGACTCCTCCGCTAAACAAACACTAATCCTCAAGCAGGCAGGAAGAATTAGCTTTCAATCTTCCTGGGGGGGCAGATGACCAATTAGCCAGGATTGGGGGTGGGGGGCGGTGTTGTGAAAGAGTAGAGTAAATTCCTTTGCTGAGTGCATACCTGGTGGAAGCCAAGATGGTGATGTGGGTGGAGGTCCTTCAACTATGAGGAAAGTGCAGTAGCAGCCAAAATGGTGACATAAAGGGGAGGAGCCTAGCCAGGGAAAATTTTGGGAAAGGATTAGATAAGATAAGGGCATAGAACCCCAGATGATCCAGGAAAAGGATAGGTTAGGAAGAGGGCCCAGCACAAGCCCAGGAAGAATTAAGAAGATTGGTTACTTTGAAAGAAAGCTTACCCCTTCCCAAAGGCAAGGGAACATAATCAAAGCTTCTCAACGGCCCAAGGCTCATTTGTTTGCTCACTCTTTCTCTGTAGCAGCTATGCAGAGTGAAGCGCAGGGCCAACTGGGCTGGAGAGCAGCCAGGAGCAGAGACTACGCTAGACTATCAGAGCCCAGGGTAATGGCATTACAGTTCTGAATCCTGACCCTCCTGGTGGGCACTTTGCTCACCAGGCTCAGGACTTCTTCCCAAGCAAGATGGAACTGAATCACCTGGTCGTGTATAAGACATCGGGCACCTGGGGCCAGTCCTTTGTTCTCTTTCACTCTATTAAATCTTGTTACTATGCCTCAAGTCCTCCTTTGCATGGGTCCCCAAAAAGCATTTCATGTGACTCTATGAAAGAATCCTATTTCCACCAGAAACATTTTCATTATATCACAAGAGGCACATTGTCACTTGCACACTTCCCATTTCATGTCAGCTTCTCCTGTCTTCAGCACAGAATGGCAGTTCTCCCCGTACCACAGCAAAATCATGTACAGAAAATTCTCAAAAAACAAAACCTCTGTTTAAAAAAAAAAAATGCTTAAGAAACAACATACAATATGTTCTGATAGAAATTTGCGCTTTAATAGGGAAATTGCTCTCCCAGAGACTTAAAGCATCTCCATGTTGCAACAAAACCCCTTTGGTTCAGAGGTTTTCTCTTTTAAGCCAGCTCTGCTCCCTCGCTACACCTTCAAATATCATGCATTGGTAGGTTTCAGCAATATACTTACCATGTTCTTCTTTGTATTGGAAGAAAAAGTTTAGGTTTTGTGAAATACATTCATACATGTCTTGCCCAAAATCAACAGATTAAATGCACACACATATCACTTGTGAGAATTCCAAATGTTTAGATTTTTACCTAAACATGTGAATAAAAACTGCAGGCAAAACAAGTACTGTCTCTCATACCTTTTATGGACTAACAAATAGCCCTTACCCTGCTGATGCCTGTTCTTAATTGGACTATGCTGTGAGGAACAATTAAGCCTAAATGGCCACTTGCTGAGTGCTGGTGAATGAAAGGCTGCAGCTTGAGGCATTTGCATTCTCCAAATAGAGCACATATGCTTTGCTTTGTGCCCATAAAGAAAGGACATTTACTTATTTTTGTGTGCTTTTACAAGTGAAAAGGGGTCATTGTTTCATGCACTAGATGGAAATTATTAAAAGAAACTCTTTAGACATAAAATAATTTTTGTAACTTTTGTGCAAAAATAAGAGATACAGAAATAAAAGAGCTTTGTTCCTCCATGAAAGAGGGCAGCAACTGTGTGAGAGAGGCCTCTTCCATCCCTCCATTTCATGCATGTCTCCAATGTGTGCAAAGAACAGATCAGAACCTGCAAAACGCGGCACTGAGTCAATTTCCTGAACACAAACAGACCCTCACCTAAATGTCATGTAATGGGGGAAGAGAAGTTTTAATCAAGATTATTCAGAGGCATTATTTTGCAGTGTGTGTTTTTGCTCTTAAAAATGAAGTAGAGCAAAAATAAAGAGGTTAAGATAGGACTGATCTGCACCTGTCAGAACAGAAATGGCATTTCAAACAGCCCCCAAGATGTTTGAGGAATTTAGTGAATAAATGAAATGGAGCCGCTATAGTCAAGCTGCCAAGTTACTAAAATCAAGTAGGTTGAGGCATGAGAAAACACTTCCATTCTTGTCTCAACTAGAGAATGTAAATTTTTGAACTTTCTGATCCTGTGTCAATGCCTGGGTATTCATCATACCTCCAGATAACCCTCTGAATACCCCCAAAAGACTCAAGTATTCAGACCACCTGACATTCACCTGATATCCACTATATACATTACCAGACAGACATGCTGCATCTCCCTCCACAACTAAGAAGGAATACAACTACCTCAAAACTAGAAACAACCAGAAAATCAAAGTGCATGGAAGTCCAGCAAACAAGGATATAAAGAAGAAATACTCATCCAGACAGGTAGGAGGGGTGGAGCCCGGGTGGAGAGGACATGGTGTGGTGTTCAAAGGACTAGCAATGGCAGCGGGCCAGCGGAAAGTGCAGTTACCCATTTTGAAAGGTCAGGAGGGACACCTGGGGAGTGTTCCCAGCTCCTCACCACAGCAGCTCACTGTCCCAGCTCTGGGGAAAATCAAGCATCATTGCTTCTGACTGTGCAAACCAGTGGGGGTTGGGACGGAGACAGAAACTGCCAGTCTCAGCAGAGTCCACTTGTTTAAAGGGCCCCCATGGACCTAGAACGTCCACAGACCCACCCACTCTGGGAACAACGGCCAGGGCAGCAGCTAGAGGGGCGCCAGTCCAGTGCGGAAGTGGGAGGAGTGCCTGGAAAAGGGGCCAGTGCTGGGCAAGCTGCATTGTTTCTTCTCAGACCCCTCCCCCACATACAGCGCCACACACAACGTGGTGAAACAGGGCACATGTTACTGATGAATACATAAGGCTCTGCCCCTTACAACGTAGTAGTAGCGACAGCTCTGCCTGGGACATGGAAGCAAACAAACACAGGAGATTTCCGGCCAAGATGGAGGCCTAGACTGACATGCCCTGTTTCCCTCCACAACTAAGAAGGAATACAACTACCCCAAAACCAGCAATAACCAGAAGTTCCAGAAAATAAATGGCAGTCCAACGTATGAAGTTATAAAAAGGTTGTGCTCATCAGGACAGGTAGGAGGGGCGAAGCCAGGGAGGAAAACTCAAGCTGTGCTGTCCAAGGCAGCAGCAGTGACAGCAGCAGGACAGCGGTAAACACAGACACCCGTATTTAAGGGGAGGCGAGAAGCGGCTGCAGACCAGGCCCGTCAGCTTGTGATTCCAAAGCCAGGGAAAGCAGACCCCCATTGCCTTGGACTGTGAGGCCCGGTGGAGGTGGGGACAGAGGAGGCAGCTCCTGGTCTCTCAGCAAAGAGTGAACGACAGGAATCCATCTTGGACCCCCATCCCCGCAGAAAATGCCCGGCTGTGACGAGTGCATAGGGCTCCGCCCCCTGTAGCGTAGAAGGTGTGACAGCCCTGCCCAGGAAGCAAAGGTAAACACAAAACTGTTCAGGACAGCACAGATCATGATAGAGATGCAGCTGACCACACAGCAAATTTCTAATCTAACAAAGCAGCAGATAGGAAATCTTTTTCAGGCACAGTTCAGAGCTTTGCTTATAAAAGTGCTTACAAACCTAACAGCAGATCTTAAACAAGATAGGGAAAGAATGAAGGAATGAACAAAAATACATATGAAACTAGTGATGAGGGCAAGAAAACCAGGGATCAAATCAACAAATCGGAACACAGGGAAGGAACAAACAGTCAACCATTGCAGAAAGAGAAAACAAGAAGTGAGGAAAATGATGAGAGGCTCAGAAACATTTCGTACAGCTATAAGCAGGCCAACATTCAAATCATAGGGTTGCCAGAAGGTGAAGAAGAACTAGAAATTGAAAAATTATGTGAAAAAAGAATGAAGCAGAACTTCCCTGACTTGGGGAAGGAAATAGACTTACAGGTCCAGAAGCACAGAGTTGCAAATAAACTGGACCCAGGGAGAACCACACCAAGACACATTATAATCAAAAGGTCAAAAATTAAGGATAAAGAGAGAATCTTAAAAGCAGCAAGAGAGAAGAGAATTACATACAAAGAGGTCCCAATAAGACTCTCAGCTGATTTCTCAAAAAAAAAAAAAAAAAAAAAAAAACTCTGCAGGCAAGAAAGGACTGGCAAGAAATATTCAAAGTAATGAAAAGCAAAAACCTACAACCACGATTACTCTGTCCAGCGAAGCTGTCATTCAGAATAGAGGGGTAGAGAAAGTGCTTCCAGGAGAAAGTAAAACTGAAGGAGTTCATCAGATCCAAACCATTGTTATATGAAATGTTAAAGGGACTTGTTTACGAGAAAGAGGATCAAAACTATGAACATTAAAATGAAAACTGTATCACAACAACCAACAACAGAAGCTAGGGAACCGAAACAAAGGCAAACTAAGTAGGTGAGAGTGTGAAAAGAATTATAGGTATGGGGAATATTTTGGAGGGAGGTCAGCAGGGAGGGTGAAGTGGGGAAAGGGAGGGAGATGGTACAGTAATTAAGAAGCATAGTAGGAGGGAGTGGAGTAGATAGGAAGATGTTGAGAAGAATTATATGCACAACCAATGGGCATGGACTAAGGTGGGGGGGACAACTGAAGGGAGGGTAACAAAGGGAAAAGAAATTGAGACAACTGTAACACCATAATCAATAAAGCATATTTTAAAAAGTCTCTTAACATTTGAATTTTGGAAAGATTGTCAAGCAAACTTTAAAAAAGTGTAATGTAAACTTTTTGTAAAACAACACATCTTTTTGGTGATAACATTAAAAGACATTAATTAAACTTAAAGTCGGTTTTAATATCAAATAATTTGCCCAGGCCACAGGATCCTGCTTAATTCATATTGTTTACTTTCTTTAGGCCAATAAAATATTACACCCTAGTTATGCCATCTGGAGGTGGAAAATGTACCACAAATAATACATAGACAAACACATATTAAGGTGGAGGTGCCTCCAACACCCTAGGCTCGGTTGGAAACTACTCTGTCCAGCAGAGGTTTCATGACCACAGTGAAATAAATCTACCGAGGACACTTCATTATGTCTGGGGGGAGGAAGGTGGCTGCTCTCTCTAGGGGAGAACAGCAATCAGACCTCCATCCCTCATGCCTTTTATTGAGGAGGATACACACAGGAGATACAAGGTCAAAATTCATAAATCAATAGCTTTTAGGCATTTGGATTACAATTGACAGTAACAGATTACATGTACCAGTACAGGGGGCACAGTGACCAGTCTGTGTCGGGGTCTATTAAACATCTTGATGCCGCACTGGCATTAGGTGCAAGGTTCCTTGCTAGAGATTGTTTATGTTACATTAAAGATAAAGGCAGAGCAAGTTCTAAAGCATAATAAGCATTCTTTAAATCCAATTTCCATGGAAACCCTCTGAGTGGTTTTTGGTTATGTCTCCTGCGCAGCCTTACATTGAGACTTAAAGACAAGCACAGCCGGGATGCTGGTGGCAGGTCATGCTCGGGCTGGGGCTACAATTCCCTAAACCACAAGGAGCAGTTCCCTGCAACATATCACATAAAGACCATACACATGAAGACTGAACACATAAAGGCTATATTTATAAATTACTATTTTTTATAGAGAAAGCAGAAGATTTTCTCATTTTCTTATTCCTTCTACATAATCCCTCTGCATACCCTGGCTGGTTTGGCTCAGTGGATTGAGCGTCGGCCTGCGAGCTAAGTGTCGCTGGTTCGATCTTCCAGTCAGGGCACATCAGAGAAGGAAAACTCCGACTCCAAAAAACCTCCGCTGCCTTGCGGCATACCTCTTCAGGGGAAAGGCTAAGGGAGTAAACCCCAACAGAAAATCCGGAGCCGGAGTCCCTAAGGCGGTTTGACGTTGTAGTCAACACCGGCAACTCCTGCGGCGCACCTGAAGCCAAGCTGTATTGACTCCGTCTTTCCCTTGGACCCTTCAGCTGCGAAGAGAGGGGGGGTCTGCTGCATGGGCAACAGCAGACCCTCCATATCACCCTGCCCAGGCTCTGTAGCTTCAGCTTCACTGGAGAGGACACTTCAGCGTCATCACAAGATGTCGATTCAACACGGGAGGAGACAGATACCGTGTCACTCCCGAGTCGGACTGCACAGCCATTCTCGGTGGTGCAGATAGACTCTTAAGAAGCTACACCATCGTCTCTCGAGATGGACGGCTGCCGACGACGACATTACCAGACCTCCTGACACCCATTCTCCAGGCCACCTGGTATCCATCATTTAAACCACCTGCCAGTTGACTGATAACTGTCCTGGACCAATCCTAGAACCATGAATGCAGAACTCATTAGTCTCAAAAATATACCTTTTACTGTAAGTGTTAATGGCAAACAGCACCAAATGTTAGAACTTGGGCCTTGAGTTCTGGCTAGAAGAAAGAAAAGCAAAGAGCATTCTCTTGGGGGGAGAACAGGGGAAAAGGCATGCACATGCTCCAAAGAGAGCATGCCTGGGGAAAGAAGAGGATAGGTAAAAGCACAGGTGTGTACTAAAGATAGGCAGAGAGAGAAAGAGAGAGACACAGAGAGAGAGAGAGAGAGAGAGAGAGAGAGGAGGGCGCACTGGGGAAAGAAGACAGTGGGGAGTGGTGTGGGTGTGCTAGAGAGAGAGAGAGAGCATGTGCTGGATCCTTCATCTTAAGGGCCTTTATCTGGAGGTCTCAGGATCTCCATGGAATATTCATCAGTTTTTCAGGTGCGTCCTTTCAGGGTCATGGTCTCCACAGATTGGTTGGCACTAGGGCAGGGGTTCATTAGTAATCAAAGCTGGTCCTGATGTCAGCCATGGCATCACCCCACTTGGCCTTGCTGCTTTCCTAGGCCTGGAGCTGAAACACAACTGAGGCCTAATTATTATCTCTAGGGCTTAATGTTTAATAGAGTGGTCTTGCAAGGGCTTGTATGAGAGTCACATGAGGCTATTCTCCTGCCCCCTTGTTCCTCCTCTAAGGGGCACTACCACATGACTAGAGATATGCTAGGGGAGGAGAAGTCAAAGGAGGATCTGAACCACATGAACAGCAATATGAAAGGTCAGAGGGTCTAAGCCACATGTTACCCTGTGGGTGAGACCCCACCTTACAATTTGTTGTTGCAAGACACCTGGGGCTTTCCATCCCGGTGACCTTCAGTACCTGGCTTATCATTCCTTCTCTGCTTATGTCTGTCTATCATAAGAACTCACCTTTTCTTTCTTCTTTGGAACAAGTCTGGGTTTTTGCCTAATTGTTTTTGATTTGCAAAACCTAAGATCCTTTAAAAAAAATCTTTATTATTTATTTCGAACCAAAGACTCCAGACTCTTTCTGAGTTTGTTCAATACATACATTCTTCAGCCATGCAGACATATGCATTATTGGCCTAGATTACTGATATATATGTTGTTTTTTTTAGTATGAACAAGTGCCAAAGGAGATAAGATGAACTTTTCTTCTGAGCCACATGGAGATCCATTAAAAAGGTTTTATTGTTGCTGTTGCTATTTCTTGTAGAAATAAAAAGAAGATCTACTGCTTTTGTAAACGTTATATTCATCATTATTGAAAAATAAAATTTAAGTGATCAAAGGGGAACAAAACAAAAAAGAAGAGACAAAAAAAATTATTCTAAATCCCACTACTCAGAAATATCAATCATTTATCCTTCTGTGAACACCACTACAAACATCTCTGTATGTACATATATAAATAGAAGGAATAGGAATAATTCTACAAATGCAGGATTATAGTATAAAAGCTGTATATTTTGAAGTGTTCAGTTTTATTTTACTTTAACAACAACAAAAACCTGCAGTAATAAAGAATAAATTACTGAACTTCAGAAAAACTTTTCTCTCCAACCAATTATTTTAATATTTAAAATTTATCTCTTTGTTTGGGGGAGTGATCTGACCTGTGCATTCTAAGTATTGGAAGGAAAACTTTTCCTCAACACACTTAGGTTAAAAAGGGGGTGGGGGGGGCTGCAAATTAAAGACAATAGATTAACAGGAAAAAAGTCTGGGTTTATTCACACGTGCTCTTGGGAGCATTCAACAC
The DNA here is from genome assembly GCF_987537825.1 of Furipterus horrens. Classification (NCBI taxonomy): domain Eukaryota; kingdom Metazoa; phylum Chordata; class Mammalia; order Chiroptera; family Furipteridae; genus Furipterus; species Furipterus horrens. The sequence goes on from NW_028327175.1 coordinate 37,954,058, forward strand.
TGAGTAAGTCACTGAAGGGTCAGAGGTGAAAGCTTATGTACTAATTTAACAGAAAAGAAAGAGGGGGGTTTTAAGTATGGAAGAGTCTACTGAGCTTTTTGATGCTAAAGGAGAGCTGAATTCAAACTTCCTGTTTCTTCTTACAAACAGGAAGTTCCCTCAGAGAAGGATCAATGGCAGCTATATTTTCAGAAGACTTTGCTTACATTTATGTTAACGTTCTTTTGTGTGTGTGTGTGTGTGTGTGGCTATTGATTGTTCAGTTGTTTTCAGTTTAAAGTACTTTTCATATCACTTTGCTGGGCTGTTAATCCCTTCATAGGACTTTTAGCCACTTCCCTGGCTTTTACCCACCAGACACCAGTAGAAGAAGCACCCTCCCTCCCCAGTGGGACAACCAAAATGCCTCCAGACATAGCCAAATGCCTCTGGGAAGGTGGGTCAAAATCACCTCTAGGTGAGAACCACAACTCTAAGTTTAAAAAAAAAAAAGAAAAAATTAAGGAGAAAATATACTGATAGCATGAAATCATAATTTTTAACCACAGAATTCAATTTTAAACAATATCTATTTACTCTTTGCCATGAAAGATGGAAAAAATGGATACTTCTAATTCTTTCTACATTTGCTCCTTCCAACTCCCAATGTTGGTTAGCAATTATTTTTATGTTCTCAAGATTTAGAACACTTACATTTTATTCTGTAACTAAAAATTCTGAAGATTAAAATAACCTATTAAAATACTCAGGTTCACCCCATGTCCTTTCCCACAGCTTCTCTATTCATTCCTGGATTCATGAAACAAATGTTTAATGGGACCTCTGTACAATTGGATATAAAGCCTCCAAATTGTACATAGAAGTGAAGTACTCCCACATTCTAGTTAGAAGTCCTAAGGAACTCCAGACAGACCCTTCAGAACTTTCAAGAGACATGGTAGTTCCAACCCTGCTATCATCTCCCACTCCAGCCTACATATGCAGAAGATAAGAACTCAAGGAAGATTGTAGGGATCAGGTAGGAAGGTTAGCATTGTGCTTTTCCTCTTCTGCACTCCCCACCAAACACACACACATACACACAGTAAACCAAAGCCAATGTAAGAATCACTGGTAGAGATTTGTGATGCCTGAAAAAAATCTGAGACAAGCTTTTCATTCCTGTTTGGGCATCTGTACACTTGCTGCTCTTCTACTCTGTGCCTAACTTAGGTTGACAAAAACAGATCTGGAGAAAGAAAGCAGGGCAAAGAGTGCAGAAGATGGTGGAGCAACTTGTGTTACAGATAGGTAGTGGCAAGATGCATGAGTTTCTGAGGGGTCAGATGGCCACAAGGTAGCCAGGTTGAGCCATCTCAATAGTAGCCTTCCAGACAAGAAGATTGCAGCAGGTAGGGGCTGTGGAGTATACTACTGTATATAAGAGGTCAGCTAGAAATCTTGTTAGAGCACTAATCACTTGTCTGAGACAGAAAAAATCCTTGAAGGACCCCAAAAAACTCACAGAAGTGCCTCTTAAGGACACCAGCACTTAGGTCTCAGTCACACAGAGTGAATCAGAGGCAATAACAACCTAATAAACAACCAAAAGTCACAACTGAGTGATGTCCACCTCTTTCCCCCATCTGTCCTTCTCACCACAATACACCAGAGAAGAAAAGGACTCAGAATAAAAAGGATGTGAGGAAGGGAGATGAGGGAAGGCAGAAGAAGGAGGAAGGACCTCTGCATGAGGGAGAAAAAAATTGTTTTCCCTCTACTCTTTATGGTTCATTAGCTGAGCCATAAATAAAACTGATAAAAGACATTAACAAGAGAGAAAAGTTTTAATTATGAACTATGCATGAGAGCTCACAAAGTAAAATGTGGCTCAAGAAAATGGCTGATTGAGACTTATACACCATCTTAGGCTAAACAAAGGAAAAAGGGTTTTGAGCCTCTGGGGTAGAGAGGAGTTATAGGAGAAAATAAATCTGATAAAGGTTGTCTTGTTATGCAGATAAAACTCTCAGGTGATAGGAGTTGTCTCTGGGAGTAGCTCTCTTCCTGATACAAAGACATTTTAACAAATGGAAATTTTCTTTTTAAATATAGGTAGTTAAGAAAAGTAAAGAACTTTCCTACCTCTGCTGGTTCTCAGCTATGTTTAGCTCAACATAATTCATATGCCAAAGGGGCATACTTTGGTACACACCATGTGCCATAGCTGCCCAACCTTGGAATTGAAAGAAAAAAAGTCAAATTGAATATGAGATAGAAGAAGCTTTATTGAATTTTGAAGTGAAGCGATCAGGCCAAGATATTATTAAAAGAACAAGAAGGAAAATCTGACTAAGATGGGTTGAAGACTGGAGAATGTGAAGAAAGATTTTATATTTGGATATTTCAAGTTCAACTCATTCAATAACCTGGTTACATTTATTTTAAATAATCTCCTGATCTGTTGGATTTATTTCTTCCAAGAACTCAAATATACTGTATTGCCTAAATTCTGGTATTATTGAGATTATCTGTTGCCTTTAGACTTGAATTTGCATGGTTAATAAATTATTTACACTTGGTTTGCATTGCTCTGCCATCTTTTGGCATTGAATATTGCTATGAAAAGTCTGAAGACAGATATACTTTCCCCTTCTTTGTGACTTAAATTCTTTTATTCAGGCACATATAAATCTTCCTTTATTTCATATTCAGTGACTCTTCAAAGATATGACTTGATGTTGGTTGTATTGTGCCAATCTTTACTGGATGATGCTGTTACCCTTCAATGTGCTGATTCAGGCTTTTATTGAAGAAGCCTGTTCTATATTATTGAAATCATTTCTGTCCCATCTGTTCTGTTCTCTTTTTCAGATATGTAAATTAGTATATATTGAACCATTGTTTTTCTTCCATATCCAGTACCTTGTCTATAATCTTTTTTATGTCTTTGTTTCTCTCCATTTCATTTTGGGTGAGGTTGTTAAACCTGCTATTATATATACATAACTGTTTTCAGTCCCATTTATTCTTCCTGTCGTTTTTACCTTCCATTTCTTTTAGTTTATTTCCCATCTTTTCCTACTGCCTTTTAATTTTTCATTGAATTTTTCTATTGTTCTTTGAAATCTTTTTCTCTGACTATAATGTTTGTTATGAGTAACCTTTTTGAGACTCTAGAAACAATTTCCCTGTACCATTCCTCCAGTTCTATAGGCAATTTTTCTCTGGTATATGTTGTACATCAACTTTGTTTCTCTCTTTCCCACATTATTATTATTATTATTATTATTATTATTATTATTATTATTATTGCAGAATCTACCCACAGGGCTTCAGTCTGATTATTAGGGATCTTTGAATCATTGAATAGCTTGCTGGTTTTGTGTTTTAAAAAGTCATGTGAAATTTTGCTGGAAAATGTGGTATGAGTCTCACACTCACACTCAATCTTTATTTCCTATGCCTTGAGGCTCTTCTTGCCCCAGCTTCAGGCAAACAGGGACTTCTGTTTGGCATTGCTTTCTTCTTCACCTCACCTTTGGGATCCTCCCTCAACCTGGAGTCTAGAGCATTCTTTGAAGGTTTTTGAAGAAACTATTGAGAACTGTATTTATGAGTGAGGAACCTAAAAGTCAACATATGTATGTAACATAGGAGGAGAACGAAGGCAGTGAAAACAAGTATGGTTCTCCAGTTACCGAGCGAAAGGTGGTTCTTTCATGTGGTCGTCGTCGGCAGCCGTCCGTCTCGAGAGACGATGGTGTAGCTTCTTAAGAGTCTATCTGCACCGCCGAGAATGGCTGTGCAGTCCAACTCGGGAGTGACACGGTATCATGTGGTACCTTGGTGTAAAACCCAACAACCAGTGTTGAGGAAAACAGGTCTTTATTTATAATATTTCAACCTGGAGAGGGCAGTGAGCACTTCAGAGCCCTATTCTCCCACAGGACCCAGCACTTCCCTTGCTCCCCAAAAGGCTATAAACTGAAACCAAGCCCAGTAGTTCCCCATCCCTTATCTGTCAGCTCTCTCCTTCAGGATCTGGGGTACGATGTCATCAGCCTCCATATAACAGTCCAGCAAAACATGTGCCGAATTGCACGGGATCGTGCATGGTTCTTTCTCTGCCCTTTCAAAGCTGCATGGTCCTCTCCTGCCTCCTTAAAAACCACATGGTGCACCCTTTTTTTCTAAAACTGCAGGGTCCTCTCCTGCCTCCTTACAAACCACATGGTGCTCCCTTTCCTTCTAAAACCGCATGGTGCTCTCCCAGGAAAATGGCTGCCGCCTTATTTTTAAATATCTGAGCATGGCGTGTGATGCAGTGGGCAGGATAACTGGCTCTGACCATTTGCAGAACCTTGTGCAGACCCTATTTGTTCTTTCCTCACCACTCTATAGTCAAAACCCCTCCCATTTCCTTGAGGCCTTGGAAGAACCAAAGCCATTTGCATAATTAAGACACTAGCTACCAGCCATAGATATGCAAAGGCATCTTGAAAGCTGTCTTCCTTCCCCATCCCCCAACCACAGGCTTTGGGGAATTTTGGGGAGCCCACTCTGTAACACCATGAGGTTTGTATTTCCTCCCTATCCTTAACATACCTCAGCAACACATAAAGCTGTCTTCACCTAAAGTTTTAAGCTTCTCTCTTTTAGGAATTAAAAAATGTGAAATCAATCATTACATGTATGGAATTGCTGTCTGCAGAGTGAGACCAGCATCCCTGGACCAGGGTTAAAGGACAACCACACTAGACCCCTCCGCAGACTGCATTAGGTGTATCTATTTCTTCATACTCGCTAGCACAGTTCAAAGCATCCTCTAGGTCACCCTTTTCATCTATACCACCAACTTTCCCTCACTTGTAAGAAATTGGCTAGGTGGGATTTTTCTGTGGGCAACTTGTACTACCTAGAAGTATATTCTAGAAAGGTTTGGGGTGGGGGCGCAGAGGAGGAAGAATTATATGCTCTGCTTCTCATGGTCAGTTTTCCACTTCATCAGTGCATTAGAACTGTAGGGGCAGTTGGTGATGTTATAACTTTCTCACTAGCAACAAAACATTCAACTTATTGAATGACATTTCCCACTCAGCACTTCCCATTCCTGGAAGGCAAAATGGATAGGGATAAAGACTGTTGAGTATAGCTCTTCAGTTTACCTATAACCAGAGCAAAGGTGAAAATCTAGACTCACTGATCCCCAGAATGTAGTTCTTCCACTACATCCCATGCTGCTCCTCCCCAGAGAAAAATGTAGATAAAAGGAACAAAGGATCATCCTTATTAAATGATAGGAAAAACAAATTATCAGAGAAGCCCCCACCCAGTTCTTAGTAAGGGAAAGCTCACACCACTGCAACTTGCTCCAATCAGATGTCTTTTAGAGGATCAGAATTTGTGTGTTGTTGTTTTGCTAATATTCAAAATGGAAAGAAATGATAAAATTTTTTATTAGAGATTAGTGAATGTAAAGGTGTATGTCCCCCCCACCCCCCAATTGACTGACCCTCTCTCCCCCAAATTCTCTCAATAAACCCTGGATAAAGAATCCAGATGTGCTATAAACTCCCAGTTCTGATTTGGAATGTTAGGAATGTATCTCCCCTGCTGAACCACTAAATGCTTGAGGTTTCTCTGGAAGCCAGGTGGGCATTAATCCTTATAGGGATAGGCAGCGAGAGGTCAGGAGGCCAAGGTCTGGTGCAGGAGTGGGGTTTCTAGGGCAAGAACTAGGAAGAAAATTATTGCAGCAGGAAAAATGCCTGAGAGTAAAGAAACATCCTGGGCTTGCAGAAGGGATCCCTTCTGCTCCTACTTCTTCCTATACCAGAGGTATGGCAGAGGTTTCCCTTCTTGCAAAGGTCTTCCTCTTGTAGCTATGGAAAAGTATAGAACAGCTAAATGGTCTTGAGATCATTCGGAAGAAATGACATAAAACATAGACAATGATTTGACCAAACTTGTATATTTCAGTAACATTTAAAGTTACAAAATATTATTATTGAATTAAAGTGTCATCAATGTGGATATAGTTATGAATTGAGATAGCACAGACACAACAAAGATCTGATCATCCATTAAGACTTACACACATCAGAGAGCTTACCCAGTACCAAGCTTTACTAATAATTTCAAAGACATAAATAACAAAGAGGCACAGGTACAGCAGGACAGGAGTCCAAACCCCCTAGCCACACTCCTTGGTCTTTTTTCCCCCTGAATCGGAGGTACATACTCTGGCCTTAAATAATAAATGAGGTATTGAAGAAAGGTACACAGCCACCTTACTTATCCAGGGGTCACTCAGTTCAGGAAACATCTGAAACATCTCCATTTTATATTCAGATGTTTACATAATTTACATGACATTTTCCAGAAATCCATGCCCTGTAATTCCGTAGATTTCAGGTTTGTTTATCTAAGAAATCTTAGACACTAAAGTATATTCTGCTAAAAGCCTTCCATGGACAAGGACTCTTCTGCCAGCAAAGATCATTTAGTTTGTCGGAAAGGCTGTCATTAGTGTATTTACAAGATTAGGCCATTATGCTCGTCATCTTTCTGACCTAGGAACAAACCCCCTGTCCCCAGTGTGGAATAGAATGGATCATAGACCTGCTGCTTTCAAAGCATATTCTGCTATATCCAGGTACATTCATGGATTCATAAAAGTTCACATTAACAGAGGATACTACTTTTGTTATACTGATTAATGACAAGTACAAAGGTACAGTATTTACATTATTTCAACTATGTGTCGACCTAAGAAACATCCAAACATGTAGAGAATTATTATAAAACTTTATTTCAGTCAAACTGATGACACATGCTGGGGTGGAAGATCTCAAATGCTCCAGAAAATGGCAGTTTTGTGGTTAGTTTTATGGATTTGAAATTAAGAAAAAAATGTAAGGAAGATTACAGGAGCTGGGAAAAAGCAAGGTGGGGATCAGATTACAGACGAGTTAAGATCATTCTTTAAAAGGAAGGGTCTGAAAGGGGGCACTTCACAGGTGTGTTAAACTAGATTCACAGAAACAGTGGACAGGCCTTGTTTAAGGCAAAGACAAGCCTTTTAGTGAAAAAGTTTTAGCCTGGGCATAGGAATTTACAGTCAGATCACCCTGGGAGGTTACTTTCCATAGAACCCCGGTTTTCATCTACAGAATAAAAATATTACAGAAAAAGTATAAGATAACATAAAAAATAAATATTTTTAAACGATTATTTCTGGGTCTATAAATTATAGATGATTATTTTATCCTTTATATTTTCAGTATTTTCCACAAGAACTTTCTATGACTGTCATCCATTTTTTTTAATTAATATTAAAACATGTAGGAAAATCTAGGTAGCATACTGCACAGAACATAAAATTTGAAAGCAAACTGATTTGGTTTCACACGCTGGCTTGACTGCTTACTGTTACGAAATCTTGGGCAAAGTAGCCCATTTCCTCAGCTATAAAGTGACAAATAAAATAGTCACCTTTCAGGGTTGTCATGAATTATAAGAAGAAACCTCAACCACAAACGTATGCACCTCCTAAGAAAGGCTCTGCCAGCTTGCCGCTCGTTGGGGGCCAACCAATTACTTGCCCGTGGAGCTCCTCCTTGGCTACCCCTATGCAATTGGGCCAATCAACAACATGCTCAGAGTTGCTCAGTCTTTCTGCCATTTTCAGATTCGAATGAATCCCAAGACCTAAGATTTCACATGTCTGCAGCTGCTGAATTGTGAGGAAATTAACTTCCAACTGGACAAAATTTAACCAGTGGAAAAACAGAGAAAATAAATTGCCCTGCCTTCTGTTCTCCAATTAACAACTCTGACACATGGTTTCTCTATAGAGTCTTTCCAGAAAAGCCCCATTTAGTTTTGCAAACACACCTACTGCTGAGTAGCTTGCTTTCTCTCTCTATGCTCACTGCAAAACACTAGTCAATAAAGTCATTTAGCATTGCTTCTTGCCTCTCTACCTTCTCTTCACTTTTGCTGCCCTGGGTTTGAATCTCAAAATAAATTATTAGTACTTAATTCCTTGCCTCAGGCTCCATTCTACTTCCTGGGAAACCTAAATCTAAGATAGCAGGTAATTAATATAATGCAACCGGCATATAGTAAGTCCTCAAAAATAGTACATGTATGTATAAACCTAGGAGGGGTGTGGGGTGTGTGTGTGTGCATGAGCACACATGCTCTAGATAATACATGAGATACTCTTGCTGTGTTTTTGACATCTTTATAAATGCCACTGTAAAAAAACTTAAATAAAATAACCTATTTTGTTCCCATTTCCACTTCCTGCCCCATTCCTCCCTAAAAACAAAGTAGAAACACAACATATTCATTTTAAATAACAGTGAGATTGCCTTCATGATATGAATTATTGTAAAAAAAAGTTATAAATCACATGCCCAGTGTGAAAGTGATTCAGGATCATATCATGGTTACAAGCAAACTTTAACACCAGACATGGATTGGAATTCCAATGCTATATGATCTGAGAAAAGAAATTAACCTTTTAGGGATTCTTTTCTAATCTGGAAAATGATCATCTTCCTGCAGTTTTTAATTAAGTGAAGAATGTAAAATTCTTAGCACAGAACCTGTACATAAATTATATTATTTTTATAAATAGTAATTATTATTCCAAATAATAATTAGCATTATTATTACAAATAATAATTATTATAAAAATTTACAACATACATTCCATATCAAGCCATAATAACATTAAAAATTCATTAATGAAGTGTAGGAGTTAGTATAAAAATAGAAAGTAATTTGTTTGTGAGTTAATTCTGTTCTAACATTGGTGTACAGTCCAGGGAGGATCCAAAGTCCTGAGGCATGCATCAGAACTGTCATTATCAGATGTGTGGCACACTGACACATTAACAACACAGGAAGACAGAGAAAGCAGGACAGCAAGGGAAGGCTGGACAAAATACCCTGGGGTCTGAAGAAATAAACCAATGACTACTTCTGGTTCTCTGAGAACAGCTGTGGAAGCTGGGAGAGAGAGCAGAATCCATCACTCTCCTGAGGCTTCATGAACCCAACCAAAATCATTGGGGTTCCAGTCCTCATTTAGGCAGTATAGTCTCAGATTGGGAAACTGAGACAGTGATCCACTCTTTAGGGAAAGCCACCATTCCAGAGCTTGGTGATACTCTATCTATAATGTTCCTCCAGCACACCAGCCAACATGTCTCAAGCAGCGCACCTGATCACAGATCTCTGTGGTCTGGGGCTGTCGGATTAACTCAGGGTAGGGCTGAGCTTGCAGACAGAAGGCATGAAATGATTCACATATGAGAACTGAGATCCACAGAGGGTGATAAATAGATCTGTGTCAGGAGAGAAAAGCCAGCGCACTTACAGAAGAGGATGAAGGAGATCAGAGGCCACAGCACACCTATGACCAAGTTACCCTACGAAGCCTTCTAGCCTTTGTGTCGTGAATACAATCAGAGTATTAAATCTAAGCAACACATTCTGATCTCAGCCTCCTAGGACACTGGGTCCTCATTCATGCTAGTGACAACTTTCTGCAGGGATATTTTAAACCTAAATCATTACTGTATTATTGTCCAAAATAAGTCTATTAAGAAACTATTGCCTAAACTCCCCTTCCCCTGTTTTTCAACAGACCCTCAGGAACTTCTTATCTTTTTCACACAGAAGCAGTGTACTGTAGAACAAAAGTTCAGCCTCTCTTTCACTCCTAACAAATACTTCAAAACTTGGTATCATTTGCATCTTTTCACATCAGGATATCATCCATCTCATGGCTTAACATGATGAGATGATACTAGAGGACATTATTATTTCATGTTTCTATTCTGAGAAAGATGTCTCTCTTCAACTTAACTACTAGCTGACAAAAATAATGTTGAACATCTGCAAGAGATAAAACAACTTGAATCTAATTTCCTTTCACATAGATTAACAGCTCCATTCTCCTGTCATTTATGTAGCATATAACTCAATTTTTTGCAATATTTAAATGAGAGGCTAGTTTTTCAGGTCTGTCATGCATATGACATAAATTTTTTATTTTGTCCCTTCCATTGATGTAATGGATATATGAGACCCTGTCAGAGTGTGGGAGCTCAGAAAAGAAAAGGGGAATCATACACTAAAAGAAAGACCAGTAAAAGGGAGATATTTTAAGAAAATCTCCTCTTTTAAGAATGCAAATAAGTAAATCACCCCATGAGATGTTCTATCAGGATACATAACTTTCAAGTGGAACCTGAGTCACCTGCATGACTCAAACACTAAATGGCCTATGATTTGTAATTAATTAGATGGTCAGGCTACCTAAACAGAGATGTAACCATTGTAATTAAAACAAAGAACAGTTTGCTTGGGAAGTCCAGGGGCCAATATGGCTTCAGGTAATGGTTTATCAAGGACTTACTCAAAATCACTGGGATCTATTTCTTGATGTCTTTTGGCTCTTTTTTCTTTCATTCTTAGACAGCCTTTCGTCAAATGGAACAAAGTTTGCTACAGCAGCTCCAGGTTTATATAAAAAGTTTAAGGAAAGTCAGTTTGTTGAACCTGGAAATGGATCAAATGAGGAAAACATGAAACATGTTAGGTTTTTAAAGCAGAAGAAATTTAATTCAAGAAATTGGTCACATGGATGATGGAAGAAGTAAAAACAAGAAATTAGAAATAGCAGAAGGCTACTACCACTCTTGGAGCTAGTGGGACAAAGGGAGAAGTTGGAGCAATTGGAACCCAGAAACATAGGTCAACTGGAAGAATCCAGAACAATGACAAGTTTGTCAAACAGAAACTAGAGTCATAGAGGAAAAATAGCCACTTATGTAGGGATTGCCAAGGTAGAAGAGAAAGTAGAAATTACCCTGGCCTCTTCCACCTGTTCTCCACTCTCTTGTCTGTGCCTCCTAGTGCACAAACCTAGTTGGAAGCCAGTTAGCAAGGCAGCCTGGTGTATATAGTTTTCTATAATACAAAGCAGGGAAAGAGTGGGGGAATAGATCTGAGAGCAAGCAGGAAAATGACCAGCACAGGATTTAACATAAAATAATTTCACTTCTCTGTCATATTACCTTCAGACATAATCTGTTGACTCTCCTTTCCCCGACCAATAAAGGATACCTTAACAATATCTTAGTCATTTTCCCTAATATACTGATCAGTTTCAGTTATTATACCTCTATTCAGAGCCCAGGCAGAATGAATTGACACACTTCTGGGCCTTAGGGGTTACTCTTGACCAGTAAGCCACCAAGACCAGGAGGAATTCTCATTCAGCACACAGAGGGATAAATGTGCAGAAGAAATGTTGAATCTAAAGGAGAACTCCTGGCCTGCATGTATCAAGGGCTGGAGGAGAACTTTCAGCTAGCTACTGGAGGCCGGTGTCAGTCACATGCTGGGCCACTGGAGAACTCTAAAGAGTGATTAGTCAAGACCAGGAAACAGGTAGCTCTTGGTCTAAGTACCACTGGGGCTGGAGCAGGGGAACTCAATAGGTATGTGTTAGGGATGGTAATTTTCACCTGGTGTGTCAGTAGCACAGGGCTAAAGAGACAGCACACTTGATTGAAGATTGATTACATAAAAGCGACTAAGAAAATTATATACAAGGGACTGAGAAAAATAGAGACTGAGGATAAAGGGAGGCAGGTTTCTCATTCTCTTCAAATATGGAAAAAAGGAAAGCCAGAATAAACCATACAATGTCATATTATAATTTGAAGATACCTGTATAATATATATGGACAGAAAAAAAATAGAAATAACTATAGGTGTATATGTGTGTGTACATCTATTTTCTAGAATAAACATCTATTTTCTAGTTCTCTGTTGAGAAGACCTAGAAACAACACTCCCAAAGCAATGAGCACACCTAGTCCCCCAGATCTTGGTTTTAAAATACCATTTTCATTTTACACGAAAAGAAACCAGGTGATATTGGAGAAGTGGCTGACTCCAGGGATGGGACAAGAAAAGTACAGATAAGCCTAGAACATCTTGTACCAGAAGATAGAGAAGTTCTCAAAGAATGATGGGAACATGTTAAGAGGATACAAGAGTCCAACCAAAGGGGCTCCCACCAGCCAAATCTGGGACAAATTGAGCATTAAAATAAATAATGATAGCATTGGATTATAACACCTTGAATAAAATAGGAATTCATATAAATAAGTACATAAGTAAACAGACTTTTTAAAAGTCTACCTTGGAGTAGATTGTCAACTAATAAATGTAGAAGCAACAATGGAATTAGATAAAATTGTTATTTGACAACCATCATGATAGCAGTTGATTTACACATGAATCATCCATAAATAAAACAAATGAGTGAAAAATTGATGAGGAAAAGAATATTTACATATTCTCAATATAGCACTCCACAAAACATTTATTAGTTTTATAGCAGAAAGATCAGTAAGAGAGCAAATCAACATTACAATAGTTCCTCTCTATATTGCAGTTCACTTATTGTGGCCCCACTGTATCGTGGGATTTTTAAAAATATTATATTTAATTATTTATTGTGGATTTTTCACTATATTGCAGGATTTTGCGGTACTGTATACATATGTTGTTAAAGTTACGTAGGTTTAAGAGTGTAGAATAAATGTAAGGTTCCTACTTCGCAAGGGGGTCTAGAGCGTAATAGCCACGAGAAGTGAGGGAATACTGTATATGTATACTCTCACTTCTGTGGTAATCCTGGAAAAAATTTCACTATTTTAATCTAATCATGTGGAGGAATCAGACAAATCCAAATTTAAAGACATTCTACAAAGTAGTGGTTTGGACACTTCAAAATTGTGAAGGCCTTGAAGGGCAGGAAAAGACTAAAGAGCTGTGTCCATTGAAATAAACTAAAAAGAAATGACAACTAAATGTAACAAGTGATTCTGGTTTGGATTCAAAACCTGTAAAGAACATTATTGTGAAAATGGGTGAAATTGTAATGGGACCTCTGAATTATACATTGGCTTAAAATCAGTATTAATTTCTTAATTTTGATGGGTACACTGTGGCTTTATCAGAGGGTGTCTTTTGTTTAATAAGTATACACTGAAGAGTTTAGGAATAGTAGGTTATTTGTATCCTACCCACTCTCAAGTAGTTATGAAAATGAAAAGAAGTGTGTGTGCGTGTGTGTGTGTGTGTGTGTAAAAGAGAAAAAGAGAGAAATAAGGCAAATGTAAAGTTCACAATTGGGGGATCTGGATGAAAGATACGCAGTTCTCTACTATTTTTGCAACTATTCATTCTTTTCTATGTTATACTTTAAAGAGGATACTGCAGTAGAATTGCCTGGACCCCTGGTCCTGGCATTGCAAATATTTTAGTTTTATACCCATGGCTTACTCTTTTCTCTCAGTTTCTGTATGCATTCAAAGAAATGGCCTTCGGGGGTTTCTATGGCAGCCCAGCTGGTAGGTAAGAGCAGGCCCTCAGCTTTGTGGGACCTAAATCTTATACAATTTGGGGAGCACTCCGTACGAAAAAGAATTTAAAAAATTCAAATTTGAAATTTGATGTGAAAGTGAATATTTATTTTAAAAGGGCTCAAGGCACTGAATGACACTGAAGCTCACACTGCATTAGCATGGAAGTGAATTAGCCTCCACTGGAGAGGTCAGGCAGACCAGCTCTGCCACCTCCGTGTTGTCCACCCTGAAAAGACATGACTGAGCAAATTAGACTAGCTATACACTGTGCACTTACATATAAATGTTCTTTCTCATTCCCTATTGCTTGGATATTTCTTACCCACAGGGAAAAAACTATTCAAACTTAGGTTTGGGTCTATGGAAGAAAGCACTAAGGAGACCACTCAGCCCCTCCTGTGTTCTAAGCCACAAAAGCCTGCCTCCAGCTTTAGCCAATGGACGAGAAGTGTAGCCTTGAAACAACCGAATAGAAATAAAGTGCACTGCAAAGCAAGTAAGAGGCTACCATATGGTCAGGTCTAGGTCTTCAGGGGATCATATCAGTTTTTGGCTGAACATCTTAAGAGTAATAAAGATCATGCATTTACCTGATCTTTTTGTCTATGTCTATGAAACCTCATGAGGTGGGTGGGGACAAGGGGAAGCTAGCTACTGCAGGATCTCTTTCTATCAGCCACATACATCGCATGGATATCCGTTACTCATAACAGCCTGGGTACCAAGACTGAAAAAATGGCCGTCTCAACCCCTTCTCCTCCAACCCTCCCTCTTATATGGAAGTAGCAAGCAAACAGAGGTCCTTGTTTTTTCTAAGAAGGTATTTTGTCTGTACTTACCTGTGCATGAAGGAAAAAAACAAAACTGAAAAGCAGGGGAAAAAATGTAACTAGATAATCAGACTGGAAATACTGCTCCCTCCACTAAGCATTTCACCAAGATGAAACCTGCTTCACTTTTATAACACAACTCATCAAATAACTGAGACAGCTCATAATATTATCCATCATGCTATGGTAGTGTCCTTGGATGCTACAAAAGAACACATGTGGGTAGATTGCCAATTTGTTATTTTTAGTTCTTGAATAATTTGACTATGGGGGGAAATTTCAAGAAAATCACCCAGTCCCCAGCCTATCTATAGAGCACTTGAAGCACATCTATCAGTAAGAAGCGCCAATTACATCCGCAGGCACTGCAGATGACCAAAAGATATTTCCCAGCTTTCTCCCATTCATCCTTCTCACATGGGCTTGTAGAAGAGCTTCTTATGCATGTCATCTAGGAGCGTGAAGCCTGTCAGGTGGGAGGAGCACACCTCTATCTCAAGCTTTTCATTTGTTTCCCTGTGGTGGAAGCATTCATCCCCTGATATTCACATGGTTGACTTCTTCTCATGCTCCAGATCTCACCTCAGGTTTCATGTCCTCAGAAGAGTCTTTCTTGTCACCCAATCAGAAGTTACGTCCATCCCCAATAATCACTCTCTGATATCTCACCCTGTTGATTTAGTTCATATCCCTCACCACTACGCATGATCATTTAGTGTCTGTCTCCCCCAACTAGGTAGACTTTGTTCTGTTCGTCACTGCATTTCTAATGCCTAGTGGGTACTCAACACATTGTTAATTTTGTCACTGCTGTGACAAAAAGGAGGGAAGAAAATAATGAGACTTGTGAGTGAATGAATGAATAGGGGTTTTGTCATTCCTTTCAATAAGTTTCTTTTATAAACATGGCCAAGGTACTTGGTTTCTTAGGACTTATGATTGGAGAATGAAGTCTGAAATAATTATCAAAATGAGAGATTACAGTTTCAATAAAAGCAACTTACTTTTTCTCTGTCCAACTTGTTCAACCAGCCTGAAATCTCCAGGAACACCAAAAAGTATGAAAGTACCAAAACCACTTTACTGCAGTATCTGAGAAAGTAGTTCAGTAATGGTAAGAACTCATGATGAACAATCTGTGGTAAGAGAGTTGAGGGGACCTATGATATAGAATTCCTATCCAACTTTAGATTCTGAAAAAAGCAATATAAGACCCCAGGGCCATCAGCAATGAACTGATGAGAGTTCCAGGTAATTCTCTAGAAGTCCTACAAGAATTTGGACCAAAGATGTTAGATGGGATTCAAATAGTGTAGGGCCTGATAGAACAGAAGGGTCATCAAATTGTTCTGATGGTTCTAGACTGTTCTGTCACTGGGAAGTTTTGCCCACTTTACTATGCCTAATCTACGCCCTGTAGCAGCAATATGTATTAAGCACTTTGTGGTAGAGATGGTGCTAAACACTCCATCCTTAACTTAGTTTTAATTCCTTTCCATATTTTGCACAAGGATTGTTGGATCTGACATATACAGTCTTGGGACTGGAGGCTAAATCACATGCTACAATGGCCATTCATTAAGCAAGCACCCCCCCTCCCCACACACACACCCCATAAGACTCAAGTAGGGAGTTATGAGACATTACTTCAGGCTGTGGACAGATTACCCCTGATGACAAT
Organism: Furipterus horrens; assembly: GCF_987537825.1. Classification (NCBI taxonomy): domain Eukaryota; kingdom Metazoa; phylum Chordata; class Mammalia; order Chiroptera; family Furipteridae; genus Furipterus; species Furipterus horrens. The sequence continues at coordinate 37,970,014 of NW_028327175.1, forward strand.
GAGCTGCCCCACACAGTGGTCCTCAGTTGGTGTTGATCTAAGCCTCCTCAGAAGACTAGCTGACCTGAGGTTACACTGAAGCAAGAGATCTATAAACTCCCCTAGGACAAGAGGTCAGTAAACTCAGATTAAGCCTCTAAACTCAATCCAAACAAAGGTAATTAAAAACCCAGCTCCAAAAACTGAACCAGCTGGTGGGCAAAATGCCATGTTGGATCCAACCTCTACCTGATCTTTGTATTCAAGAAACTATGTCCTTCTGTCTCCATTCTTAAAACCTCATTTTATGTTTTGTGGGTCCACAATACTCAGACATCTTTCAGATAAAGTGCATGTTGTAGACATGTTTTTCCATCACTCTAATTTTTTTTACACCACGCTTATTCTTATCCCAAAGGCCTAAAATCCATTGTTGTTTTAGAATTTAGAGCTCCCGACAGAAAATTCATATGACCCATGAGATAACTAGACTGTAACTAAAACTTTGTATCTGTCTCCAAAAGACACTACATAGGTCCCAGAGATGGATTTGTGACACTTGCAAGTCCCAGCAGGAAGAACAGTGTGCTATTTACCATGTGTGTGTTGAGAGCAGAGCCATACTCAAAGGTGAGGTGTATTAAAATGCAAATTACTCTCCACAGGGGTGGAGTGTTACTAGCTATAGCTAAAACCAAATTCTATGACCTCATTTTACCTTTTCCCCTTGTTTCCCTTGGTTGCTAGCCCTCTAGCTAAACAAGTTGGGGCATCAGTTAGTCCCCCAAAGAAAGTTAGAATGCTGTGGGAACCTAGGGTGTGCTTGCAAAGGTCACACTTCACATTTTTCAAAGCTGCTGCTGTTGCTGCCAATGTTGGGAACTACATTATGACACCCAGAGAGCATAACAGCCTCCATTCTGCGGAGTTTGTTGCCAGGGTTCCCCATATCAATAGTGTCGCTAACAGAAATCTCTAGCTTGGGACTCAGGACCAATTATTAATGAGAAAGCTTACAACTCCGAGGTATTCAGGCAGATACTAGACTTTAAATGTTCTTAATCATAATAGGTAATTTCTCTCTGAAACAACTGTGATTAGGGTGAGGAATTTAAAAAATGTGGCCTAAAATAAGTTTTGTGTGCTGATTATCTACACAGCTTAAATTCACTGATGAATTGGCAGCTTTCCACTCTACTACTGTAAATAACTGGGCTCAAACAAGATCTAGAAGCTTGATTTCTGAATTAACCTTGGAGAAAATCAAACAGTTGTAGTTGAAAACAGAGTATTTCCTAACCAATAAATTTTTTAATGCATTTAAACATTATATTCATTTTTCCTTTTCTACTTCTTTCCCTTTATTATTTCATTTGAATATTGTTGGTGATGGATAACTTCATAACGTCATCTTTTTTTTTTTTTTTTAATTTTGGTTTTTCAATTACAGTTGTCCCCTTTTCCCCTAATTTCTCTCCCCCACCCAACCCACCCCCTCTCCCGCAATCATATCCCTCCCCGTTGTCCATGTCCATGAATCTTTTATACAGGCTCTTTAATTAAATCCTTCCCTTACTTATCCCCCTTCTCTCCCTCTCCCCTCCCCCCTATTGACTGCTATTCTGCTCTTTGTTCTATTTAGTTCCTTTGTTTGTGTTGTTCTTTAGTTTCCTGTATTAGGTGATATCATATGGTACTTTTCTTTCTTTGCCTGGCTTATTTCACTAAGCATAATTCTCTCTAGTTCCATCCATGTTGTTGCAAATAGCAGGAGTTCCTTCTTTCTTTCTGCTACATAGTATTCCATTGTGTAAATGTACCACAGTTTTTTAATCCACTCATCTACAGATGGGCACTTAGGTTGTTTCCAGCACTTAGCTATTGTAAACAGTGCTGCAATGAACATAGGGGTGCATAAGTTCTTTTGAATTGGTGTTTCAAGATTCTTCGGGTATAATCCTAGTAGTGGAGTCGCTGGTTCAAAAGGCAGTTCCATTTTTAATCTTTTGAGGTAATTCCATACTGTTCTCCATAGTGGCTGCACCAGTCTGCATTCCCACCAACAGTGCAGTAGGGTTCCCATTTCTCCACATCCTCGCCAGCACTTGTTGCTTGTTGATTTGTTGATGATGGCCATTCTGACTGGTGTAAAATGGTATCTCATTGTGGTTTTTATTTGCATCTCCCTGATGGCTAATGATGTTGAGCATTTTTTCATGTGTCTATGGACCTTCTGTATGTCCTCTTCGGAGAAGTGTTTGTTCAGGTCCCTTGCCCATTTTTTAATTGGGTTGTTTGTTTTCTTGATGTTGAGTCGTATCAGCTCTTTATATATTTTGGAAATCAGTCCCGTGTCTGTGATGTCATTGGCAAATATGTTTTCCCATATGGTTGGTTTCCTTTTCATCTTGCTGAGGTTTTCTTTTGCTGAGCAGAAACTCTTCAGTTTGATGTAATCCCATTTATTTATTTTTTCCTTTATTTCTCTTGCTTTAGGAGATGTATCTGTGAAGAGATTGTTACGTGAGATATCTGATATTTTCTTGCCTATGTTTTCCTCTAGGACTTTTATGGTGTCACGGCTTACATTTAAGTCTTTGATCCATCTTGAGTTTATTCTCGTGTGTGGTGTAAGTTGGTGGTCTAGTTTCATTTTTTTGCAGGTCCCTATCCAGTTCTCCCAGCACCATTTGTTAAAGAGGCTCTTCTCACTCCATTTTATGTTCCTTCCTCCTTTATCAAAGATTAGTTGACCATAGAGGCCTGGGTTTATTTCTGGACTCTCTATTCTGTTCCACTGATCTATATGTCTGTTCTTATGCCAGTACCATACTGTTTTGATTACAGTGGCTTTGTAGTATTGTTTGATATCTGGTGTTGTGATTCCTCCTGCTGTGTTCTTCTGTCTCAAGATTGCTTTTGCTATTCGGGGTCTTTTTTGGTTCCATATGAATTTATGGAGTATTTGTTCTAGGTCTGTGAACTATGTCATTGGTATTTTAATAGGGATTGCATTGAATCTGTAAATTGCTTTGGGTAGTATGGCCATTTTGATGATGTTGATTCTTCCCATCCAAGAACATGGTATTTGCTTCCATTTATTTGTTTCTTCCTTAATTTCTTTCTTCAATGTTATGTAATTTTCAGAGTACAGGTCTTTTATCTCTTTGGTTAAGTTTACTCCTAGGTACTTTATTTTTCTTGTTGCTATAGTAAATGGTATTTTCTTTTTTGTCTCTGTCTCTGCTATTTTATTGTTGGTGTACAGAAATGCCTTAGATTTCTGTATATTTATTTTGTACCCTGCGATTTTGCCAAATTCACTTATTATATCGAGTAGTCTTTTAGTGGAGTTCATAGGATTTTCTAGGTATACTATCATGTCATCTGCATATAATGAAAGTCTTACTTCCTCTTTCCCAATTTGGATGCCTTTTATTTCTTTTTCTTGTCTGATTGCTGTGGCTAGGACTTCCAACACTATGTTGAAAAGGAGTGGAGAGAGTGGACAACCTTGTCTAGTTCCTGAGTTCAGGGGGAATGCTTTCAGTTTTTGTCCATTGAGTATGATGTTGGCCTCAGGCTTCTCATATATAGCCTTAATTATGTTAAGATATGCTCCCTTTATTCCCATTTTGTTGAGTGTTTTCATCATAAATGGGTGTTGTACTTTATCAAATGCTTTTTCTGCATCTATTGATATGATCATGTGATTTTTGTCTTTCATTCTGTTTAGGTGATGTATTATATTTATTGATTTGCGAATATTAAACCATCCTTGCATCTCTGGAATGAAGCCCACTTGATCATGATGTATGATCTTTTGGATGTATTGCTGGATCCTGTTTGCCAATATTTTATTGAGGATTTTAGCATCGATGTTCATCAGTGATATTGGCCTGTAGTTTTCTTTCTTTGTTGTGTCTTGACCTGGTTTGGGGATTAGGATAATACTGGCTTCATAGAAAGAGTTTGGGATTTTCCCCTCTTCTTGGATTTTTTGGAACAGTTTGAGGAGGATAGGAGTTAGTTCTTCCCTGAATGTTTTGTAGAATTCGCCTGTGAAGCCATCCAGTCCAGGGCTTTTGTGTGCCGGGAGATTTTGGATTACTGTTTCAATTTCCTTTTTTGTTATTGGTTTGTTGAGACTTTCCACTTCTTCTTGATTCAGTTTTGGAAGGTTGTATGTTTCTAGAAATTTGTCCATTTCTTCTAGATTGTCAAATTTCTTGTCATACAGTTGTCTGAAGTAATTTCTAACTATCATTTGTATTTCTGAGGTATCAGTCGTGATTTCTCCTCTTTCATTTCTGATTTTGTTTATTTGTGTCTTCTCTCTTTTTTTCTTGATTAGACTGGCTAGAGGCTTGTCGATTTTGTTGATATTTTCGAAGAACCAGCTTCTAGTTTTGTTGATCTTTTGGATTGTTTGTTTAGTCTCTATGTCATTTAGTTCTGCTCTGATCTTGATGATTTCATTCCTTCTTCTTGCCCTAGGCTTTGTTTGTTATTGTTGTTCTAGTTCTTGTAGCATTGTGGTTAGGTTTTTTATTTGAGATTCTTCTAGCCTTTTCAGATATGCCTGTATTGCTATAAACTTCCCTCTCAGGACTGCTTTTGCTGTGTCCCACAGGTTTTGGGTTGTTGTGTGCTCATTATCATTAGTTTCTAGAAATTTCTTGATTTCTTCTTTGATGTCATTGTTAACCCATTCATTATTTAATAGCATGTTATTCAATCTCCATGAGTTTGGGTGTCTTTGATTTTTTTCTCTGAGGTTGATTTCTAGTTTCAAGGCATTGTGATCTGAAAAGATGCTTGATATGATTTCAATTTTCTTGAATTTGTTGAGGCTTGTTTTGTGACCTGTCATGTGGTCTATCTTTGAAAATGTCCCATGTGCACTTGAAAAGAATGTATATTTTGCTTCTTTGGGGTGAAAAGTTCTATATATATCAGTTAGATCCATGTGGTTTAGTGTGTTGTTCAATGCCTGTATATCCTTGGTGTTTCTTTGCTTTGATGATCTGTCTATTGTTGATAATAGAGTGTTGAAGTCCCCTACTATGAGTGTGTTGTTGTTGATATCCTCTTTGTGGTCTTCTAGTATTTGCTTTATGTATTTGGGTGCTCCTATGTTGGGTGCATATATGTTTATCAAAGTCATATCTTCTTGATGGATTGTTCCTTTAAGTATTATGAAATGTCCTTCTTTGTCTCTTTTTATTGTCCTTGCTTTGAAATCCATTTTGTCTGATATGAGAACTGCTACCCCGGCTTTTTTTTCCGGTCCGTTTGCTTGGAATATTTTTTTATATCCCTTTACTTTCAGTCTGTGTAAATCTTTTGTTTTGAGGTGTGTTTCTTGTAGACAGCAAATATGTGGGTCCTGTTTTCTTATCCATTCCGTTACCCTATGTCTTTTAATTGGAGCATTTAATCCATTTACATTTAAGGTTATTATTGACGTGTATTTATTCATTTCCCTTTGTACCTCTGTTCCTCTCCTCCCTTGTTTTTTTCTTCTTTTTTCTTAGAACACTCCCTTTAGCATCTCTTGCAATGCTGGTTTGGTGGAGATGTATTCTTTCAGTCTTCCTTTGTCTGAGAAAGTCCTTATTTCACCTTCTATTTTGAATGAGAGCCTTGCTGGGTAGAGTATTCTTGGTTGTAGGCCTTTGTTTTTCATTGCTTGAAATATTTTTGACCATTCCCTTCTGGCTTGTAATGTTTCTGTTGAGAAATCAGTTGATAGTCTTATCGGAGCTCCCTTGTATGTTATTTGCTGCTTTTCTCTTGCTGCTTTTAGGATTCTCTCTTTGTCTTGGAATGTTGCCATTTTAACTATGATGTGCCTTGGAATGGGTTTTGGGGGTTTCCTCTTGATTGGAACTCTCAGTGCTTCTTGGACTTGCATAGCTTTTTCTCTCATCAGGTTCGGAAAATTTTCTGTCACTATTTATCCTATCAGATTTTCAATTCCATGTTCCTTTTCTTCTCCCTCTCGTATTCCAATGACCCTTAAATTATTTTTTCTAATGTTATCCTGTAATTCCCTTACATCTTGTTCATATTTTTTCAATCGTTTTTCATTTTGCTGTATTGTCTGGGAGTTTTTCTCTACATTATCTTCTAACTCACTAATCCGATCCTCTGCTTCATTTAGTCTGCTTTTGACTGATTCTACTGTGTTTTTCAGTTCAGAGATTGTATTCTTAAGTTCTTCCTGGTTCTTGTTAACAATTTCTATGTCTTTTTTTATGCTGGTGTAGTTCTCTGCAAGTTCCCTGTAATTTTTTTTTTAATGTTTTTTATTGATTATATTGTTACAACAGTTCCAATTTTCTCCCCCTTGTTCCCCTCCCCCCAGCGCCCCCCTCCCCCAGCGATCCCCCCCAAGTCCATACCCCTGGTTCGTAAAAATTAACTATCCCCCCCCTCTCAAATATTAGGACCCTTTGTAATCTTATAAAGGACAATGGGCGAAGGTCTCAAGCTCCTCTAGCTGCTTCAAGCTGGACATGGTCGTCGTCCTACCTACCCTTGGGTCCAGAAAACCCTAATATGAGTGGGGGTGTGGAGGGGAGGGTGGCCTTCCCACATGGGGAAGGATCGTGCAGACTCCAGGTCAGTTGGCTGCCTCCGGTCAACGGCGTGCTTGGTTCAACAGGCTGGTGTCCTTGTTGTGTTCTGAGGGCAACAGATTTGGCGAAAAGGGTTAAAAGACATCATTCAATCCATAACTACTAGATGACAAAAGGCAGGGATTAATTTTTCAATGTTCCATATTAGGGAAAAAAAAAAAGTTTCTTTGTAAGAAGGTGTGCTAGGCACATCTCGCCTGTCCAAAACCCTTTTGCCCATTATACTTAGTTTGGGCTGAGGTAAATAGTTTAGGTTTTTCCCCCTCTCAGACCTCTGGGCCCTTTCTGTCCAAGCCATTAGGATAGAAAAGAAAAACCCGTTTTAAAGTGAAGCCCACAGACCACCCCATCCTTCCCCAACCCAGCCATTTAGTTCAGCCAAACCATTGAGTCTCAGGAGGCAGCGCTGCAGAGAGGGTTAAGTGAGGCTTATGCGTACAGATAATCACTCAGGTAATGCGATCATAGGCTTATGTCCTTTGAAAACAAAAAACACGTGTTAATTTATGTAACATAACCCGCAAACAAGTCTCTAAATCTGGAGAAGAAACTTTTAAGACGGTTAGTTGCCCTGTTTTATACTCTACTACTGATCATTGTGATTTTCCTTGAATAATAATTTTTCTCCCTAAGGTTACCCTCCTTGTCTTTAAAAGGACTACATTAAGTCCATTTTTAATTTATCCTGTTCGTTTGCATAAACATAACAAGAGCAGCAAATGATCACTTATGATCTTTAGTTCTGCTTTGCTGGAACTTACCCAAGGAATATTTGGGGTGACCTTCAGTCTGTTCTTCAGGGCACAGAAGCTGTGCCACATATCTGGTATTCATCCTTGCCTGTACACACCTGTTTTTTCCAAGTCTTTCTGGTCTTTCCTTGTGCCTTAAGGTCCCTTCTAGCCATCTTTCAGGAAAACAACCTTCGTTCCTTCCCTGGAAAGATTGCTGTGGTCCGCACAACCAACCATGGTACCAGGCCTTTTATCTCACGGGCTTTTATTACCTTTGAAAGTCATTCCCAGTTCCTCAGGGCTTTCTGGTAACAATCTGAGCCCAAGTATGTTTCCTTTAGGCTTGACATTCCAGTCAAAGACTTGGTAAAAAAAAAAAAAAAAAAAGAACCTCTGTTGACAACTGGTCTTATTAGTTCTATGCAAAGGAACTTATGTCATTACTTACTTGTTTAGAATGCCAAACTCTGGAGGGATCAAATAGGGAGAAAAATATACAACGTGAAGGAAAATCTTTGTCCTAATATTCACTGAACTGGCATTTCCATTCTTCATATTTTCATTTTTCCCCCACTAAAATATTTTGATTTGTTTTTCCATTACAGTTGTCTCACTTTTTTAGCCCTCTTGTTTCCCTGCACCCTGTCCCTCCCCTCCCCCACATTTAGTCCCCATTCAGTTGCACCTGTCTGTGGGTCATTCATATATATATATTTTTTTTAACTTGACCCATCCCCTTACACCTTTCTTTTCCTCCCCCCCGCCCCCCTTGTTACTGTTAGTCTACTTCTTGTTTACATAGCTCTGGTTCAATTTTGCTCATTTGTTTGTGTTGTTCATTAGTTTCCTGTAATAGGTGACAGCATAAGGTATTTTTCTTTTGTTGCCTGGCTTATTTCACTAAGCATAATTTTCTCTAGTTCCATCCATGTTGTTGCAAATGGTAGAAGTTCCTTCTTTCTTTCTGCTACATAGAATTCCATTGTGTAAATGTACCACAGTTTTTTGATCCACTCATCTACAGATGGGCACTTAGGTTGTTTCCAGCACTTGGCTATTGTAAATAGTGCTGCTATGAACATTGGAGTGCATAGGTTCTTTTGAATTGGTGTTTCGGGATTTTTTGGATATAATCCTAGTAATGGAATTGCTGGTTCAAAAGGCAGTTCCATTTTTAGTTTTTTAAGGAAATTCCAAACTGTTTTCCACAGTGGCTGCACCAATCTGCATTCCCACCAGCAATGCACCAGGGTTCCCGTTTCTCCGCATCCTCTCCAGCACAAGTTGTTTGTTGATTTGTTGATGATTGCCATTTTGACTGGTGTGAGGTGGTATCTCACTGTGGTTTTAATTTGCATCTCTCTGATGGCTAGTGATGTTGAGCATACTTTCATATGTCTATGGGCCCTCTGTATGTCTTCTTTGGAGAAGTGTTTGTTCAGGTCCTTTGCCCATTTTTTAATTGGGTTGTCTGTCTTCTTGGTGTTGAGTCGTATGAGTTCTTTATATATTTTGGAGATCAATCCTTTGTCTGAGATGTCATTGGCGAATATATTTTCCCATATGGTTGGTTTCCTTTGCATCTTGCTGATGTTTTCTTTAGCTGAGCAGAAACTTTTTAGTTTGATGTAGTCCCATTTGTTTATTCTTTCCTTTATTTCCCTTGCCTTAAGAGATATATCAGTGAAAATGTTGCTACGTGGGATATCTGAAAATTTCCTGCCTATTTTTTCCTCTAGGACTTTTATGGTGTCACGGCTTACATTTAAGTCTTTGATCCATTTTGAGTTTATTCTGGTGTATGGTGTGAGCTGGTGGTCTAGTTTCATTTTTTTGCATGTCCCTGTCCAGTTCTCCCAACACCATTTGTTGAAGAGGCTCTTTTCATTCCATTTGATGTTCTTTCCCCCTTTGTCAAATATTAGTTGACCATATGAACCTGGGCTTATTTCTGGGCTCTCTATTCTGTTCCATTGATCTATATGTCTGTTTTTATGCCAGTACCAGACTGTTTTGATTACCGTGGCCTTGTAGTATAGTTTGATATCGGGTATTGTGATTCCTCCTACTGTGTTCTGCCTCAAAATTGTTGTGGCTATTCGGGCTCTTTTTTGGTTCCATATAAATTTTTGAAGTATTTGTTCTAGGTCTGCGAGATATGTTGCTGGTATTTTAATAGGGATTGCATTGAATCTATAAATTGCTTTGGGTAGTATGGACATTTTAATGATGTTGATTCTTCCCATCCATGAGCATGGTATACGCTTCCATTTATTTGTATCTTCTTTAATTTCTTTCTTCAGTGTTATGTAGTTTTCTGTGTACAGGTCTTTTACCTCTTTGGTTAAGTTTATTCCTAGGTATTTTATTTTTCTTGTTGCTATGGTAAATGGGATTTTTCTTTCAGTTTCTATCTCTGAGTTTTTATTGTTGGTGTATAAAAATGCCTTCGATTTCTTAATATTGACTTTGTATCCTGCTATTTTGCCGAATTCACTTATTAGATTGAGTAGTTTTTTTGTGGAGTCTAAAGGGTTTTCTATGTACACTATCATGTCATCTGCAAATAATGACAGTTTTACTTCCTCTTTTCCAATTTGGATGCCTTTTATTTCTCTTTCTTGTCTGATTGCTGTGGCTAGAACTTCCAAGACTATGTTGAATAGGAGTGGAGAGAGCGGACATCCTTGTCTTGTTCCTGATCTCAGGGGGAATGCTCTCAGTTTTTGCCCATTGAGTATGATGTTGGCTTCAGGTTTCTCATATATGGCCTTTATTATGTTGAGGTATGCTCCCTCTATTCCCATTTTGCTGAGAGTTTTTATCATAAATGGGTGTTGTACTTTATCAAATGCTTTTTCCGCATCTATTGATATTATCATGTGGTTTCTGTCTTTCATTTTGTTTATGTGGTGTATCACGTTTATTGATTTGCGAATATTAAACCATCCTTGCATCCCTGGGATGAATCCTACTTGATCGTGGTGTATGATCTTTCTAATGTGTTGCTGGATCCGGTTTGCCAATATTTTGTTGAGGATTTTAGCATCTATGTTCATCAGCGATATTGGTCTGTAGTTTTCTTTCTTTGTTGTGTCTTGACCTGGTTTTGGAATTAGGGTTATACTGGCTTCATAGAACGAGTTTGGGAGTCTTCCCTCTTCTTGTATCTTTTGGAATAGTCTGAGGAGGATAGGAGTTAGTTCTTTCCTAAATGTTTTGTAGAATTCACTTGTGAAGCCATCTGGTCCTGGGCTTTTGTGTGCTGGGAGTTTTTTGATTACTGCTTCAATTTCGCTAGCTGTTATTGGTCTATTCAGACTTTCTGCTTCTTCTTGATTCAGTTTGGGCAGACTATAGTTTTCCAGGAATCTGTCCATTTCCTCTAGGTTGTCAAATTTCTTGCCATACAGTTGTTCGTAATAATTTCTTATAATTCTTTGTATTTCTATGGTATCAGTTGTGATTTCTCCTCTTTCATTTCTGATTTTATTTATTTGGGTTCTCTCTCTTTTTTTCTTGATGAGCCTGGCTAAAGGCTTGTCAATTTTGTTTATCTTTTCAAAGAACCAGCTCCTACTCTTGTTGATCTTTTGAATTGTTACTTTAGACTCTATGTCATTTAATTCTGCTCTGATCTTGATGATTTCCTTCCTTCTACTTGATCTGGGTTTTGCTTGTTGTTCTTCCTCTAGTTCTTGTAGCTGTAGGGTTAAATTTTTTATTAGAGATTCTTCTAGCTTTTTTAGGTAGGCTTGTATTGCTATGAACTTTCCTCTTAAGACTGCTTTCGCTGTATCCCATAGGTTTTGGGTTGTTGTGTGTTCATTATCATTGGTTTCCAGGAACTTTTTGATTTCTTCCTTGATGTCATTGTTAACCCATTCATTATTTAATAGCATGTTATTCATTCTCCATGAGTTTGAATGTTTTTGAGTTTTTTCCTTGAGGTTGATTTCCAATTTTAAGGCATTGTGATCTGAGAAGATGCTTGATATAATTTCAATTTTCTTGAATTTATTGAGGCTTGTTTTGTGTCCTACCATGTGGTCTATCTTTGAAAATGTTCCATGTGCACTTGAGAAATATGTATATTTTGCTTCTTTGGGGTGTAAACTTCTATATATATCGACTAAGTCCATTTGATCTAAAGTGTTGTTCAGTGCCTCAATATCTTTGGTGTTTCTTTGCTTTGAAGATCTGTCCATTGTTGACAATGGGGTGTTAAAGTCCCCTACGATGAGTGTGTTGCTGCCTATATCTTTCTTGGAGTCTTTCAAAATTTTCCTTACATGTTTGGGTGCTCCTAAGTTGGGTGCATATATATTTATAAGGGTTATATCTTCTTGATGGATTTTTCCCTTAAGTATTATGAAATGCCCTTCTTTGTCTCTTTTTATGGACTTTGCTGTGAAATCTGTTTTGTCTGATATAAGTATTGCTACCCCGGCTTTTTTTTCATGTCCATTTGCTTGGAATACATTTTTCCATCCCTTTACTTTCAGTCTGTGTAGATCTTTTGTTCTAAGGTGGGTCTCTTGTAGACAGCATATATGTGGGTCATTCTTTCTAATCCATTCAGCTACCCTATGTCTTTTAATTGGAGCGTTTAATCCATTTACGTTTAAGGTTATTACTGATAAGTACTTATTCATTGTCATTTTCCCCCTTTGTACTCGTGTTCTTCTCTGTTTCTCTCTGTTTCTTTATCTTTTTAGAGCAGACCCTTTAGCATCTCTTGCATTGCTGGTTTGGTGGAGATGTATTCTTTTAGTCTTCCTTTGTCTGAGAAACTCCTTTTTCGCCTTCCATTTTGAGTGAGAGCCTTGCTGGGTAGAGTATTCTTGGTTGTAGGCCTTTGTTTTTCATTGCTTGGAATATTTTTTGCCATTCCCTTCTGGCTTGTAGTGTTTCTGCTGAGAAATCTGAGGATAGCCTTATTGGAGCTCCCTTGTATGTTATTAGTTGTTTCTCTCTTGCTGCTTTTAGGATTCTCTCTTTGTCTTTGGATGTTGCCATTTTAATTATGATGTGTCTTGAGGTGGGCCTGTTGGGGTTCATCTTCATTGGGACCCTCTGTGCCTCCTGGATTTGCGTGACTCTTTCTCTCCTCATGTGAGGGAAGTTTTCTGTCATTAGTTTTTCAAAGAGGTTTTCTATCCCTTGCTCTTCTTCTTCTCCTTCTGGAATTCCAATGATACGGATATTGTTACGTTTCATGTTGTCCTGCAGCTGTCTTAGAACCTCTTCAGTCTTGTTCAGTCTTTTTTCATTTTGTTGCATTGTCTGGGAGTTTTTGTGTACGTTGTCCTCCAGCTCGCTGATCCGATCTTCTGCTTCCTCTAGCCTGCTTTTAATTCCTTCTACTGTGTTCTTCAATTCAGAGATCGTATTCTTCATTTCCTCCTGGCTCTTATTGATAGCTTCCATGTCCTTTTTGATGCTGGTATAATTCTCAGTAAGTTCCTTATAGTTCTTCTGGAGTTCACTGTAGTTTTTCTGGAGTTCTTTGTAGTTTCCGCTGAGCTCATTTAGCTTCTCCATAATCCATGTTTTAAATTCTGTATCTGATATGTTGCTCCCCTCTATTTCCTTTAGCACTCTTTCTGGGGATTCTACCTTTCCTTTTGATGGGGGATTGTTTCTCTGTCTCCCCATTTTTGTGATTCCTTTTGTTTGTTGGTGCTTCTTAGAATGATCAGTTCTTCCTGGATCTGCCTCTGGTAGCGTCAGATCATGTACCAGACTGGCCCTAGGCAGCCTGTTGGAGACTTCCAGGGATCTACTGCCTTTGTCTCTCTTCTTTAGTTGTTACTATACTCAATCTGTGATCAGCCGTCAGGCTTAAGGACCGTGGGTGTGGCAACTTAATTCCTGTAGGCAGGGCTTTTATTTCCCCTTAGTATGACACCACTTGGAGGGGGATGGTCTGCTGCTGTACTGGGGCTGAGTCAGCACTGGCTGGTCCCTGGAGGAGGTTAGTGTAGCTTCCACTTACTCCTCCACCCTCCTGGATCTCCGTCTGTGTTGTCCTTGATGATATTTCTTTAATCTGTCTGGTTGTATTTCAGCTACTTTTTGGTGGATCTTTTTCTCTGGTTAGTTGATTGAGAGTCACTCTGCCCACCTTGTCTTGAGATCTTTTGTGAAGGTGCTGCTAAAACATAATTACACAACCCAGGCAAGAAACCCACACCCTCCAATGTCTCCCCCAAATACAATCCCACTATAGGCTGCAAATGAGCCCGTGTTAATATACTTGTGGAGATACTGGGACTCTTATTTCGTAGGAGAAACAGAAAGGAGTTGTTTTAAATGAAGGAAGGGTAATTTTTGAGCTGGAAGTTGATAGAGTATTAATATTAGCAATTGGGATCAAGGTTATGTAAGAGAGCAATTAACACTTACACTGTCTGTTTGAAAAGGAGGGGAGGGTTACAGTGTGGAGAGAGAAAGTGGAAGTGTATAGTATTAGGATTATATAATCAGTATATACTATATGATTAGCGTGGGAGGTAGGGTAGACACAACAGACATCCAGGTAGACAGACAGTCAGAAATTGAAAGAGAGGGCTGGGGAGGTTAGAAGGTAGGAAATAGATTGAGAGAGAATTTTTTAAGGATAAAAATACAGAGTAGAAAATAGCAAGACAGGAAGGGAGAGAGGAAAGAGAGAGAGAAAGTAGAGAAGAGAAGGGTAGGAGAGAGAACAGAAGAAGAAGGGGAGGTAGAAGAGAGGGGACTGGATTAAAATTCTTTTTTAAATTATATGTTATAAAAAAGATTAGGAGATTAAAACATGATATAAAGTTGCAAGATAGAGAGAAAAGGTGAATATAGAGAGAGAGGAATAGGAGATAGGAAAGCAAGAGGATTTGGGAGGAAAAGAGCTCAGAGGAGGGAAGGAAATCAGGAGGAAGAGGAGATATTAGGGAGGGGAGGATTGAAATTGAAGAGTTGGCAAAAGATAGGATGAAGGAGAGAAATACAAGAGGTAGGGAAAGAAGTGGGGGGGTGGGGTAGAAAAAGAGAAGGGGTAAGAATAGGAGAGTAAAGGGAGAGGGGGATAGATTAGAATTATAATTTGAATATTAAGAGATTAGAATATAAAGTGTAATAGGGAGAGAGAGAGATTATATATAGGGAGAGAAGGAAAATAAGGACAAGAGATGAAAGAAAAATGAATGTAGACTGAAGGGGGACAAAATAAAGAAAGAAATTTAATAAAGTTGAAGGTGAGTAGCGCAGAGAAAGGAGAGGGTGAGAAAGGGAGAGAACTTAAAATTATAAAATTAACTGAGAATAGGATGCAGGGGAGAATGCTAAGGGGAGAGAAGGGGGGAAGGGGAGGGGAGAAAAGGAGCGAGAATAAGAAGGGACTGACGGTAGGGGTAGTTAGAGAGAGAGTGAGAGATAAAAGAATGAGGATTTTAACTCAATTCAACTTTTATGCACAGTCTCTGGGTGTTTTTGGTTTGTTTGTTTTTTGGTTTTTCCTTGCTTCCTTCCTGAGTCTGCTCCTATTCAAAATTCCATGAGTTTCAAATCTTTTCTGGTTGGTTGGCTGGCTGTGGGAGGGTTCTGCTTGATTCTGGGGTTGCTAGTCTTTTTTTCGTAGGCCTACCACCGCTCTGCTGTGAGCTGCCTTTAGTAGTCCCCTCCTGAGGCAGCCTCAGCCCTCCTCAGGCTTGTCCAGCTACTCCTTCCCTCTGTTGGTCCAGCCTGTGCCTGCCAGCAATCCCCGCCCTGCCTCCAGTCCTGTCTATTCCCAGGCTACAGCTTCTGCTCTCTTCCCTGTCTATATGCCTGCGCACCCCACCTCTCTCCCTGTCTCAAGATCGTCCTTTTGTTCTGCAGGACTCTGGCACAGTCGGTCAAAGTGCCGGGCCCAGTGGCCCTTTCCTGCCCAGGGCCTCTCCCCTAGTCTGGAGCTTTGCAGTAGCTTTCCTGCCTGCGCTCTTCTCCTTGCCCCAAAACTTTCTCTATTCCGAGCTACCGCTTCCGCTGGCTTCCCTGTCTATCGGCCTGCGCGCTCTATCTTTCTTCCCGCCACAGCACCGTCCCTTTGTTCTGTGGAACTCTAGTGTGATCGGTCGGCGCAGCACTCTCCTACCCCGGAGCTCTCTGCCGGTCTGGAGCTCCGCAGCAGCCCTTCCCTGCGGGCCCTTCTCCTTGCCCTAAAACCGTCTCCCCTCCAGGACCTCTGCCTCCGCCCTCTTCCCTACCTACACACCCTGCGTGTCCCACCTCTCTCTTAGCCCCAAACCTGCCCTTTGTTCTGTGGGATTCTAGCGCGACTAAAGAGCAAACACTGATTTCAAGACCACAGTTCTCCCCCAGTCCGGAGTTCCGAAACAGCTTTTCTGTGCGGCCCGTCCCCTAGCCCCAAAACTGCTCCTTTGTTCTGTAGGGCCCTAGCGCAAGTGCTGGGCGCGCCCGGGATGCCGAGCTTTCCGTCGGAGGTTGCAGCTGAGGATGTTTCTCTCTAGACTCAGGTCACACAGTTTCTCCCAGTCCTGGTTGTTCACTGTTCTCTCACTCCTCTGGCTTTTTCGGCCAAATCCTCTCCCTAACTCCCTACAAGAACCCATTCCCGGCTAGTGAGCTCTCCGGCTTGATACTGCAAACGCACGGAGTCTCAGAATGACTCAGCCTGCAGTTTGTGACAAACCCCTCCACCCCCCTCCACGCTGCTCCCACGATCTCCTCCCCATTCACGTTATCAGATATTCCCACTCACTCAGTCATTCCTCCCCGAGTTTGTTCCTCCTGGATTGTCTCCTTAACAGGAGCGAGCTGAGAACACTGTTCCTACTCCACGGCCATCTTGGTCCCCCCCTCCCCCTGTAATTTTCTTGGAGCTGCTGGTAACTTCCTTGAAGGTTGTCATAGTTGATTTTAAGGATGTCGAGTATATTGAGCTTCTTTACCACCATTGTTTTGAATTCCATGTCTGACATTTGGGCTATGTCTATTTCATCTATCTCTCTTTCTGAGGATTCCTCTTTTCTTTTCACTGAGGGGTTATTTTTGTGTCTTACCATGTTGGATTCTTTTTGTTTGTTTTTATTTATTTATTTATTTGGGTTTTTTTGGGGGGGGGTAGTCTGCTTTGACTTCCCTCCTTTGTGGTGTAATATTCTTTATCGAAGGTCTGGGAGTTTCAGTGGTGCAGTCTCTTTGATATCCTGAGCCTGATGTTCTTGAGTTACCCTTTATGTCATTTGTTTATGCTGTTCGGTTATATTTCAGATGTTCTTTGATAGGATCTTCCTTCTGGCTAGTTGGTTGAGAGTCACTCTATCCGCTTTGTCTTGAGTTCTTTTGTGGATATGCTGTTAAAGACATAAACACACAGCCCAGGCAGGAGACCCACACCCTCAAAAAGTATCCCCCACTCTATCCTGCTATCGTTAGCCAACTAGCCCGTATTAATATAAATGTAAAGAGATTTGAGCTTTTATACTATAAGAAGAATAGATAAGAGTTGTTTTGGGGGAGGAAAAATATAATTTTTGATAGAGGGGGTGATAGATTAATAATAGTTGAGACTGTGCAAGCCAGTTAGTAATATTTACATTGTATGTTAATAAAAATAGAAGAAAAGGATAGAAAAATACATAATATAGTAAGAAAGTGGGATTGTATTGTATTTGGGTTTATATAGTAATTATATTATATTATTTAGAGTGATAGGGGGGCTAAGCTAGACACACAAACAAATAAACAATGATTAAAGAGAAAGGATGAGAAGGAGAGGTTATATGCAACACGTTAGAGATAAAGTTTGTTATTATTGGAAGAGGAGAAGGAAAAACACCCCCCCAAAAAATCCCCAAGAAAATAGAAGAAAGAAAAGAAGAAAGAGAGAAAGAGAAGAAAATAAAAAATTTACCACAAACCCCCCCAAAAAAACCCCAAAAGGGAAGAAAGGATCAAAGAAAGATAGAAAAGAAAGAATAAAGAAGAAAGAAAAAAGAGAGAAAAAAATATATATATATACCCCCCAAAAAACCCCCAAAAAACCCCCAGGAAAAGAATAAAGAAAGAAGGAAAGAAAAGAAATAATTAAGAAGAAAGAAAGAACAAGGGAGAAAAAAATTGGGAAAAAAAAAAAGCGATGTTTTTACTCCGTTTTAGCCTTGGTGTTTTGCCTTCTTTTTCTGGGTCCACAGCTGGTCTAGTGTGGCAGGTCAGAGGTTCTTGTTTTTTGCAGCACTGGTGTGCACCCGCAGTTGCCGGCATGGCGCGCTCCCTTGCTGCCCGCTGGAGCCATTTGAGGTGCCCTTGCGCGCGAGCCCCTGTGCGCTCGGGCGGCCCGAGAGTTTGCCCCGCGGTTGGAGCCCACTGCTGCCGGGCGGCAGTGGTTCCCCGTTCGCGCCGAGGTGTCCCTGCGCGCGTCCCTGCACTCGTGGGCGGCCCAAGAGCTTTCCCTGGGATTGGCGCCCACTGACCCCGGGCTGAGGTGCTTTCGCGCTCGCGCGCCACCCCGTGCCCTCAGTCCGGCTGAGCCGAGCTCCGGGAGTTGGTCTCTCGCCTCTTAGGGCAGGGCCGGGGACACTTGTGCTCAGTGGAAGCGAGCGTCCGTGGGTCGCCGCCTCCCGCTGTTCCCGTCCATAACTTCATCTTTAGTTACAAAACACTTTGATGGGTTCATGACTCATTTTGAGGAAGAATTAAGACTTTCCAGAGGTGAAGACAATGACTGTCAGGACTTTGTAGAACCCCTTTTGGGAGGCTGGGACATCTTTTATTCTAAGAAAGGATATTTTCATCTTGTTAGGCAAAAGCATAAGTTGTTATTATTGCTCTACAGGAGTTCAGTAGATGCTAGATAGCTAATAGGGCTGTGACAGTTATCAAGCCTTTAAATTATTATATGTAATATGTATTATTATATGCATTATTATAATTATTATTTTGAGTTTCACATCTACATTTCTATAGGTGATATGGGAGGGTCTCTGCAAGCTACATTTCTCCTCTGACTGCTGGGTCCAGGTTAGATTCTGCCAATAGGGGGTGCTAGAGGAAACTGGGAGGCAGGAGGAGGGAGAAGAGACTTGCTCATTCCTATTTGCCTGCGGGCTGTTCCTGTTCACATTGCTACATCTGGACCCAGGCAGTGGTTGTTAGTTGTAGCAGCAGTTGTTTTACATGTTCAGCCTTTTTTCCACACTCCCAGAGACTGGTTTATCACACCCTGCTTAGCAGTACCAGCAGCAGAACCCCAGCTTTCTAAGGCCCCCCTTCTCTGAGCTCCTGGGTATCAGTTCTGCCTTCAAGGTTCTGAACTAAAGCAGCCATTGGGTGATGCCCCCTCCCCCAAGTTTATAGATTCTGATAATTCCAACCTCTTCCCTTCTTGCAGTTACTATCTCTGAGATCTATGAATGTTCTTTCATGTTTTTTCAGCACTGAAACACCTAATACCAATTTCTTATATTACATTTTCTCCATTAAACCAGCTAGCATGTTGTCCCTCTTCCCAAGTCTTGATGGATCCTTGAGTATAATAGTTTAACAGGTGTCTTCTGAGGGGGGAAATCAAAAACAAACAAAAAAACGTGGAGGAGGAACAGAGATGGTTTATGGTCAAATAACTTTAAGAAACATTGAGTTAAGCAAAGTTTAATGGATTTCTCTGTAACGAGACTTACCAGAGCCTCTGCATATGCTACTGTGCATTGCAAATTTCCAAGTGAAGATTGTTTTCAAAACTTAATTGAGCATGGAACCCACTTAGTGTGAAGAATGTCATGGGATTAATGTTCCATAGAACAAACCTTCAGAAATGCTGGGCCCAAATAATAGGTCCTGGAACTCCCAGAAAAACTTCTCTATTATCAATAGCAAAACACATGATATCTTGCACTGTCCTGTCCAATAGAAGGTACTCCATTTAAAACAGAGTAAAAGCCTGGGAGATCTCCTACAATGCATTTATTGCCAGATCCCCACTGACATAGCAAAGTGGAGAATAGAGGTAATTTTTCTAAAAAGAAAACAGCCACATGTTGGTAAATATTCCAGATATTTAGATAGCTAAAAAATGGGTCATAATGTACATTCTCATAACAGTTTCCACTTAAAGATTGACCTTTGGTTCTTTTTATATTGATGTGCTATTGCTAATTTATTAGTAGTGAAAATTCTATCCAGGCCTCTGATCCAATTATTTCACTGGCTGAGAAAATAATGTTTCCTTTTTATAAATCAAATATACAATTGTTTAAATGTTTAATATCAAAGCAAATTTTAAGCATAAAGAATCACCACATGAGAGTTCTTTGTGGCTGGATTCACAGCCAAAATTCAGTAGAAACTATCCAGTGAACGCAGATGTTGGCAACAGGGACTCCTCATTGTCTTCTGCTATACCTGCGTTCCTATTATTGTTTCCACTGTGAAAACCTTCTCCAATTGCTCTGTTAAATTCTCTCTTCCATGAACTCTGATGTATATTTTTTACATCCCTAATATCAATATGTCATAAATGCATTTACATTGTTGTTTATTTATAAACATAAATGCTGTATCTCTAAACTGAAAATTCTTTGATAGCAAGGACCATGGTATATGGCTACAATAACTACAGCATTTGAACATGATCTGAAAAATCATTTGTTTCTGATTTCTGAATTTATTAATATGAAATGGATTATACGTTTAGTGAATAGTTTTCACAGATGAGAAAGAAATGACATGAAACCCAGATTTCTAGGACAGCAGTGGGTTATGAAGTCAATATGAACACCTGTTTGTTTTGGAAGAACTTAGTGCCTTGCTTATAAAAGGTATTCAATGGATGGAAGTTGATGATGATTCTCGTGGAATTAGAATATTTGGAATGCCATTTACTATCTCAGATGGAACAAGCTAAAGGCATACTCATTTGAACAAACATTAATTAAGTTCCAAACATACAAAGAATAAGTGGAGTCATGACATGCAAAGAACAGTGATTTGTAATCAGTCAGAATTCCATTCTTTAAGCCCCTTATTACTCACCATGTGACCTTGGGCAAGTATTTGCCTTTTCTCAGCATCAATTTCCCTGTCTCTATAATAACTATTTCAAGTGGATACTGTGATGATCACATAAAATAAAGTGTTAGTACGTTACACATTTGATACACAGTGGGTTCTTAACAATTGATAGTAGTAGTTGCTGCTGCTATCATTTTTAGAGAAAGCTTGTACCCAAGAGAGTGGAAGCAATAATCACCCATGCAAGCTAAAGGTATTTAACTGCCTGGTCCAGTGCCTAAAATCCAAAACAGAATTCATTCCTCTAGGTTTAAGAATTATTCCCTTTAGATGTGAACCCTGAGACCTATGCCTTCATTACGTCCCCAGATTGTCGCAGCCCTGGCCATAGCTGGTACCCTCAAATTCACCTCAGACACTGAATTCCTGACAAGCAAGAATATTAAGAAGTTCAAGACTTCCGGCCAAGATGGAGCTGTAGACAGACATGCTGCATCTCCCTCCACAATTAAGAAGGAATACAACTACCTCAAAACTAGAAACAACCAGAAGTTCCAGAAAATCAAACTGCTTGGAAGTCCAGCAAACAAAGACATAAAGAAGAAATACTTATCCAGACAGGTAAGAGTGGCGGAGCCCGAGCACAGAGGAAAAGGTGTGTTGGTGGCGGCAGTGGCAACAGCAGCAGGCCAGCGGAAAGTGCAGTTACACATGTTAAAAAGTCAGGAGGAACACCTGGGGAGCATTGCCAGCTCCTCACCAGAGCAACTCTCTGTCCCAGCTCCAGGGGAAATCAAGCCTCATTGCTTTTGACTGTGCAAACCAGTTGGGGTTGAGATGGAGGTAGAAACTGCCGGTCTCTCAGCAGAGTTTGCTTGTTTAAAGGGCCCCCTCACCTAGAACATCCACAGACCCACCCACTCTGGGAACGACAGCCAGAGCAACAGCTAGAGGGGCGCCGGTCTGGTATGGGAGTGGGAGCGGTGCCTGGAAAAGGGGTGAGTGCTGGGCAAGTGGCATTGTTTCTTCTCAGACCCCTCCCCCATATACAGAGCCACAGCATGGTGAAACAGATCGCCCTTTACTGATGGAACACTAAGGCTCCGCCCCTTACAACGTAGTAGGAGCGACAGCTCTGCCTGGGACACGGAAGCAAACAAACACAAGAGACTTCCGGCTAAGATGGAGGCCTAGACTGACATGCTCCATCTCCCTCCACAACTAAGAAGGAATACAACTACTGCAAAACCAGCACTAACCAGAAGTTCCAGAAAATAAATGGAAGTCCAATTTATGAATCTATAAAGAAGTGGTGCTCATCCAGACAGGGTGAAGCCGGGGAGGAGAGTTCAAGCTGTGCTATCCGCGGCAGCAGCAGTGACAGCGGCAGGACAGCGGGAGGTGAGAAGAGCCTGGGGAGCACCCAAGGCTGCAGACCAAACCTGTGAGCTTGCAATTCCAAAGTCGGTGAAGGCAGACCCCCATTGCCTTGGACTGTGAGGCCCGGTGGGGGTGGGGATGGAGGAGGAGGGTCCTGGTCTCTCATCAGAGTTTGAACGGCAGGAATACATCTTGGACCCCCACCCCCGCAGAAAACACCCGGTTGTGATGAGTGTACAGGGCTCTGCCCCCTATAGTGTAGGAGGTGTGACAGCCCTGCCCAGGAAGCAAGGTAAACACAAAACTGTCAGGATGGCACAGATTATGATAGAGATCCCAGTGACATGGCTGACCAGGCAGCAAATATCTAATCTAACGAAGCAGCAGATAGGAAATCTTTGAGGCTCAGTTCAGAGCTTAGCTTATAAAAGTGCTTACAGACCTAACAGCAGATCTTAAGCAAGACAGGAAAGAAATGAAGGCTAGCCTTGCTGAAATGAACAAAAACACACGAAACTGGTGGTGAGGGCAAGAAAACCAGAAAACCAGGGATCAAATCAACAAATTGGAATATAGGGAAGGAACAAACAGTCAAACAGTGCAGAAAGAGGAAACGAGAAGTGAGGAAAATGAGGAGAGGCTCAGAAACTTATCGGACAGCTAATAGCAGGCCAACATCCAAATCATAGGGTTGCCAGAGGGTGAAGAAGAACTAGAAATGAAAAAATTATGTGAAAAAATAATGAAGTAGAACTTCCCTAACTTGGGGAAGGAAATAGATTTACAGGTCCAGGAAGCACAGAGAGTTCCAAAAAAAACTGGACCCAGGGAAAACCACACCAAGACACATTGTAATCAAAATGTCAAAAATTAAGGATAAAGAGAGAATCTTAAAAGCAGCAAGAGAGAAGAGAATTACGTACAAAGGGGTCCCAATAAGACTGTCAGCTGATTTCTCAAAAGAAACTCTGCAGGCAAGAAGGGACTGGCAAGAAATATTCATAGTAACAAAAAGCAAAGACCTACAACCGTGATTACTCTATCCAGAGAAGCTGTCGTTTAGAATAGAAGGGTCGAGAAAGTGCTTCCAGGACAAAGTAAAACTGAAGGAGTTCATCTGGTCCAAATCACTGTTATACAAAATGTTAAAGGGACTTGCTTAGGAGAAAGAGGATCAAAACTATGAACATTAAAATGAAAACTGTATCACAACAACCAACAACAGAAGCTAGAGAATCGAAACAAAGGCAAACTGAGTAGGCAATGAGAGTGGGAAAAGAATTATAGGTATGGGGAACATTATGGGGGGAGGTCAGCTGGAAGGGGGAAAGGGAAGAGGATGGTACAGGAATTAAGAAGCATAGTAGGAGGGAGTGGAGTAGACAGGAAGATGTTGAGAAGAACTATATGCACAACCAATGGGCATGGACTAAGGGGGCTGGGGGGAACAACTGGAGGGAGGGCTGTCACAGGGTGGAGAGGAACAAAGGGAAAAGAAATTGGGACAACTGTAACAGCATAATAAATAAAGCATTTTTTTTTTTTTTTTAAGTTCAAGCTGGAGGCTCCGATGCAAATAAGCTTCCCCACATGGAGTTTGTCCCTGGCCAGGACACCTACCAGCACCATCTCAAGGAAAGCAGTGAATGGCAAGTGAATGTTAGCCCCACCAGTCAGCACCTGCAGCTCCTTGAGCCTTTTAACAAATGGGATGGCGAAGACCTGGAGGACCTGCAAATCCTCATCAAGTTCAAAGGGAAGTGTACCACTGACCACATCTCAGCTGCCGGTCCCTGGCTCAAGTTCTATGGGCACCTAGACAACATCTCTAACAACCTGCTCATAGGTGCCATCAACATCAAAAATGGCAAGGCCAACTTTGTGTACAATGCCATCATCCAGGAGTCTGGTCCTGTCCCTGACACTGCCTGCTACTACAAGAAACATGGCATCCAGTGGGTGGTGATTGGAGATGAGAACTATGGCGAGGGCTCAAGCCTTGAGCATGTAGAACTGGAGCCCTGCCATCTTGGGGGTCTGGCCATCATCACCAAGAGCTTCACCAGCATCCACAAAAACAACCTGAAGATTCAGGTCCTGCTGCCCCTCACCTTTGCTGACCTAGCCCACTACAATAAGACTCACCTCATGGACAAGCTGACCATCCAGGGCCTGAAGGACTTTGCCCCTGGCAAGCCCCTGAAATGCATCATTAAGCAACCCAATGGGACCCGCCTGAATCACACTGTCAATGAGACACAGACTGAGTGGTTCCATGATGGCAGTGCTCTCAACAGAATGAAGGAGCTGCAGCAGCTCCAGTAAGGTCCCGCTCTGCCACCACCACCAGCCCTGCTGCTCAGACTCAGCTCTGGTGTCACAAGTGCAGTTCTGCATGTCATCAGAACCAGATCTGATCCGATCCAGCTGTGGTTTGCTGCAATGAGACAGTGTGGTCAAGCCTCCTGCCCTCCCCTCCCTTACCCCACAGAGTGACCCATGGTTGGAGGGTTGTTAACCTGCCTTCTTCTTTTCAGTTTGGTTCAGATCTTGAGCAGCTCCATGCAACTGTGTTTATTTTTGATGACAAGACTGCCATATAAATTTTTACTCCTGTCTGATCATTTCACTGGTGGCTGAATGATTTTAAAGAAATTTTTGATCTTGCAAGGAAAATAAGAATACACGTTCAAAAAAAAAGAAGAAGAAGAAGAAGTATTCCCTTTATAATGCCCAACACATTAATCTACTATTAGTATTTACCAGTTAATGTGAATTTGTTTATCAGCCCAGATAGCCAACTGATGCATTGATTCACTCTTAGAGTAATCATGTACTAAGACATTACTATGTCTCAGACATACTACCGAACTATATGCTCATTAACTTTGCCCTTGGTGGAATTGAAGTCTCACTGTGTACTTGCTTAAGAGAAAGGAGAGAATACAAAGGGAAATGAAGGGCCTGGCAAGGCAACTGAAAACTGAAAGGATCAAGAATATCAATGAGAGTTTATCTACTCAACCTTGTTACCTAGAACTGTCCTGGTTGACTTAGCAGGTGAAGAAACAATGTATGTAAAAGATTTAGGTAATAATGAGGCTTTTTTAAAAAGTAAATCAATATCTGATTTTATTATCCAGAATAATAAATGGCTTTCAATTTCTCAAAAAACTGTGCAACCTCTGTCCCACTGCCCATGAAACAATGAGACAAGCAAGACTCTGGGGACAGATGATTTGACCTTCTGAAGGCTCCTATATATATAAGCACATCAAAAATTGGGGATATCCTTCTCAATATGGCTGAAGTTTTCTTCTGAATAATAAAAAAAGACTTTCTTTCATTAACGTTTAAAAAATATAAAAGGCAACAGTAGGCCTATTATAAGACTGAACTGTTTTAGAGTAGAATCATTTGCATGTAAACATTAGGATTTTAAGCAGTGTTAATGGACCTATATTTGGCCCCATTCTCTTATCCTTTAGTTTTGTATATTTTTATGCTTGAAAACGAATGCAATTGAATGTCTTTCAAAACAGCTTGTAAAATTCAAATTTCTACTAATTCAGACTGAGTTTAAACCTAAATTTATTCAAATTAATATGGCTTAGCTGTAGGTTTTCAAAGACTTTGGGGCTGATTTAATGACACACATCATTTTCTTCTGAATTATCTAGATTTGTCCCCAAGTCCACCATATAATGGCAGTCCTCCCCTCCCACTTCGCTGTGGCTGTATCTACATATTGAGAGATTTGGGACCGTATCTCCTGCCCAAAACCATTTCTTCCTTTTGCCAAGAAGATAATCAAGTTATGCCTCAAATTAGAATTAATCACCTGACATATTTTATAATTCATGAGAGTGTTGCATCTGATGTGAGATGATCAAGTTTTATGATCTATGTCTGCATTTGGGGTTTATTGACTGAGAGTTTGGATATGTAACTTCTAAAAAAATGGATTTAATATGGCCAGATTAGCTGGCTGTTTTTATGAAGGCCATTCTGACTTGATACCCAATAGTTACAGAGTCCCTCCTAATCCTTAAATATCCCCTCAATATTAAGGTTGAGTCAAAGCTGCATGTGTGCTTCACCAGAATTATAACAGCAACAATTCCTTGTGTTTGTATAATGCTTAATATTTTTCAAAGCCCTGTTGTTAAATGTCATACCCTCCCAAACCGAGTTCAATGATAAGCATCTGAGAAGAATCTCATTTTCCTCATTAAAATAAAGTAAAAAATGTTAATACCAGAGGAAATGGAGCTGCCAGTCCCTCGGTTCCACATTCATTAGCAGAATCTGGCTAAAAATTGCTGAGATTCACATTGCGTCAAGCAGTCATGGACAGTCAAATAAGTCTTGCTACCTCTCCTTGGTTTCTCCAGAGAGCCCACTGCCCTTCTCTTTATCTCTCTTCCATTGCTACACGAAGTGCTCTGTCTGGGGCAGACTGTGAGGAGCAACCAGCTGACTGCCTCCCCTCAAGCGACCCCCTGCCAACTATGATCAGTGTCGCTAGGCAAAGCCCTCTCAACTGCCCTCTGAATCTGAAAATCTCCTTCGGGTTTTTCTTATGCTCACTGCAATCAGCCCAGAGACGTTAGGCCCTTGAAGCTGGCACAGACACAGTCATGATTCTTCACCTGTTAAGTGGCTCTGGGACTTTCCACAGTCCTTAAGATCTAACAAAACACACTCTCTGCAATCACAGCTTTGCTGAGGTCCCTGCCACCAGCATGAGAAGTCAGAACAGGCTCTACTGGCAGGAGCAGAGTCCACGGGGATGCCAGGAAGCCTAGCAGAGAGAGCAGAAAGCAGATCAGCTCCTAAAAGGCTTAAGCAACATTTTAC
This sequence comes from Furipterus horrens, assembly GCF_987537825.1. Classification (NCBI taxonomy): domain Eukaryota; kingdom Metazoa; phylum Chordata; class Mammalia; order Chiroptera; family Furipteridae; genus Furipterus; species Furipterus horrens. The sequence continues at coordinate 37,996,601 of NW_028327175.1, forward strand.
CACTTCTCACATTTGTTCCATTCTGGATGTGACACAGTGTGTGTGTGACCTCGACCCAGCTCCAGAGACTGAAAGTGGTACATGAATCTGTGCGCTTTTGTGTGTTCTGCCTTACTATCCCTAATCCACGTTTCTTTAAACTGTGACACTGTTTTAGACAGTGCTATTCTATGAAATGCCTGTATGGAATAGCTTTAATGCTATGGTGTCTTGCTCTCATCCTTCAACAGCACCATTGGTGCACCTAGAAACTACCTGGGCACCTCAATAATAGCATAAGCAATTGTCCACTCTTTTCATAATTCTGGCAGGAGACATGCTAATCTTTGGCATCAGTAGCAAAATTACATGTAGCTCCCTGCCCTTCAGGTACCTGATCAGATACACTGCCCTGCTCTTCTCTGGAGTTAAGCATAGCATGAGAATCACTAGGTAGAATGAAAGCAGAAGTGACATGTGCCACTTTCAGAGGAAGTTCTCATAGCCAGAGTGTGACTCACCACATTTCTTACCCATGGCTGCAGAGATGGTGTAGACACATAGTGAGCCACAGCCTCTATGAGCCTGGGCCTGAGTGACTGTGATAAGCAGTCACTGACATTAGACACACAGCATGATTAGAAAATAAAGACATATTGTGCTATGCCACCGAGAGATTTGAGTTTGTTATTGCACCACACACTGACCTAACCTGACTAGTATGTGAGTAGGGGGAGGAACTAGCAGTATCTGAAAACCAGCCCCTGGAACCTCAGTCAAATGGTACAGCCATCCAGGAAGCTTCTTGACCTCTGATGAAGAGAGGATACAAACCTGCTCAAGAGTCTCAATTTGACCAGAGAAAGCAGCAGACAGTTACTGCTGCCACTACTGCCACATACTGAAATATGTAAAATGTGTGGCATGTTGTCAAGATAATTCCACTTCCTGAAAGTATCTCATTTTGGAGAGGGCACACATTACACATTTTCTTCACTACTTTTTCAGAAACAAAGGAAGAGAAAGAAGGACCCTGCCAAACAGCATTTATATTTAGCATGCACCATATGCACGTGTGTGGTACAGAGCACAAAGACATGTGGCAGGACTGCCAGCTTGAAATCCGCAGGATAGAGAGCAGGAGATTTATTATATAAGTGTGAGACTCTCAGTAGTATAAATGTAGGCATGTCTGAGAACAGAATGCCTCTTTGTGCCTTGACTTCACAAGATTCTTCAGTAGCCACTTCAGAATATTCTAGGGGACCATAATCTTTAGATGTGAGGCCCTGAGTGAAAGGACGGCTCGGTGAGCACATGCTCTTTGAAGTGGAGTGCAGTTACTGAGGGCCCCTGCAGGTTCTGGCTAATCCACTTTACTACATCCTCCACTGTGGAGCTCGGTTCTGAACAGCAAGTTTTCTCCCCAGAGTCACAGAAAAAGAAAATATTTTGAGGGAAGATGGTGTCTCCCTGCATCAAAGCCACACTTACAGCTATGAAGCACTTTCTGATTATGAAGTGAGAATGAGAATGAATGCAAATGAGCATGAGAGTACAGTGCTCAGCCCCGAAGAGGCAACTGAATCTAGGAAATTACAAACAAGGTAGGAAAAGCAAACATGTGAATATGCAATTGGAAGCATGATGGTGTAATAACCAGCCCACCAGATGTAAACCAGGAGGTGATCCTTAGAAGAAAAGGCCATTGCCCACTTTCAGGTTCCACAAGGAGGGCAGAGCAGTTTCCTCAAACACACCTAGCTGCCCATGCTCTTTACTCGCACCGCCCCTGGTGAGGGGGAACAGTTAATGGGGTGGATTCATATGGAAGGAAAGCCAGGCATGCTTATTTCAGCAATGCTATCCCTCCCCTTGACCTGCCCTAGCCCAGTGCTGTAGTGACTGAGTGGGTAATTCTAACTATTTGTCTTGTCTAATAGATATAAAGTTACATCCTTCCATCTGATTTCTATCAGTAATTGTGGTAATGTTTTGGTTCTCAATCTGCTTCTTTTACTTCTTTATTTCTCAAATCATTAAGAATCACTGGTAGGGAACAAGTGTTAGATTAAGTGGGTTTTACCACCACTTCCAACACACACTTACCTGGAGTAACTAAGGCGTATTTTTTTCATTTCAGGGTCTGTTCTTGTTATTGGTGTGTGTTTTGTGGCTATAAGTCAGTTAGTCAAAGGATAAATCCTAGTGTGTTCTGAAGCTAAAATACCTACTTTTAGTCTTTGAGTGATTGTTTTAAAGTTTTAAAAATTATAGTCATACCTATGTCTATATACATCTCCTGATTTATTGAGTTGCTAAGGAGCTTCTACTGAGAAAGACTTGACTCCAGCCCACCATACTGATCAGACTAATATAGCTGTGTTTGTGTTGGTCCAATAATGACCAGAGAAAAAGGGACCTTCCAAGAGGATTTGCCATAAGGGAAGAAGAGATATTAAATCCAGCAACAGATCCTGATTGCTGAGAGTGAGTGGTCCTTCCAAGAAAGCACAATGGCTGACACTGAAACTCACTTAAACATAGCCCACATGGATGCATGGATGCAGACTGGCAGAAAGGGGCTACATGTATAAATCTAAAGGATTGTCATGTTAATCTCTATAATTTGGAGGGCTCAAGAAGCCTTCATGTGGGACCTTCTCTCAGCTGAGTATAGCATATAGGAAGCATTTTTCTTTTCAATTGCAAATAAAACAGTAAGAATCAAAAGTCTTGAGACAGAGTAGGTGAGATCCACTTCCATAGACTGGGAGATTTCCAGCTCCAGTGGTGCCCAGGTGGCAGCAATGTCAACATCCAAAGTGATGGGGCAGAATTGTTATATTTAGCCCTGAAAAAGTACTCTGTAGAACTGTTGCTGCTAAAGTTAGGGAGTTGCAGCCCACCTAGACTGTGTCATGCAACAGCAAGAGCTCATCACTGGAGATATGAGAACTTCCTGGGCAGTCCCAAAAGTAGCTGGAGAAACAGTACTTCCTGCATTTGACCCTATATTCCTTGAAACCAATTCCAATGGTACAAACTTAGTCTTCTGGAAAGCAACAGTTTATAGGAAATTTATTGATATCTGTTTAGACCAGTTTGATGATTATTTCAATACTGAGGTTTTTCGCCCTTATGTATTCGATGCTACCATTTTAAAGAGTGATCCATCTGAGACACCACCCGTGTTTGACTCGCATGGTCTATAAAGAAGAAAATCTGAGCCTCCACCTCCGTTCCCCCAGTACTCTTTTCCCCACTCCCTATAGGCATCTCTCAACCCTAGAAGTAAAGCAGCCATTCAATGATAAAAGATTTCAGTTCACACATTAATACTCAATCACACCTTTATAGAGGCCATCCTTAAGAAGAGATAGCATAAGCTATGGCCTGCATGATGAGAGTTTAGAGATCCCAGTAAAAGCTTCCCTGACAACACCATGCCTCTTACTCCCTGACCAATATCTGAAATTCTATGGCTAGAGACTGATTCATTTGGTCTTAAGCTTTATTTTCTCTTAGAATACAAAGAGAAGAATACATGTAGCAGGGACAGCTAGTTGCCTACCCAATATCCACTTTTCCCTACTTACATACTAATGAACCCAATTTTATTCTGGATAGCAATGTGCCTGGACAAAAGACTAGGCAACCAACCTCCTTAATAGTCATGGATAGTCATGTGACATAGTTCTGACCCATGTAGCAGGAGTCATTAGGTAGGGTTTCTGAAAAAGCTCTTTAAAGGGGGCTGTCTTAGCTGACCTTTTCCCCTTCTAAATTTCCTGTTTTTTCCTGAGTGGACTATAGATATAATAGTAGAGACAAGAGCAGTTATCTGAGAACCATAGGAAAAAACTGACATAATCACAGAGACATTGAGCTGCTGTACCAACATCATCACCTGTTGGCTTCCAGATCTCTCATTACGTGAAGAAAATAAACCCTTATGTGCTGAAGCCACCATAGTTATATCTTTTTAATTAATAGTTTATTGTAATTTACTTGAAGCACACATAAGCATTATCAGAAGCAAATTTTGTTCTTCAGCAAATAAATTTATGAATCTTTTCTGATACATAGGTTTTTATGGGGAAAGGGGTGAATGAAAGAATGGAGACAATGGGGATCACAAAGCAAGAAGAGAATGTACAAAGTAAAGGTTGGAAGGAAAAAGAGGAAATGAGTAGTAAACACAATGGATAAAAATATGCTACCTTAATATTTCTGCCAAATACTCAAATTGAGGCAGATTATTATTTGAATAAAAAAGGCAATCTGAAAATAAAATTGTAGAAGATGAATGCAAGCTCAAGGAAGCAAAATATAGCTCTGAAAATATACATTAAAGGAAATAAAGAGAAGACTAATAATGTTGGATAAAATGGCATTCACTCCTATATCCCTCTTAGACTGTTTTTGCCAACTTATTTATTTATCTTTCTATCTATCTATCTATCTATCTATCTATTTATTTATTTATCTATTTATTTATTTTTTGATACAGTGAAGAGTTCTCAGTTTCCAATGAAACTTCATTGGTCAGTAAAAGTACCTTTCTATATATATTCTTTTTTTTTTTTAACCTTTTATCCTTATGTTTTTTAGTCTAGCTATTCTCAAAAATCAAATAATCAACAATCAGAGAGCTTCTGTTTATGTGGCCAGAATCATCAAATTTTTGGTGATTTAGTGTTGCATTTGATCCAAAGTCATATACCCATTTAGCACTATCACCAAAACCCCCACCCAAACCACAAAGACTTCTTTAATCTACATCCAAGTTCATTTCCAATGATCAATCTATGTATGTCTTTTTTTAATGCCTATTCTGAGTTAGGTTCCAGATATCAGACACATAGTAAAAAATACTTTAGGAACAAACCAAGCAAGATACATAACCTCAACTCTTTTGACACTCTAAGCCAACACTATGATTGAAGTGGAATTTGTATTTTGTAGGTGAAGAGTCCATCTTTCCTGTTAGGAATATTTATGTAACAGATTATGGGCAATGCTCCAATAGACAATGATTGTTGACTAGATCTATGAATTATCAATTTAATGGATAAAAAGAGACTCTCAATTAGTTTAAATTAAATATACTTTGTTATGCATATAGAGTTGTTTTTGTTGAATTTATTCCTAAATTATGTTATCTGAAATTTCTGGGTCATTGAATATGCATACACTTTATTAGATACTGCAAAGCTGTACCTGGACTCCTGACCCAAACAAACTATAAGATGATAAATATATGTTGTCTTTGGGTACTACATTTGTGTCAGTCTGTTACAGCAATATATAAGAGTTCTGCTAACTATCACTATACCATTCTTTTCACACTGGAAGGAAGGGTAGTTATGGACACAGAATCAGAGTAATTTGTGAACCTGCTTCAATGTGGACTAGTGGTCTTCTAAATCTGGTGGTGCACAGCAGTCATCCTGGGATCCCCCATAGTCCTTCAGATCTCTTTGCCTTCTTTCCTTTATTCCATATACTCCTCTTAGTTGACTTCTCTCTTTTAGTGGCACACCTTTGTCAATAGTTTTCTTAGAAAGTATGACTGGGAAATACATTTTTGAGATCTTGCATATTGGAGATGAATTCATTCTACACTTTTTTTATTGGTAGTTGGGATGGATATAGAATACTAGATTGGAAATAATTTTGAATGCATTGCTCCAACAAACTTTCTGTTGAGAAATTAGAAGAAATTCTGATTTCTGTTACTTTTTGTTTTTGTTTTCCTGTGTGGCTTTCATTCTTTTCTTTTGAAATTTTACCCATATGACAGAAAACATGGTCACTAATAGCTCCAGAATTTTACATCTTACAGTTTTTATCACTGGTGAGAGACTGACTCAACTCTCTAAATTCCAAATCCCCAAAATCCTGGACAATGCCATCACTAGCCAAGTTAGACTTAGATGCCCATTCTTAAATCAACTACAGACAGGGAATGAGAATTACAGCATAATTGTGCTAACTGTGTGGATAGCAGGGAAGGAGGACAGCTCCCCAATTATGGGCACTGATGCTCAGCAGGCAATCCCACAGATATTCCTGATAGTAAACCTTCCTTTCCAGCTGTAGGATATGGATGTTGGATGCTTAGCAATAGGCATTACCTTCTCTGAGACACTGGCACCAGACTCTTCACATTCTTTGATGACACTTGGCATCCAGATCCTTCTGGACACAATGTACACTTAGAGAAGAGATAGACCAGAGTAGGAACTGGGTTGAATCACTAGTATCTGTTTTCCAAACTCATAGTGTACATTGAGTAAAATCTCAGTAAATACTCCTAGGTGACAAATATTCTAATAAAGAACAGATACAAACATACAGATTTACCTTAATGGACTTGATTAGCAATTAACCTATCCCAATTTACCAGATGATTTCCAACCTCCTATTTCATTGGCTGTATAGATCTGACTCAAAAGGCCTAGAGAGAAAATAATGCCTATATTGGAGAGCAACAGGTGGAAAGTTGGGACAACTGTAATAGCACAATAGAAAAATAAATTAAGAAAATAATGTCTATTCCTAAATGGATGGTAAGTTCCCTGAATACATTATAATTTTGTGTAGAATAAAGGAGGCCTTCAAAAACTTTAACTCTGATATCAATAAAAGTGGGAGGAATGCAATTTTGTGTCAAATTTCTTTTACTCATTTGAACTGGAATGCTAGCTCCTTAGGTCTTTCTGAATTCTTTTCAGCTTCTCCCAAGTTATTTAGTATTTCACTCACCTTGCTCTGTTCTTTATTCTTCTAGCTATCGCTTTCTCTTTTTTACTGCTGTCTCTCTTCAACTCTGTTGAGATGGATATCTACAGAGAAAAAAAGAATTTCTTCTAAAGAAAGCAAAAATCTAACTCACAAGTTGTGAAATGTATTTTACACTATTTTTGTATAATTATTTTCATTTTCTGTAGTGGAGCAGCTGAGAAAAAATTGCTCTAATTGTGTAATTTTCTGCAACTACTCTGGGACAAAAATCTTGGTAATTGGATTTTTTTAAACTAACAAGTTGTCACAATTGGATAGTTCTTAAACTATTTGTGCTTATGCTTCAGAAATTTTGAGTGGATGTACAGTGTATTTTAAATGTTTTGCATCAGCTTGTGGTCTCAAATTTGATTTATTTAACTTTGGGTTTTAAAATAGACAACTCTGATTATACATTGTCTCCACTAAATGGACCTTTGCTAAGTTTTGTAGTGTGTTCATCCCCACCCTACACTATGCTGTTGCCATGGAGCTGAAATCCTGGCATATGTAGCTCCACCCCCAAGTATTTCTGTCTCCCAGAGTGCTTTGCTGTTACTATGGAAATGCCTGACCATTAGTCTTGCTGTTCTTTACTACCAAAGCATCTTTAACTGTCTCAACCAATTAAATGATGTTACCTATAGCAGGGAAAGGAAGAGAAGACTGTTTTCCATTCTAACTACAGCACTGATTTAATCAAGATTTAATCAAGGAGCAGAAGAAACTAAAGCCACTTTAACAGTTTTCTTTTAAAAATATACAAAGCAGGATCCTGCTTGATGGATAGGCTGGTGCCCTTGTTCATGCCCTTGCTTGACACCTCTGAAAAAAACTATACTATACTATATATATTTTGAAGCTACTTATGTATTTAATATACATTAAAAAGTAGCAAGTTAAATCAGTAGTCACTCATTTGTACTATTGAAAAGAATGTAATGCTGACTACAAATGTAGTTTTGAGAGTAGTCATAAAAACGAAAAAGAATGTACCTGCTGACTTGGATAAAACCTTATCATTCTATAGAACTTAAGGGGTAGTTAAGAGAAAATTAGCTAATGATTTAAAGATATTCTCATAAACTTTGCCTTTTTGTTCTAGTACTTTCAGGTTAGGCATCTATGAAATTTTGAATTTGACTATATGGTCACTTATACAAAGTGAAAGTAAGACTCATTGGTAATTCTGGAAGGATTTCCTAGGTTATTAAGGGGAAAAAAAGTATTTGAAAACAAATAAATCTTGCCTGGCCACCCTGGATCTGAGATGATAACTGTGGAAAGATTAAACTGGCCCTGACAAATGGTGTGTGTCCAATAGCAGTTTTTAGAACTAGGAAAAGGTAAGTGGTATAAATATCTGGTGCCTGCAGCACAAAGATAGGCCACTTTTCCTCTGAAAATAATTAAATGATATTGAAGTTAGGTGACGAACAAGAGGGAAGAATCATGGTGGGGAAATCAGCATCATGTCTCCTCTTTCTAAAGACCCACAGGAGCAAGAATGTTTGTGACTCTGGGTAATCTAAACAAGTAAATAAGGCTGTCTATTGCTTTGGCACTCTGCTCTGATGGAAAAAAAGGATGAATGAGGCACAAAATTTGAGATTTCTTCAAATGCCTGACGGGAAAGAATATATGTTCATAAGCCTACCACTTATAGAATGGTGAGGAAGGTCTTCCCCTAAAAAGCAGATCTTGGAACTAGATTAGAATGAGAGCCAAAAGAAAAGGTCAGATTGTAGGATATCGTCAAAACAGTCAGAGAAAATATGAAGTGACATCTTCAGCATTTGAACATTACTCTAAGCTTCCAATGACCTGAATGGTTAATTCTGAGCTTTGTGTTATCCCCTCAGTTGTATTTTTTTATCCTCTTCTGCATTAGTTTCCTAGGACTATCATAACAAAATACCACAAATGGGTAGCGTAAAACAACAGAAATCTATTATCTCACAGTTCTGAACACTAGAAGTCCAGAATCAAAACATCAGCATGGTCATGCTCCCTCTGAAACCTTTAGAAGAAAACCCTCCCATGCTTCTTTGAACTTTTGGTCCCTTCCCTGAATCTTTGATGTTCCATGGCTAGAAGATGTATCACTCCAATATCTGCCTGCCTCCATCATCACGTGGCCATCTTGTCTAGTGTGTCTTCATATTACCTTCCTTCTGTGCATCCCTATGACCAAATGTCTCTCTACTGATAAGAACACAACACATTGGATTAGGAGCCCACCCTACTCCATTTATGACCTCATCTTAATTACATCTGCAATGATATACATAATGTAACCTTATTTTTAAATGAGATCACATTCTGAGGTACAACTAGTTAGGACTTCTTCAACATAGCTTTCTGAGAACACAATTTTATGGATACCACCTTCTCTCAGAAATAGTATCAAGAAAGGTATATAGGAAAATTAGTAGATAATTTTAAAAGTCAGCTATTGAAAATATTTATGTTTTCACTCGTGTGGCTCAGTTGGTTGGACATTGTTCTGCAAAGTGAAAAGTCACTGGTTCAGTTCCTGGTCAGGGCGCATGCCTGGGTTGTGGGTTTGGTCCCTGGACAGAGTACATACAAGAAGCAACCAATGAATGTTTCTCTCTTACATCAATATTTCTCTCCCTTTTTCTCCCTCTCTTCCCCTTTCTCTAAAAATAAATAAAATCTTTTTTTAAAATCTTTATCACTTTAGGCCATCTGAGCTCCTTCAGTTTTTGGAGTACAAGTTAATGGAGTCATAGTTATTAAGTACAATTTACTTTCATATCCAGGAGGATACATGTTAGATAAAGATGATGATGATGATGATGGTGATGATGATGATGGCAGCTAACAAGTAATGAATACTCATTATGAACCAGGTGGTATTCTAAGTATTTTACATATATTAATTTCTTTAGTCCTTCTGACCATCTCAGGAGGACGGTTCTTACTACTGTTTCCATTTTATAAATAAGGAAGCTGAAGCACAGAGAGTTTCATTTAGTCGGTATGGGACAGAGCAGCCCACAGAAATGCCACTACAGCATCTCAGCAAGTCTAGCCCCATTGTCTACTCCAAAGGCCTCAATGCGATCATACTGAAACCTGGAGCTTCTTGATTTAGAGAACAGTTTTCACCCACCCAATTCTCCCCAGATGAATACAATAAAGAACCACCTAGCGGGTCTTGTATATCTTTAAATCATCCCCGTTTTCCCTCCCATGCAAAAAGAAATGTGCGTGTAACTGCCCACAATTGTCTTTTGGGGAGGCAATGCAGCAAGCATCTTGATTTGCACTGGCCAAACCTCAAATGTTGTGTTATCTTCAGCATTTATTTCTTAGTTTTATACCTATAGAATGAATCTACTTAATACTAAGTTTTTCAGTATTTTTACATATAAGAATATGAATTAGTTCCTCAATCCAAAAAAAAAAAAAAAAAAAAAAAAGAATTTTGGGTCACTAATGTAAGAACAATATGCCAAAAAAAGTTTGTTATGATTATTATTTACCTAGACCTGGGAGCACCAGGGTGACTTACAGCAATTAAGACATCAATAGAAACAGATCTCATTCTCTTGGGATTTCTTGAATGAATTAGAGGAGCATACTGACTTGACTTCTTTGTTTGTCCATGTATTTAATTAGTTACACAGACTACAACAAAACAAATTCTTTGCTGTATGCTTATCAGATCTTCAATGTCTTAGGGTGACTTTACATAAAAGCAGCACCCTCAAAAATTCAAATTTATATGAATTTGTTTCACCATTGGAGCCTAAGGGTTAGGGACAGAAACTCATTGTGCAATGTAAATATTTTTTTAGAAAATTTAAAAGCTTAACACATTGTGGGCATTTGATAGTTTTGAAATAATAACGAAGTTAATTGATTAAACAGAAAGTTTAAATTAGAAACAATCCAACACCTTAGGTAGAAGTATAGCAGTTAGTGCAATTCTCCATGTCTTACGACATTTCACTCTGGAGAGCGCAGAAGTGAAACCTGCTCTATATGTGTTTGCCTTCCCTGAGTACTATCTGAGGACTTTTAGAATTCCTGAGGTACCTCCATGGGGTCTCACATGACAAAACACATTTTGCAACAAAGGATGTATATCACTGGTAAGGAAACATGACCAGGAGTCCATTTCCCCTACTATAAGCCCGCTTATCCAGAAGCAGAAGATCCGATACATTGTTGCAATGGCCTATTAAAGATTCAAGTAAGATGGCAGTTCAGAGATAAAACCCTCCAGGCAGGGGAGCTCCCTCAAATGCACTGTGCCAATATCTGATATATGATGTTGTACCATAATAGCTAAAATATCATATATGGTCTAGGAATGAAGGGATGCAAGTACGTAAAATTGGCCCCTCTCACCATCATTCCTAGTAATTCACTTCACTTCTGTGCTTCCCATTCCTACAATTTAGGTTCTGCTCGATTAGAGGTGTGGTTCCCATAGGACTACCCTTCCACCAAGGATCATGGTAAGGGTTCCATTCCATTGAGCCCGCAGCCACAATTGCCACTTGGTCACTCTGAGCTCTTCGTGCCTGTGGACCAGCAATTAAAGAAAGGAGTCACTATACTGATGGTAGAAGTCTTTCTTAATTATCATGAGGTGCTAGGGTTACTGTTACATAATAGAAGGATGGAGGAATATACCTGGAACTCAGGAGATTCACTGAGGTGTGTCTCGATGCTTCCATTCCTGATATATGGTAACCAAGCAGTCAGACACTCACAGAAAAAGGTCAGAGTTATTCCATCAGACAAGCAATCTAAAGCAGCAAAAGTGATGGCTAAAGGTAGAGGAAATCTAAATGGGTGATGGAAGAGGAAGATGATAAATATTGATTACAGTTTGGGGACCACATGCAGCTGCAGGTGCCGTACCTGCTCTGCTAACTTTCTTATATTGTTTTAATGAGATTGTAGCTGACCATGACCTTGAAGAGGTCAGTAGCAAAATGGGCTTAATGTTGGGCTCAAGCAGATCTGATAGGGCAATACAGCAGTCAGTATATCTGAGATTTCTTTTGGGTGATCCACAGAACATACTTTGGGGAATGCTGTTTTTTCCTTATATTTTAGACAATTTTGTTTTGTTGATTTAAAGGTGTATCTCTAATGATCCAAATATATCTTTATTAAACTACTGATAGACAGACACTTTTATTTTTATCTTCTGAATTTTTGAAGAAGAAGGAGGAGGAGGAAAAGAGGGAGGGAGGGAGGAAGGAAAGAAGGAGTAAAGGAAGAAAAAGAGAAGAGAAGAATTCAGAAGGTAGCAGATAGATATTCACTGACAAAATTGTTGTCCAACTGTCGTCCCTCAGTAAATCTAAGTAACTGCTTCAGTATATCTAGAAACCACACTACTCGGAGAATACTGGTGCCCATATTTTGAAAACAAACTCTCTGTGGCCTAGTAGAATATTATCCATTTAGAATCTAGTGTTTTCTTAGAATGTGTTGCTAGATTTATACACATTACAAGGATTACCCTAAAGTGATGGGGTCACTTACTGGAAAAGGCAACCTTACTCTAGTGAATTCTAACATTTGAAGAGATCAGCATGACCTTAAAGGATTGTAATGATGTCTGTCATTCATTGAAAGCTTCTCTGTTTCAGAATAAGTTAGCTGTAAATACGAGCTTGCTTGATAAGGGTAGACTGGAAAGAAACGTGCATTTGTTAAAGTGCAGAGAGAAAGACTCTCTCTCTTTGGTAACTTTCAATAATTCTACAGCAACCATATATGTATGAAAGTCCCTAATCTTCATATTTCTCTGACTCAGAGCTTAGTGGTCTTAGTAATTGTGAGTTGTTTTCAGAACATTACTTCTTCATTTGGCTTTGCTGGCATCAAACTGCATGACATGTGTCCATAAATATACCAATGTATCTGTGTCATTTTTTACTTTTACTTTCTTCCTGGATATTAACTCCCTAATTTTTTCGCAGCTCCTTGCTCATAATAAATTCCAAAGCAATGCACTATATTACATCTTCCACACAACTTAGAATTCACTGCTTCACATCTGTCATTTGAAGATAATCAGGATTCTTTCACTACAAAATGACTAAACAGTGCATCTTGAAAAAAGTAAATGATGGATTTATTCTCAAAACACAAAGAGAAAAGTGTTGAAAACACAGTACCCAAAATACTGTTAGAAAAATAACATTAATTAAATCTCCATGTACGAGTAATATATGGCTCATACTGATTTGCTCTAAATTTAATAATATTCTTAAAGCGACTGTTATGTTGACCCATTACTTGGCTCAATTTTATTTTATCAAGCCAATAATAATAATGATGATGATAATCAGAGTTAGGTCTGACTGAGTGTTCACTGCACAACAGTGTGAGCCCAAGTGTCTTGTGCACACACCTACAATTGACCTCTTCTTCCTATCTCTGCACCTCCACCTTGGTACAAGCCATCATCATCTATGGCTTGAACTTCTAAAGTAGTCACTAATTAGTTTATTTGCTTTCATTATTGGCTCTTTACAATTCATTTTCTACACAGCAGCTGGAGTGATCTTTTACAAAGTATTTTAGAGCACATCACTCCCCTGTTTAAAATGCATCCAAAAGTCTCCCAATATACTTAAAATCTTTATGGTGACTTTTAAAGTCATACATGCTGACCTCTGGGCTCTCCTCAGCAACACTGACATTCCTCAGACACATCAAGTCCATGCCTGCCTCAGAGATGTGGCACTAGCTATTTCTTCTGTCTTGATCTTCAGATCCTAAATGTCACTCCCTCAGAGAGACATTCCATAATGACCCAGTCTAACCTAGCCACCCAGTCAACTCTCTATCTACCTGTCGCATCATTGTATTTGAAATCTTTGTAGAGTGCTCATCACCCTGATATTATCCTGTTTTCCTATTTCCTGTTTACTACTAGAACAGTACCTGGTACATAGTAGGTCCTCCACAAATATGTGTTGAGTAAATAAATGAACAACTTTGTGAGCTAAAAGCATTATACTTAAAAGGAGAGGGACATTATATTTAGATATGAAGAAACCAAGTCTTAGAAAGGCTAGGCAAGTTGCTGAAGCACAAAGATTCTATGTGATAAAACCAGAATCTTAACTCTCAATTTTGAGTAGAAAAATTAATGGTAGGGGGTAGGTGAGGCAGGACCTCTATTATAAAATTAAGAAGTTTTACATCAATCAGGGCTGTCTTTGGCAAAGACAATATCACCAGACACAGAGATGGCACTGATCCCTGTAGGAAAATAAAATATTCCAATATTGGCATATTTTGTGGTTTTTTTTTTACCTGGTGACAATATCAAAAGGAGTCCCTCTGAGCCCATTTTAAGGAAGGTTCTGGAGAAATGACTCTTATCCTTTTGGGAATCATAGACAATTTTGAAAATCTGATTAAATTAAGCACTATTTCTCTAGGGAAAAGGACATTTACATACAATTTCAGAAATTCTTAAACGCAAAGTGTAGCTCTGATATGAAAGGAACAGTTTTGCTTTGTTTTTTTCTCAGCAGCACAAAAAGGAGTGTGTTGACCCACTCTTCTAAGCAGGGCAAACGAATGTCCACCCCTCTCTGGAGAAGCAAATGAGCAATGACAATGTCTTGAAGCTGAGCCTTCCTTAACTTTAAAGAAGAGGAAGCCAACTCACTCAGTGAATATTTGTGAATACCTATGAGGCAGGCGGCACTACACTGTGCTCAAAGGATACAGAAGAGGAAGGCTTGCCCTTGCCTTTATGGAACTCGCCGACCCATAGGGAAGGCAGATACACACACAGTCCGTTTCACTCAGAGCACCATGGACATGCCCCCCTTCTTATGTTGTATGATAGTAGGTGGTGAGTGTCATTTAATCAGCAGTGAAATAAGATAAATCCATGTCATCAAACTTGGCCTGGACAAAGGGTTTCTAGGTAAGGTCTGTAAAATACATTTTCAAATACACTTTTTAGGTTTTGTTGTATGGTATGTATGATTTCCTTGAATTATACAGACCATCTGGAACCTATACTGCTGTCGTACTCAAAAGCCACCTTCTGAAGGCATGGAAACAGGTCTGATGAAGCTGCCTGAAACATTGTGATCATACCTATTTTCAAGCTACAGAAATTGAATTTTACTAAATGCTAGAGGCATGCTAGAGGCACCTAGGGCTTTGGGGGGAGGAGAATCTTTTTTTTTTTTTTTTAACTTTTCTACTAAATATTTATAATTTAAATGTATAAACAGTTTATACTATTCAGTCACATTCCCACAATTTAGCCTCCAAAAATGTGAAAAGGTTGACATTAACTAAAGAATAAAATGCTGTGAAAACATATACAAGAGGGCCCCAAACCACGGTTTGGGGGATCAGAGAAGCTTACCTGAAACATAAACAGGAGGTAGCCAGGTTTTTGAGCAGGAAGTGGTAATGATCCAGATTTATCCAGGCAAACAGAAAAGCGTATATAAAGGTGCAGAGTCCAGTAAATACAAGAAATTCTGCAGTCCATCTCTGTATTGGCATGCAGTACTGGTCTTTCATGGGACAATAACACTGCTTAAACTCCTACATTTCCAAACAGCTCATCTAGTATCTAATAGATACAATTTTTGTTTTCCCTTCATCTGCAACATAAACCAATGCTTTACATTCTCACAGGAGTATAACCTCAAAATGTCTCCCTATTGTAATACCGAAGATAAGAAATAAACCCTTCTCATACTAAAAGGTAAAAAATGCTTTAAGGGTCATTGAGTTTCTTTGACCATCTAATGGTTTGTGAACACGGGGGTGTTTATGTTCAACAGCTTAATGCTTACTCATTACACCGTTCCTGTGTTTATGTTGGCCCAACCACCACTTTAAAACACTGCTCCAGCGGACTTTGTAGCACATTCAAATCAGTTCACTTTCCAGCCAGTTCTGATCCTTAAGTAATCCAGTAGCAAGCTGTGAGGGAGTCACTTTATGTATTCTCTATCTGTAATAGTAGTTGCTACCATTGATTAAGCACATTTTTTTGTGCCAGGAAAAATTGTACTTGTATGTATCTAACTTAATGCTCACCCCATGCAACAGAAATTATTTTCCCTTTGGTCCAAATGAGGATTCAGCACAAAAATCACCTCTCCAATAAAACACTGCTTATGGCCTCAGCTTGTGATGATTGTTCCTTCCTCTGAATACCTGGGGTACTTATTGTTTATGAGAATGGTTGGGATCTTTCCTTATTGTACTGTGTGTAAGTCACGTCTGTTGTCTTCCATGAGACCGTAAGGGCCTTGAAGGCAGGATTCAGGTATTTACTTCTTTGAGTCTACAACTTTATTACCTCATGCAGTACTAGTCACATTATAATTTTTCAATAAGTATTCATTCATTTAACTGATTGTTTATCTGCCTTGACTCCTTTCTCATATTGTAATAGGCTCTTTGAGGCTAGGGTTGGCTCTCCTTTACATTTGGTAATACCTTACATGAAAGAGATTCATGGTACATTTACACAATGGAATACTACTCAGCCATTATAAAAAAGGGAGTCTTACCTTTTGTGACAACATGCATGGACCTGGAGATTATTATGCTAAGTGAAATAAACAAGTCAGAGAAAGACAAATACTACATGCAATCACTTATATGTGGAGTCTAATACACATAGACAACAGTATGTTGATAGAGGGAAAGAAGGGTGGGAAGAGGTGACAATGGGCAAAGGGGGGATAAATGGAGATGGAAAGAGACTTTGCTTGGGGCGATGGGAATGTGATGCAATGTTCAGATGATGTTTTGTTGAGCTGAAACTTGAAATATGTATGATTTTGTAAACCAATGTTACCCCAGAAAATTAAATAAAAAAAGAAAGATTCAGAAGGTCTGTTAAAAAGTTACATCACAAATTTATAGTAGGAGTTCAACTTGCAATTATGTTTCTTAACATAAAGATTTCTATTTTGTGCAAAAATTATTTCCTTTTTGTAAAAATAATAATAATAACAATTTATATACACACTGAAAAAAGAACTGAAGAAATTATATCAAAATTAAAATAGTAGTTCTCTTTGGTAGCAGAATTATGGGTAATTATTTTCTTTGTTTTTTATAGTTTTATATTAAATGTACTCTTTAATTTTCTACAATGAATAGGCATACTTAAATAATTAGAATAAATTATGTTAAAAAGTTGAAAAATCTAAATCAACCAGTTAAGAATGGATTAAAAAATTCTATTCCGCTCCAGATGTCATTGCCTTTTGTCTGAAGGAGTTCAGCGTCATAGAGTTCTTCATTCTGCTCAGCTACTAGTGATGCACAATTTTCTCTTGAGTACTTTACACGTCCCTTTATTGTCCTTTCTCCTTGGTGACTAGTGCCCAGCACCTCTTGAATTCCTTCAAATTTTACTATGCTAGAAAAAAGAAAGTCAGGTAAATCAACTGTGTCACTTTCAAATTGGACAATTTGCAAATAGATTACTGATGCAGAGCTGAATATATCAAACATGTTGAATGACACTTTTGTCCAAGGCTATAGGCTTTCCAAGTTAATGAATGTAGCAACTAAAGTTGACACTAAAATGAGTTGGTTAATTTTAAAAGCAAAACAAAGATTAAAATAAGAAAAGTGGGCATCTAAGGAAATATCAAGAACAAATAAGTTTGAAGTGTTTGTTATTGTCATGGTAAGTTTGCTGTCACCGTTATTGTTGTGGTTACTATTTATCATTAACAATGATGAATAATATTATTCAACTTCTCTTGCAAAGTGCTTTTCTATCTCATTTGCTAAGTGTAATTTCTGTTACCAGAAGAGAAAAATCAAAGCTTATTGTATGTCAGCACAGGCTGTGAAATACTCTCCTAACATTCACTATATTTGTAACTTAAATGTCCCACTTCACCAAGTTACAAAATAAGGTCATATCTTTTAATGTCCTAACCATAGTGACTCTAAGCTCTCAAATGCCCACAATGAAATGAAATCATAACTTACAGTAGGTTTTCCCCCAACCCAAGTAATTTCTGGGGTTCTTTAGACCATTTGCATGTACATGTTTTACAAATTGGTCCCAGTGAGTACTTGTCCCTTTTCCCAGTCTGCCCTCCAACCCTACAATACCAGAGCTTTCATGTCTCCTTGTGTCATCACAGAATGTACTCCCCGAACTGCTCACTCTGTGCAGATTCTGTCCAAGCACAAACACTGTTCTCTCAAAATGCCTTGAAGGTATAGCTAAGTAAGATTAGTCAATGGTGTTGGACAAAGATATAGAGTAAGTGTGGTTGTACGGAAGTGAGCACTAAGAACAATCTACTCTTCCATTGCTGTTGTCCCTCCTAGAGCTCACAAACCCTAAAACCAATTTCAGAGTCCCAGCTTTGCTTTCTGATGACTCAAGTATAATGAAAGGATCAACTCCTCTTGCAATCTTCCTTCCAATACCTTTGATAGAATCTGTAGACCACCCAATGGTCAACGGTTTCTAATCCTCTAACCCAAATAATGAAAATGGTTCTTTACTGCCCCAAATTCAAAGCCCATTTTTCTTCCACAAGCAAGAATGCGAGTGGAAACAGCCAAAACCTTCAGGGGAATCATTCATACCCACTTACAGGTTGAAATCCAACTTTCATGGCTCAAACAAGGCTATCACAATACAAACAATACATTTCCCAAAGTCTGGGTTGTTCATTATTAACTCTGGGGCAAAATCAATGCTATATAATCCCCAAGTTCCCTTTCATTTTCCTCTTCCTGAGCATGCAGGAAAATAAACCTTTCCAAGACTCACTTGCAGTTAAGCTAGAACCATACATCAGTCTAGCCAATGGGCTGTGTATGTGGTCTTCTTGGCTGAGACAATGAAAAGTCCTTGTACAACCATTTATCTCTCTTTCTTCTGCCACAGTGGTCACAGAAATGAAGTTTTCCAGATATAAATGGCCTGGATGCTTCAGTCACTTCCTGTAAGGAAGCAGCCCTAGGGG
The DNA here is from genome assembly GCF_987537825.1 of Furipterus horrens. Taxonomy (NCBI): domain Eukaryota; kingdom Metazoa; phylum Chordata; class Mammalia; order Chiroptera; family Furipteridae; genus Furipterus; species Furipterus horrens. The sequence goes on from NW_028327175.1 coordinate 38,015,371, forward strand.
TATAAAGTTACCTTGGAGAGGTGGTTAAAAATAAAAATTTACTAAATCCTACTATTTCACAGTCAATGTGCTGCATTTGAAGACATATGGTGAGAAGATAGATGTTTCCTGTCCTTATAATCCTAAGAAATATTTTATGCTAAGGAGTTTGGAATTCATCTAAGAGCAACCATGAGAACTTGAGGGATTTAAGCAAGGATACACCATGATACCATATACTTCTTAGAAAGGTCTCTGTAAAATACATGTGAGGAAAATATTTTAGGGGAAAGACTAAAGGCCATGATCCAGGGAGGAGCTGATGATGGCCTAAACTAGTGGGGTGACAGCAAAAATAAGTGGAGATTGGAGATGCGGTGGGCATGGGGAGAATGGGTGGATATGATAGGCATAATCCCGTGAGCATGAAAATTTAAATTCTTATTACAGACTTTTTTTTTTTTTTGCAGAAGACTGCTTCATAGGAATTTGTATTTATTTTTACAATTTAGCAATAATGTTTCCAAATAACCAAAAAAGAAACAGCCTTAGCTCTGGACTGGCACCACAGTGCTGTCAGCAGCACAGGCCTCTGGTGAGGACTACTCTAGGGTTCAGAATCATCTGCCAGACACTTTCTTCTCCACAGTGTTGGAAAATCCCTGTCTCTCATACAGAGGAGTCTGAAAACTAAAAATAGTGGAAAGAACCACAGGTGGGGCTATCATGAATTGTAAGATTTTAAAATAAAAGAACAATAAATTATCTTTGATTCTCTTTCTCTCTCTACCCTGTTCTTTTTTTATTAAACAAAAATCTCTTTATCTCTTCCATCAACGAACCACAGCTCTCTTCCTTAGCCCCTTATCCTTCTCTAAAACATCCATATAGTAAGTTTCTTTTGGCCTCAGAACAGAAGCTAGACTCAGATGTCAAAGCCTACAGAGCTGATGCCAAAGTCACAGGAGTTGAGGACTCATCACTTCTTGCATACACTTTCTTCATCTGTCCTTGCCTTCTTGGGACAACTGAGCTCCCCACATCTCCCTCCTTTACCACACTGGCCAAACTCAATCTTTCTTATTATACAGTCACTGTACTTAAATATGTTTTTAAAAATTAAGTCCTTTTTATAATTGTTGCTTTGCTTTATTTCTCTTGTCTAAATAACATATAAAGTAGGCTCATAGAAAGTAAAATGTACAGTTACATTCTAAAGTTTATTTTGTAACATTTTTATTCCTTAATTACTTTTTTGCTTTGATTTTGGATATGGAAATCAACTATGGTTGAAATAGTAAGTAGTTGATTAGGAAACTTCCAGAGAGACTAAGAGCAAAACAATAACAGACCATACATTTTCTTTGTCACCTTGTTGTTAGAGAAAATGTATTTCAGGCCAGAGTTAAGAAAAAGCCTTAAGACCCTTGTTTTTATTTAGTTGGTTATGTAGCAGACAGCTTTGATGTTCCCTGCCATATACCATGAACCCATTTCTCGGTTCAGCCACAGCTGGGTGGACAGTTCCTGTGGGAGCCCAGACTTGCCTCACCCTGGCAGCATGCCACCTCAACGTGCTGTACCTTGTTCCTCTTTCTGCCTCAGGGCCTTTTCGATTGCCCCATGAGCTTGTTCAGCCTCACAACCCAGGTGAGCCTGAGGTTAACATCTCTGAAGACAACCTTCAACTTGGAGACAGGAACTGGTAGGAATGTCCCTGCAGCTCTTCCTGCACATGGGCAGTCCGAGGAGGCATTCTGTAGGCCTCACAGAGCAATTGTGTTTCATTGCCCACCAGGGCAATCTCAATAACACACACTATGTCAGCTTCAAGCCTCCCCTCACTCCCTTCACTACCTTGCTGCTTCTGGCAACTGTATGTTCATTCAACTCCTTCTCTTGTGTTCTGCTTTGATGGGGAACCCAAATCCAGATAGGTAACTTGCTTGTTTTTAAGGATTAAGTGCATTAAAGGAGCAATTGGTGATTTTAGGAGGTATATTCAAGAGTCCAGTGAGTGGTTACAGTGGAAGGGGAAAGGTGCAGGGAATGAGGAACAAAATGTCAGGTTCCCACAAACAATATCAGTTACCATCATGCAGTCTAGGCAGTCCCTAACCACCCATGCTCAGCTTGTCTGCACTCCTTATGTATAAAGACAGGCCCCAGACAGGGTGCTAAGAAGAGTAAAACCATGTCTCTTCTAGGTGTTGCCAGAGGCTTCCCTACTCTCCACCCGCTCCTCCCTAATTGCCATTGCAGAACATGCAAGAACCACTTCAAAAGCCCTGTGTCCAGCTCTTCACTTGGTTTCTAAGAAGTTCTGGTGATACTGAGGAAAGGGAAGAGCAAAAGGAAAAGATCTTGGAGCAGGGTAGAAAGTAAAAGCAAGATAGATAAAAGACAAAAAAAGGAAAACAGGTGGAGAAGGTTAAGATGGGAGAAGAGGGGCTAAAGGGTTGTCAGCTCTCTCATGACCCTCTGCATTTCAGCTTCTCCATCATTCTTGGTGCCAGTCTGACAATTCTCCTCTCTTTTGGAAATGCATGTGTGTTTCAAAACTTTTTCTGCCAATGTCAGGGATAAATAGGTGTCCTCCTGTGCCAGTCCAAATTTTCATTTTAATCTTTTGGGGTGGGGGGCTAAAAAGTTGATACTAGAATGAGTTGATAAACAAGAACCATCTTGACTTTCTATTGGAGGCAAGGGAAGATTCAAAATAATAAATAATATAATTGGTACTGGTACCAGTGAAAGGCAAAGAGAAAGCCATTTAGAGATCTATGGCGATGACCTTTGTTAAATAATGCATGAGAATACCTAATGTTACTCAGCACAATAATGGCAAGGTTATGATTTTAAAATGAAAAATGTCAAAGTTATGCTAACAAAATAAATACGCTTTCTTCATATGAGACTGAAACATCCATGCTAGACTTGACAATTTGGCCTGGATTATTAGTAAAATAGTAAGGGAATATCTTGCTCATAGGAAAACAAAACTGGAACTAGAGCACCCCCAGTTCATGGGACAGGGACCAACAATCCTAATCCTGTGCAGTTGACAATGATCAAATGAAGAAGAGTTGCAATTTTCATCCAACAAAAGCCTGAGGCTCTCAACTGTGTGAGACACAAGGGGTGTTGAGGGGTCAGGCCTGAAAATTCTCCTGTGTGCAAAGGGGAATAAAAATTACCCCAGGAAAGGGCTGGAGGCACTGGACTAGAGAATTCCAAAGAGAGGGCTGTGTGGAAAGGAAGAGCTGAAAAGAGACAGAGCATCCAGAAGCTCTGTATCTGGGTCCTTCCACTGCATGCTAAAAAAGGACTAATTACCATAAAGATTAAGTTACCACCTCTCTTTCTCCCACACCCTGCTGGGTGTTTGAGACCTACATGGCCCTTCAAAAAAAAACCCAAAACATTTAATACTTTTGCCGTAGTGCAAGTTATATTGATCTGGAAAGCCCTGGTAGAGGCCATCAGCCCCTCTCATGTATTCCTAGGTCAGCCTCTGGTTCACAGCAACAGCGTCATGGCCTCTGCTGGTCATTCCAGAGCTTTTGTGCAAACTAGATAATGGCACCTTGCTCTCCCATGCATAGCAGACATATGCCAGCACACAAGCTTTGTGAGCAGATGATGGGCCTTCATCTCCCATAGTCCAAGGCCTTTATGCAAAGCAGAATTAGCACAGCACTGTGGCCCTGAGCATGGTAGGGATTCACATTTAGCAGTATCCTCATTCCTCTGCTTACACACTAGGGAAGAGGCAACCAGAGAACCAACAGAGACAGGGAAGGACCAGCCCTGCCCCACCACCATTATCCATGGACCCTGACTGACATTCTGATTGTTCTCAAAGGATGGATGTGAGCTTCTCCTGCCTTTCAGAGAAACAGGTATAAGGTTCAGGTACAGTGCATACTGGAGAAGATACAACAGAGTGGATCTGAGAGAGAGAGTCGTGAGAAGAAACACGGAGGAAGAAGAGCTCATGTGGGAATATGGGCACATGGGAGCACAGGTGCAGTCACTTCAGCTTGGCGATGGGAGCAGAGGAGCAGGGTGGCCAGGTTTTACCTCCTCACTCTGCTCTGCTTCTGCTTCCACCCAACACCTGGTCTCATCCTGGTGCAGGAGTGAGACAGGAAGAAAGGCAGGGGCCCAGGCTACCATGGAAAGGGAAAGTCAATCCCTAAATCTAGATAAAAATAAAAATGCATAATAAAAAATTTTACATAACAAAATATAAAAGTTTTTTTGTTTGTTTGTTTTTTAAAGAAAATCCGAAGAGGTGGGAGCATAAAGGGAAAGGCTCCCCTCGGCCTCCAGGTCTGCCAACAACACTGGCCTGGGCACAGGGGTACACATACAGCTGGGTCTGCAAGTCACCACCACTGCCCTTTGTCCTTTTCTTTCTTTTCATGTTGGCAGGTTGTGCTCAGATGCGCTTTTAAGGATCTACCTGGGATAACCACTGTTCTAAACACTCTTTCAGTTTCAAAATGATTCATCACTAACCTAAAAATTGGCTTGTAATGTAGTTGTAAAACTTTAGAAGATTGAGCTGAATGTGCACACATCCTATGACCTAACCTGGAAAGTTTTAAAAAATCAATTTCAGGTTAGCTTGTCTACTTGTCATTTTCCTCTCTTCACAAAAGTAAAATACAGGTTTCCCAAAAGGGCAGTGATTTTAGCTAGTTGCGTTCAATATAAAAATGAGTTTTCTGTAGATACATATGCAAATTTTAGGAATATTAATAAATTAGAGTATAAATATTCAGATTTTCTCTTTTTTACTTTTTTGCTTTCTGGGGAGAAGAATCATGGGGTTCCTTTAGACATTGACTTAATGATAATTAAAATATACTTATAAAATTTTTATTTATGATAAACTATGCAGGAACATATTTTGTAAAGAAGATACAAAAGCAAAATGTTCTTGGGTGTAGCTCATCTAGGAAAACATTGACCAAATTTAGCATAAAAAGATAGAACAGGAGGAAGATAGCATCCAACTTCCACATTTAGGTGTGAGAGAACTTTCAATTGACTTTTCTTCTTTTTTTGACAGGTCTGGGCTAAAATATGAAGAAGTCCTCAGCCAGTGAGTCTGGAATGCCTTACAATGAGCATCCCTCATACACAGTGTTTATGCAACAAACATGTGTTGAGCACCTGTACATAACAGGTTATATGATAGGTGCCAGGGACCACAAAATGAAAGAGATATGTCCTCAAGAAATTGCTATCTAATCAAGAAGTGAGCCTTGAAAAAAAAAAAATAACAGCACATTCTAGTAAGACCAGTTCTAAAGGTACAAAGTAGAGTAGTAGTGTATCAGTTATGGTGGTTTTGGTACAAATAAGAGAAAACCTAAGAAATCCTTAAATGAAAGACATCTATTATCTCATCTGAAAGAAGCCCAACAACTCATCAAAAGCCCAGTTTATTTCTACCTTCCACTTGATCATTCTCAGCATGTTGATTAGTATCCTTATGTTTGACTCTTATGTGTCACAACATTGCTGCCACAGCTCCAGGTATCACATTCTTATATAGCTACACTCACAAGAGCAGAAAAAAACGCAATTTCCCTTAACATGTCTTTATTTTAATGAGAGGAAAACTGTTCCAGACGTGTCCCAGCAGACTCCCCTCCACCCCCATGTCTCATTGTTCAGAAATATATCTCAAGCCCATATCTAAACTAATCATTTGGAGGGGAAATTTGAGCCCCCAATTAACTTCAACAAATAATGGAGTCACATCTTGGAGCTAAAATGGGATTATCTCCAGGGCACAGGCTACTAATTTCTTATCAGGAAGGAAGCAGAAAAATAGAAGAAGGGGAAGGGGTGAAGGAAGAGAATAGGAGAAGAAGAAGGCAGAGAGCTATTAAGGAGATGATCCACAAGGTATGCCACAGTGGCCTGGAGGCACCAGGAATCACTTCCCAGGATAGGAAAAATGAATGTGAAAGGTTGAGTAAAAGTGACCACAAACAGGCCCAATCCTGTGCCTCCCCGGAGAAGAACCACTCCATCTACATCCAGACCCTCTTTCTCTTCATGACTCTGCCAAGAGCCATGTCAATGTTTATCTTAAAGAGGCAGCAGGTGCTGTCCATTCTGTTCAGGCTAATCATTAACTGAGGTACATAAGCCATAGTTGAAGTCCCACCTCAAAGTTGTCCACAGCAGAAGAATGTAAATGTTTTTTTCTTTTCCCTTAATACAGAGGTAAGTAACAATGACCTTTAAATTTTTATTTTAACTTTATACAAAACTTGGTACCTTTCAAATAGTTGACAAGTGGCTTAAAGAACAATAAAAAGTGAAAAAAAGAAATCCATAATTATATCAGGATGGACAGTTGGTGACCCTATCATTGACCCTTCTTTAGAGAAATGTGGGATCCTTGGAAAGCAGAATAACCCAGGGCTCTCTGAGTCCAGAAAGTACTGAGGAAAAGCCCATCAAAAAAATGAAATAAAATAAAATTCACAAAGTCCTCACACTGTTCCACTTAAATAGAAAATTGTACAAAGATGAAAACAGAGAAGGCACATGGCAAAGCCTAGTCACCTATAGCCCTGCTAAATAAAAAACACAGAGACTCACCACAGGGCAACTTCATAAAGCCACTCTGGATGCCATTTTGCTAATTGTGTTTGTTATGACACCAAGCACTGCTTCGCTGTGCTCCCAGAGTATCTCCATAATGGCAATCACTTGCCAGGAGCAAGAGTGACTTTTATTTGATATCCATACAAAGCAGAAGCAAATGAATTACCATAATGAGAAGCAACATAATGATGTAGAGATGTACAAACTGCCATTGTGTTTAATAACAACAAAGCCTCCCCTTTTGAATTAAATTTGCAGGAAGATTTCTTACTGAAGCATCATTGTATTGAAACCAAGTTGTTTAAAGAAAAAAAACACTCCAAAGTATTTCAGGCCTATGATTACTGGAAAGGTTGTTAGGAGAATATTTTTCTTCATTTTTATTCTCAGTAAAATCGACTTAGTTGTAGCACTACACAGCTGCGATCTGTGAAGTAAATGGCAAAGCTAAATATGCGGAAACTCAACATGTTCCCTGAGCAACAAAGGGGTGGAAGGCAAATGTTACTGTATTATTGACAACACTGGTAATGCTTGTATAAGCATCTGCTTCATAAAGGGGGAACAACCTACATTATATTATGAACAATAGGAGTTTCCAAACAAAACCTGCCACCTCAAATTCTGGCTTTGATTTGAATTCTCACTTAAAAATTCTCTGATTTGCATTCTGTAAGTGATTCCTCCATTTTTATTTTATTTTATTTTTTTTAACTTTTTCTAAACTGATTTCCATATTTTCTGGTATTTATCTGTTTCCCACCACTGGATTTTCAGCACTGAATGAAGGTATCATTAAATAACTTGGTATTCATTCAACCCTGTTTCCATGATGATCATCATAAGAATATTGTCCTCCTCTTAGACTGAGTCTAGTGAGTGAATGGAATGTGTCCTTCCCTTGCTTTCCCCACCCCAGTCCTTTCAATGCTACATTTATATCCATTTACAACAGAACACCCTGGTTTCACTAATGGACAAACCCAGAGCCAGATCATGGCTTGCATTAGATTGAACCAGACTTGGGCAAAATCTGAAGTGGCATATTATAGGACTAGATATCAAGAGCATTGAGGCAATTCACCTTTGTGTCTGTCTCAGTTTTCCCAGCTATAAAATAGGCATGATATCTGCTCCAACCACATCCTAAGGGCATTGTGAGAATTAAATCATATTCAAGTATTTTGTAAACTGTTATTACTATGTTCAAGAGAAACAACAGAGGTCTTTTAGTAAAACTAAAATACACCCAGGGAATCATTTCATTTATAAGGGTCTATATTTTGGTTTTTGTCATTTTAGCATCTAACAAATATTCATTGAGTTCCTGGTTGATGTAAGGCATGCCGTGTAAAAAGACAGCTAGACGTAGAGTTCGTACATAAGCACCAAGTGGGAGACAGTATAACACAGTGATTGAAAATACAGGCTTCAAATATGGAACATTGAAAAATTAATCCCTGCCTTTTGTCATCTAGTAGTTATGGATTGAATGATGTCTTTTAACCCTTTTCGCCAAATCTGTTGCCCCCAGAACACAACAAGGACACCAGCCTGTTAAACCAAGCACGCCGTTGACCGGAGACAGCCAACTGACCTGGAGTCTGCACAATCCTTCCCCATGTGGGAAGGCCACCCTCCCCTCCACACCCCCACTCTTATTAGGGTTTTCTGGACCCAAGGGTAGGTAGGACGACGACCATGTCCAGCTTGAAGCAGCTAGAGAAGCTCGAGACCTTCGTCCATTGTCCTTTATAAGATTACAAAGGGTCCTAATATTTGAGGGGGGGGGGATAGTTAATTTTTATGAACCAGGGGTATGGACTTGGGGGGGGGGATGCTGGGGGAGGGGGGTGCTGGGTGGAGGGGAACAAGGGGGAGAAAATTGGAACTGTTGTAACAATATAATCAATAAAAAACATTAAAAAAAATGAAAAGAAAAAAAAAAGAAAATACAGGCTTCAGACTCATGGACATGGACAACGGTGTGGTGATTGCAGGGTTTTAGGGGATGGTGGATGTAAGGGGACTAAATGGTAATGGCAAAAAGTACAATAAAAAACATAAATCTGAAAAAAAGTACAAATTTTAGCATCATACTTTCTGGGTCTGAATCTTGGCTCTAGCATTAAGTAGCCATGTGACCTTGGGCAAGTTACATAACCTCTCTAACCCTCAGTATTGTACCCCAAGGACGTCTTGGGGTACAATACTTGACAGATGAAGAGAGCACTAAAGATTGTGGTCAAAAGTGGCTCAAGGATCCTGATCTAGGGGTTGAAAGTTGGGAAGGCTCAGTAGAAAGAGAGTGAATGAGGAAGGAGGGACCAGACAGACATTTCAGGCAAGTCAAATGGCTGAACAAACTGTTAGAGCCAAGTCTGTGTGAAGCACATTTGGCATTGAATCAAGAGAAAGGTCAGAATTTCCAAGTGGAGACAGAGGGGAGGGATACTATAACTAGGTACTCTAGATGGGCTAGGAACTCATCTCTGCTTATATACTCATGGGTAAAAGCTGAAGTGAGCAAAGGGGCCATATTTCAAACTGCCAGCAGGCTTTCTGTTTCTTTACAGACTATGGTTTAAATTTACTTTTGAAAGTATATTGCTTTTGTGTTTTGGTGGTAAAAACAAAGTACTTCAATAGATTTTTTGATCCTACAAAGGTAAGTCAAATATACAATTTCTGGAACTATAAAGTTCTTGACAATGAGATGCTCAACTTGTTTGCAAAATAATGTTGAGGCCATCCCATTAGGCTTGTGTAAAATTCACAGGATTCTAACTACAGACACCTGGAGAGGGAAGGAGAGAGAAAGGCAACCAGAGAGAAAGTGAGAAACTAGGAAGTATGGGCACTTCTGCCCCAGGAATGTGCAGGAATTGAGATTCTGCTCTGCACTTCACAATTGTCGGTCCCCAAGCCTTAAACAGTATGAGTATCTCACTGCAGTAAATGGAATTCTGAAGTTAAACTGAACCTTAAACCCTGAACAGCTACTTCAGCTGGAGATCTGCTGAGGAAATGGTGACCTATTCCAAACTTGAAAGAGCCAGGCAAGACTCTACTAGACTCACTAAGAAAGGTGTGTCTACCTGCAATGTGGCTGGTTCCCGTGCAAGTGATTTCAAAAGTTAATTTCTTGTACACAGTTTGCCTTACACAGTGACTTTAGAACCTAATCCCTAGCAAAGATCCAGCTCGACTGTGCAGAAATTGTTCATTTGGGGTAGAATTTATCCCAACAGATTATGTTTATGGGGAAGATGGGCTAGTGAACCAGATATGAGAAGGAATATGGTTCTTCTACCCTTCTTTCAGAAACTTATGTGCTGTGGCCTGAACTACAGATAGGAAAAACAGCTAAAGTCTGTCTTAAGGAAGGGAGGTAATCAGGCTCATGGAAAAGGTTGCAGAGCAGTAGCTGAGGTGGGAGATCCAATGGGGATCCTGTGGGATGCCTTGGTCTCTAGACTCAGGAAGGATTCATATCTAGTATTCAAATTAAGGGGCAGAGGACTCTGTATTATACTTACTTCCGTTATCTCTTACTTTTTAGTTTGACACTTGTTTTTAATCATGAGGCTATTATTTGGGCCAAATGGTAAAGGATATCAGAAAGGGAGACAGAGCAGGAGTCTAAGGAAACCAAATTCAGGAAATTAGAGCATCCATGAGGAACAGAACAGCTGACTGGGCCTGGAAGCTTTCCATCAAAAATATTGTACTTCAGTTAATACCTGTCTTTGAAAACATGTGTTAAATAGAAATCACTGGACATTATCCCTGATTAAAGCGATGAGGAAATTCCTCTTGAAGGAGGTAGGACTGGCCCTGAGAAAGTGTTACCTTTCCAACTGGAAGACTTTGGGGACCACCCAGAGCCTGTTGTATCATTCCACAGCCCCCAGCCGTCCCCTCTCATTGCACTGGCCATTCATTACTATAACCGCTGTTTTATTCCTGGGAAGGAAGAACCAAAGTGAGAGTCATTATGAACAACAGACAGGACTTGGTTGCTGACAGGATGACTGTGGAGAAAACCATAAAACCTTCTTGTTTCATATTTTTCTTCCTTATCCATCCCCTGACTCCATCTCAGTGAAATCTGTCATTATTTGCTAGCTCAGATTTCACATGTCAACAAGAAAATTAGAACTTCATAAACACTGGTCCTACCATGCCAGGCAAGTGGCCAGAAGTTACAGGAGTATGCAGTCTATATTTGCTGTTTATTCCAGAACAGCACATTCCTGGAGATCATGTCATAAAGTGGATCATTGAAAAGCAAATTACATTTTCCCACAGGAACAATGTTATAATTAGAGGCTGTATTCCTGACAAAGGACTTGGCTTCATGTAAATAGGAGACATGAAGAAAAATATTTCACAAAAGCAAAGATTCAAGAACTATAAATCCTTATAATTGTTTAAAATAATAAAATTTTCTCTAAGTATTATAAACCAGGCAGGATTAGTGGGAGTACACACTGATTATTCAGGGACTCCAATGGACCATAAAGTGTACATTAAAATATAACTACTGTGTCATAAATTAGGACCTGAAACTAACTTTAATATAGTCATTACACACTTAATTAACAATGGGAAGGCAGTGAAGCACCATGGATAAAACATGGCATTGGACATGCAGGAATTTGAAGTGCGTCCTGCCCTCTCGATTGTGAGCTATGTGAAGCCAGAGGCTGGACCTACCCATGTAGGTAGGTAGCACCTGCACAGAGCCTGACTTCAAATCATTTTTACAATGATTGTTCAGGTTTGGATTGTCACTTAGAATAAGTAAATTATTTTTCTGGGTTTTTGTTTGCTCATCTGTAAAACAAAGAAGCTGAACTTTAAGTCTTAAGGTCCTTACTAGCTCCACAATTCTAGGAGCATTTTGTGCTCAGAATTCAGAAGAGTTCTAGGAAGTAGTCTACCGTTACTTGGGTGAATCTCAATATGAACATCCTATATTCATCCCCTTCTGCAGTTCCCACCCACATTCTGAACTTGGTCATGTGAATGGCTTTGGCCAATGGGATTTTTAGCAAGCAAGATACAAGCAGAGACTGAATAAGTGCTTGGAACACACCCTCTTGGAAACCAGGTAACATGCTGTGAGGAGTGTGAGACCTATGAAGGGGCCACATAGGAAAGAACCAAGGATTCTGGTAGACTGTCCCAGCTGAGCTCCCAGACAAATGCCAGCACCAACTATTAGCCATGAGAGTAAAGCATTTTAGGCATTATAGCCCAAGTGAGCCCCCAGATGACATCAGCCCCAGCTGACATCATGGGGAGCAGAAAAATCTTCTGAGTCCAGTTAACCCCATAGGGTCATGAAAGGTAAAACAATTGTTTGAAGACGATAAGTTTTGGGGTGGTATTATGCAGCAATATCTAACTACAAATTAAATCAATTTTGGCTTTTGTAAAAAAACAAGCTGTTCAAGGAAAACTGAATAATGTCTGTTCTTCTCTCGGTGAATTTTCTTATACTGAGCAACATTCAAAATATTCCAGAGCTTCCAGCCAAGATGGAGGCATAGACTGAAATGCTCCATCTCCCTCCACAACTAAGAAGGAATACATCTACCGCAAAACCAGAAATAACCAGAAGTTCCAGAAAATAAAGCTACATGGAAGTCCAACGTATGATGCTACAAAGAAGTGGTGCTTGTCTTGATGGGTAGGAGGGGCGAAGCCACGGCAGAGAGGTCAAGCTGTGCTGGCGGCAGCAGAGGCAGCAATGGCAGCAACGGCAGCTGGACAGCAGTAAGCACAGCACCCGTATTTAAGGGGGGGGTGAGAAGCACCTGCAGAGCAGCCTCAGCTACAGACCAGACCCATCAGCTCATCATTCCAACACCAGAGAAGGCAGACCCCCATTACCTCAGACTGTGAAGGCCGGAGGGGTGGGGACAGAGGAAGAAGCTCCTGGTCTCTCAGCGGAGAGTAAACAGCAAGAATCCATCTTGGACCCCTGCCCTCACACAAAACACCACAGCATGGTGAGAAGAGTCATCCGGCAGTGACGAGTGCATAGGGCTACACCTCCTATACTGTAGGAGGTGTGACAGCCCTGCCCAGGAAGCAAAGGTAAACACAAAACTGTTAGGATGGCTGAGATCATGATTGAGATCCCAGTGATACAGCTGACCAGCCAGCAAATATCTGATCTAATGGATCAGCAGATAGAAAATCTTTCCGAGGTACAGTTCAGAGCTTTGGTTGGAAGAACACTTACAGACCTGACAGCAGATCTTAAACAAGACGGGGAAGGAGTGAATGCTAGTCCTGCTGAAATGAACAAAAACACATATGAAACAAGTGGTGAAGGAAAGAAAACCAGGGATCAAATCAACAAATCTAAACATAGGGAAGGAACAAACAGTCAACCAGTGCAAAAAGAGAAAATGAGAAATGAGGAAAATGAGAAGAGGCTCAGAAACTTATCAGACAGCTATAAGTGGGCCAACATCCAAATCATAGGGCTGCCAGAAGGTAAAGAAGAAGAAGAACTAGAAATTAAAAAATTATGTGAAAAAATAATGAAGCAGAATTTCCCTAACTTGGGGAAGGAAATAGACTTACAGGTCCAGGAAGTACAGAGAGTTCCAAAAAAACTGGACCCAAGGAGAACCATACCAAGACACATTATAATCAAAATGTCAAAAATTAAGGATAAAGAGAGACTCTTAAAAGCAGCAAGAGAGAATTATATACAAAGTGGTTCCAATAAGACTATCAGCTGATTTCTCAAAAGAAACTCGGCAGGCAAGAAGACACTGGCAAGAAATATTCGAAGTAATGAAAAGCAAAGATCTACAATCACAAATACTCTATCCAGCAAAGATGTCATTCAGAATAGAAGGGAAGAGAAAGTGCTTCCAGGACAAAGTAAAACTGAAGGAGTTCATCTGATCCAAATTACTGTTATATGAAATGTTAAAGGGACTTGCTTAGGAGAAAGAGGATCAAAAGTATGAACATTAAAAATGAAAACTGTGAGATCATTCCAAGAAGCACCAACAAACAATAGGAGTCAAAAAAATGGGGAGACAGAGAAACAACCTCCCATCAAAAGGAAAGGTAGAATCCCCAGAAAGAGTGCTAAATGAAATAGAGGGGAGCGAACTATCAGATATGGAATTCAAAACATGGATTATGGAGAAGCTGAATGAGCTCAGCGGAAACTTCAAGGAACTCCAGAAAAACTACAAGGAACTCACAGAAAATTACGTGAGCATGAAAAAGGACATAGAAGCTATCAATAAGAGCCAGGAGGAAATGAAAAATACGATCTCTGAATTGAAGAACACAGTAGAAGGAATTAAAAGCAGGCTAGAGGAAGCAGAAGATCGGATCAGCGAGCTGGAGGACAACCTACACAAAAACTCCCAGACAATGCAACAAAATGAAAAAAGACTGAACAAGACTGAAGAGGTTCTAAGACAGCTGCAGGACAACATGAAACGTAATAATATCCGTATCATAGGAATTCCAGAAGGAGAAGAAGAAGAGCAAGGGATAGAAAACCTCTTTGAAAAACTAATGACAGAAAACTTTCCTAACATGACGAGAGAAAGAGTCACGCAAGTCCAGGAAGCACAGAGGGTCCCAATGAAGTTGAACCCCAACAGGCCCACTTCAAGACACATCATAATTAAAATGCCAACATTCAAAGACAAAGAGAGAATCCTAAAAGCAGCAAGAGAGAAACAACTAATAACATACAAGGGAGCTCCAATAAGGCTATCATCAGATTTCTCAGCAGAAACACTACAAGCCAGAAGGGAATGGCAAAAAATATTCCAAGCAATGAAAAACAAAGGCCTACAACCAAGAATACTCTACCCAGCAAGGCTTTCATTCAAAATGGAAGGTGAAATAAGGAGTTTCCAAGACAAAAGAAGGCTAAAAGAATACATCTCCACCAAACCAGCATTGCAAGAGATGCTAAAGGGTCTGCTTTAAGAAGATGAAGAAACAGAGAGACAGAGAGGAACACGAGTACAAAGGGGGAAAATGACAATGAATAAGTACTGAAAGAAAGAAGGAACTTCTACCATTTGCAACAACATGATTGGAACTAGAGAGAATTATGCTTAGCGAAATAAGCCAGGCAACAAAAGAAAATTACCTTATGCTGTCACCTGTTACAGGAAACTAATGAACAACACAAACAAATGAGCAAAATTGAACCAGAGGTATGTAAACAAGGAATAAACTAACAGTAACAAAGGGGGAGATGGGAGGGAGAGAAGGGGTAAGAAGGGGAAGGGTCTAGTCAAAGAACATGTATGAATGACCCATGGACATGGACAACTGGGTGGGGACTGACTGTGGGGGGGGGCAGGGTGCAGGGAAGCAAGAGGGGGAAAAAAAGTGAGACAACTGTAGTGGAAAAACAAACAAACAGAAAATTTTTTAGTGGGGGGGGAATAAAAATATAAAGAATAGAAATGCAAGTTCAGTGAATATTAGAAGGACAAGGATTTTCCTTCCGATAAGACAGTCCTACAGATTTAGAGACTTGTATGTGGGTTATGTTACATAAATTAACATGTGTTTTCTGTTTTCAAAGGGCATAAGCCTACAATCTCATTACCTGAGTGATTATCTGTATGCATAGGCCTCACTTAATCCTGTCTGCATTGCTGCCTCCTGAGACTCAATGGTTTGGCTGAACTAAGTGGCTGGGTTGGTGAAGAACGGGGTGGTCTGTGGGCTTCACTTTAAAACTGGTTTCTCTTTTCTATCCTAATGGCTTGGACAGAAAAAGCCCAGAGGCCTGAGATGGGGGAAACCTAAAATATTTCCCTCAGTCCAAAATAAGTATAATGGGCAAAAGGGTTTTGGACAGGTGAGATGTACCTGGCACACCTTCCTCCAAAGAAGCCCTTCTTTTCCCTAATGTGGGACATTGAAAAATTAATACCTGTCTTTTGTCATCTAGTGGTTACGGATTAAATGATGTCCTTTAACCCTGTTGCCCCCAGAATACAACAAGGATGCCAGCCTGTCAAACCAAGCATGCCGTTGTCCAGAGACAGCCAACCAACCTGGAGTCTGCACGATCCTTCCCCTTGTGGGAAGGCCACCCTCCCCTCCACATCCCCACTCTTATTAGGGATTTCTTGACCCACGGGTAGGTAGGACGACGACCATGTCCAGCTTGAAGCAGCTAGAGGAGCTCGAGACCTTCATCCATTGTCCTTTTTAAGATTGTAAAGGGTCTTAAGTCTGAGAGGGAGGAATTGTTATTTTTTATTGTTAAAATATTTAACTAATTAATTAATTAATTTTAAAAAAAGAAGAAGAAGAATATATGAAAGGGTGAGGCGGGAGAGCTTGTATGTACGACCCATGGGCATGGACTTGGAGAGGGGATTGTTGGGGAAGGGGGGTGCTGGGCGGAGGGGAGCAAAGGGGAAAAAAAATTGGAACTATTGTAACAATATAATCAATAAAATATACTTAAAAAAAAAAAATGAAAACTGTATCACAACAACCAACGATAGAAGCTGGAGAATCAAAACAAAGGCAAACTGAGTAGGCAATGAGAGTGGGAAAAGAATTATAGGTATGGGGAACATATTGGGAGGAGGTCAGCTGGGAGGGGGAAGGGGGGAAAGGGAGGGAGAATGTACAGGAATTAAGAAGCATAGTAGGAGGAAGTGGAGTAGATTCGACGATGTTGAGAAGAACTATATGCACAAGCAATGGGCATGGACTAAGAAGGGGGGACAACTGGATGGAGGGGGTCAATGGCTGGAGGGGAACAAAGGAAAAGAAATTGGGACAACTGCAACAGCATAATCAATAAAGCATGTTAAAAAAATATTCCAATTTCAAAATAGACTCAAAATACTATAGTAGTGTTCAATAAATATTTGTAGTAGATAAACATGTTCCCTCTTCCTTAAAAAATATTTTCCTTTTACCTTCTCTTGAGAAAGTAGAGTTGTTCAAATGCACAATCAAGTAAAGGTCACAAGGAAATGATGTGTGCTAGTCAGTCATTCTACTTGACACTTTGTTGACAGCTCTCAGAACACACCTCACTGCTGATAATGCATAAAAAACAATTGTGAAGCAAAACAAAGACTTTGGAATAGAGTGTGGCAGGGTGTCTGGTAAGGCAGAACTCTACGTTCCCCTGTTAAAGAAACTGCAGACATTCAGAGCTGGGAGGTGTGGAGAAATTCGTATGAGACAATAGTTTTTCTTAAAGTAAAGGGATTATTAAAACATGTCAGGGGTGTCTCTTATCAAGGCTCAGTGACAAACACAAGAAGACTACTGAAATTAAATCAGCATGGAGAATAGAAAGAGACTAAGTCAGGGGTCCAACCCCTGTATGAAATCGGAGTCAAAAGAACACCGGTTCTGAACCTCTGGGGCTGTGTGGTTAAATAAAATGCAAGCCCTTCAGGATTTTTGATGTGAAATTCCTCTGGCTACTCATTAGGAAGGGATGGAGGATGATCTCTCCTCAGACTTTAAGAAAGCACTGGGAGGGAGTAGGTCCGCACTGGTGCTTGAGCCATCAGCCACTTGCCACAGATACTGTCACCCCAGCAAGGACAAGGCCTTTTGACTTCACAGGTTTTGCTGTGTCACCAGGTCTGCATCTTGGTGATGTATTAACCCAAGCTGAAATAAGTTTCCAGGGGCAATTACAGCATGCTCTCACTATCAGGAGTCATGCCTGAGCTCTGGTTCTAGCAGCAAGATAGACCCTTAGGACATCAAGGTTCCTAAAGATAAGCACAAGAGAGTAGAACCAAGCAAACCAGACATTCAGGTGGGTTAGATGGTTCAAGCCATGTAATTGGAATCCTAATAAAAAGGTTTTACATCTTACCCCTAAGCTGGTAAAGTAGGTTGTGTCCAATCTGGGCACCTGGAATATCTCTCAGATTATCTAAGATGGGTATAAGCACATAATCTTTAGTGAATGCTTCTATGTGCCAGGCAGTATTCTAGATTTTTACATATATTATTCCTTTAATTCTCACATATAATCGTGCAGTTGTCATTTTACAGAGGGAACTGAGGCACAAGGGAGTAATATAACTTTTTCCAGGTTATACTAGTGGTGCAGCCAGAATTCAGGCCCAGTGGTGCCCTGAACTCTTAGGCTATACTTGCTGCCCTCCTGGCATCCCATCGTTGGTTGCTTTGCTCCACTGAATGTTAGTGGGCTTATCATGAGGAAGCCTACAATTGGCCTGTAGGTGAGGAGAACAGACTGCGGGAATTACCTCAGGGACCCGCTTTCTCTGTATCTTCCATCATAATTTAATTAATATACTCACGAATCTTACCAAGTGAGGATAAACCTGTTTTTAGCACCTAACCAAACTGAAGACCATACACCACCTGTCAACGCCCTCACTAGAGGTTTTCAAGATACCACACGGGAGATAAAAGCTGTGCTTTCAGAGTGTGGTCCTGCTGTGCAGAGCTGCGGAACCAGCTCTGCAGTTTCCATCGGCCTGATTCATCATGCCCAGAACTCTGACATACAGCTCCCTACAAGCTTTAGGCTCTGCATGTATATTGTTATTATCAATTAGTGGCAGTATTTGCTATTGACAGAGCACTTCAGATTTATAAGTCCTTTCCTTCGGGTGTTTGTGCATGGCTGGTCTTTACAGCCACAGCTCTGTTTGCACTGACATCACCTTCCCGGGATTGTTCCTGTGGGTTAAATGACTTGCTTATGGCAATTGCAGAAATACATGTTATAGCATACAAGATGAGCAATAAAGAGAAAGGAGAGGAAGGGCACCACAGCTTAGCTGTTCAAGGAAGCCCGGTGGAAAGCTCAGAGAACCAGTTCTATTTTACTTGTTTCTATTTATGATCATAAAAGATTTCTTATTAATGATGCTATTTTACATTTTATAGCTCCTTTTCAGCTGGAGAGATCCCAAAGGGTTTTGGCAAATTTGATGTGTGTGGCTTCACTATTTTTCATGTAGCCGTTGCTCTTTCTTTCCTGTAAAGGAGCAGCAGAGGCAATGACAATAGCAAAGATCAGTAGATATAATTTAAACATTATAGCTTTCTTCCCACTCTGCCCAGTGTTAAAAAGGGGCTAATCTTTGCCCCTATAATCCATTCCATTTTCTAGACAAGAAAAAGGCGGTGGCGGCTCAGGATCCATTGGTGAAGGCTGAGTTCCTGCCTATTTGCACCACCGGGGACAATTAGAGCAAAATGAAGCTGCAAATATCAATAGGGGAAAGGCTGTAAAGAATTCCAGCTAGAAATCATAAGATTTGCTCCTCTTTGTTACAGTGAAATATAGATTATAATGCCCTAAAGACACTAAAACCTTAATGCCAACTCTAAAAATGTGAAACACAAAAGAAACACAGGATAAGGTCCTAAAGTATGAGATTTAGAAGAAATGAGTAGAAGGTTGAAATGGAAAAACACAGACATGCATGGTGTGAAAGCAGAAAAGTCTCAAGGCTAATAGCCACATTAACAACTTTGAGGGAGCATTGAATTCCAAAGTCCCCAAGCCCCAAGCCCCAAGCCCCAGAAGCCCAAGTACCTTGCTGCCAGCATGCCATCTTTGGGGCCTGTTTCCCATTTGTTATTAAGCCCAGCTCTCTGTGGACCCAGAATCCATTTCTTGAGAATCATGATCATCTGCTTGAATTAGGAGATTTTTACTTACCTGGAAATTCTAAAGTCTGTATTTGGTATTAACTATTACTAGCTGCCAGAGGAAAAGTTCAAGAAATATGGGTTTCTTTATCCTTTTCTCCCCCCTTAAAAACAAAGTGGGTTAGGTTCTACACGGTTTGGTTGTGCTGTACTTTATTCTTAATTATTTTTTATTTAACAAATACATGTATAGCACTTACCATGTACCAAACTAGTCTAAGCGCTTAACAATATCACTCATTTGATTGTCATAACAACCCTATCACTGTTTTACAGAAGAAGAAATTTACAGATGAGGAAACTGAGCACAGAGAGGTCAAATAATTTGCCTAAGGTCACAGGTCACACAGCTAATGAGTGGTGAAGCCAAAGTTCAAACTCAGAGAGCCTGGCTCAAGTTCATGTTTTTGTTTTTTTTTTACTACTATGCTATGCTGCTTTCCTTACATGTGCTAAATTATGCTCACAAATTTTGAGAGGCAGTTTTTAGGGGAACACCAGGAAAATATTATCACAGAAAAAAAAAAGAGGAAAACTTAAAATTTAACAAAATGGAGTTCCTAGATATATTTTTATGGACTGTTTCTCAATCAAAATCTTATTTTTCAAATCACTCTCTTATTTTTCTCCTAAAGGAAGGAGTCATGCATTCGTAAGCGGTATTTCATTTTTATCTCCACAATCTGCTTTATAACTTCAAAGGGGGAAGGATAGGTGGAGGCTGGCAGTTTGGCCTACACAGGATAATGAAATGGAGTGACAGGCATTTGGGTTCAGATTCTGGCTTTGCCACTTAATATTTGTGTGACTTTGAGCAAAGTACTTAATCTTTCTGCGCCTCAGTTTTCTGCTCTATAAAATAGGAATAATATTACCTACCTCACAGGTTGTTGTGAGAATTAATTGAAATTATATACATAAAGTACTTGCAGTACCTGGCACACAGTGAGCGTTCCATGAAAACTGATGATTATACTGGGATATTGGGCAGTGGATTATAATGAGAACTAAATAGAAGACCTAAAACTGATAGAGTCAGTCTCTGCTTTATGGGCATGGTGTCTACATCCATGAGGGCAACAGTAAGACCTGCTCGGCTTTGAGATGTAACCTGTAGTTTAATTTCTGAAATCCTTACCCCTGATCTCTGGGGGCCCAACCCAGCCAGGCCCCTGCTCCCCTCCCAATGCATTGTGTGCGCTCAGCTCGGGCCACACTCACCTCCAGCCTCCAAAGGCAAGCGAGCTGCTGCTTAGTTCTGCAAGGCAGGCCAATTGGTGTAGGAAGTAGGAGGGAATGAAGTCGGGACAGGAATCAGCCAGTGAGACCCAGGGATCTGGGAAGAGTGGCACATAATTGTCAGCT
This sequence comes from Furipterus horrens, assembly GCF_987537825.1. Classification (NCBI taxonomy): domain Eukaryota; kingdom Metazoa; phylum Chordata; class Mammalia; order Chiroptera; family Furipteridae; genus Furipterus; species Furipterus horrens. The sequence goes on from NW_028327175.1 coordinate 38,036,050, forward strand.
GGCACGATCACTGCACCTCATGGTGTATTCTGCCCTTCTGTGGACGGGGCGGGAGAGTCCAGTCTAAGACTGAGGCCCTAAGAATTGCTGTTTCTACTTTTGGTTGTTTATCCTTTCCTTCTGCTTTTAACTACACTGGTAATGAATGTATGCTTGTTGAAGAAAAACTGAAATGATACGCAATATAGTGAAAATCCTTCCTTAACCCAACATCTTTATCACACTCCCCAGGAAAAAAGCTTAGTTAGCAATATGGAGAACACATACACACACATACCGTGCTCTCTTTTTACAAAAAAGGGGGCGGGGGATAGGGAAGATCATACTGTTTACAGGTATCTTCACCTTTTTTTTTCACTTAAAATATATCGTGTGAAACTTTTCAAGACAGAACACACAGCTCATTTTTATAAATTGCATACCCCTCTGTTATCTAGACTTCCAAATTTTATTTAACCATTGCCCCAGTGATAGTAATTTTTGTTTTTTTTTTTGTTGTTTGCTTTGGTTTTGGCCATTGCATTCAATGTGTCTGTAAAAATTCTCATACACATGTACAAGTATTTCTCCAAGAAATATTCCTAGAAATGAAACTTCTGGGTAATAACATGTATATATATTTTAAATTTTTAATCGATGTTCAAAACTGAGAACCATTTCCTAAATAAAATGCAAAATTCTATTGTTGTCAAAAAAGAAAAGGTGACTGATAAGAATTTTACTTTTTCTTCTTATTCTTATGTATTTTTTTCATTACCATTTAGTCCCTTTATACTACTCTCCTCCCTAGCAATCACCACACTGTTGTCCGTATCCATAAATCTTTTTTCCTTTTTGCTCGATCCCTTCACACCTAACTTCTCCCCCACCCCTGAGCTGTCATTCTGCTCTCTAGCTATGAGCCTGTCTCTATTTTCCTTGTTTTTTCAGTATGTTTGTTAGATTCCACATGTGAGTGAAAGCATATGGTATTTATCTTTCTCTGACTGGCTTATTACACTTAGCATAATGTCCTCCAGGTCCATGCTATTGCAAAGGGTAAAACTGTCTTCTTTTTTATGGCTGAGCAGTATTCCATTGTGTGAATGTCCCGTACCTATTTTATTGACTCATTCACTGATGGGCACTTGGGCTGCTTCCATATCTTAGTGATTGTAAATAGTGCTGCAGTGAACATAGGGGTGTTTATGTTCTTTCAAATCTTGGGTTTCTTTGGATACATTCCCAGAATTGGGATCACTGAGTCAAAAGACAGATCCATTTTTAATTTTTGAGGTGCCCCTATACTGCCTTCCATGGTGATTACACCAGTCTGCATTCCCACCAACAGTGCAAAAGTGTTCCCCTTTCTCCACATCCTTGCTAGCACTTGCTGTTTGTTGATTTGTTCACGATGACCATTCTGACAGGTGTGAGATGGTATCTCATTGTGGTTTTAATTTGCATTTCTCTGATGATTAGTAATGAACATCTTTTCATATGTCTATTAGCCATCTCTATGTCCTCCTTGGAGAAGTGTCTATTCAGGTCCTTTGCCCAAAGAAAGGGCACTGATGAATAAATACACCTTTGTTTTAAAATAATGCTTTTCTTATTTTAAATAATTTTAACTCTGCTTTGGAGAATACAAAATTAAGATATATCACAAAGCAAACCACATTCTGTAATTAAAGCTTAAAAGATAAACCAGAGAAAGACAAAATGAACCAGTTCCAAAGTATGGTGCTCAATGATGATATATGTCAGAACCTCATCATTACCTGATATTTCGCTGCAGTGGTTCTCACAGTTGTTCTAAAGGGTTGGTTTAGCCTCAGAACAGTTTGAATCAGAATCTCTGGAGTTGTGGCTTGGGCAACTGAGTTTTAAAATGTTTCCAGGTGATTCTGAAATATGGTAAAATTGAGAATAACTAAAGTCCTGCTGATTTTTAATTTCTTAAATTTTAGTAAAAAAGGAAAGCAATCATTCAGTGACATTGCAATAATAAAAGAACATTAAATGGCAAAAGTGCATTAAATTTTCTGAATTTTAAATGGATAGAATTCATAAAAATAAGTGCAGCTTCAAACATTTTTCATTTTCTTAATCATTGTGCAATAAATAGCTATTTGCGACAAGAATAGAGTAATTGTGGTGGGCAGATGTATGATTCTAAAGAAACCAAATGGTAGGATAAGTTGACATGTTGAAGAAAAAAAAAGGACAAATGGAATCAGAAAAGATTAATGGATATAGTGTAAGTCAAATAAAAGTTTTTGAAGTCCAAATCCATAGAAAAAATCTTTGGAAGACCAGGGCTCTCTGAGCTTCAACTTTTTAAGAATAGATGGGCACTGTCCAATAAGAGGCAGATAACAGGCCTTGGCAAATGATAATTATTATGGTGGTAGTGAAGTCACATCATAAGAGATGAAAAAATAATAAGAGAAGAGATTATCAGCATAGGAGGAGGTCAGGCCAGCAGCCAGCTCCAGTTCTTGTCAAGAGCCAGCAAGGATTCATGAAGTCATAAAAGGTAATTGTAAAACAGGGGCTTAGGAGAGACAATTACAGAATTCAAACCCAGGCCCTGTTTTCCATAGAGTATGAGTGAGGTGTCCTTTATCCTTTTCTCCTACTAGTATATTTGTGTCAAGTCAAAAATCAGCTATTTTAAACCAACAAGGGAGATTTTTATGCCAGTGTATGCAATGCAATTGTGTCTTTTCCTAATAGTTAGTGAGCACTCCATATTTCAAGTCAGTTCGACTACAGCCTACTGCATCATATCCATTGATTCCTATGTGATTTAGCATTTAGAATTGTCTTCTAATTTTGTTATAAAAATAGTGTTCCATACTTTTCCAACCTTTCGTTGAGAATACGTAAGGTTATTAGGCGTAGAAAATTCATTTGATAAAAATTCACAGATGAAGTCAACCACGTTTTGAAGAGTGGAACAACACTTGGAACATAGTTATCAGGACAAGAAAAGTGATGATAACTCCACAGATTTCAGCATCCCTGCTCCTGGTCAGACCAGGCCCCAGAGCTTCTGAGAAGAAACAAATGAGGAGCCCAAAATAAGCTAATCAAATACTCTGCATTCAATCTAATTAGAAGAATTACCCCCAAACCAAACAAAAGACTTCGCGTGGTATTAAATAAAGCAACACAAAAATAGAAACATCCAACTGTGACTTTCTAACACCATTAAGACAATGACAGAAGCCACTTTACTAGGAGATCAAATACTTCTGCTTGTATCTTCTTCAAGTATGCATGTTGTATATATCAGCCTTGGTATCATGGCACCAATATTAATTTCAATGGTGAAATTATATTTATTGTTTCTCTGGGAAGTTTTTTAAAATGTCATGGACTGTGGTGCACATTTTAAAACAAAATTCAAATTCACTACAACTTTTTCAATAAATATATATTATATCACTTTGACAGGATCTTGGAAGCAGAACAAGAATAGGACAAGAATGAAATAATGCTATCACACAAAGTTTAGGAATTCCTGAATTAGGGAAAGTTAGCTAGTATTTTAGAGTACACTAAAGTTAGACTCCTGTAACAGAGGATATATGTGAAAAGAAATACCCAGAGTCCAGTTACAGAGGCAACTGCTTCTGGGAAAGAAACAAGGTGATGTGTAGGGGGAAGAAATGTGTCACACAGAAACAGAAAGGTTTGAAGGAAAAAGCAAAGGTGACTGATATACGAAGCTGGAGGGAGCCACAGTGTAAATGTACCTAGTATACATTCTAGATAAGTTAGCTATGCTATTTCCGTATTGATTTTAGTTTTTCTTCCAAGATACTTTGGCTTCTCTGTGGTGAGCCCTAAACAGAAATTAAAGTAACAATTGTACCAAAAAAAATGTTAAGAAATACCCACAGTCAGTGATTGTTTCTCACCTTTAACAGGAACCCCTCACTGGTTTAACCAAGAGGCCACAAAGGCTCCCACATTTATTTGCTGGACTTCTGCCTGTGAGAAAAAATGGATCTTGATTCTTTTTAATTGTTCCTATAATTTGACTGACTAGTTTGTATGATTATAAACGTTAAGATCTCAATTGAATTTCCAATCTTCATCATTCATCACTCAGTTTTAAAGAATATCAATAGGCCTGTGTGGGCATGCATGTACGTGTATGTACATGTATGTTTTTGCCACCTTTCAGATAGGAATCCATCCCAGATGAAGTACCAACCTGTCTGAGATCTTTTACTTATCTGGGTAGGGAGAAAGAGAGTCTCTGCTATTCATTACCGACCTGACGAATTAACAGAGGAGCAGAGGTAAGCTGCCTTGGGCAGAAAACATGTTTGAACATAACATAATTTCTTACATGTGTTTGTTGCCTTTTCCAGGTCCCTCTATTTTAGAAATGGTGGGGTCCCACATGTTGATCCCTACTGGGTTTCTAGCACAGATAGCCAGCTTTTAGTGGGGAAATGCATGAGGACTGACAACGATTTCAGCCTTTTCCTCTAAGTGCACCTTCTTTTTTCCCCCATCCCTTCTGCATTATCGTGCTACGGTACTTTAAACTTCTCCCATCATTAAGCCTTCTGAGTGAAATATTGAACTGATTAATGTGGCATTTTCCACTAAACTGTTTCAGGAAATGTTGCACCTTACCAGTGGGATGCTTTTGAATAATGTAATCTCCTTAGTATAATTAAAACTAAGTCCTGAAGTTAGTACCTTTTCTCTCTGGAGGCACTCATCAAAATGTCAAGTGTTTCTTATAGTAGAACTGCAATCCCATAATACAAACAAATATATTACATACCTCTCCTCACTAGCAAGAAGCCCTTGCTGCATTTTTGTCACTTCATTTCTAACCTGAGCAAGCAGCATAAAAAATATGGTCACCAGAAACCATTGTGCTCCCGTACCCGGAACAGTGCTCTACACTAGCTGCCCGGTTTGCATGTACTAATCTTTACTTGATTATTTATCTTCAACAGATGAACTTTTTTGGTTGTTGTGTTGTTGTTTATGCATAGGGAACAGTGTGGATCTAAAAGTCATTTGCTCTCCTAGGGCTTTAACTTAGTTTTATAGGAAAAAATAAAATCAGGGACACAATGCCCTCTTCTGGCTGAGAAGCATCTTGAGGACTATGCAAGCCTGAGAAGCATTTTGACCGTTTTTGAAGGTTGCTTGGTATATAATGAATAGTAAACAAATAACCAGCACTGTTGTCAAAATTTGCAACATTATTCACACAGGGTAAGGTCTGGCTTTGAAGGGCAGGTCATCCCAGCTGCTTGGCTTTCAGGAGTTCTGGAGGGAAGATTGGTGGGTGGACCATTCCCCAGGTGAGTAGACAGGTAATGAGAGAAATGGCGTCAAGAGTCCCATCCTTGTCTGGAATGTATATTAAATCCAAGACTAGGGTAAGTCCATTCTACAGGTTCAGGAGAATTATTTTTCAGTGGAGTCTCCTCTAGAGCCCACACTCACCTTTACAGAGCCCTGTCCCCCAGTAAGGTGGCCCTGCCAGTCTCCATCTGGGAAGGAGGTAGGAGGAAATGACAAAGGAAAGCAGATACTGGGAGACAGAAGGAACCCAGCAAGACTTTGAAAAAGAAATATTCAGTGCTGGAACGTGCTTCTTACCAAATAATGTTTTCATTCTTTAGAAAACATGCTTCTTTCCAGTCTGAAGGCCAAGCTGGCTGGCACTTCTCTTCTCCCTGCCTGCCAACTAGTCATTAGCAAACAATGAGTGACAGGGCGAAGGCAACAGCAAAAGGAAATGGGCAGGCAGCAGCACAGAGAAGTAGGAGGAGGGTGTCAATGAGGGAAAGTTATGCAAATATCAGCCTGGAAGCTGCCATCCCCACTGGGAGCTTCAGGATGAACAGAAAGGTGAGAGGCAAGCAGAGCTGAGAAATGTTGTCTCCTGGGGACGTGTATACCAGGGAGCATGTACACCTGGGGATATGTGTGCCTCATTGTGTGCACAGCCATGGCAATGGTTGGAGCAGGATATTTTTTATACCTAGCCAATGACAAAAATGCTTGGAGCAAATGTTTCAGCAAATAGTTTTCAGAACACCCAAGTTAAAGCTCTTTGGATGGCAAGTGTTAGAAACCCTCTTTAACTTGACCCCAAACAGGAATTTATTGGAAAAAATTCTGGAGTGTCTCAGCAGATCCAAGGGCAGGAATTACAATGGAGGCTGGCTGCTTGTGCATCTGGAGGAACTAAAAGCAAGTTAAGGAACCAAGCAGTAACTCTTGCTGCCTCTCTAACTCCATTCTTCCAGCACCACATGGTTTCTAGTCTCTGCTTACTTTGTTCTAGCTTTTTTCCTCTGTCTCTAACCTCTGCTTTGTGTTTACATGTCCAAACATAAGGGTCATATCCCCAGAGTTTAATTGTCCTCAGTTCAAATTCCCCATAAAACTGAATAACTAGTGTCCATTTATTCCAATTCCAAATTTCCAGGAAAGACAATTTGCTCCATCCTTTTTAAGTTCACCGGTTTTCTAAGCAGCCATGAAAAGAAGGAAAGGTATGCACTATAAACATGGCTATCAGATTCACCCCTATGCATGGGGAGACAATTCTTATAAAAGAGGGTTATAGTCTAGGAAGAAAGTCTAATAACAAACACATTTTCACAGTGACTCTTCAGAGACATAAAGTGCAGCTGAAGTAGTTTTTTGAAATGGCAAAATAATGAGCAATTTTTGGAAAAAATTATATTGAAATTTTTCCCATTTATGAAAACTTCTTAAAGGGCTGAAGGGAAGAAGTGACACCAAATTTTATTTTATTATATAGTGAAAATATAACTAACTTGGGAGCTAGAAGATATGAGGAGTGCTCCACCAAACTGACTATATGAACAAATGATGTAATCTCCTAGCATATTTTCTTACCTATAAATAAGAAATAGTAGCTGTTATCTTCTCTATGTCATAGGGCTGGATAAGAGGGGAGGGCACTGCTGTACATAGAGCAGAGGTGGGAATGAAGAATAGTTTGGTGTTCCATGGCTAATATAATAAGTACATGTCACATAGAGACTGGAACTATATTACAGCCAGATACAAGAAAGAAAAACATTGGAGTTGCTCCAATCACCATCAGCCTTATCTACAGGACTCTGGAGAAACTGAGCTGTAAATTCTTAGAGAGTTAAAGCCTTCCAGAACTAGAGCAGTTGCTAAGGAAGTACTTATAATTAATATTAAAAACTAGATCAAGAATGATATTGCTGGTGAGATAGGAGAATTCCCACTGATACCCATTAGGTCAGAACTGTGGCAAATCCAAGACTTGTTGGATGTAACCCTTTGTTCAGCAAAGTGACTCAATGGGACTAACATGATGCTTTACTAAATTGAGTTAAGGTTGGTTACTCCCACCCAGGATGTGGAGGGGCAGGGTGACATCTGCCCAGGCCCTGTCAAATCCGCTGACTTTGCTGGCTTAGAATCTCCTCCCTTGACACTCTACGTGCATCCGTTCTTGAAGATGCTTGCTCAAAGATGACTTTCCCAGTGAGAAGACCATTTTAATGGCAAGCATATCTTCCCATTTTTTGTGAAGACCTGATAAGATAATGGGTATATAAATGCTTTAAAAACTAAAATACACTATACCCATGTAAGTTATTATAATTATGATCACTAACAATCCCAATCAGTGACATAAGTGGCACGTGTACTCAGTACCTAAAATTAATCAAGCAGGGAGCCTAAAGCAACTTGATCATCTTTTCCTCCCAAGTTTCTTTTCATTCAGCTTTTGTGAGTTTGTGCATTTATAAAAATCAGTATATTTGGCTCCAGGCTATTGTTTTTTCAGCTGAATGAAGGTATGCCTTTTTTGACTACTCTTTATTCCAAATCTATGAAAGGGAAAAATTATGTTAATCTCTAGGATATACACCATGCTCCCTCCAAGTGTTCCCAAAGAATGTTAAATCAGAACTGAACTCTAGTTTCTTCTTCAAGGTCCTTGTAGCCAAGATGGAGGATGTAAAGTGTTGAAAAGGTGAGAGAAAGAGGAAAAGCAGGGATAAATGTAGAGAGAGACACAGTCAGAGACAGGGACTACTATGTTTTCAATGAGCTGTCCTGTGGTACAACAGAGATTAAATAAAAGAACAACAGTCATTCTTGCAGCTATGTAATACTAGGGGCCCTAAAGTACAGTTATCTTTTACCAAAAACAGGTAAGCAGTACATGAGAACACTTTTAGTAGCAACCAATAGAATGTGAGGTTTTGGGTCTAAGATAACATTTTTGAGCAGCAACAGACTGGAATCCAAATAGGAAGGCAATGATGGAGGAATATGAAAACTTTTCCAGTCAATTCATGTGGGGTGTGGATAAAAATCAGGAATGAGTTTGTTTAAATCATTATAGTAAGATGGATCTTTTGACAATACACAGAATTTATATTTCATGAAATAAAAGGTGATAGAAATAACAAGACCTATGTCAAGAAACTTATACTTATGTTCACTATTTTTCCTCTCTCTTTTAACTTCTCAATTCAATCAGAGAGGTACTACAACATATTATAATATGATGAAGCTAACTAAAAGCCACATAAGACCATTACCTCTATAAGATTACAGTGTCAACCTGTCAACCTGTCCAAGACCTACATAATGTACTGTAGAGTAAATAAAACAACAAAAACACAACAGGATATTATCCATATAAGAATTTAGCATAATATATACCTGGCACACAATGTGGATTCAAAGAGCATCAGCTATTAGTTTTATTGTTTATTATTGTTAAAACAAGGTTGTTATTAAAAGCATGAGAATAGTATTGAGAAACACATCCATATCCTCACTGCTTACATTGTTACCATCCACTTCCCTCTTAGCCCTTGTAGAGGGCCAGAAGGCCTGACTATTAGCCAATGCTGGAGGGAGATCTCCAAGGGCAGAATGCAGGAATAGATTTCTGTCTCCGAACTGTCCAAAATATGAAGAGTCAGAGGAGGAGACTGAGCCAAAACCTAAAGAAGTACCAAGAGTCAGAGCCGGGGAAGCCAAGTTCAAAAGCCAACTCCCAATGCAGCTGGTGAACTAGAGAGGAGCCAGGTAGAGCCCAGAATAGAAAAGTCAGTTTGGAATAAATCAAGGAGGGTCCTGGGAGGCTGTCCAAAATGGTGCTAGAGTAGCCACAGTTTACTTTTACAGGTCATTGAGCATGGCTATGTTTAACCATCAGAAAGTTAAAGGGTCAGGGCCCATAAACAGTACTGTAGGACAGAAGGAAAAAAAGAATGATGGAACCAAAGAGAGGAAAGCATTTGTTACTGGATGTGGAGAGGCCATAAAGACTGGAAAAAGGCAGGTGATGTGCATTTGAAGGAGATGATGTTTGCTAGTTCCTAAGGGTAAGTTTGTAAATTCTAAGCTTAGGAAATCTTTTTCTTAGAGCCCGTGTTTGTTATTACTTTACACTGACAAGAGAGTTCTGTATTTATTGGCAGTTCCTAAAATGATGGCCTTCTATCAATCTCACTAGATTCATAGCAATGACCATTCTAGACATTATGCTCCCCCAAAACATAACTCTTATTAAGACAAACAGGAATTAAAAATAAATAGAAAAACAATCTTATAGAATTATCTTTTGAAAAATAAAACTCACATAATTTACTATACTTTTTAATTATTAAGATTATTATCCTTTTTACTATTTTCTTTATAGCTTCTATGACTGTAGTTTTTAGCTTTTCCTCCTTGGAGTAGTGAGAAAATTGTGAAGCTTTAAGTCAGATAATCTGAGTTCAAACTTCAGTTCTCTCTGGTTTTATGACCTGGTGAAGTCAGTTAATGTTGCCAAGCACATGGGATGAGAGTGTTGATACATGTCTTCACTTTATAAAGGTGTGAATATATAGAATAAATGAGAATATATATATACTAAAGTGTTATAAAATGTGCAAAGTCCCACAGAAGTAAAGAAACAATTTTAGAGATCACAGAATTACAGTTAGAAGGGAGTTAATATCCTGTCCTAAGATTTTCAAATCTTTTAAGATGAAGGGTGCTGTCTCAGTAATTTTGGGCTTCTATAACAAAGTACCGTTGACTGAGTGGCTTATAAACAACAGACATTTATTCCTCACATTTCTGGGAACTGGAAGCTCAAGCTCAGGGTGCCAGAATGATCAAGTTCTGGTGAGGGCTCTCTTCTGTGTTGCTGACACCTTCCCTTAGCATCCTCCATATGAGTTAGAGGGAAACGCCACCATTCAGTCCATAACAGACTTTCTCCAAATAAAATCATATATAACAAATAAAAACAAGAGATTTTCTAAGAAAGCAAGAAAGAAGGAGGTACCAAATTCTGGCTAGATCTATACTACAAGGAACCCCACCCCACAGTAGTGCCCCCACCACTGGGAGAGGAGAGGATGTAGCCTTAGGTATTCCTCAGTGCACAAAGTTTAAAACTCCTTCAGTTTGGCTGCTGTGCAGACAGGAGCCCTTTTAGCTCTACTAAAAATAAATAAATAAATAAACAAAGAGAGGTACATGTGTGGCTCTCTGCATGTGGCAGGCTGCGCTTCCTCTTGTGCCTGCCTTAGCAGCAACCCCGCTGGCTCAGAGCTCCACTTCATCTGCATTGTCTCAGTGTCCCCAAGTCTGCACTTCCAGTCTACTGTGTGTGTTTGTGTTTGCTTTTTGAATATCCCCTGGTGTAGCCTCCAGCCATCCTGAATGGCTGGGTTTACTAAGAATCTATAAAGGTACTGTAACAGTCAGAAACTCTAACAAAATACCTTAGAATGAGAGGCTTAAATAACAGAAATTTATTTTTTTCATTGTTCTGGAGACTGGAAATCTAAGACCATGATCAAGGTGCCAGCAGAATTGAGGTCTAGTGAGAATTTGTCCTGGCTTGCAAATAGCTGCCTTCTCTCTATGTGCTCATGGAGAGAGAGCACATGTCTCTTCTTCTTTTTATAAAGACACCAGTCCTATTGGATTAGGGCTTGTCCCTTATAACTTCATTGAACCTTAATTACCTTCTTAGCATCCCTACCTCCAAATAGTCATATTGGGATTCAGGGCTTCAACGTGTTAATTAGGGGAAGTGGGAGATACCATTCAGTCCATAACAGGCACCAATTTTGTTTCTGTTAGTGTTCTTGTTAGTGTTGCAACGATTTTTGAGTAGTCTATCCCTCACTGTTTATTTCTCATAGGGTTGAAAGACATTTTTAATTGACCAACATTGGTAAAGATAAGGGGAAATGACCAGTCTCTTACACTACTGGTGATAAAATAAAACTGGCACAACTCTTATAGATAAAAATTTAATAATATATACCAAAAGCTTAAAAATTCTGTATATCCTTGACCAAGACATTCCATTTCTAGTTATTTATCCTAGAGAAACACCAAACTGTAGCTTCTAGGATAGTTAATACAACATGAGAATTTAAAGAAAATTGGAAGTACTCTAAATAATAAAATTCCATAAAGCTATTAATATAATAATGTAGAGCATGGGACATGGAAATATACATTTAATATAAGTGAATTAGAAATTATAAAGGGTATTCCATACAATCCCCTTTTTACTACAATATTACATTGTAGGTTATAGATATACATTGAAAACTCTTTTGAAGATTATTTTTGGGTGGTCAAACCAATATATACTATTTTATTCTTTCTGTTTACTCCTATTTTCACAATGAAGAAGCATCACATTTGTAAAAATAAATATATATGTGTGCATGTGTGTAGATATATATATGCATGTCCACACACACACACAGAGGCAGACACACATGTTTGTGCAGAAACTGTTAGAGGAATAGGAACCATAAGATAAACTTGAACCATTATCTAAAATGATCATATGAATCCATCACCCATTTCTTAGAATCCTTTGCATGCTATGCATTCCCTGAAGAATTTTCTTTCTTCAGATGAAGAAGCAACAAAGGGATTACAAAAACAACAGAAATCTCTCTCTAGACAAACATTTCTTACGAGGCAACTAATCACCCATTTTCCTTTATTCTCCATCCCTCCAAAAACCAAGAAAAGAAAAAGGGAACTGATAATTCTTAACAAAATATATTATGCTCTAGTCCACAAGTTCAGTAACTTGGCATGCCAGGGAATATCTTTATGACTATTCTGAAAGGTGATTTGAAACATCAGCATCATTCTTGTCAAGTAAAGATAGCATTTCCTTGGGAGACCTGAATAGTTCCTTCAGAGTGGTTCGGGTCTCTAAGGCAAATATGTAGCTAGGCACTGTAATACAGAGTATTTGCCAGTGAGAATATCAATGCCCAGGTACACACACAGTATGTGTTTTGCTACAAATGTTTTCCCAGTAAACAATGATGGAGTCATCAGAAAAAAGGGAACGCTAATTTTAAATCAATGAAATTGAAACAGAAATGTTTCCTTTGGGTATAGTTGCCTTTTAGTAAGCACACTAATTTTGGAGACTTGTATTACTTACCCACAAATTGTTTTTAAAGTACTGTAGCATTGTGAAGTTGAAGTCAAACTGGTCTCTCCAGTAGCTCCTTCCCAGTCCATGAATTATTAAAGGTGGGATTTAATGGAGTTATTATTGTTCACCACCCTGGTTTGGTCGATACAAAAGCATATCCCATAAGTGTTGCATAATAGAGCATATGTATGTGATGTTCATTGATATGAAAGGGAATGTCCATGAATTTGGGAATCATATGGTTCTATGGGTCCCTCTTCTGGTCACATTAGGCCCACTGCACAGAAGGAACTGTATAAAGATCAGCTGCTGGCCAGGATAACAGTCTCAGCAGTAGAATGGACTGTGGACTCTGGGTTCTGTTCAAAAGGAGAGAGATTCAACCTTAGATCTCACCTAAAAATGTGCTTCTGGCCCTGAGTGGCCTCATGCACTGTGGCCACATAGGAAGGGAGAGGTCCCTGTCAACCCATCTCAGTCAAAGGGAAGATAACAGAGCCTAGAGAGGAGAAAATAGTTGGATCATTTCAAACAAATAAATAAATAAACAGCTCCCAGAGATAACAACCATGGCGAGCATCTTAAACAAACAGATCAAAGGTGATACAAGGATCCCCACAATGGTTGCTCACTTTCCAATGCATGATTCGCTTAACATCCAGAGTTTGGGGTTTAGACTTGCTGTCATTGTTTTTATTGCATGGGGTGAGTTACTGGATTGAAAACAATTTAGATATTATCTCCCTCTGTGGGGTTCTGCAGCCAAAAAGAAATTGATGAAAAGCAGAGGTTCAGAAGAATGACCTTCCTCAGAGCAATACAAATGATAAGGCTATTACTTGGGAAAAAAACAACTGGCCATAAGAGCCTTAAGAGTGATTTCATTGTCTCTGATGGGGAAGGGTGGACATAAACATTAAGTACAGTTGATGACATTAGGAAAAAACAGGTGATAGGATACTATAGTCTTGTTTCCGCACAAGGATGTTTCAATATTTGCAGAAGACATATTTTTATACAGTCCAGAAGGCAGCAAGAAAACTTGGTGGTAGTCCTTGACATTAGTGCACTTTAAATTTTACCAAACAATTCAACACATATTATCACAATGGATTCTCAAACTCACATCGTAAATAGGTAGGATAAGCAATCCTCTTTTACTAATGAAGAAACTGAGATTCAGAGAGATAAATGACTGGCCTCAGTTTACCCAGCCAAGAGTGTTCCTTCTGATACACCACCATGCCCACTGACAGAGTAGAAGTCAGGACACTGGATATCCATTATTTGTTTCTAACCAACTACTTAATGAACACGTGTAATATCTCAGTTCCCTTTCTATGCCATGAAGATATTGATAATAATATAAACAATACCTATTTTAAAATAGGTATTGAAATCAAGCAAAATATTTTAAAGCCTGTCAGGACAAATTGGAAGCTGCAAGTAATTCTTTAACCTATTCCGTAAGCTCCATTTGACTCTAACAACAGCAACAACCAACTAAAAGATAGTACTTCCACACACTCGGTTTCCAGCCATGATCCAAATATAAAGCACTTTAACTACATTCTAAGGGAAGAGAAACCTCATCTTAATCTTGGACTTAAGAGATGTTTACAAAACACTTTTGGAAAAATTATTTACAAATGACAATACTAGCTTTCATTTGTGGTTTGCATTAGTGAAAACCAAGTGCTTTTATGTAACAGGATTTAATTTAATCCTCATCCCACCCTTGAATATAAGTAGAGGACGCATTCTTAACATCTGCCACTGGAGCCCCACTGAGAAGGTGAGCCCACTAAGACTGAGGGAGATGAAGTGTAGTGCTGGGAATACACATTACGCTTGGAGTTGGCAAACCTGAGCTTGAGTAGCAGGTCCACCACTTGCTGGTGTAAAAGCCTTAGAACAAGCTTCAGAATCTCCTTAAGCTCCAGGAAGAACTTAGTGAGCTTACAAGACTGGCCAGTTACTTCCCAGCCCTGCATCTACTCTTCTCTATTTAGCTGTGTAAACCTGGGGCTAGAAACCTACAAGCCACATGTTACAGGCTACATGACTGGTGCAAGCTCAGAGGCAAGGAGCAGATAAGAGAGGCTGTTCTCCTTTCTTACTGTGGCAACATCTTTGGAAATAGCTGCCTTCCTTTTGATTCCAGCTTCTGCAGTGTGCCTTCTCTCCATGATTCCAGCCCAACAGCAAGTGGTGCTGCAGGACTCTGCTAACTCGATCTGCTCCCTTTTGCTCTGGGTATGACCTTTTCTTTTTAATTGTTCTCCCAGCACCTACGCCCCCATTTGCTCTTATAGCCCATCAAAAACATGTCTAACTAATTTCTTGTGTTTGAAATATCCAAAATGGGCTTGATTTTCTTAAATGCACCCTGACTGATACACAAAAGAACCTAGCATTAGAACTGCCACATAGTTAATGGGCAAACACCAAAACAATTAAAAATAGAAATACCTGCCAATGTTACAGGGCTGGGAACCACAGGCAGAATCCACTTTCCCGTTGCCCTACCACTGGAGCTTTCTTTGTGTTAGGTGTGATAGCTGTATGAGAATTCTCTCCAATCACAGGGTTTCCAGATATTGTATCTAAAATTTAAGACTTTTTAAATGATGCGTGCACCAATTTAATGTAATTCTCAAAAGAGTGAGTGTAAAAATACTGACCTACCTCATAGAGCTGGTTGGAACAACTAATTAGCTCTCATAAAAACACTTCAACCACCTAAAGTACCTCATAAAAGTTTATTATGAGTAGTAATGCTAATAGTTAAACATATAATGATAGGCATCAAATAGGCACGCTCCACAAACTGATGGTGTTTTAAATTCTCTTTATGATCTCACTGTTGTTTAGCAGTTCATATGTTGAAAGCTCTTCCCAGCTGTAAATTGGTTAATCCCCATGACACTCAATTCTGAAAGATAGGTCAGTATTATTTTCTATTACTATGGCAACAAATCCTATGTAAATGCCCAATGATAGAAGTCTGAGATGAGAAACAAAGAAGGTTAAGTGACTTGTTCAAGGCCACACATCAAGTAGATGGCAGGGTCAGCTTTAAAATGCAGAGGCGCTGACCCCAAAGGGCACTCCAGTCCACCTGGTCAACACTGAGGGGATCATTGCCATTCATTGCTTAGACAATCAGTGAAACAGAAAATACCAATATGGTCTACATCTGGGAACAAAATATGAACAATTATAATTTGCAGGCATATAATTAATGACCATATTTTGTTAGTTCATCAATGACTGGCATTAGCAGAAAGGGTAGCATAAATTCTGAAGACAGATTGTTCAGATTTTTACCCCAGCTCAGCCTCTGCCGCATACTTGCTACACAAACTTGGACAAGCTACTTCACTTCTCTGAACCTTGGTTTCAGAGTCTAATGGTAGTAAAATAAAGCTGATAATGGGATCTACCTCACATGGTTACTGTGAGTATTAATGTAAAATACTTAGAACAGGGCCAAATAGATAACAAGCATTCAGTAAGTTTTAGCTCTTAGATATCATTACACAAGAAATACTTATTGCTGTCCAACAATGTAGTATTAAGTACAGAGATGCTTAAGACCTAGACCCTGCACTCAATGAGTTTTCAGTATTTGTACAATGTGTAACTTGCCAGATAGTATAAGGGGCATGGGTGATATGGGATGGCAAATGTTCAAGCAAGGCTATATGTTTTCAAAGCAAATTATGTAAGTCCTCAATTCTCTGATAGAGAGTGCTCAACTGCGCTCTCTTTCACCTGTCCTTGGGTTTTTGTTTCCATTTAATTAACTTTATTTACACTTTTGTAAAAAAAAAAAAAAAAAAAAAAAAGCAGAACAAAAGTAAATAAATAGTCACTAAAAGGTTCCACATCTTAAAGAGAGTTCTATGGGTGCTCAGAGAAAAGTAGAATCATTTCTGGATGAAGTGTTTTAGCAAAAGGTGGTACTTGAATTTGATCTTAAAAGATAAGCCTGGTTTTAAAACCCCAAGATGGTTGTGAGAGGTTGTAGGGGATGTCAGGAAGGTGAGTTGACAGAGTGTTTGAGCAGATAGAAATAATGAAAAACTAAAGTTTAACAAAGAAAGAATGTTAGGATGTTTACTGAACACTTGTTATGATCCTGCAACTGTGCTTGCCCCTTACATTACTTAACAGAGGTCACATAACTGGTAACTGAGAATGTGACACAAAGTGGAACTTTTTCAAGAATGCTCTGCGGATAGTATTCAGAGGAGATTGACTGGAAAAAGTCTGGAAAAAGCCAGGTAGGGTCATTTACAATATGTGAGGGCTGATGAAAGCTGGGATAAAATGGTAATGTAAGACTGAAAGAGAAGGGATGGAAAGAGAGCAGCGCTGTTATTTTCAGCTCCAGCTGCATAATAGCATCACCTGGAGATATTTTTTAAACTACTAATGCACAAACTCATTGACTATTATAAACACAAATGGTGGAAATCAAAGGATGCCATTTAAAGCTTATCCTAAAAAAAAAGTTAAATTAAAAACAAGGAGCTAAGACCATTTTTTAATGTAGTAAAAATAGATAATATAAAATTTACCATCATAACCATTTTAAGTGTACAGTTCAATAGTGTTAAGTATATTTCATTGCTGTGAAACAGACAGATCTCTAGAACCTTTTCATCTTGCAGACCTAAAATTCAATACCCATTGAACAACTTCCCTTTGTCCCCAGATCCTGGTAACCACCATTCTACTTTCTACATCTGTGAATCTGACTACTTTAGAAACCACATATAAATAGAATCATACTGTATTTGTCCTTTTGTGATTGGCTTGTTTCACTTAGCATAATGTCTTCAAGTTTCATCCATGTTGTAGCATGTGTCAGAATTTCATTTTAAGGCTGCATAGTATTCCATTGTTTGATGCATCACACTTTGCTTATCCATTCATTTGGTTTGCTTCAACTCTTGGCTATTGTGAATAGTGCTGCTGTGAACATAGATATGCAAATATCTCTTTAAGACCCTGCTTTAAATTATTTTAAAGTACATTTTATTAATTATGCTATTATAGTTGTCCCAATTTTTCTCTTTGTCCCCCTCTACCTGGTATCCCCTTCTCTCCAGCAATCCATTCTCCCCTTAGTTTGTGTCCATGGGTTGTGCATGTAAGTTCTTTGGCTTCACCCTTTCCTATACTATTCTTAACAACACTCTGTCTATTTTGTTCCTACCAATTATGCTACTTGATCCCTGCACCATTTTCCTCTTTTTCCTTCTTCCCCCTTCCAGCTGATAAGCCTCCAAATGATCCCCATACCTATGACTCTGTTCTTCTTCTGGTTATTTGCTTACTTTGTTTCTGTTTTAGATTCAGTTGTTGATAGTTGTGAGTTTGTTGTCATTTTAATATTCATAGTTTTGATCTTCTTTTTTTTCTTAAATAAGTCCTTCTAACATTTCATATAATAATGGCTTGGTGATGATGAATTCCTTTAGCTTTATCTTGTCTGGGAAGCACTTTATCTGCCCTTCCATCATAAATGATAGCTTTGCTGGAAAGAGTAGTCTTGATTGTAAGTCCTTGCTTTTCATCACTTTGAATACTTCTTGCCAGTCCCCTCTTGTCTGCAAAGTGTCTTTTGAGAAATCAGCTGATAATCTTATGGGTACCCCTTTGTAGGTAACACTATTCTTTTCTTTTGCTGCTTTTTAAGATTCTCTCTTTATCTTTCATCATTTTAATTATGATGCATCTTGGTGTGGTCTCTTTGGGTCCAACTTGTTTGGGACTCTCTGTGCTTCCTGGACTTGTATGTCTATTTCCTTTGCCAAATTAGGGAAGTTTTCTTCCATTATTTTTTCAAATAAGTTTTAAATTTCTTGTTCTTCATTTTCTCCTTCTGCCACTCTTATGATTCAGATATTGGTACATCTAAAGTTGTTCCAGTAGTTCCTAATCCTCTCCTTATTTTAATCAATTCTTGTTTCTTCTTTCTGTTCTGGGTGAATGTTTATTTCTTCCTTTTGTTCCAAATCATTGATTTCAATCCTAGCTTCCTTCCCATCACTGTTGGTTCCCTGTATATTTTTCACTTTGTATAACCTTCACTTCTTCCTTTATTTTGTGAATATACTCAGTCATTTATCTGAGGATCCAAATCACCAGTGTTTTGAATTCTGCATCTGATAGGTAGACTAGCTCTGTTTTGTTTTTGTTTTTGTTTTTTTTTTTAGTTCTTTTTCTGGGGTTTTGTTCTGTTCTTTCTTTTGGGCCATATATCTTTGCCACCTCAATTTGGCAGCCTCCCTGTGTTTATTTCTGTGTATTAGGTAGAGCTGCTTTGACTTTGCATCTTGCTAGTATGGCCTAATGTAGTAGGTATCCTATAGGGTCCCATGACACAGCCTCCCCTATCACCCAAGCTGGGTACTTGAGGTGTGCCCTTCATGTGGGCTGACTACACCCTCCTCTTGTAGTTGAGCCTTAGTTGCTATTGGCAGATCAATGGAAGGGATTTTCCCAGGCCAGTCAGCTGCAAGGACTGGCTATGACCATGGTGACAACCAATCTCTGACCTTCTCAGAGTATCAGCTATGCAGGGGCAGGGTAGTGATGCTCTGACATAGCTATCCACTGGGTGTGCTGGCCCTGCAGTTTCCCAGATGGTGCAAGCCAAGGTCAGCCCCCACCTGTGTTTTTCCCAAGACACCCTGTCTGAGCTATAAAGCAATCTGAGATGGCTGCTACTTGTGCAGGGCTTCAAGATTTCCCAGCGAAGCCAAGCTGTGAATCTAAGCTGTCTGCTGGTAGTGCTGAACCTGGAGCTCACTGAGACCAGCTGTTGCTTGTTTGATAGGATTTAAGAAGTTATGAAGCATAAGCCAAGACCAGCCATTCATATAGGAAAGCAGCTTGGGTGGACCCATAAGTTGGGTGGGACAGAGTCTCTGGGGAAACTCCAAGGTGGGTCAAACAGTGTTAGCCATGTTGATGAAGTCTCAGATATGGCATCAGCTTGCTGGCTCTGTCTCAATGAATGTGGTTTCTTTAATTCTGTAGTTGTCAGACTTCCATTTAACTCAATTTCTGATGGTTCTGGTTGATGGTTGTTCTATATTTTAGTTGTAATCTTGATGTGGTTGTGTGAAGAGGTGAGCCACATCTGCCTATGCTGCCATTTTGACTGGATCCTCTAAATTCTTTTGGAAATATACGTAGAAGTGGGATTGTTGGATCATATGGAAATTCAATTTTTAATTTTTTGAGAAAGCACGCTACTGTTTTCCATAACATTTACACCATTTTACAATCCCATTGACAATGCACAAGGGTTAAAATTTCTCCATATCCCTACCATCACTTGTTATTTTCTGTTTTGTTTTGTTTTTATAGTATTCACCCCAATGGGTGGACTAAAGGCATTTTTAAAGGTATAAGTACAAAGATAATTTCTATAAAAATATTATCACCTTAGTACAAAAATAATTTTAAAAGAAAGAAAACAAATTATGTAGAGAAACAGTAAATGTAATAGTAACATAATAATAATAGCATAAAATAACACAGCACAGTTGAGAACAAACACATAAGTTTTGTTAATAAATATGTAGAACACTTAACTCACTTGCTAAAAGATTCTCTTTCTGGCTCACAAAGCAAGACCCAACTATATGCTCTATTCAAGACACACTTTATTCAGAAAGGCTAAAAATAAAGGAGTGGGCAAAAATATTCCAGGGAAACAGAAATAATTTTAAAAAGTAGGGTTTCCAATCTTGATATAATCCCATATATACCTGATGGAAAGCAAACTGTATTGTATCTATACTAAATTCCTGATTTTGCTAATGGCACTGTGGTTATGAAAGAGGATATTCTTATTTTTAGGAAGTTCATACTGAAGGACTCGTTTTATGAGTGAAAAACTTACTATCAAATAGTTCAGAAAAAATAAGGAATGATAAAGAAAATGGTGCAAAATGTAAACAATTGGTGGGCCAAAGGTGTATGTGTTATTTGTACCTTTCCTGCAACTTTTCCATGAGTTTGAAATTTTACCAAAGTAAAAAGTTTTTAAAATATAATACTCAGATCTAACTCCTAAAAGAACATCTAATTCTCTTAGCATCAGAATGGAGTCAGGACCATGGTATTCATCAAGGCTCTCCAGGTAATTTTTATGTGCATTCAGAGTTAAGAGCCAATGCACTAACTAATCCATGCAACTCAATTACTGACTAGATGTGTGTAGTAACAGAAAGGGAGAAATCAAGGAAGATTCTTAGGTAGAAAATGCCCCCAAAGACAACCAGGTCCTTATCCCTGGAACCTATGTTGCCTTATATGGCAAAAGGGACTTTGCTGCCCTGGCCAGTGTGATTCAGTTGGTTGGTCCTGTACACTGCAAGGTTGTGGGTTTGATTTCCAATCAGAGAACATACGTAGGCTGTGGGTTCCATCCCCAGTCAGGGAGCATATGGGAGGCAGTCAATTGCTGTTTCTCACTCACATCAATATCTCTTCCTTCTCTTCCCTCCCCTCCCCTCCCTTCCCTTCCCTTCCCTTCTCTTCTCTTCTTTCTCTCTCTCTCTTCTCCTCCCCCTCACTCTCTCTCCCCATCTCCTCTCTCTCTCAAAGCAATGAAAGAGTGTTCTCAAGGGAGGATAAGTAATAAGGACTTTGCAGATTTTGTGAACTAAATTAAAGATCTTCATACAGGGAAATTATCCTGAACAATCTAGGCAAGCCCAAAATGTAATTACAAGGGCCCTTATAAGAGGAAGGTGAAGGGAGATTTGACTACATAAGAGTGAAGAGGAAATGTGATAATGGAAACACAAAGTTGGAATAATGCAGCTGTGAGCCAAGGAGTGTTGGCAGTCACCAGAAACTGGAAGAGACAAGAAACAGCTTTTCTCCAGGAGCCTCCAGAAAACAATAGCCATTGATTCTTCACATCTTGATTTTAGCTCTATTCACCTATTTTAGTCTTTTGGCCTCCAGAACTATCAGAGAATAAATTTATATTGTTTTAAGCCACTGTGTTTAAATGATTTGTTACAACAACAATAGACAACTAATATGAAGACTTAAATGTTATAGAGGTAAGGAAACAAAAGTATTGCCATGAACAGAAGTATGACATTTCCTATTCAATAGGGTGAGTTTTACACCCATTCATTTTCTAACACCCCCCTCCCATCTTATCCATCTTATTGATGGATAAGAGATTTCAAGAAATTTCTGGAAGATGGAGGCCTAGACTGACATGCTCCATCTCCCTCCACAACTAAGAAGGAATACAACTACCACAAAACCAGAAATAACCAGAAGTTCCAGAAAATAAATTGAAATCCAATATATGAAGTTATAAAGAAGTGGTGCTCGTCCAGACAGGTAGGAGGGGCGAAGCTGGGGAGGAGAGTTCAAGCTGTGCTGTCCGTGGCAGCAGCAGTGTTAGAGGCAGGACAGCGGTAAGCACAGACACCCGTATTTAGGGGGAGGCAAGAAGCACCTGGGGAGCACCCGACCGCAGACCAGACCCATCAGCTTGCGATTCCAAAGCCAGGGAAGGCAGACCTCCATTGCCTTGGACTGTGAGGCCCAGAGGGAATAAAGATGGAAGAGGAGGCTCCCAATTTCTCAGTGGAGAGTGAATGGCAGGAATCCATCTTGGACCCCAACCCCCACAGAAAATGCCACAGTGTGGTGAGATGGGTCGCCCGGTTGTAATGAGTGCACGGAGCTCCACCCTCTATAGCACAGGAGGTGTGACAACCCTGCCCAGGAAGCAAAGGTAAACACAAAACTGTCGGGATGGCACTGATCATGATAGAGATCCCGGTGATGCAGCTGACCAGACAGCAAATATCTAATCTAACGAAGCAGCAGATAGGAAATCTTTCTGAGGCACAGTTCAGAACTTTGGTTGTAAGAATGCTTACAGACCTGACAGCAGATCTTAAACAAGACAGGGAAGGAATGAAGGTTAGCCCTGCTTAAACAAACAAGAATACATACAAAACAAGTGTTGAGGGAGAGAAAACCAGGGATCAAATCAACAAATTGGAACATAGGGAAGGAACAAACAGTCAACCAGTGCAAAAAGAAAAAATAAGAAGTGAGGAAAATGAGGAGAGGCTCAGAAACTTATCAGACAGCTATAAGTGGGCCAATATCCAAATCATAGGGCTGCCAGAAGGTGAAGAAGAAGAACTAGAAATTGAAAAATGATGTGAAAAAATAATGAAGCAGAATTTCCCTAACTTGGGGAAGGAAATAGACTTACAGGTCCAGGAAGCACAGAGAGTTCCAAAAAAACTGGACCTAGGGAGAACCACACCAAGACACATTATAATCAAAATGTCAAAAATTAAGGATAAAGAGAGAATCTTAAAAGCAGCAAGAGAGAAGAAGAGAATTACATATAAAGGGGTCCCAGTAAGACTGTCAGCTGATTTCTCAAAAGAAACTCTGCAGGCAAGAAGGGACTGGCAAGAAATATTCAAAGTAATGAAAAGCAAAAACCTACAATCATGGATACTCTATCCAGCGAAGCTGTCATTCAGAATAGAAGGGCAGAGAAAGTGCTTCCAGGACAGAGTAAAACTGAAGGAGTTCATCAGATCAAAACCACTGTTATATGAAATGTTAAAGGGACATGCTTAGGAGAAAGAGGATCAAAACTATAAACATTAAAATGAAAACTGTATCACAACAACCAACAACAGAAGCTAGGGAATCGAAACAAAGTCAGACTAAGTAGGCAACAAGAGCGGAAAAAGAATTATAGGTATGGGGAACATTTTGGGGGGAAGTCAGTGGGGAGGGGTAAGGGGGGAAAGGGAGGGAGATTGTACAGGAATTAAGAAGTATAGTAGGAGGGAGTGGAGTAGATAGGAAGTTGTCGAGAAGAACTATATGCACAACCAATGGGCATGGACTAAGTGGGGAGACAACTGGAGGGAGGGGTTCACTGGGTGGAGGGGAACAAAGGGAAAAGAAATTGGGACAACTATTATAGCATAAACAATAAAGCATATTAACCCCCCCCAAAAAAAGAAATTTCTGGAAGATGAAAAGTGAATAGGGGTATGTTGATTAATAAATCAGAGACATAGAACCACAGCCCAAAACATCTGATTCAGGATGCTGCAGAGGAGGTAGAAAATGATTTTTCTGGAATAGCTCTTACAGGCTTTAAGCTTAGGAGCCAACATTTAAGACAGAGGGGAATGTGGAAATGTTGGGCTAAAAAGAGGACTCTTTAAACATCTATACACAAAACAGTTGTATTAGGGAGCATTATCTCTCTTTACATTTTCTTTCTGGCTACAGACAGACCAGCATTTATCCCTGACAAAAATCCTGGAGACTCCTCTCTAAGGAAACTGAATAAATACTGAGAGGAAGAAACTAAGGCTCTGTGTGGGATGTTTTTGCCCAGATATATGTCTTTCTCATTTGTCTCTGAGGAGGGACTCCTGGCCTGCCCACCCCTTGACTTCTACACCAGGTTCATAGATCATAGGAAACCCATATTGGTTACTTAATTCTCTTCTTTTAAACATGACTGGGCAATTAGAAACTCCAGGGAAAAATGCAACATAAACAACAATCAAAAGATGTTTGGGAAATTAATGGTTCAGTTATGAAGCATTCTATGCCTTTAAACAATTGCTGCGATGTAAGGGAAGAGAAATCTTTTAACCTTGAAGCTACAACCATTGTATCTTAAGTATCCCAGAGGACATTTCACTGGGCTCATAAAGAAGAAAATGTAATCCTAACCTACAACTAGACTTTGCAGTGAGCAACATTCATGTAGTTATAATAATGTCAATGATGTTTTTGGGTTTTCAATCTATAGCAAAATCTCATAAGAGTTAATTATGGGTTTAGGACAGATGTAAATGTTAACCAGCTTGACAATGTAAAAGTTAAGGGATGGATGAGATGAAATGTAAGTTGGCAAGAGAGGAGTAGAATAAAGATATATAATAAAAAAGGATAAAATGGGAAATAGAGATATAAGTACTATAGTACTAATAGCACATTATCTAATAAAGTAACTCAAAAGTAATCAACATAAAGATCAGATACTGCAGGGCTAGAAAGTTGGGGTATAATACAAGGGAGCTAAGTCCTGGCCTTTCTCAGCTGAGAGTCAACATATGTTGCCTAAAGTTTTTTAAAAATCAAGAAATGGAAGTACATTATTTAGAGGTAGGGAGGTAATCATTAGAAGACTTGGACTTAAAGACCTGAACATTAGAGGTCATTTCTGGAGAATGAACTGGGATGGAGAAAGGAGGGCTGAAAGACATTGCTTTTCATCATAAACTCTTTAGTTGTGTGATTTTTCATTTTGCCACATGCATGTATTTCTCTAATAAATATAAGTTTTAAAATGATAAAGTACTAGGGACATAGTAGATCTTCAATTATTGGCAGTCTACTGTTTGTCCCTGGCTGGTTTGGCTCAGTGGATTGAGCGTCGGCCTGCAAGCTAAGTGTCGCTGGTTCGATCTTCCAGTCAGGGCACATCAGAGAAGGAAAACTCTGACTCCAAAAAACCTCCGCTGCCTTGCGGCATACCTCTTCAGGGGAAAGGCTAAGGGAGTAAACCCCGACAGAAAATCCGGAGCCGGAGTCCCTAAGGCGGTTTGACGTTGTAGTCAACACCGGCAACTCCTGCGGCGCACCTGAAGCCAAGCTGTATTGACTCTGTCTTTCCCTTGGACCCTTCAGCTGCGAAGAGAGGGGGGGTCTGCTGCATGGGCAACAGCAGACCCTCCATATCACCCTGCCCAGGCTCTGTAGCTTCAGCTTCACTGGAGAGGACACTCCAGCGTCATCACAAGATGTCGATTCAACACGGGAGGAGACAGATACCGTGTCACTCCCGAGTTGGACTGCACAGCCATTCTCAGCGGTGCAGATAGACTCTTAAGAAGCTACACCATCGTCTCTCGAGAAAGATGGCTGCCGACGAGACTGTTTTTCCAGATAACTCAGTATCTTATATTGCCTTGTGGCCATTATTTAAGGCATGATCATGATTATATATTATTATAGTCACAGTCTCTATAGTTAGTCACTTTATTCTTATGTTAGTAAAGGGAGTGTAGAAAAGAAAGAGGAAGGGAAAAGGAAATAATAGGGAATTGAGACAGAAAAGTTGTCTGAAGGCTCAATTTACTAAAGTTGGATTCAGAATGGAACTGGTAAATCTTCTGGGTGGGGATTTTCAACAGAAAGAAGAGAGTTAGAGAGAAGTCAAAGCACAGAGAAACCATGTGGGGCCTCATTCACATAGATCAATAAGTTGTTAAAGTGATGGCAGTCACTAGCTCTGCTCTAGTCCCTTTGACTCTTCCCAAACAGGCTTCCTCTAGCCCACCTGCCTGCTCTCCCTCTCCACACACACAAACACTGTAGCCTCTACAAGTTCTGCAAGTGCAAGGCCTTCCTTTTCCCAAGTGCCACCTTCTTGAAGCCTTTCCCAATCTTCTCAGCCCTTATCATTACCTCTTGCTGAACCCCATGGGATTCAACACTTTCACATTTGACAACAGTCAGTAGGTACCAGTTGCTTTACTAATTTTTTGAGAATCCTAACCCTTTCTTCCCAACTAGATCATAAGTTCTTTTAAAGAAAGAAGTCCTGACATCCTTCTTTTGTCTCTTCTAGAGAACCTAGCACAGTGTTGGGCTTCAAATAAGCAATTAACTCTACTTAAAGCAGAAAATTCTCATTTTTGGCTGAAGCAAGTTTCTTCCCCTACTTTGCATTGAATTGTGATGCAGGAAACAGCACACACTTCACTTTTCAGGTTTTGTAACATTGTTGTGACTGCCAGGACCCTACACAATGCCAGTCACCTCCTATTCTCTGAGACAGTCAGCCTTTAGTGACTGAGGAGTGGGGACTCGAGAAAGAAGAGGAACAGCATTATGGCTGCCTTTTGTTCCAGCAGACACTACCCATCCTAAAGAGCAAAATCATCCATATAGAAGGCGTGAGTTCATAACTCATAGGTCAGAGGGGACACGATGTATGACTTAACCTTAGGTGCTAAGAGAACAGGGCTCCAGAGGGAAGCACACATGCAGGATTTGCTGTGAAGGCTGTTTGTCAGGCATCCACGGTCCTCTCTTCCACCCCATTCTCCATACAAATGCTGCTGTCTGAAATATGAGTTCTTGTGATTATTTTCGTGTTTACCTCAAGGTCACTTGCTTTTATTCATTTTAGCAGACTTCTTTCAAGCTCAGGTCCAGATCTCTGCTCTCAAAGGAAGAATTTCAACATTTCTTCCCCTGGTTGCCCCTCACATGATGGCAACCACTCACAACATGTTTTTATCCAGAAAGCCCCAGGCAGCCAGCATGCTCAGACAAGCTGAACAGAAAACTCTACTGTGCACAAGAGAAGGGAGTTTTTGGCATGACCTTTGGCCCTAAAAATAACAATGGCTTGTTATGAAGATATAGTTACTTTCAAAGCTTTGTTCCCACAAGTGTACAGAAATACAGACTCATACACACTCTTGGCTTAACTGCTTTTTCTTCCTTGTTCACAGAGGTCAGGGCACTCCTAGTGTGTCCAAGTGGAAACAATTCTATCACTCACTCTTCCTCCACTTCTTTTCCAATTTGACAGGGAAGTCTGAATGAAAGAAGACGCTTCCATGGCAATAAAGAAGAAATCTTGAGTCAAGTTACAGTGAATGATTAAATCACATTGGAACCATTCCTTCTGTGTTGCAGCATTTTTCCCTAGAGCACCTTGTAATTGTGCTACCGTCCCATTTATTATTTACAATTGCCTTATTTTCTTCAGAGATCAGCCTTTGTTTAAAAGTCCATTCAGGACTGGTCAAATTTCTACTAAGGATCAGTTGAAGCTTCCATGTAATCTGCTATATGTCAAATGTCATTATGTTATAAGCCCCAAAACCAACACATAAGGGAATATATTCTCCTAAATTCAAAGATGCTGTAATATGTCTTAACAGAACCTAAACCTCTACAAGGACATGTCAAAGAGAAAGAAACAACGGTCCCACAGTTTACTCTGCAGTCTGGTGAACGTGACACTTGTCTCTGGCACACGAATATTTATGCATACTTTGTGCAAATCTTGCTAATTGTAATTATGATTGCTTACTACAGTTTCCAAGGTAACAGTTGGTCCTGCAATGCTTCACTGCCAACTCAATTTCCATTCTCCTGCTGATATAACAAATATTATGTGACATTTTAACTGAAAATATCTGTAAATGGGTGTCTGAGTGTGGTATGTTTCTTTTAAAGGGAAGGAAAACAATTATTAGCTTTTCATTATTCATCTCAGTGGCACATTTGATGAGTAATTACTTCAATTTTATATTTAGAAAGGAATGAACTGAGGTCCTACAAGGTCTTGAATTTGGAGGTCCTGGGTTCTGATCCTGTCTCTCCAGTGACTCCCTATGACCTTGGTTCAGTAGCCAGGAGCTTGTCCAGAAACTGATACAGTAAATGAAGCAGTGCTCTTTGGGTGCCCTTTTTCTGCCCCTTCTTTTTCCAGGGTGCACTTCTCATGTAGGCACATTTTTATTCTCTGAGACAGGCAGCCTGGTGTGATGAGGGGTGGAACCTGAAGGAGAACAGACAAAGCAGGTGATCTTGACCATGGCTGCCTTCCATGTTCCCTCTAAAAGGCAGAATCATCCAAATAGCAGGTCAGAAATGCCTCTTTAGCAGGAGGTATACCTACAGTTGACTTTTCCAAGGATTCCACTTCTGGCCCACCCACTCTGAGATCACTTCCTGGCTTGGCAAGGGATGTACATCTAAAATGTGTAATGCATATACTCACTATTTCTCTGTTCTAACCTCTCCACTGAAATTTTTCACACTGCTTCTTCTCAGCCTGGATTCCTAACCCACTGACAGGCTCTGACTGCTCTCTGAATCCTGCAGGTTGAACTTACCTATCCAGAATGCCACGCTTTATCCACCTCTGGCAACAATGTATGTTCTGCCTCCTCATCCCCACCCAAAGTACACCAATGGTCATCTTCAGTCTCAAACTATGCTCTCTTCCTGTTCAGTTCTCCTTGCTTTGTTCCAGCTTGTAATCTCCTGGAGATCAGAAACCATGCCTCTCACCTCTTCTCTAACCTCCTGCAATATCTGGTAAGCATTTAATAATTAGATATCAAAAAACATTCAAAGCATAGAGTAATTTTGAGTATCTTCAATCTCTGAAAGCTTCCCTTATACCTCCATAATATCACATTATAAAACAGCAGTGATTCTCAACCATGCAAGAGCAGGAAACCTGTGGAATTTATTAAAAATACAGATTATACATAATCTGAACTTGTTCAGTGAACATATTTTAAAATATTTAGTTTTAGTAGGTGTGATGTTCTCATTGTGGTCATATTTTTTTAAAAAGAAACTCCTATATCATTTTACAATGTATATTGAAATAATTGTTCAGAAAAATATATATCTGGGATTTACTTTTCAATAAGCCAATGGGGGTGGAAAGAGTGGGAGATAATATTGGTGAAACAAGCTTGGTATGATCATTGATAGCTGAAACTCACCAATGTGATGAAATGTCCAGTATACTATACTTTTAGGTTTGAAATTTTTCATAATAAAAAGTTTTAAAACACATAAAGTAAATATAGCAAAATGGTAATACTTGTTAAAATTAGGTAAGAGTATATAATCTCCCAAAGGTGAGAAGTTATTTCAATATTTTAATATATACTTGCAAATTATATATAATAGATAGGTTTTTTAAGATTTTTTTAAAACACAGAGTCCCCAACTCCAAACCTCTCTTATGTTTTCTGAACCCAAATCTCTGTATAGGATATAAGCAGGTATATTTTTAAAATATCAAGAGGAAAATCTACTAGCTCTCAATTAATGCAATTTTAGTTACTTGTACTACTTGAAAGTAATAAATCTGCAGTTTTTATAAAATGCTTTATACTTTTCACATTTTGTCAGTTTGAACAAGCTTTACCCCACCATCACCCAGATGAAGTAAATACATTTTTTAAGTATTTATTGTGTATTACATATTTATTCTCCCATAATATCGTTAACAGTCTACTTTTAAAATAATGCCACCATTTTGATTACTTAATCATATTAAATGAAAAGTTAGTGAAAATACACTGTGGGGACTGGCTTAAGGAAAGCATATTTTCTGAACACAGTAGGGTAATCTCATTGTGTATTACTCTAAATATTCAATAGAAATATTTTCCTTTAACTGTAAGAGAAATAATTATTCATTTACTCTTAATATATTTGTATCAGTTTCCTATTGCTGCTGTAACAAATTACGACAACAGGGGCTTAAGCAAATGCATTATCTTACTATTCTAGAGGTCAGAAATCCAAAAGATCTTACAGAACTAAAATCAAGGTGTCATCAATGCTGCATTCTTTCTAAAAGTTCTCGTTCTATAGCGTCTGGAGCCTGCCCTCATTGCTTATCAGGATATCCTCCCCATATCAAGATCCTTAACTTAATCGCATGTACAGAGTCTCTTTTTGCTGTGTAAGGTAGTACATTCATAAGTTTCCAGGCATTAGGACATGGACATCTTTGAGATAGCATTATTCTGTCTACCTCAATAATCTATTGTTTCTCCCTCTGAACTTACAGTATAGACAACCATTACTGCAATAACTTGTAATAAACTATCTAAAACTCAATGACTATGGCAGCAGGCATGTGTTTTTCTTACTTGAGGACTACAGATCACACGGGGTGTTTGTGTTTCAAGCTGAGAGTTAGGTGGCTTGGCTCCAGGGTTCAAGTCAGGTTTGTGTCTGCTGCACATGTTTCAATCTGGAGTCCAGGATGAAGGAGCAGTGGTCTTCTCTGCACAATCGCAAGAATGTAAGAAGACAAGGCTTATATGCACATGCAAAGCCTCTGCATGCATTACATCCACTCAGATTTCATTGACCAAAGCAAATCACACAGACAAACCCAAAGTCAGCAAAGTAGGGAAGTATACTTCACCCCAACTGGGAGAGAAAAGAATGAATATTTGCTGAATAAGAATTTAATTTCCTGTTCATTAGATGTGGTACTAGCCCGCTTGAAACTTCTCAGTGATATATAGCTTCCAAATGTTTTGAAATAAGTGCATAACCTCCTATTGTGGCTTCTTTAAAGGCAACATACATTGCAATGTCTCCAGAAAAAAGAAATTTTTAGACCCACATCTATGAACTACTTACTCTTACTTTACACACAATTCTAACAGTGTTGAATGTCTTATATCTAGGTCCACAATAAAATAACATTACAACAAAACAAAACTAACAGCTGCAAATTAGGGAAACATAAAATATAGAGATCAAATATCTTTTTTTTAAAGGCACAAAAGAATGGAATTATTTGTTATGGGGTAAATAAGAGTCTCACATGGCTCAATAAATCTTAAGGTTCTAATTACAACTGAGTTTAAGAATAACTGGGCTAGAGTGGAGGATACTTGAGAGCAGGGATCTTACCTATCTTCTTCACCACTGTTTTCCCAATGTCTAGGACAGTCCTTTGCACTATGCATTTACTAAATATCTGTGAAAACAATGTCCATGACATTAAAAAATAATTCTGTTTATCATATTATAGTTAAGAAGGACTCTGTGTGCAAGTATCTGAACCAGCATTCCTAAGTAAGAAGCTCATGGATAAGTAAGAGAAAATGTTTTCTAAAAGGCTTCAGACGTATTTCATGACACAGAGAGGCAGACGAGCAGATGGGAAGCCAGAGAACACTTTCTGACCCTGTCTTATCTCTGCTTCTCCATGCGCATCTATTCAGACTATGAAGTAGTGTGAAAATACAGGCCATCTCTCTTCTCTGTATTGGCAGGGAGTTTTCAAATTGCTAATGAGGAGGAATATTTTTCAGGAGAAGAATGATAGGGAGGATAGCTCCTAAGTCAGAGTCAGCCAGCCAAAGAATACTGGTCTCAGGCCTCCAGAGTGGATGCAGCTCAGAGATGGGTTTTTGCATCTCCAAAGCTAGGACCTTTGATGTCTGGGTCCAGACAAGGATGAGGTGGCACCAAGGTTTTCCTTTAATAAGAGCCTTCACACCCTGTTGATTCAAATCAAAGGGATCCACATTCTTTTCCACATCTCAATGATTATTTTGTATACGGTGCTGCATGTTCATTTAGGCTCAAAATTGCAACCACATATTTCCAGCTTTCCATGATCTCTTTTGCTTCATTTGCTCTTCTGAAATATTTCCAATTATTTGGCTGTCCAATTGTTTGTGAAGTGGTCACTCAGTTTGTGCTGAAAGGCATTTTTAGAAGAAAAGATTTATTATCATCATGGTGTTAATATGCTGATTTCAAAGACCTGGCCATTTAAGCTCAATAAGATATTAAATGATTTCTCTCTTTTCAAACTTTGAAATAATCTTTCTTTCAAATCATTTAGTAATTTTTCTTTTGTGGTTGATGAAGTCTTAGCTGATGAGTTGTAACAAGAGTCTTGTATCAGATCAGCCCATACACAGGAGCTTGAATGGAGCAACAAGACCCAGGGACCAAAAAGCCTTTAGCTCATAGCCCAGGTGATTCAACTGGCTTGGTAAGTATTCTCTGGTGAGAGTGACATCGATCAGAATTAAGGATGCCATCCATGCCAGGCTGAGGTTCTGAAGAAATCTCTTTCAGCTTCTGGTTACAATCTTCTGATGTCCTTCATTTCCTTATATATGGGAGAGCTACCTGAAAATAACTCACACTCCCTTCTTATCCTAGTGGAAACTGTGGTTAAATTCATACTAGTTAATATGTAGCATCCATGGTATTTCATTATTTGTCAAGTCAATTCATTCTGGACACCAGGCAAGGACACAAGTCATGGCATTGACCTCAAAATGTCTAGCAAAGCTGAGATGCTGCAGTGCTCAGGGTCACTGTTAGTATATATAACACATTTGTGCAAATTGCAAAAATAAAAGATAAAATACAAACTACTTCTCTGGGCAGATTAATTTTAAGAAAAAAAATGAAAACAGTAAAAACAAACACCTCCTTTTCAGGGTGGACGCAGCCTCTCCCAGAGAGTGGGCTGGGTTTGAGCTCCCTCAGGCTTGAAAGCAGTTCTCAGACAAGTACTCTTTGGTTGGTTCTGATTAAGAATCCCTCCTCCCTGTCATTCTTCTACTGAGAAATTCCCTCCTCCAGTAGCAATTTTAAAAGCCCCTTGCTAATACAGGAACTCTATCTAGAGAAGAGATATGGCTTATGTTTTCACACGAAGTCCAGGGAAACTGTATGCTGTAGCAGAAGGAGCAGCCACAGAAACTAACAGAAGGCAAGAAAGGGCGGTGTTTGCCCTATCTCAAAGGAAAAATCAAGGACCATTTTTCCAGAGTTCTAAGGAGCGCTAAAGACCTTCTCCAGATGTTTCCAAACTTTGTTAGCCCAGTCCCAGGAAACTGAGAGATGCTACAAATAAAGAAAAAGATGACCTAATGGTGAGATCATGGGAAGCATTTTCAAACAAAGAGTTGCTGAAGGCTTCCTTCTAAGTCAGTTTCAAAGTCACTTTAAAAATGACAGGAAAATTTGAAGAAAATCTGCACTGTGGCAGAATTATATCTTGAAATCTAGATCGGTGGGTAGGTTCTATTACCCTCTGCTTTCTCAGCAATGTTGAAGGCCATTTTTTCCTCCCTTCTAGCAAAAACAGAAGGAGAAACAATACTCAAGGAAGGTGCCAGCCTGAGAGGAGGACTGAAAGAAGCTTATGCACAAATCATTTCCATTTAAAGACTAGATAGGAGGGGGAGGGAGAGCAGTGAGCAAAGGGTAAATTTAAACTGGAAAAGGAGAACTCCCAGAAGTCCTCAAAATGAAGAAGATAAAAAGGTTGTACTGTAATCAAGAATAAACATGTGAGAGTTCTGGACATTTTTATTCCTCTAGAATTGAAGGTGGGAGACTTGGTCACCAAGGTGTGTTTGAGGATGAGAAGGGGAAATTTGTCCCCTGACCTAGGTGACAACAGAACAGAAAAGAATCATTTGGGAAGATTCCTCTGAGCCAAAGCAGAGACAGACAGTGACCCTGTTCCAGTTAAGCCCCAAAGAGGAGAGAATGCAGTGGAGAACCCTGCACTACAGAAATGGCTGTAGTGAATTGAAACAGACTCATCGAACAGATAGTTGCCAAAAGGTTGGGGAACTGGGTGAAACAGATGAAAGGATTAAGAAGTACAGATTGGTAGTCATAAAACAGTCACTGGGATGTAAAGTGTAGCATAGGGAACATGGTCAATATATTGTAATAACTCTGAATGGTGCTAGGTGGATACTGGAATCGGGAGAAACTCTTTGTAAAGTACGTGATTATCTAAACACTATGCTGTACATCTGAAACTAATACAAAATAATATTGAATGCAAACTGTAACTGAAAATTTTTTTTTAAAGAAATGACTGAATGAGCCTGGGGAAAGGGGGATATTTTTTAAAAATACCCTTATCAAAGACCACCACTGTTTTACACATTTTAATGTGATCCATACACAAATTTAGATAACTGGCTGAGGAACTGAAGCTAACCCAGTTCTTTTTACCTTAAAGTTCAAAAAAGCAGGGATTTTGCCCTGCAGGTATTTTTTATTCCTTATATTTATAATAAAGAAGTTCTGTACTGATTTTCAAAGTGCTTAATGGTATTTCTATAATTCTATCTGGTGAAGGAACTCCCAACTAGATAATGTGACCTTCTTTAACCAAACCTGTTATAGACTAGGGAGTGAGTAGAGGGTAGGAATACAGTACACACATGCAAACAACATCAGATCAGTAAAATGCATCAAAACTGTCACATAATCTGACTGTAACTGCCAAAAATGCCTCACCCCAAAGCGTCTGCCTCTATCTTCTTGCTGTGTTCAACGAGGTGGTAAAAAGGGGTCAGCTGCTTTCAGCTGGCCACACCATAGCAGTGACTTGACCAGCTCTCAGTGAAAAGGTATAATTAGTGAGATTTCACCAACTGTTGTATGAAAATGCCCTGAATATCAAACTAAAAAGTTTCTGCTCATCAAAAGAAAACATCAGCAAGATGAAAAGGAAACCAACCATATGGGAAAACATATTTGCCAATGATATCACAGACAGGGGACTGATCTCCAAAATATATAAAGAGCTTATACGACTCAACATCAAGAAAACAAACAACCCAATTAAAAAATGGGCAAAGGACCTGAACAAACACTTCTCCGAAGAGGACATACAGAAGGTCCATAGGCACATGAAAAAATGCTCAACATCATTGGCCATCAGAGAGATGCAAGTAAAAACCACAATGAGATACCACCTTACACCTGTCCGAATGGCTACCATCAACAAATCAACAAACAACAAGTGCTGGCGAGGATGTGGAGAAACAGGAACCCTGCTGCACTGTTGGTGGGAATGCAGACTGGTGCAGCCACTATGGAAAACAGTATGGGATTACCTCAAAAAACTAAAAATGGAACTGCCTTTTGAACCAGTGATTCCACTGCTAGGATTATACCCGAAAAATCCTGAAACCCTAATTCAAGAGAACTTATGCACCCCTATGTTCATAGCAGTCCTGTTTACAATAGCCAAGTGCTGGAAACAGCCTAGGTGCCCGTCTGTGGATGAATGGATCAAAAAACTGTGGTACTCCGAAAGGTCATTGATGACACAAACATCACTCAGCTGCAGCTGGAGACAGAGATCGAGACTCTCAAGGAGGAGCTGCTCTTCATGAAGAAGAAACATGAGGAGGAAGTAAATGGTCTACAAAACCAGATTGCCAACTCCGGGCTGACTGTGGAGTTGGATGCTCCCAAATCTCAGGACCTCAGCAAAATCATGGCGGACAGCTGGGCCCAGTATGACGAGCTGGCTCAGAAGAACCGAGAGGAGCTAGACAAGTACTGTTCCCGTCAGATTGAGGAGAGCACCACAGTGGTCACCTCGCAGACCGCTGAGATAGGAGCTGCTGAGATGACACTCACAGAGCTGAGACGCACAGTTCAGTCCTTGGAGATTGACCTGGACTCAATGAGAAATCTGAAGGCCAGTTTGGAGCACAGCCTGAGGGAGGTGGAGACGCGCTATGCCATGCAGATGGAGCAGCTCAATGGGATCCTGCTGCACCTGGAGTCAGAACTGGCCCAGACCCGGGCAGAGGGGCAGCGCCAGGCCCAGGAGTATGAGGCCCTGCTGAACATCAAGGTCAAGCTGGAGGCTGAGATTGCCACCTACCGCCGACTATTGGAAGAAGGGGAGGACTTCGATCTTGTTGATGCCCTGGACAACAGCCACTCCTTACAAACCATCCAAAAGACCACCACCCGCAGGATTGTGGACGGCGAAGTGGTGTCTGAGGTCAACGACACCAAAGTTTTGAGGCGTTAAAGGCAGCAGAAGTAGGGGATCTTTTTGTAGGGCAGGAGGCCAATAAAAAGTTCAGAGTTCATTAAAAAAAAAAAAACTGTGGTACATCTACACAATGGAATACTATGTAGCAGAAAGAAAGAAGGAACTCCTGCCATTTGCAACAACATGGATGGAATTAGAGAGAATTATGCTTAGTGAAATAAGCCAGGCAAATAAAGCAAAATACCATATGATATCACCCAATACAGGAAACTAAAGAGCAACACAAACAAATGAACTAAATAGGCAAAGACTAGAATAGTAGTCAGTAGGGGGGAGGGGAGAGGGAGAGAAGGGGGATAAGTAAGGGAAGGGTCTAGTCAGGGAACGTGTATGAGTGACTCATGGACATGGACAACGGGGAGGGATATGATTGTGGGAGAAGGGATGGGCTGGGAGGGGGGAGCAATGGGGGGAAAATGGGACAACTGTAATTGAATAACCAAAAAATAAAATTAAAAAAAAAAAAAAAAGAGTAAATGATACCTCTAGTACACGGGAAAAAAATAAAAAGAAAATGCCCTGAATATCCTCTTAGGCAGCATTGAAATAGCTCATAAAACTCTGAAAAGTCTATAGATATTTATATCCTGATATTTCTGAGTGTAGTTTCTTAAAATATTAAGAGAAATTGCCACGATACCAAAACTGACCTGCTGTGCCAGATCTCCATTGCTCATCTGGGTTCTCCCTAGTGAAGAGTCTCTTCAGAAAAGAATCTGACCCATTAACCACTGAGTTAGGTAGAAAACATTATCATGACAAAAGTTATTATTTAAAATGTTATTTTTATGTTAAAACAAATGTGGATATATTATAGAATAAAAAAATTTATATGAATTTCTAACATTAAAAAAGTAAGGAGGTTTTTTTTTTACTTTGGGGTTGGGGGAGGTTGGAATATGGCCCCAGAATTGCAGAGACATCAGTTCAATGTCCACACAATTAGGGATACTTCATGGAAAAGGTTTAAAAGCACTGGCCTACAGTCTAAACACAGAGAAGCCTAGTTGGTACAAATCACTCAGTTTCATGACTGATCACACTGGAAAAGGTACTTTCTAACAGTTAAAAGCTCCTTCTGTAGACATAGTTATCAAGGTGTCATCACTTAATGTTTGTGAAAAGGCAATAATGTGGACAGCACACATGTCCACACAATATATCTTAACTTTCTTCAAACAACCAATGGACATTGTTAGAAAAGAGACAGTCTAGATTCCACTGATCTATGTCTGCCAAAAATACCCGTTGGTTGACAGACTGCTTCATCTGAGCATGTTTTAAAAGATGGCAATCTCTAGATCCTTAATACTTAATCATTAGACTTTCTTCATCTGCATGATTTTTCTTAATGTGGTATCTTTTCTTGGACAACATAAGCCAATCAAAACACTGCAAATCTTCCATTCCTTAGCCCTGCCAGCCCTATCCTCAATTTCCTGCAGCTTCACAGTAAATTTTTCTATCCCTCTGCAATTTTATACCTTCCGATACCATCCCTCCTTACCCTTCCCTCACTGGTATTTACCTTACTGCCTCAGTTACTTATGTTGTAATCAACCCTACATCTCAGTTGAAATTTTAAAAAATAATTCAGGGAAAATTATTTTGAAGTCAAAGGAAAACTTCAGTAATTTGATTTGCAGGAAATGAAGAACAAGGTGTCACAACCTGAGTGCTTTTAAATAAGTCACAATTAATTAACACGTGCATCTATGTTTAGATGTTCAATTTATGACTAATTATGCAGAAAATGTAATTGCGTACTGAAGTATTCAGTTGTGCTTCTCCCTCTCATTTATAGCAACCAGGGTTTTTGTTGTTGTTAATGGTATATGATACCTGTTGAAATTATTGAAATGTTGTCAAGACACAAATAATAGGATGATCTCTCTTAAAACATAGTTGTTCCTGTTGATAAAATTGTAGGAAGACCTAAAATTTTTTCCTAATTTACCTTGCTAATTAAAACAAAATTGTATGTACTTCTGTATTCTTTTGTCCACTACTGAAAGATACTTGCTAAGAAATCACCTTAGGCACATCCTGCCAGCTTCATTTCTCCAATGGATTTACAATATAGACTATCTATTTTCTTGGAAGAGTCATAAAGCTCAAAGGAATCATGAATGATCATCACATGTATGTCATTCTAGATAGGCTTCTTTTTAATGATGCTAAAGGGGGTTTATAACTTTTTCTTCATCTTAGGACACCTAGT
Source organism: Furipterus horrens (assembly GCF_987537825.1). Lineage (NCBI taxonomy): Eukaryota > Metazoa > Chordata > Mammalia > Chiroptera > Furipteridae > Furipterus > Furipterus horrens. The sequence goes on from NW_028327175.1 coordinate 38,074,237, forward strand.
AAAGTGAATATCAAATAAGCCAAGGAAATAAGACCAAATTTAAAACTTCTTCTGAATAAGTCATGAGAGTAATAGCATTTGTGAGCATTTTATCACTAAAGAAAAGAGAGAGAGAGAGAGAGAGAAAGCAGGCAAAATTTTTCAAATCTCTTATAATATTTAGCAGGGTAAAAACTACTTTGCTGTGTTTTCAGAAACTCCTAAAAAATGCCAAGTAAATTCCAAGGCCCTTTGTGACCCAATCTCAGAGAGGTATCTCCTACAAGAGATACTATCCAGCCACCAAAAGTAAAAGGAATTTGAGTCCTTGTATGCCTCTGAAGAGCTGCTGGCTCATATTAGCAGAGCTCACCTACTTCTCACCTTCTAGGCTCATAGAAGACTCCTTCCCAGCCCTCCTGCAGCTAGACAGGGCGCAGGGCCAGGGTCAGACAATGGACTTTGAATAAAGTTTCTTCCTGGCCGAAGCTTGGAAGAGTGGTTGTGAGGGCTCTATGTCCTCTTCTCCCTTACTCTTCTTACAACAGTGGTCATAAGATCAAAGCATCACATAGAGGACACCTGTCCAAGAGGGTCCTGGGGACCTTTAGTAACTTTGCATAAGAAATACAATTTTTTGTTGTTTTAAGCCAAAGAGATTTACTTGTTTGCAGCTTACAGTTTTAGAGCAGAACTAGCCTATCTTGACCTGAAAGCATTAAAGGGAATCCATTCATACACATTAAAGCACTTCCTGAAGCACCTTGTCCACTCTTCTCTCTCCCCAGACTACCCTGGTCAAGCACCTCTTACTCATTCAGCATCCCCACCAAAATCAGCAATCATGACCCTGGAGTGTTTATCCTTCCCTTGTCCTACCTGTTCTCTGATCCTGTCTGTCTCAATAGTCTCCTGATTCTTTCACATAAGCCCAAAATTTCAGTTGACAAAAGTCAAACCCTATTTAGATTGCTGAGGACAGGAATAAACTGAGCTTTCAAGAAAAAAAAAAAAAATCCCTCTGGAAGAAGTAAAGCAGGGTGAAAGTAGTGAAAACACTACTTGAAAAATGTCCCCATCATATTTGTTTTTGGTCCAGAAACAGTCATGTTAGGATTCATGCCTTAGAGACTTATTCTTACCTGCCTAGCCTACTGCAGTTACTAACTTAGATTTCATTTTTGAGCACTAGTGCTATCACTCTTTGACCCCATTTTTAGAGCAATCAGAGACCATCACCACAAATAGCCCTCCTAGAGTTGTGTAGTGTACAACCTGCATGAATGTATGGGCACTACCTTCATAACACTGGTAATATGACATTAAAAAGGGTCAGAAAAGAGGTATAGCTTACATAAGAATATAAAGGACTATGCAAACTTTTAAGTAAGAGTTTTATTCAATTTTCAACAATATTATTATTAAAACCTACAAATAATAGCATCTACCATTGCAAACATTGTACTAGTAGCTGGGGAGATTACAAAAAAGTTGCAAAATATGGTCTTTTAATTAAATTTATTGGGGTGATACTGGTTAATAAAATTACATAGGTTTCAAGTGTACAATTCTATAATACATTATCTATATATTACATTCTGTGTTTATGACCCCAAGCCAAGTCTCATTCCATCACCATGTATGACCCCCTTTACCCTTTACTATTTCCCCCACCCCTTTTCCATCTGGTAATCACTGTTTTGTTATCTCTGTCTATGAGTTTTTGTTTGTTTGTCATGCTTCTTCATTTGTTACTTTCAGTTTTATATCCCACACATGAGTAAAATCATATGGTTCTTGACTTCTTCCATCTGACTTATTTTGCTTAGCATGATATTCTCAAGACCCACCCATGTTATCACAAATGGTAGTATTTCATTTTTTCTTATGGCTGAATAGTATTCTATTGTAAATATGTACAACATCTTCTTAATCCAATCACCTATTGAAAGACATGTTGATTGTCTCCATGTCTTGGTCACCATGAATAATGCTGCAATGAATATAGGGTATATGCCATATATGTTTAAAAATAAATGTTTTTGAATTTTTCAAGTAGATATCCAGATGAGGGATTGCTGGGTCATATAGTAACTCTACTCATAATTTTTTGAGGAACTGCCATATTGTTTTTCATAGTGGTAGTATCAGTTTACACTCCCAGCAGCAGTGCATAAGGGCTCCTTTTTCTCCACAACCTCTCCAACACTTGTTATTACTTGTCTTGTTGATAATAACCATTCTAACAGGTATAGTTTTTGTTTGCATTTCCCTAATAGCTAGTGAAGTTGAGCATCTTTTCATATATCTGTTAGCCATTTGTGTATCTTCTTGGGAGAAGTGGCTGTTCAGATCCTCTACCCAGTTTTTAATTGGGTTATTTGTCTTTTTGTTGTTGTTGAATAGATATGTTCTTTATATATTTGGAATATTAACCCCTTATCAGAGGTGTTGTTTGCAAATATCTTCTCCCATTTGGTTGGAGATATGATATTAATCCTCCAAATGGTTGGAAAGGAAATACGCACAAAAAGATCAATATCAGTGGAAGATAACATTTAACAGGCAAAATAAATGGAATTTATAATAACGTGTTATGATCAAGGTGTGCTGAGTGGCCAAGGAAGACTGTGGATCATGGAAGACAATGAACAACGTAGACCCCAATAGATGTGTGCAAATCAGAAAAAAAGAAAAAAGATATATCTTTAAATTTCAGGGTATAAGATGTAGTGTTCGCTGACAGGACTATAAAAGGAGACTAGTTGTCACTGTGTGGGTCTAAACTATTTCCTAGTCCACCCAGAACAAACTAAAAGGGATATCACTCTCATATTTCACAGGAATGTATGACAGTAACAATTTCACACCAGCCAGCTCACCTCAGGAAGAGCACCTCTTCCTCTCTCTAATCAAAAATCATCTAATCAAACTTATCTAGAAGAGGGTGAAAAAAGTGCATTATGCAGATATAGTCCCTTCCCTCTAGGGGATTACAATCTAAAGCTGGCAAGCCTGGCTCTGACAAGCATAGAGACATAATTAACATAGATAAGGATGAGGAATGTATTTTCTGCAAGCCTCACTGCCATCAGACAGAACAATTTGTAGTCATCACTGATCTGAGCCAAATTCAAATTAGTGACCCAAAGGCTCCACTGTCTGGATGTTATTTTCAATCTCCTTAGCTAGCCAATCTCCAGAAGTTTCATTTTTCATTCTTACTGTGCAGTCATCATCCACTACCAAAGGGAAAGACTGCAATCCAGACACACTAAAAATAGCGTTCTTGCCTTCTGAAAGCCAGACTCAGATTTATGACTGTTTTAAAATTTGGTTCTTCATCTTAAAATTTCAACATTCTACAACAACTGTGTGAAGTAATGCCTACCTGGCCTGTAGAGCATGAAGCACCATAACTTGATGCAGTGGGAGAGCAGGTCTGTATGTAATCCATTTACATTAGAGAGAAACAGCATTTTCTTTTACTTGACAGGTTGACATGCCTTCATGTGTTTGCCATTTAATCAGCAGAATCATTAAGGCACTGGGGGTTCTGATGGTCTCAATAAAACATCTATTTCTATAAAAACTATCACTATAAATAATTTAACAAGCATACCCCCTCAAAAGACTATAAAAAGAGAGGAAGAATTATTCTTCCATACTTAAATCACAGACCACTCTGAAGTTGAGCCAAAGCAAGTCCAGACCTAAAATGAAGGCAGGATTTTGTTCAGCAATGATAAAGTTAAAATAAAAATCAGATTACAGAAAAATATAATGTGATTTCTCTTTTAAAATATATATTATGTATCTTTAAGTATATAATACACATTTAAGTTTATACTTCTATTAAAAAGGTTTGGAAGAATTATACCAATATAAACTGTTAACATTATTTATCAGAAGGGTGATTTGTGGTAGGGAAAACTTTTATGTTCTCTGTTTTTGAATTTTTTACAATTATCTCATTCTATCAGAAAAAACAAAGGTATTTCCAATTTAAAAGTATGTATACACATATAGACTATATGTACATGTGTACATTTATACCAATAAAAATCAAGCTGGATATTGCATCTCTTTCCATGTGGGTACAAAGACTCAGTTGTCAGGAATGGAGTGGTGTTAGCCTGGGAATCTAATCTCAGTCTGGAAGGGAGAAGCAGTAACTGAGACTGGGTCTCAGAGGAAAATAATAAGTTATAGAATGTGTCTCCAAAAGGGGGGCCAGCAGTTCACATTACAATGTCCCAGGGAGAACTGATAACCACAGAATCTGACTTGTGGGTTGAACTCTGGCAAATAGGAGTCTTAAGTCAATAGTGTACACTGGTTTCTAGGTGGCAGTAGCAACTTGCTTTGGGAATGAGCAGTCACCCAAGCTGGAGAGGGTCTGGATGGGAGAAAGGAGGAGTGGAAGCAAGTGAGAGGGTTGGAAGTAAAAGAGGGAGAAGGAAGGATAATCTGCTTTCTCCCTTACTGCGTATCTGACATCTCCTGCCTTGGCCTCCCTGTGGCCAAACCCAAGAGGAAGCAGGTGTCACAAGAACCTGGGAAATGTAGGGTACAGCAATTCACCTCCTGAGTAACTAAAGAGAGCAGGAAAGAGCAATAAATGAATCTGAGAGCAAAGAGGCTAAGGACCAGCATGTACGGCATCTGATTTAGTAAGAATTCACAGGTTAGCTTTAATTTACTTAAATATTATCATTTCTCAGTGTGACCACCATGCTCCCACAACATCCAGGTATTATTACACCTGCATATGTTTGAGCATGACTGTTGAGTTTACTTAGCAGCACAAGGAGGGAGTGGTTTCAAAGTGGCTCCATAGATCTAGAGGTCCCACACAGCTCACCTGCAGTTATCATGCAGTTAGAGTGGAATGAATATATGGATTCCAAACCCCATCCCTACTGCAGCCAGAGCAGGATTGATTTTTAACTGTTTTGTATATATAATTTATGTAAGATTTTGCATGAACAAAATGCCTCTCAGCTTAGATAGAAATTCACGGGTGTATCAAGTTGCTACTAAGAATTATCTCAATGGCCACACTCCATTTTTTTTTCTTTTGCCTTCTCATGATACTGAGTTATTATTTCCCTATGTTTTATACCCTGCTTCTCAGAGAGCTGTGAAATCTGTTCTCTAAATTGGGTGATACCAAGGATTGGTGACTGAGTCTGATAAAGCTAACATGGATCACGGACTAGGGTCTGACATCTGGCACCCTTTCTCCCAGGGAAATTTAGAGGACAGAAGGGCTGACTAACCAACTGCTTCAGTGGTGGTCCCAGGAGATGGGATGAGCCTGATCTTTAGGTAAAAAGGTCCAGTAGGGCCACCTGAAGGAGTTACGAGACCTCAGGAGAAGACCAGAGACTTAGCCCATAACGTCTATAAATGAAACAGAAGGCTCACCAGAAATCTCCTAAAAGAAAGATGCTTCTTCTAAATAAATAGAGCTGGAGGAGAGAGACACCTGACAGGGCCACTTCTGTAAAGATCACAAAGGAGAGAAAAGAATCAGCAGGAAGCATCTGCCAAGCTGGCACAAATAAGCCATCTTCAACTACCTGCTGGGCCCAAAAGGCGTGAAGCCCCAAACCAAGTAAGAATTTTGCTTTTCTCTGCAGATCTTAAACAAGACGGGAGAGAAATGAAGGCTAGTTCTGCTGAAATGAATGAAAACACATACAAAACAAGTGGTGAAAGATAGAAAACCAGGGATCAAATAAACAAATTGGAACATAGGGAAGGAACAAACAGTCAACCGGTGCAGAAAGAGAAAACAAAAACTGAGGAAAATGAGGAGAGGCTCAGAAACCTCTGGGACAGCTATAAGCGGGCCAACATTCAAATCATAGGGTTGCCAGAAGATGAAGAAGAAGAACTAGAAATTGAAAAATTATGTGAAAAAATAATGAAGCAGAACTTCCCTAACTTGGGGAAGGAAATAGACTTACAGGTCCATGAAGCACAGAGAGTTCCAAAAAAACTGGACCCAGGGAGAACCACACCAAGACACATTATAATCAAAATGTCAAAAATTAAGGATAAAGAGAGAAGAAGAGAATTACATACAAAGGAGTCCCAATAAGACTGTCAGCTGATTTCTCAAAAGAAACTCTGCAGGCAAGAAGGGACTGGCAAGAAATATTCAAAGTAATGAAAAGGAAAAACCTACAATCATGGATACACTATCCAGCGAAGCTGTCATTCAGAATAGAAGGGCAGAGAAAGTGCTTCCAGGACAAAGTAAAACTGAAGGAGTTCATCCAATCCAAACCACTGTTATATGAAATGTTAAAGGGACATGCTTAGGAGAAAGAGGATCAAAAGTCGGCAGCCGTCCGTCTCGAGAGACAATGGTGTAGCTTCTTAAGAGTCTATCTGCACCGCCGAGAATGGCTGTGCAGTCCGACTCGGGAGTGACATGGTATCTGTCTCCTCCCATGTTGAATCGACATCTTGCGATGACGCTGAAGCTACAGAGCCTGGGCAGGGTAATATGGAGGGTCTGCTGTTGCCCATGCAGCAGACCCCCCCTCTCTTCGCAGCTGAAGGGTCCAAGGGAAAGACGGAGTCAATACAGCTTGGCTTCAGGTGCGCCGCAGGAGTTGCCGGTGTTGACTACAACGTCAAACCGCCTTAGGGACTCCGGCTCCGGATTTTCTGTCGGGGTTTACTCCCTTAGCCTTTCCCCTGAAGAGGTATGCTGCAAGGCAGCGGAGGTTTTTTGGAGTCAGAGTTTTCCTTCTCTGATGTACCCTGACTGGAAGATCGAACCAGCGACACTTAGCTCGCAGGCCGACGCTCAATCCACTGAGCTAAACCAGCCAGGGCGAGGATCAAAAGTATGAACATTAAAAATGAAAACTATTACAACAACCAACAGCAGAAGCTAGGGAATCGAAACAAAGGCAAACTAAGTAGGTAACGAGAGTGGAAAAATAATTATAGGTATGGGGAACGTATTGGCGGGAGGTCAGCTGGGAGAGGGAAGGGGGAAACGGAGGGAGATTGTACAGGAATTAAGAAGCATAGTAAGAGGGAGTGGAGTTGATAAGAAGATGTTAAGAAGAACTATAGGCACAACCAATGGGCATGGACTAAGGTGTGCAACAAATGGAGGGAGGGGGTCACTGGGTGGAGGGGAGCAGAGGGAAAAGAAATTGGGACAACTGTGACAGCATAATCAATAAAGCATATTTTTTAAAAATTTACTTTTGCTTTTCTGGTGTCTCCCTTCCCTTCTTGAGCTTCCACTCCCAGGAAAAAGGAGTCAGGCCTTCTTCAGGCTGGAAGAAGATAGAAAGCTAAAGGACCACACATCTCCCACATGCACTGAAGACTTCCCAAAAGAAGTAGGTCTGTCTGGGAAAAACCATCAGCAGTGTTGGAGATTTGTTAACACCCACCTGGACATTCCAATTGTAAAGCATGTCTGACTGTGACTTAAAGTAACTCTAGATTATCCATTACTTAATCTTTGAGTCTGCCCTGGCTGGTTTAGCTCAGTGGATTGAGCGTCGGCCTGCGAGCTAAGTGTCGCTGGTTCGATCTTCCAGTCAGGGTACATCAGAGAAGGAAAACTCTGACTCCAAAAAACCTCCGCTGCCTTGCGGCATACCTCTTCAGGGGAAAGGCTAAGGGAGTAAACCCCGACAGAAAATCCGGAGCCGGAGTCCCTAAGGCGGTTTGACGTTGTAGTCAACACCGGCAACTCCTGCGGCGCACCTGAACCCAAGCTGTATCGACTCCGTCTTTCCCTTGGACCCTTCAGCTGCGAAGAGAGGGGGGGTCTGCTTCATGGGCAACAGCAGACCCTCCATATTACCCTGCCCAGGCTCTGTAGCTTCAGCGTCATCGCAAGATGTCGATTCAACACGGGAGGAGACAGATACCATGTCACTCCCGAGTCGGACTGCACAGCCATTCTCGGCGGTGCAGATAGACTCTGAAGAAGCTACACCATCGTCTCTTGAGACGGACGGCTGCCGACGACGACGACGAATCTTTGAGTGGTTGCGTGGATGACAATAGTCTAGCAATGCTGCAGGCGCTCAGATTAATAACCTTCAAACAGTGTTGCATAACCTCAGTTCTGGCCAGGCGCCTAAGCCATGCAATCTACCCAGAATTCTGTGACAGAGAGAGTTGGATGACACACGTCATCCACGCGACCTCTCACGCTCCATTTGGAAGCGCGATCGCTGCAGGGTTAAGAGTGAGTAGAAAAACCATGGGTTTGGTAGTTTTCAACCATGATTAGGGGGAGATTATTTCCCACTAAACAATGTTTAAAGAAGCAGTAGGAGGGGAAAAAACGAGCTGTGTTATGATCACAATCCACACATCATGCTTGTGCAGCATGCCAGCTACATTTGCTTGGCCCAGCTGGCGTAGCTTTTGTAGCAACCATCCTCAAATCTCATCCTGCTTGAATGACAGTGATTGAAATGATAACTTTTGATTTTGGAAAATCCCCAAAGAGAAAAATGCCACTTATGTGATTTGGTGAGAAGAAGTTTAATCAAGTACTCATAACAGAACCAGGTCCAGGAGCACAGGTAGGAGTTTCTAGGATTCACAACTATTTGTAGTATCACCTATCTCTCTTTGCTAACTTAAATGCGCACAAAGTAACACTAATGTAATAAATGATACACAATTTTTTTATACACAGGAGAAAATAAGATTCACCCAGTTTCAAAAGGAAACTAGATATCTTTTATCCTCATCCTGAGTATTTTATTACAGAAACAGTGACAATGAGAACCAATGAGGAATGGAAGGAACCCTCAAAGAAAATGAATAGAAACTGAAGATAGTGGTAAGGAGATTGGACCCAAGGTAATAGTTTGAGTAGGTTAATGGGCAGGGTAAGAGAAAAGCAGAGAGAACTCAGAAAAAAGATGACAGCTATCAGCAACAACACATTGGTGGAGGGTAAAAGGAAGAAGTAAGAGAAATATCAGGAGGGGTGATGATGAAGAAAAGCATTCCACTGGCCATCTGTCACCCAGTGAAGGACAGCTGTCACTGGATGAAGACTTTCATGTACAGAAGAGACATACACGGGTTGCATAAGTCTTGAGGTTGCTACCATCCCTGATGTTGATTACCTGCACTCAAGAAAGAATGAAATAGCAATACCCTGTAACCTAAATCACTCTGCTGAAACTGACAGAAAGATAAGCTTCATTACAATAGCAAAAAGACAAATTTTTTTTTGCATAGTCAAGTTATTATATAGCTCATTCAGATGAGGATATCTTTATATTATACATTTACATTTCTTACCAAAGGTGTTATTTAATAAAGACTAAAGTAAAATTGAAAGCAAAAGTGTAGTGAGTTTATGAAGTATTTATCTTATGTTTCTGACTGAAGAGATAAATTTAGTAGTTGTTTCTCAGGTAACTAAACTTTGCTGTCAGGCTGTTTTTTATGTATTTAATTTGCCTTTTAACTTGGATTCTGTGCAAAGTTCCATAACTGCTTTAAAATACGGACTTTATTAGGGATGTGAAAACTGAGAATGAAGTAATATTTTCTGCTTATTAACTCATCACTTGATGGGGGTGGATGGAAGTGAGGAGGGATGGAACTTAAAGTACTCAGATACCCATGCTGGGAAAAGACAAGGCCGAGTAACTGTCTTTTTTGTAACCCTAAAAATAATCGAGATTCCACAAAGAACTTGATTCCTTTATCCTAGGAATCATTTGGTATTAGAGTTAAATAGTATAATGTTTTATTTCCCAAAAAAAGGGCATATTTTATATAAGGATTCTCAGGAGTGTGTTTTTACTTTCCTGTTTCCCAGTTGATTGGTTTTTTTGGGGGGGTGGGGGGGTGAGCAAGGGGTTGTTTTTAAATCTCATTTCAAAAGGTTTCTTTAGACAGGGCTGATAAATGAGTGCTACACACCTCCACTTTTAACCACCACTGCCAACTTTTAAGAGGGAGCTATGGTTCTTCAGGCTGACAGATGCCAGAAAATCAAACTAAGTCATCATTAGCATCATTCATTACTGAAGATATGAACTTATATTCTAGGTAAGCAAATAGCTCTGCAATACCATTTGGACAATCTTATCTATAGTTGTCCTTGAGGAGTCCATGGAAATAGCACATGTAGAACGTAGAAAAGCTGTATGATTGCTACAAAACGCTTGAGGTCAGAGGTGTCTTAGAAGTTTCATTTAATAAAAGAATATGGGGAACTTCAAACTTAAGTCTGTCTGATTTTTGCCCTTTAGTGTAACTTGGGCAACTCTCTGAACCTAATTTCCCTTATCAGTTATAATATTGAAAATAATACCTACTATATAAGATTAAATGAGAGAAGGGAAGTACTCAGCATATAGTAGGTGTTCTATAAATGATAGTCACCTCTCCTTCTCACAGGAGAGCATGAGGTCATGTGGGACCATGTGCTGAAAGACATGATTAACTCTCTACATTTCACAAGGAAGAACTGACTGGGTTATTTTCACATCACTTAGCCTGGAGCTTACACTGTAATCATGGTCACTTCTCCATAACTGTAGCAGCTGATTGCATCTCCCTGTTGAAACCTACTGATTAAGTGCTGGCAACCCCAATAGAGAATAAAAGCCCATGGAGACCATTCTTCCCAAATGGTGCCTATTTCAGAGTGAGTGCTATTTCCATGGACTCCTCAAGGACAACTATAGATAAGATTGTCCAAATGGCTAAAAGATGTGTGACAAAAATGTAAGACTTCACCACTAAAAAGTGAAAATTAAAGGAAGGCTCTTCTCTTCATTTTTCAAAGTAGCAGAGGTTTGGAAACTATCAAATTCTGACAAAGATGAGGCAAAATACTCCAATAGATTATTCTGGGAAATAAATAGAAGCAAATGTAGCTGTGTTTGCCTGGGTTTTCAGAGAAGCAGAGACCAAGACTGCACTAAACATATGAGAATTTTATTAAGGGAAATGTCTGTGTGAGAGAAAATGGCAAGAGCAGAAAAGCTAGGAGAGCAGTCAGACCACGATGCAGTCTGGCCTCCAGTGAAGGGAATAAGGTTGGTGTGAGCATCCTGGACTACCTGGCAGTCTAACAAGGGGCCAGCAAGGCAATGGAAAGTCCTCTGGCCAATGACAGCCATCAAAGGAGTCCCTGGTCTCCCAGGTTTTTCATGAACCCACCATGCTAGGTCATTGGCTGGGAGCAGTCCATGGGAGCATCGCCTTTGATAGGTCCTTGGTCAACCATGCTCTGTGTTTGGAGGACTATGAGACACATTCTCATGGCTGTCACAGTCACTTTTTGGTAAACAAATTCAGCAATGTATATTAAAAGGTTTAAAAATAGTTCTACTCATATTTTTTATCTTATAAGTCTACCCCTTGAAATTTACCCTAAGGAAATATCTTACAATGGGGAAAATAACTTGAGTTACAAAGTTGTTCATTAAAAGTATTTATAATAGCAAAAATTAGAAACTCAATGTCACTTCCAGTTAATCATGGCAGTGTCTACCTCATCCATTTTGTTTATTCACTTTGACTGCCTCACCCTGTTTTGAATTTGTGAATTCTCTTACAGTGATTAAAAATAAATGATTAATTAGTTAGAGGAACTCAGTCCTGCTGAACTTTGTGACTCTAGTGCTCAAAGGAATATTCTGTACATTTGTCTGGAAGGGGTTCCCAAGATTGTATGCATATGTGAAAATTCAGCAAACTGTGCAGATTAAAGCACTGCATGCACTTTACTGGATGTGTTTTAACCTCAGTAAAGATGGAAAAGAAGAAATAAAAGGACATGGCTGCTTAAAGTTAGAGACTCTGTAACTCCTAGGTGTTGTAATTCTCCTACATGACTTAACTCTTAAACTCAGATGTGCATCTGACATAAGAATCATCCAGGTTATAAGAACAAACAGACCAAACAGATTCTAACTTTGGTGAAGGACCAGTACCACTATGCATCCAACCTCTCTTCTCCCTCTCTCCTTGTCCTCACCCTCTTACCATGATTATTTTCTTCTTTCAACTTTATCCTGTGTTACCACCACAATCTTCATCCTGTCATTGCACTAGTGCTATTATTCCCAATGTAAATGAGCAGTACCTATCACTGCTGTCTCCACAATTCTTTCATGAAACCTATCTATTAGTATCCAACTGTTCTCAACATTTTTTCCCCCATTAAAAAAATTTACTTTAATCCAGAAAATATTTGGGTGACATCATTGGAAATTTTTCTCCAATAAATGTAAATATATTATGAACCAAAGTTTAATTAGTTTAAATTAAAATTTCAACCTGTCCCTTGTTTGACGCATAGCATCTGCCCCTCAGAGATAACAAAATTGATTTAAATTCAAATGAGAACAAAATTTCACTCAATCCTGGTATATTCTGTGGCCCCCATTAGTACACAAATACAATTCTGGAGGCAGCTATCCAGCATTTGTAACTTAGCTATCCAGCATTTGTAACTTAGAACCAAACTGTGACTTTGAATAATTAATGAATAAATCAGAGATTTACATTGATTTCCGAGTGCGATGGCAGGTTGTTGATCTATCCTAATGCTGTGCATTCAACAATTATGTATTGAGCAAAATATATGTTGTTGGAAATTATTGTGGCTTACTACTCCATATCCATTCTTCCCCTCTTGCACACTAAAAGAACCTTAATTTTATTCTGGGTGGCAGCTTGCCTGGGCTCCAGCAATAAATCCATATTTGAACACATATTAATGACAATCTTATTCCACTGTGCCAGATACTAAATATACCAATTTTACTTTACAGCTAGAAATGGCCATGGGGTCCAGTTATGGCTAAAAAGATGGGAGGGAAGTGTACCAGGGCCTTCTAAGGCTTTACTTTCCTGACAAAAGGGATAGATGAGGCTGGCACCATCCTTTCCCCTGTTTCCTAATCCATATGTAATATGTGGAGCTCTAACAGCAACCTCAAGATCATGAGGCAACAAGCAGATTATGAACAGAGATCACATTAAAGATGACAAAGAAAAAGATTAGGTCAGTTCCTGAGATCAGAAGGGAAGAATTAAAATTGGGGTCTTAGAACTATAAAGCAACTGGCAGTATTAATTAGGCAGTAAAATCAAGAACCAACAAAAAATTAATAATAAGGAATCTGAAGGTGCATTGAGAGTCCAGGTAAGGCTAGCATTAATTTAGAGCAGAATCACATGCTCATACGTATTTGGTAACAGTGTAAATTGGGTTAGCATTTTTTTAAAAATCTGTCAGTATTTACAGAGACTTCCAGCCAAGATGGAGGCTTAGACTGACACATTCGGTCTCCCTCTACAACTAAGAAGGAGTACAACTATCTCTAAACAAAAGATGACTAGAAATTCAAGAAAATAAAACTACATGAAAGCCCAATGTATGACGTTATAAACCAGCTGCACTCATCTGGATGGGTAGGAGGGGCAAGAAAATGTGGTGCTGTCTGTGGTAGCAGCGGGGATAACAATGGGACGGAGAGAAACGCCAGAGGAGCAAGCCTGGCCACAGACGAGTCCCGGCAGCTCACGGTCCCAACACTGGGTAGGGCCAACCCCCCATTGCCTTGGACGGAGAGGCCCAGAGGGCAGGGGGACGGATCCCGGTCTCTCAGCGGAGAGTAACGGCAGGAATCCATCTTGGACCCCCGCCCCCACAAAAAGCGTCACAGTGTGGCAAAAAAGGTTGCCGATCACTGCCTATCGCCAGGCAGTGATGAGTGCATGGGGCTCCGCCCCCTATAGCCTGCCTGGGAAGCAAAGCTAAACACAAATCTGTTAGAATGAAGCAGACAACGATTGAAACCCCAGTGACGCAGCTCACCAGGCAGCAGATGCGAGACCTGGCAGAGGAACAAATAGAAAACCTTTCTGAGGCTCAGTTCAGAGCTATTGTTATAAGGTGGCTTACAGAATTAACAAAAGATTTGAAATAAGACAGGGAAGGAATGAAAGCTACTCATACTGAAATGAACGAAAACACATACGAGACAGTGGTGAGGAAATAAAATCCAAAGATCATATTAACAAACCGGAACATAGGGAAGGAACAAACAGTCAACCAGTGCAGAAAGAGGAAACAAAAAGTAAGAAAAGTGAGGAGAAGATCAGAAACCTCTGGGACAGCTATAAGCGATCGAATATTTGGATAATAGGATTGTCAGAGGGCAAAGAAGAAGAACTAGAAATTGAAAAATTATGTGAAAAAATAATGAAGAAGAACTTCCCTAATTTGGGGAAGGAAATAGATTTACAGGTCCAGGAAGCACAGAGAGTTCCAGAAAAACTGGACCCAGGGAGAATCACTCCAAGACACATTATAATCAAATTGTCAGAAATTAAAGATAAAAAGAGAATCTTAAAAGCAGCAAGAGAGAAGAAAAGAATCATGTACATAGGGGTCCCAATTAGACTCTCGACTGATTTCTCAAAGGAGACCCTGCAGGCAAGAAGGGACTCGCAAGAAACATTCAAAGTAATGAAAAGCAAAAACCTACCGCCACAAATACTCTATCCAGCGAAACTGTCATTCAGGGCAGAGAAAGTGCTTCCAGGACAAAGTAAAATTGAAGGAGTTCATTAGATCCAATTCACTCTTATATGAGATGTTCAAGGGACTGGTTTAGAAGAAGGAGGATCAAAACTATGAACATTAAAATGAAAACTGCATCACAAGAACCAACAACAGAAGCTAGGGAATCAAAACAAAGGCAAACTAAATAGGCAACAAGAGTAGAAAAATAACTATAGGTATGGGGAACATACTGGGGGGTAGTCAGCAGGGAGGGGGAAGGGGAAAGGGAAGGAGATGGTACAGGAATTAAGAAGCAGAGTAGGAAGGAATGGAGTAGACAGGAAGAGGTTGAGAAGGACTATATGCACAACCAATGGACATGGATTAAAAGGGCGTGACAACTGGAGGGAGGGGGCCACCGAGTGGAGGGGAGCAGAGGGAAAAGAAATTGGGACAACTGTAACAGCATAATCAATAAAACATATTTTTTTAAAAAAATCTGTCAGTATTTAAAATGCACATCCTTTAAACTATCAATTCCATTACTGGGAAATTATCCTACAGAAAAACAGGTGCAAAAATTATATACACAAAGTTATTTATTGTAGTATTGTTTGAAATAGCAAAAAATTAGAAGCAACCTAAATAAGACATTGGGAATATAAAGTATATACATTCATACAATAAAATACTGTGCAGCTGTTCAAGAAAGAATGAAGTAGTACACATGTAATGTAATGAAAAGATGCCCAGGAGATATTCTTCAGAGAAAATAAAAAGAAATAAGTATAATAGCTCATTTTTAAAAATAAAATAAAAAATGTAAGTTGAAAATGTTACATGTATATGTAAGCGTAAGCATAAAATAAAAGTCTGAAAGAGAAGAACAAAAAGGACAAAATGGACCCAGTTTGTGTGTCTTCATGGCTCTTCCAACAACTATTGTTGGTGCAGCAATATTAACTGAAAGCTGAAAGAAGACAATAAGAATAACTCAGGATGAGGTTCAGCATGAGTGATGAGCAGATAGAAATCTGAAGATTTAAAGTAGCTCCAGCGCTGGCCAGGTGGCTCAGTTGGTTGGAGCATCATCATTTCATCATACACCAAGTCCCATACACCAAAAGGTTTCATGTTCTATCCCAGTCGGGATGCGTATGGGAGACAACCAAGACAACCAATCAATCTCTCTCTCTCTCTCTCTCTCTCTCTCTCTCTCTCTCTCTCTCTCTCTCTCTCTCTCTCTCTCTCTCCTCTCTCTCCCTCCTCCCTCTCTCCCTTCCTCTCACTCTAAAAATCAATAAGCAGATTCTCAGGTGAGAATCTTAAAAATAATAATAAATTAGCTCCAAAACTATGAACCTTCAGACAAATTTTGGTAGGTGAAGTATAAGGAGGGAGAGAAGAAAGGAAAATAAAAGTTCAGGGAATGTGATCCCAATCTGTAAAGATAAGGGAAGTGTCTATGAAAGATGTGGAGGACAGGGACATCGTGTTGAGGGGAAGAGAAGCAGCTATGAGTTTGAATCCTTGGAGCTAGGACAGATCTGAACAATGAAAACATCCAAGGAGGGAACATGCCTGTGGTTGACTGGAGGGGCAAACAGCATTATAATGTCAAAGTCCTCCCTCAAATGTGTACCACAGACTGATTTCAAACTGGATAGTTCCCTGTTTACTCCACTAGGATCCATTCCATTTTTATTAGCTTTTCCATTTAATTTTCTCTCCTTCAATGCAGACAGTATGTTCTTGAAATTTATTTCCCTGGCCTCTGCCAGGGAAACAAGTATACCATTTCATTTGAGGGCTTCTAAGGGATTTTATTGCTAAAAATTTCAGAGAATAACAAAATAATAAATGCTGTTGACCTTTACTGTTAAGTGAATGGAATGAGTCTATCCTACCTTACGGTGGTATTGTTCCACATTATCATCATCTCTCTCTTAGACCTTGGTTATGAACTCTGTCACTAAATTCTAACCCATCCATCTTTTTATTACTGGTTGGGTTTCTAAATTCCCTTTCCTACCATCTTTTCTCTAGCTTTAGCCCCCTGGACTTGAGTTTTAACACCAAACTAATGGAGAGTATTAGCTTGTGGGTTGGATGCATTACATTTCAGAGCTAGCTTCAGATCTGTCCCTCACACCTCAGTGTCTTCTTGATTCACTTAAAACCATTTCCTAACAAATGCCATTGAAGTTGAGAAAAGTACAGTGAATCACCAATGAAAATGTAGAAATTTTAGAGAATAAAAGCAAAGGGCTGGATACAAAAGTGGTTCTGGAAGTCAACCAACAGCAGTGATGAGCTTGACTGAGTGCTGCTGCTATGGAATTGTGGTCAAGGGGCAGAAGTGGTGGTCTCAATGTGGAAGAGAGATAACTCCTCCTCTACCACTGGTTATGAAAGGGAATGATCTCAGATGATGAGGTTTTGAGGTAACATAAAAAGCAGGAAACAAGTGTCTATCAGAGTTTTTAGTTTCAAAGGACATTAACCAACTATTGGCTGATTTATATAGAAAAGAATTTAATAAAAGATAATTGGTGGTTCACCTCATCTTTAATAGGGCCAGAGAATCTGACTCGGAAACCACGCTGCCAGAATGTTCTCAATCTTTCTGCTCACAAGTGGTCCTGAGAAGGCATCAATTTTGCAGCTACTGGACACTTTATTTGGTTCACACTGCCAACACCAAACATACTGGAACCTACTGACTGGAACTGCTCTGGACACCACCAGAGACAATTGCCAGGGATGCTGCCCGCTCTGGAAATTGGACTCACTGCTGCCAGCACCAGCTCCACCAAAACTGGTTACTATGGTCTCTGCTTCTGTGCATCTCTAGCTTGCAATGCCACATCCGGTGCAGGTGCATCTGTTTGGTGAAACCTAAATTATGTGCCCTGCCCTGAACTCAAGGAAGACTGAGAAAGTGCCATCCAACCTTCTTAGCTTCTAGAGTGGAAGCTGGCCAAAAAGTAGAGAAACATCATCCACACCTGGAATCCCAGAGAGTGTGCAGAAAGGTTGAAAACATGAGACAGTTGGTTTATGTTAGTAGAGGAGTTCCATAAAATTAAGTGAAAGACTAATATTTGGGTAAAAAAAAAAAAAAAAAAAAAAAAAAAAAAACCTCATAGAAAAAGAGATCAGATCTGTTGCTACCAGAGGCAGGGGTGGAAGTTAGAAGAATTAAGTAAGGGTTGGGCAAAAGGTACAATCTTCCAGTTATAAAATAAATAAGTGTTGAGGATGTAATATACAACATGATGACTATAGTTAACACTGGCATATAATATAAATGAAACTTGCTAAGAGAGGAGATTCTAAAGGTTCTCATTACAAGGGAAAATTTTTTTATAATTACATGAAGTAATGCATGTTAATTAAATACATTGCAGTAATAATTTCACAATGTGTGTCAAATCATTATGCTGCATATCTTAAATGTATACAACATTGTATGTCAATTATACTTCAATAAAACTGGAAGAAAAAAAAGAAAGAGATAAACAGAAATGGATTAGGATTCTAAACAAACAGGAATAAGGGTAAGAGAAAAAAACTGAGTGAAAAAGTAGAGTCAAGCCATCAACCTTGGGAGAGGTGTGGGGTTTGAGATGAATACAGGGAGGAAGAGGTAGAGGAAAAGAATTTTTTCTAGGAACATTATTGAAGGACTTTTACTGATTAAGGAAAATAAAGGTTTATAACTAAAAGTGCTAAACAGGTCCTGGCTGGGTGGCTCAGTTGGTTGGAGCGTCATCCTGTCCTATGAACTGACAGGTCATAGGTTTGTTTGCCAATTGGGGCACATGCCTAGGTTGTGAGTTTGGTCCTTGGTCGAGGCAGCTGATCAGTCTCTCTCTCTCTCTCTCTCTCTCTCTCTCTCTCTTTCTCTCTCTTTCTCTTTGTCTGCCATGCACTCTCTCCCCACCATTCCTTTCTCTCTGGAATTTTTTTAAAAGTGCTGAACAGAAAAGTTCAAAGAAACAAATAAAAGTAATCCATAATTCTCCAACCCATATTACTGCTCCTAGCATTGTTAACTATCTTTCTACATCTCCTTCTATTAATATATAGATTATACTCTACATAATATTTTTATTGTGTTTTTCCAAAAATATCTCATAAATTATAATTTTTATAACTATTAAAATTTCATTATTTGAATACATCATTTTTGGCATATCACAGATATTTTTCCCTTAAGTTCCTAGAAAGTGAATGAATCAAAAGGTCATGAGTATTGACGCATATTGTCTTATTGCAGCAAAAATATTATATATTTTTAATCATGAATTGTTGAATATTTTAATTCTCTGAACTTTCATTAATACTATATAAAATCAATATTAAAATATTTTTGGTGAAAAATTATCCGATTTTTATTTTGTATTTATTTGATCACAAGTAAGGTTTTATATCTTTCCATATACATATGTAAATTAACTATTTCTATCTTTTCTGTTTTTTCTTTTGAAGATACACTTATTTTTCATTGATTTAAAAGATGTCTTTATATAGTAAGGATATAAATCCTTTGTTAAGTAGGCTTAAGATACTTGTTTAAGTTTTTATTTATCTTGCAAGATTTTCTCACATAGAAGTTTGAGATATTTATGCAATTAAATCAATCTTTTTACTTATAGTGTTTACCTTTAGATGTGCATCATCTTTTAAAGCTAGTCTTTTAAATAAAATTATGAATTTGAATCACTGAGATGAAGGAAACAAATTGGCTTGTCCCTCAATCTTCCCCATGTCAGTGTATGGCCCACTCTTCTAGTTGCTCAGGACAAAACTCTGGAGTCAAAAAATATATTGTTTCTTTCACCACCTCTCTTCACCACAGCCACTACTGCCCAGTCCCCAAGCACAGTCAGTTCTCATTGGGTTATTGCCCAGAAGCCTTCTAGCTTCTCTCTCTGCTCTCTTTCTGACTCTCATTGTCTATTCCAGACATAGCAACCAGAACCACCCTTTTAAAATGAAAATCAAATTGTGCTATTCCTCTGTTCAAACCCTATACTGGGTCCCCATCCAATACAGAGTAAAAGCCAAAGTCATTGCAAAGAACTACAAGATCCAGCTCCTCACCTACCCCAACCCCGTCTTCTTAGACCTCACATCCCATCACTCTCACCTGTCACACTGCTCTAGTCATACTGGCCTCCAAGTTATTACTCAAACCTGCTAACCACATTCCTGCACCAGGGCCTTTACATAACCTGTTTCCTCCCTTAGGAACATTCCTGGCCCCAATATCCAAATGCATCACTCCTTCACTCCATTCAGGATCTCTGCTCAAACAGCACTTTATCTGATCACTCTGTTTCAGATAACACCTCACAATTATTGCCATCATTCTGTCCCCAGCCCTCCTTTATATTTCACCACAGTATTTTTTTAGGTCTTTTTTTTTTAGCATATTTTATTGATTATGTTGTTACAGTAGTCCTAATTTTATTCCCCTTTGCTCTTCTCTGCCCAGTACCCCATCTTCCCTCCAGCAAACCCTCCCGCTTAGTTCATGTCCATGGGTTCTGCATATAAGTTCTTTGGCTTCACCCTTTTCTGTATTATTCTTAACTTCCCCCTGTCTATTTTGTACCAACCAATTATGCTTCTTAATCCTTGCACTATTTTCCTATTTTTCCCCGTTCCCCCTCCTGATAACCCTCCAAATGATCCCTAAACATATGATTCTGATTTACTTAGTTGGATTTTGTTTTTATTTTTGTAGTTTCAGTTGTTGATAGTTGTGAGTTTGTTCTCATTTTAATGTTCATAATTTTGATCTTTTTCTTAAGTAAGTCGCTGTGACATTTTATGTAATAATAGCTTGGTGATAATGAGCTCCTTTAGCTTTACCTTGTCTGTGAAGCACTTTATCTGCCTTTCCATTCTAAATGATAGTTTTGCTGAGTAGAGTAGTCTTGGTTGTAAGTCCTTGCTTTTCATCACCTTGAATACTTCTTGTCGGTCTCTTTTTGCCTACAAAATTTCTTTTGAGAAATCAACTGGTAGTCTTACAGGCACCCCTTTGTAGGTAACTCTCTCTTTTTCTCTTGCTACTTTTAAGAATCTCTCTTTATCTTGAAACTTTGGCATTTTAATTGTCATGTGTCTTGCTGTGGTTATTTTAGGGCCTAGCTTGTTTGAGACTCTCTTTGCTTTCTGGACTTGTATGTCTATTTCCTTTGCCAAATTTGGGAAGTTTTCCTTCATTATTTTCTCACATAAGCTTTCAATTTCTTGCTCTTCCTCTTCTCTTTCTGGTACCCCTATGGTTCAGATGTTGGCATGTTTAAAGTTATTCCAGAGGTTCCTAAGCCTCTCCTCGTTTTTTTTTTCAATTCTTATTATCTCATTCTGTACTGGTTGACTTTCTTTTTCTTCCTTAAGTCTCAAATCATTGATTTGAACCCCGGTTTCCTTCTCTTCACCATTAGCTTTGTGTGGATTTTCCTTCATTTCATTAGCATATCCTTCATTTCTTCCCTTATGCATTTGCCATACTTAAGCATATCTGTCAAGTCTGTAAGCATCTTTATCAGCAGTGTTTTGAACTCTGCATCTGTTAGGTTGGCTATCTCCTCATTGCTTAGTTCTCCCACTGGAACCTTGATCCGTTCCCTCTTTTGGGCCATACTTCTCTGTTTCCTCATCTTGACAGGTTCCTGTGTTTGTTTGCCTCTGTGTCTTAGGTAGACCTGTCACTCCTATTATTTTGTAAGGGGCAGAACCTTAGGTATTCATCAGTAGAGGGCACCTATTTTTCACCATGTTGTGGCGCTATTTGTGGGGGAGGGATCAGAGAGGAAACAATGCCTCTTGTTCAGCACTCACCCCTTTTCCAGGCACTTCTCCCACTACCATATGAAACTGGTGCCTCTCTAGCTGTTGCCCTAGCTGTCATTCCCAGAGTGGGTGGGTCTGTGGACAGTCTAGGACCATGGGGGCCCTTTAAATAAGCAGACTCTGCTGAGAGACCTGCAGTTTCTTCCTCCACCCCAACCTCCACTGGTTTGCATAGTCAAAAGCAATTAGGCTTTACTTTCCCCAGTGCTAGGACTGTGAGCTGCGCAGTCTGGTCTGGTGCTAGGAGTGCTCCCCAGGTGTCCCTCCTGACTTTTTAAAACGTGTGACTGTGTTTTCTGCCGGCCTGCCACTGCTGCCACTGCTGCTGTTGCCACCACTGCTGCCGCCACCACACCGTGTCCTCTCCGTCCCTCCTATCTATTTGGATGAGTAGTTCTTCTTTATATCTTTGTTTGTTGGACTACCATGCAGTTCGATTTACTGGAACTTCTGGATGTCTCTAGTTTTGAGGTAGATGTATTCCTTTTTAATTGTGAAGGGAGATGCATCATGTCTGTCTAGGCCTCCATATTGGCCGGAAGTCTCACCACAGCATTTATTACCATCAGACCCAAGCATTTGTCATGTGTTTGTCTGTTCTTCATGTCCCTCCTAGAATGAAAGGTCTTTAATAACAGGGGATTTGTTTTGTTTCCTGCTGTATCCTCAGCCCTAGAATGAGACTTGGCTTTTAGCAGATATTCACTAAGTATTTGTAATAAACAAAATTAAATATTTGTCTTAGATCAGGTTCTTCAGGGCAGTCCTCAAGGCAAGGGTAAGTGTGCAGATGATTAAATACCAAAGCAGCATAGAATGTGGGCAGCAGGAAGCTCCCTGCCTCAGCCTAATCCTGAGGGGGGCTCTAGACTGTACAGCTCCAGCTCAGAGGTAAAGTCACTCAGAGGCAAGGAAGCTGAGCTTTACATTTCCCCACCAGTAAGTCGCTGGCCACCCAGGGAAGTGTAACTCCAAGGCACTCTTGTCTCTCAGCTCCAGTAGCACAAGAGAAATCCTCCAAAGAAGGAAACAAATGTTAGCCATTAGCAGCAAGAAGATGGTAGGAAGGATCCAAGGGCATCTAGGTAGGGAATCAACAGTGTCCATTATAATACTGAATTAATTAATTAATTGGGGAAAAGTTGAAATACTTGTAATTTTGATAGTGGAAAATTTTGGACTAATGAAAGATGGGTGTAAGAAGTATCAATTTGCTAATAGCTGTCAGTTTGTAACTTCCTGATCAGTGAGACTATACTGGGATAAGCTTCCCTCTGAAACTTTGCTGAAAAAGGAGGTTAGATATTTCTACTGGGACTCTGCTGGGGACAAAATAGGATGGGACAACCAGTAAAGAACTGCAGTAAGCAGTTCTACTCAAATTTATATCCATGTATACTGTCAATAATACATCTCTTTTCACTTCCGGCCAAGATGGAGGTGTAGACATACACGCTGCGTCTCCCTCCAAAACTAAGAAGGAATACAGCTACCTCAAAACCAGAAACAACCAGAAGTTCCAGAAAATCAAACTGCATGAAAGTCTGGCAAACAAAGATATAAAGAAAAAATACTCATCCAGACAGGTAGGAGGGGTGGAGCCAGGGCGGAGAGGATGCGATGTGGTGAAGGCAGCAGCAGTGGCAGCAGCAAGCCAGGAGAAAGTGCAGTCCCACATTTTAAAATCAGGAGGGACCCCTGGGGAGCATTCCCAGCTCCTCACTGGACCTAGCAGCTCACAATCCCAGAACCGGGGAAAATCAAGCCTCATTGCTTCTGACTGTGCAGACCAGTGGGTGTTGGGGTGAAGGAAGAAACTGCTGGTCTCTCAGCAGTGTCTGCTTGTCTAAAGGCCCCCATGGTCCTAGAACGTCCGCAGACCCACCCACTCTGGGAACGACGGCCAGGGCAGCAGCTACAGGGGCGCCAGTCCGGTGGGGAAGTGGGAGAGGCCCCCAGAAAAGGGGCGAGTGCTGGGCATGTGGCATTGTTTCTTCTCAGTGCCACAACGTGGTGAAACATGTCACCCTGTACTGATGAATCCCTACAGCTCTGCCCTTTACAACGTGACAGGAGTGACAGCTCTACCTTAGACATGGAGGTAAACAAACATAGGAGCCTGTCAGAATGAGGAGACAGAGAAGTATGGACCAAAAAGGGGAATAGATCAAGGTTCCAGTGGGAGAACTAAGCGACGAGGAGATAGCCAACCTACCAGATGAGGAGATAGACAACCTAACAGATGCAGAATTCAAGACCCTGGTGATAAAAATGCTCACAGGGTTGAAAGATATGCTTGAGTACAGCAGACGCATAAGGGAAGAAGTGAAAGCTGTGCTAAGTAAAATGAAGGAAAATCCACACAAAACCAATGGTGAAGGGAAGGAAACCAGAGTTTAAATTGATGATTTGGAACATAAGGAAGAAAAAAACCAGTCAACCAGTGCAGAATGAGGAAGCAAGAATTGAAAAAAAATGAGGAAAACTTCCCAAATTTTGCGAAGGAGATGGATATACAGGTCTGGGAAGCACTGAGGGCCCCAGGTGAGCTGGATCCAGAGGGGACCACACCAGAACGCATTATGATTGAGATGCCAAAAGTGAAAGATAAAGAAAGAGTCATGGGGGCAGCAAGAGAGAGGTGGAGAGTTGCCTACACGGGGGTGCCTATAGAACTATCAGCTGGTTTCTCAAAGGACACTTTGCAGGCAAGAAGGGACTGGCAAGCAGCATTCAATGTGATGAAAGACAACCTGCAACCAGGACTACTCTATCCAGCAAGGCTATCATTTGGAATGGAAGGGCAGATTAAGTGCTTTCCAGACAAGGTAAAGCTAAAGGAGTTCATCATCACTAAGCCATTATTGTATGAAATGTTAAAGGGGCTTATTTAAGAAAAAGAAAATCAAAACTATGAACACTAAAATAATAACAAACTCACAACTATCAATAACTGAATCTAAAAAATAAAAACAAAATCCAACTAAGCAAACTAGAATAGAAACAGAATCATAGGTATGGGGATCATTTGGGGGGTTATCAGCTGGGAGAAGGGAGGGGGAGAAATGAGGATATGGTGCAGGGATTAAGAAGCATAATTGACTGGTACAAAAGTTAAGAATAATATCGGAAAGAATGAAGCTAAAGAACTTATATGCATGACCCACGGACATGAACTAAGGGGGGTTGGATTGCTGGAAGGAAGGGGGGTACTGGGCAGAGGGGAGCAAAGGGGAAAAATTTGGGACTACTGTAACAACATAATCAATAAAATATACTTTTAAAAAAAGAAGCTTAATTGGTAGGTACAAAATAGACAAGGGTTTATTAAGAATAGTATAGGAAATGGAGAAGCCAATAAACTTATACGTATGACCCATGGTCATGAACTAAGAGATGGGGGATTGCTGGAGGGAAGGGTGTACAGAGTGGAGGGGGGCAAGACAGGAAAATTGGGACAACTGTAATAACATAGTCAATAAAATATACTTAAAAATAATACATCCATTTTGATCTGTGGCTTTCAACTGAGGGGACATTTCAGCTTCATGAGGAGGAGCATTTTCCAACCAGAACCCTTCACTCAAATTCTGGCATGCCCCTTTAAGAAAGCATATCAAAATATTTGGCAACAAACAAATGTGATTTGAAAAATGTATTTCAATAATTTAGCTATGCACCCCACCCTCACCCTAAAAATCAATAAGCTTCTTCTTAGAATTCTAATTCCCCTGGAAATAGAAATCCTTGAGACACTCACTCCAAGTTTTGGGGGTCCCAAGGATGTATTATTTTATAAAGCTTCCCAGGCTACTCTGAAGTACAGCCAGGGTAGAGAAACTGGGCTGTTTTCCAATCACTCTTATCAGGATTGTATTATTTCAATAAAATAATTAAAGAATCTCTGGCTCTTCACACTAAACAAGGATACTAAAGGAAGGAGTTAATTTTCCCTAAACTTTTAATTATGAAAAATTTTAATCATACAGAAAAAATTGGACATATGAGTACTATTAAGTCACATACGCTGTCCTTCTAGATTCAATAATTGCTAACACTTTGTATTTTGCTATATTTGCTATATATTTTATATATACACACACACATATATATGCATGTATACAGAAAGATCAATATACACACATATATATTGCTGGACCATTTGAAATAAGTTGCAAACAGTGTAACCCTTCACTCCTGAATGCTTACTTCAGCATGAATCTCCTAAAAATAAGAAACTTCTCCTAGATGATCATAGTACCAATATCAGACTATGTCTGCCTGGGTCCAATGAGGAGAAAGGAGATATATAATTATTTAAAAGAGGATGTTTAATATAAAGAATTATGAAGATATAATAGGAGAATAATTATAAAGAAGTAAAGAGAGCTTTAAAGAGGACAGTAGAGCTGAGAGGGAATACCCAAGGAAGGACCAAATTGGAAAAGGGGTTCAAACACAGCAGGGTTCAGACCTCATTAGAGAAGGTATGGTTGTAACCAATGGATGATGGAAAAGTCTACTGAACCAGAAATAGTTCAGCATCACCAGGCAAGCAGAAAGCCACCCTCAGGGTTCTGAAAGCTCAGGCTAGAGAGCAGGTGTACAGAGAAGGCAGACGCCTCTTCAGGCATGAAGTCTGGAACACACAGTGCCCTTGTTTGGAAATTTATATCATGATGTTCAGAGGATCTGGACTGGTGTGCAAGGTCACCAAGAGTCTGGATATGCAGCTGGGACAATGTTACTCCAGATGTCCCTAGATATACATGCACCACTGGCCAACTGAACAAGTGGACCAAAAAAGCAAAACATAGCATTCTGAAACCAGGAAGAGAAGCCCCCATTCTCCTGCAATTTCCCTCCTATGCTCTCTATTGACAAAGTTTAACATTGTGCTTACTGGAAAAGAAATGCTTAAGAGTCCAGTCAGGTATTGCAGAGCAAGTACTGAGGGGCAAGTTGGAGCTGAGGCAATAAATTGATAACTGGCACTTAGGCAATAAATTGATAACTGACACATACATAATAAAATTTTTTTTATATGATTTCTTTTATTTTTTGGTTTTTCAATTACAGTTGTCCCATTTTTCCCCCATTGCTCCCCCCACCCAGCCCATCCCTTCTCCCACAATCATATCCCTCCCCATTGTCCATGTCCATGAGTCATTTATACACATTCCTTGACTAGACCCTTCCCTTACTTATCCCCCTTTTCTCCCTCCCCCTCCCCCCTACTGACTACTATTCTACTCTTTATTCTATTTAGTTCGTTTGTTTGTGTTGCTCTTTAATTTCCTGTATTAGGTGATATCATATCGTATTTTGCTTTCTTTGCCTGGCTTATTTCACTAAGCATAATTCTCTCTAGTTCCATCCATGTTGTTGCAAATGGCAGGAGTTCCTTCTTTCTTTCTGCTACATAGTATTCCATTGTGTAAATGTACCACAGTTTTTTGATCCACTCATCTATAAATTAATAGTGATTGCCTGATATTGTCTGAGCCCAGGCATATTCAAATTCTCCAGTTGTTCCAGAGGTATTTTATATAGTTTTTCTTTAAACCAGGATCCAATCAAGGTTAAATTTATGTTCTTTTGGTCTTTTTTGACTTAGAGGAGTCCCTCCCAATCTTTTTATTTTAATGACATTGATCTTTAGAAGGAATTAAGTCCATTGTTTTATTCATTGAGTCACATTCTAGATTTTTCTAATTGTTTCTTCCTGGTGTTGTTTGTTTTCTGTCCCCTGAATTTCTTACAAACTCTAAGTTAGATCTAAAGGTTTGATTAAGGTCAAGTGAAATACTTCCAACCAGAATACCTCATGAGTGACACTGTGTACATCATATTACATTGTATCAGAGGCATATAGTGTTGGTTTCCCACTATTAAGACAAGCAACTGACCACTTGTGGTAGCAATGGCCAGAGAGCTCCACTATAAAGGGCATGGTCTTCCTTTTGCGACTAGCATATAATCTGTGTAGAGTTATTTTGACACTTTGAACAGATACTACTCCCCAACAACTTTTACTTAATGGTTTGTGTCCAATTTTTCATTAAGAGTTGCAAGTGGAAA
Source organism: Furipterus horrens (assembly GCF_987537825.1). Taxonomy (NCBI): domain Eukaryota; kingdom Metazoa; phylum Chordata; class Mammalia; order Chiroptera; family Furipteridae; genus Furipterus; species Furipterus horrens. The sequence continues at coordinate 38,101,721 of NW_028327175.1, forward strand.
TTTTCTAATTTGATCTTTCCTTCTCTTTATTTTAGCTGGCTTCTTCTATAAAAAGGAGCTTTCCTTCATCAACTGTTAATGAACTAACCTTTTCCTAAACAAGAGAGGGGAAAATGCATGATTACCTATTTACAAAGTAAAGAAAAGAGAGTTATAATTGAAGAGAGGGGGGGATCATTTTGGAGCAAGAGCTTACTTAGGGTTGGGTAGGTATCCTATGACAATAGAGCCCTGGTTTTTTCAAGACTCATGGGAGAGAAGATGCTAGGAGGTTGAAGGGAAACCAAGATGATCATCTGTTTTGCAGTTTTTCTACCAAGGGCCTAGAGTGGAAACCCTGTTTGCCATTCAGTTACCTTTCCAGCCACCTTTGACATGTTCACTGCAGAATGTTGATGCTGGCTTTAAGAGATGCGACTGTTTTATTCACAACCAATACTGAAGGACCAAGTAGCTGCAGGGCAAAGAGGCCACATGGGCTGGCACGTGTGCAAGTGATCTGAAAATGTAACACAGTAAGTAAAAATGAGACATTTTTGTGTATTATTGCTCTTAGAAATAGTTATTTTTCTCAACAGTTTAATGATTTAATGGGAAAAATGATTATAGACCACCATCTCAACTAAAAACCAGAGGAACCAATTCTAATTTATGAACCTAACATGTTTCCTCAGTACTGGGATATTTTCTACTTGATTACGTTATTCAAATTTATATCTCAAGAGCTTTACAAAGTACATTATCCAAACAGAAAAACAATAAGATGTCAAGCAAAAGAATATTGGCCTAAAACTTATGATCTGAATTCTAGTACCAACCAAAAGTGAAACCATTGCCAAGTTACTTAACCTCTCCCAAAATAAGGTTCCTCAAACCAAAATGAAGACAATTCCCTGGTGGTGTAAAAAGTCAGTGTAGACTTTAGAAGCATACAAATCTGATTTTGGAGCTTTAGGCTACATTCCTGATATTGAGCTCGGTAAACAAAACAAATTCTGAGAGCTTTGATTTCCCTTTTTTTTTTCTCTTTTCTTTTTTTTTTTTAGAACTCTGTTAATCTTTATGATACTACTCAACTATAGTGGGAGGTTCAGGAGGAGAAGGAAATCTTACCTTTTGCAATAGCATGGATGGACCTGGAGAACATTATGCTAAGTAAAATAAACTTGTCAAAGAAAGACAAGTACAATATGATTTCACTTATTTGTGGAATCTAATGAACAAAATAAACTAACAGACAAAATAGAAACAGACTCATGGGTACAGGGAACAGACTGACAGCTTCAGAGGGGATGGGAGTTGGGGGCTGGGTGAAAAAGGTGAAAGGATTAGCAAAGAAAAAACTCATAGACACAGACTACAGTACGGTAATTGCAGGAGGGAAAAGGGGTAGAGGGAGGTAAAAGGGGTAAAGAGGTGATAAATGGTGATGGAAGGAGACTTGATTTGGGGTGGTGAACACACAGTACAATATACAGATAATGTATTATAGAATTGTACACCTGAAACATATATAATTTTATTAACCAACATAACCCAATAGATTTGATTCTTTTTTAAGTTTTATTTTTATTAAATATAACTTTTACAAATTTAAAATCTGGGAAAATTCCTTTTCCTACCCAAAGGGTTCATAAATATGGGCAGTAAAGCAAGTTCATTCATGTAAAAAGAACTTTTTTAAGACAGTAAAAGATGATATCCTTAGGCATTTTCCATTCTCTAAGAAGCAATGCAATCCTCAGGCAGCCGGAGTAGCAGGGTTAGTGAAGTTGCCCTACTCTCTAGAATCTGTAGCTTCATACCTACATTTAAAAGGGAAGGACAAAATGTATATAATTCAATAGAGGAAAAATTATTCCTAAATGACATTCTAGGATGAACCCCCACGTTTTCTTCTCAAGATGATGTTGAGTTTTTCTTTCTTGTTGGCTTTTTGGAAGTTTTTGAGATGTGTTGCTGTTTTGCCCTTTCACTTTTTTCACAGAGGTGAATAAAAACTTTCTTTGAGTATAGTATGATATTGGGATGTGACCTCTGATATTTAAACTCACTGGTTCACATGTGATTGAACTTTCATTAAGAATACCTCATGGACATTCATATTTCTTGATGCCACATGAAGACAGAGGATAAAGGAAGTTAAGGAAATCCAGCAACCCTCAGGTTATAGGACACCCAGTTCCCAGATACTACTCCTAAGGCTGGGGTTGCAGTTAATTCACAGAAGGCACTCATCTGATTCTGATCCAGAACCAGTGTTCAGAATAGACTAGAGACATATCACCAAAATCATGAATCAATACAAAAAGCTCGAGGAACCCTTCTAACACACCAGAAATCTTCATTGCTTCAGATTAATAGAAAATAGGTATTGTGTTATTATTGCTGTGTGTTGAATTACCCCAAAATTTAGTGACTTGAGCAACAGTAAACCATTTCTGTGGGTCAGTTTCTATGAGTCAGCTTAGCTGAGAGGTTTCTGGCTCACGGTCTTCTCATGAGGCTGTAATCAAGATACCAAATAGGGCTGCAGTCATCTGAAGACTTGACTGGGACTGGAGCATCCACTTTTGCCCAAAAAGCCAAAGAGTACAGTGGAAACAACTATGTCTTTTATGACCTAGCCTTGGAAGTCATACCTTGTCACTCTTCCACATTATTCATTACAAGCAAATTACTAAATCCAATCCATGCTCAGGGTAAGATGATTTGGTTCCACCTTTTCAAAGGAGCATAAATTTGGAGACAATTTTTTTTAATTGAGGTTAAAAAAAATAACTAACAAAATTTACCACTTTTAATCATTTTAAAATGTACAGTTCAGTAGTGGTAAGTATATTCATATATTGTGCAACAGAGCTCTAGAATTTTTTCATCCTGTAAAACTGAACTCTATCTCTATTAAGCAACCCCCTACTCCCTCCTCTTCCCATTCCCTGGCAAACACCATTCTACTTTCTTTTTCTATGAGTTTGACTACTTCAGATACTTCATGTAAGTGGAATCATACAGTATTTGTCCATTTGTACCTGGCTTATTTCATTTAGCATAATGTTCTCAAGGTTCATCCATATGTTAGCATGTGACAGGATTTTCTTCCTTTTTATGACTGAATTCTTCAATTGTATTGAATATGTATATAACACAGTATGTTTATTCATTCTTCTATCCACAGACACTTGAGTGGCTTCCACATCTTGGCTATTGTGAATAATGCTGTTATGCACATGAGTGTGCAAATCTCTCCTCCAGACCCTGCTTTTTGTTACTTTGAGTAAATACCCAGAAGTAGGATTGCTAGATTATATGCTAATGCTATTTTTAATTTTTTTGTGCAACTGACATATTGTTTTCCATAGTGGCTACACCATTTCACAGTCACACCAACAATGCACAGAGGTTCCAATTTCTCCATACCCTCCCCAACACTTGTTATTTTCTGTTTTTGTTTTTATAGTAGATATCCTATTGGGTAAGAGGTGATATCTCATTATAGTTTTGATTTGCATTTCTCAAATTTAGTGCTGTTAAACATCTTTTCATATGCTTGTTGATGATTAATATATAGCATCTAAGAAGATATGTCAGTTCAAGTCCTTTTGGTCATTTTTTATTTCTTTATTGTACTTTTTCCATTACCATTTATCCCACTGATACACAATTCCCCTCCCACAATCACTATACTGTTGACCATGTCCATGAGTCTTTGCCCATTTTTTAAGGTGGGCTTTTTGTTCTTGTTATTGAGTCATGGAGGTATATTTTTAAACCACATCAACCTTAGAGGTTAGTATGGAATCTAAAAAATTAATCTATGCAGATCACATCAACTGTCACATAGTAGGCACCCAAAAAATATTATCTGTCCTCACAGGGTGGTTACATTAAAAAATATATGTAAGTCTGCTTTAAAAATCATAAAGGACTGTGCTAATATGAGTGACTACTATACATCTGTTTGCAAAATATTGTGATATTTTCCTCAGGTTCTCCACATTTAAATATATAAATGTTTTTCATATTTAGGCATTATTCTATTTTTTAACTGTAATCCCCTTTTTCCATTTTATTTTGTTTTATCAAAGAATAGCAGCAAAAATAGAATAAAGAAAAGAGTAGATAATTTCATTACAGCAAAGTCAAAGTAAGATCTGTTTGAAAATAAAGTAAATGTGAAGAAAGCTGCAACAGATTACACTATTGAAAAATCCTAGGAGAATCAGAACTGCTGTTCCTTCAGAGAATGTGAGTGATGTTGAAAGATTAATAACATTTGGATAACATTAATTACAGTGATGTTATAAATTCTGGTGTTCCAGTTGCCATAACAACTCTCTATATGTTGGTTTTCTAATGACATTTCAAACAAGTGCTGAAGCGAACTGCATCATTTCAGAACTTTGATTGCTGTCACTCAGTGATTTTTAAATTGAATTGTTTTGTTCTTAAAGAGTCAGAGTAAGTCACTGTCTTCAAAAAATCCTCAAAATTATGGGGAGCAAATGATACACATTCTTATACAATTATAGAGTACTCAAGAAAAAGAAATATGTTTTGTTTTTAATACAAAATTAACAGATTTTTTTTTTGTATTCATAAGGAATATGAAAAAAACAACAGAAGGAAAGAGGAGAGTGTGCTTCAGACTTCTCAGACTTTGTTCCCTTAGGGAATTAGTTGACAATAAAATTCTTTCTAGAAGAACTTACTTTCATCTGTAATATTTCTCTTTTTCTCTTTCCTCTTCTCCTCTTACCTTCCCCTTTCTTCCTTCTGATGAATTCTTGGAACCCATGATGCTGATCAAAGTGGATGCTACATCTTAAAAGTTAATGAGGTGAGGTCATCTCCTTCATACAGCTCTGATCTCTCTTCCCACTCCTGACCTGTCCCCTCCTTTCTTCTCAGGTACTCAGTATATATAATGCAAGGAGAGCTTGCAACTGGCTTAGATTGTATTGAATTTTAATATTCCCAGGAGAATATGTTAAGTACATATTATGTCACTGATGAAAAGCAAAGCATGATTGTAATAGACTTGCTTGTAAGTTCTTGCTCAGCTCACAGCCCACTCTGCTTCTGCTGTCTGTAGGGTCCTCGCCCTACCCACCCACAAATAAAATCTGTAAGCTGAATCACAAGTGAGCATCAAAACCAATTTTTCCGTAAGCGAGTGAATTAAATTCTTTCTCTTTTTAACCCTCTCTTTTGCTCTTTTCTCTCTCCCTCCAAATTAAGCTAAGGTAAAAGTTGACCATTGCAATGGTGTTTGCAGTAGAAGTGTGGTGTACCATGAAAAAGCTCTGTGCTACAGGACTCTGAAGAGATAGTGCACCCACTTCCCCCAACCCCTAACACTGTCCCAGCAGCATGTCAATGCACCCTGCATCTCAGGTAACAGAAATGGCATCGTTCCATGGAAAGCACATCAGAGTGCTCTTTAATTCCTGATCCCATAGTAACACCCTATAGGTAAGCCCAGGCCTGTCCCTTGGCCAGGCATGCTGTTGGCACCCTTCCAACACTCTCTTCTCTTCCCTTGCCTCTATTTTTAGAACTTCCGCCACCCCACCCAGATATGCAAGGGCTTCCATTCTGCAATCCCCAAAGCTCCAACTCTTCAGAGGCTTCCCAGGGGCCAGCGAAGTGAGCTAATCAATTCGGCCCAGGATTTCATTAACCTAGAACCGCTGCAGGAACAGGGCCATGGCTCAGAAAGCAACTCGCTTTAAACAGAGATGCTTTAAATAGTGACAGCAGCTGGAATTAATGAAGGTTATAAAAGGACTCATTCCTCACCCAAGAAGCAGGTATGCTGACCCCCTTCCCTTTATGTCTTCTCTGGATGTTCCTTTTAAGCTGATTTCACTGGGACATATGTGAACAGGTAAGAGGAGCAGCCTATACTAGAACCACTCTTCATCCTTCTCACCCTAGTCTCTGCCTAGGGATGCTGACCTATATGGGTTTCACCAATGGACTCCCTTGCCCTCTGATTCCTATGGTTCTGCCAATTAGGGATCCCTGACACCAGATAAGAGGAAGGGAGGAGGAAAAGGAGCTGGGGGAATTCGTGCCTCTGGCTCCTTCCCTGCAGGAGGGCCTTGCAGCCATCTCTGCATGGTTCTCTCCTTCCAAGTTCCGGTAACTGATCCCTCCATGTCTTTTTGAGCTCAGGAGTTGTAATTGAATCCAGTGGTACTGCATTGTTTTCTATGCTTTCCTTACACACTGTCCGCACCTTTGTAAATAGTCACATTAATCTAATGTGTGTGAGTGGTCCATCAGTTTCCTGCTGGAATCCTGATATAAGAGTCTCTAAATGGTATGGTCTATTCTATCTCTCTTTTCCACCTAGGATGGCTTTGAGCTCTACCCTCCCCCCACCACCACCACCACCTCAAGGATGGTCTATCCTAAGCCACAACCACATTCTGTTCCATGCCCAACAGAAAAAGAGAGGTGGTAGAAGTAAGACTGACTGAGGAGTAGGAAAGAGAGAAAAGGCTCAGGATGGCCACTGATGGCCTTGTAGCTTCTAGCAGATAAAGACCAGAGTTCAAAAAGGCTGCTCTGAGCCCAAGTTGGCCAGTACTCAATCAGAAAGAGCAAGCATGGGCTCAGAAAACCTAAGAAAAGTAGAGCTCTTGAGCAGGTCAAGACTGGGTAGTAACAAAATTGAGCAGTGTGTAGGGATGGCCAAAGGCTCTTGCTCAGGTCTGAGTACACACAGGAAGGCTGGATGTCAGGGGGCACTGGATGGTAGGGAATGGGGAGAGGGGGGCATCAAATACATGCAAATAATAGTCAAATAGAACAACCCCTACACATAAAATTTTAAATCATACACTGTAAGAGCTTCAAGGGGATTTAGAAATCATGTTTAAATCACTTCACTTTTAGAGGAGGATTATTAGACTATTAGTCTATTAGACACAGAATGGTAAGTGGCAGAACAAGGAAATACCCAGAACTTCTCACTTTTAGGTCCATGATTTACTCACAAAACCTATGCTTCCATGAGGATGTATTGATAACTACTTTATAATAAAAAATATCAGAACAGCTTTGGATAAAAACAAGATGTTATGGCTTTGATATTCTTACTTCAAGTATATTTTGGACTGGCCACCAGAAAAAAAAATGATACAGTAGAAATAACACAGAATCAAACTTATAATAGCTAAAATTACATATGTTAAATTTGATATTGACAAAAAAAATGACTGCAGAATCTCATTGTGTGGATAATTATTGAAACTATAAAAATTGACTCAGTTAAAATAGTACTTTATAAAAATAACACAAAATAAAACTGACAAAGTAAAAACTGCACACAGCAAAATTTGTTATTGACTTTTTAAAAACTGACTAAAGAATCAAATCTTCTTGTCAGAAATTACACCTGTCAAAACATGATTCAGGAAAGTTAGGCTTGGTAGAAAAATGACCACAAAAGGAAACTCAAAATTGCTACAGTTTTACACGATGAAAGAGTTCTAGTTTTGTTGCACAACAGAGTGAATATATTGAAAACCAATGAATTGTATATGCAAAAATGGTTAACATGGTAAATTTTGTAGTAAGTATTTTTCACTACAATTTTAAAAAACCAACAACCTACGTGAATTTTTTGTGGATAGAATTTAGACAATGTAAGGAAGTCAAGGCAAGTTAATGTAGAAATAAGCAAAATTAAGCCAACATGGAAAACCAGGCTATATTGACTCATTAAAAGATAAAAACCTTAAAAATTGTAAAAAAATTTAATTTTTCTCTTCCCAAATCATCTGTAATAATAACACCACAAGAAGGTTCATTATATATATCCTGTAGTTTTATATTTTCCCCTTTCCCAATACTGTGTATCCATAAAGGTATAGGTAACCCAGGTGAGAAGAATATGCTAATGTTCGAAGCCCCATCATATGGTCAAGCCACCAGGCTTCAGAACTTCAAGGCCATATGAAAGAGAACACCTTCCTTTCCCATTCCCCTCTCTCCAAGGCCAGGTTTGTTAAGAGAGATTTTCTGGAGTCATACATTGGAAGGAAAATTAAAGTTTACCACTCGTCATGTTCAGTACTGGAATAGCACCAAACTATTGGAACACCCTTCACACCTTTCTTCCTGGCAAAGTCCTAGCTGTACCTCAAAACTCTGCTTGGGCATCACCTCCTGGTGAAGCCTTTGCTAAGTCCACCCTTCCAGCCACACTTCTTACTGCCTCCTCTGGACCACTTCAGTACTGCAGGACCTAGATTCTGCTGCAGGATCATAGTCTTGGCTGACCTCAGGTGATATGGATGATTGTAAGGACAGTTCAGGCAGTAAGGAAGCCGGGCCAGTCTAAGCAGTTACAAGCAGTTACACAGTCGGGCTCTGTGAAGTCTTGGAACAATGTTAATGAAGTAACAGTAAAAACAGATTTTTCCCTCAGAAGGGAGGTCTTTGGCTCCCTTTTCCTGTGACTACACCATTCTCATAATTCATCTCTCTTTCTCCAGATCTTTATGCTTCTGCTTCTTACCAGTTCAACTATTAACTCCACTTTTTTAGTGATCATTTTTATTGAATTTATTGAGGTGACATTTGTTAATAAATGTATATTTATGTACAATTCTACAATGCATCATCTATAGATTGTACTGTGTTCACCACCCCAAGTCAAGTCTTCTGTCACCAGTTTTCCCCCCTTTCCCCTCTTCTGCCTCCCCCAACCCACATTTTCCACCAGTAATCACCATGCTGTTGTCTGTTATGAGTTGTTGGGTTTTTTTTTCTTAATCCTTTCAGTTTTTCACCAGTTACCTCCATGCTTATTTCTTCCTAATTCTACTCAGATTCTATAGCTTTCTGAGATTTTCACACTGGAAACTGCCTGTGTCGGTAGGTTGTGGACCCTGTTGGGCAATATCATGATATTAGCCCTTCCAAGAGCCATTGTCAAGCCTAAAGAGTGTGGCTTTGGCCAAGTTACAGATTTCTGGTTAATTCAATCATGGCCAAGTAATAGGGTTGCATGACAGAAAGTATGACAACTTATGGACAATGAAGAGCCTTTGCTACTTTGCTCAGAGGAAGTTTGTGCATATGTCCACTATTGCATATCATAACGTAGTCTAATTATTTCCTCACATGCCCAGTATCCTATAGTCCTGAGGCCAGTGACAGCATATTCTATCTTTACACCTCTAGCATGTAGCACAGTACCTGGCATATGGCAGACTCTAAATAGAACTCTGAAGTTCACTGAAATGCAAATGGAATCAGAAAACCTGAATTCAAATCTCAATTTTGCTATTTCATAACTATGTGAACTAGGGAAAGTTATTTGATCTTTCTGAACCTCCCTTTCCTCTTATGTTAAAATATAGTTGTATTAAATAAAATGTAGACATATCTACCACAGGCCTTGGCCCATATTTGTGAGCTCTCTCTCTCTCTCTCTCTCTCTCTCTCTCTCTCTCTCTCTCTCTCTATATATATATATATATACACACATGACACATAGTATTCCTATGCTATATTTAAACTAATTGTATCCAAGTAATAAAATATATAAATATATTTAATATAATACTATGATATACAGTGATACCTCAGCTAACGAGTCACCCTGCTAACAAATTTTTCAGCTAACAAAGATTTTTTTCACTGTTTTTGGACTTGGCTAATGAATGTTTTAGTGGATGCATGTGTTAACATGAAGCAGCAAACACGAATGGTTGGGCCATTCCAGGAGCTTATCTTTTCCATCTGTATGTATGTGACAAAGAAATGAGCTGACCACATCACATACAGGAGACCCACCAACCCGACTGGGTTGTTTACATTCAAGACAGTGAGAAGTGAGACACCTGATAACAATGTCCTGTAATAGTGTAAAGATCATCAGTTTTTCATTCTATTTTCCATTCTCCTTCATCCATTTGGGTAGCTGTTCATCTTACCCTTTGGTGAGTTTTTGCCCTTTTATAGTGTGCTTTTTACTATTTTATAAAACTTACCTTTAAATAGTGGGCAGCATCCAGAACAAATTAAGTAATTTTCTATAGAAACCTATGGGAAATCACATTTTGGCTAACGAAGATTTTGGCTAACAAATGTGAATCTGAAACAAATTATCTTCGGTACCTGAGGTATCACTGTATTTTATATTATACTAAATTTATATTATATATTATGCATTTATATTATAAATATAATTTATATATTAAAATCTATATGTAATTATACAATTATTAATATTAAAGTATATTAATATTTTAATACATTGTGTATTTTGTTAATGTATTTATATTAATAAATTTATGTAATATATTTTAATTTATTTTAAAATAGTTAATCTATTTCATATTGACAAATGCATGTAATATATTAAATCTATATATTATCATACAATTATTGATATGGTTTATTAATATTTATTTATATATCTAGTTGTATAATATATCAATACATAATTATGTAACCTATATATAATAATTTTACACATATTTACATTTTCTGTTTATAACAGTATCATGTATTATATCTAAATACATCTTCTCTCTCAGTCAAAGAGTAAGTTTTAAGGACAAGATCTGTGTCTTACTAAACTTTATACCACTACCCCACCCCAAATCTCTGCACACAGCAAGTATTTAATATGAATGAATGGTGTGTAGGGAACAATGGGTTTAGAAACTATATATGCTTGAGATCTCCAGATCTTAACAGTTTTCAAAAATTAGAAATAAGCAGGAAATATAAAGCATCACAAATAAATTGTGGCCAGACTTAGCTCTAATAACTCTGAGTGCCTAGCCATCATCTAAAAGCCAAACGAAAGTAGTAACAGCTCCAAACCCACAGCCCAACTGATTATTAGGATGCTACAAGATTAGAGTTATCACAACTGTGGAAATAATATAGAAAGATAGTGGCCTTTTCCAAAAGTCATACAAAGCCAACACTTACTTAGGCAGCAGAGCTTACATCAGCCATGGAAAAGGGGCAGTAGCATCCCCATGGGTGTGTATTTCTTTAAACCATTGCTCTAACTAGGCAGAAGTCAGTTGAAAGTTTTTGTTAGTTTGTCATTCAGGGTTGGAAATTGCTCCCCTATAGCTCCAACCAAGACTAGCTCACCAAGCCACTGCTGTATCTTTGCTTGAGTGCTCAGAGACCCATCTTCCTTGCATGTTCCAGAGAACAGGACAGAGGGCACATTTCAGTGTTTGAGGGTTCTGGCCACGTGAGAAAAATTGTAAAGGGAAGTCTATTTGTGAGACTGCTTTTACACTCAGATCGCCTGGAAGAAGCAATTGCCTGGCTACTAAGTTCTAGTTTTCCAGCGTGTGTCTCCACCTGCTGTATTTACTGGAAAACAGCCAAAGCATTCCTTCCAATAGTGAGTTTTTCAAGTACATATCCCAGGACAACCTCAGCTCCACATTGCACACACATACACGCACATGTCTTCAGTCACCACTAGAGGACAGGCTAACACTTACTCCAGATGCACAACTAAGCCTGGCAAGCAAGTTGAACTAAAAACAAAAGGTGAGCATAATTCTCTAGGTCAATCCATGTTGTCTCAAACGGCAGCAGTTCCTTCTTTCTTTCTGCTTAGCGAAATAAGCTAGACAATGAAAGAAAAATACCATATGCTATCACCTAATACAGGAGACTAATGAACAACACAAACAAATGAACAAAATTGAACAAGGAACAGAAAAAGTTATCAGGGGGGAGGGAGAGAAGGAGGGTAAATAGGGGAAGGGTCTAGTAAAGAAACCAATATCAATAACCCATGGACATGGACAATGGGGTGGGGAATGACTGGGAGAACCTGTGGGCTGGGTGAGGGGGAGAAATGGGGGGAAAATGGGACAACTGTATTAGAAAAACAATAAAAACAAACAAACAAAAAAACAACAAAAACAAATGGTGAACCATTGGTTTCTTAGGTTTGTTTCTAAATGGAAAAATACATGTGGGCATGTCCAGATTTGTATTTCATGTTCCCTCAATTAGTTATGTGATCTTTCCTCTTGTCTCACCTTTCTTTTTGTTCTCTATTTCCTTCTTCAAGTTCTCCTCTGAATTGTAACAAATAAACCTTTATTTTTTTTAGAGGCTTAACCCACAAAAATAAATCAAGATGAGGTAACACAAGTAAACACCACATAATTTAATTGGTGAAGGTTAGAAAGCTGAGGCTTCATTTGGGTTTGTTAATTTTCAATAAAAAGTTTTTTTTCATTTTTATTTTATTTTATTGTTGTTCAGTTACAGTTGTCCCAATTTTCCCCTCATTGCTCTCCCCCTGCCCTGCCCACTTCCCCACTCCCACAGTCAATCCCCACCCTGTTGTTCATGTCCATGGGTCCTTTATACTTGTTCCTTGACTAGACCCTTCCCCTTCTTTCCCCATTTATCCCCCTTCCCTGCTCCCCTCTGGTCACTGTCAGTTTATTCTTTATTTCCATGTCTCTGCTTTTATTCTGCTCTTTTATTTGTCTTGTTCATTAGGTTCCACTTATAGGTGAGATCATATGGTGTTTGTGTTTCACTGCTTGGCTTGTTTCACTTAGCATAATACTCTCCAGATCCATCCATTCTCCAAAGAGGACATACAGACATATGAAAACATGCTCAACATCACTAGCCATCAGAGAGATGCAAATTAAAACCACAATGAGATACCACCTCACACAGCTCAGAATGGCCATCATTAACAAATCAACAAACAACAAGTGCTGACAAGGATGCAGAGAAAGGGAACCTTAGTGCACTGTTGGTGGGAACGCAGACTGGTGCAGCCACCGTGGAAAACAGTAGGCAATTTCCTCAAAAAACTAAAAATGGAACTGTCTTTTGATCCAGCGATCCCACTGCTGGGATTATACCCTAAGAATCCTAAAACAACAATTCAAAAACATCTATGCACCCCTATATTCATAACAGTGTTATTTACAATAGCCAAGAGCTAGAAACAGCCTAACTGCCCATCAGTAAATGAGTAGATCAAAAAACTGTGGTACATTTACACATTGTAATACTGCACAGCAAAAAGAATAAAGAGGTTTTTTATTTGAAGTTTGGATTTACCTAAGTTTTCATATTTTGCCAGCTTGGTGACATGGGAGAGAGTGAAGGAAATTTGCAGAAAAAGAAAACCACAGATGTGAGAGGGTGTTTGTATAGATGGAGGAAGGACAGGACAAGTAGGTGTTGAAGGCTGGAAGGTCACAAAAATTCACTGGACTGTGAGCTGGGCCTCTAAGCGTGGTGCTGGACTCTAGCTCCAGCTGGGCAGCTACCCCTTCATGTAGCCTTGGAGCAGTCACTCCACTCACATCTCAGTAGCCTTATCTAGAATGTAAGACACATACACTAGATAATCTTATATTTCAAATATGAGCCTATGCGGAATGAAAGAAAACATGGGGGCAGGGATGGGAATGCAGGAGGAATGTTCATGGAGAATTCTGAGACCAACCATTAAAGAGAGATGAGCAAACAAACCAACAAATAAACTATGAAGCTGGAAGCTTCTTCCAAGCAATCTGAGTGTAAAAACAAGTCTCTTAAATAGACTTCCCTTTGCAATATTTTCTCACATGGCCAGAACCCTCAAACATCGAGGTGCTCTCTGTCCTACTCTCTGGAACATGCAGGGAACACAGGTATCTGAGCACTCAAGCAAAGATACAGCAGTGGCATAGTGAGATAGTCTTGGTTGGAGCTATAGGGGAACAAATTTCAACCCCAAATGACAAACTAACAAAAACTTTCAACTGACTTCTGCCTAGTTAGAGCAATGGTTTAAAGAAATACATACCCATAGGGATGCCACTACCCCCTTTCCATGGCTGGTGTAAACTCTACTGCCTAAGTGTTGGCTTTGTATGACCTTTGGGAAAGGCCACTATCTTTCTATATTATTTCCACAGTTGCAATAACTCTAATCTTGTAGCATCTTAATAATTAGTTGGGCTGTGGATTTGGAGCTATTACTGCTCTCTGATATTGTAATAGCCAATTAATTACTACTTAGAAAGCTTTGATTATTTTTTATCTTAACTTCTGAGATTTCTTATCAGATAATCACTGAGGAAGGCTTTCCACCCCATTCAGTTATTCCCATAAAACTAGCTCTATCTGAAATGCAAAAGATTGCTATTTTTGCCTATGACAAATATACAGTCATGTGTCACTTAATGACAAGGATACGTCCTGAGAAATGCCTCATTAGACAGTTTTATCATTGTGTAAACATCATAGAGTTCACTTACACAAACCTAGATGGTACAGACCTCTACATACCTAGGCTATATGGCACAGCCTATTGTTTCAAGGCTACAAACCTGTACAGCATGTTGCTGTACTGAATACTATAAGCAACTGCAACATGATGCTAACTATTTGTATTTCTAAACATATTTAAACAGAAAAGGTAAAGTAAAAACATATTTAAAAGATAAAAAATGGTACACATGTATAGGGCATTTACCATGAACGGAGTGTGCAGGACTTGATGTTGCTCTGAATGAGTCAGTGAGCAAGTGGTGGGTGAATGTGAAGGTTGAGGATATTATTGTACACTTCTTAGATTTCATAAACATTATACACTTAGGCTACACTAAATTTACTACAAATATTTTTTCTTTCTTTAATAATAAATTAGCTTACTGTAACTTTTTTACTTTATAAACTTTTCAATTTTTAAAAACCTTTTTGAATTCTTTTTTTAATAACATTTAAAACACAAATACGTTGTACAACTATAGTACAACTGTACAAAACATTTTCTTTAGTTTTTGTCCTATAAGCCTTTTTCTGTTTTTAATTTTCTTTTTACTTTTAAAATTTTTATATTAAAAATGAAGACACCAACACATATTAACCTAGGCCTACAAAGAGTCAGGATCACCAATATTAGCCTCTTCCACCTCCACATCTTGACCTACTGGAAGATCTTCAGGAACAATAACAGGCATGGAGATATCATCTCCTATGATGACAAAGCCTTCTTCTGGAACACTTTCTGAAGGACCTGACAGAGGTTCTTCTTGTGGGAATGTCACTTTTTTTCAGAAACATGTCCATGTTGATTTGTTTGGTTTGTTTCTTTTTTCATCATAGTTGGCTTGTAAGCAGACAATGCACCATGAGCATTCCTCTCTATTAATGACAATCTTTCAATGTTGGAGTCTATGTTTTCAAACTTTTTAAGTAGCTTGTTGAGGTCTGCGAAAGATTCTGCTAAACCCTTCACTGTGAATTTTCTTGGAGGTTCTTCTTTTTCTTCTCCTGTAGTTTCCTTTTCTCCTGATTATTCTTCAGCCATGTGTTCTTGTTCTAGTTCCAACAACTCCTCATTAGTCAATTCCTTAGGAACTACCTCTAGGGAACCCTGGCTGGTTTGGCTCAGTGGATTGAGCGTCGGCTTGCGAGCTAAGTGTCGCTGGTTCGATCTTCCAGTCAGGGCACATCAGAGAAGGAAAACTCTGATTCCAAAAAAACCTCCGCTGCCTTGCGGCATACCTCTTCAGGGGAAAGGCTAAGGGAGTAAACCCCGACAGAAAATCCGGAGCCGGAGTCCCTAAGGCGGTTTGACGTTGTAGTCAACACCGGCAACTCCTGCGGCGCACCTGAAGCCAAGCTGTATTGACTCCGTCTTTCCCTTGGATCCTTCAGCTGCGAAGAGAGGGGGGGCCTGCTGCATGGGCAACAGGAGACCCTCCATATCACCCTGCCCAGGCTCTGTAGCTTCAGCTTCACTGGAGAGGACACTCCAACGTCATCACAAGATGTCGATTCAACACGAGAGGAGACAGATACCATGTCACTCCCGAGTCGGACTGCACAGCCATTCTCGGTGGTGCAGATAGACTCTTAAGAAGCTACACCATCGTCTCTCGAGATGGACGGCTGCCGCCGACGACGACGACCTCTAGGGGCTCCTTAATGTTCTCTTCATGGACACCCAAGTTCAAGTTGTTTGCCATCTCAACCACAGCCTTGTTGATTTTCGCAGCCTTCTCATTCTTGGCAAATCCTTTCGGGTCATGGGCAAATTTCTTGAGTCTCTTATTCCAGATGCCATTCATACACCCCAAGCTCAAGCAAGGCTCTTGATTCAGTCAGAGATGTTGCAATCATTCCAGAATTGCGTCAGTGTCTTCCTCAGTTGCAAAAGAGCAAAGGTCATCTTCAGGTTATAAGCCTTAAAAGCTCCCATAAGTCTTTGATCCATTGTTGAATCAAAGAGGTGTTTGGAGGGAGAAACACCACTTTGTTGGTGAGATGAAGATCATCAATAAAAGTAGCATGTTTGGGATCATTATCAACAATAAGCAAAATCTTGAAAGATTAAGGTATTCTCTAAACAGTACTTCTCCATTTCACAGGCATGGTAATTCAGGAGGGCATCTTGGAAAAGAAGCTGGGTTATCCATGATTTCTTATTGCTCATGTTGTACACTGCCAGTGTATGTTTCCTATGGGGTTCTCACTGTGCCATATCACAACAGATTTCAATCTGTAGTCTGCAACACTGTTCTCAAGCAAAACTGTTATTCCATTCCTAAGAGCCTTGAAATCTGGCATTTACTTGGCCTCCTTATGGATAAAAATCCTTTCAGGCATCCATTTCCAGAATAGGAAGATTTTATCCATAGTAAATATTTGCTCTGGCAGGCAAGTTTCCTCTACAATTACTTATCTAGAGTTTCCAAAAATTCTTCAGATACCTCCACGACAGCATCCAAAGACTCACCACTCATTTTCACATTATGTAATGAATAACAAACAATTCTTGAATCATTTAAACTACCCAGATCTAGCAGTAAATACAACATCATAGTTGGGTCCAGCCTTTTTCCTCAACATCACAAACAAACTTTTTGCATGGTGCTGAAAGGGTTACACTTCTGTGTCTGGTCTTCAATCTAGGTCACTAGAAGAATCTCCATGAGTCACCTTTTCAAATCTTTGTTAGTCTCATTGTCTTCAGTGAAGCAGATCCTTGAACTGCTTCTATTGCTTTGTTCTTGTTCTTCAAGATCACAGCTATGATGGAATGGGACATGACTGACTGGGAAAAAATTAACCATCCCTGATTTTCAACCTTCATAGTCCTCGATCACCTTTAATTTTGTTCCAGGCCAATCACTCAACATGGCCTCTTCCTGGTATCATTAAGTGTGGATTTTGTATGCTTAAAAACCATGATGAACAAAACAACATGAGATTAAATAAAGCACAGATAAGATGATGCAATGAAGAGGCACTACAAAAAAAAAAAAATTATAGGCCAATATCCCTGATGAACATAGACACTAAAATCCTCAACAAAATATTAGCGAACTGAATACAGCAATACATCAAAAAGATCACACACCATAATCAAGTGGGACTTATTTGGGGAATTCAAGGTTGGCACAACATTCACAAATCAATAAATGTGATATACTACATAAACAAAATGAAAGATAAAAATCACATGATCATACAACAGATGCAGAAAAGGCATTTGATAAAACCCAGCACCCATTTCTGATAAAAATGCTCAGCAAAGTGGGATTAGAGGGAACATACCTAAACATAATAAAGGGCATACATGACAAACCCACTGCCAGCATCATACTCAATGGGCAAAAACTATATGCATTCCCATGAAGATCGAGAACAAGACAGGGATGTCTGTTTTTACCTCTCTTATTTAACATAGTACCGTAAGTTCTAGCCATAGCAATCAGACAAGAAGAAAAAGTAAAAAGCATCCATATTGGAAAGGAAGAAGCAAAATTGCAGATGAAGTGATACTGTACATAGAGAACCCTAAAGATTCCACCAAGAAACTACTAGAACTGATAAATGAATTCAGTGAAGTAGGAGAAGACAAAATTAATATTCCAATTGCTTCAAAAAAATAAAATACCTAGGAATAAATCTAGCCAGTGCTGTAAAAGACCTGTACTCAGAAAATTATAAAACACTGAAGAAAGAAATTAAAGAAGGTACAAATAAGTGGGGGCGTATACCATGTCTATGGATAGGAAGAATTAACATCATTAAAATGTCCATTCTACCCAAAGCAATCTATAGATTCAACACAATTCCTATCAAGTTATCAATGACATATTTAACAGAACTAGAACAAATATTTCAAAAACTTATATGGAACCACAAAAGGCCCCACACAACAATAGCAATCCTGAGAAAGAAGAACATAGATGGAGGAATCATGCTACCTAATATGAAACTATAAGGTCATGGTAATCAAAAGAGCATGGTACTGGCATGGTACATAGATCCATGGAACAGAATGAAGAGCCCAGAAACAAACTCACACTTTTACAGTCAATTAATATTTAACAGAGGAAGCAAGCACATACAATGGGCTAAAGATAGCTTATTTAATAAATGGTGTTGAAAAAATTGGACAGATATGTGCAGAAAAATGAAACTAGACCACCTTCCTATGCCACATCCCAAAATAAATTCATAATGGATGGATTAAAGACTTAAATGTTAGATGTAAAACCATAAAAATCCTAGTAGAACACATGGGCAGTAAAATCTTGGACATTGCTCATAACAATATTTTGTCTGATCTATCAACTCAGGCAAGAGAAGAAAAAGAAAAAATTAACAAATTGGGCTACATCAAACTAAAATGTTTTTGCATAGCAAAGGAACCCATCAACAAAATAAAGAGAAAACCCACACCGAATGGGAGAATATATTCTCCAATACATCTGATATAGGATTAATATCCAAAATTTATAAAGAACTTACAAAACTCAACAACAAAAAAAACCCAGACTTCCAGCCAAGATGGAAGCCTAGACAGACATGCTGCATCTCCCTCCACAACTGAGAAGCGATACAACTACCTCAAAACTAGAGACAACCAGAAGTTCCAGAAAATTGAACTGCATGAAAGTCCAACAAACAAAAATATAAAGAAGAAACACACAGACAGGTACCAGGGGCTGAGCTGGGGTGGAGAGGACATGATGTAGTGGTGGTGGCAGCAGTGGCAGCAGCGGCAGTGGCAGGTCAGCAGAAAGTACAGTCAAACATCTAAAAAGGTCGAGAGGGACACCCGGGGAGCACTCCCAGCACCAGACCAGACCACACAGCTTAAGGTCCCAGCATTGGGAACAATAAAGCATGGGAGAAATGCCTGGAAAAGGAGTGAGTGCTGGACAAGTAGCATTGTTCCCTCTCAGACCCCTCCCCCACGCAAAGCACCACAATGTGGTGAAACGGGTTGCCCTGTACTGAAGAATATCTAAGGCTCTGACCCTTAAACATAACTGGTATGACAGCTCTACCTGAGACACAGAGGCAAACAAACACAGGAGCCTGTCAAGATGAGGAGACAGAGAAGTATGGCCCAAAAGAGAAACGGATCAAGGTTCCAGTGGGAAAACTAAGTAATGAGGCAACAGTCAACCTAACAAATGAAGATATAGCCAATTAACAGATGCAGAGTTCAAAACACTGATGATAAAGACTTGACAGATATCCTTAAGTATGGCACACACATAAGAGAAGAAGTGAAGACTATGCTGAGTGAAATGAAGGAAAATCCACACAAAAACCAATGGGGAAGGGAAGAACACTGGGGCTCAAATCAATGATTTGGAACATAAAGTAAAAAAAAAAAAAAACACAGTCAACCAGTACAACATGAGGAAACAAGAATTGAAAAAAATGAAGAGAGGCTCAGAAACCTCTGGGACAACTTAAATGTGCCAACATCTGAATCATAGGGGTGCCAGAAGAAGAAGAAGAGCAAGAAATCAAAAGCTTATGTGAAAAGATAATGAAGGAAAACTTCCAAAATTTGTCAAAGAAAATAGACATACAAGTCCAGGAAGCACAGAGAGTCCCAAAAAACTAGACCCAAAGAGGACCACACCAAGACACATCATAATTAAAATGCCAAAGGTGAAAGATAAGAAAGAATCTTAAAAGCAAGAGAGAAGAAGAGAATTATGTACAAAGGGATCCCAATAAGACTATCAGCTGATTTCTCAAAAGAAACTCTGCAGGCAGGAAGACACTGGCAAGAAATATTCAAAGTAATGAAAAGCAAAAACCCACAGCCATGATTACTCTATCCAGCAAAGCTGTCATTTAGAACAGAAGGGCAGAGAAAGTGCTTCCAGGACAAAGTAAAACTGAAGGAGTTCATCAGGTCCAAACCACTGTTATATGAAATGTTAAAGGGGCTTGTTTAAGAGAAAGATGATCAAAACTATGAACATTAAAATTAAAACTGTATCACAACAACCAACAACAGAAGCTAGGGAATCATAGCAAAGGCAAACTAAGTAGGCAACGAGAGTAGGAAAAGAATTATAGGTATGGGGAACATTTTGGGGGGAGGTCAGTGAGGAGGGGAAAGGGGGGAAAAGGGGGGAGATGGTACAGGAATTAAGAAGCATGGTAGGAGGGAGTGGAGTAGATAGGAAGATGTTGAAAAGAACTATATGTACAACCAATGGGCATGGACTAAGCGGGGGACAACTGGAGGGAGGGGGGTCACTGGGTGGAGGGGAACAAAGGGAAAGAAATCGGGACACTGTAACAGCATAATCAATAAAGCATATTAAAAATAATAAAAATAAAAATAAAATAAAATGCCAAAGTTGAAAGATAAAGAGAGGATCTTAAAAGCAGCAAGAGAAAAGAAGAGAGTTACTTACAAAGGGGTGCCTATAAGACTATCAGCTGATTTCTCAAAAGAAACTTTGCAGGCTAAAAGGAACTGGCAAGAAGTATTCAATGTGATGTAAAAGCAAGAACCTACAACCAGGATTACTCTATCCAGCAAAGCTATCATTTGTAATGAAAGGGCAGATAAAGTGCTTCCCAGACACGGTAAAGCTAAAGGAGTTCATCATCACCAAGCCATTATTATATGAAATATTAAAGGGAATTATTTAAGAAAAGAAGATCCAAACTATGAACATAAAATGACAACAAACTCACAACTATCGACAACTGAATCTAAAAAAAAAAAAAAAAAAAAATCTAAGCAAGCAACCAGAACAGGAACAGAATCATAGGTGTGGGGATCATTTGAAGGGTTATCAGCTGGGAGGGAGAAGGGGGAGAACTTGGGAAATGGTGCAGGGATTAAGAAGCATAATTGGTTGGTATAAAAAAAACAGGGGGAAGTTAAGAATAATATAGGAAAAGGTGAAGTCAAAAAACTTATATGCATGTCCCATGGACATGAACTAAGGGTGGGTAGGATTGCTGGAGGGAAAGGGGGTACTGGGAAGAAGGGAGGTAAGGGAAAAGAAATTGGGACTACTGTAACAACATAATCAATAAAATATACTTAAAAAATCAATTCAATTAAAAAATGGGCAAAGTATATGAATAGACGCTTCTCCAAAGAGGACATACAGATTACCAATAGACATATGAAAAGATGTTCAATGTCACTAACCAGAGAAAGGCAAATTAAAACCACTATGAGATATCATTTCCCACCAGTCAGAATGGCTATCATCAATAAATCAATAAACAAGTGCTGGCGAGCATATGGAGAACGGGGTACACTTTTGCACTGTTGGTAGGAATTCAGATTGGTGGAGCCACTGTGGAAAGCAGTATGGAGTTACATCAAAAAATTAAAAATGGAACTGCCCAGCTATCCCACTTCTGGTATATATCTGAAGATACCCAAAACACTAATTTGGAAGAACATAAGCACCCCCTATGTCATTGCAGCATTATTTACATCACTAAGATATGGAAGCAGCCCAAGTGTCCTTCAGCAGATGAGTGGATGAAACAACTATGGGGCATTTATACTACAAAATACTACTTGACTAAAAAAGAAGAAAAATTTACCCTTTATGACAGTATGGATGGACCTGGAGAAGATTATGCTAAGTGAAATAAGCTGATCAGAGAAAGACAAATACTATATGCTTTCACTCATATGTGGAATCTAATGAAGAAATTGAACTAACAAAAAAATGGGGACAGACCCATAGATAGGGAGCAGGGTGACAGCCACTGGGGAAGAGGTAAGGTGTTTGAGGGATTGAGCAAAAAAGAAAAAGAACTCATGGACATGGACAACAGTGTGGTGATTGCAGTGTGGGATATAAGGGGGATAAATGGTAATGAAAAAATGCAATAAAAAAATATAAGAAAGGCCATGATGAACAAAACAACACGAGAATAAATAAAGCTCAGAAAAAATGATGCAATCAAGAGACACAGTAAACATGAAATGTGTGAGGCTGCTGTCAGTGCAATATGACACTGTTTTACAATAAACTTTTCTCTTAAGTGAAAAGAGTATACTCTACATCAATGATAAAAAATATAATATAGTGAATACGTAAACCAGTCTCAGTCATTTATTATCATTATCAAATATTATGTATGTACTGTACTTTCATATGACTGGCAGTGCAGTAGTCATGTTCACACTGGCATTGCCACAAACATGGGAGCAATGCATTGTGCTAAAATGTTATGACAGCTACAGTGTCACTAAGTGATAGGAACTTTTCATCTCCATTATAATCTTACTGGACCACTGTCCTATATACAGTCCATTGTTGATCAAAATGCATTAGTTATATCTGTAATTTCAAATAGCCACAACTAGGGGATGTTGCTAAATCCTTAACTGGTAATTCTCAGCTTCTGAGTTACAAAATGCAGATTTCTAGGCTGGGTAGAATCAGAATCTTTGGAGTATGAGATTTGAAAAATCTGACTTTTTAATAAGTTTCCTTAGTGCATTTGAGACAAGATAAGTTAGACAATGGTAATTGAACTTTTTGACTGGTATAATTTCCCTGAACTTCTTCAACTAAAGAAAATCTTTGTTTAGAAACAAAATCATCCTGATTACAAAGGCATGTGAATATCCACATAGAGTGAATCCAAACCACTCTTCACCACCTCTACTGACCACTGCCATCTCTTGGCTAGCTTATTGTAATAGCCTCCTAACACGTTCCCTTGCTTCCATTTCCCTGGAATCAATTCTCCACATAGCAGCTAAAGTGATCTTTTAAAAAATATATTCTGTCACCTTACTCACCTGCTCAGAGCCTTCGAATTACTGCCTATCACCCTCAAAATAAAAAGCAAATTTCTTACAGTGGCCTACAAGGGCTTGTGTGCACAGGCCCCTGACTGCTCCTTCAATCAGCTAGCTCCCCAGTACCATTGACCTTCTGCCCTTACAGTTCTTCCAGCAAACCTCAGGGCCTCTGAGCTTGAGTTCCCTCTGATCTTCCCCCAGACCTTTCTGGCTGGCTGCATCCCATTTCTTTTAGGTGTCTTCTCAAAGGTCATCTCCTTAGAGAGTCTTTTTCTCACCACTTACCATCAGTCCTGCCAATGGTGGCTGGGGGCCCAGGGAGGGACTGGGCTTCAGCAAGAGAGAGATTATTATAGGCCCTTTTGTAGCCACAAAGCAGGAACACAGTACATGTTTATTGAATAAATTAACAGACAAATTTAACCTATGGTGAATCTAGGTGCAAAGTGGGAAAATATTAAAATATGAAATCTAGGTGCAAACTGAGGACCTTTCTTTATTTTTTCAACTACTCAATGGCTTTTTTCTATAACGCTCAACTTTAACACAATCTATCCTTGTCTTGTTTCTTAGGAGAGATTTTCAGTAGAGTTTTGGGGAGAGATACATCCTTCTAAAAAGGCACTTTAGAATTTTCAGACATCAAGGGAAGTTAAAACTGCATGCTCAATACAATCACATTAATATTTTGATGTTTAATTAATACTATCTTTAATATCAAGATAAACTAAAGAAAACTGATTCCAACAAAATCTTCTGGCACTGTCTAACCTTCAAACATTAACATAGACCTCTTCCCTGTAGTTGAAAATGTTTGGTGTACAGCCCTCCAGATCCACTCTCCACTCTTGTCTCTCCTGCTCAAAGGCCCAGGACATTGATCTTCATTAATTGCATAGGGTTCTTTTAGTCTCTGTCTTTTGGGGGGTTTGGCAAAAAGGAGTCATCAGCAGGAAATAAGAGGATGAGGAAAAAAGAGGGTGGGTTATTCATTCCCCAGCTCCCTTCCTGTGGATCTGCTTTCCCCTATAAAAAGAACAATAGGAGTCAGGCAGCCTTCTGCTAATCTATAGTACTCTCTGGGTTCTAGAAGCTTCCCCCTCCCCTTGCCTCTCAGGCCTGAGGGTGGTAATGAGGTCTTGCAGTTGCTAGCTCCAAGGTGTTATTTCTTAAGCCTGTCTACACCTTTGTAAAAAGTCCCTTCATTGATCTTTTCTTTTATCATTCCATTTGTTTGAGAAATCTGTCTACTATAGGACTCAAACTAATATATGAGGGTTTTGTAGTTGCTGTCTCTTACTAGTGATAAGCACACCTACCTTGCCTAAATGACTACATTTCAGTCTTTTTCTCCTATTGTCTCATTCCTTTCATTTCCTGAGCTATTCTCATCAATAATTTCAATAATGCTGACCTACACCTCTGCCCAAGCCAACACACTCAGAAAGTATTAGCATTCAGCAACTCTCCACAGAATGGGTCTTGGCTTTTATTTTCTTTCAGAATACTTATATTTTAAGCATAAAGAGCTTTAAAAAAGAATCAGCTACTGGAGATTCTTTAAAATGACTCTCCCCCTACACCTGTCATCCTATTTATTCACAACACCCCATATATGACACTGCCTTAGGCAAGACTGGTTGTGTGAACATTTAACTAACAAATATCAGCAACTGGGAAGCCCATAAATAGCAGCAGAGAGGACAAACAGGATGACTCAGTAAGCCTCTGAGTCAGACACAGGGACTGGCCTTCCTTCTTAATTATGGGGAATTAGACCCATTGTCTCTGAAGTCACCTCTGAGTCTCATCTATCCAATCAGACATTCAGTTTCCTTTGAAGACACGCAAACTTCCTCCTTCTACCCACCTTTATAAATTGAAGTCCCTGGCCGAGAGGCCTCCTGTAAGTGTCTTTGGCAATGAACCCATCAGAGATCAGCAGCTGTCCCTGCTGTTGGCTGGTTCTAGTCCTGCTTTGGCACTCTCAGTTTGTGGGACCACAAATACATCACTTCACCTTGCTAAATGTATCCCCTCTACCTAGCTACAGGGTTATCATGGTTTTAAAATAAACCTGCCCAACTATATAACATTGTGGTAAAGGCAAAATTATAGAGACAGGAAAAAGATCAGTGATTGCCAGGAAGTCAGGGATAAATAGGTGAACCATTCTGTTTGATATTGTTATGGTGAACACATGACATTATATATTTGTCAGAACTGTACAACCAAAGAGCAAACTCTAATGTAAACTATGGACTTTGTTTAATAATAACATACCAATATTCATTCATTAGTTAAAATAAAATGCACACTAATGCAAGATGTTAATCACAGGAGAAACTGTTCATGGGGAGGGGAGGGTATAAGGGAACCCTTTGAACTTTCTTGGAAATTTTTCTGTAAACCTAAAACTACTCTAAAGAATGAAATCTTATTATATTACCTCACTTATATGTGAAATCTAGGGGGAAAAGAAACCTCATGGATACGAAGAACAAATTGGTGGTTGCCAGAGGCCGAAGGCAGGGCAAAGGGTGGGTGAAATGGATAAAGGAAGTCAAATGTACAAACTTTCACTTATAAAATAAGTAAATCACAGGGATATAATGTACAGCATGGTGACTATAGTTAATGATACTGTATTGCATATTTGAAAGTTGCTAAGAGTAAATCTTAAGTTTTCATCACAAGAAAAAAAATATAACTGTATAATGATGGAACCTTGTGATGATTATCTTGCAATACATGAAAATATCAAATCATTATGTTATACATCTAAAACTAATACAATCTTTTTAAAGTATATTTTATTGATTATGTTGTTATAGTAGTCTTAATTTTTTTCCCTTTGCTCCCATCCACCCAGTATCCCCCTTCCCTCCAGCAATTCCATCCCCTTAGTTCATGTCCATGGGACATGCATATAAGTTCTTTGGCTTCACCTTTTCCTATATTATTCTTAACTTCCTCCTGTCTATTTTGTACCAAACAATTATAATTCTTAATCCTGCACAATTTCTCCATTTCTCCCCCTTCACCCTCCCAGCTGATAACCCTCCAGACGATCCCCATACCTATGATTCTGCTTATATTCTGGTTTGCTTAGTTGAATTTTGTTTCTGTTTTTTAGATTCAGTTGTTGATAGTTGTGAGTTTGTTGTCATTTTAATGTTCATAGTTTGGATCTTCTTTTTCTTAAATAATTCCCTTTAATATTTCATATAATAATGGCTTGGAGATGATGAACTCCTTTAGCTTTACCATGTCTGGGAAGCACTTTATCTGCCCTTCCATTATAAATGATAGCTTTGCTGGAAAGAGTAGTCTTGGTTGTAGGTTCTTGCTTTTCATCACATTGAATACTTCTTGCCAGTCCCTTCTTGCCTGCAAAGTTTCTTTTGAGAAATCAGCTGATAGTGTTATAAGGCAGCCCTTTGTAAGTAACTCTTCTTTTCTCTTGCTGCTTTTAAGATTCTCTCTTTATCTTTCACCTTTGGCATTTTAATGATGATGCGTCTTGGTGTGGTCCTCTGTGGATCTAGCTTGTTTGGGACTCTCTGTGCTTCCTGGACCTGTATGTCTATTTCCTTCGCCAAATTTGGGAAATTTTCCTTCATTATTTTTTCATTTAAGCTTTCAATTTCTTGCTCTTCCTCTTCTCCTTCTGACACCCCTTTGATTTGGATGTTGGCACATTTAAAGTTGTTCCAGAGGTTCCTAAGCCTCTTCTCATTTTTTTTTCAATTCTCATTTTCTTATTCTCTACTGATTGACTGTTTTTTTCTTCCTTAAGTTTCAAATCATTGATCTGAAACCCAGTTTCCTTCCCTTCACCATTGGCTTTGTGCAGATTTTCCTTCATCTAATTTAGTAGTCTTCACTTCTTCCCTTATGTGTTTTCTGTACTTAAGCATATCTGTCAAGCCTGTGAGCATCTCTATCAGCAGTGTTTTGAACTCTACATCTGTCAGGTTTGCTATATTCTCATCTCTTAGGTTGGCTATCTCCTCGTCGCTTAGTTCTCCCACTGGAACCTTGATTCGGTCCTTCTTTTGGGTATACTTCTCTGTCTCCTCATCTTGACAGGCTCCTGTGTTTGTTTGCCTCTGTGTCTTAGGTAGAGCTGTCTCACCTGTTACATTGTAAGAGGCAGAGTCTTAGGTATTTGTCATTATGGGCAACCCATTTCATCACGTTGTGGTGCTGTATGTGGAGGAGGGGTCAGATAGGGAACAATGCTATTTGCTCAGCAATCACCCTTTTTCCAGGCACTCCTCCACTTCCATATAGGACTGGCGCCTCTCTAGCTGTTGCCCTGTCTATTGTTCCCAGAGTGGGTGAGTCTGAGGATGTTTCAGGACCATGGGAGCCCTTTTAAAAAGTGGACTCTGCTGAGAGACTGGCAGTTTCTTCCTCTGCCTCAGCCCCTACTGGTTTGCACAGTCAGAAGCAATGAGGCTTTATTTTCTCTGGCACTGTAACTGGGAGCTGTATGGTCTGGTCTGGTGCTGGGAGTGCTCCCCAGCTGTCCCTCTTGACTTTTTAAAATGTGTGACTGCACTTTCTGCTGGCCTGTCGCTGCTTCTGCTGCTGCCACCACCACACCACATCCTCTCCACCCCTCCTACCTGTCTGGATGAGTAGTTCTTCTTTATATCTTTGTTTGTTGGACTTCCATGTAGCTTGATTTTCTGGAACTTCTGGTTTTCTCCAGTTTTGAGGTAGTTGTATTATTTCTTAGTTGTGGAGGGATATGCAGCATGCCTTTTGAGGCCTTTATCTTGGCCAGAAGTCTTTAAAACTTAAACAACTTACTTTTGAAAGTTTGTCCAGAGGTCCATTGAGAGTCTGTTCTGTGTAACTGCTTAATATCTGTTTCTGTGTCTACAGAGCTGGTGAAGATGGTGTGGGGGGCATCTATGACAGTTTGTCTTCACTGCCGACAGAAAAGATTTCTACAAAATCCAAAACTATGGTACAATGATTCTACCTTCACAAGACTACTCCTGTGAGAGTTCTGCATCAGACATCTCTTTTAAGTTGCCCCAGAAATTTTAATACAAAATATATCTCAGCACTTTTTCTTTTAATTCTCTGCCATCCCATTCTTACCCTTATTTAGCACTCATTAAGGGCACATTCTTCAGAGGTGACAAGGCTATGAGAAGATTTAGGTCAGGATTAAGTTCAATTAGGAAGGAAACTCTTTCCTCTTTTTAAGCCAGAGAATGTCTAAAATAGACAATGCTTCTTACAGTGTTTTGCTGTGGGGACAGGGAAGTAGGAGGATGGCTGTTGCAAGAGTCTTATGAACATTATCTCTGATGCCCACCATAACCCTGAAAGGTAGGGACTATAAATTACAGAAACAGCCCCAGTAGGGACTCAAAGTCAAGACAGAGGAAGTTATCCATCCTTGCCAAGTAACTAGTTAGCTAATTTCAACCACCTTATTCTTGGATAATGGTGCCAACTGCATTACCTCTCCTGGATAATATGTGTTTTTTTATAAGAACCTTCGAAGATTTTGACAAAGACCTTCAGTGTTCACTACATATGACTGTTGGAACTCTTTTCTAGGGGCTATTATTAGCCTTGCTATTAAGAAAAGAGGTCCCATTGTTAAATAACTTGAAAATGCTGCACATGAGGAGCCCCTTTGTGAACAGTTATAATGCATATTCACATGATAAAGGCTCTGGGTGGCCTGCAGCAAAAAAAAAAAAAAAAAAAAACCTCAATACTTAGTCTAGTTTACCCCCGACATCTCCCAAATTTATATGAGTATTGAGCACTTCTCATGATATACTTAGTAACATTTCCTTGAACACCAGCATGGGAATAACTGACGTAAAAAAGAGAAGTAACTAATAATGGAAGTTATAGCTGCTCTGACATGATTATGAAAGAACCATTTTGGGAAAACAATCTCATGTCAGTAGCTTTCCTACCTATCCGTAGATGGACAGGGTGTACTCTCCACATGGTGACAATAAATGTATTTGTCCATATCCTATGTCCATGACTCCCCTACAACTTGATGGTAGATTCTTTTACTGTTGATGATTAAAAGTACTCTCAGCCAAGGAGCATGTAGAAGTTACCTCCAGATTCTGAGGTAGTAACTATTGTCAAGTGGAAAACAGAAAAGCAGGTGTTTGAAGAGAGGATAGAAAAGCAGGTGTTTGATAAGAGAGAAAAGGGAAAACAAGCTGTGAATTTGACATCTCTTTCCTTCCTCGCACTCAGTATCTAAATATGTAGAGAGAAGTATCTATGTATGCAGTTAGGGATCAACTAATAAATGGCTCATCCCTAATGAATGGTACCTGAAATTTCAGCCACTTTGAATATAAACAGGATACATCGTGTTTGCACATAGAAGGAAAAAAAACTAGACTTCTTTGCTACAGAGAAAGACTTCTTTGCTACATATAACTGCAAATGGACATGAAAGCTTAGCTCTTTGGAATCTAATAGTTGAGGTCATTTTTCAAAACCACTCCCAATTTCAGGGCACAGAGTGACTTAGTCATTCGGTTTAGCTAAAAAAAAAAAAAAAAAAAAAAAAATGTGACTAAAGCAAGAAAGCAGACATTAGGTTTTTTAGAGGATGAAAACCTGTCCTTCCTATGGACATACATCCATGCCCCTGTGCAGAGTGGGCCCCACAGCTGTCTACTCTTGGTGCAAGCCTTGTGGGGCGTGGAGCCAAGAAGGAAGGCAGCTATGGACAGAATGAGGCTGGGCTGCACTGGAATGAGCCACTCCCTCAGAGAGTCTAAATGAGGGTGAAGAATTTCTGAACCAACTAGAGACATAAAGCCATCCAAGAATAGAAGTAGAAGGGACAGGGCTTTTTAAGTTTTTTCCATAGCAATCCACATTAGAATGTTATTTCTAAGAAGGCTTTGGTTTTCCTTAGGAGAGCTCTGGTTTCCAAGTGGCCTTTCTTGCACAAAGAAGCATTCGATAAATTTGTTGAATGAGCGAGTGTTAAGTTTAAATGTGGAAAAGAATATTAGACAAGGTCTTAAGCATGAGTTGCCTTAGGATGGACAGACATCTCAGAAACCAGAGGTGCTTCATGAGAACACTAAGATACTAGACTAGGTCAGCGGCCAAGTAGGAAGATTATATTTCACAGTGGTTATGAACATGGGCTATAAGCCAGATAGTCGAGTTAGAATCTCAGCCTTACCACTTACTAGCTGTGTGATCTTGGGCAGGTTAATGAACTTTGCTGAGCCTTAGTTTCCATACTGTAGAGTAAAACTAGCTCATATGGTGATTAAATACAATACCACACATAATATACTAAGCATTGTTCCTGCCACATAGTAAGAGCTCAATATGTTGTAGTCATTATAAGGGTCAAATTACTTTCCAGGATTAGGTTAGGGGATACGAAAATTGATAAGCAGGTAGGAAATGAGGGAACAGAGGAAGTTAAAGTCTCCTGTGACTTGATTAAATGTTCATGGAAGAAAATCTCAGCAAGGCTGCATCAGGTAACCTGAATGGGCCCCTTGCTTGTATTCGTGACTGAGAGTTCATGGCCTCAGCATGACATTGAACTGAGATGACCAGAAGGTGCTGGAGGAACATAAAGATGAGCTGTGACTGAATTTTGTGTGGGTGGTTTACTATGCAGAAATTGCTTGGTGTTTGGAGAGGAAGAGTGTCAAACTGTGATTTATCATGAAACCAGTATTTTAATCATTCTTTAATTTCTGTTATAGTATTAAATAAGTTCCAGAAAGTCTTCACTTTTTACAATACATCCTTGGAAAGAGGGTCAGAAAACAGAAAGGATGAAGCCAAACTTCTTGCCCCAGGCATTTACTGTGCTACTAGAAAGACAGACTAGACATCCCTCTCCAAGCTTGGCTGTCCGGATTTCCCAGTGCCACTCAGACCCTTTCAGCACTTTCAGTCTACAGAAAAAAAAAGGAAAAGCTTGAAGATATTTTTATAAAATGCAGTTTTAAGATCAATGGAATGATTTTGAATGCATTTGCTTGCTAATGAGAATTTTTATGAGATGGAAATAAAGAGAAATTAGTTCAAATTTCCCAAGACAGATGTTTTAAAGAATTCCAAGCCTTCTAAAATGTTACCAAAAAGCTTTTCTATTCTGAAAAAGAAGCAAAATTGTTGTTAGTTAAATGCTTAATGCTTATTGTCACCAGAATATTAGTTTTAGAGCAAATTTACACCACATTGGAGTTACATTTTCATGTACTCTGTGTACATTTTATGCATCATTAGTGTCTCCAGTATAGTCAAAGAGACTATAAGTCCATTTTATACAAGCTTTGAAATAATTTTACTATTGTTTTTTTATCAGTTTAGAAACTTAAACTGTCATGTGTTTTAGTTAATAATCTTGTTAGGTATTTGGGCAAATGTAG
Organism: Furipterus horrens; assembly: GCF_987537825.1. Classification (NCBI taxonomy): domain Eukaryota; kingdom Metazoa; phylum Chordata; class Mammalia; order Chiroptera; family Furipteridae; genus Furipterus; species Furipterus horrens. The sequence continues at coordinate 38,133,236 of NW_028327175.1, forward strand.
GCAATGCAATCTTTTGTTTAAATTTTTACTGAATTTATTGGGGTGATTTTCATTAGTAAAATTATAGTTTTCAGGTGTACAATTCTATAATACGTCATCTGTATATTGTATTGTGTGCTCACCACCCCAAGGCAAGTCTCCTGTCACCATTTACACCCATTTACTCTCTTCTACCTTCCCCCCACCTCAGCTTTCCTTCTGGTGATTACCATACTTCTGTCGGTGTCTATAATTTCTTTTTTTTGCTTAATCCCTTCAACTTTTTCACCTGGCCCCTGACCCCCTACCCTCTGACAGCTGTCAGTCTCTTCTCTGTACCTATGACAGTTTCTATTTTGTTTGTTTGTTTACACTTGTTTCTTGATTCCAAGTCTAATACCCTTTTGCCGAGGGGCCCCTGGGAAAGTATGGAGACTTGGAGCCCTGCGCAGGCCAGGCGAAGGAAACAAAGCCTGTAAGACCTGACCAGAAAACCAGGAAAGCTGGATGCATACCTGCCTTGATGCTATAGCCAGTGGGCCCCAATGGAAATTGGGCCATGAGAAAATGCTTTATGTCCTTTGAAGCTATGTTCTTTTACCTCACTTGATCGCTTTATCATACCAGCAGCAGAGGTTTTAACTTTAACTCAAAATGAACTTACCCTTCCTATTTTATGGCCACCTGAAGTCTTTGTGTCCAACACACCCTGACCTGAGGGAGATCTCAACATTCCTTCAATTGTTATCCCTGAACAATATCTGTTTTCCATGACCAGCACTGTTTAACATTGATTGATGAGCTTTATGTGCATTCTGTATGCAGGGGGGTGGGGCACCAGGTACACGCCCTGGGCTCCAACTTCTGAAGGGCCCCACAAAACCCCAACTTTACACTTTTTTCTAATGACACCAAGTTTGGTTTCATATGTGCAATTTTAATTATGTACAAGTTTACAATAGGTGGTAAACCTGATAGTATGCTTATATTAACTTATTTTCATTATTTCATTACTACGCTGCATAGGCACCACACAGCTGCGCTACCGCTCATTGGAGCAATAGAATTGTATTTGCTACTTTGTACTTACAAAGGTTCTACTGCAGTGCAAACTTATGATATATGCAAATATGCAGGGATGTAAATTAGTTTATGGATATGTACTTGTTTCATTTACAGTTTTAAAAATAGTTTTCTGTGCATATAAAAAATATTCAGGTAAGTTGAAATTATATTAAAATAAAATTAATTCATATTGTTGAAATTATATTAAGATAAAATTAATTCCTGTTTTACATCAGCGCCTGGATTTTTGTAGTTTATGAGTAATTTTTGAAGTTTAATTAATCATTAATTTATTGCACTATTACAAAAAATCTCTTCTCTAGTATTCTAAGCATTCAGACTATTAAGTTTTATATTTTTCTTTATCTTGGTAGCTAGAAAAATGAAACAACATCATAACTTTGTGATTATCATTATGCTATTATTAATTATATTATACATACATAATATTCAAATTTTATTGGAAATAAAACATTAATAGTACATAATATTTTTTATTTATTTAAAAATATGGTTACCATGTATTTTTATTTTCCCTGTCTCTATCTCTTTTTTAAGGGGCTCAATATTTTCTTCTGCACCCAGGGCCTCAACCGACCTTAATCTGCCTCTGACTATATGCCCTTAAGCTTACTGCACTTAATAAAAAGCCTTGGAGGAGGGCAATCAAGGCATTTGTCTCTCAGACATTTGCCAGGCTTCTCTCCCCTAGCACAAGCTGCCTGGGAAGTCTTCATTTCATCCATGATACCAGGGGATCTCTGCAGGTCAGGGGTCCCCAACACCCTTTCCAGACTGTTGAGTTGTCTCTTCTAACAACTACAGTTGATCTTTGAACAACAGGGGTTTGAATTTTGGGGGTCCACTTATATGCACATTTTTTTCAATAAATACAACCAGCCCTTCTGTCTGTGTGTCTCATATCCACAGATTTGCCTAACCACAGATCAAAACAGTATTTTTGAATTTCCAACAACAAATTCCCAACTAAGGTTAAGAAATATTGTTTTTTGATTTGCAGTTGGTTGAATCCATGGCTACTAAGGTCCAAATGTAGAGTCAAAAGTTACAAGAGAATTTTCAACTACACAGATATTGGCACCCCAACCTGGCATTGTTCAAGGGTTAACTGTACACAGCCTAACAATATATGATTTCAGATAGGTAGGTATAGACAAACAAAGCAGGAATATAAGGTTAAGTATGAGAAGATCTAAAGTTACCAAATTAATGTGAAATGTATCAAAGGAGAGGTGAATTTTCTGGAATAGAGATTGATGAGCAGTCATAGACGTTACCCAACCTCCATCAAAACAGTGTGTCTCTGAGACCAAGGCCTGAAGGAATGAGGGAAATGTATGGTACCAACATGATTGGGGGTAGCAGTATGGTTAGCATAGGCAGAGGTCAATGCATGGCCAACATGACAAAAAGTTGAGTCTCAAATTTGACCTGATCAGAATCAAAGACAGACCAATGCCCAAGGTTAGGCCTTTTGGAAGACCTAAGAAAACTAGAAATTAAATATACTACATGATTACTTTTAAAAAAACTCAGGAAGAAAAGATGCTGATGATGACTGAACAACAATGTGAATGTACCCAGTGTCACTGAACTCTACATTTAAAAATAGTTGAAATGGTAAATTTTATTATTTATATATTTTACCACAATTTTAGAAAATTGTGAAGTAATTCAGGTTGATCTAGTTTTCTCCACCAGAGGCAAATCCTTCCAGGTCAAAAAGACTCAGAATCTGTTAAAGTTGTTGTTGCAGAGCAAAGAAAAGAAGATAGAAGAAATATATCCTACTGAGGGAACATTTTTCAATTTTGTGGATGTTTTTGGTTTACACAATGCGTGAAGCCAACTGGCCAGGCCCTGGGATTAGAAACATCCAATGAGGTCAATTAGCAAACAAAGAGCTGTCTCATGTCAGGGAAATCGTAGGTGAAACCCTGTTTAAAATAATCTGAGCCTAACTTTATTTTATACATGAAATACAAAATATTTTTGAATGGTTTTAAATGTACTGTATTTTCTAGAAAAACAACTACCATATAAATGCAAGAAAGATTGGACATTGCCTCCCTCATAAATTCACCCAGTTTTGTTTATCATTTTGGAAAATCCCATCACCAATGGTGACACCATATGTAGTATTTGAGTCATTAACACAACATCCCAGGATCAGTCTGCATTTGTAGCTATCACAGTCACAATGATTCTGTGTGTAAGTGAAAGCATCTGACTATAATGCCTATTTCTTTATTATAAATTACTTTCTTAAACTTTTTATGTTACACTTAGAGCATCATCTTTTAAAATTATGTGTGGGGTTAGGTTATATTATTCATTCATTTTATTTTAGTATAGAAGACATTTGCAGTAGAAACTTGGTACTGAGATTGGTGAGCTGTATCTACATCGAGCCAAGACGTCTTGGAGTTCACAGCTGTGGGTGATTTTCTAAATACTTTGGAGGAATCCATGCATTCTGTTGTCTGAAAAAAGACCATATCTTTATCACTGGCTCCTATATACCTTTTTTGCTGGTATCAAGAATCTAGCCTTGTCCAGAAATATCTCTTCCAAGTATTCAGTGGCGTCTTCATTGGGGAAGAGGTATTTCAAATGTTTGACTAGTAGAGGCCTGACAAGGGCACCTAGCACAGACAGTCATCGTCGTGGCAGCCGTCCGTCTCGAGAGACGATGGTGTAGCTTCTTAAGAGTCTATCTGCACCGCCGAGAATGGTTGTGCAGTCTGACTCGGGAGTGACACGGTATCTGTCTCCTCCCGTGTTGAATCGACATCTTGCGATGAAGCTACAGAGCCTGGGCAGGGTGATATGGAGGGTCTGCTGTTGCCCATGCAGCAGACCCCCCCTCTCTTCGCAGCTGAAGGGTCCAAGGGAAAGACGGAGTCAATACAGCTTGGCTTCAGGTGCGCCGCAGGAGTTGCCGGTGTTGACTACAACGTCAAACCGCCTTAGGGACTCCGGCTCCGGATTTTCTGTCAGGGTTTACTCCCTTAGCCTTTCCCCTGAAGAGGTATGCCGCAAGGCAGCGGAGGTTTTTTGGAATCAGAGTTTTCCTTCTTTGATGTGCCCTGACTGGAAGATCAAACCAGCGACACTTAGCTCGCAGGCCGATGCTCAATCCACTGAGCCAAACCAGCCAGGGTAAAGCACAGACAGTAGTTAGTAAGAATTCTGAGGAAAAGGGCAATGATGAGTCAAAAAGGGATATTATATAATACTTTGTCTAGCCCCAAGGGTTGCTTTTAAATAAAGCAAAATTTTGAAGAAGATCTATGCAAAAGTTTCATTGTATACAATCAAAAGGAAGTTAAACTAAACTATGATAGTAGTTATTCACAAAGCTGATCAATTCCAAGATAATTTTGAAGAGCTGGTCACATTTTTTATGCTCCTTGGGGAAACATTGAAAAAAGTCATTAAAGCAAAGGAATTCCATTAGGAAATGTGGCCTCTGCCCTTGTTGAAAATACACAGTGACTCAACTCACAGATAATTTCAATGCTACATTTTTAATAGCCATACTATTTTCCTTTATAATTATTGTCCTCCAATATACATTTATATCAGTTTATTCTTATATTTGAGAACTGAAGAGAACACTATATATTTCTTTCAGAGCACTTCATAAACAATTGTTCTTTGTACAACCGTTTTGTAAAAACAAAGGATGCCCAAACTTGACTTTATACTCTAAATTGTGCTAAGCCAAAGGTTAATTAGTAAATTTGAATTTTAATTACTTTATTGCTATGCTGTTTATAATGGTAAGATATAAATTTAAAATAACTAAAATGTCCACAGCAGAAACACAGTTCAATAAAATGAAGCATTTTCAAAACTGTAATACCATGCAGTCTCCAAAATGATTTTATGAAATTATTGTCACTGAAATATGTGCAAAATATATTTAGTCATGAGAATATTATTCATATATATACACTTAGAAAAGCACTGAAAGTATATAGATTAAAATCTTAGAAGTCTTTGTAAGATTGTATTTTTTGGGGGGGGTACCAAATTACTTTATTTGAAGGAATGGTACAAATGAAGGACATAAGTGGATGATTTGGTACAAGGTATAGAAAAGCTTAAAGGTAACTCCAACATGCACGTACTGCTTTGGTGACCAGGGAAGTCACTCCGTGGCTGTGGGAAGGCAGCCTAAGGCTTAGCTGTCTTTACCGTCCCCCAGAGTGTGCTTGTCAAAGAGATACTCTCCCATGCCAGATTCGGGGGCCCCCAACCTGCGCAAGTTGGTTACGTGGTCACCCAGTTCTTTGATGGATTTCACCTGTTCACCCAGGTAGTGAGTCTCAATGAAGTCACACAAATGAGGGTCATTCTTTTCAGTGGCCAGTTTGTGCAAGTCCAGTAGTGACTGATTCACACTTTTTTCCAAGTGTAACGCACACTCCATTGCATTCAGCCCGTTCTCCCAGTCATCACGGTCTGGTTTCTTGATGTCCTGAAGGAAGATTCGGCCACCTCGTTGGTTCTGCAGCTTCATCAGTTTCTCAGCATGTTCCCTCTCCTCGTGAGATTGGTGAAGAAAATATTTGGCAAAGTTCTTCAAAGTCACATCGTCGCGGTCAAAGTAGTAAGACATGGACAGGTAGACGTAGGAAGCGTAGAGCTCCAAGTTGATCTGGCGGTTGATGGCGGCCTCCGAGTCCTGGTGGTAGTTCTGGCGCACCTGCGAAGTGGACGTGGACGTCATGATGGGCGGCTGAGGACAAGCGGCTTCGCGGCGCTGGAGCGGTGGCCTTCAGGCGGTCAGAGGGTGCTATGAAGAGGTGGCAGGGGGATGGATCCGGGCGACTGGCTGGGATGAGGGTCGAGCACCGGGTTCCGTTCAAGCATTGTTGAAGCAGGAAACCACGGCGACTCTCCGCCAAGGCTGTCAGATTGTATTTTTAAATATATTTTATATATTGTTATTACAGTTGTCCTAGTTTTTCCCCCTTTGTCCTCTTCCAACCAGTACCCCCAATTCCACCCAGGAATCTGCTCCCCTTAATTTATGTCCATGGGTCACACATGTAAGTTCTCTAGCTACTCCATTTCCTATACTATTCTTAACATCCCCCTGTCTATTCTGTACCTACCAATTTGTACTTCTTAATCCCTGCACCTTTTCCCCCATTCTCTCCTTTGCCCCTCCCAACTGATAACCCTCCAAATAATCTCCATATCTATGATTCTGTTCTTGTTCTGCTTGTTTGCTTACTTTGATTTTTAGATTCAATTGTTGATAGTTGTGAACTTATTGTCATTTTAATTTTCATAGTTTTGATCTTTTTCTTATATAATTTCCTTTAACATTTCATATAATAATAGCTTGGTGATGATGAACTCCTTTAGTTTTACCTTGTCTGGGAAGCACTTTATCTGCTCTTCCATTCTAAGTGATAACTTTGCTGAATAGAGTAATCTAGGTTTTAGGACCTTGCTTTTCATCGCTTTGAATACTTCTTGCCAGTCCCTTCTAGCCTGCAAAGTTTCTTTGAGAAATCAACTGACAGTCTTATGGGAACCCCTTTGTAGGTAACTCTCTGCTTTTCTCTTGCTGCTTTTAAGATTCTCTCTTTATCTTTCACCTTTGGCATTTGAATTATGATGTGTCTTGGTGTGGTCTTCTTTGTGTCCATCTTGTTGGGGACTTTCTGTGCTCCCTGGATTTATATGTCTAGTTCCTTCACCAAATTAGGGAAGTTTTCTTTCATTATTTTTCCTTCACCAAATTAGGGAAGTTTTCTTTCATTATTTTTTCAAATAACTCTTCAATTTTTTGCTCTTTCTCTTCTCCTTCAGGCACCCCTATGATTTGAATGTTGGTATGTTTGAAGTGTCCCAGAGGCTCCCTAGCCTATCTTTGTTTTTTGGATTCTTTTTTCTTCTTGTTTTTCTTATTATATGTTTTTTTCTTCCTTATGTTCCAAATCGTTGATTTGATTCTTGGTTTCATCCACTCCACTGTTGGTTCCCTGTACGTTTTTCTTTATTTCACTTAGTGGAAGCTTCATGTCTGCCTAAGTCTTTTTATGTATGGAAGTACCCAATGAGTTCCTTGATCATCCTAATAACCAGTGTTTTTAATTCTGCACCTGTTAGATTGTTTATTTTGTTTAATTCTTTTACTGGAGTTTTTGTTCTGTTCTTTTATTTGGGCCATATTTCTTTGCTTCCTCTTTTTGGCAGCCTCCCTGTGTTTGTTTCTGTGTATCAGGTAGAGCTTCTTTGACTCTCTGACTTAGTAGCATGGTCTAGTGTAGAAAAGTACACCAGTAATTTGGATGGGGCAGCCCATGTGTACCAGGTTGATGGGGTCTCCAATATGGTGTTGCTGCTCTATTGCTCTGTGTGGAGCAGGGCTCAGAAAGGGGACAATGCAGCTGCTGGCCTGTGGAATTTTATCCCCCAGCACTCACCATGATGTCAGACACTTCAGTTTCTCCCCATATGTCACTGGTGCCCTTGCAACTGCTGCCCCCATGCTGGAGCCCAGAGAGAGTGAGTCTACATAAATCTTAAATCTGTTGCAGGCCCTTTAAGAAGAGGTGCCTGAGAACCCTGCAGTTTCTTTCTCTGCCCTGACTCCCAATGATTTTGACAGCCAGAAGTTATAGGGACTTATCTTCCTGGCACTAGAACCCTGGGTTGGGTGGTCTGGTGTGGGGCTGGGATCCCTGACTCCTGAGGTATCCCTCCTGATTTTTATCCACCACACATGAATGTGCAACTGCCTGTTCAATGTCTAGACATCTCCATTCATCTCTGCCCCTTCTACCCATCTGGATGAATGTGACTTCTTTAATTCCTTGGTTGTCAGGCTTCCATACAGCTTGATTTTCTGATGATTTGAATGATAATTGTTTTGTAGTATAGTTGTAATTTTTGTTGTGACTGTGCGAGGAGGTGAGTCATGTTTACCTATACCCCCATCTTAAACAGAAGTCTGTAAGATTATATTTGTGTAACAAAAATTTTCTTTGCTTGTCTGTATTTTCTAAATTTTCTGCATATATATATATATATATATATCATATATTACTTTTGCAATAAAAAGAATGAGTTTAATTGTAATAAATAAATACATTTAACTTTTATTGACAACCAATATTTTCTCTGGGGCTGCCATATTTTCTCTAAGACTACAGTAAGTAACTAGACAGAACACAAAGATTAAATAAAGGTTAAGCTCATTTTCTTTAAAGTTACCCTTGGCCATTATTATTTGAATTCATGACCCCGATCATCCCCCGCAAACTCCAAACTGGCTCTTCATCAGGATCTACTACTCATGATGAGTGGCACTACCCAGCTAGCTGCTCAAGTAAAAATTTTTATCCTTGCCCTGGCTGGTGTGGCTCAGTGGACTGAGTGCTGGCCTCTGGACTGAAATGTTACTGGCTTGATTCCTGGCAGCCTGGGTTGTGGGCCAGATCCCCAGTTGGGGGCATGAGAGAGGCAACCGATCAATGTTTCTCTCGCACATCGATGTTTCTCTCCCTCTCTTGTTTCTCTCTCCAAACATAAATAAATAAAATCTACTTCAAAGCTACCAAAAAAATCTAGGATGTATTTAAAAAATAATAATTTGTCTCCTTGACCCTCAAATTCAGGTGTCTATATCTGTCTAATGGTTGTTCCATAAAAGCTCTCAATTCTAACCCCCTCCAACCCATCCCTACCATCTTTTTGATCCATGACTGCAGCAAGCCCTGTAACTGGCCATCCTGACTACAGTCTTGTCCTGACTCAGACTTGTCCACACTGCTATCCTAGTGAACTTTCTGAAATTCTTGACTGGTCATGTCATTTTCTGTTTAAGTTTCTTCCATAGCTTCCACCATCTTCAGATGAAGAGATTTACAGTTATTCAGATTTGGCCTTCACCTCTCCAGCCCCATATCACTGCTTCTCTTAGTACTTCTTATCATAATGAGTTATTACTATCCTTCCAACATGCAATGCTCTCTCACACCCCTCTTTCCTTGAACACAGGGATTCTTCTACTTGGACCACTTTTTCTGGTTCCCTTCACTGATTCATTCTTTAGTACTTCAAAATTCCCAACTATCCTTTATTGTCCTGTGAAGCACCTTCACCCACAAGCACATCTGTACCAGAAATTACAAACTCTCAAGTCAAACCAGCCTGGTTCTCTTCTGCTGCCTCTGCCTACCAAGACCAGGTGCTTTGCACAAGGTGATTTAACCCCTAAAGCTCAGCTTCTTATCAATAAATGAGGGTAAAACTGCAACCTTGTAAAGCTATCCTGAAATCAAATGCGGCTATATGTACAAAAGACAAATAAGTTCACCTCATGTTTTATCTAATTTTCTTTGTATTTTGATCTGTGTATATTTTTAAATCCTCACTCAAGGACATTTTTTTCATTGCTTATAGAGAGAAAAGAAGGGTGAGAAAGAAACATAAATGCAAGAGAGAAGCATCCCACACTTGCCCCAATGGAGGATTGTCATGCCCAGACTGGAAATCAAACCTGCAATCTTTTGGCTAGAGAATGATGCTCCAACCAACAGAGCCACACCTGCTATGGCTGATCTGTGTATTTCTTAAGCCAACCATCTTACTTCCTTTTTTTTAGGATATAGCCATATAGACATAAATAAATGGATACCCAGTTGTAAAATTCCTCAGATTGTGTTATATCCTCCAAGAAGTCTTCCTTAGTAGCCCCTACCTTCTCCCTAAGTCTCATTTAGATGACCTCCTATGTGTTCACATACCACCTATGCACACCTCTATGATTGCAGGACAAAATAATAACTTTCTTCTTTGGCTACCTTTTCCCTTCCCTTTCCTTAAGGGAAAGGTCCATGTCTCACTTACCTGGCACAGATCGAGAGCAGTGTCTGACACATACCAAGACATCAATAAATGTTTGTTGAAGGAATGAATAAATGGCCACTCACAACTCATGCATTTTACAACCCATAGGCACTTCCATAGGTAATTGCTTAGGACAATTTTGGAATTTTTGAAAATCTCAGAAAGGTTCCCCACCATCCACCCAGGGGACAATGTGTTTTGACACCTGCCATTACTCCAAAGAAGGCCTACCTCTCCCTTTTGCCAATGTCAAATTGGCTTTGATTTCAGTGTCACTGAAAAACCTCTCCTCTTCCATAAATCCTTTTTTAGATTCTTCCAGTCCACTGTGATCTTTGATCCTTTAAACTCCTTTAACATCTAAGGTTTGTATCATTAATCCAACAATCACCATATACTGTCAACACCTCTTTCATACTGTTTTATGCAACTGTTATTTATTTTCAGTCTTGTAGTTTAGCTCTCGTATGCTTGCTTCTATTTATCCAACCAAAAAAGAATATATATATTCCTTAGCGTAGCTGCCAAGTCTTCTTACTTTGGCCTTTGCATGCATGTGCCTACAGATGTTTCTTAATTGACATGAAGACAAAGAGACTCCACTTAAGAAACTGTAGTCTTTGTTTGCCACTTTCAAACAACCCTGACTCTGACCCTCTCCATCCATGTTCTTCCTTTCTCTGCCTTTTTTTCCAGGGAAGCTAACACCTTTTAACTTTCCCACCAGGGCTTCTTTGCCTTCTGAATTCCACTTGGGTTCAGCCAATAGAAGGCACAGACAGGAGATAGAGTGGGAGGGAATTGCTTCCCTTGTCTGGTCAGTTCTGCAGTGTTTGAGTCCTTCCAAGACTATGGTTTCTCCATGGTTGCCCCTCTTCCTAAGGCTCTCCTAAGGCCTGCCATCTGGGCTCCCATAATATCATTTCTGCTCTTTGCCTTTTCAGGTCTGTTGCTTGACATCCTTTGTGGATTCCCTTAACCCTGCCCACACTTTGGTAAATAGCCCCTTCATTAAGATCTCTTCAAAACCCCAATAGAGTGTGCCATTCCTTGCTAGGATCATGACTGATACAGCAGCATTCAGTTTAGTTGGGGTAAGATTAGAGTAACTGTACAAATTATCATGCAAACCAGGAGACTTTTGAGAGTTAAAGGAGGCACTATTAATAATTGTACCATGGCCACAGGCATAAATCAGAACTGCCCCAGGCAACCTGGAATGAATGGATCTGAGGTAAATCAGACATATAAAAAGATAATTGTTATAATGAAGAGATAAGACATGTCTCAAAGAGATAACATTACCAGATAGCATAAGTGCCAAAGGATGGAATAGACTTTCAGCGCTACAGCCAATCCAACACTGATCATTTCTCCTACAGGAAAACATCTGAGATCAGCGTGATGCTCAGCACTCCTTCTCTAGCTAAATGAAGTCACACAATCCATGTGGTGCTTGGCCTACTTTGTAAATTTTTCTAAGAAATTTCATTCTCAGTTTAGACCCACCTCTACAGCGCCCCCCCCCCCACACACACACACACACACAGCCAGTATAATTCACCATTTCCTTCACTTAGCTTTGGATTTTTAGGGAAAGCAGATTTAAATTTAAATTTTAGCCAATTAATCCTCATAAAAAGTGTCAAATGCATTTACAATTCAGCTACAAATCACTGTAGATGTATAGTGTTTTTGATTCTTTAAATCATGTTGTAGCTTCCTTTCACAAAAGATATCTGAGATGTGATTTATAAGCTTTCCTTGCAAACTCAAAAATTCTTATTAATAATGGCATGAAGTAACCAAGAAATCCTTTTTATATATGTATGTACACTTACCCTTTTAAACAAAATATTGAACAATTTAAAAATACTCTGAAGCCTTGTCACTCTCAGCAAAGAGAATGTAGACGCATTGCTCCCCCAATTCTAATAGATTCAAAACCACTTGGCAAGGAAGTGTTTCTAATCCTCATGTTGCTAGTAGAATCAAGTTGCTATGAGGCCCAGTGTGTGACTTCACACTTGCCAAATCACTGCTTTGTTCGGGCTTTTCCTACTAATGAAAGTAGTTCATAAAAACACCCACACTCCTACTCAGCAGCAGAGAATACCATGTCAGTTACTAGCAAGAGTTTCTTTTCTCCTACTTCCCAAGAAGCCTGTGCTGGTTAGGATTGATTACACCAGTGAAAGTTGGGGTTGAAAAGGTCCCTCCTGGGAAATTCAAAAAGGGTCCTACAAGACCAAGACAAACAAGAGAGGAAAGCAGTAAGGAGGTAAAAAGCAGTCCCAGAAGTTTAAAGGAAACGGCACAGATCAATGCAGACAAGTGGGAGTAAAGAGAAAAACAAAGTCAGCAAAGAGATGTAAAAGATACCAAGCACATGGGCAGCCTCTTATTCCATGCTGGCAATCCATTAGATCTGAAGGGAGCAAGGCACATAAAGCAATTTTAGCACAATGCAAGGTTCAATTGTGAGACAAGAAAAGCTGCTGTGTGCCTTTGAGAGCAGAAAAATTAGAACTGACCTATGTGGTTTTACAGATCTGTTCCACCTCAGGCCCTATTCAAATTCTAAGGCACTCTCAGCCTCCTGTTCCCTTTTTAACCAGGAAGATCTTCAGCTGCTGTGCTGAGGGATGCAGAAGCTTCTCTTTCTCTTGGTGCATGGTACACGGTGCATGTAGTATTCTGTGGGAGAAAACACAGTACTGGAAACTCCCTGATGCAAATATTCTGGGTCCATATGGGGTGTAACATTCTATTGGCCTGTGAATTTTAAAAACCACCCTAATGCCCAAAATTAATCTTTCAATCATGGGCTATTGCCTGCTGTGCTTTGCATGCATTATGTGAAATGGATTATAACTAATTTTTCAAAGTCAGCAGATTGTTATTTACCCATATGTTAACAATCAGTTTGAAGAGGCAGAAACTGTGTGTTAGCTAATCCATGAAAAACACTATAGCTACTCAAAAGTCCTTATAAGCAACATCTACATTACCTTTTCCTTTTAAAATTATATTTAAATAATTTTATATTTCATATTAAATTGTCTTTTTTATAACAGAGAAAATAGACATTATTTTTTACCAATTTATTTTTTATTTTCTTATTTAATCTTTATTGTATTTTCTCCATTACCATTTAGTCCCTTTATACTCCCCTACCCCAAGCAATCACCACACTGCTGTCCATGTCCATGAGTCCTTTTTCCTTTTGACTCAATCCCTCCACCCCTACCAACCCCCCCCACACACACACACTAGCTGTCATCCTGCTCTCCATCTCTGCATCTGTCCCCATTTTCCCTGTTAGTTCAGTTTGTTCATCCGATTCCACTATGAGGGAAATCATACAGTATTTGTCTTTCTCTGACTGGTTTATTTCACTTAGCATAATGTTCTCCAGATCCATCAATACTGTCAGAAAGGGTAAGACAATCATCTTTTTTATGGCCAAGTCCCACTGTAGTTTTACCCACTCATCTACTGATGGACACTTGGGTTGCTTCCATATATTGGCAATTGTAAATAACACTGCAATGAACATAGGGTTCCTTATGTTCTTTCGAATTAGTATTTTGGGTTTCTTCAGGTATATTCTTAGAAGTGCGATTGCTGAGTCAAAAGGCAGATCCATTTTTAATTTTTTGAAGTATCTCCATTCTGCTTTACACTGTGGCTGCACCAATCTGCATTCTCACCAACAGTGTGAAAGTGTACCCCTTTCTCCACATCCTCACCAGCACTTGTTTGTTGATTTATTGATGACAGCAATTCTGACAGGTGTGAAATGGCATCTCATTGTAGTTTTAATTTGCATTTATCTGATAATTAGTGATGTTGAGCATTTTTTCATATGTCCATTGGCCATCTGTATATCTTCTTCGGAGAAGTGTCTATTCAGGTTCTTTGCCCATTTTTTAAATTGGATTGTTCAATTTTTGGTGTTGAGTTTTATAATTACTTTATAAATTTTTTATATTAACCCCTTATCAGATGAATTGGTGAATATATTCTCCCATTCTGTGGGTTGTCTCTTTATTTTGTTGATGATTTCCTTTGATGTGCAGAAACATTTTAGTTTGATGTAGTTCTATTTGTTTATTTTTTCTTTTGTTTCCCTTGCCTCGGGAGAAATGGTTAATAAAATATTGCTATGAGCAATGTTTGAATTTTGCTGTCTTCTATGATTTTTATGGTTTGGGGTCTAACATTTAAGTCTTTGATCCATTTTGAATTTATTCTTGTGTGTGGTGTATGAAAGTGGTCTAATTTCATTTTTCTGCACATATCTGTCCAGTTTTTCCAACACTATTTATTGAATAGACTATCTTTAGCCCATTGTAAATGCTTGCTTCTGCTGTCAAATATTAATTGACTATAAAGGTGTGGGTTTATTTATGGGTTCTCTATACTATTCCATTGATCTATGTGTCTGTTCTTATGGTAGTACCATGCTATTTTGATTACTATGGACTTATATTATAGTTTGAATTCAGGTAGCATGATTCCTCCAACTTTGTTCTTCTCACAATCATTGTTCCAAGATGGGGACTTTTGTGGTTCCATATAAATTTTTGAAATATTTGTTCTAGTTCTATTAAATACATCATTGGAATCTTGATAGTATTTACATTGACTCTAGATTGCTTTGGATAGTATGAACATTTCAACGATGCTAATTCTTTTTATTCATGAACAAGGTATGTACTTCCCCTTGTTTGTATCTTTTTCTATTTTTTCTTCAGTGACCTATAATTTTCCAACTATATGTCTTTTACATCCTTGGTTAGGTTTATTCCTAGATATTTTACTCTTTCTGTAGCAATTGGGAGTGGGATTGTTTTCTTAATTTCCCTTTCTGTTAATTTGTTGTTGGCATGTAAAATGTAACTTATTTATGGATATTAATTTTGTATCATTCCACTTTGCTGAATTCATTTATCAGTTCTAGTAGTTTCTTGGTGGAATCTTTGAGGTTCTCTCTGTGTAGTATCATGTGACCTACAAATAATGACAGTTTTAATTCTTCCTTTCCAATTTGGATGCCTTTTATTTCTTCTTCTTGTCTGATTGCTGTGGCTAGGACTTTCAGTACTATGTAGAATAAGAGAGGTGAAGGTGGACATCCTCTCTTGTTTTTTATCTTAAGGGAAATGCTTGTAGTTTTTGCTCATTGAGTATGATGTGGGCAGTGGATTTGTCATGTATGGCCTTTATTATATTTAGGTATGTTCTCCTAATCCCACATGCTAAGAGTGTTTATCATAAATGGGTGCTGGATTTTATCAAATGCTTCTTCTGCAATACTGATATGATCATGTGGTTTTTATCCTTCATTTTTTTTATGTGGTTTATCACATTTAGTGATTTGCAAATGTTGTACCAACCTTGCATTTCCAGAATAAATCTCATTTGATCATGATGTATGATCTTTTTGATGCATTGCTGTATTTAGTTTGCTAATATTTAGTTGCAAATTTTAGCATCTATGTTCATCACAGATATTGACCTATAATCTTCTTTCTTTGTAGTGTCTGTATCTGATTTTAGAATTAAGATAATTTTGGCCTTGTAAAATGAGTTTGGGAACCTTCTCTCCTCTTGATTTTATTAAATAGATTGAGAAAGAGAGGTGTTAGTTCTTCTTGGAATGTTAGGTAAAATTCACGTGTGAAGTCATCTGGTCCAGGGCTTTTGTTTATTGGGAGTTCTTTTATTTCTACTTCAATATCATTGGGTGTAATTTGTCTATTCAGATACTCTGGTTTCTTGATTTCGTTTTGAAAGATTGTATGTTTCTAGGAATTATCCATTTCATCCAGGTTGTCCAAGTCGTTAGCATATAGTTGATCATAATATTTTCTTACAATCCTTTGTATATCTTTGGTGTCAGTTGTTATTTCTCCTCTTTCAATTCTGATTTTTTATTTATTTGGGTTCTTTTTTTTTTCTTGATGAGTCTGCTTAAAGGTGTGTCAATATTGTTTATTTTTTCAAAGAACCAGCTCTTGGATTCATTAATCATTTGTATCATTTTTTTAAGACTCTGTTTCATTTATTTCTGTCCTGATCTTTATTAATTCTTTCCTTCTACTCACTTTGAGCTTTGTTTGCTGTTTTTTTTCAAGTTCCTTTAAGTGTGAAGTTAGACTGTTTATCTGAGCTTTTTCTTGTTTTTAGAGATAGGCTTGTAATGCTATGAATTTCCCTCATAGGATTGCTTTCCAGTGTCCCAGAGATTTTGGATTGTTGTATCCTCATTTTTATTTGTTTCAAGGTATCTTTTGATTTCTTCCTTTATCTTGCTGTTGGCCCATTCATTGTTTAATAACATGTTATTTAGCTCCCATGTCTTTGTGTGTTTTTGAGTGTTCTTGTGATTGATTTCTAGTTTCATAGCACTGTGGTCAGAGAAGCTGCTTGATATGATTTTAATCTTCTTAAATTTATTGAGATTTTTGTGTTCTAACATGGTCTATCCTAGAAAATGTTCCATGTGCACTTCAAAAGAATGTGTAGTCTGCTGCTTTGGGGAGAAACTCTCTAAATATATCAATTAAATCCATTTGATCTAGTGTGTCATTTAAGGTCTCTGTCTTCCTGTTGGTTTTCTTCCTGGAAGATTTATCCATTGAAGTAAATGGTGTGTTAAAATCCCCAACTATGACTGTATTTCTGTCAGTCTCTCTCTTTATGTCCATCAAGATTTGCTTTACATATTTAGATGCTCCTATGTTGGGTGCATAAATGTTTACTATGGTTATATCCCCTTGTATTGTTTCCTGTATCATTATGTAGTATCCTTGTTTATCTCTTACTATAGTCTTGATTTTAAAGTCTATTTTGTCAGATATAAGTACTGCTACGCCACCTTTTTTTCTTTTCCATTTGCATGAAGTGTTTTTTCCCATCCCTTTACTTTTAGTCCGTGTGTATTTTTTTATCTGAGGTGGATCTCTAGAAGGCAGGATATATATGGGTCTTGTTATTATCCATTCATCTACCCTCCGGTTTTTGGTTGGAGCATTTAAACCATTTACATTTAAGGTGATTATTGATAGATATGTATTTAATGCCATTTTATTGTTAGACTAGTTTCTTGTTTTGTTTTTTTTCATTCTTTTTATTCTTCTTAAAGCAAGCCCTTTAACATTTGTTGAAGTACTGGTTCGATGTTAAAAAAATCCTTTAGCTTTTTCTTGTCTGGGAAGCTCCTCATTTCTCCTTTAATTTTAACTGGTAGCTTTGCTGGGTAAAGTAGCCTTGGTTGTAGGTTCTTGATTTTCACCACTTTGAATATTTCATGCTATTCCCTTCTGGTCTGAAATGTTTTTGTTGAGTAATCAGTTGACAATCTAATTGGTGCTCCCTTGCATGTAACTACCTGCTTTACTCTTGCAGCTTTTAGGATTCTTTCCCTTTGTTTAAGCCTTGTCATTTTCATTATGATGTGTCTCAGTGTAGGTCTTTTTGCATCCAACTTCTTTGGTACTCTCTGAGGTACCTGGACTTTTATGTCTTTTTCCTTCATCAGATTAGGCAAGTTTTCAGTTATTATTTCTTCAAATAGTCCTTGATCCCTTGCTTGCTCTCTTCTCCTTCTGGTATTCCCTTGATACAGATGTTGTTGTGCCTTATGTTGTCCAAAATATTTCTTAAACTCTCCTCATTTTTTAAAATGCTATTTTCTTTTTGCTTCTCTGTCTGGGTGTTTTTTTCTACCTTCTCTTCCAAATCACTGATTTGATCCTCTGCTTCATCTAACCTACTGTTTATTACTTCCAGTGCATTATTTATTTCAGATATTACATTCTTTATTTCTAACTGGTCTTTTTTTATGGTTTCTGTGTCTTTTTTCATGCCTTTGAGTAGCCTTATAGTCATTATTCTAAGCTCTCTATCTGGTAAATTGCTTGCCTCCATGTCATCTAGTTATTTTTTGGAAAATCCTCTTGTTCTTCCATTTGGGATCTATTTCTTTGTCTTCCTATTCTGGCTGTTTCTTTGTATTTTCCACCTTAGTTGTTAAACTGATCAGTGATATAGCTTCAAGCTGTAATCAGCAGACAGGCTAAAGAATCACAGGGTGGTGCAGAGTAATTCCTGTGGGTGCGGCTATTGCTTACCCTTGGGCTGATGGCACTTGGAGAGGAGTACTCTGCCTAAGAAATATGGATTCTGCAGTATGGGTAAATGACTCAGCACAGGGATCCTGATGACTGTTCCTTCAGTTCTCTCCCCAGAGCTACCAGTCCCAGAGTCTCCTCAAGAGTCTCTAGTTCACTCTGGCCCCTCTCTGCCTGAGTTCAGGGTAACTGACTACAAAGAAAATTTTGTACAGTAGCCCTTTAAGAGGCTCTCTGCATCTCCAGCCATCTCTCCATGGTGGACAGAAACCCTGCTGGTTTTTCACAGCTGCATGTTATCTGGGTTCCTTTCTGGCTCCAGTGCTCTAGGCTGGGGAGCCCAGCTTGGGGTTTAGACTCTACACTTCTCAGGGGGAACACCCCAGCCACTGAAATATTTCTCTGGAACTTCAGCTGCCATCCATGGGAACTCAGCCCCATGCATCTCTGCCATACTCTGAACCAGTCACATTGTGGTGAAGTGTTGTTTTGCTGTCTGTCCTTGGCTTTAAGGCTTCTCTCCAGCTAGTGTTCAGTAGGTTATTCAGGATGATTTCTCTACAGTTTAGTTGTAATTCTAGTTTGGTCCTAGAAAGAGGTTAGTGTAGCTTCCACTTACTCCTCCACCATTTTGGATTTATAATTTATATATAAATTCTTTTATCACATGTTATATAGCTATAGAAATGCATATTAAAATATAATAAATATAAAAGTATATAATATAATTTCTAGTATGATAGTATATTGTATACTTTATATAAAATAATTTTTAATTGTATTCAAAATATGTATGTAATCATTATGTAGTGTAAAATTATATAAAATAACTTTGTTATATATGAATAATTTTATGTTATATACATCATTTTTATGTAAAGCCAATATAGATGTTGCTAATTTGTGTGAATGTGAATTTTAGTAACCTACTATTATAATAGTTCATTAAAAAATAATTACTTTTTTAATAACTCATTTCCATTCATCTCACAAACACAATGTGGACCTATGATGCAATAGGCACTATGCTATATGTACTAATTTAAACTCAATAAGGTATAACCCTTGTTCTCAAGGGGTTTTGTAGTCTAATTTGAGGCAATTAGTTCTTCACAATATGATAAATGCTTTGACAGATATGTGCTCAAATTCCAAGAGAGGGGTGTCTGGGAAGACCTTTCCAAAGGTGTTCTCAGTGGGGGCTGAGTTTTGAAGGATAAGCGCTAGTTAATGAGAGGATAAGGGAGAAGAAACAGCATTTGTGCAGAGGGTAGAGGGAACCACATATTGCGAAGGCACTAGAGCATGGTTCTGCCTGATTTTTTAACACCCAGGTCTCAGGGTGGACAGTGAAGAATGATTTACAATGAGATTAGATAGACAAGGCCCATATTGTTACAGACCTTGCACACTAAGCTGGCAGTCATGGCATGATTTTAAGCATTTACATTGTGTGATCAGATGGTAGAGGAACAAAAGGGTGAGTTTAAGGAGAAAATATTGGAGAATTTATATCACCCGTGGATGAAGGAATAAAAGAGAGTGGAAAGAAAGAAGTAAGATGACTCAGGTGTTTTATAGGGGATAATCTAAGGTCTTCGGACTGCTTGGATATGGCAAATTAGTGAGAAGAAGAAGTCTTGGACATCTCCTAGAGTACAGGCTAAGATCACAGAATGAGTAGTGGTGCTGTTCATGGATATAGGGCTATTGAAGGATGAATAGGTTGCCATTGATGATTACTATTATTTTGGAATGTTTTGGGAAGAAGGATATGGAGATAAAAAACAGTCCATTAGGGATGTTCTTTTTATGAGAAACTATGACTCAGGACCTCAGCAGCAAGATCTGAACTGGAAATTCGAAAACTGGACATAACTAACATTTGAGTTATGATGAAGCCAATATGATAAGGTTGTTTGATAAAAGTGAGTAAAGATAGAGGAGCAAAGGCCAAGGACAGAATCTTGGGGTACACCATCAGAAGGTGGCAACAAGCACAGATTATAAAGTAGCAGCCAGAGATGTAACAAGATAAACAGAATATAGTTAATCTTTTAAATGAAACAGGAAAAAGGGGTCAAAGAGAAAGGGGCTTAGAGTGGTATATGCTACATTGAAGTCAAAAAGATAAAAAAAGAAGAACAAATGTGTATTGTTTGAGTAATGCATTTTAGTGTGTTGAGAAAAAATTAAGTTTCTGGTATATAATTAATTGACACGTGTTAGTGTGGTAACTTAGTACTATCACTGAACTTCAATTCAATATATAGTCAACTTCCAAAAGTAGAATTGCTTTAAATGATTCACTTTACATGGCATCACAGTTTGGGTTCTCTAGCAGCAGATGCTGAGAAATGCCAAGATAGAATCTAGAGTATAAGATGTTTAAGAGAGATCAACAATGAAAGGAAGAAGAAGGAGGAAAGGTGAGCAGAAAGAGGGCTCAAAAGCAAGAATTGCTCCTGAGAACGTCCCATACCAGGCTGATTGCCTAGGCCTTTGTAACTGCACCTCACTCAGTCACTGATGTGGACTACCCCCAGCAGGGCATTGCATCAGAAGGTGGTCTCTATAGCTTAGGCAGACCCTGATGGAGCAAACAGTTGAAGTGCCCTCTCATAGCTTGGCAAACAGCCCTTCCTTGAAGGGGGTTTGGGCAATACACATTCATTCCAACCTCATGTGACTTGCAGTGTCTTTGGCCAAACATGTGAAGCAGAGCCTCATCCAGCTGTAATTATGGGTGGTTAAAAGTATCCAACTATTAGTTCTTTATCCCATATCTGCATTATAAATACATTTCTCTGTCAATACAAATATGCAATAATTTTTTATGGTAAAAAGACTAAATTAATGGCACTACACATTGGTTAGGTAAGTATAAAAACCTAGACTAGACAAAAATATCATAATCATATTTGCTTTTGGAATTAAGTCCTAGATATATTTTACATCTGAAAAAGTAGAAAATAAATGAAGTAAAAGACAATAACGCAGTTAATCTGTTCCAATAACATCTAAAACAAAGTTGAGTTTACATAGGTTGACAGGAACATCATTAAATAAAAACTTTTCCAAAAACATGTTCTGTAATTGGACAGCCTTGAGAAAATAGAATGAAGCAATTGTATCTGGTCCATATATGCATATATAACACTTGACATATCCTCCTATGCAAAATAAATTTCCTCTATGCCAGCTGTAATTAGGCGCTGAAATAAAGCTGCCTTAATATTCTGCATATTTGATCAGGGTTGCCAGCAGCTGTCTGATCACTGGCTGTGTTCTCATGTACAATGAAAACATCAAAGACATCTGTGGTTTGCCCTAAAATTAGTGCCAGGATTGGCCTTCTCTCCTTTATTGTGAAACTAGCTTGGTTGTTTGCATAACTAACAAGAGAACCACCAGCTATTGTTGCTGAGTCTGTGAAGGAAAACCAAAGAAAGACTTTGAAAAGAGGCCAATATGTCCTAGTGCCCAGCATAAGTCTTCAGTGCATGGGGTTTGAAGTCACACAGACCTAGGATTCAGATGTCAGTTTTTACTACTTACTTGTGACTTAGGGCAAGTTAATTAAATCCTCTCAGCCACAATGTCTTTTTTTTGGTTAAATGGGAATGATAATAGTACTTACTTCATAGGATTGTTTTGAAGAACAATAAAGATAACCTACATAAAGCACTTATGTATGCCCAGAGCATTCACTAATCTTAACTTTTTAATCTAGTGTCATTTCTAAGAAATAACTGCAGTGGCATTAAAACATTCACTTACTGGCTTCCAGTCAAGAAGGCAGAGTAGGTAAACACAGTTCTGGCATCCTCCCATAACCTCATCAAATTACAACTAAACTACAGAACATCTATCATTGAGAAGCACCTGAAATCTAACTAAACAAGGAGTCCTATAACTAACGGTACACAGAAGCCACATGGAGACTGCTAGGAGGCATGGAGACTCAAAATGGGCTGTCCCCACGCCCACATGTGGCAGTTAAAAATCAGGAGGGATATCTTAACTGTAGAGGTCCTCCCTGAGAAGTGAGGGGTACCAGCCCTAATCAGGCTGGTGCCAGCCCAGGGTTCCAATGCCAGAAAGATAGATATCCATAAATTCTGACTGTGAAAACCAGTAGTGATTATGGCTGAGGGAGATGGAGGGCTTCTAGAGTCCCAGTCATTCAAATTTACTCAAAAGGCACCAGGGACATAAGGAGAGGAACATACACTAGTGAGTGTCATATGTGAGCCTCTAGCAGCCTGCCTAATACTGTTCAAACTGCCCTGGAGATTCCCTGAGACCCTTCCTCATCCAAATGTCAGGGCCACCTAAGTCACTTCCAGTGGCTTTTCTATACAAATGGTCTGTCGTGACTCATGCTGCAAAGTTTCCTAAAACCTCTCAAAGGTTCACAAACCCCAAACAAGCAGCATGTGGCCTTACTGTGCCCACACATCTTGATAAATGACCCCAGGCCCAGCACTAGTGGCATCCAGGTTCAGTTCATAGTTTGGCCTCTCCTGGGCATCTCCAAGCCCAGCACAAGTAGCAGCCACTTGAAGATCACTTTGTACATCATGCTAGGTGGCCCTGGGCAGGGAAAAGGTAGTAGCTAACCTTGGCCTTAACTGCCTGGGAGGCCCCAGCTTCAGACCATGCTGGAGCACCACCTGGCCACCTCCATGAGCGACACACTCAAGAAGTGGACTCAGCAGGAACCAGAGCCCCGCTGAACATAGTTCTGCCCCTGCACAGCAGCTCCTCCACTATAACCTCAGCCAGTACTCATAGCTAATAAGCCTGGGGATAAATTCCTCCCACTGACATGCCAACAGTAATCCAGGGTTAAGTACAAGAGGAGGGTGCACATGACCCACATAAGGGATGCACCTGGAGTGTCTGCTTGGATGACCAGGGAGACTATACCACTGGGCCTTACAGAACACCTTCTACAAAAGGCCATCCTACCAAGCAAGACTGGGAAACATAGCAGATCTACCTAATATAGAGAACAAACACAGAGAGGTAGCCAAAATGGGAAGACAAAGAGACACCCCCAATGAAAGAACAGGAAAAATTGCCAGAAAAGGAACTAAATTAAATAGAAGCAAATGAAAATAACTACTAGATAAAGCATTCAAAACAATCATTATAAGGATGCTCAAGGAACTTATTGAGAATTTCAACAGCATAAAAAAGGACACAGAAACCATAGAAAAGAACCATCAGAAATCAAGAATGCAATAACTGAAATTAAAAGCACAATAAAAGGAATCAACAACAGATTAGATGAAGCAGAGGGTCAAATTGGTGATTTGAAAAACAAAGTATCAGAAAACATCCAATCAGAGGAGAAAAAACTTTTTTGAATGATGATAGTTTAAAGGACCTCTAAGACAGCATCAAGTGTAACATTTGCACCATAGAGGTAACAGAAGGAGGAGAGAGAGAGAGCAAGGGATTGACAACCAATTTGAAGAAATAATGACTGAAAAGTTTCCTACCCCAGTGAAGAAAAAAAGCACACAAGTCCAGGAAGGGCAGAGAATCCCAAACAAAATAAACTCAAAGAGGCCCACACCAAGACACATCATAATTAAAATGGTAAAGGTTAAAGACAAAGAGAGAATCTTAAAAGCAACAAGCGAAAGATAGTTACCTACAAGGGACAAGTATCCATATGTTCACTGCAGCATTATTAACAAAATCCAGGATAGGAAAGCAACCTAACTGTCCACTAATACATCAATGGATAAAGAAGTGGAGTGTACATATAATGGAATATGACTCAGTCATAAAAACAATGAAATCTTACCATCTGCAACAATATGGATGGACTTACAGGGCACTGTGCTGAGTGAAATAAATCAGAAAGAGAAAGACAAATGCCATATGACTTCACTTATGTATAGAATCTTAAAAAAATGAAGAAGCAGAATAGAAACAGACTCAAAGATATAGAGGACATTTTGATGGTTGCTAGATGGGAGGGGAGTTGGGAGGATGGATGAAAAGGTAAAGAGAATAAGAAGTACAAATGGTAGCTACAGAATAGTCCTAGGGATATAAAGTCCAACACAGGGTATATAGTCAATAATATTGTAATACCTATGTATGGTGTCAGGTACTAGATTTATCACAGTGATCATTTTGTAAGTTATATAAATGTCAAATCACTGGGTTGTACACCTGAAACTAATAATAATGTACATGAATTGCATTAAAAATTTTTTTAAACATTCATTTACTGATAAAAGTGTGAAAATAACTCTCTATGAAATTTAAAATCATGAATACAACACACACACACACACACACACACACACACACAAATTCACAGTTCTCTTCAAAATTCCTAAAAGTTATAGAAACCTCTTGGAGTTTTTCTAGCAAGCAATTGAAGTCCCTTTCACTACTATTTACAATTTCATGACAGATTCTAAAGGAGACCTTTCATTTCCTTCTTAGCATCATGTACTTACTATCAAGTTGCTACCATCAGGTGATTTGTAGTGATTCTTGTCAGAAAAGTATCTAATAGTTTGTTCTTAACTGCAGGTAATAATGAACATTTATTATCTCTCATTAGAATTTTGCTGAAAGGCAGCTCCAGAGCTGCTGCCATCACTGACTCAATGTCTCATCAAAGATGCAAGTACTTCCCAACTCTGCCATCTCCTCTGTTGAGTTTATCTTCAGACTACTTCCTCATAGTTGCAAGATGGCTGCCTTATATGAAAAATTATATCTGTTCCTCCTGTGTCTCTTTTTAAAAAGAAGAAAACCTGTCTCAGAAGCCACCCAGCCAGTGTTTTCTCAAGTCTCAGTGGTCAGAGCTGAATCATTAGTAGCAATGGAAGAGGAATTATCATGACTAGCTTCATAAAACACATACAGCAAGATGGATTACAGACAGATATTAAAGTTTTGTAATAAAAGAGGAAGGTATAATGTATGTTTGTTTTCTACAGCGTCTGTACAGTCATAGACAGTTACTTCAAACTTGAAAATAAAAACTCTGCTTTCCTTCCAGTCTTCCAAAAAGTACTATACCCATGTTTATAGGAAAATAAACATTTATTTATTATAAAACAAATTGATAAAGTTAGTAGACCTTAGAGCTGATACTTAGTTGTACATATCAGTATGGCATGATGGTTTGTGTCTGTTCTGATTGTCAATGCCCATATGCCTTGCCAACCATTAAGTAATTTGATCATCATTCCCAAAAAAGGTGTCAAACTTTAAGTTCCATGAGACTGTGGAGCAGATCTGCCTTGTTCATCATATCCTTCAAAGCACAATGGCCAGCACACAGTAGATATTGAGCAAATGTGCATTGAATTAATAAATGAATGAAATGAAACAAACAAACAAATAGTAAGATGTCACATGTACCCCAGTGTTGCGGCACACCCTGGCTTGGTGGAAACTCTGTCCTGCAGAGGTTTCAGGATCGAAGATGAGGAGAAATGAGTTAACCCGGACACTGATTTCTGTCTGGGAGGAAGAGAGGTGGCAGTTCTCTCTGGAGAAAAAAAGCCCCAAACATTCCCTGTGCCTTTTAATGAGAAAGATATGTATAGGAGCGTACATACAGGATTCATAAATCACCAGTCAACTTCAAAGGCTTGGATTACTATCAACATCTAGAGATTACAGATAACAATGAAAGGAGCACAGTGATCGCTTTAGGTCAAGGTCCGCTGGATTCTCTGGCACCAGAGGATCACCAGGTGAGAGCAGAGCAAGCTTCAAAGTATAATATACATTCTTTAAGCCTGATTTCCCATGGGGACCCTCAGTGCAATTATTGGGTCATGCCTGCCTCCAGCTTTCGGGTTGAAACTTATAGGCCCTTTGCAAGGCCTAGCTCACAGCAAGGCTACAGTTCCCGATACTGCACAAAGTGGTCCCATACATCCCAGCAGGATCCCTATCCCTGTAGTCCTCTAACATTTACAATTAGAGCTATCTAATGTCCTCCTTCTTCAGCCTGAGTTCAATACTGCTGTTAACCTGGGAGACTAAGGAACTAGGTCAGTAGTTTAATGTCATATCAGCCTTTCCACTTGTTCTTTATAATGCCAGCTTTTTCTTCTATAGTACAGCCCTTTCTGGGCATCCTAGACCCTATCACTAACAAACTAATTTCTTGTCCTTGAATCCCAATCCCCTATGACTGAGAATTAACACTGTCACCAAACCTTGCCAAAGCTGGCAGCATTTGGAAAATGTAGTGACCTGGACAGGAACATGTCTTACAAAGACATCATTTTGGAAGGCACGTGGTTGACCTGAAATGCCTACTCTAAGCACCAAAATCATACCTGCAGTTGTTAGTTAGGATTGCATGTGATCCCACTTTCACAAGCATATCTGTGAGAATGGACCTGAGATTTTATTAGAGATAACTATAAGATTAATTGATAAACCCACCCACATTAAGAGATAAGACCCATATATAGCATACTTACAGTCCATTTTAGAAAAAGAAAATATATATACATATACATGTATACATACTAGGATTCTAGTTTTAACTTCTAATTTTTCTCACTGGGATTTAATAAATTCTCTGGCAGTTATTGAGTAGGGATTAGTGTCTGGTCTAATTCTGTTTTTCTTTACTTATTGGATAGTTTCTGCTGATTATTTCTTCTCTGCAGGAATAATTACTTACTTGAATTGTAGTGGCTAATGCCTTTTGTAGAGGATAATCAGTCAATTCCTGCTTTGGGTTATTTATTTTTTCATCTGAATTTTGAACAAATTCAGACAAAGTCCTCATCAATTGATTTCTAAAGAAACTTTGCTTTTCACCAGGGCCTTTCTGCAAATGGCTGCTCCCAGTGAACTTTTAGGTTGGGATTGTTTCTGTCTATTTACTCAGTCCTACATTTCTTAGTGCCCTGAGGGCTCCCTGCTACTAACTCTGTGTCCTGTCTGTGCTATTATAGGATGAATTCTAAAACTTCCTAGAGGTAAGAAGAGAAGTACAACTTCCAAACTGAGTCCAAGCTGGAAAAGATTCTTCCATTGGTATATATGGATTTCATGACCCTTTCTGAGGGACACCATTGAACACACAGCATTTAACCACCTGGAATCCAAAACACATCAGGCTAGTTAGTAGTTTCCAAACGTAGCATCAGAATCACATAGAGAGCTTCTGCACAAAATGGAGATACCTCCTCAGCCCCACTAACACTTGAAACCAATAATTTTCTAGACATAGTAGTTTTTATATTACCACTTAAACTTTTAATGTTATCGCAATTTCACAGCTTTAATTTTTTTCAGATTCCTTCATGCCTGTTTTATAAAATAAATGCAAGAGATATTTTCAATCTCCTTGACCATTTTCATGTACTATTAGTGCGAATGTAAGCTGATATACACTTTTTGTATAACAAATAACAATAAATGTCAAATTTAAGATGTTTTAGGTCATTCAGGCTTATGATTCTCAAAATCCATTCTACAAAAATATGCATAGTAGAACATACAGGTGTGTGTTATTTAGGGCAGACTAACTGAAGTAAAAAAAAACCTTTAAAATCTCAGTGATTCAATACAATAAATGTATATTTTGTGCTAATATCACAGTCCAATGCTAGGGAATCTCTGCTCATAAAGTCATCAGAGATCTATCTGGGAACTGCACCTTTCTTAAGGTCCTTGGAGTCTCATCCATTAAACTGAAAGTTGGAGAAAGAGAGATCATATTGAGAATGGGTCTGGAGACTTTTATGGATCAGGTAGAGTAGCAAACATCACTTCAACCCACATTCTTTGGTCACAACTTGATCGTTAGGCCCTATCTACTTGGGAAATATAGACTAGGTATGCACCCTGGAGAGAAAGAAGCAAGGTATGGTAACTCTGCCATAGGGAATTGGAGGGAGTTATTCATTGCAGCATTGCTTATGAAAGCCAAAGACTGGAGAAAATCTACATGCTCATAAACAAAGATCAGTCCATATTATAAAATATTAAGGCTGTGATTAAAAAGAAAGGGGTTGTTTTGTGTGTAGTCATATGAAAGAATACCCAACACATATTAACAGGTAAAAAAAAACTGTTGTATAATAGTAAACCTGGTATGGTAAGTTTTTTTAATTACAATTTTTATTACATATAATATAAATGTAATATAAATAGTCTAGCCTCAGGATAGGGTCTATTATTTTTTACCTAGCCTTATTCACATGATGGAATGCTATGCAGATATTAAAAAGAATAAACAGATCTAAATATACCAGTACAGAAATATCTACACCCCGGGTGGTTAAGAGAAAAATGCAAGATGCTAATCAGTGTATTAAAATGCTAACTTTTACATAAAATGAAAATTATACATATTCACATATATTTGTACGCATAAAGAAGATAAAGATCCAGATAATGTTTTAGGGATGGAAAATCAGTGGGTGGGAAGCAGAGAAACAAAACTTGGGTTAGAACAGGCACATATTTTATAATGATTAACCTTTCGTACTTTTTAAATTTTGTACTATATCAATTGACTAGGCAAAGTATATTTTTTAAAACCCCAGTCCTACAAAAAGAGAGGTCAGCCATTTGGAGGGAGAAGGGGTAAATCAAGACCTCTGTTTTAGACCTGTTGACTTGGAGATTATTAGACAACCAAAGGGTGATGTCAGGGAGCCATTGGTTATATAAATCTGGATCTCAGGAGAGGAGTCTGGGCTAGAAATATAAATGTGGGAGTTTTCAGCAAATAGATGATGTTTAAACCCATGAGAATGAA
This sequence comes from Furipterus horrens, assembly GCF_987537825.1. NCBI lineage: Eukaryota > Metazoa > Chordata > Mammalia > Chiroptera > Furipteridae > Furipterus > Furipterus horrens. Next base: position 38,162,099 of record NW_028327175.1, read on the forward strand.
TGACATCACCCAGGGAGAGTGTAAAGAAAGAAAGAAAAGGGGGGAGGACCAAGCCCGAGTTACTGAAAAATAACCCATGTTCACATCCAAATTTTGGAAAATGCCCAAAAGCACAAAATAAGAAATAAACACCATCTATAATTCTACTTTCTAGAGATTAAATAAAAATTTTTCTGCTTCCTGCCAGTCTTTATTATCTGCATCTAAGAATATGTCATTATAACATAGTATATGTTTGAAAGGAATGCATATTTTAAAATGAAACACAATCTTTATAGGAGTGTCTTGCAGATCATTAAAGAGCATTCAATTTATAATCTGTAGCATATTTCTTTAAAATCCCTTTTGCCCCTCTCTCTCTCTCTCTCTCTCTCTCTCCCCGTCTCACACACACAAATACACACACACACACACACACACACACACACACACACACACACATTAGCAGCAGCAGGGGCAGCAGGAACATAGTGACGGAACTCAAAACTCTTCTGCTTTCTATAAATACCCCAGCCCTTCTTTTTCTTTACATAAAAGGCTCAGGAAGTTTTTTGCATCCCTCCTCCTGCCTCCTAAAGTATTTATTTTTATAAACATTTTGCGCTAGCTTTCCTGCAATTGTCCTTCCATTCACTTGTCTATCCTGCTTTGTGACCTGGGACACTGTCCTAAAAAGATGGTATCACCAGTCCTCTTTGCCTTCTGGCTTCCAGTTGGATCTGGCCAGTGGGGAACCTTGGCAGGAAGAGAAGGAAGGGAGGAGAGTGGGGTCAGTTATTTTTTCCCTCAAATCCTCCAGGCTGAGTTGTCAGCATGGTTTCCAGTAGTAGCCCACTCTCCTTGCCACATGAGGCCTAGGGAAGGTAACAGCTCCCATTTGCCATTAATTCTGGAGTACTTGTGCATCTCTTGTTAGCTTCTTTAAAACTTGCTCAGCCCTTTGTAAACAGGCCCTTAATTAAGCACTTCTCAATGAGTGTGCCATCTGTTCCCTGCCAGGATCCTGACTGATACAAACAACTCAGGGTCCTTTAAGTTTTCTTTTAACTCTTAATTTTCTTCATCTCCACAATCAAAAGCCTGAGTTCTGAGTAGTCAAAGACCTTTTTATTCATGATGGGAAGATTTGGAAATGTATAGAGGAACTTTGTGAATATTACTTCATAATTTTTTACACCATATGAAACATTAATATAGATAACATGCATACATCTTTATGTGCACTAAGAAAATCCATAAGATGAAGTTAATCCTAGGGAGTCATGAGTGGGTTAGAAAGGAGAAGGTAGGCTCTTAACTTTATTCCTTATGCATATTCCTGTTCGAGTTTTACCTTAATACTCAGGTATAACTTTAAAAAGTATTCATATACATAATGTTTTTAATTTTGAGGAACAGAATACATATTTCAATTTCTGACTCCAGAAACTCTGAATCAATGGACCTATAGTTGGGTTCTGGGGTAAGAACCAATGATACAGTGATAGGCTGACAACCACTCTGGCAGAGCCACTGGTGCATTTGTGCACATTGGGTACCACACTTGGGTCCTGGGTGGTGGGGACTGACATCTAGCTTTTTTCTAATATGCACTAAAATACCTTAAGATTGATGCAGCCCTCTCCTGCTTGTCTGGATCTGTGCTGATTTCCGGCCACTTAGAACTTTTGGCTCCTGTCTTTACTGCTTCTACTAGGACAGAAACCTGAACTTGCAGCTTGAATTAGAGCTATGCTCTGGATACTTGAATCTTGCCTATCTTTTTTTATTATTCCACCCAAACCCTACTTGGACTAATGCTGCTCAAATCCCTAGGCCCTTAACTTTGTTCTAGGGTTCTTTACTAAAGAGATTTCTTTGCCCCAATTTTCCTGGTCTGGCCCATTCCATTGTCCCCTGAGCCACAGTTTAGAAACTGCAATAGCTCTCTTGGACCTTCCTTCAAGTGTTTAAATGGATGTTTGCAAAAAGGTTTGCCATTAATCAAGTTACCAGGAGTCCTCTAATCTGAGTTTAATTTGATTTTCAATCTCTATTCAAATGTGGCCTTTTTTTTTTTTTTGAGTAACTTCCATTTGAAGATACATTAGAGTATTTTCTTATTTTCCTTGCTTCAATGGCCATGACCTATAATGTCACTAGATTACCTGTGACATTTCTAGAATAGTCTCATCTTTCCCAACCCTGACTCAGCAACCTGACTTTTTAGTAAGCCATTCTATTTTGAGATGTGTTATAATTTCAAAGTATTCACTGAAAATTGAATATATTTACATATAGATATACATGTGTGTGTGTGTGTGTGTCTGTGTACAAAAAATTAGGGAGTATCCTTTAAGGTTTCTTTACTATAAAACAATATTTTTAGAAACAATAAATACTACATATATATGTGACTATCTCCTAATTAGTAAAGGTTTCTGATGAGAGCTGAGTTCTGTTGTGTTTTACAGTAGTACTCTCTGGCACAGTTCCATTTGACTCCCCCTAATACAAAGAGGGTGGTGGCCAGGACCAGTCACATCTCCTCATCTGTGATTCACCTGCAGAAGTTGCCTCACCACTTCTGGAAGCTCAACACTAAATAACAAACTGAGGCTCCATTCACCTTTGCTTCAGCACACTCATATTCCATTATCTCTCCCTCCCACACCGGAGCAAGATTTAGTTACTCATTAATTTTAAGGGGATTTCCTAAGAGACACCAGGAAAGATTTGCTGGTGATGAGGGCTGACAGCTATAGAAGTACTAACAAGGGAAGCCATAAAATCTCTTCCCTGGGAGTCTTTATGAAAAGCAAAATCAAATGGGTCTTGTTGAGAAGCAATATTAGGAGGAGATGAGAAACTTGAAACAGGTGACGTGTCATCTGATTCTATGATTTTGTAGTAACAGATGAACTACTAATTAAAAATAAGAAGAAAAAATCAATTGACAGAGTTGGTGGTTCCTGGGTCTTTTGTCCACAGATTTATACTAACTACATTCTCACCTTCTTTTGGCTTAATAAAATTTTTCACCTGATTTGGGATACAGTAGTGACAATTAAGCAAATAGCAAGATGAACTTGCTATTTAATATCGGATAGTAACCTGTCACCCTCCTCTCATGTGGTTTCCATCTCTGGTAGCATACAAAGATTTTTGATGTGGGTAGAATGTAGGATGTGGCTGTTTATTAGTCAAGTTATTAATCTTTATGACTCTCGGCTCAATCTCTAACCCTCTTGCATTAAGGAGTATAAGGCTTGAATATAGCTCCCTCTTGTTTCTTATTAAACTAAAACAGAATTCAGCTTGACATAGACACAATCAGTTTCCATACTTGACTTCTCCATACAATTCACTGTAGTAATCACATGCTAGTAGTTGCATCACTAGATGGCAATCAAATTGTTGCCATCCAGTGGCCATAGCAGCAACCCTTATCATTACCTTTGAAGTCAACTATTGTTTCATTTATATGTTTTACTGGTTTACTATGGTAATCCCATCACTACCATGTACAAATGCCCACACAGAGCCATATATCTGATTTTCCATTAGGAAGTTTCTGGTTATAATACAGATTATTTTAAACTATTTAAGTAAAAATGTTCTATAAGAGCTGAATTTCAAAAGCCAGGTAATTGCTGAAGTGAAGAATCAGGTGAGGCTTCAAGTGCTACAGACCAGAGTCATCTGTGTCCCTCTCTCTCCAGAGCCCTTAACTAGAATTCCTTCCAGTGCTACAGCAATGATGTGCAGCTATATTTATTTATTATACATCGAGACTTAAATTTTAATATGCATAGCAATGAAATAACATTTAATTATTGAGTACCTAGTATATGTCAAACCCTGTTCTAAGTGCTTTTCTTGTTTTTATCTAATTTAAGACTCATAACAACCCTATGAGATATCATTAATATTATCTCCACATTACAATGAGGAGAGAGAAACAGAGAGATTGAGTAACTTGTTCAAAGTCACAAGAAAGGGAATACTGAAGCCAGCATTTGCACCACCCAAGGTCTGAGTGAGTTTTTATTATATGAGGGGGCTTTTGTGTACAGAAAAGCATATTTACAATTACTTACATTTTGATTATTTTTTATTTTATTAAAATGCAAATTTAAATATACTTTATAAATTTTTATGTCAAACAGAAATAATTAGTGTATATCTTTGATTAATGCTCAAATATCTCTTACATTTGACAGCTCAACACTTTTAAATATTTAGATATTTATACATTTTATTACTCAGATTCTATTAGACATCCTAAATTATAATAACAAACACTTAAAGCACCTGAAAAGTCAGTATTCAAAAAATAAACATACCTTCCAGTCAAGAGGGAGGTGTAAGTAAACACAGTTCACCTACTCACAGCAAAAATTACAACTGAACTATAAAATAACTACCACTAGAATCATCAGAAAACCAAGCTGTATAGAAGTCTGACAACGAAGGAATTAAAGAAGTTACATTCATCCAGATGGATAGGAGGGGCACAGATGCAGAGACAGGCTGAGACATAGAGATGAAAAACGGGCAGTCCCACATCTGTGTGTGGAGGATAAAAATAGGGAGGGATGCCCTGGGAGTGAGGGATCACAGCTCCACACCAGACCACCCAGGACAGGGTACCACTGCCAGGAAAATAAGTCCCCATAACTTCTGACTATAAAAACCAGTGGGAGTTGGGGCAGAGAAAGAACATGCGGGATTCTCAGGAGTCTCCTCTAAAAGGACCCAAAATGGACTTAGGACTTATGCAGACTCACTCTTCTGGGCTCCAGCATGAGAGCAACACCATGAAGAGCACCAGTGGCATATGGGGAGAAACTGAAGTGTCTGGCATCTGGGTGAGTGCTGGGGCATGGCTCCCTCCCAGACAAAATTCCAGAGGCCAGCAGCCACATTGTCCCCTTTCTTTTTTTTTTTTTTTTTTTAATGTTTTTTATTGATTATATTGTTACAACAGTTCCAATTTTCTCCCCCTTGTTCCCCTCCACCCAGCACCCCCCTCCACATTGTCCCCTTTCTGAGCTCTCTTCCACACAGAGCCACAGGACAGCAACACCATATAGGAGACCGCAGGAACCTGGTACATCTGGGTCACCCCACCCAGGCGAATACCTAAGGCTCTGCCCCATCCAACTTACCAGTGTGCTTTTCTACAACAGGTCATGCTACTAAGACAGGAAGTCAAAGAAGCTCTACCTAATACAGAGAAACAAAGAGAGGAAGGCTACCAAAATGAGGAAACAAAGTAATGTGGCCCAAATGAAAGAACAGATCAAAACTCCAGAAAAAAAACTAAACAAAATGGAGATAAGCAATCTATCAGATGCAGAGTTCAAAACACTGGTTATTAGGATGGTCAAGAAACTCATTGAGTACTTCAATAGCATAAAAAAACACTTAGGCAGAAATGAAGTATACATGAAGTAAAATAAAGAAAATCTGCGGGGAACCAATAGTGGAGGGGATGAAGCTGAGAATCAAATCAATGATAAAGAATAAAAAACATACAATCAGAACAGCAATAAGAAATAAGAATGAAAAACAAACAAACAAAGATAGGCTAAGTGGTCTCTGGGATAACTTCAAACATAAAAACATTCAAATCATAGGAGTGCCAGAAAGAGAAGAGAAAGAGTAAGAAATTGAAAACATATTTGAAAAAACAATGGTGAAGGAACTAGACATACAAGTCCAGGAAGCACAGAGAGTCCCAAACAAGATGGACAGAATAAGGACCACACCAAGACATATTATAATTAAAATGCCAAAGGTTAAATATAAAGAGAGAATCTTAAAAGCAGGAAAAAAAGTTACATACAGAAGAGTCTCCATAAGACTGCCGTGTGATTTCTCAAAAGAACCTTTGCAGGCTAGAAACTGGCAAGAAGTATTCAAAGTGATTACTCTTTCCAGCAAAGGTATTATTTTTTAAAGAATATTTTATTTATTATGCCATTAAAGGTGTCCCAATTTTTCCCTCCCCCCTCTCTCCCACCACCCTCTTTGAACCAGCAGTCCCCCCTCTGGTTCATGTCCATAGGTTGTTGCATATAAGTTCTTTGGCTCCTCTGTTTCCTTTATTATTCTTAACATCCTTGCATTTTGTACTTCCTAATTATGTTTCTTAATCCCTGTACCTTTTGCCCATTCTTCCCCTTCCCTTCCCCACTGATAACCCTCCTTATGATCACCGTATCTATGATTCTGTTCCTGTTCTGCTTGTTTGCTTAGTTTATTTTTATTTTTCAGATTCAGTTGTGAGTTTGTTCTCATTTTACTGTTCTTAGTTTTGATCTTCTATTTCTTAAATAAGTCCCTTTAACATTTCATGTAATAAGGGCCTGGTGATGATGAATTCCTTTAGCTTTATCTTGTCTGGGAAACACTTTATCTGCCCTTCCATTGTAAATGAGCTTTGCTGGATAGAGTAATCTTGGTTGTAGGTCCTTGCTTTTCAACACTTTGAATACTTCTTGCCAACTTCTTCTTACCTGCAAAGTTTCTTTTGAGAAATCAGCTGATAGCCTTCTGGGAACTCCTTTGCAGGTGGCTCTCTTCTTTTCTCTTCCTGCTTTTAAGATTCTCTCTTTATATTTAACCTTTGGCATTTTAATTATGAGGTGTCTTGGTGTGGTCTCTTTGGGTCCAACTTGTTTGGGACTCTCTGTGCTTCCTGGACTTGCATATCTATTTCCTTCGCCAAATTAGGGAAGTTTTCTTTCATTATTTTTTCAAATAAGTTCTCAATTTCTTGCTCTTCCTCTTCTCCTTCTGGCATCCCTATGATTTGGATGTTGGCACTTTTGGAGATGTCCCAGAATCTTCTTATTTTCTCATCTTTTTGGAATTTTTGTTTCTTCATTCTGTACTGGTTGACTGTTTATTTCTTCCTTATGTTACAATTCATTGATTTGAACCCTGGCTTCCTTCTCTTCACTGTTGGTTCTCTGTGGGCTTTTCTTTATTTCACTTAGTGTAGCCTTCATTTCTTCCCTTACACGTTTGCCATACTCACTGAGTTCTCTGAGCATCCTTATCACCAGTGTTTTGAACTCTGCATCCACTAGGTTGGCTATCTTCATTTTTCTGGAGTTTTAATTTGTTCTTTAACTTGGACCATTTGTTCTGTTTCTCTTCAATTTTGTAGCCTCCCTGTGTTTGTTTCTGTGTATTAAGAAGACCTGTTTTGACTCCCTGTCTGGCGCACCTGTTTCATTGTAATGATCAGAGCCTTAGGTATTTATCAGTTTTGGGATGACACTTCTCATCACTTTGTGGCACTGCATGTGGGGGAGGGGTCAGAGAGGGAACAATGCTCCTTGCTTGGCACTTTCCCCTTTTGCAGTCACTTCACCCACTTCTCATTTGTGACTGGTGCCCCTTAGTTGTTGCCCTGGTGGTGGTGGTTCCCAGAGTTTGCATACATTCTAGGACCATGGAGGCCCTCTAAACAGATTCTCTTGTGAGATGGGTAGTTTCTTCTGCTGCTCGAACCCACACTCGTTTTCATAACCACAAGCTATGAGGCCTTATTTTCCCAGTGTTAGAACCATGGGCTGCATCATCTGGCCTGGGGTTGGGATAGGTCCCCACGTGTCCCTCCTGGCTTTTATCCACCACATGTGAATGTGGGATTACACTGGCCATCACTGCTACCTTGTTGCCATTGTCTTGCCACTGCCACACCATGTCCTCTCTGCCCAGGCTCCCTTCTCCACCCCTCTTACCTGTCTGGATGAATATTTCTTCACTAAATCTTTGGTTGTCAGACTTCCACACAGTTTGATTTTCTGGAAGTTCTGCTTGTTTTTTGTTTTGAAGTGAGTTGTAATTCTTCTTATGGTTGTGCGAGGAAGTGAAGCATTCTTACCTACACCTCGATCTTGGCCAGAAGTCTCACAAAGCTATCATTTAGAATCAAAGTGCAGACAAAGTGCTTCCAAGACAAGGTAAAGCTAAAGGAGTTCATCATCACCAAGCCATTATTAATAAAATGTTAAAGGAACTTATTTGTTAAAAAAATGAAAACTATGAACATTAAAATGGCAATAAATTCACAACTATCAACAATTGAATCTCAAAAACAAACTAAGCAAACAAGCAGAACAGAAATAGAATCATAGATATGGAGGGTTATCAGTTGGGAGGGCAAAGGGGGATAATGAGGGAAAAGGTGCAGGAATTGAGAACTACAAACTGGTAGGTACATAGTAGAAAGGAGATGTTAAGAATAGTAGAGGAAATGGAGAAGCCAAAGAACTTCTATGCATGACCCATAAACATGAACTAAAGGGGGGTTGCTGAAGGGAATTGACGGTACTGGGTAGAGTAGGGCAATGGAGGAAAATTGGGACAACTGTAATAGGATAATAAATAAAATAGTTTTTTTAAAAAACTTTTCTCATAAGCATTTTTATATGTAAGACACCAGATCTTTAAATTTAGAAGCTCAAATCCTCTTAAGCCTAAATTGAAACAGAACATAAAAAAAGTGACTTGATTACAAGGCTAGTTACTAAACTCGTTCTTAAATTTAATATGAGTATGAAACAATAGGTTTTGGGTTTATTGTTAACTATTTCTATATTATTCATGGGTTAATAATTCATTTACCCAAGCAAAAAGAACAAAGTTACCCTTTCAAGACTACTTGTCATAGGAGCATAGAGTGTAGGTGCCTCTTCCAAGATTAAGTCAGTGAATATTGGGGTGAGCCTCAGTGTATGGTCATTTTAACCTTCACATCTTCTGCACTTTCCAAACCTTTCCTTCCGGCTGAAATAACCATGTAAGTTTCAAGTCCTTGTGACCTTGTGACTTTCCAAAAACCCCCCATCCCTTAAAATATTGAGGGCTTTCCAGGCCTTCAGGTTTTCATTCCCTTTTAATTAACTATAGACTGTTTCATTATTGAAATTTTGAATCTATTAGCAGACTTCAATTTTCCCTCATCATAATGTGGTCAGAGCATAAAAATGCCAGGAAACATTCAAAAGGACCATGAATGAGACTCGAAAGTCCCTGATTTCAGCCTATTATTACTAAATAAGGTTAGACTTATTTATAAAAACACAAACCACTTCAGCTTAGTTGCTAGAAACTAACTCTTTTTGAAGTGTCTCTCAGTTACCTCTGAGTTCTCCAAATACTGTCTCAAATGTGCTCAGGAATATATCTTCATATTTGACCTCCTCATCTCCCATCAAGCTGCCATCTCAGTGATAATGGTCCCTTGAGACTGACACTCTCCTGGGGATTGATAAGCTCTCCCTACCACCACTCTAGCTTCAGTAGAAGAGGAAACCAATTTCCTCCTTGCCTCTACATACTTCCCCAAATTTGGGTAGAATAAGAGGGAAAAACAACCCAGCAAATACTTACACCTGTCATTCTAAGTGGCAATTTGAGACCATGGGGCTGCAACCCAAAGAGTATATCACCTATTTCCTATTTAGGGGCCAACTCACTTCTACCTCCAAGTATGATCCAAATATTTCCACAATTTAGATTCCTGGACAAAATGTCAAGTTCAAAAGAGAGAAGTGCACCTCCTAAACCCTCATTTTCTGCCATGACACTGTTCTAGATGATTCATTCTCTTCAAGAGGGCACTGTTCTTATACCATAGCCTCCAAAAGTCATCAGAACCATTACTGTTCACCATCTACACATTTCACATGATCCACGTGCTCTAGTCTTAACAGCATATGACTGCTACCTACAACAAGGTGTGCCACACCAAGGCTGCCTGGAGTCTGTCCCCTAAGAAGAAGTTGAAATGTCAGGCCTAAGCATATTCCCTACAGTTTTGGAGGGTTCTATTGCCAGTATCCTGAGGGAAAATTCCTGGAGAAAAAATACATATACATATAGACTATTGCCACAAGAACAAGAAAAATAAACACAACATTTCTAAATTCAAACGGAATAAAATAAGATTTCAAAAGAAATGGTTTCCACTGTGTAAGTCCCTGGGGTACTTGTTAAATACTGGTTTTTGGATCTTATACCAGACATAATTGAATGAGAATCTCTGGTGACAGGGCCCAGGGGATCTGTATTTTATACCATCCCTTCCAATTATTATTCTGATTACTAAGGCTTAAGAATTACTGCTCTGAGGGCAGCTCTACCACTAACATTTGTGTTGCCTGGGACAAGAGTACAAAAAGAAGCCCTTGGCCCACTCCTCTTTCCTTTCTATCCAGCTCTATCCCATATCACAAGGGGCCTCACAAGTGGTAACCTCAAGTTGCTCATTTAAGCTCTGTCCATATATGCCTCAGTAAAGAAGGCTGCAAAGACCCCATGAGCAGGCGCAGGAGTGTTTGAACATGAAACTAAGGGGTCCTTGATACTCAAAATGTGGTCCAAAAGTAGAACAGACTCCAAGTGGGCATATCCCCTTGGCCCTGCAGACTTCTCTCTTTATGGAGAGTGGTAGACCACATGAGGGCCAGAATGGAAGCCTAAGTCCCATTTTGAGGGAAATAGTTTCCTAATATGTTTTACTAAATAGAACTGTTCTATTGGCTGTATCTGTTTCTGAATTACTCCTCTGGATTAAATTTTTTCCCAAGAACAATGGAAATAACTTAATTTGCTTTGTAGTGTAGCTTATCCCAAAATAAAGGAAATGTCTGCTACTTCCAGAGGTTAAGTTTAAGCCTCATTCCTTAGAAAGTAAAAAATGCTGACAACTATGAAATGGCAAGTCTTTACAGCTGTCATACCCATTAAATTTTCTCCCCAAACTACCACTTTGAGCACCCCATTACACTACAACTCTGTTGCCTACACCTAAAACCTTCTAAAATTAAGCTCAATTTAAGAGCGGTATATGCAGGATGATATTATCTATCTTTGATGACATGAAGAGTTGATACTACTGATACCCATACCCAGGAACAGACATTGGAATTTATACCAAAAGACGTCTTCATGATGAAAAGTCTTGAAATATGAGACTATTTCCAACTCAACATTAATACCCGGAAAATTTTCCCTATAAGTAGAGTGAAGGCCTTAGTTCACTGCCTCCTTGACACCACTATCACCTAGGCCACTGAGCATTTTCTCTTAGTGAATGGCAGGCACTATGGTGGCCACACATGGAGTTGTCTGCCTAGACCCTGTTCACTGAGGAATTGATCTCTAGCCCTGGATTGTTTCCCAGAGCCGAGTTTGTATTATATAGCCCTGCAGCACTGGCAACATTTTCTTGGACTAGGGGCACCTGACTCCAACTGGGTCAGCTTGACTCCCTTAGAATTAGGAGAGAAAGAAAGAATGTCGCTCTGTAAAGCTGAACCTAAAATATGCAAATTTGGAGGCTCTGGGCTAGCCATGAATTGTCCCATGTTGGTTGGGAGACGAGGAAGCCCATCTACAAAAAGACGAGCAAAACTGATGTTCAGAAAAGAGAACTACTTCCTATGTTCCTACAATAGCTCCATTCCTGGCTTTGGGTTCTGTGGGTCATCCCTGAAAGCCTTACAATAAATTCTTTTTAGGAGCTTAAGTTAACTCGTAAGGGTTTTTTGTGGGTTTTTTTTTTTTTTTTACTTGCAACTGACTACCTGGAAGGGCACCACTAGTGCCCTTGACTCCCCTCTCTCCCTTACACCCCAACCCAAACAGCCAAGAAATCCAAACCATTTTAACTTTTAACACCTATTCACTCACCACTTCTCTCTATTATCACTTCCACACCTCAATTCAAGGTGCATAACTTGAAGTCATAGTGGTCATATAAACCTGAACCCTGCCATGCACTAATGTGTGACATTAAGTTACTGAACTTTTATAAACAAGGATAAAAGTATACTTGCCTCATGACATTATTGTAAGGGTTAAACAAGAGTACATATAACAAAAATGTATGGTCCAAAGTACTGCATAAATGTCTATTATCCTTGCTATACCACTATTATTTTTATTCATATTATACTACTATTAAAGGAGAAAGTTTGTTACTAAGAGACCTTAGCTTAATTGCTTAATTTCTTTTAGGAAATCATGTTTATTTTAATGTCTGAAATAATGTATATACAGAAGGACATTTGTTTTATTAAACTATATCTAAAGTTATTTTAATTTAATTCAGGTTTCAAAAGGTAGGAAAATATTAATATACATAATGAACCTGATATATCAGGTACTCTAATTAGCTTTTTACGTACATTTTCTTATTTAATTTCTAAAGGATGATATTATCTCTAATTTAAAGATGACAAAACAGAGGCTCATAAACACTGATTAACTTACCAAGATACTAAAAAGGCACAGAACTGCAGTTCAAATCCAAGTCTGTCTGACTCCAAAATTCATACTTGTTCTATTATATTATTTAATCTCCTGATTTCTGGGCATATCTTTAATTTGGAGACAGAGCTAGGAAGATTCGTGATGATAACAATGATATATAAACTAATAAACATATTTTAACCTAGTGTGACAGTTACTCGGAATCTATTTCTGAGGAGTTAATCGTCTGAGCATACTGACTCCCTTGAAATTCTGCTATCTCTATTTCAAACCCCTTACCTCACCTTGTACATTAACTTGAAATGACAGTACTAGCCCTTTTTTTGGTACTCTGAATATCTTAAATATGAACACAAATTTGAATTGCTGATGTAACAGATAAGAAAAGAATCTTTCAATATAGCAAATGTTATATAGATATAGATGGAAATATATAGGTATAGATTCACAAGATATTTAGCTTCACAAGGCTTTTGAACGGTAATTAATGTGAATTTGAATATACAAAATTTTTCTTTTTAGTGAGAAAATTGAAAATACTGTAACCTTTTTCAGAGGTTCTTTTCTTCTTATTGAAATTTTGAATGTAGACATATAACTCTTTAGTGCTTGAGTGTGCTTATTACCTTCCCTAAATTCAATTTAGAGAACAAAATTATATTTCTTTGCTTTTATCATTTCAAATATTTTTGATGTTCTGAGAATTATAAAAACAAGTTGCATTGTAAAAAAATAATTTTATCTTAAATACAATAAAAATAAAATATTAAAAGACTTCCAGCCAAGATAGAGGTGTAGACACACATGCCGCGTCTCTTTCCACAATTAAGAAGGAACACAGCTACCTCAAAACTAGAGACAACCAGAAGTTCCAGAAAATCAAGCTGCATGGAAGTCCAACAAACAAAGATATAAAGAAGAAATACTCATCCAGACAGGTAGAAGGGGCAGAGTCCGGCAGAGAGGACACGGTGTGGTGGTGGCAGCAGATGTGGCAGCAGCAGCAGTGGCAGTGGCAGGCCAGTGGAAAACGCAGTCACATGTCTTAAAGAGTTGTAAGGGACACCTGGGGAGTGCTCCCATTCCCAGACCAGGCCGCACAGCTCACGGTCCCAGCACCGGGGAAAATAAGAGCCTCATTGCTTCTGACTGTGCAAACCAGAGGGGGTTGAGGCAGAGGAAGAAACTGCCAGTCTCTCAGCAGAGTTTGCTTGTTTGAAGGGCCCCATGGTCCTCTGGGAACGATGACCAGAGCAACAGCTAGAGAGGCACCAGGCCCATACAGAACTGGGAGAGGTGCCTGGAAGAGGGGCAAGAGCTGAGCAGGTGACATTGTTCCTTCTCGGACCCCTCTCCCACACACAGCACCACAGCGTGGTGAAACAAGCCACTTTGTACTGATGAATACCTAAGGCTCCACACCTTACAACGCAACAAGAATGACAGCTTACCTAAGACACAGAGGCATAAAAACCACAGGAGCCTGTCAAGATGAGGAGACAGAGAAGTATGCTCAAAAGAGGGAGTGAATCAAGGTTCTAGTGGGAGAACTAAGCAATGAGGAGATAGCCAACCTAACAGATGAAGAGTTCAAAACACTGCTGATAAAGATGCTCACAGGCTTGACAGATATGCTTGAGTACGGCAAATGCATAAGGGAAGAAGTGAAGGTTATGCTAAGTGAAACAAAGGAAAATCCACACAAAACCAATGGTGAAGGGCAGAAAACCGAGGTTCAAATCGATGACTTGGAACTTAAGGAAGAAAACAGCAGTCAATCAGTAGAGAATGAGAAAACAAGAATTGAAAAAAATGAGGAGATGCTTAGGAATTCTGGGACAACTTTAAGCATGTCAATATCCAAATCATGGGGGTGCCAGAAGGAGAAGAGGAAGAGCAAGAAATTGAAAGCTTATGTGAAAAAATAATGAAGGAAAACCTCCCAAATTTGGTGAAGGAAATAGACATACAAGTCCAGAAAGCATAGAGAGTCCCAAACAAGCTAGACCCAAAGAGGACCACACAAAGACACATCATCAAAATGCCAAAGGTGAAAGATAGAATCTTAAAAGCAGCAAGAGAAAAGAAGAGAATTATTTACAAAGGGATGCCTATAAGACTGTCAGCTGATTTCTCAGAAGAGACTTTTCAGGCAAGAAGGTACTGGCAAGAAGTATTCAAAGTGATGAAAAGCAAGGATGTACAACCAAGACTACTCTATCCAGCAAAGCTATCATTTAGAATGGAAGGGCAGATAAAGTGCTTCCCAGACAAGGTAAAGCTAAAAGAGTTCATCATCAGAAGGCATTATTATATGAAATGTTAAAGGGACTTATGTAAGAAAAAGATAAAAACTATGAACATTAAAATGACATCAAAGTCACAATTATCAACAACAAAAACAAAATCCAACTAAACAAACCAGAATAGGAACAGAGTCATGGGTATGGGGATCACTTGGAGGGTTATCAGCTTAGAGGGGGAAGGGGGAGAAATGGGGAAATGGTGCAGGGAATAAGAAGCATAATTGATTGGTACAAAATAGACAGGGGGAAGTTAAGAATAATATAGGAAAGGGTGAAGCCAAACAACTTATATGCACAACCCATGGACATGAACTAAGGGAGGTGGGATTGCTGGAGGGAAGTGGGGTGCTGGGCAGAGGGAGCAAAGGGAAAAGAATTGGGACTACTGTAACAACATAATCAATAAAATATACTTAAAAAATATTAAAGAACATGTGCTGGATGTTGACAGATAACCATCATGTTTTATAGCAAAGTTTAATTTGCTTCAATCCAAGAAGGAGAAATATAGTTCACCTCATTCTTTAAAAAGTTGACTAGTAGGCAAGTCGCTTGGCCTAATATAAAGAGTATAATTTCTCCTACACAGTGTTTTATGTTGAGTCCAGAGAATGCTTGTGCAAACATTTGTGTCTTCCTTAAACCAAAAAAAAAAAAAAAAAAAACAGTGAGAGTGCAACTTTATTGTTGTATTAAAATAAAGATTCAGTTATATTTTAAAATAGAAAAATATCTTTAGTTGAGCATGTTGATTATATTGCTATTACTGGTATTTCCTAATCCTATGTCCCTCATCCATATGCTTCTTCAATTACATTTCCTGTTAAAATTGAGGCTTAAAAGAGAATCACACTTCTGGTTCCTGCTGATAGTGGAACAAGAAATAGCAGCCAATGAAGGCAAACATCTGTGAAGGCTTAGTCAGAGCAATTCCTAGTAATACCTCCTAAAGTGCCACTATTTTTATTCTCCAAAAAAATTTTACATGCTTCTTCAGGGTCTTGACCAACAACCTCTTATAACCAAAGCAATCTTCTAGGCAGAAAAATAATTTTACCCCCAAATTGAAGTGGGAGATAATGCACACATCTAAAGGATATGGGAATATACAAGTATAGGTAGGCATCAATCAATAAAAATGCTATATAAAAACCATATTTTCAAATTCAAAATATTTTACAGTAGTATTTTAAGGCAAAACAATGCTTTCATTGAATATAATCATATGTATTGATACAATTGGTGTTTTTTATGAGGTAAATACCACTAATTAAGTGATGTTTTATTACTATTCAAATTCATCAATAATCCGCTGAGCAAAAAGTGTATTTCTCAATTTTAAGACTATTGAGGAAAGGACTGAATCCAAGAGGAATTGCACAGATTCTCCCTTGTAGATTACTAAGCCAGGAGAAAACACATTGGGAAATTAAGGCTATGAGTGGTATTAGATTTCCTAACATAGATTCATATTGTTGTGAAGAAGTTCTTTCTTAAAACACTTTTGCTGACTGTCCTTAACAGTGAGGGAAAGCATAGGCTGTTCCATCACAGCTTCCAGCAATATCACAATGTCCATGAAATCCATCCACCAAATATTTATTGAGCACAGCTTCATTGACTATTAAAATATCACTAAGAAAAAATGTCATAAAAAGTTTTTGCCAATTATTCATAAGCACAACTTTGGACCTGACTTCTTCCTTGCACTTCTTGTGAATGTATTTAATAATTTTGTGGCAGTGCCAGTGGGTTGAGTGGTGGGGTGTGGACCTGCTCTTTCACCCTAGGCCAACTGTGGAGCAGAGGCATGGAGCTAGGCTAGCAACTGACACGAAACCTGGCTGGAAATATTCTTATGGGTATATATGAATGCAAATCCTTACCCACTCACAAACACACCCAGGAATCACAACTGAGAGGATTACATCTCTATAAGCCATTAACCCAGCATTTGGGGGAAGAATTGGTGGTAGATCAAAAAAAAGAGGCAGGAGAATCCTATTTAGGCTTCTTCTGTAATCCAGACAAACAATAAAAATGCACAACATTAGGACTTCCAGTCAAGATGAAGGCATAAGTAGACATGCTTCACCTCCTTCATGCAACCATAGAATTAAAACCAGATCTCAAAAATAAATAACAACCAGAACTGTCAGAAAATCAAGCTATAGGAAGTCTGACAACAAAAGATTTAAAGAAGTCACATAGCCAGACATGTATGAGGGGAGAGTACGGAGATGTGGGGGGAGAGGTGGTGTGGCTCAGAAAAGCAGTGGTGGTGGCAAAATTGACAGTCCTACATTCATGTGTGGTATGCAAAAATCGGCAGAGGTACTTTGGGAGCAGCAGTCCCAGCCCCAGGCCAGACCACACATATCAGGTTTCCAGCACCAGGAAGATAAATCCTCATTACTTCTGGATGTAAAAACCAGTGAGGGTTGGAAGCAGCTGGATTTTCACTGCTTAAAGGGCCCACATGTTCTTAGAACATACACAAAACCCAGGGCAGCAGCTGGAAGATTTACAATTGCATAGAGGAAGTGGGTGAAGTGACTGGAAACTGGTCAAGTGCCGAGCAAATTGCCAGAAGCCAGGAAGTGGCATTGTTACCTCTCTGAGCCACCCACCACAAACACAGCCACAAAGCAATGAAGCAGGTGGCCCGACCCTGACAATTACCTAAGGCGCCACCCCACACAATATCCAGGTGCCTTTGCTACATAGGCCTTGCTACTAAGGGAGTAAAAGCAGCTCTACCTAATACATAACACAAACACAGGGAGGCTGCCAAACTGAGGAGTCAAAGATATATGGCCCAAATAAAAGAACAGATCGAAACTCCAGAAAAAGTACTAAGTGAAATGGAGATAGCCAACCTATCAAATGCAAAGCTCAATACACTGGTAATAAGGATACTCAGAGA
Source organism: Furipterus horrens (assembly GCF_987537825.1). Classification (NCBI taxonomy): domain Eukaryota; kingdom Metazoa; phylum Chordata; class Mammalia; order Chiroptera; family Furipteridae; genus Furipterus; species Furipterus horrens. The sequence goes on from NW_028327175.1 coordinate 38,179,610, forward strand.
ACTTAGTGAGTATGGCAAACGTGTAAGGGAAGAAACGAAGGCTACACTAAGTGAAATGAAGAAAAATCCACAGGGAACAAATAGTGAAGAGAAGGAAGCCAGGGTTCAAATCAATGAATTGTAACATAAGGAAGAAATAAACAGTCAACCAGTACAGAATGAAGAAACAAAAATTCCAAAAAGATGAGAAAATAAGAAGATTCTGGGACATCTCCAAAAGTGCCAACATCCAAATCATAGGGATGCCAGAAGGAGAAGAGGAAGAGCAAGAAATTGAGAACTTATTTGAAAAAATAATGAAAGAAAACTTCCCTAATTTGGCGAAGGAAATAGATATGCAAGTCCAGGAAGCACAGAGAGTCCCAAACAAGTTGGACCCAAAGAGACCACACCAAGACACCTCATAATTAAAATGCCAAAGGTTAAATATAAAGAGAGAATCTTAAAAGCAGGAAGAGAAAAGAAGAGAGCCACCTGCAAAGGAGTTCCCAGAAGGCTATCAGCTGATTTCTCAAAAGAAACTTTGCAGGTAAGAAGAAGTTAGCAAGAAGTATTCAAAGTGTTGAAAAGCAAGGACCTACAACCAAGATTACTCCATCCAGCAAATCTCATTTAGAATGAAAGGGCAGATAAAGTGTTTCCCAGACAAGATAAAGCTAAAGAAATTCATCATCACCAGGCCCTTATTATATGAAATGTTAAAAGGACTTATTTAAGAAATAGAAGATCAAAACTAAGAACAGTAAAATGACACCAAACTCACAACTATCAACAACTGAACCTAAAAAAAAGAAAAGAAAAACAGACTAAGCAAACAACTAGAACAGAAAGAAAATCATAGGTATGGAGATCAGTTGGAGGGTTATCAGCTAAGAGAGGGAAGGGGGAGAATAGGGGAAATGCTGCAGGGATTAAGAAGCATAATTGATAGGAACAAAATAGACAGGAGGATGTTAACAATAGTATAGGAAAGGGAGAAGCCAAAGAACTTACATGGAGGAGCCACGGTGGACTAAGGGGGAGGGATTACTGGAGCGAAGCAGGTACTAGATGGAAGAGGGCAAAGGGGGAAAAATTGAGACAACTGTAACAGCATAATCAATAAAATATACTTAAAAATAATGTTGCAAACATTCATTTTAGTAGAGTACCTATCTCATCTTGAACCTGAAATTATACATTTGGATTTCATTATCTTGTGAATAATTAGGGTCAGTAGAAGTCAACTGATGGATACTCCCTGCTCTTGAGCCTTGTTTTGATGCATTTTGCATGGCAAGCTCTATCAAGAGAAACTTTTTCACAGAATTTCTACCTCATCTCATTGAATCTGCAAAGAAATCTGCTAAAAATGTGGAGATAGCACTTTTAGCTTGATATATTTTCACACCCCCATTTTGTGGTATACTGTATTTCCTGTGTTATACTGACCCATTTGGAAGAACTCCAATGCATATTTCCAATAGAACTTATATTAGAAACTGCTGTTGCAATTAACAAAAGCCAAAGAAGGACTAACTATTGCTAGAAATGGTAGGTTGAAAAATGGCTCCTCAAAGATCTGTACATGTCCTAATCTCTAGATTTTGAGAATGTTACCATGAGATGAGATTACTCTGAAGGACCTGGCAGGTTCTAAATGCCAACACAAGTGTCCTTATAAGAGAAATACAAAGGGAAATTAGTCATAGATACACAGACAAGGTAAGGTGAAGATGGAGGCAAACATTGGAGCGATGGGAATACAAGCCAAGGAATCTAAAAAATGCTAACAGGCACCAGAAGATGGGAGAGACAATGAGGGATTCTCTTAAAATCTCTAAAGAGAAGTCCTTGATTTTGGACTTCTGGCCCCCAGATCTGTGACAGAATAAATTTCTGTTGTTTCAGCCACCAAATTTGGGTAATTTATTACAGCAGCCTCAGGAAGTTAACACAAGTAACTTGACTGAATTTACCATGGTCCTCAGCTTTGCCAGTCCTGAAAACTCAATTTTACTAGTTCAGCCACAAGGGCACGGATTCTGGATTAGTACCACCCAGCAATCAAATTCACAAGAAATGAATTGGAAAGCAGATTATGAATATATTTATTTACCAGGGAAAATATCCCTGTTTTACTCACTAGGACCAATGATATGTTTAGACCATTTAGAGTTATGTTTAAAAGGAATAAGTTTCCTCTCATAACCGGACTTATGCACTGGAGTTTCAGGAACCTCATCAGCCCATGGAGAGAAGATAGAAGAAAACCAGAAACAATGGGAGAAGGTCGGGAGAAAACTGATCTTGTTGCAGAACTGGTGCCAGCAAGGTTCTCTGTAAAATAAAAATGTTCAGTATTCCAAGAAATGGAAAAAAAATATCATGTTTGAGACAGACAGGTGAAGATATTGGTGAGTACAGGTCCAAATCACATGACAGTGGAAGAAGCCAAAACAAAGAGCAAAAATCAAAGTCAGGTGGATGAAGTCATCATGGTTCAGGGCAATGAATCTGTTTTTTCAGGTTCTCCAGAAAAACAGAACCATTAGGATGGAGAGAGAAAGGGACAGGGAGAGAGAGAGAGAAGGAGAGGGAAAAGGAGAAGGAGGGAGAGTGAGGGAGAAAGAGAGAGAAAGATTTAAGGAATTGGCTCATGCAATTGTGGAGATTGACAAGTGAGTAATGTGCAGGGCATGTCAGCAGGCTAGAGATGGAGGAAAGAGTCCGTCTGTAAGGCAGTAAGGAGGCAGAATTCCTTCTTCCTCAGGGAACCTCAGTCTTTTCTCTTAATGCTCACAACCATTTGGATAAGGCCTACCCACATTAGGAAGGGCAAACTGCTTTACTCAGTGTATTGATTTAAATGTTAATCACATCTTTAAATTACCTTTACCGCAACAGCTAACCTGATGTTTGACCAAACAACTGGATACCATAGCTTAGCCAAGTTGACACATACAATAAGTTATAATACCCTCTATTCATGATGGGATTCTAACCAACAGAAAAAGAACACAAAATGCAGGATCCAACTCTCCAGAGAAGGAAACAAGAGAGTGGAATAAAGGACTCAGAGAAACTAAGCCTGGCAATTATTAAAGATGATAAAAAGAAGTGAGGACTGCTCAGGAGTGAACCCTAAGAATACCTATATTTAAAATTGGGTTGGCTCTTAAATAAAAGGGTTTATCTTGGGTTTCACCATAAAATGTAGTTGCAACCTACTGATCACTCTACATTTGGTATTAAGATGTAGATGGTTGCCCAGTAAGTCTAGGAGCAACTAGAACCATCATTTCAGTCAGCTGGGGTGACAGACTGATGTATATCTGAGCTATGACATCAATTAAGCACAGGAAAACAAGATTGATATAAATTCCAAAATTCCAAAACCAGAATGCCCGAAAATGAATCTCAAAGAAATAAAGTGATGTTGTCATACATGGATTAAAAACCCTACAAGGTGAAACACAAAAGCAGAACTATGGTCTTTAAGATTTTGTTGATTGGGGGTAGGGAGGAGGTTGTGAATAAACATTCATTGACTTGACTGAAATATCACTTGATCTCTGGAGAGGGTGGGAATAAAGGAATTTTTGAGAGTTCCTTGCAGAAAATGAAAAGCAAAGAGCAAAGGTCTAAAGGGTCAATTTTCGGGAGAGCCTTTGAGAGACTGTGCACAAGTAGTGTTACTTTGAGACCCAGGTAAGAAAGGACACAAACCCAGCATAAAGAAGCAGATGCTGGCAACAACATAAGATGGCAATCTTAGCACAGACACATCACCAATAGAAATTTCAGATATTTTCACATCTCATTACAGTGGCTTCAGATATCTCAATGTCATTATATTCATCACTACTTTGAAATTATGAAAGTTATTGGACATGATGGTTTAATTTAATGGATTGATAAAGAAACATTTATTATTTTATCTCAATTCTTAAAAATACTTTATTTCTGAAATATATTTGATTTCCTTTGTATTTCATTTTATGTAATAAAAACATTACAATATTCTGAGAAAGCTCCATAGGCTTCATCAGACTGTCAAAAGGGCCCAACCAAAAACACTTAAGAATCCATGAATAAAAGAATGTATTATTCTGCCTTATTTATATTTATTCAATTAACAATCTTTTATTAGAACTTACATTATTCCATGCACAAACTCCTAATCAATAATGTTTTGGATGAATTTGGGGGTCAACTTTGAAAAAGAAACATAGAACATAGTAAAGTATTAATTTTAACTGCAACATAAATGCTACAATAATAGTGACACAAGGAAAGCCATGAATTTAGGGACAAATCCACTTGAAGGATTTCTTAGCACTATATTATTTGCTGCTGCTAAGCTTCTGATTACTATATAATCAGGCTGACAAATGACTAATACTGGGCAGGTCTGAACAAGTGAATTCTAGTTTTTCGGGAGTCTGTCTTCACATCTTTGTGCAGAGTGTTACAATTTAATGTTCCTACCTCCCTTTGGGTTGTCTGTGCCTCTGTATGGCTGACAAAGCTTTATACTTTTTCTCATCTAAACTACAGACACTGCATGCAGTAATTATCAAGAATATAAGAGCACATTTACTTTGTCTATCATTTATTTTTAAATATTATATTCATAAGGGTAGAAAACACACATTTTAGAAAATGGGTGACATTCTGATAATAAACTATCTGAAAAGAGAACATCAAAAAAGTGTAAATCTGCCAAAATTCATAGAACTCAGTTTTGTTTATTTGAAAGAGATAAAGTCATAGTTGTAATGGGAAGTAAACATTGGCATTGATGGGTTTGATTAAGAAGATCAATACATTAAAATTTGAACCTCAAAACAGAAACCAAGTAAATGAATGACAACACTGCAGATGAAAGCTAAACCTTGATGGAAAGAGTTAATGGCAGAAAGTAAAGCCCCAGCAATGTGAAAAGGCCTGAAGCCCAGAAACATGGAGCCCAAGGGAAAAAACGAACAAGCCAACCCAACCCAACAGACAGTGGAGGAGGTTGGCACTACTTCCTCCTCTCTCAGCCCATACAAACGCAGGGATAAGCAGAGTACACCAGTGTTGCTGAGATCATGTTTTGGTTCTAATGCTGACTTCAGTGGTACTATCTAAAAAGTGGTAGTGAATACAGTATGTTATAAACAATAAAATGGAATGTTTTTCTTCAGGGGCATTGAAGAAGGAATCTAAGAATAGTCTTCATTCTTCCCAGTTCCCCCTCTACTCACAATATCCCTGCTGATTAGAAGCCATTCATCTGATAGTAACTTCCATGGTTTGAATGTTCGTGCTCCCTTAAAATTCATATGTTGAAATCCTAGCATCCAATGTGATGTGAAGAGGAGTTGGAGTCTTTGGGAAGTGAGTAGATCATAAAGGTGGAGCCCCCATAAAGAGAATAGTGCCTTAATCAACAAGGTCCCAAAAAACTCCGTTGCCCCTTCTGCCACATGAGGTTACAGGAAAAAGGCAGACGTCTAAGAAGCCAGCTCTTAACAGACACCACATTTGCCAGCACCTTGATCTTGGACTTGCCAGCCTTCAGAACTGTGAGAAATAAATTTCTGCTATTTATAAGCTGCTCAGACACTGGCATTTTGCTATAGCAGCCTGAACAGACTAGGCCAATTATGTTTTACAGAAATAACTTCACTCTAATCATAATTTCTCTTTCTTTTAAAAACTAGATCAGAAACATTCTTCCACGCTTTCACATTCAATAGCTTTGTTTTCTTTTTTACCATAATAACAACATTTGTATTGGCAGTCTTTACACCTTTTAGAGAATACTTTCTTTTTTGCCAAAGTACATGAAACAAAAAAAGAGTAGGTAGCATAAAAAAGCATTTGCATTTAAGCATAGGCAATAAACTCCTAGATGCTGAAGTCAGTTATTAGCAAATCTCCTACTGTTGTCACCAAAATCTTAGAAGAAGGTAGGTGTCATAAAAGCCATCCGAATCCTCCTTTATAGCTAAATAATGTAGTTAAAGCTGTAATCTGGTCTGTCTCTTCCGAAACCTTCCTCAACACCTCAGCAAAGGAAATTAAAATCTTAATTAAATCCCTTTCATTAGATGGAGAAATGAAGACAATGCTTTTACCCTAACCAGGATGGTGATATAATAAAATGACTAGAACATGAGAAATGTTATCCTATCTCAGACCAAGATTCCAACCAACTGTTTCTTATGGTGACACTGAAAGTATCTTATGATATCATATTAAACTCCAGAGACTGTTGTCGGACCTTGAACAACCTTAGTGTTTTATAATGAATTGTCGTCCCTTATCTAAATATTAATTGAATATATACCTATTGTTTTGTCTACCCAGTAACTATTTTCCAAGAATTACCCCCGCTCCATTGATTAATCTCTAGGGTTGCAGCAGGGTTTGCAATATTTCTATAATGTGACACTGCCACCAGGCACAATCAATTGGTCTTAAGAGTGGGCACCTGACCTTAAAGGGGTCTATCAGACTCTTTCTCAGAAATTTTAAAATTGGAACTGAGAGGAACAGATCATTTCTTTTTAAGTAGCTACATTGAAAAAAGCTAACTTGAGAACTGATACCACTGACATGTGGATTATAAACAAGAAAGATGGTCTGCATTGAGAAAGTGAAACAGATGTGAAGAGAGGGGCAGAAATAAAGGTCAAAAGGAGAATTTCTGGGTTTCCTTTTGTGCTCCAGTTGGCAGTTATATTCTTGAGGTTCCAGCACCTCTTTGATTCTATTAAGTACTCCATATACTTTCAAAACATCCACTTTTTTTTTATTGTTAAACTAGTTTGATTTTGGCTTCTATTTCTTGTACCAACAAATAAGTCCTAACTAACATTCATTTATTCAATATATTTTTATTTTTTTAATCATTTAACATAAATTATTTATACTTTAGCCTGTTCTACCTTTTGAAGACACAAGTTTCATAAGCTCTTAACTCATTTCATCTAAAAAGTATGTCTTTCAACTGTCCAGAAATGCCTTCTAATCTGAGATGTGATACTAAGTTTGTGTTCACCCTAACCATACCTTTAATTATTTAAGAACTTTGTTAACATCCTCTGTCTGTTTGGTTCAGTTCAGTTCAGACATTTTTGTCTACTTTGTGCCAGACAATGTACTTGGTGATATAGACTCAAAGATGAATAGAAAATCTAGAAGAAAAGAAATGTTTATAAATGAATAAGTAAGATGTAATGCCAAGAGATACTATGAAGGTGCATTCAAGGTATAAACAAGGGAGTTATTAACGTTCTAATAATGCACACTTATTTTTTCCCCAACACTCTTCTCCCAATTTTTCTAGCAATTTCTCCTTCACCTTCTCCATCCATATAGTGAGTGCCTCTTCTCTTTATCCAAGAGAATTGAATGTTTTCATGTGATCATATATTCCGTCTCCACTTTGGACACAAAGACTAGGAACCTAATAGTCGTCGTCGGCAGCCGTCCGTCTCGAGAGACGATGGTGTAGCTTCTTAAGAGTCTATCTGCACCGCCGAGAATGGTTGTGCAGTCCGACTCGGGAGTGACACGGTATCTGTCTCCTCCCGTGTTGAATCGACATCTTGCGATGACGCTGGAGTGTCCTCTCCAGTGAAGCTGAAGCTACAGAGCCTGGGCAGGGTGATATGGAGGGTCTGCTGTTGTCCAAGCAGCAGACCCCCCCTCTCTTTGCAGCTGAAGGGTCCAAGGGAAAGACGGAGTCAATACAGCTTGGCTTCAGGTGCGCCGCAGGAGTTGCCGGTGTTGACTACAACGTCAAACCGCCTTAGGGACTCCGGCTCCGGATTTTCTGTCGGGGCTTACTCCCTTAGCCTTTCCCCTGAAGAGGTATGCCGCAAGGCGGCGGAGGTTTTTTGGAATCAGAGTTTTCCTTCTCTGATGTGCCCTGACTGGAAGATCGAACCAGCGACACTTAGCTTGCAGGCCGACGCTCAATCCACTGAGCCAAACCAGCCAGGGTGAGGAACCTAATAAAAGCTGTGCAAATTACTGTGTCCTTGGTATCCAGGGTCCCACATTACCCTCAAGAGTCTCACCCCCTGTTTTTTCACATACTTGTGTAGTCCCCTCCAACGCCAAATGAGGCTGACCTGTATAATAAGTATGTCAAGGAAAAACAAGAGTATGATTTCCATGTTTAGTTCATAGAAAATATTATAGCTTTATAATGTTGTGTGTCAATTATACTTCAAAAAAATAAACATTAAAAATAAATAGAATAATAAAATTTTAACAATAAATTACAGCCTTTGTCTTGCTCCTTTGATCACTCACTCTGGAGGAAGCTAGATAACAACATGTCATGAGAACACTCAGGCAGCCCTATGAAGATGTCTACATTGAATGGAACTGAGGCCTTCTGCCAACAGTGTTATCTTAGCAGGCACATAAATGAGTCCCCTTAAAAGTGAATCCTTCAGCTGAGTCAAGCCTTATGATGACTGCACCTCCAGCTGACACCTTGACTGCAACTTCATCAGAGATCCCCCCAGCCTTCCCCAAGATAGAACCACTCAACTAAGCTGCTCCTGAATTCCTGTTGCACAGACCTGTGTGAGCTAGTAGATGTTCACTGTTGCTTAAAGCTGCTAAATTTTAGAGTAGTTTATTATGCATAAACAAATAGTTGGACAGCTAACTCAAGTTAGGTCAATTAGTAATTTTTCTCAAAATTTTTGACGACATATCTCAGTAAACATAAAGACGGTTTGTCTTCTGTGGCTGAAATTGTAAGATGTAAAACTTAAATGCTATTAGTAACCATGTTTTCACCAGGTAAAGAAAACCAGTCTCAAATAAAAGAGAATGAAGTTGACACAGAGAGAAAAAGAAGACAGGGAGAAAGCTACAATGTCATTAGGAACTTAGTCCCAACTCTTCCTGACATTCAACTAGATCTTGTGCTTTCTTTGACTTAGGTATCTGACTCTTCTCCACAGACTTCCACTCTGATAGCATTGCTTCAAGGCCTTTGCATATCTTGGTCATCTCTCATTTATTTTCTTGGCCCAATCCCTCACTTTAATTGCTGGGTAAATGTCATCTCACCAATGAGACCACCCTGCCGAAAACAGATTATCCAATGTGTAGTGGGTTTTCGACTTCTCCATTTGGCTAAGTGAGACATTTCCTGAAATTCACTTTCTTGTTTGTTTCCAGTTAGTGAGCCAGGAGGAAGATTCTTTATAGAGATTTTGAAGATGATAGGGAGGTAGAAGCTGGGCCTGCAACTAATGTATCTTCTCTTGGATCCTCTTTGAGCTCCTCTAACTCCTGGTCCAAGGGCATATGTTTAACTGTGCTAAAGACGCCAAGCTTATGCAGGAAACCCTCATCACTCAGGTGAGAGGCAACAAGAACAAACACAGGTTTCTGTCCATCCTTGTGGGGTTGAATATCAAGCTTATAGATTCCATTTTACATTTATTTTTCCCTTAAGTATCAGCAGACACAGGGACAACAGCCTTACAGAGACTGGTTAACTAGCTCCCAGAGTTGTGTAAGACCAAATATACAGAAAAGGAGATATAGATACAGATAAAATACATTGATGTATTGGAAAAATCTAATAAAATTTTGAAGGATAAATAGATTTTTATAAGACAAAAGAGAGTTGGGGGAGAAAAATGTTCCAAGGACTGCATTTCATTTATTCTTCTATCTGGTGAAGCCACATTCTCTTCCATACAAAAATGAGGAGTATGATAGCAGCAGGGACAGCTAGTTGTACTTTGATATCTTTTTTGTTTGCTTGCTTTCCTAGGTGACCAAGAAAAAGACTACACAATCTAGCTTTTCTTGATTAGATTCTAGTAATAGACTATGAGTAGAAGTAGTGCATAAAACTATCATGATATTTCCTTTTCCTTCTTTCCTTTCTTCTAGCTGGTTAGAATGTTGGAATTAGAAACGTTTTCATGGACCACAGGTGAACATGAGAATGAGGAAGCCAAACAGATTGATACTTAGATGCACCTTCCAGCAATTCCTTTAATTAAGGCTGTTGGGAGTGATGTCTGTAGACAGTCCACAACTCTCAGCCCCTTCAAATGCAGAGAGCCACCTTGATCAAGGTCACAGCGATTCCAATGACCATTTCAGCCTAACTAACTCAAGACAACTCTGAAGGATTGGCCATGGATATCGCAGCTTGACTTTTTCCTCTGTTCACTCCTCTTCCTCAAACCAACCAAAAGGGCCTTTGTGTGGCTGCTCCTCAGGCCACAACACTCTTCACCCACATATTCACAGAGCTAAACTCCTTCCCGTCCTTCTGGTCTTTGTTCAAAACTCCCTATCTCAGTGAGCCTTGCTCTGACTACCCAACTTAATCCTGTAGACACTCTGCCCCATCAACACTCCCCAATTCTCCTCATCCTGCTCTACTTTTTCTTTTTTCTTATACCTATCACTCTTTAATATGCTAATCACTTAATTACTTGTGTTTTTATTTTCTCTCTGCCCCAGTCGGATATAATATCCCAGTAGAATGAGGGGATCTTGGTTTTGAACCCTGATGCATCCCACATATCTACAATAATGCCTGGCACATAGCAGGCATTCAGTAAATGTTTGTTAAATGGGTGAATAAGTAAATAATTTTGCAGATATCCAGGACCCTCAATTCCAAAAATAGTTTGCAAGTAATTCTTTGGTAGCAGATTCACTAAGTATTATACATTCTATATTATCTAGTAAGAAACAATTGGTCATGTATTTTTATGGAGTACCCTAAACCACCTCTTTTATAGTTTATATTCATTAGTATTTTTACACACATTCATATACACATCTCTAAATTTTATGATGTCTTATTTCCCAGGTAAACTCTGTGATTTCTATGTCAAAGAGATGGCCATTGAAGAGAGTGATGTTCCCTAGAATAGGAAACTTACAGAAAGTAAACCTGAAATTCTCAAGTGTGATGATCCAGAACAGCTGGCTGGGTTACATGACAGGGTACAGTTACTTCTAACAGGAACTGTCTGTTCTCAAGTACAATTCCTTGCAACTGAGTTGTTGGAAACTTTGTTTTGTTTTGTATTACCAGCTTCTGAAAGAGGTCAGTATTTGTGAGAGTTCAGGAAGTTTCCTTTGAAGTCAGCACTCCAATAAAACATGAACTAGATCAAGCCAGCACCCATGGAGTTAGCCCTAGGACTTACTTCTGTAGCTCTGAACTCTCAGGGGGCTTTCCTCTCTTAGGCGAGTTCCCACTTTTCCACTATTAGTCCCTAGAGTTAGTAAAGTTTATCTAAATGTCATCTTGTGAATAAGGAAGGTAGTCATGAGATTATGATTAAGTGTAATTCCAACCAATGATTTTTTAATTAAAAAAACAAAGAAAATAACTTAAACATACTTGTAAAAAGGATTATTGGGCTGACTATAAATAAAATATTTATTTTATTTATTAACTAATTATTAGTTATTAATAAGGGGTGGTTGGAGTACAGATGATAATTATATTACTTCATTTGTTTTGGGGTGTGTGTTAATAACCTCAAGAGAAAGGATATATACTCCATTACTGAAGTTCTTTTGTCACCCCTGAAGCAATGTTGCGCTTAATCTATCTAACACCTCACTCGTCAGTCTCTGTGAAGCAAGAAGAATTCAGAATGTAATTTAAAAACATTACACTTAAGCTCCAAATGGAGTTTATCTTTGGGCAACTTTTCTATCCCCTGCAGCAAATAATAAAGATTCATTAAGAGGAAGATTGTCATCTTTAAAAATGTATTAAGAATGAAGTTTTTAAAACCTCACCGAACATTGTTTTGATCGTTTTACCAGCCTCCAACTGGTTTTTAATGAAACGATTATCATCATCAGAAAGCCAGTGGAGGGAAACATTGCAAGCTGTATTTTATTTCTTGTGGTTATCTTGAGCCAAGTCTCTCTCTTTCAGTTAGAACCTCAGGGAAGATTCTCTTGCTTCTTCCATCTACCATCTCCTGGTATCTTGACATTAATTATTTTCTCACTCTTTAGCATGTAATGCAGACTTTACTTAGTCCTTGGCCTCAGTAGGCAGTCTTCTTCATGAGTAATAAATAGCTTTTTGGCCTATACATTAGAAGTATATTGCCATTCACAAACCAGCTTCTAGAATATTCCTTATGTGGATGTGTGTTGTACTGCCCAGATCCATCTTTAAGACCAAGACACTTATTTCCCTAGTTGCAAGAGTATTGGCTACTGAGGGCTCACAGATAAATTTCTCCTCAGGGAGTGCTCACCATGAGAGGAAGCTGCTTTATCCAAGGATCACTCCTCTCCCTGAAGGGTGCCCATATGCAAAAAGTGGACCATGTGCAGGATACAATTGCCTCCTCATCTCAATTTGAGACAAGTTTGAAAGAACATCCTAGCTCTAAAGCTACCCATGGAATTGACAGAGGCCTTTGTTGTCACTGCCTTATAGTTCAACTTCTCCTTCTGCCCAGTCTTACTTTTTTACTGTCCCAAAGGTGTTGATCCCAAAGCCACCTTACAGTAAATTTCCCACATGCTAGTCTCCGTTTCAGAGTCTGCTTCCTAGGAAGCCTAATCTGTGAGGATTCCTTCAGTCCTAATCAAACCACCACTTTCTGTTTTTGTTTAATAATCTCAAATTTTGATGATGACCTATTAGTCACGGTAGGCTAACTTCTGAAGTAAACAATCCCAAAATGTTACTGACTTAACACAACAAAAGTTTGCTTCTTACTCATTTCATGGTCCATTGAAGTTCAATGGAGAGAGGAGTCCAGGGATCCAGACTTCATTCAGCTTTTGGCTCCACCCTTTTCTAGGAGTCTCGTCCTGCCCCTGAGTGATAAGGAAAGAACATGAGAAAAATGCATGAAAGATCGGATAACATGAAAGGGTACATATCAATTCTACTCACATTCTATTGGTCAGAACTCAGTCATACTGCCACACTAAGTCAAGGGAGGCTGATGAGCACTAGCAGTCTCTGCCACTCATTTATGAAATACCTGTGATTTTCAAATCCTCCCTTTTCAATGACAGGGGGCATTTTTGTATCACCTTTCCCCTTGTAATGACTAAAAATTCTATCTTTCTTAAAGATTAAAGAGTCATGATCCCACCTTTAATAAAAGTGAATGTAGGTTTTGTGTGTGTATCTTTAACAAATAAGGTTTATTTATTTATATGTTAAATTGATTTTTGAGAGAGCAAGAGAAACGTCAATTTGTTGTTCCACTTATTTATGCATTCACTGGTTCTTGTGTGTGTACCCTGATTGGAGATGGAAGCCACAACCTTGGCATGTTGGGTCAATGCTCTAATCCACTGAGTTCCTCAGCCAGGGCAAAAAGAACTTTTTATTTTTTAATTTTGTATTATATTTAATCTTCATTGTACTTTTTCACATTACCGTTTAGTACCCTTATACCCCTTTCCCCCTAGAAATCACCACCATGTCCAAGAGTCCTTCTTCCTTTTTGCTCAATCTCTCGAACCCCTGACCTCCTCCCCACTAGCTGTCACCCTGTTCTCCATATATGAGTCTGTCCCCATTTTTCTTGTTAGTTCAATTTGTTCATTAGATTTCACATATGAATGAAATCATATGGTAATAACTTTCTCTGACTGGCTTATTACGCTTAGCTTAATGTTTGCCAAGTTCATCCATACGGTCACAAAGGGTAAACTTTTCTTCTTTTTATGGCCAAGTAGTATTTCATTGTATAAATGAAATATTCACCTACTGATGGATACTTGGGCTGCTTTCACATTGTAAATAATGCTGCAATGAACATAGGGGTGCTCATGTTCTTTCAAATTAGTTCAGATATATTCCTAGAAGTTGGATGGCTGGGTCAAAAGGCAGATCCATTTTTACTTTTTTGAGGTATCTCCATTCTGCTTCCCACAGTGGCTGCACCAACCTGCATTCCCACCAACAGTGCAAAAGTGTTTCCCTTTCTCTAACTGGCACTTGTTTGTTGATTTACTGGTGGTAGCCATTCTGACAGTTATGATATGGTATCTCCTTGTGGTTTTAATTTGCATCTTTCTGATGATTAGTGAAGTTGAGCATCTTTTCATATGTCTACTGGTCATCTGTATGTCCCACTTGCAGAAGTGTCTATTCAGGCCCTTTATCCATTTTTTTAATTGGGTTGTTTTTTTGTTGTTGAGTTTGTAAGTACTTAATGAATTTTATATATTAACCCCTTATCAAATGTAATGACAAATATGTTCTCCCATTCTATGGAAAGTCTTTTTATTTTGTTGATGATTTCCTTTGCTGTGCAAAATCATTTTAGTTTGATGTAGTTCCATTTGTTTATTTTTTTCCTTTTTTCCCCTTGTCTGAGGAGATAATCAGATAAAATATTGTTATGAGCAATGTCCGAATTTTACTGCCAATGTTTTCTTCTAGGATTTTTATGATTTCATGTCTAACATTTAAGTCTTTGATCCATTTGGAATTTATTATTGTGTGTGGTGTAAGAAGGTGGCTTAGTTTCATTTTTCTGCACATATCTGTCCAATTTTCCCAACACCATTTATTGAGTAAACTATCTTTAGCCCATTGTATGTGCTTGCTTCCTCTGTTGAATATTGATTGGCTATAAAGGTATGGCTTTATTTCTGGGCTCTGTATGTGTTCCATTAATTTATGTGTTCGTTTTTATGCCAGTACCTTGCTATTTTGATTACTATGGCATTATAGTATGGTTTTATATTAGGTAGCATGATTCCTCCAGCTTTGTTCTTCTTTCTCAGGACCACTGTTGTTATGTGGGGCTTTTCGTGGGTCCATATAAACTTTTGAAATATTTGGTCTAGTTTTGTGAAATATGTCATTGGACTCTTTATAGGAATTGCATTGAATTTATAGATTGCTTTGGTTAGTACGAACATTTCAATGATGTTAATTCTTCCTATCCATGAACATGGTATGTACTTCCATTTATTTGTATCTTCTTCAATTTCCTTCTTTACTGTCTTATAATTTTCTGAGTACAGGTCTTTTACATCCTTGGTTAGATTTATTCCTAGGTATTTTATTCTTTTTGAAGCAATTGTGAATGGGATTGTTTTCTTAATTTCCCTGTTAGTTCATTATTGGCATATAAAAATGCAACTTATTTCAGAATATTAATTTTGTATCCTGCTACTTTGCAGGGCACATTTATCATTCTAGTAATTTCTTGGTGGAATCTTTGGGGTTCTCTATGTACAGTATCATGTCATCCACCAATAAAGACAGTTGTGCTACTTCCTTTCCAGTTTGGATGTCTTTTATTTCTTTTTCTTGTCTGATTGCTGTGGCTAGGACTTTCAGTACTATGTAGACCAAGAGAGGTAAAGGTGGACAGCCTGTCTTGTTTCTGATCTTAAGGGGAATGCTTATAGCTTTTGCCCATTGAGTATAATGTGGACAGTGGGTTTGTCATATATGGCCTATATTATGTTTAGGTATGTTTCCTCTACTCCCACTTTGCTGAGAGTTTTTATCATAAATGGGTGCTGAATTTTATCAGATGCTTTTTCTGTATCTATTGATATGATCATGCAGTTTTATCCTTCATTTTGTTTATGTGGTTAATCACATTAATTGATTTTCAAATGTTGTACTAACCTTGCATTCCTGGAACAGATCCCATTTGATCATGGTGTATGATCTTTTTGATGCATAGCTGTATTTGGTTTGCTAATATTTTGTTGAGGATTTTAGCATTTATGTTCATCGCAGATATCGGCCTATAATTTTTTCTTTGTAGTGTCTTTTTATCTGGTTTTAGAATTAGGATAATGTTGGCCTTATAAAATGAGTTTGGGAGCCTTCCCACCTCTTGAGTTTTATGAAATAGTTTGAGAAGCAGATGTGTTACTTCTTCTTGGAATGTTTGGTAAAATTCCCATGTGAAGCCATCTGGTTCAGGTCTTTTGTCTATTGGGAGTTTTTTTTTTTATTACTGCTACAATTTCACTAGGTGTAATCTGTCTTTTCAGATTCTCTGATTCTTCCTAATTTAGTTTTGGAAGATTATACATTTCTAGGAATTTATCCATTGCATCTAGGTTGTCCAGGTTGTTAGCATATAGTTGATCATAATATTTTCTTACAATCCTTTGCATTTCTTTGGTGTCAGTTGTTATTTCTTCTCTTTCATTTCTGATTTTATTTATTTGGGTTCTTCTCCTTTTTTCTTAATGAGTCTGGTTTGTCAATCTTGTTCATCTTTTCAAAGAACCAGCTCTTGGATTCATTGATCTTTTGTATTTTTTTTTAGACTCTATTTTGTTTATTTCTGCCCTGATCTTTATTATTTCCCTCTTTTTACTCACTTTGGGCTTTGTTTGTTGTTGTTTTTCAAGTCCCTTTAAGTGTGAAGTTAGATTGTTCATTTGAGTTTTTTCTTGTTTTTTGAGATAGGCCTGTAATACTATGAATTTCCCTCTTAGGATTGCTTTCCCAGAGTCCCACAGATTTAGAATTGTTGTATTTTCATTTAAATTTGTTCCAAGGTATCTTTCTTTTTCCTTGACCCTTTCATTGTTTAATAACATGTTACTTAGCTCCATGTCTTTGAGTGTTTCTCAGTGTTCTTCTTGTGATTGATTTCTAGTTTCAGAGCATTGTGGTCAGAGAAGATGCTTGATATTATTTCAATCTTCTTAAATTTACTGAGACTTGTTTTGTGTCCTAACATGTGGTCTATCCTAGAAAAACACTTCACGTGCACCTGCAAAAAAAAAAAAAGTCCAAGATACAAGTTATGGTAAATATACATGCTTGAGTGTACCAAAAAACTTAAGCCTTTTGGATATGAGCTATAACGAAAAAGTTTTTGTGTTTGACAAGTTGCATGTCTAATGCATTTTTATGGAGCACAATGTGCCTATTTTAAAAATACTTTTGTATATGGATTAAAGGTTCAGACTTCTTAATTACATAACCCACAGGGTGTAATGCATGTGTCAGCAACCATGATAAAACATTTTATGAAGCTATTTTAAAACTTAATAGCTGTATGGCTTGATTTATTTGTATTCTTTAAAAAAATTGCAAGCAAATAAATAGATGCTTTATACATCAGTCACAGAGACATAAGAGAATGAGTTCTCTAGACAGGAGGTCAAAGAGTTCAGTAAAACTCCCAAGATTATTTTTTAAAAACGAAAAAAATAAAGACTTGGTTTGATCAAATCTTATTTTGAAGGAGGTCTTGAAGTGAGATGTATAGTAATATCATTTCTGGAATGTAAAAAGAGTTACTTTCTAAGTTGTCTACCCAGTGTTTTTTTGTTTTTTTTTCACAGAGATTATTCCTGCTTTAGACTGGCTTTAAGAAATTGGTCTTTTGACAAGTATGTCTTCAATATGCTTAAATTACAAATGGAACCCTAGTCTTTTAACATTTCCTTTTTAGCGTCTATTTGATTACTTACACTAGGCTGAAAACTCTAGGTATGTGCATGCATATATGCAAATATGCCCTTAACACACATTATCCAGTTTCCAATTTAAAACTTTTAACTCTATATTTTAGTTATTATCACAGAGATATTAACAATAACTGGAAAAAGTAGGGCCTGAAAAGCGTGTTTCCTCATATTGAGTCGCAATACTGGAAGCAGAAGTCACAGTTTGGAGGTTTTTACAGGGTGCTGTAAACAGTTTCCATAGTCCCTGTCCACATGGCCTTCCTGCTGGGGAGAATCTTGCTCTCCCACATGCTGATGTGGTCAAACTAGTCAAGTGACTCTGTAGAAAAGGCACATACCTTACTTAGTGTCAACCTTACTTGTCTGCGCTCTGTCCTTGAATCATAGTTATTGGCTTATAGGCCAGGGCAAATAAAGTCTTAAACCCTACAGCAGAGGCAGGACACTAGCAACAGATGTATCATAAATAGAACGCTTGAGGCCACGCCACCACAGGGTTTCTTTCTGAACGGCCAGGAGTTTAGGGCAAGGCCATGAAGAAGCGTATCTTCATTCCGTCTTAGGTTGCATGACACCTCAGAGGTGTTTCTTTTCTTCTTCCAAAACTGAATGGAAAACCTTGGCTCGGTTACTTGGGCTAGCCACCTCTAACTGGCAATAGAGGAGACACGACACGCTCAGTTGAAACCGTGAGGCCTTCCTGTCAATGGTCTGCCCCTTAGCCCCGTGTTCCACTTGGAGAGCCCTGAAACCTAAGTCCATTCTGGCAAAAGAGCCAATGCACGGAAGCCAGAGATAGGAAGGCACCGGCGCGCGGACTGCCGCTTCTCCCAGACCGCGCGCTAAAATCAAACTCGACGCCGGCTCGTTATGGGCCGGGCCGCGCGCGCTCCGCTCCCTCAGTCAGACAACCAGCAGCCGTCCCTCGCGCCGCTGCGGAGCTGGGCGGGGCCGCCTCGAGGCAGCCGGGAAAGGCAGGCTGAGGAGGAAGAGACGCGGGAGGCGCGCTCTGCGCAGGCGCGCGGCGCCCCGCCTCCCCAGCGTCGGCTCCTGGCGGGTGGTGTGGACCCTCCCACTCTCCCCGGCGCAGCCTAACCGGCCAGGCCCTTATTTCACCCCGACGTCCAGGCGTGTGAGTCTTTCCGCCCGCCTGCAGGCCCTGGGCCTCGGCTTGCACGCCCGTGCTGGTCCTCGCGGCCCCAGCTCGCGTTCACGCTGTCGCCCGGGCCAGCGCGGCCGCGGGCAACCGCTCCCCCTCCCACACCTACCCCGCCCCCTCCCCGCCTTTTCCGCCCTCCAGCCCCCCTGCCTCGACCCGCCGCAGCTGCTCCAGATGAGGTGATGGCAACGGCCAACTTCGGCAAGATCCAGATCGGGATTTACGTGGAGATAAAGCGGAGCGATGGTGAGCAGCGCCGCCGCCCCTTCCGGCCGGGTCCCGCGTTCGGATGTGCATCGTAGGGACGCGGGCGCCGGCCGCCTCATTGATTGCTCCACCGGGTTGTGGGGGCGGGAAGGCGGCGGCCGCGATGCTTTTGTGTGTGGCTCGTGTGCTAGTGAGGTCGGTCTGGGGTCCACCTCTGGTGCCGCTGCAATGCAGAGGGTGGGGAGGGGCCCTGCGGGTGCTCGGCCGAGGGGAAGCAGTCGCAGAAGGCCCGGGTGTCACGACCCGTGTGTTCAGGGGCGTCGGGCGGGCGCGGTGCGGGGTCCCGGGCCGGGGGCCCCTCGGTCCTCCGGCGATCTCCATCCTCCCCGGGGACTCCAGTCCGGGAGAGGGGGGTCGAGGGCAGCGGGCTTGATGAGGGATGACCTACCCTCGCGTTTCAACCGGTTCTTTCCATTTTCCGACCTCATCTCTGAGGGATGGGGGCTGGGGAGAGCGGGGAGACCAGTGATTTCAGTATTTAGAGAACCCGACTGGTAAGAGGCCGAGGTGGAGGGAGAAGGCCAACCTCGCCAGTTTAAACTGCTGTGGTGATTGTCAAGGTTCTTCGGCTTTCGTTTCTCGAACATGCCTCCTTTTTCGCTAGTCCCTTCGTCGGAAGAAGGATGCGGAGATTGTCGTGCTCGGCCATGAATAAGGGTGGGGGAAGCAGGTGAAGGAAGCTTCTCAGAGGTGATGGGACTGAAGGGGAAGGAGAGGAGAGGAGCCTGGTCCGGCGAGGCACCCCTGAGAGGATGGGGGTGGGCGACTGGATGTTGATGTTTTCACACCCTCAGGAGAGGTAACCGTGAGAAAAGTGCGAGGCGAGGTGCAGAGACTTGCTTAAGTAGAGCAAGAAAGAAAAATAAAAAGCTTTAGGCTTAGGTATCTTTCTATAGGTTCCTCTTGGGGAAAATGCCTTATGTCACTAGCTTAGGGTGTGGAGTGAGCTGCCAGCCAGGCTTGGAAATAATTTATATTGTAAAGGAGAAAAGGCATAGAGAGTGAATTAGAGGTGTGCAGTGTTCTTGACTCCATCTCTTGTTATACCCATGCCTTTAATTTACAGCTTATTCTCTGTCCTTGTCGGTAGTAGTGTTACTGTCACATCTACATCCTCTTGGTTTCTACCAAGTTTGACCAAGTTACGTGAAACTAGATTGATTTTTCACCTTACCTAGGTGATATATTGGAAGATCCATGTAGTTAATGATTTTTTCCCTTCATTATATTTGAGATACAATATCCTGTATGTGAAAAGATAAATTATACCACTTAGAGGTTTAGAAGTTACCAGTAACACCTGTAGGAAGGAGATGTCTTCCTTACTTGGGTTGGGGTTTCTTTATATTATTCTCTTCAAATTACTTTCCTTAAACAATATTGTTAGTGTCATTTCTCAGGTGAATGTAGGTTCATTATATACTAGCAAAAGTAAGGTTTGTGTATAATTGAAAGTTTTGGGATGAAATAAAATGTGTAAGGATTTTACATTCCAAGCCTTTAACTATGATTATAGGTGTTAGTTTAAAGTCTATCAGAGAAAGAAAGGAAAACAGTATCATGATATTTAGAAGGTTCGTATATATTTATTTTATTCTGGACCAATATCTTTTTCTTTAAATGTATTGGACTTGAAACAATTTTGGTTCTTTCAGGGTTCTAGGGTAGAGGCTTTTAATACTCCTTTCAGCCTTCTGCCTATACCAGAACGCCAGGCAGTAAGAGCTTTCTGTTCTTACATAAGTGCTAGTAACCCAAAATCAGATTTCAGAGCAGTTTGCCCGTGAGAAATAATGTGAGTCTTTTCAATGTGTATGATCCTAACCTTTGGCATGTACATATTGATGCACCTCAGTTGCATGATGGTGTTGGATGAAAGGTGAAAGATAACTAGAGAACTTGAAGAGAATTATTATTTGCATTGAATGGTAGTGTTTCACAGTGGAAATTGATGTCTGGGAGATTCCCCTTTAAGTTTCCCTTCTTCACTTTAAAGAAGTTGTTTTGTTTTTGCCTACTTTTATAGCAGATCTGCATGTGGCAAAACACTAGTGGTTATTGTAACTAAAATAAACTTTGTAAAAGTTGGATGAACACTAATGTGATTGAGACAATGTAAATCACATGAGTGAAGGGCTGTTCCAGGTTGCTGTTAACTGGTGACTTGATTGTTTGCTGATGGTGATCCTTGTCCTTGTTTTAGAGCATACTTCTTGTACCTGTGATGCT
Source organism: Furipterus horrens (assembly GCF_987537825.1). Classification (NCBI taxonomy): domain Eukaryota; kingdom Metazoa; phylum Chordata; class Mammalia; order Chiroptera; family Furipteridae; genus Furipterus; species Furipterus horrens. The sequence continues at coordinate 38,200,701 of NW_028327175.1, forward strand.
CTTTATTAATAAAACACAATCCAAGGGCAAACAGATAAATTAAGATGGATTTATTCCTATCTTTCAAGACCCCACTCAAAACTAATCCCAATAAATCTTCATTGGTTACTAAAATCAGATGGCCACTTAGTCACTGAATTCCTAGGTCATTCTGTATCACTTATGAGACAGCATAATATTTCCTTAAATATTAATATTTGAGGTACATTTTTAGGATTTAAAAATTCTTATTTTTAGAGAGAGGGGAAGGGAGGGAGAAGGAGAGGAAGAGAAACATCCGTTGGTTGCTTCTCCAACATGCCCAACTGGGTGCCTGGCCTGCAACCCAGGCATGTGCCTTGACTGGGAATGGAACCCAGTGACCTTTCAGTTTGCAGGTTGGGCTCAATCCACTGAACCACACCAGGCCGTGCTGGGTTTATTTCTCTTTATATTATGTTTTAAGCTGCACTACAAAGGGGTGGAGTGGATAATGCAATAAAAAGATGGCAGGCTACCCACACTCACTTCAACCAATGTGTTATAAGATTAAAATGCTAGTAGACTCTTAAATTCCCTGAATTCATCTGTGGCTCCCCTGTGTGCCTAACAGAGTATGTAGTTTTTTGAGTAATCATTTATTACTGGATTTTGTGTTTTCAAATATTATTTTCAGTAACCATTCAGATGAACTCTTACCAGGAAGTGAAACCCTCCATCTATGCTCATCCTGTGTTGCCACTTCCTGACTCAGGCCTCTCACATCCCATACAGGCCTTTTAGTTCAAAATCCCCAGAGTTGACTGATATTGAGTAATCTGCTAAGGGGAATCTGACTTCTGGTGTTCTAAGGTTAGAAATGGCAGAGGTTAGGTTTCATGGTGTGAAGTGAGACACTCATTTATAGTTTATTCTTTCTTTCTTTCATTTAAAAAAATCTTTGTATTTTTCCATTATAGTTTATTTTCTTATATGTGTCTTCCTGTTATCTTTCTGATTCAATTCCTCTTTAGAATCTAGTGACTAAAAACTAAACTATTAATACAATATTACTGTTGTATGGCAAGATAGTCTTTATTGAGAAATTTTAAACTGCATTGTTAAAACATTTTAAAAATGTTCTACAGTAGCTGTGACTACCCTTTGGGGACTAGGGGAGAAATAAGAAATGTTTTGAATATTTGAAAGCTGCAGTTAAGATGGGATTGTTCTTGGGGTCTCTTAGTCACAGTGTTGATATGTGATCTGAAGAGAATCACAGACTGTTTCAACCAGAAAGACTTAGAGTTAATCTAGTTCTCATTTCTATCAATGTGGAAACGCAGTCTCAGGTAACCATAAGTGACTTGTCAAGATTCATACAGCTTGTCTTGCATGGCATAGCAACCAGACTATCTATCAAGAATTGTGACAATAAAGAGGGAATTCTCTGTTATTTGGGAACCATATGCAGGAAATTGACCCTGGCTGCTGTGGCTCAGTGGATTGAGTGTCGGCCTGTGAACCAAGTGTCGCTGGTTCAATTCCCTGTCAGGGCACATGACTAGGTTGCACGTCAGGTCCCCAGTTGGGGGCATGAGTGAGAGGCAACCACACAGTGATGTTTCTCTCTCTCTTTCTCCTTTTCTCTCTCTAAAAATAAAAATAAATAAATAAATAAATTATTTAAAAAAATATTTAGGAAATTGCTTCTCATTCATGGGAAAACCAGTAAAGAGCAGTTTTTTAGAGACCAGTTGGAATGATCTGATAAAAAAGTGATATGGTGTGGTATGGTTAGAAGGTCATAAAACTCAATATTGTGGAAGGAAAATATTCCTGTTTCTTAATTAAACATTGGTGAACAGAGTGCGTTAATTAAGCATCTGAAATCCAGAGGAAAGTAAAGATTTCAAAGGGCTCATTGAGGATCTTGGCATATAGGGCAGACAATCTTTAGAAAAGTTTAAGTGGCCTAATTCTCTACCTACTTTGCCACATTTATTCTTCTGCTAGTTCATCTTTACTGTCATTACATAGGTTTTTGGAGAGTAGATTTTATGAATTGAGGTAATAAAAATAAGCCACTAAGCAGTATATTCAGTAGTTGTTCTTTAGGTACAATTATATTATTGATGATGGAGTGGATAGAATGGGGGAATTTGTGGATTAATAATTTCCTTTTACATGATGACTGGAATGATAATGATTCCATATATGTATTTGTTAGGCCTTCATAGTTTTACAAAAGGGTTATCTGATTGGATCCTCCCAGGAACTATATAATGTAAGCAGGGTAGGAAGGTGGTAGATTCATCATTATACAAGTGAATTTGAGGTTGGATTATTTGACATGATGACAGGGTTAATGAGGGGCATAGCCTGAACCAAAGACTAAGTTGTTTCCCTCATAGCTCTCTCTTTAAATACTAGCAGATGCTTGCTGTTAATGGTACGAAGTTGTATATTATGTGTACATTTTGTTTTTGAGATAAGATAAAATCCTTTCTACTACTGCCACCAAAGAGGCTCAGAAAGCCTACAACTGATAACATTGCTTAAAATTTGTCAAATTGCCCTGGCTAGTGTGGCTCAATTGGTTGGAGCATTGTCCCATATAAAAAGGTCACGATTCGATTCCCAGTCAGAGCAAATGGCTAGGTTGCAAGTTTGATCCCTTGTCGGGGCATGTACGAGAGGCAACCAATTGATCAATGTTTCCCCTCTGCCCCCCTCCCACAACGTTTTCTTTCCCTCTCTCTGTCCATCCCTTCCCCTTTCTCTAAGCATGTCCTTGGGTGAGGGTAAAAACAAAAATTGCCAAGTGGGTGAGATCAGATTGATTTCTGACTATAAGGATTAAGATTCAGCAAAGTAAGCCTTTAAAGCCCTCTTCAATAGGCAGCCACTACTTGACTCCAGAATTACCACAGAAAACTAGGAATTTATATTCATTGCCCAGTCACTTTATTCTCATGACAAAAATTTTGGAACTCTGGGGACAGGTTATATGTCAACTTGTTTTATGTGCCATAATTTTTTAAAAACTGGAGAAAACAGCAAAGAGCCAGTTAAACCTGTGTCTGTTCAACTAGGGAAGGAAGAGTGAGTGTAGAACATCAGTATTCTTCAGGAGATCATCTGGTCCCATTCTTTCTAGTCACAAATATACTTGTCATTAAAATTACACAAGTCTTTTACAAAGCTTAATTTTTGGATTCAGCACCCCTCCCTTTCTGTCCTGTGACCTAAAATCACCTTTGAAGGTGTTTGTTTTGAGATCATAGTTCTGACCTTCGATATAATTTTTAAGCTCTAGGTAAAACCTATTGGTACTCTCTGGTACAGTTGTGGAGCAAGTATAGGTTAGGTTGTCCTTGCATCACACACCAACTTCTTTTTCTTTTAAAGTAACACTAATGGTGTTATAGTAACTAACTGAAAATAGACATTACAACCTCACCATGTTAAACATTTAAGTGCTTGATTTCAAATAGTGCATGCTGGGTCATGTACTTAATATAGAAAGCTAAATAAATTCAAGTTCATGGTCATTGGGATTTGTCTAGTAGAAATTTAAACAAAATGAAATAGAGTATTGTTTCATTGTTGCTTACTTAACCTTAAGTTTAAGTTAACTTTTATTGCTATCTCCTGAGAGTAAAATGAGGATAGAGAAGTCCCCTTTAAAAGTCATGCTCCTTAAGCTAGTCTTTGCCTAGGGCTTTCTCATTTTTGGTACTACTTATTTTTCTCACTACCCACTACAATCAAGCTTGCAGTTAAATGGGCCTTTACTGGGGTGTCAGGGTATTTTGGTAAGTAGACCTTAAATGATTATACCATATCATAAAATAATGGGATCTCATATATCTGTTTTCTTATTGCAAATTTAATTAAATGCACTTTTATTAACAGCCTATTATATTATATATTAGTCTGAAAAATGTTGGAGATACAAAAAAAAAAAAAAAAAATACACAGTTCCTGCCCTCAAACAACTAAATAAATGATTGATTCATACTGATAGAAGTATGCCATTCTCTGTGTACATCATTACCATTTACCTTTTTAAGATTAAGCTCTTTAGTCCTGAAGTTGTGAGTCTTCTGTATAGAAAATATATGTCATACACTCTACCTTTCACCTCCTCCCAGTGATCAATATCCATTATTTCTCATGGTGTGCTTTCCTGATGAACTCATATTCAGCCTTAGAATTTTTCTTAACACAACACCACCAATTCTGGTAGCTCTTGTCAGTCCATTGAAATTGGCCTTATTTGTCATTACTGGCCTGTATTCTGTTCTCTATACCCATTTGAGTTTTAACTTTATAATGTTTTATCTTGGTTTTGATATTTAAAGGAATAGGTTTATTCAGTTCTAACTTTCTCTTTAGATATCCTGGGTTAAGCGTGTTTGTAAACACGGGGACCAAGGAAGCTGAGCATGAAAACGGATTCAGCCAACTGCTGGTGCTTGTGTGTAATTTGGGAACATCCTCTCCATACAGCATGGCCAAGGGACTATATGGATCAGACGGTTCACTGGGCTCTATTTAGTTACTTTTAAAGACTTTTTCTCAAGGTTTTCATTGTTTTGGTGTGAATTTTAACCAGATTTCACCTATAGATCAAAATTTTTAAGGAAAGACAGGATCAGAATGGGGCATTCTTATGGTGAAATTTGCTGAGTGTCTATACAGGGCAAACAATGACCCTTTTGATTATAACTCTTGGCCAACAGCTATCTACTCAGCCTCATCCAGATAACTTGTATCTTCCATACTGCCACTTGAACTTATTTCTCTCTTAAAAAGTGAATCCACTCTGGCTGGGGAGCTCAGTTGGTTAGAGCATCGTTCTGATACACCAAGGTTATGGATTCAATCCATGATCAGGGCACACAGAAGAATCAACCAATGAATGCATCAATAAGTGGAACAACAAATAGATATCTCCCCCTCGCCCACTCTTTCTCCGTCTTCTTCCCTCTCTCCCCCTACCCCTTCTCTATCTAAAAAATTTTTTAAAGACTTTTTTTAAAAAGTATTTTTTTAAAGTGAATCAGGTGTTACTCTTACTACCTAAAGGGCTTTATCATTTGTGCCCTGATAAGTTGGTTGCTTTGCTAAATATATGATATCCAGTATCTTGTTTGATTTTTATGACAGCTCTGTAAGGTAGATGGTATTGTCTCCATTTTACAGAAGAGGAAACATGCTCAGAGTATAAACTACTGTATAGTGTTTAAGCCTCATAAAGACCTATTTCAGATATTTAAATTACATTAATTAGTCAAGGCTATGTGGTAAGTATTTTTGGGAGTGTGGGATATGGATATATTTAGAGAACATACTGAGAAAATATAGCTGTGGGAGTTCTGTTTCTAGACTGGGTAGGGTTAGTAGGGTTCATAAGCTTGGCTGATCATTAGAATCACCTGTAGGGCTTTGAAAAAAAAAAAAAAGCCAACAACATAACCCCCATCCCCCAACACACACACCTAATACCACCAGTATCTGGGTTCTTTGCATAGAAATTACTTTAATTGGTCTAATATGAAGCCTGAACATCAGTATTTTATTTTAAAATGCCCCATACACTGGTGATTCCAGTTTATACCCAAGATTCTGATCCATTATTTTGGAAAAAGTAGTAGGGACTCCTATCAGTGATCTGACAAGATTTCATGAGAGTAAAGTTTAAATGGTGGGAAGGAGATAATCAATAGATTCTGTGAGGGGGAGGAGGCATTCCATACATGTGGCACATGTTGGGAGGTCCCTGAGCTGGAAATGAAGGGATTGTCAGGTAAAGGGCATTTAGAACAGGCAGACAGGAGAGTGATAAAGAGAATAAAGGAAGGAGGGGTAATCTAGGGCACCTTGTTAAAGACTTGGATACAAAGGTAAGGTAAGGCATCTTGGAATTGATTTCTAGGACACTTGGAAACGACTGTAGCACTTAATCTCCTAAAAGCAGTAATAGGAGTTAGCTAGTGCTTAGTGATAGATTAGAGGGCAAGTAGTCCTGAAAACAAGAGCTAGCAAGGATACCATTGCATCAGACTAGGAGGTGAGCAATGATTAAGGAACAGATGAGATGCAGAACAATGCAAAAAGAATTGATGTTATATGGTGATATATTACTTATGCCAAATAACTGACAGATGTGTTGAAAGGAATGGACTTAACATTTGGACAGTCAGAGTGTAGGTTATAGTTTTTTCAGTTCTGTTTAATCAAGCTAATCCTTTTCATGAATACAGTGTGGAGCCTGTGTACAATGTAATATCTTAAGATCATCCAAAGACTGACATGCTCCATCTCCCTCCACAACTAAGAAAGAATACAACTACCGCAAAACCAGAAATAACCTGAAGTTCCAAAACATAAAGCTACCTGAAAGTCCAGCGTATGAAGTTGTAAGGAAGTGGTGCTCGTCTGGATGGGTAGAAGGGGCGAAGCTGGGGTGGAGAGGTCAAGCTGTGCTGGCAGCAGCAGCTGCGGTGACGGCGGCGGGACGGCAGTAAGCACAGACACCCGTATTTAAGGGGAGGTGAGAAGCGCCTGGGGAGCACCCCTGGCTGCAGACCACACCTGTCAGCTCGTGATTCCAACACTGGGGAAGGCAGACCCCCATTGCCTCGGGTTGTGAGGGTCAGAGGGCATGGGGATAGAGGAAGAGGCTCCCGGTCTCTCAGCGGAGAGTGGACTGCAGGAATCCATCTTGGACCCCACCCCCACAAAAAATGCCCGGTAGTGACGAGTGCATGGGGTTCTGCCCCCTATAGCGTAGGAGGTGTGACAGCCCTGCTCAGGAAGCAAAGGTAAACACAAAACTGTCAAAGGGCACAGATCATGAGATCCTGGTGACACAGCTGACCACCCAGCAAATGTCTAATGAAGCAGCAGATAGGAATCTTTCTGAGGCACAGTTCAGAGCTTTGGTTATACAAATGCTTACAGACCTAAAAGCAGATCTTAAACAAGACAGGGAGGGAATGAAGGCTAGTCCTGCTGAAATGAATGAAAACACATACGAAACTAGTGGTGAAGGAAAGAAAAACAGGGATCAAATCAACAAATCGGAACATAGGGAAGGAACAAACAGTCAACTGGTGCAGAAAGAGGAAATGAGAAGTGAGGAAAATGAGGAGAGGCTCAGAAACCTATGGGACAGCTATAAGCAGGCCAACATCCAAATCATAGGATTGCCAGAACGTGAAGAACTAGAAATTGAAAAATTATGTGAAAAAATAATGAAGCAAAACTTCCTTAACTTGGGGAAGGAAATAGACTTACAGGTCTAGGAAGCACAGAGAGTTCCAAAAAAAACTGGACCCAGGGAGAACCACACCAAGACACATTATAATCAAAATGTCAAAAATTAAGGATAAAGAGAGAATCTTAAAAGCAGCAAGAGAGAAGAAGAGAATTACATACAAAGGGGGTCCCAATAAGAGTGTCAGCTGATTTCTCAAAAGAAACTGCATGCAAGAAGGGGCTGGCAAGAAATATTCAAAGGAATGAAAAGCAAAAATCTATAACCACAATTACTCTATCCAGAGAAGCTGTCATTTAGAACAGAAGGGCAGAGAAAGTGCTTCCAGGATAAAGTAAAACTGAAGGAGTTCATCAGATCCAAACCACTGTTATATGAAATGTTAAAGGGACTTGCTTAGGAGAAAGGATCAAAACTCTGAACATTAAAATGAAAACTGTATCACAACAACCAGCAACAGAAGCTAGGGAATCGAAACAAAGGCAAACTAAGTAGGCAACGAGAGTGGGAAAAGAATTATAGGCATGGGGAACATTTTAGGGGGAGGTCAGCGGGGAGAGGGAAAGGGGGGAAAAGGAGGGAGATGGTACAGGAATTAATCATAGCAGAAGAGAGTGGAGTATATAGGAAGGTGTTGAGAATAACTATATGCACAACCAATGGACATGGACTAAGCGGGGGGTACAGCTGAATTGAGGAGGGTTACTGGGTGGAGGGGAACAAAGGGAAAAGAAATTGGGACAATTGTAACAGCATAATCAATAAAGTATATTAAAAAAACAAGATCATCCAGCCCAGGCTGTTTATAGTTTTTGCAACTAATATCTTAGAAGTAACTGAGTTTAAGGTGCAAGCCACTACCAGTAAATGTTTATATGTAAGTGAGGAATTTACTTAAAATATAGCTACCTGCTTTGCCTGCTTAAAAAGATTCAGTTATAGTGTGTTAGCCAAGACTCTCTCAGGATTCCTGGAAGGGAATGGGAAGGAAAAACAGAGTACTGTACTTAAAGGATAGGATTTAGCTCTAAGGGCAAGTGTTTTGATTCTTGAAATGCAGCTGTTCTCATTTACTTCCCCTTGCTATTGTTTTTGGCCTGTTTTTCTTTGTTGTTGTTTGTTTGTTTGTTTTTGTTTTTTCCTACCCTGGCTTTTGTCTTCCCTTTTCATTCTCAAGATTTGGAATATCATTTCAGCATTTAGAATCTTAAGTGCTATTTGCAATTTAAGGTATAAAGGGGGTGGGGGATAGTAGACAAAAAACTGGATTTTGGGGGCAATAAAATTATTCTGTATGATACTATAATGGTGGATACATGTTATACATCTTTCAAAACCCCAAAAAGATACACCACCAAGAGTGAACCCTAATGTAAACCAGGAACTTTGGGTATTAATGATGTGCCAGTGTGGGTTCATTAATTGTAACAAGTGTATCCAGTTGGGATGTTGATACTATGGGAGCTTGCATATGTGGGGCCAGGAAATAAATGGGAAAACTCTGTATCATCTCCCCAGTTTTGCTGTGAACCTAAAACTGCTCTAAAAATAAATATAATTGGGAGAGGGGGTATGCAAACTTCAGGTGGTTAGAAGTCAAAGCTACACTTGAAATAATGGACCACTAAGAAAACTTTATAGTGTTTTAAGAATGAGGATCAACCACTTAAGATTGCAGTTAAGGTGAATTTTTGTTTTTAGTTTTTACTATGTTTATTTGTTAATATGAGAAATTTAGGGTTTGCTGACAAAATTTTAAAAATGAGCTGTAGTGTAATGAGAGGATTCAGATATGCTTAGCAACATGAACCCCATTTCTTTACTTTGGCCAATGGATAGTTGAGTTTAAAATTCAAATGTCATGACAAATGTACAAGCAGTTTGTCTAGAAGCTTCCTCCATGAGATCAGCCAGGATTGAATTTAAACAAGAGTTTGTCTGTTTCAGATAAATTATAGAGAATTACTGCTAAAAAATATACACATGAAATCTAATTATGTTCGGAGTGTAAATAGCATTATATATTTTTTAATGTTTAACTTTAACTTGTAGATCACTGTGGACTACTAAAAAGAAAAGGATACAGTGATTCACCTATATGATTTTTAGGAAATAACAAATTAGAGGCCATAATTTCTAAATCTTAGAATTTAACTACAGACTGCTCACTGATTAAATGCTTCTGTTAGTCAGATTTGCTTATGTTTTTACAGTGAGTAAATTGACTTGCCCAAGATCACAGATAAAATAAAAAATATATTGGGTTGGCAAAAAAATCTGTTATGTTTTTTCTATATGATGGCTCTAGTAGTGTTTAGTTGTCTTTAACTTCATTCAGAACAATTTTGTTAGTTTGTATTGTGACAGCTGTCATATCAGTGTGCATTAAAAAAAAAAAACACCAAATTGGTGAAATTTTGTGCATCCATTTCAATATTGAAGATGGAAGAAAATATGCAACATTTATGGCTTATTATGCCTCATTATTTCAAGAAAGGTTAAAGTACAATTGAAATGCAAAAATAGATTTGTGCAGTGTATGGAGAAGGTGCTGTGGTTGATGGAACATGTCAAAAGTGGTTTGCGAAGTTTCTTGGTACTGTTGACACTTTGGTCAAATAATTATTTGCTGTAGAGCTGTCTTATACATTGGAAGATATTTAGCAGCACCCCTGGCCTCTACCCACTAGAAGCCAATAGCTGGAGATAGCTGATGTACTCAAAATATTCAAACCAATAAAGTTATTGGTGAAAATAAAAAATATGTCTTTATTTTCCAAAAGAAACCCAAAAAAGTACAGACTTTTTAGCCAACCCAGTACTAGAACATAGGTTGTCTGCCTCTAAAGTACTCTAAACTCTAATTCCTTTAGAATTCTTTGTGTAATATGGATATTCCCGGAATTGGAAGTCAGTATATTAATTAAATAGTGCTTTCATTTTTTTTTTTTTTTATGGAATAGATTGCTTTCAAATGTTTTTATTAATCCAGGTAGCATTTGTTGCATGGCCAATATTTGTTCCTTCATTTCATACCTTTGAGGGAATAAATGTAGGATTTTTTCGTAGAAAAGGCTATTATGTCAATTATGACAGAATGTTATATAGCTGTTGCACTCAATGCAAGGTCACTGTGGCTCTATTTTTTAACTTGTTTTTAAAAATATTATTTGGGAAGGGAAGGAGTAAGAGATGGGAGAAACATTGATGCAAGAAGATTGCCTCTTGTACTAAACCAGCAACCTAGGCATGTGACCCAACCAGGAATCAAATCTCTTGACATTTGCGGGCAGCACCCATCCGATTTAGCCTCACCTGTCAAGGCTCTATATTTATTTTGAAAAAGAGATTCTGGTTCTTTCCTTACTTATAAGAATTTTAAAAGCTTAGACAAGTACTTATGCTGTCAAGTGAAATAATGCTTCTCATTAGATGAGCAGCTATATTGTCTGGAAAATGTAACAGCTCATAGAAACTTGCTAGGAGTCCTGGCATAATTAGTGAATTTGGGGACCTATCTAGGTTGAGTGATCTTTGTTTTTGCAAAACTCTTGTATGAGATTGTTTTTGGGGACAATATACAGGTTGCATTTTTACTGTTTTCCCCCAATTGTAGCTGATATTGAGAGTTGACTACGAACAAGATCCTATGTATGTGTGTTTTCTTTGTATGGTATTTGGGTATAGTTATTATTGAGTCATACAATACTTTTAACCTTACATGTTCTTTGGGGTTTCATTAACAGCCATTTCTTAACTAAAAGTAAATGTTTTCCTCCTACCTCAGATCTTTCCTTCTTAATCTCTGCAGGTGCTTCTGTCTCTCTCCATTCTCTAACTGTTGGTGTTCTTCAAGTACTTCTTGCACCGTATTCTCTCTCTAGGTGCACTAAGTGCTTCTCTTCAGCTCAGTCTGGTTGCATACCTGTACTGTTTGTATATCTAATGGATTATTGTTTATCTCCACTAAGGTATCACATACATATCTCAAAGTCAGCATGTCCAGTAGTGAACCAACCGATCACCTGTTCCCCCAAATCTACTTCTTCAATATCTCTCATTATTTTCACCTTGTTGCCCAAATAAGAAACTTAGATGGCTTCCTTGACACCTTGTTCTCTCTTAACCTTGTATCTATCATCAGGTACTCTTAATTCAACTGCTCAAGTACTTCAGTCATATACTTTTTCCATCCTTCCATTATAACTTCGTCCAGGGTAGCATTATGTCTTGCCTGTACTGTTGCAACAAATTCCTAATATGTCTCTTCATCTTTGGTAGATACTCTTCAGAATAAACCTTCAGACATATAAATTTGACTCTCTGATCACCTGCTTAAAAATTTTTGATTACTTCCTTTACTTCTATTGCCCTTTGGATAAAGCCCAACTCTATCATAGCTTACTCTAGACCCTAAACAATCTGACCTTCCTCTCCAGTCTCATTTCTTGCCATTTATTTGAGGCACTGCAGAATACTTCACTTCTTCCTAACCTAGCTAACACTGTTGCCCCTTTTTACCTCTGTGAAAACATTTTATCCTTCTTGGATTCCTGGACTAGGATGGTTCCCTGCCCTATGTTCTTTGACTCTCCTGTTTACTCTGTCAAAACACTTACAGGAGTGTATTATCTGTTTGATTATCTGTGGTTAGACTCAAGTTCCATTGTATTCCCAGTGCCTAACATAGGACCTCTACATACTTAATAATCTGTGTACATGTGGCAGCGTCTTCTGTGAACACCCATAGGAGGTCGTGCCTGATCTCTACTTCTACAGAGATCCTGAAGAGACTGAAAAGGAAGAGCAGGCTGCTGGTGAAAAGGCTGTGACCAAGGAGGAATTTCAGGATGAACAGACTGCTCCAGCTCCCTAGTTCACTGCTGCTCAGCCTGAGGTTGTTAACTTGTCTGAAAGTGTGCAGGTGCTCTAGGTGCCTGTTCAGCAGTTTCCTACTGAAGACTGGAGTGCTCAGACTGCCACGGAAGACTGGTTCTCAGCTCCCACTGCTCAGGCTACTGAGTGGGTCAGAACAAGCACTGAGTGATCTTAAGCTGTTCTTCATCAAACTTAACAGAATGGAAATACAGTTGACAAAAAATAAATATTTTCTAAAAGTTGAAAAATACATATTAAAAAATAAAGGCTAGGGAATATCTTTGAGGTGAATAAAATGTTATAAAAGTGTCTTTGGTGATGATTGCAAATATCTGACTATACTAAAAACCATTAAATTGTATGCATTAAGTGGATAAATTGTATGTTATTTGAATTCTTTCTCAATAAAATTGTTTTCTAAAAACCTTTTCATAGGCAGAAATAGTGAATTGTTATTTAAATTTGCATTATTACTAGTAAAGGTGAACATTTTTCTTTTTGTCCATCATAGTACCTTTTGTCTCTCTCCTCCTACTTTTAAAAACTATTTCCTTGGACTTGATTTTACCTTGTTTTTTGACTTCTCTGCCTACCACTTGAACTGTTCTTAGTCTAAATTCTTCTTCTTTGTCTACCTCTTAAATGTTGGTGTTTTCCAGAGTTCTGTCATTGGTCCTTTTCTATTTCCCTGTGTTCTCTAATTACTGTGACCTGTTCTTTTTTAAATTGAGGTATAATTCATATAAAATCCATCCTGTTTAGGCAACAAAAGCAAAAATAAACAAGTGGGGCTACATCAAATTAAAAAGCTTCTGCACAGCAAAGGAAATCATCAACAAAGTGAAAAGGCAACCTATCAAATGGGAGAAAATATCTGCAAATCATACATCCAATAAGGGGTTATTATATAAAATATATAAAGAACTCCTGTCTCACTGTTATCCTCTCCTACTGTATTCTTATCATTTTTTTTGGTAATTGCAATATTCATCTGTAGATGATAGTTCTGTCCCTTTGCCTGTCAGAACTTTGAACTTATTTCCTCCCTTTTTTTCAGTAATCTTGCCCATAGTTCACCATATCCAGGCATCTCCATGCAGTGTCTCCATAATCTCAGTTGTAAGCATTCCATTTTTCAGTCACCATTCTGTCCAGCATATTTCTTCTTGTATCCTGACTCCACTAATCCTTTTTTTTTAAATTAATTAATTTATTTTTTGGGGGACCCCTGCTTTGTAACAATTCCCCCCTCTCAGACTTAAGACCCTTTATAATCTTATAAAGGACAATGAGCGAAGGTCTCATTGCTCCTCTAGCTGCTTCAAGCTGGACACGGTTGTTATCCTACCTACTCTTGGGTCCAGAAATTCCTAATAAGAGTAGGGGTGTGGAGGAGAGGGTGGCCTTCCCACATGGGGAAGGATCTTGCAGACTCCAGGTCAGTTGGCTGTTCCTGGACAATGACATTCTTGTTTTAACAGGCTGACATCCTTATTGTATTCTGGGGGCAACAGATTTGGCAACGGGGTTAAAAGGAATCATTCAGTCCATAACCACTAGAAGACAAAAGGCAGGGACTAATTTTTCAATGTCCCACATTAGGAAAATAAAAAGGCTTCTTTGGAGGAAGGTGTTCAAGGCACGTCACACCTGTCCAAAACCCTTTTGCCCACTACACTTAGTTTGGGCCAAGGGGACTATTTTAGGTTTCCCATCTTTCAGACCTCTGAACCCTTTCTGTCCATGCCATTAGGATAGAAAAGAGAAACCAGTTTTAAAGTGAAGCCCACAGAACACCCCATATTTCACCAGCTCAGCCACTTAGTTCAGCCAAACTGTTGAGTCTCAGGAGGCAGCGATGCAGACAGGATTAAGTGAGGCCTATACATACAGACAATCACTCAGGTAATGAGATCATAGGCTTATGCCTTATGAAAACAACACACATGTTAATTTACACAACATAACCCACGAACCAGTCTCTAAATCTGCAAGACTGACTTATTGGAAAGACATCCAGTTGCAAGGCATTTGACATTCTTCTTGCTGGTAAATTAAGCATCTTTGATGATGTCACAGATCTAGTTTAACTTTCAAGTGAAAACAAACTTTAAATAAAAATAAACTTTAAAGACAGTTCACTGCACTACTTTATAGTCTACCACTGAGCATTGTGATTTTCCTTGAATTGCGGTTTTTCTCCTTAAGATTCCTCTCGTCGTTAAAGGGACTGCATTGAGTCCATTTTTAATTTATCCTGTTTGTTTGCATAAACACAATAAGAGCAGCAAGTGATCACATATGATCTTTACGTGTGCTTTGCTGGAACTTACACAAGGAACCTTTAGGGTGACTTTCAGTCTGCTCTTCAGGGCACAGGAGCTGAGCCACATAACTGCCATTCAGACTTGCCTGTAAACACCTGTCTTTTTCCAAGTCCTTTGGGTTTTCCATTGTGCTTTAAGGTCCCTTCTACCATTTTTCAGGAAAGCAACCTTCATTCCTTCCCTGGAAAGATTGCCATGAACCACACAACCAACCAAGGTACCAGGCCTTTTATCTCGTGGGCTTTTATTACCTTCGAAAGTCAATCCCAGTTCCTCAGAGCTTTTTGGTAACAGCCAGAGCCCAAGCATGCCTCCTTTAGGCATGACATTCCAGTCAAAGTCTTGGTCAACAAAACCTCTATTAACAACTGGCCTTTTTAGTTTTATGCAAAGAATCTTCAATTATTACTTCTTCAGAATGCCAAATTCTGGAGGGATCAGGTAGGGAGAAAAATACACAGTGTGAAGGAAAATCCTTGTCCTTCTAATCACTAAAATTGCATTTCCATACTTTACATTTTCTTATGTTCACTTTCCTACATGTGAGGACTTTTTTTGGAGAGGGGAGGGGGGTTTTCTGGCTCATTTATTAATTTATGTTGCTTTCATTCTATTTTCCATCACTAAAAATTTTTGTTTGTTTTTCTATTAAAGTTGTTCCACTTTTTCCCCTATTGCTTCCCCACACCCTGCCCACCCCTTCTCCCAGTCAGTCCCCACCCAGTTGTCCGTGTCCATGGGTCATTTATACATGTTCTTTGACTAGACCCTTCCCTCTCTTACCCACCTTTTCTCCCTCCCCACTCCCCCCTTGTCACTGTTAGTCTTCTCCTTGTTTACATGCCTCTGGTTCAATTTTGTTTGTGTTGTTCATTAGTCTCCTGTAATAGGTGATAGTGTATGGTATTTTTCTTTCATTGCTTGGCTTATTTCGCTAAGCATAATTCTCTAGTTTCATCCATGTTGTTGCAAATGGTAGAATTTCCTTCTTTCTTTCTGTTACATAGTACTCCATTGTGTAAATGTACCACAGTTTTTTGATCTACTCATCTACAGATGGGCATTTAGGCTGTTTCCTGCACTTGGCTATTGTAAATAGTGCTGCTATGAACATAGGGGTGCATATGTTCTTTTGAATTGATGTTTCAGGATTCTTCGGATATAATCCTAGCAATGGAATTGCTGGTTCATAAGGCAGTTCCATTTTTAGTTTTTTGAGGAAATTCCATACTGTTTTCATAGTGGCTACGCCACCAGCAGTGCACTCTCCGCATCCTCACCAACACAGGTTTGTTTGTTGATTTGTTGATGATGGCCATTCTGACTGGTGTGAGGTGGTATTTCATTGTTGTTTTTATTTACATCTCTCTGATGGCTAATGATGTTGAGCATTCTTTCATATGCCTTTGGACCCTCTGTATGTCCTATTTGGAGAAGTGTTTGTTCAGGTCCTTTGCCCATTTTTTAATTGGGCTCTCTGTCTTACTGGTGTTGAGTCATATAAGTTCTTTATATATTTTGGCTGACTCCACTAATCTTTTCACCCCACCAAGATTTATAATCCTACTACTTTTTTTAAACAGAATTATTTATTGATTTTAGAGAGATCTAGAAATGGGGGAAAGAGAAAGCAAGAGAGACATTGATTTTTGTTGTTTCAATTATTTAGGCATTCACTAGTTGATTCTTGTATGTGTCCTTACCTGGGATTGAACCCACATCCTCAGTGTATTGGAATAACGCTTCAACCAACTGACCTACTCAGCCAGGGCCTAATCCTACGACTTTTTATTTTTCCTTACTTGCCCCCTCATGTCTTCACTTGTTTCCTTATAAACCCTGTTTGTATGTATACTCTCTCTACTGCCTTGTTCCTGTCTTGATCAAAATTCTTCCCTTTATATATAATAAATCTTCTTGCCCTTTCTTGATTTTTAAAAATTGATTGGGGCGAATAGAGAATTGTAATTATGCTGACTGATCAGTTTATACTTGATTTTAGCCAAAAGGTTGAGAAGCAATAATTGATCATTATTTAAATTCATGGCTACTTTCCTTAAATGAGCAGTCATGTCTCTAGCCCATTCACTCTTTCCTAGCTGACTGTTGTCATAAAATTCTTTATTTGCTTACCCTCACTCTCAGCAGATGATCTTGCTTGTCATTTTACCACTGAGAAATAAAAACCAATCAGAAAAGAACTTCTACAAGTCTGCCACATCTACCCAAGTACCAATATCTGCACCTGTAACCCTGCCTGTCTGCTTTTGCATGGATAAACTCTGTTCCTATTTTAGGCTGATTTTCTCCATGGATACACTAGATTTTATACCCTTCTACCTGCCCAAAGTTACCACTTCATTTGTTCTTTCTTTGTGCTGCATCATCAATATTTTCTTCATTGAATCATCTCCATCAATATACTGGACTGTTATTAATTTTTTCATGTGGAAAAGAAAAAACAAAAAACCTTGATTCCACTTTCCTTTTTAGGCATTGCTCTTAATTTACTTGATTTGTTAACAGTATTTGAGAGAGTTGATTCACTCTCTTTCTCTCCAAATAACTTCTTTATTTGACTTCTAGGACCCTTACTTTTCTGATTTTTCTTCTTTTTCTCTGGCAACTTCTTGATCTCTGCTGGTAACTCATTATTTCCCTGATCTCTGTACATTGAAAATAAGGACTTCTACCTTCCTTCTCTTGCTGATCACATTCACTTTCATTGCCTTAAATACTATCTACATCTAGTTTTTCAAATCCTTTTTCATTATTGATCCCCTTTAAAGAGTCATTTTAGACATTTTTTCCTAATCATACCCTCCCATGAAATTTTGTTTTATATTTATTTTTTTCTGTTCCCCCAATCCCCTTCCTTTTCATATTGTTCTCTATATCTATGGATCTGTTTCTGTTTTGTTTATTCATTTGTTTTATTTTTTCATATTCTGCTTGTAAGTGAAATCATAGTCTTTTTCTTTTCTGTCTGATTTATTTCACTTAGCATACCCTCTAACATATCCATGTTGCCACAAATGGCAAGATTTCATTCTTTTTTATTGCTGAGTAATATTCCATTGTGTATGTGTGTATTTTCTTTATCCATTTATCAATGGACCCATGAAATTTTGATATCACATATCCTGTGCATTTGTTTATGTGCTATGATCCTTTGGGTGGCCACAAACCATTGTACTCTAAGCTCTCACATTCCAAGGAACCAGTTTTTGCCCCCTGTTGAGAAGGCATGTTTTATATGCTGACAGTTCTTAAACTTTTATCTTTAACCTGGACTACCTTTATTATATCATATATATATATGGAGCTACTGATTTCTCCAGTACATGTCTAGGAGGTATCTCATACTTAAATGTATAAGACCAAACTCATAATCTGACTTTAGCGTATCCCTCCATAATATGTTTCTGTGGCTCTAGCAACACTGAATTTGCTATTCCACACTTGACCCTAGTGGTAAAGGGGCCTAAAGATGTGATTATCTATTCTCTTAATCCAATTTGGCCAGGCATTGAAAGTAGAAATTTCTCTGGCTCAAAGTCACTACCATATAGGCTTCCATAAGTAGAGTGAATAGAGTTTGTGATGACAAATTCCTGGGGGAAGTAGTAACATTGCTATCAGGGTTTGAGATTTAGGCACAGGGCAGAGTATGTACCCTACTCGTATCTTTGTACTTCGGTTGTCTGATCATGGCCTTTACCATTCATGTATTATTCTGCCTGGGCTTGGTAACAAAACACCACAGACTAGGTGGTTTAAACAACAGACATTTATTTCTCACAGTTCTGGAGGCCGCGAAGTCCAACAGAGATCAGGGTGCTGGTTGATAGGATTCCTGGTAAGAGCTTTCTTTCTTCTGTAGAAGGCTATTTTCTCATTGTTTCCTCATGGTGGAGAGAGAAATCTCCCTCTTCCCCTTATAAAGCCACAAGTCCCATCGTGAGGACCCCACCCTCATAATCTCATCCAAGCCTAACCTAATTACCTCTGGAACACCATCATGTTGGGGTTTAGGACTTCAACATATGAATTGGTGGGGGGAGTAGGGGCACAATTCAGTTCATAGCAAAGGAGTTACGAGTCAGAATTCTGAATATGGATAGCTTTTCAAGACCACAGCATCACAATACTGCACAAAGAGACCCATTTCTGTGTGGTGGTTAAGAATGTGACTTCTGAAATTAAACTGATTTATTTTCAGTGATGACTGGTTTAACATTGTACTAGTATGTCCAAGAGAGTCAGCATTTTCAATGAAGCTTTCATCTATGTCTGTAGCAGTTTTACTTTTAATATTTAGGAGTAGGTATCATTGTTTGGCTTAGTCATTTCTCATATTCTTCCTTTTCTGGTGACAAAATACTTTTTTAGAATTTGTGTTTTTGAAAATCACTTATGATTTTCACTTATGTTTATGTTATAAACAGTCTGTAAGGTTTCCAGGGAAACTCTTCTGTCCCATTATCCTGAAAGACAAAAAAGGTAGACAGGCTAACTTTTCAACACATGGGATTTTTTCTTATTAATGTTGTCATATGCTGCTGCTTCTGAAGACAAGTACAAGTTTCTCTTCTGAAGTATTATATGGTAAGAATCATCTCAGAATATTTGGATTGCTTAGCCTCTTTATCAGTGAGAGGTTTTGTTGTTGTTGTTTATTTGTTTTTAAAGATTCTCATGTTATCAGTTGGCTTGGTATCCTCATTACCACAGTCTGCAGCTTTCTGAGTTATGTTTAAATTTGTTAATAGATAATATATATATACAATTCTACAATGCCTGTGATACTTCTGTTAAAAACTGTTGAGGAACATTTATTTAAAGATCCCTGTCTCGTTATGATAGATTTAAGCATAAAAGATGATATCTGCATGCAGCTATGAAATGGTTGGTCACAGAATAGAGCAGATTTATTGGTTTGGAATTCCCTTTCGAATAAATAAGAATTTAAGCCAGGGAGCAATCAGATAGCTAGTATTGCATAATATATCCAAGCAGAACATCTGTGAAAGGCAGTTCTCAAAATTTTGGACTAGTGTTTGCTTTGGCAGCACATATACTAAAAAACTTTGGACAATCAGCAACATGTTAGTTTAACACCACTTGTAAAACTCAGGTCTTCTAGATAGGAAATACGTACTTTATTTTTCAACCAATGAATAAAGATACGCTTCAGATACTCTTGTCACTAAGGGGAATGTATATATGAATCATGGCCTTTTAATTAAAATGTGTTGAGATTTAGTTAATAAACTTTAGTTAAAAAAGCTTTATGAAGTTTTTAAATGCTTTTCCTACATTTTCACCATTTCAGCTGGAATCCTAATCATATGATTTTAGAAGTTCAGTTTTTATGTTCTTTTTCACTAGTGGTTTTGAATAGTTTTTAATCCTCTCTTTCCCCAACTCCAAATATACAGAATCATATCAGGAAACTTGTGATTTAATAGTTTTTAATGGAATCATGGCACCTTTATGACATTTTTCTTAAATGTCATAGTTGTGCAAATTTAGGATGGAAATTTTCTAAAGAGCTGCACAGTATATCCTTCTGAATGATAATTCTACCAAATTGTTAGTGTGCAGTGTGATGCAGTCCTTACCAAAACCATAAAAAGATCCAGTTTCCCTGTCACCCCAGAGAAACTGAGCAGTATTAATTTTTTCAATCCATTTCAAACGATGGACAGAGGAGGTAATAATTTGAAAATTAGTAGTTTACTATATGAATGAAGTTTATCCCATTTTTAATTTGTATTTTCTTCATGAGAATTCTTAGCTGTCTCATACTCATTTGTCCCTTGTGACGTGATTCCAACTTTGTGTTTAAAGTCTAAGAAGGGAAATGTTAGAACTTTTTAAATTTAGTTATAAACAGTAACATCTTAAATGCGATAAACCAAAACAAAAGGTCTCTATGTTCAGCAAAGTCACATTCCCCAGGGATTTACTAAACAGCAACAGCACTGTTACCAGTGTCAGCTGAGGCATTATTTATGTTCTTCTCTAATGGCTTCTTGTTCCCCCAAAGTTATTGAAGAAGGTGTGACGCCTTCATAGTCCTCATTAAGGATTCTTTTGATTGCTACTTAGATTACCTAACAAAACCTGGATATCAGTTTGGGAATATGACTTCTGCTGGGTCTCCTGTAATGATCTCTTACAAAGCATCAAATTCTTTTCTGTCCTCATTTCCTGGTCGGTGACATCTAAGAACAGATTGACATTTACTGTTTGAGTAAATATAAATAATAAATTATAAACTGCTTTGAAGTAGTTGACAAGACAAGAAATAATGTGTAGTTAACAATGCTTTTCATTTTCTAAATAATGCTTTTTTACTAGTATTTTTTGATTGTCAATTAGTCTTCCTATTTTAAAGCAGCATTTTGGAAATTTCCATTTTCCTAAGCAGCATTTTGGAAATTTCCATTTTCCTAACTTTTTTCCATCAGATGATTTTTATGTTCCTGAGGGAACATCCTTCTAATAAGTTGAAGAAAAGAATTGTATCTGTTTTAAAAGACAGTTTTAAACAAGCTTCCTTAGACAACAAAAGCTAATTAACATGTTTTGCTATGACTACTTGGAAAGATGCACTCAAATTTTTGAATTTGTATTTTACACTGGCACTTGGTTCTTATAACTAACTGTACCACTGACTTATATTACTATAATCAGTATTTTATTCAAAATTTTAAAAAAAACGAGAAACCTGTTTAAGAGAGATTTTTATCAAACACAAGAAGTCCCAAAAGTTTTGAGGTGTGTTTTAAGATAATTTATCAAACAATATATGGTGTCAGATGGGTGCTACCTATCCAGGGGGATCACTTTGTAATTTACATGAATGACTAACCACTGTGCTGTACACTTTAGATTAATATAATATTGAATGTCAGCTGTAATTGAAAAAAACTAAAATTAAGAAAAGATAATTGAAGATGATTCTCTTCTGGTAGGAACTAACATGAAAGAAGATGCTTCTTTTAGATACCTGTTTACCAGCTACTTGGAGTAGTATATGTATTTTAATCACTCTCTAGAAATAACATTATTCTGCAAAGCACTTGTTCTGAATGTGTTATTTTATAATTCAGAGTAATATTTGTATCTTTATTCTTCTAAGAATGGATATTGATGCTTGCTTTTCTTTAGTCTCTCCTTGTGAAGATACAAAAGGAGAAAACTAGATAGTACTACTATTTTTAAAGGTCTTTCAAATTATGCAGTGGTATTATGATTGAAAAATGAGGTTACTAGAGGTTTTATCAAGAACAGATATACTTGACCCCTCGCGCCTGGGAACATGGCGGCCCCCATCGTGGGCCGGGCTAGCCTCTGCTGCAGGTGGCCTCAGAGCCGGTGCTGCAAGGAGGAGTCACGCTGCTGCTCCCACAGCAACTTGAAGCCCGCCCCCCCCCGCACCCCCCCCCCCCCGTCCCCCGTCCCCTTGGTTGTGGGGCACGGTGATACTGGGTCTACAAGCTGGTGGAGGACGCGAAACACCAGCCCAAAGACAACCTGGAGCTTATCCTCATGCAGTTGGTAGAGGAGCTTGTAGTCCGGGGTGACTTGGTTTCAGTGAAGAAATCTTTGGGCAATAATCGAATGCTTCCTCAAGGACTGGCTGTATATGCATCTCCTGAAAACAAGAAGTTGTTTGAAGAGGAGAAATTGCTAAGACAAGAAGGAAAATTAGAAAAGATCCAGACCAAGGCAGGTGAAATGACAGTGAAATTTCTGAGGAGCTGTTGCCTGGAGGTAGGGATGAAGAACAATGTCAAGTGGGAACTAAACCCTGAAATAGTTGCCTGCCACTTTCTCAAAAATCTTGTGTTGTGGTAGCCCCACATGTATTAAAGTTACCAGAAGAGCCCATCACACAGTGGGGCAAGTATTAGTGCAAGGTGATGGTAAATGGGCTTGACACTGTCAGGGTCCCTATGTCTGTGGTGAACTTTGAGAGGCCCAAGGCCAAAAGATACAAGCACTGGTTAGCCCAGCAAGCTGCCAAGGGAATGGATTCCACCAGCTCCTAGATGATCTGAACCTACCTACTATTCTTCAAAAGCGGCAAAGCGGAATATGAGGCACAGTGGAGCAAAGATGGGCCAGCTCTGACCAAATATTGAATTTCAGAGGGCACATGGGGACATTGGAATAAACTGCATGTTCATGTTGAATTCTTCATCTTAGCATCTTCATCTTCGACTGTTATCACATCCGGCCTTGTTGGGGCAGTTCTTTTCAAGAAGTACTAATCTATAGGTTGATAAGCTGAATATTACTAGACCAAAACAGCCTAGATCCTGCTTCCTCTTCCTCCATTGGAATTCATTGGAACAAATGGAAGAGCTGGCTATTGTCTTTAGTACTTGGCTCATCCTCATCATCCAAACTGAACATGTATGTCTTAAGAAGAAATAAAGAGGTTATGTTCTTAAAAAAATAAAAAAGAACAGATATATTTGAGAACTATATATTTTAATTTGTTAGCATATAAACTGGATTTTTGTATTAGTTTTCATTACATGCCTATGTACACATGAATGACCAGTGACTAAGTAGGGTTTGGAATGACTTACTAATTTTAAATAGTATTTTTATTTTATTTATTTATTTAAATTTAGGACCACTTTTTAATTTTTATTTTAGATTTTATATGCATACTTATTTTTAGAGAGAGGGGAAGGGAGGGAGAGGGAGAAGCACCAATGTGTGAGAGAAATATCAATAGGCTGCCTCTCGCATGCCTCCAACCCAGGGACCTGGCCTGCAACCCAGGCATGTGCCTTGACCTGGAATCAAACTGGCAAATAGTATTTTTGGGTAATGATATTTATAAAAACTCATTTTTTGTCATTTTTTTAATTAAAAAGAAAAACAGATTTTAACAACTTTAAAGGGTTTGAACATCACCATTATAAACGATCTTAGGATTCAAGTTCTAGTTTTACTAATTGTTTTAGTTGTGTTATGCATACATGATTTTGTTTTGAAGTTTTTATTAAAACTTTACTATTTTAGAACTATGAAAAGAAACTTTCATAGAAACAGCTGAAGAGGAACTGATAAAATATTAACTTTGGGGAGGACTTGTCACATATATACGCTCATGCATACCTCAACAATTGGGTAATTAGAAATTAAAAGAGCATAGATTTTGTAATTCTAGGTATGCCAAAACAGCAGCAACCTTTTTTTAAAACATCGTGGGTGTGAAAAGAATTGATTGTTGCTTTTTCATATTTTCCTAGTGTTCTACCACTGTATCCTTTTAATACAGTACATATATTTGCTAGCATTTTGAGCATTTAGACTTTTAAATACTTATAATGATATATATATATATATATATATATATTTTGTATTCTTTGCTGTTTTATTTTGGCTCTTCTGCATTTGCAACCAAATTATACTTTATATGCTAGACAAAGTTTATGCCAGCCTAATTGGTTGCTGGCATTTCTTAGCCTCACAGCTGCTGTGAATTCAGCTGTGAACTAGGAAACATATAATAGGATACTGTTTTCAAAGACCAAAAGGCAATTGTCAGCACGTAAAAGTTGTTTTTGACAGCTCAGTAAATATATGAGGGATTATGGCAAGTTAAATAGCATAAATAGCAATCTTAAATAACCATCTTAATTTTAAAGGTTAGAAAGTTCGAAATACAGAACTCATGTATTTGTTACTTTGTTCACTGGGGCAGAGGTAGCTTGAATTCACATTTGTTCTTCTGTTCTGTCACTTGTCGGTTTATTTTTTTAAAATTATTTGTCTTATTTACTAACATATTAAAAACTTGAGATTTGAACTATTCTCCCTTTGATTTCACCATAACAAAGTGGAGACAAATTGTGTTAAGATATTTTAGAAATGGACTAAGCATAAAGTGCCTTTGAAATAAAGGTTATGATTTCAAAATAATTATTTATATAATTTGCTTTTGCAGGTAATATTTTTATAAATTATCCTAACATCTAAATTTGGGGTAAAATTAACGTACAACGAACCATATAGAATTATCTTTTTTTTTTTTAGGTTATAATGATCAAATGGACACGTTGTGATTTTTTTCCTTAGAATTACTGTAGTTCTCATATAATTTAACTATTTAAAAATCTATTTTCAATAGCAGATACCTGTGAGTATCCTGTTTTTGAACAATACAGTCACTACCCACGAAGGTCAAAATCTGTTCCTGAAAATCAGATGTGTGTGAAAATGCTGACTTGGAGCCTATTTGCCCTTATTTTAAATGGAAATTACAGTGTTAATAATCAACCCATACTCTATAACCAATTTCAAAACTGTAACTGACACTATAAATCACCTACATATAAGTGAAATACTGCCATGTTTAACAAGAAGGGTAACAAATCAGTTTTATATGCAGTAAAATCTTTTCTACCATTATAATTGCTTTTTGCCCTTCCCTTGTGTTTTCTTTTAACATTTTCTTAAACATTCTGGGACTCATTTAACACTAGGCAAAACAAGGACTAAATAAATATGAGAGGCTGTGGAAATACATTCAGGACAAGCACACAGTGCCAGAAAATAGCTCATACATTGTCCTGTGCCTACATTTTGATACTTGGTGTGCTTTTTTATATTCTGACCATCTTTCAATTATATTTGGACTGTTACTGAGAACTTTTCTTGCACACTCTTTTGTTTAAAATGTGAATTAAGTTTTGACATATACAAATATAAATCTTATCCTATATGAACATTGGCCAAAATATCTTGCATTGAGAGATAAGTTTTATGAAACTTGGATATTAAACACCCAGAGGTCTTCTACTGGGAAAATGGTTGTGGGAGTGGGGATACTGTACTTCTAAAAGTCTTTGCAAGTACTTTTTTTTTTCTTCACTCTTAACAAATGACATTTTCTACACTGTAATTTATCTTTACAAGTAGGTTGAAAGAAAGCTGTAAACTTAAATATGCCTCTAGATTTTAAAGTTTAAAAAAGTCATAGTTTTGAAACTACAGCAGTTATAATTTATTAGTGTTGATTTTATATAATAGTGTGAACTTAGTTTTTAGATCTGACTCCCGTTTTCTGTTAATATGATGTATGACTTGAAGATGGATTAGGGCTTCTGGTCAAAATAGTACAATGTAGTACATGTACACGCGTTGGCATCTTTCTGCCTCAGAAACATTTAAAAAAGGAGGGGGGGCATATAGCTGTGCTCAAGAACAAGGCATCACCAGGGAGCAGAAACAGTGGAAATACTAAGGGATGGATGAAGCTAAGCAGGCAAGGACTGCAGAAGTTTGGCTGTAGGATGATAGGGGGACCAAATTGAAAAGAAAAAAAGAAAAAAAAATCAGAATCAGGTTCACTGTTTGAAGACAAAAATAAAAATAAAAATTCCATGCTGCCTAAGTACTGCAGATATTTCTATTAATCTGATCCACTGACATAAAGCAAGCACTTAAGCCTTCATTCAGCTCCAGACTTTTTAATCATTTCTTATTGCAGGGATTTCATATTTATTTTCTTTTCATGAGTGAATAAAGAAGACCACGTTATCAATAAGCCAGCATTTTCTCAGTGCTGCCCTGCTAAACTTCCAGAGCTTAGTCTTAACTGGTGGATCAGCTGCATTTGACTCGGCTACTTGTCGCTTAAGGCTCTTGCATTGGTCACTGAAGTTGTGGAGGTACCAGTATTGAAAAGATTGCTGATACTGTGTTATCTCTGGTTTTCCTTATCCTCTTCATTGCTGATTTCTCTAGGCTGCTTTTGGAGATTAAGGTCCCTGTGAAATTGTGACTTATAGTTCTATACAGATTTTGTCCCTCTGGTTTGCCTTTTCTCACACACCTAGTTATCAGTAAGTACACTATGTTACTCCTCCCTCCTTACGAAAGTTGGGATATTGTGGTAGGTGCTTAACTCTGGGAATGGCAGTGTTGGTCTTGCCTTTTGGAACATACACATGCTTTCCCCCATTCTCATTGTGATCATTCTGTTGGTAATTGCATGAAAACCCCTATCTGCACCATAATGATGGTGCCATCAGGGCAGCTCATATCTCTGTGTAATCCACTCTCCATTTCTACTGTCAGTTATACTCAATCTTCTCTCTTTCATATCCTGTGACAACCATGTAGATACACTGCTTGGAACCCCCTTTAAGAAAGAACTTATTCAGTTCCAGGGAGTACATTTAGCTGGCAGCCTCCATCTGTAATACCTTCAGGCTCCTTAGCTTTTGAGTTGAGGCCTTGCTTTTCCTAGGAAACCTTTAGCCTGTGACTGAGCACAGTGTGTGGCTACTAAGGTATTTCCATTATAGCCCAGTATGGGACTCCTCCAATCAGCAGTCTTTGTTCTGGAGCTCCCTGCTGGATTGACCAAGACTTTGTTAAATCTGCATCAAGGTCTGAGGCTTTCTCTGCTCAATCCTGTTGGTAATTGCGTGGAAACCCTTATCTGTACTACATGCTTCGACAGCCTCATAACCCCCCTCCTTCACAGGTTTCAGATCCATATCATGATCTGAAAGTTTTCTATGCCCAGTCCTATTTCCTTCTCTTAACTTTCACAGTAAACCTCTTGTCCTCCTAAATGTCTCAATATCTGCTTTCCAGAGAACCCAACTGATACGTAGCACTTCTGGTTATTTATCTAATTTATGTCCAAATCAAATTGCAATGAGTGTTACCTAATTTATTTTTTAAGTTCCTCTTTTGAATCCTCCCAGTATTTTCCAGCTCATTATTTCACTGCACTCTCAACGCCTGCCTCTCCACTAAAGTCTGCTTACCTCACTAAATGGCACCACTATCTACTCAGTTGCTTTTACATTTGCCTTTCACATTTAAGTCCTTGAGCCATCTACAGCTATTTTTTGGTGGGGGAAGAAAGTATTGCGTAAGATAGGGATCAGGCAGTAAAATGAATTAGAAGTCAGGAATGAATGAGATCAGAGGTAAGAGTGTTATAGGTCATTAAAGGGCCATTGGAAGAACTTTAGTTTTTACTCTTGTGTGAGATGGGGAGTCACTGGAAGGCTTTGAGCAAAGGAGTGTGATGTCTAACTTACTTTTTACTAAAAATATTCAGGAAGCAAGGAGACTGACTTAGTTGGGAGAGAATTGTAATAAATCTAGGATCAAGGCATTGGTGGCTTGCACCAAGGTGGTTGCAGTGAATTGGTAAGAAATGATTCATTATCTGGGGATAAGACTTGGGC
The DNA here is from genome assembly GCF_987537825.1 of Furipterus horrens. NCBI lineage: Eukaryota > Metazoa > Chordata > Mammalia > Chiroptera > Furipteridae > Furipterus > Furipterus horrens. The sequence goes on from NW_028327175.1 coordinate 38,228,396, forward strand.
ATCATCATTTAATTCTGTAGAAGCTCCTTAGGAGTTTCTGATGTACAATGAGGGTTGAGAATCTATGCTACAGTTTATAAATTTTTACAAGGGTGCTTGTAATGTAAGCCACATCAATTTAATATAAGGACAGAGAGGAGCGTACTGATAATAGCAGCTTTTGCATCTGATCAGGGTTCAAATCTGTGCTAATCACCTACTTAAGAGCTCCAGTGTTCATATTTTAAAAATGGAGAAATTACTTCATAGGTATATTTATTACATTTAATAAACTAATGTAGATCAAATGAGCTAGTTTCTGACATACAGCTAGTTCCTGACATACATGCTTAGAAATTAGTAGCTTAAAGAAAGATCTGGCCTATCTTGATTGGTAAAAAAAAATTTAAATTAATAATGTTCAGTTTCCATGAGGGTTTGGAGGAATAAGTCCCATTGTTCATAGAGAGGTAAATGGAGAGCAGTTTTGGAATATCAGTTTCAACTTCTTGGACCCATTAATTCCATTCACATCTGTGTACAGATACTCAGTGCAACATCTTTTAATGGCAAACAGTTGGAAACCATTTAAATTATTCTTAGTAAAGAAATAAATGGTTATACATTCCTTTTATGGATTGCTATACAGTTGTTTAAATAATTCTGTTGGTCTATCGTTGAAAGATTGCCGATATATATTTTAGTTTTTAAAAGAGCACCAATATGTGACATGAAAGTACTTCAATACATGAACGTTTGAAACAAGATTATATTCATTTATTCAGATTTTTATGAGCCCATATAGAAAAGATATTGACTGACAATAATTTCATATATAACAATATTTAGGAAATTATTAGTGTTCATGTTTTTGTTTTTGTTTTAAATATTTATTTTTAGAGAAAGGGGAAGGGACGGAGAAAGAGAGGTAGAGAAATATCGATGTGTGGTTGCCTCTCACTCACCCCCAACCAGGGACCTGGCCCGCATCCCAGGCATGTGCCCTGACTGGGAATTGAACTGGCGACCCTTCAGTTCGCAGGCCGGCGCTCAGTCCACTGAGCCACACTGGCCAGGGCGTGTTCATGTTTTTTAAGATATTGTATGCCTTGTTATTTCACTAATATTGTTTATGTACCATACAGCAGGGTTTTTTTAAGGTATTTAAATAACTATAAATTATCCTAAGGAAATTATAGATGCCCCAAGGATTTTATTTAGGGAATATATATAAAAATTACATATGTTGTTTTTATTATGTAATATTAAAGGTGCAGCTACGTAACAAATAGTTTCTATCCTTACTTGACTAGTAGTCAGATGGATGGGTAAGATGAAAACAAATGAAATAAGTAAAATGTATATTTGTATGTAAACCTATGTATGCAGTTGACCATTGAACAACACAGGATCGAACTGCACAGTTGCAGTGGATTTTTTTTCACTAAATATTATACTGTGCCCAATCTGCATATTTTGGTATTCAGAGTCTGGGAACAACTACCTTACAGCTACCAAGGGACAACCAAGTTCTTGGGTATTAAAAGTTATACACACATTTTTGACTGTTGGATTGGGGGTTACTGCCCCTAACCCCTGTGTTGTACAAGGGTCAACTGTATATACATACACATGTGTGTGTGCATGCGCGCACACACATATATTACCCGTTGATCTGTTTTTAGGAATTTATCCCAAAGAAACAATCTAACAAGTGCATAATGACAAACGTGCAATAATAATATTCATTGCAATGTTTATAATAGTAAAACATTGCACATAACCCAAGTGACCATTAATAAGTATTAAACGAGCTGTGATAAAGATGGAATATTATGTAATAATTAAAAATAATTATATCTAGTTATTAACAGATAAGATCCACAACGTATTAAGAAAGGGAAAACAAGTTTAATGTATTAAATATAATGTTGTTTCTTTGGATGGTAAATACCGGAGTCAACAGAGAAAGCAAAGGAGTAGGGTGGATTTCAATAGGAGACGTGCAGAAAAAGAATCATTTTAGGTTAGCATTTCCCAACCTTTTGGACTCTGATTCCTTTTATCAATAACTTTATATTAATAACATTAATTTGTGTAATATAACTTTTACGTAAAATATTTTATATCAGTAGAGTATTAAAATTGCTTTATGAATATTCTGTGTTCAACAGAATCATTGTTGGCTTACCATAAGGAAACTTTCTAATAACTATAGCTGTTTAACAATATAAAATTGTAGATATTCTGTGTCATGGTGTAACCGTTTATCATGTATGCTGAAAATAAACTTTATAATACAAGTTCTTGAGTTCCTGATTTTGACAAGGAGTAAATTGATTTGCCACTGACAGAGTTCATTCCCTAATCCTGAGAGTCTGTAGGACTTGCCTTGTAAGAAAAGCAGTAAGATATAGTCTTAATAGTTTGTAAATTATAGAATGGTATTTGACAGTAGTAGGCATTCCATAATTCATGACATTTAAAATATATATTTTTTTTATTTCTACTTAGGCCGAATACATCAAGCAATGGTAACATCTTTAAATGAAGATAATGAAAGCGTAACTGTTGAATGGATAGAAAATGGAGATACAAAAGGCAAAGAGGTAAGATCACTGGGTTAAGTCCTATTTTTAGTCCTGCAATCAAGTTTTGAATATAAACCAAACAGAAAAGCATATAATTTTTATATAGTAATGTTTCATTCCTTGAAAAGCTTCAACTGATTAAAAAATTTCCCTCAAAGTTATCTCTCTTCTACATATCTTATATGATTGGACATAAAATCAAAACCACAGAATGCAGTCTTAAAGATTCTTTACATATATATGAGTTATAATTCTAGGTCATCTGGTTTTTAAAGCAATACCGTTCATTAGCTAAATTATTTAACAATTATTCTCTGTAAATTTATTTGAAAAATAAAACTTAATTGTCAAAATAGACTCAAAATACATGCGGTTGTTAAAACAGATTGACTTGGAGAGCATCTTTTCACTTAACCCTGACCTTGTACCTGATGAAGAAATTGAACCCAGTCCAGAAACACCTCCACCTCCAACATCCTCAGCCAAAGTAAACAAAATTGTAAAGGTTAGTGATGAAAATTCAGAGTAGAGTGTGTATGCATTTGTGTGCTTGCATGTACGAGTGTGTTATGGTTTGAAATTGGCGGGCTGTGAGAATATGTTTTAAGTATTTGTTTTGTTTAAAAAAAAAACTTAATGCTTTCTACCATTCACATGCACATACTTTTGAGGATTGAGGTTGTCTAATTCACAGTTATGACCATTATTAAATAAAATTGTAGAAATTTCTTGCCTGATTAGGATTTTTCTTGAGACTGATAGCTTCTCAGGAGATATGGGTCAAAACAATTTGCTTATCAGTGTTTGTTGAGTGAATACAAATGACTTTGATAAGGAAAGAATGAATGTTTATTATTCATAATAAATTCCCACTCCAGTTGTCTTTTGAATCGTAATTTTGTTAATTTTAAGTTTATTAAAGAAGGATGGGAAATGACAGTGTAGTTTAACTTTCTGTATTATCTGTGGAAATGAACTTCAAAGCCCTGCTATATCCTCCCTAACAGTTTTATCTATATAAAAGTAAAAGGCACGTTATTTTTTTTAAAGATAATTCCCCTTCATTGCTATTGAAACAACTCACTGTTAAAATTTTGTATCAACATACAACTCTCTTTAAACCAAGCAGTCCCTCAAAGTTGTTGAAGCAACAGGTTTTTGTGTTCAACCGACATGTGTTGATTTTTCAATATGATTGATTTTGTCATCTACAAAGATGAATACGACATAGCTTGAACCCTATAGGAACTTGCTGTCTTGCTGGAAGAACATACGTGGAAGCTTAACAATATCAACAAAGCCTGCTTTTTAAACCATGCATGTGAACATAAGGCAGATTTTTCAGTTCATGTTATTTCAACATATTGAGAGTCACTGCTTAGAGATCATTAGTCACCCCTTGTAAGTGGACTATTTTTTTATAGTTGGCTTCACAGTCTGAAAGATCTTCATAGGGTTTTTTTTTGTTTGTTTTTTTAAGATTTTATTTACTTATTTTTAGAGAGAGGGGAAGGGAGGGAGAGAGAGAGGGGAGAAACATCATCGATGTGTGGTTGCCTCTTGCTCAGCCCCCAACTGGAGACCCAGCCTGCAACCCAGGCATGTGTCCTGACTAAGAATCGAACCTGCGACCCTTTGGTTTGTAGGCTGGCACTCAATCCACTGAGCCACACCAGTCAGGGCTGATTTTCATAGTTTTTACTTCTGAGTATGTCATTAGCAACATTTGCAGTCCATTAGAATCACTAGGGAAAAAGATTTAAAATACTGATTCCTAGGCCTGTTCTCAGAGTTTACTTTTATCTGAAGAAAAGCTCTAGCATCGATACTTTTTTCATAGTACCCTTCTGATTTGAATGTGCTGTTAGCTTTGAGAACCACTGCATTATTTGGCATCTCTTAGTAAATAAATAATAGGACAAAAATTTACTGCCCTGATGTATGCAGTCTTTTAAAGTCTAATGAAACCTTTCGATATAACTGACAGTGTGCATCTCAGAGTATTTTGATGTTTCAATTTAACAATGGACTGTAAGTTGTCTAAAATTAGTATTTTATTATTTGCTCCCTGACACCCAAAGATGAAATGTGTTACATAGTTTTGGCAGGATAGCATTGTGAGTAAGAGAGCACACTTCATTGAAATTACTTAACCTCTCTTTGCTTCAGTTTCCTCCTCTATGAAACCAGAATAGGAATAATAGTGAACTCGTAGGGTTGTTGTGAAGATTAAATGAATTAATACATATAAAATCCTTAGAGCGGTGCCTGGCTCATTATTTCTGAATATTTTGAGGTGCACAGAATACACATAAAGAAATTTGAATATTAAAAGATTATTTATAGTTCTTTTCCATTTAATTTTAAGCTATGTCTGCCTAATTTTGTTTAATTAAAGGAAGCTAATTATGATATATTGATGAAGGGTAAAGAGAGAAAGTAAAATGAATATTTCTTTTTTATAGAATCGACGGACTGTGGCTTCTATTAAGAATGACCCTCCTCCCAGGGATAATAGAGGTAAAGTACAATTTTACTAATTTTGCCTATTAGCCCTGACAAGGTAAATAAAAGTAAATATTACCCTTGACATTATTATTTATTTAAAGTTTACATGGCTAATTTTAAGAGTGTTAATGTTGACTTACAAAGGTATGTGATGAATTTTTGATTCATCTCATTTACCCAATAATTTTCAGATTTTAGGAGAGTGTTATGATAAAGAAGGGAATGGGGAAGTAGTCTGTTGATTAAGGTAAATTTAATCATCATAGCATTTTATATAATTTTTTGGCTAACAAGCTTCCAACAAGGGTCATGGTAACTTGGAGTCAGCTAAAAAAAAAAAGTTGAACAGGTATACATTTTAGTTAATTGCAGGTCTTACATATATTTTCAGCCAGGAGATGTATAGTTACTTTCTTACTTACTATTCAGCAGTTCATAATGGTACTTTCTAATAGTGATATTTTTCTATACATGTGGCCGATGAGGAAGGACAGGCATAGGCATTAGAGGAGAGGTCAGAAGTAGAGGGAAACCCAATACTTCACACACTGTTTTTTGGGTCTTTTGAAAATTTATATTTCTTTGTAAAATGTGATATTTATATTTAATTTATATGCCTTTTCCACTTTTTTAACATCCACAGTAGGAAATTCTCTGCTTAAATTCTGCGTATTTGAGGAGCCAGGAATTGGATTTGGAATATAGGGAGTGTTAAAGGACTTAAGTTTTTACTTTTTGTAGTTCTGAATTGTGTGATTTTTTCAAAATGGGAATGCATTTAAAATTCATATTTTGTACACTTATAGTTGTTATTAAAAATTAACCTTGGATTTGGTTTTTATATAAATTATTTAGATTGAGTTTTGTAATTAAAACTACATTGGTGAAACCTCTTAGCTTAGTTTATTGAACAGAATTATTGTATATTCTATTCAAATACACATCAGTAGAAAACCAGGCAGTTTGTTAATGCAGCTTTTAAATATTTCTTTCAGATATAGCTCTTCATTTTATTAAGGTTTACTGTAAATTTTTTGTTCTGAATTTAAAATTTTTCTTCTACTTACAGTGGTTGGTTCTGCACGTGCACGGCCTAGTCAGCTTCCTGAACAATCTTCCTCGGCACAACAGAATGGTAGTGTTTCAGATATATCTCCAGTTCAAGCTGCAAAAAAGGAATTTGGACCCCCTTGTATGTAAATCGTGTATCAAGGATTCAGTCATTTTAGGCATACATGTATTCTCTCTTGGTCATCTTTATAAGTCCCCAAATGGTAAACAGTCTAATTGACAACTTGGTTGAAGATTTCATTTTATCATGATGGAAAATTATTTTTTTCTTGTTTAGTTTATTAATTGGGTTTTCAATGTATATTTCGGAGAAAAATAATTTATTACTATAAAATTGTAAGCATTTCAGTTGCTTTGCATTTAAAATTCTGGACAGATGGTAATTTGACAGATGTTGTACAAGAAATTCTTATACTTCTTGCTTCAAAGATCTGTGATTCTAGACCAAGAGATGACATGTATTAGTGTGTTAGAGTCATTTTTCTTGACTCTTTATTTGTATATTGTCCTGTTCCTAGTTTTGTTAAAGCAGCTCACAAAGTTCACATAGTTGTTAATAGGCATGCTTTGTCACTCTGTACTTTCTTTTGGTTATGTGGTGAAATTATACATAAAATTTTGTGTATAAGTACAGTATTCTAAAAAAGAAAAGTATACTTGTACAGCTCATCTTTTTCTTTCAGCACGGAGAAAATCTAATTGTGTGAAAGAAGTAGAAAAATTACAAGAAAAACGAGAAAAAAGGAGACTACAACAACAAGAACTTAGAGAAAAAAGAGCCCAGGTTTGTAAAAGAAACATATTTTGTTTATGCACCTACTGAAGATTAGACTGTGTCAGTGAAAGTAATTGACTTAGGAAAAAGTAGTTGTATTCACTTAAAGATTTTAATATAGTTCCTTAAATTTATATTGAGGAATAATATAAACTCTTGTGAAGATAAGTTATAATGGATATCATTATGTATACTTTCCATGTTTTAGTGGGTATGTGTTAGTCCTAAAGTTTGTTCCATTTTGCATAATAAGCTATTGTTTACAGAACTCTTAAAATAAGCATCATAGAATTTTGACTTTTTGAAAATATCTGAAAATACATTTAGAAGAATATTGAGGTAAAGTACATGATTATGTTATAGATTTTATTATTGTTTTCCCATGGTTAATAATAAGGTCAACATAACACATTGAAAGTTGTCAAATTCTTTGTGTTTTGATTTATACTAGATATTGAAAGTTGTATCTATGTTGTGCCCCTCTCGTTCCCTTTAGATGGTAGCAAAACTGTTGATTAGCATTGGAAAAATTGCATTGAGAACTGGTCTTTTATCTTTCTACAGGTCTTCACATATTAGAAATTTTGTTATTGTACATATAATTCCTTCATTGTACTTACATTATATCCTCAGAACTTATTTCCTGTAATAAAACACCAGGAAATTTTTATTTATTTATTTATTTATTTAATTTAGGAGTGTGTTCAGATGCCCTTAATCATAAAGATGTGTTGTGTTTGGGAACTGTGGAACCAGTATAATACTCAGCCCAAGTAAATCAGCCTCTATCTGAAGATGATCTGACAATGACCAGTTGGGTTTTGAAAGAAAGAATACACAAAATAGATAGATCTACTGATAGCTTAGCAAAGATGCCACCTGGTGTTTCCTGTGGGTACTTTATAATATTGTGATCTTAATTTTCACTTTACATACTACTCCTCAATTGACGTAGTTGGTATTATTTCCTAGAAGATTACTTGAAAGTAAGTTCCATTAACAGTTTTGAAATTTAATTACATTTGAAGCAAATCTGCATGTTATGTATGAAAAAATATGACTTCTTAGAATGTCCAGTAATTTTACTCATGGCTGGGAGAGGCTGTTAACAATTTGTTTACTATGTCTCAATCTGAATTTTCTCAGTTTTGAAGCAAGGAAGTAAATTGCAGTTACTGTATTTTTCCCCAGGGCAAAGAAACAAAAGAAAGAGAGACTGCCAACACCATCATTGCATTAAAATTTATTAAGGGAACTTATTTGTGAGGTGTGTTTTGATCGGTGGCAAGGAGACATGGATATCCTCTATCATGTGGCAGGGGCTAAGGAGTTATATAGGATGGGGCAGGATGGGTAGGGGTACTGGCATGTAACTTGCCCGAGATGATGTGAAAAATGCCTTATATAGTTGCCCAGGACTGTTCCAGGACTCAGGGGAGGAGTCAGACTGAGGGGATTTAAGGGAAGCATCACTGTTTGGGCCTTTATCTAGCAGCATCTATTTGAATCTAGTGGGAGGGTCAGCAGCAGTCAGGCAGCTTCAGGAAATGGTCATGATAGAACATTCTCTCCTCCAAGCAGTCAGTATTCGATCATTTGAATAATAAAGATTTAAAAAATTATCTTGGCTTTTCATTCCTTTAAATTCTGTGTCCTTTTGATTTGGAACTGTTTTACCATGCCTTAGTTTCATTTTTTTAAAAAGAGCCAACAAAAATAGAAAATGAACATAAACACATCCATATTTCTGCTTGATGAAACACTGGATTAATAGGGAAAAAGAATCTGACTAAATGAAATTTTCTAGAATTTCAGCTTTTCTAGAATTTAAGATGAGCACTATTTCTCCTTTGCTCCATTTTCTAGGATAATTAAGGTATATGTATAACAGTGGAATTTTTAAAATAGGTCAAGGCTGGCTTTAATGAGGAATGCTTGGTTTAGAATTAACAGAATGCTCCCTGACCGGTGTGGCTTCATTGGTTGGGCGTCCTCCCACAAAGTGAAAGGTTGCCAGTTGGGTCAGGGCACATGCTTAGGTTTCAGGTTCAGTCCCTGGTCTGGCGCGTGTGAGAGGCAACTGATCAATGTTTCTCACATTAATGTCTCTCCCTTTCTTTCTCCCTCCCTTCCCCTTTCTCAAACAAACAAACAAACAAATAAATAAATAAAAATTTTAAAAGGATTAACAGAATGCATGTAGACCAATAAAATTTTATTTTTAATATGAAAGTGATTCCTGAGTATATGATTAGTCATAACTCTGAAACTAAATTATACTACATCTTCAGTTTGAGTGTGGGCTTTGCTAGAGCAAAAGACACATCTATTTTTAAAAATTTCAAACCATACGTAACACAAATGCAACAAATACCACATTACTATAATTATAATAACTGATGATTCTCTTTCTCTTACAGGATGTTGATGCTACAAACCCAAATTATGAAATTATGTGTATGATCAGAGACTTTAGAGGAAGTTTGGATTATAGACCATTAACAACAGCAGATCCTGTAAGATTTTTTTTGTAAATCATTGCTCTGGAACTCTGTGCTGAACTAAAAACATGCTTGATACCCACTAAATTAATATTGTATTTACTAGGTAAATTTTCATTTCTTTCTGTTCTTGTTTCCTACATTTTAAGAAAATCAAGAAATCATCCACATTTATGCTTCTCTTCCATAATTTGATGTATCAGACATGCTTCCAACAGAACTGTCTGTTTTTAAAGCAAAGCCTTTTCTATCTTTGGTAGGGCAGAGCAACAGTTAAAGGACTTATGTCTGAACACCCTATTTCCTTTACTTGTTTTTTGGTTTGTGCTGTAGATCCCATTGTCCAATTTATTATCATGTTACTTGCTCAATAAATGTTATTTTGGCTTTTAGCAATAAGTGGTGATTGTTGAGGACTGTAGTAGCCTATGAATTCAGTGCTCAAAAAGCATTCTGTTGTTTTATTACTCAACTCCTTTCCTATCGAAGAATGAGAGTTTATTGGACAGGGAGTAGTTTTGTGAGTAATTGGTACTTGTGAAAATTAATCCATCTGACCTAGCACCTACAGAATGTAGAACACAGAATACATCTGTGTTCAGCAGGTATATTATATAGGATTTAATAGAGTTGTTTATAACATTTGTATCCCATATATTTTGGTTCCCCTTCTTGTGGGTACCCCTACTTGCTACTCTTCCATGTGTGTAACCTACTAATTCTGAGTTCATACTTTAGAACAGAGATTGGTAAACTTTTTCTGAAAAGGGCCTGACAGGAAATAGGTTTGCTTCTTTGAGCCATATACTACAATATTTGTCACAACTACTCAATTCTGCATTTGCAGTATGAAAACAGCCATAGACAAAACAAATGGGTGTGACTGTTTCAGTAAAACATTACAAATGCAGGTAGTAGTCTTGATTAGGCCTGCAGGTCATACTTTGCCAGTCCCTGCTTTATGTTAATTATTATTAAAAGGCAACTATTAGAAACAAATTTTATGAAATATATTTATGTATAAGAATTGGCATATTCAAATTATTTTGCTCAGTAATCTCCTGGAAATCATGTTTCTTATCTATGTAGTTAGTTATCTTGGCCAACACCTTTCCCTATACAGTATTCCCTCACCGCGGGTATTACGTTCTAGACCCCCCCCCCCGCCCCCCGACCCGTGATAGGTGAAAATCCGCGAAGTAGGAACCTTACATTTATTTTAGTATTTATATATATTTTAAGGCTTATAAACCCTTCCCACACACTTATAAACCGTTCCCAGGTCATTATTAACCTTTCCCACTCCTTTATAAATCTTTTCCACACTTTTTTAAACACTGCTTATGTTCTTAAACATATTCTACACTCTTAAACCTACGTAACTTTAACAACATATGTATATAGTACTGCAAAATCCCGTGATATAGTGAAAAATCCGTGATAAATAATTAAATATAATAACTTAAAAAAATCCCGCGATACAGTGAGGCCGCGATAACTGAACCGTGAAATAGAGAGGGACTACTGTAATCCACCTGAATCTATGCCTGTTGAAGGAAATTTTACTCTTGTTGTATACAGCACGTCTTGAAGTGAATAGGCAGGTTCTTAATGTAAACTTAATGCTACTCAAGAATATTAGTGCCCTCTCTACAAGGTTATTTTCTTTTTTTTCTTTTTAAATGTTTTATTGATGATGCTGTTACAGTTGTCCCAATTTCTTTTCCCTCTACTCCCCTCAACCCAGTCACCCCCCCTCCCTCCATTGGTCCACCCCTTTTAGTCCATGTCCATTGGTTGTGCATATAGCTCTTCTCAACCTCTTCCTGTATACTCCATTCTCTCCTGCTATGCTTCTTAATTCCTACATCATCTCACTCCCTTTTTCCCTTCCCCCTCCCTGCTGACCTCCCCCCAAAATGTTCCCCATACCTATAATTCTTTTCCCACTCTTGTTGCCTACTTAGTCTGCCTTTGTTCTAATTCCCTAGCTTCTGTTGTTGGTTGTTGTGATATAGTTTTCATTTTAATGTTCATAGTTTTGATCCTCCTTCTCCTAAATAAGTCCCTTTAACATTTCATATAAGAGTGGTTTGGATCTGATGAACTCCTTCAGTTTTACTTTATCCTGGAAGCACTTTCTCTGCCCTTCTATTCTGAATGACAGCTTCGCTGGATAGAGTAATCATGGTTGTAGGTTTTTGCTTTTCATTACTTTGAATATTTCTTGCCAGTCCCTTCTTACCTGCAGAATCTCCTTTGAGAAATCAGCTGATAGTCTAATTGGGACCCCTTTGTACATGATTCTTTTCTTCTCTCTTGCTGCTTTTAAGATTCTCTCTTTATCTTTAATTTTTGACATTTTGATTATAATGTGTCTTGGAGTGGTTCTCCCTGGGTTCAGTTTTTCTGGAACTCACTGTGCTTCCTGGACCTGTAAGTCTATTTCCTTCCCCAAGTTAGGGATGTTCTGCTTCATTATTTTTTCACATAATTTTTCAATTTCTAGTTCTTTTTCTTCACCTTCTGGCAACCCTATTATTCTAATGTTTGTCCGCTTATAGCTGTCCCTGAGGTTTCTGAGCCTCTCCTCATATTCCTCACTTTTTGTTTCCTCTTTCTGCACTGGTTGACTGTTCCTTCCCTATGTTCCAATTTGTTGATTTGCTCTCTGGTTTTCGTTTTCTCACCACTTGTCTTGTATGTGTTTTTGTTCATTTCAGCAGGGCTAGCCTTCATTCCTTCCCCGTCGTGTTCAATATCTTTTGTTAATTCTGTAAGCTGCCTTATGACTATAGCTCTGAACTGAGCCTCAGAAAGATCTTCTATTTGTTCATTGGTTAATTCCCGTATTTGCGTTTTGGTTATCTGCATGATTGGTATTTCAATCATTATTCCTGCCACTCTGACCATTTTAATTTATCTTTTCTTCTTGGGCGGGGCTGTCACACCTCCTACACTATCGGGAGCAGAGCCCTGAGCACTCATCACAACCCAGTGACCCTTCTCACCACACTGTGACACTTTGTGTCGTGGCGGGGGTCCAAGATGGATTCCAGCCGATACTCTTAGCTGAGAGACCGGGAGCCTCTTCCTCCGTCCCCACAACTTCTGGGCTTCACAATCTGAGGCAATGGGGGTCTGTCTTCCCCAGCATTAGAATCGCAAGCTGACGGGTCTTGACTGTAGCTGGGATTGCTCCCCTGGCATTTCTTGCAGTCCCGCTGCTGTCTCTGCTGCTGCTGCTGCTGCCAACAGCACAGCTTGACCTCTCCGCTCTGGTTTCACCCCTCCTACCCAACTGGATGAGCACCACTTGTTTATAACTTCATACGTTGGATTCCATGTAGTTTTATTTTCTGGAACTTCTGGTTATTTCTGGTTTTATGGTAATTGTAGTCCTTCTTAGTTGTGGAGGGAGACAGAACATGTCAGTCTAAGCCTCCATCTTGGCCGGAAGTCCTGCAAGTTTATTTTCTAATTATTTACCAAGTAACAAAATAAGGGAGTCTCTATTATACTCAGAATTTTATAAAGAATTGTGTCTGATAACTTAAAATTGGTGCAAGCTGATTTGTTTTTTAAGCTTACTTATACTATTTATGCCATGCATAAATTTCTAAAACCTTTGGAGGAAATATTACATAATTGACTTTTTCAGTGTTTTACATACCACTGATAATCACTGAAATAAAATATTTTATTTCTAGATTGATGAACATAGGATATGTGTTTGTGTAAGAAAACGACCACTCAATAAAAAAGGTATGATGCTCATTGAGCTATAATAAATGGTTGATATTATCCTCTTTGTAATTTATTTTGTAATAGCAGAAATCAGTCTGGTTTGGGAAAGTAAAATGTAAATAATTTAATTTGTATATAACCATTATGCAGATTTCTGTGATTAGTCTGTTGATTTGTTACTGCTCTGAGTTATTGCCATTCCTGGTTCTTGCCTCACAGAAATCTTGATTTTTTTACTTTGTTGTTGAAATATTCTGTCTTATTGAATAGCGTATTTATGGGAAGTATATATATACAAAACTAATTTTTTTGTACTTTAATTGAAATGCTCTATAAGTTTCTGGGCATTGATTTTCATTTATTCTTTTAGAAACGCAAATGAAAGATCTTGATGTAATCACAATCCCTAGTAAAGATGTTGTGATGGTACATGAACCAAAACAGAAAGTAGATTTAACAAGGTACCTAGAAAACCAAACATTTCGTTTTGATTATGCCTTTGATGACTCAGCTCCTAATGAAATGGTTTACAGGTAGGTAAATTTGTTTTAAATTCAAATTTTGTTCTCATACTATGTATTCATCATTACTCTGAAACTTATATTGATCTTGGCATATTTCTCCAGAGGTGTAATATGCCTTTGTATTCTGAGTTTAAACAAACAGCTTGTTATAAACACTATAATAAATATTAACACTTGTTCTCATTAATGCTCCCCAAGTCATAGTTTTCATTACCGCTTAACTTATTAAATATATATGTTATATATATATATATATATGTTGTGGCATACATATGGATAAGACATTTATAATAAGATGTTCACATTTTCATACCTCTGTAAATGGAAAGTGATTAAAAGAGGAGTTTTATTTTTTTATTTTTTTAACTCCTGTACTAGTAAAGAAATCTGAAATATTTATTATACATCAGTCCAGTCTGTCTAAAACTTTATTTAGCTTGTACTACCACTTAAGAAAAAAGAAGTTGCTATAAATCTACTTGTAATTGTCTAATTTTTATCATCTTTAAGCTTTGGGATAGTTTTAATACATGAAATTCTTGTGTATCAACATATTCAACTTCTAAACTCAAATTTACATGTACAGTATATTGATATTCTAAATTTTTATGCCAAGTTTAGATTTTTATACATAGTTTTTAAACATTCACTTCTAATTATTTTAACAGGTCAGTTTATTTCAATTTGAAATAACAATACTGCTATATAGAACTTGACAATTTACTTGAATGCTATGTTTTGTTGTCCTTTTTCTGTATAAATATGACTGCAAACAAAATTAGAGAATTACTAAGAGTCCTAGGAATTGAAGATGTTACAAACAATATATTGTTGAAACCATCTCCATTGGTCTTAAGCTAGCGTACTCAGAGTTCAGTTGCAAAGAAAGGACAAAATTAAATAACGTGAATGTTAAAAAGAAATATTGTGAAGAATTTGTTTTAAAAGCAAATTATAACTATAAATTCTATATTTTTACCGTTTCTGAGAATGGAGTCCACTCTTCCCCCTTATTCTCTTCTCTATTTCCATTCCTGCCTATAACATATGTCTGTTTCCCTTTTATAATCATTTTCAAGAAATCATTATAAATAAAGGTATGTTTGTGTATATGCTAGATGTAATAAACATTCTGTGTTTAATTTTATTTTTATACTTCTTAACTTTACCAGTATTGGTTCTATACCCTTCCTCTTATCCTTAACATTTATGGATTGAGGAGTTAGACCTTTTCTTGTCTAATCAGGCTCATTTCTAGAACTTTTTCTGCTCCTTTTGTTCTATCCATTTGTGCCTTTTAAAAAAATAATGGAAAAAATAAAATAAAAAATTTTTAAATCAATACAATAAAAGTTTTTTAATAAATACAAATTAATTAAAAAAAATAATAATCAGAGCTTATTGTGTTTCACATATATTATTTTGAAGCCTATATGAAAAGTAGATTTGGCCCTGGCAGGTGTGGCTCAGTGTATTGAGTACCAGCCTTCTAACCAAAAGGTCACAGGTTCGATTCCCAGTCAGGGCATGTGCCTAGGTTACAGGCCAGGTCCCTGGTTGGGAATGTGTAAAAGGCATCTGGTGGATAGTTCTCTCCCTCTTTTCCTCCCTCCCTTCCCCTTTCTCTAAAAGTAAATAAAATCTTCCTTAAAAAAAAAAAAAGGTTTGCTTTAGTTCTCTGCTCAATAAAATATTTCTTGTCCCTCCTACCTTTTAATTTTAACTCTAGTGGTGATTACACCAGTAGGTTTGAAAAACAATACAAACCATGATGTTTTGGCATCCTTTTCTTAAATCAAGACTATCGACTCAGAACTCAATGGCTTATAAGTATAGTTTATTTTTACTTGTCCACATTCAGTGAAATCTTAATCACTTTTTTACATGCTTAGGTGATCCAAAATAATGTTTTTTTATTTTTCTTTTCCCTTTTAGCTTTTCACTATTGTGATTACCACATTCTTAATTCTGTTTCTGTTGAAACTTTTGGATTATGGGTTTTTTATTTTTATTTTTTTCCATTATATACAGGGTGGGGCAAAAAAGTAAGTGTATAATTGTGAGTACACGAAACACAGAATTTATCTTGTAATATTTATTTATTGTATCATGAACAACTGTGAACCTACTTTTGCCCTATCCTCTATGTTTTACTTGTCTGGCTAATATTACCATCTTTTGTTATTTTTAATATTTTTCCTGTGGTCTTTATATATGTCAAAGTTCAGTTACTCTTAGGTTTCATTGTCTATCAATATGGTGATCATTATTTATTATGGAATTACTGCTTAGAATTTTTGCTTTAAAGAACTTTAAGCAATTCTTAGAATCTAGTTATTTAAAGTTTTTGACAAATTAATGGACTCAATGGTGGCCTCACGTTTGAGCTTATTTTATCAAAAATCTTGGTATAAGTTTTATTTATTAATAAGAGTATATTACTTTTATTTGTTATTTGTTTAAATATTGAAGGCACCTTCTGACTGGTGCATATTACTTTTAAGGTTTACAGCTAGACCACTGGTGGAAACTATATTTGAAAGGGGAATGGCTACATGCTTTGCTTATGGGCAGACTGGAAGTGGAAAAACTCATGTAAGTAATTTATTATAGTTGCATCCTGATATGAAGCTAGTTTATTTTCCTTACAGCTTAATTCTTAGAACTAAACTCTTAAGATTTATTCCTGAGTAATATCTGTTATTCTTTATTTTCTTTTTAACATAAAGACTATGGGAGGCGACTTTTCAGGAAAGAACCAAGATTGTTCTAAAGGAATTTATGCATTAGCAGGTAACAGTTCTTTTTGCATATCGTTTATAACATTCTTCTTGACTATTATTCAGGTGGCTTTGAAATAAGACTTGGACATATTGTCCAGGATTTTAAGCATAACTATATAGTACTATATTTACTATATTTTATGTCAGTGTTAGGTTTTCAGACTGCTTGAAAAGAACTGTGCATTTGGGGTAGGAATCTTGATTATATTTATGTCATTATAATCTGTCACATTGTTGGAACTTACTATTTGTTGTTGAATAATGATTTGTGAAAAATTTCCATTTTATATGGTTATCAGAGCAACCTTATTATACCACCTGCCATTTTATGCAATTTATAAGGATAGATGGTAGCATCCTTTTATTAAATAATGAAGTCTATGGCATCTAAACCTTAAGCATAAAATAAAATAAAACTTACTACTACATTTTATAAAATTAATGTTACTTTAGTCTTCATTTTCATTATTGATATTACTATTTTAGGTAAAGATTAATTAAAATGCTTTTTAAAGATAGTATTGTTGCATCTTAACAAATTTTCTCCATATGAAATTCTTGATAGCTCGAGATGTCTTTTTAATGCTAAAGAAGCCAAACTATAAGAAATTAGAGCTTCAAGTGTATGCAACCTTTTTTGAAATTTATAGTGGAAAGGTAAGTGGAAACTAAAAATTTTTTGTTTTAATTTTTAAAATTGTGGTTAAACTATATGTAACAAAAAGTTTGCTATTTTAACCATTTTGAAGTATACAGTTTTGGCCGCATGTACATTCACATTGTTGTACAACCACTGCCACCACATAATTTTAATATGTATTTGGAATATTATGATAGAATTTTGGTAGATATTAAAAATTCCCTTTGAAATTCTCCAATTCACATATTGAACATTTTATTGTAAATGTTACTATTTTCTAAATTGATTTTCAGATTTCAAATGACTTATTTTTATAGAACTGATTTTTTTTTTCTTTAAAGCTAGTTTTCTAATTTGAATTTCCTTTTTAGGTGTTCGACTTGCTAAACAGGAAAACAAAATTAAGAGTACTAGAAGATGGAAAACAGCAGGTTCAAGTGGTAGGATTACAGGAACGGGAGGTCAAATGTGTTGAAGATGTACTGAAACTTATTGACATAGGCAACAGTTGCAGGTAAATCTTACTTTAATTAAGAAAGGGAAACTTAACTTTATTATCAGTTTTAGATACTTTGGCTATAACGTACAAACAAAGCAAGGATGTTAGTGCATCTTGGCAGTAAAAACCATTGTTTATAAAACATGTTAAGTTACATGTAACTTTGAGTGGTCTGTTCTGTTATATCATACTACAGATATACTAGCAGTGTGCAAGATTAAATTGTATGAATCTGGTTATGTTTAAGTGTTGTAACTCAAAACGTCTCCTTTGCATTTAAATAATGAAAACTGGATAATTTATTTTTTTTCAATGAAACTACTGTGGGTTGAACATAAATTAAAGTTTTTATGTATCAAAATGTCCTCAATCACATTGTAGAACATCCGGGCAAACATCTGCAAATGCACATTCATCTCGGAGTCATGCAGTGTTTCAGATTATCCTTAGAAGGAAAGGAAAACTACATGGCAAATTTTCTCTCATCGATTTGGCTGGAAATGAAAGAGGAGCTGATACTTCCAGTGCAGATAGGCAAACTAGGCTTGAAGGTGCTGAAATTAATAAAAGCCTTTTAGCACTCAAGGTAATAAAATGTTTTTAATTGTGAAAAATCTTTTACTTTTGATTTAATTACATTTAATCAGCTACAAAATCATAGTACTTTGTTTAATAAGTAAGAGAGTTTAGAAGAATTTAGTTTTTTATATTTGCAGGGATGGATTTATATTGTACCCAGAAATTTTCTTTGCATATTATTCATTCTTTTTAGTGTGAATAAAAGATCTGTTAGTTGGCACGCTGATTTTAAGGCTACTTAGTAGGGAGATTCCAAAGAACCCTAATCAGTCATGTTTTCATGGAGAAGGGCAAGGAACCACAAAATGGAATGAAGAAATAGTTTCTCTGAAAAATGTGGAATTGCTTTCAAGAAGTTAGGCTAGTATTATATCTCTTCCTGGACTAGAAAAGCAAAGATTGACAGGGCTACAAGAAAGCATTCTGTGTTTTTCTTTTGTAGTGCTACTTTAACTAAAAGTTTCTTTTTACAATTATCCTACTTTCTGTCACTTCTAAACACTAGACATAGTCTCCAGAAGAATTTTTTGGAATAATAGTTCATTGGTTGTTTTTGTTTGTTTGTTGTTTGTTTTTTAAATTTTCTTGATTTGGGATTTATGGCAATATCTTTACTATGCTGTAAACCTGTTAGTATAATAGCATTTCCAGAGCTGATCAGATCTTAAATATTAGAATTATAGTAAGAGATCTGTTAAAATATGTTAAGAGTACTACTCTATAGAAGGAACATAATCTCTGAAACTTGCTTTCTTAATTTTCAGGAGTGCATCAGAGCCTTAGGTAGAAATAAACCTCATACTCCTTTCCGAGCAAGTAAACTTACTCAGGTGTTAAGAGATTCGTTCATAGGTGAAAACTCTCGTACCTGCATGGTAAGTTCATAGGTTTATTTTGTTTATTTCTTTTAATCCCAAATGAATAATTACATAATATCTATGGAAAAATTATAATATACATTAATGACAATCACTTAAACTCTTCTATTATGAGAGAGACAGGATACTTAAGATGTGGCCCCTCACAGTCTGGTAGAGAGGATTATATTGCAGTTATAATGCATTCTACTAACTCCCACATCTGAGTCTTTTTCCAGTTAGTCTCCATTGCGTATGAGTTATGCTTTTTATTTCTTCATATGTCTAGTTGTCTAGTAATTTTGGATATCATTTTTATTATGAATGAATGAATACCTTATAGACACTCTGGATTCTCTTAATATTCTTTTAAAGGTTATTGATTTTTGTTGTGTAGCAGTAAATTAACTTAGCTGCACTTGACTCTAAACTCTTATCTCCCCTGCTGTGGGCAGCAATAGAAATTGAAATCTGTTTAGCTCTTAGACTTAATTATGTGATTGGAGTCAGCCTTATGTACACATAGTTTAGAGATCAGCTGGACATCTGGGTAGTTTATATGCAGAATTTTAGTTTCTCCTTCTGTAGTTATCTCTTCTCAGACAAACTTCACTTTCCAGCTGTTATGATCCCCACCTCTTAACTCTCCTTTATTTTCTTAACAAATGAGACTAGGTTTCTAATGAAGTTTTAGTTGTCCTATGTGATCACATATAAAGCTATTAAAGGGAGTTAGGGGAGAAATCCTTCAATGTTGTTTCATTCTTCTAGGTGTTGACCTCATTTTCTGCCTGAGTTTGATCACTTGGTGGTGCATTTAGACAGCTGTTTATATTTTAACTGGAGTTTATAATTATTATCTGACTGTGGGCCTAAGATAGCAGGTTATCTTCGAGTTCAGATATTGTTAATAAATTTTTTAATAGCCGTGTTTAGACTTTAATGAGCTATATATGTATATACACACATAGAGAGTTGGGCAAAATTGGCTTTATAGTTGTTTGTATAGAAAATAATACAATAATTACTAATAATAAAAAGAATAAACTGTTTCACATACTACTATAAACCTACTTTTGCCCCACCCTGTATATCAGCATTACTGTCTTCATTGTTTATAACATTTTATTTATCTTTGCATTTTACCCCATAGATTGCCACAATCTCTCCAGGAATGGCATCCTGTGAAAATACTCTTAATACATTAAGATATGCAAATAGGTATGAGAAATGTTTATCCATTTTGAAATTTGAAGGGAGTAGAGCGATATATGATTTGATTTACTCTCTGATATGGTAACTACTGTGCTTTCAGTTTTCAAAAAAAATTTGCATTCTATTTTGAATCATTTTGTCACGTTCTCAAAATAATTGGAAATGTGTAATTTGGGAAGAGATTCATATTTTTAGTACAATTGGTCTTTCTATTCTGGAACATTTTGTAATATTTTACTATTTTTGAATCATGCAAATTCTTCCTAGTATGTTAAGACTCTAAAGTATGTATTAGGGGGCCAATCTGTATTTCTTAAATTGTTTTGCTATATGCTGAAAGTTATTTCTGATATTAAATGTTATACATGGAAATTTCAGGTTTAAAGTAAGCAGTGACAGCACAGTTCTTTCTCATATTCTATATAGGTTACATTTTATTATTCGTGTCACTGGTGTTATAAATTTTAATAGGTAACTGGAATTCCCAGATGAAAGGTCAAAAAGCATTACAGACTATTAAAGCAGTTTATTTCTGGTAGTCATGAAATGCCCTTGGAATTTTAGATTATCATGGGCATATTTATGTTTCTTCCATAGATTGTTTCCATTGCACTTGTTTTGAATGACTGTAGTTTTATTATTATTATTTTTAAAGATTTATTTATTTATTTTGAGCGAGAGGTGAAGGCAGGGAGAAAGAAAGGAAGAGAAACGTCGATGTGCAAGAGATACATCAATCAGTTGCCTTTCACGCCCCCAACCAGGGACCTGGCCATCAACCCAGGCATGTGCCCTGACTGAGAATCGAATCGGCAACATTTCTCTTCACAGGCCAGGACTCAATCCACTGAGCCACACCAGCCAGGGCTGAAGTGACTATAGTTTTACATTTATTACACATACTGCATTTGTGATTTCAACCTAGAGATAAAATTGCTCTTTGCAATCCTTTTCTAGTGTGAAGATTCTCTTAATGTTGCTGAATAAAAGTATTTTCTATTTCTTTGTTTTAATCACTATAAAAATTTAATTTTTTATTAAAATGTGAAACACACATGCACACAGAAAAGTACCCAAATCATATGTGAATAATTGAATGAATACTTATAAAATGAAAATTCCTGTCATTACATTGGGAAAGAGAACATTTCCAGCCTCCCCAGAAAGTTCCCCCGTGTCTCTTCCAGAATAACATGCCCAAATTTATTAATCTCTACACTGAGGCAGCTATTACCCTTACTTCTATGGAAAATTTTTCTTGATTTCTTTCCCCTCTCTTTTTAAAAATAGTTGTACTAGCTATGAATTTATCCCTGAACAACATTGTAGCTTATTTGGGCTTTACATAAATTAGATCATACCCTTTGTTCTTTTGTATCTTGCTTTTGCTTCAGCTAAAAAGATGTTTTTATTTAAATCAAAGTAAAAACTGTTAGTATAAACTTATTAACCTTTTGTAAAAAGGTTAAAATATAATAGCTTCTTCAATATATAATATATAACTTTCTAAATTTAATCCCTTATAACTGAATTATGAGCTTCTAGCTGCAAGCCTGTAATAAACTTTTTTGGTATTGTGGGGTATTAATCATTCATTTAAAATGTCTCTAATTTCAAAACTGTTTATGGGAGAGATGAGGAACAGCTTAATATAGTAGAATATTGCCATGTTGTAGAACTAAAACAAATAAAACCCTCCATGTCCTCAGACTTCTTGCTGCAAAGGAGTCCCCTTAATGTGAGAATGCTCTGTCTTGTCATTTCTCTAGTTTGTTTAGGTCCAAGGAAATTGTTTTAACTTATTATCATGTAATGTAATTTGTTTTCAATATGATTAACCATCTGGGACAAATAATTCTGCCTTTTATTTCCAGATCTCTAGGAGTAATGATTTTTCAACCTCCCTTGATAGTGCTCATTGGAGGAATATAAATAATTCCTGCATATAGTAAAATTTAGGTTGGGCAAGAGGGCTTAGAATACAAGGAAAGTGTGTGGTTAGGGGCTAACAGGGTATCTAAAATTGGAGATTCTTTTTTCTTTTCTTTCTTTTTAAATTTTATTTATTTTCAGAGAGAGGGGAGGGGAGGGAAGAAGAGAGGGAGAGAAACATCAATGTGTGAGAAAATCATCAATTCATTGCCTCTTGCAGGCCCCCAACCGAGGACCCAGTCTGCAACCCAGGCGTGTGCCCTGACAGGGAATCAAATCAGTGACCTTTCAGTTCACAGGCCAGCACTTAATCTACTGAACAACACTGTCCAGGGCAATAGGAGATTCTTAAAAGAATAAGATGAGAAATGGGGTTGAGAGTAAAACAAGTTAAATAGTATTAGAAACTTAGATTTGTCAGCATCTGTGGTAAATGAGCTTTCCAGTGTGACTATACAGGATAAAAGGTAGATGAATCCAGTACTGAACCTTTCGCACAGGCATTACCAATAGGTCAAATAATGATTTGTAGATAGAAGAAATACATTAGTTTGGTGTACATTAAACGATTAGATTGACATATATTACTATTTCTGATGCTTAAAACAGTAATTTTATTTAGTTCCATCTAAGAGAAGTAGTGAAAGAAACAATATGGTTAGTATGTGAAGTGTTTAACATAAGATTTATAGTAAAAGCTAGGTTTGAACCTCAGTTATGCCCCATTCTCATTGAATGACCTTGGGTAAGATACTGTAGTCCTCTGAGGTAATTTCTCATCTGAAAGGTTATCTTCAGTATTAAAGAATATAATGCCTAAAAATTATTAATAATACCTGACATATAGGAAGTACTTAGTAAATATTGCCTACTATTATGAAATGGGATTGGCTCGAAAAGAACATAGGGAATCACAAAGATTGGGTCAGAAAAGCCATAATTTGGTTAAATATAATGTAGAGACATTAGCAAAAGCAATTTAAATTCCATTGCTAAAGGTTTTTCTTAACTGGCATTTTTCATCTGAATCACCAAACACAAAATTATTTGAGTGACTGTTTTCTCATTTGGTACCAAAGGATGCTTCATAGATAATACCATTCTATATGCATAAAAAAAGAAATTAATCATTACAAACAGTGGATGCCATTAGGACTTAATTGTCTTGTGTTCAGTTTGAAAATACTACAAGAATGTTGAGGACTCATTAATGCTAATAAACTACTCATGGTATTGATTGCACAAGGAAGTTAGACTGAGTGGTCATGTAGGTAAATAAGGGGCATTTTGAATTTAGGTGAAGGTCTAGTTAAACTTCTAATATGATAATGAGGAAAGGGGAAAATATCAGAAAGGAAGGGACTGTGTTGTAAGGAATTAGGACAGAGAGGTTTTTATATCTTAAAATGGATTATTTAAAAAATATCCTAAATACATTGTCACTACAATGTTGATATCCGTTGCTAAACAAATCAAACTGAGTACTAAATGCACATTTGAAATATGCATTGCTGTCTTTACAAGAGCATTTTCTCTTAATTTGTTGCTGTTTTGATGCTGCAGAGTAAAGGAGTTTGGAATTAGTCCATCAGACATTCCCTTCTCACAGGGTAGTGGCAGTCGCCCTGATCTCTCTCCTTCTTATGAGTATGACGACTTTTCTCCTTCGATTACCAGGTCTAGTTCATTCTGTACATAAGACATTTATTATAATAGCTTCATTTGAATTGTGCTGTGTATAAATATTTCATTTACATTTTTTGTCCTCAACCATTTTATTTTTCATTTTCATTTTGTTTGGCAGGTGATGGTTGTACTGCATGATCTTCATTTCTGTGTACTTTATTAATTTATTTGCTTTAAAATATTGATTTAGAATTCAGGCTTCCTATTTTTCCTCGCATTTTTAAGGATGATGTCATCTCTGCAAATTTACCATTGAAAGATAACCCTCCTTTAAAATGAAAAGTTTTTCTTTATTCTGTATGCTATTGTAATTTCCTTATCTGCAAGGAAATAACAAGGATCTTTTTGACTTAGAAAATGTACACTCTCCCAAATGTGTAAATTCAGTACAATGGGTAAACATTTTTTTTTATGATGTGACTAACTCACATTTTATAATCTTTATACATTAGAATAAGATTATTGCTCATGTAACTATTTAAACTGAGCATTAGAACTACCAAAAATCTGCAAAGTGTATTAAATTCTCTGATGTTGGCAAAGATTCATTTATTGATCTAAGTGCCATTGTTAGCATTTTTCTGTTCATATAGTTTAATTTCAGCAGCAGTCTCTTACTTTGAAATAATGAATCTATATACTTTATAATTCTCATTTATTATGCATAATAATTATATTTGAAGTAATTGTAAAGTTACCTAAATTAATATGTCAAGTTATACAACTAAGCATCCTTTTAGTGTTGCCAGATTTCAGGTAAATTTGATCTGGAAAGCTGACATCATCAATCTTAATATGTTAATTGAATTATCTTTATATTGAATAAGTTGGTATATTCTTGTTACTCTGAATAAGTCTTTGATAATTTTAGGTACTTCTTATGTGTTTATAGGGTGAAAGAATTGACTGTGGATCCAACTGCTGCTGGTGATGTTCGTCCAATAATGCACCATCCACCAAATCAGATTGATGAGTTAGAGGCCCAGTGGGGTGTGGGGAGTTCCCCTCAGAGAGATGATCTAAAACTTCTTTGTGAACAAAATGTGAGTGACTTAGTACCGTTGTAATGATATAATCTTCATTTCATCAGTAACAACTTGATCATTGAAATCTATCATCTAAACCAGGAGTCAGCAAACTACAGGCATACCTTACTTTATTGCGTACTTTACTTTATTGCGCTTCTCTTTATTGCACTTCTCAGATGTTGCAGTTTATTTCTACAAATTGAAAGCAAGACCCTCCACCAGAAAAAAGATTAGGACTCACTTTATTAAGATACTTTATTGAAATGGTCAGGAACTGAAACTGCAATACGTCTAAAGTATGCCTTTATAGGCTATGAGCCAGCCATCTGTTTTTACATATAAAGTTTTATTGAAACATGGCTATGCTCATTCATTTATGGACTATCTGGCTGCTTTCTTACCACAACAGAAGTGACAAAAACCATATAGCTCACAAGCTCAAAATTTGTAGTATCTGGCCCTTTAAGAAAGTATGCTGACTGGCCCCCAATCTAAACTTTCTTTTTCTCAGATTTTATACTGATATTAACACTCAGGCATTTTTAAAGTAATGTAGGGGGAAAAGGTTTAAGAATTATACATACACTATAACATATATTAAGCTTAAAAACAAAATTAACTGTGGACTCATGCACATATATTAAAAGGATGCATGAACTACATCAAAAATCAAACATGGCAAAATGCTATTATTTGTTTAATCTGATTGCTTTCTCTATGTTTGAATTGTTTATTGACATTTCATAATTTAAAATTTTGATTCCCCAGTTACTCAAAAATATGTGCTCACTACATAAGGACAAATGTGTAAAGAAATAAAGACACATAATATACATTTTCACATAATTACTTTACTGTATTGAGGGGTTCCATACTGTATGTAAGATGTAAAAGTTATTTATACAAATATAGTTGTTTTACTTTTTTCAAAATGTATAATCTGGATCATTTTGTATCATTCATTTCACACTAAGTTCTATATTGGCATTTTCTCATAATGATAAAAAGTAGCATTTATTAGTTGCTTACTTCAAGACATTTGCTAAACGTTTATTATCTGATGTAATCCTCACAACTTGATGTAGTAGGTACTATAATTATCCTTGCTTTTTAACTGACTTCCTAAAAGGCTAAATAACTTGACTGTGATCATACAAGTGGTAAGTACTAAAGCTAGGCAGGATTGAAACTTGGATCTTTATTATTTCAGAGCTAAATCTTATGTCAACTAAATTTATTGCTAGCTGCAGAGAAATATAAGGGGTGGGCAAAAGTAGGTTTAGAGTTGTTTGTATGGAAAATAATACAATTAATAAAATAATAATAATACAAAAATAAACTCTTTGTTCACAACTGTAAACTTACTTTTGCCCACCCCTGTATTCTTTGGAAACAATATAACTTTTCTTAGCAATTATTAAAGTCTATAATACAAATGGACATACTTTTTATTTTCATGTTCCAAATTACTCTCTATTAATAAAGCAGGGTTTAATGTAGCAATTCTCAACCAGCAGTGACTTGGCCTCTCAGGAAAAAAATGTATGAGACGTCTTTGGTTATCTCAACTGGAGTGACAGCCAAGTCTGGAAGGTAGAAGCCAGGCAAGCCACTAAACGTCATACAATGCACAGGACAGTCTTCCTCCCCGCAAAATGTCAGCTGTGTTGAAGTTGAGAAACCTGGTTTAAAGTAAAAGTTCTAAACCTTGGACCGTCGAACATAAAGAACTAAAAATGATATCCTGACCTTAGTCTGTCCTCCGTCCCCAAAAGTTTTGAAGGAGACTACAGTTACTTATAAAACCTTTATTAAAACCCTGCATTGCACCAGGTATGGTACCTACCTGAGATATGGAAAACCAGAACTATCAATATAGACACTCCCTATAGCAGACCTTTTCCATGTTATTCTCGTATCTGTTGAGTCTGTGCAGGACCTTAATTTGAAGAAGTAATGCAGAGGCTTTGAGCATGCCACGATGAGTTCTTGCAGCCTCCTCCAT
This sequence comes from Furipterus horrens, assembly GCF_987537825.1. NCBI lineage: Eukaryota > Metazoa > Chordata > Mammalia > Chiroptera > Furipteridae > Furipterus > Furipterus horrens. The sequence goes on from NW_028327175.1 coordinate 38,255,316, forward strand.
ATTTAAGAGTGTGGATTTCTTTCAAGTTGGCCACCCCTAGGGAAGTATTGTGAGATGAATCAGCATTAGCCTTTAGTTAAGTATTGATACTAGTGTGTACACATTCTTATTGCCATATTAAGTCTAACGAGGTAGATTAAAATGGGATAGGGTCTAAGACATGTGCTAGATATAAAACTAATACAGGTAAACAAACAGGGAGAATAATCAAATGCATTAAAATTCCAGAAGTAATTGTATAGACAAAAAATAATTCTGAGTAGGAAGTGTTACAAACTTGCATAAAATCGTAAAGCAAAGGAAAGAAAGAAGACATTCTGGGCTTGGCTGGGAGAGGTGGGCAGATAAAATGAGGGTAGTTGAGTGTGTGTTTATCAGAGAGAATGTGAAAGAATAATGCCTACATGTCCCAATTAAAAAAAAAAAAACAGGTGCCTCTTTTCCCAAAAAGAAGATAGAAACTTCTTTGGCCGACTTGACTATATAAACTTTTAGGGGTGGTAGCTTACTGATGAAGGAATCAAATGTCTACTTATATATTTAACCAAAATATGCACAAATATTTATCATCATGTATTTTAGCTTTAAAATGTTGCTTTTTCTACTCAGATAAAACAATTTTGAAGCAACATTTTACACAAACAAATCACAGACATTGGAGTTGGAAAAGATACTCAAAAAAGAAGGCAAGGCCAGAGAAGTTTGTAGGAACAAAATATGAATATGTTGTATATGTATGTAGTTTTTTTAAATGAAGTTTTGAGTTGTCAATTAAAATTTCTGTGAAAACTAGTAAACAAATTATGTAATGAAATTTAGAAATTAAGATTTAATAAGAATTAAGACTTTCAGAACACCAATTTGATAGTCACGGTCATGAAAAACATACATCTCTCTTCCAATGGAAAAGAAATTTAAGATATTTATGACTTAAATTGTTAGTGAAAATTAAACAATACTGAGATCAGCAATAAAGATATTTTTGAGAAGTTGTACTATTTTAAAAGAGATCGCTTTTTTTAGGGTAATTTTGCAATACTGCACCTGGACTAAGTGAAAAATATCATTTACTGATATGCTTAAGTTTGGTTGTCTTTTTGAATGTCACATTAAATATTTTTGACCCGTAAAAAGAAATTGTGGCTTTGCCTTTCATAGTATATTTTAGGAGGCTTTGCCATTCAAGCTTCCTCAGTTTCTAAATACATTTTTATAAATGATATAGAAAACTTACTTTTTTTATAACATTTAAAATATAAACTGTCCTAGTTTTAAGACTATTTTTATTTTAAGGAAGAAGAGGTTTCTCCACAACTGTTTACTTTCCATGAAGCTGTCTCACAAATGGTAGAAATGGAAGAACAAGTTGTAGAAGATCACAGGGCAGTGTTCCAGGTAAAATAAGACAGGACCTTTCATCAGAATGTTTCTTTAGAGAAATTAACTAAAAACTTTCATAACTTTTGGACTATCACACAAGTCTAAAAAACATTTGTATGTATACCGATGTGTGTTTGTAGGGCATATGACATGTCAAACTTTGAATACAAATAACCTTTCTTTAAAGATCTAGTTTATTTACTACCATTGTCCCATTTTATTTGCTTTTATCAGTTGTCCATTTTTAGAGGATTGAACTGCTCTCCAATATCCCTTTTTTTATGTTAGGTCAGTATATTGGAGTGTCTTCAAGTCAGGACAGCAGTACAGAAAAAAATTTTTTAAAGGGTATCAGAGCGTCTTGACCAGTGTGACTCGGTTGGGTGTCATCCTAAAAGAAAAAGGTCACCAGTGCGCTTCATGCTCTGGGCACTTAACCTGGGCTGCGGGCCAGGTCCCTGGTTGGGGGTGTGAGAGAGACAACACATCAATGTTTTGCTCTCACACTGATGTTTCTCTCCCTCCCTTCTCTATAAAAATATTTAACAAAGTGTTCTTTAAAAATAATGGGTATCAGAACAGTTGAGGAGGTGCCTGTCTTGGCAGAAAAGGAAAACTGCTTTAGGAAAGGGAGACTTACTGCTCTGACTGAGCTGTCTGTGGCAGATGAGTGAGGGGTGTAGCAGTAATGCCTTGGATACAGTATTCATTTCACTGTGTATTCAACCTATTAGAAGCACTTTTACTGTATGATCCTCCTCCCAACCCAACCCCCCCTTTAAACAAGAAACTGTCCTGGAGGGTGATGTCTATGAGGAAGTGATGGGACATCGTTACAGAAACTGTACAACTGGCTTGTCTCTCCACCCCCACCTCGCACCCTGCCTTTCTACAGTACGATAAAACCTGAGAAAAGAGTAAACAATAATTCACTCTCTCCCTATTGACCTGTATTCCTTCTCTGATTTTGAAGAAATCTTCTATAAACAATTATTAATGTGCCTCAGCTCTAGGGCATTCAAGCACTTGCATATAAGAAACTTTTATTGTTTTCGGATAGGATATACATTAAAACTTAGTTTTAGTCAAACCCTATCGTGAGAATCACTTTAGAGGGCCTGTGTTTAGATTAAATCATGAAAGAGCCTTTGTAATTTTTTTTAAAAATCATGTCCTTTTGGAACAGGGTGTCATTTAAAAATTATTTCCTCCTATCCTATTTTATGATGGATTTTAAAAGTTCTTTATTTGGTTATTGGCAGAACTGCATGTTCTGACTTTCAAGCTAGTATTCTTTTTACAATTCCATTTATTATTCCTCCATACTGTGATCTGCCATTTCTCAAAATAAGGTTTGTGTTTTAAAAATTAAGTATGTAGCTGAAGGAAGAAAAACTCCTGGGGTGTGTTTTAATCAAAACATATGTAGTTTTCTAATACATATCTATACCTAAGTTAATGCTTTCTGCCTAATGATACATAGTCTGGTTATAATTAGCCATTAGATTGCATTGATGTTTGGAAATTTTAAATTGTATGTACCCTAAAAAGTTAGACAGTGTCCTTTTTTATATTCAAAAATTCTAATTCAGAATGATCTGACCTTGTTAAATAATTCAGATGATTCAAGACATTGATAGGGAAACTCATAAATTACACATATGTAAAATCATTTAAGCATGAGTTTCCTTGAAGCATTTATGAACGGTGAGTAACTACTATTTAGTGGTTCATTTGACTCCTGTAAGACTGGATTATCCATTGGTCCCTTATAGTCACAATTATTTTGAAGGATTAGTGTTTAGAATTTAGGGGTACCTCTTGGCTCAGCCTCTGTGAGGTCCCAGATGGATGTGTTAATTACAGATGATTTACAAGTTCTAGGCTACCTACCATAGACTTCATTAAATTGCTCAGTAGCTTTCTTATACCCATTCTTTTCCTGTTTTAGGGATAGCTGTTGAGGTTTTGAAACTTCCATCCTCTGCCCCATGCTCCCCCCTCCCCCAACACACGCACATATATAAGGTAGAATTAAGGTAGAAAAATGAAGTCATCTTGCATGGCCTGTCATGTGTTTGAATCTAGAAATACTTAATTTTTCTCTGTAAGTAAAGGTATTTTATGGTTATTAATGTTTTAGAGTAAACCATCTTGAGTATATTTGATGATATATAAAATTTGTGAATTGGTTTATCTTACAATGAGGCTTACTAGATTCATTGAATTTTTGTCCTTTTAGGAATCTATTCGATGGTTAGAAGATGAAAAGGCTCTCCTAGAGATGACTGAAGAAGTAGACTATGATGTAGATTCATATGCTACACAACTTGAAGCTATTCTTGAGCAAAAAATAGACATTTTAACAGAACTGCGGGGTAATTCTTTTTTCATTTTAGTGTTTTGAAATCTGCTTAATATTTGTATGTATTTAGTATTTGCAAGAGCACATCTTAAGTGAAAATTATGGGCAACATTTAACATCTTTTTTAAAGGTAAATAGACACACTAACCATTCTGGTTTTTCTAAAAAAGAAACATGGAGTATCATTTCAACTGTTCCCTAGTCTTTTCTTTTTCTTTCAGTCTTTTGAGAAGATATGATTATAGAGGGAAAATGTATTTTAAGAAATTTATAAATTTTATATACCCGTCTGTGTTTTTAGTTTAGTAGGTCAGTGCTTTTCAGAATTATTTTCTTGGGATTAAATCTATAGCCTGTTACCCACACCTCCTTTCTTATGTCATGTTTTCCCTTTGAACACTTGTTTTGAAAAAGAGGAAGCTTTCAAGACAAATATCCATTCTGCTTTGCTTAGGAAGGGAAGTATGTGGCTTCCGCACATCATGTCAGTTTGGCTTTTCAGTTAGCTTATCTGCAGCTTCAGATATGCATTTATTGTATGTACTGATTTCTTCGGCATTGGCAAATTAGCTATCTCCATTTATATGCAAGTCATTATCTGTGTGTGTACATGCAATGCAACAGGAAATCAGATCGGAAGCAGTTTAATTTTTAAAACCAGGTCCTTTGTGAAGTTATTTGATATTGTACCCTATGAAGTCAGCAGTGACCATTTCCCCTAATTCCAGAACTATTTTTACAGATGTAGGGTTTCTAAAATTTACTTTTGTTTTTCATGTTCTTCATATTCAAGTCTTGATTTTAAGTGTTTTGATCATTTTTCTAATCTGCCATAACTCACAACTTTTCTGTAGGCATTTTATTCAGAAGATAGAACATAATGCATTCTAATATTTTGTTAATATGTAGCATTCAATTTAGTTGACTTCTGTTCATTAGTTTTATCAGAATTCATGTATATCAAGCATATCCATAACTTTTAAGAAGTTACTATCTAGATATTGTATTATTTGGTCCTTTCTTAGAAAAGTAGTTTTTTACTATCCAAAGATAATTTTGGTATTAATATAAGAAGTTTGGGAGTTATTACATTAGCAGTCACCAGTTCCAGCATCCTTAAATTCCTTCCTAAATTTTAGAAGTCAGCTTTAGAAAAAACATCATTGTAGTTCTAGAGAAGGAAAATAAATTTTTATCTTTCTCCAGAAGACCATGACCTTTGCACTATTAACACATTTTTTGTTGGATAATTCCATTGCGGGTTACTGTTCTGTGTATTGCACAGTGCTTCCAGCATCCTGGTCTCCACTGACTAGATGATAGTAGCACCATTCCAGTTTTTATAATCAAAAATGTAGAAATTATCAAATGTCCCCGGAGTGGAGAGGTGGGGCAAAAATCACACCAGTTGAGAACCACTGTTATAGGAAGATACCTCATCTTTATAGCCGATAGCTGATATTTGCCTCTGCCAATTTAATTTAATTACCAATTTTTTGTTCTTAAGTGACTCTGAATCAGTACATGATAGATGGTAAGACAGAATTTAAAGACCAAGAAATGCATTACCCTGTAATCCCCCTTCCCTCTCCCCTTTTACAATCCATGATAAAGAAAAGTGGTATTTCTTTTTTAAAATTCATAGCTTGAAAAAGGTAAAATAGTAATTGGGAAAAGAAATTTTCTAAAATTGAGAGAAATGTCTATTTTACAGTTTAGTAAGATTGACTATACATATTTTACACATATAGGTAATAGCCTGTCTACACTCAGAAGGGAATGTAAATAAATTAAAACTGAACACTGTAAAACACTGTAAAATGTGTCACATAACAGAAAACTGTTGGCAACAGGAAAAAATAGGTATTTCCAGGAATTCATAATTAAACTGCTGCTATAGTTGAGCATTGTATTTATTGTAGTTCGAGTTTTTGGACAACAAAGAACAAAAAGAAAAATCTTGAGTTAAGGTTATGAGAGTGCTGACTTGATAGGACCCATAAAGTTGTATACCCTGTTGCGTATAATGCAATACTTACTCCCTGTTCTTTTCTTTTTCCAAGATAAAGTGAAATCTTTTCGTGCAGCTCTACAAGAAGAGGAGCAAGCCAGCAAGCAAATCAACCCGAAGAGACCCCGTGCCCTTTAAATTGGCATTCACTGCTAATGGGTCCCCAGAACCCCAGAACCCTAGAACCCTCACTATTTTAACATACAAGTTTCAGCTGTAAGGGCCATTTGAAAGTTTGAATTTAAAGTATCTGTGGAAAATGTCTTGTCCCTTCACCTGAATGACATTTCAATTTTGTGAAACACAACTTATATCTACAAAGTGCTTTTAGTCCAGGAGGCACAACCAAGATTTGGGGATGGTGAAGCATTTTGTTTCATTTACCCAAATAGTGATTTACTTTTGGAGATCCCTGCCAATTTTATTTTCTATATGATGAAGATTGTGGTCTTGATCCAGGAGTGAATAGTAGGGGGAAGCCACAGCATTTCCTTTTAACTCAGTTCAATTTTCGTAGCAAGACTGAGCAGTTTTGAATCCTTTGCGTGCATGCATACCTCATATGTGATTGTACATACCTTGCCCACTCCTAGAGACAGCTGTGCTCACCTCTTCCTGCTTTGTGCCTTGACGAAGGCTATTGACCCTAAATTTCTGAAGCACAGCCAACTTAAATTACATTCCTTATTTGTTGTTGTAAATTACCTTTATTGTGTGTACATTTTTACTGTATTTGAGACATTTTTTGTGTGTTGCTAGTTAATTTTGCAGGATGTGCCATATTATTGAATGGAACTAAAGTCTGTGACAGTGGACATAGCTGCTGGACCACTCCATCTTATATGTAAAGAAATCTGGAATTATGATTTTAAAACATATAACATGTGGATATAATTTTCTTAGCATTTTCTTTGTAAAAAACTAAAATATAAACTAGTTGGTGTATAATAAAAAGTAATGAAATTCCAAGAAGAGTTTTATCTTAGGATAATACATATATATGCAGTGTGTTCCAGTGTGTTATTAACAAGACTAATAGTGCAATTTGCTCCTTACCAATACCATTACTTAAGTTGAAGTGTCCATTAGCACCCCAAAATGTATCTTTTAAATGTACTGTTAAAGGAAATTGGCTTCTGATGCATGAAAATTTACATAATACATTGAAAGTAGTCCATAATAGAACTGTTAGTTTAAGCCAAGTGTAGACAGTACAGTAACTCCCTTGAAAAAGAATTAAGCTAGAAAGAAATTGACTTTGCCTTAAAAGGCAGATCTAACACAAGCTCCATCCATTACCTAATGTGTGATTGTCTCACCATTACTTGATGAGAATCACCAAATTCTCACTAATAAACTGGTCTAAGGTATGCTACTTTTTAAATGGTAGCACTTATTTTTACAGATTGCTACTCCAAGGAAGAAAACTGGCCACTTTTCATGTAAATATTTTGTTAAATGATTTATATATCTCTCTAGGAGGTTTCCCTCAGTTTCCTAGGAGAGTTCAGGAGTAGATTAACAGCAACAAAAAAGTCTCCCAAGGATATCTACTAGCTCACTCTTATGGGCCAAAGGGAAACTATGAATAGTCACATGAGCCAGATTCCCTACTTCACTTCATTGAACTAAGAGGGTAGTTGTGGGAAATCCTAACACCGTGGTGAAATGCTCCTCTGTAAACTTGAAATCTAAAACAAATGTAGATTTTCACAATGTGCTTATTAATAAATGGAATCTATGGAATGAGTTTAGAGATAATTTTTTTCAATATAATCACCTTTGTTTTGGAAGGGACTCAGGTTTTCTTGCAGCTGTAAGATATGTTCTATTTGTTTTTATTTCAAAGAAGAATGGAGAGCTGTTACTATTGACCTTGCCGAGTCTGTTTAAAAAGGTAGTTTTTGAGCCTAACCAGCCTTCAAAGGGCAATAAAAAGATGTGAGCTTGCTCATTGTAAAGCACAACAAATTAGTCTTAATTCATTATTTAAGATAGACGGGCACTATCTCTAGAAGGTCCCCTTATATCCAAATTTGCTGCCTTATCCTATAATGACTTCATTCTGATCAGTAATCAAAGTATATAAAAAATCAGTATACCAGAAATGGTCTTGGTAGTATAATCCAGCCCTTCAGTTTTACAGATAGGGAAAACTAAAAGCCAGAAAAGGGACAAACCCAGCAGTTACTAAGGCGCAGAGGGAAGGCTGAATTAAATCTTAAAATTTTCCTATAAGAATAAAGATAAGACAAAGGAATTTTGTGAAGAATAGTTCTGTGATATTTTTAAAAACCTACTCTTAAGTGTATTTAATATTTATAAAGCAAAAGTAGCTTGATGCAGCTATTTTAAAAATAAAATTTTGGATCTGAATTAAACATTCTTCACTTTCTCAGTCTTGAAAGCTGATATCACTATTAGTAAGTAACTTAGAACATACATTATTTTCACTATATAGGAATATTTTAATATATCACTTTGAGGCCAGATTTCAAAAAAAATCTGTTTAGGTAAACAACTTCCCTTCTAGATTTACTCAGTATATCTTTGTTAAAATAATTTGGAAACACTCCTGTTAAGTTAGGCATAAAGAAAGCCAAGTATCAATGAAGATATTTTTATTTCCTTATATAAATAACCAGCTATTATATATAATTCTTTAATAAAGAGCATTAACAATCAGTATTCTATTGATAATGATTTAAACATAGTAGCTAAATTAAGACTTGGTAATGACATCTATTGAAATTCTCAACCATACATTTTTGAACTGGCTTAAAGTAATTATCCAGAAGTGACAGAAATACTTGTGGGAAAATGACTGGTTGAGGTTTTTTGCTTGTTTTGGAGTCAACGGACAGAGATTTTAAATTTTAAATCAAGTTCTGATTTACAAACCTCTGGAAAATTTCATTAAACTTATGACTATGTCCCCAAGGGAAAAAAAAAACATAACTCTTATTATTCATTTCACATTCTAGTTGAGCATCCTCATTTTTACAGGTAAGGCATCATGCTCAGAAGTAATATATGGGGCATCATATGGCCTCAGTAGACAACGCAGGCTTACCCAGAGCCCTAATGTATACACTAATGCTACAGGCTAGGAGTAAGCAATGACAGAAATTGTGTAGGATAAACAGAACAAAATTAAAACATTTTAAGAAAATCGTTTTGCTCTACACACAAATAACAAGAAGAAATGGCATGGGGAATAGCAACTCAGTTAAGCATATTTCAACTTCACACCTGAGGGACAAAGCCTTAAAGAGCTGAGAGTCTAAAGAGGTCCTCACAGTAATATATAACATAGAAAATAGAAGAGTAACATCTTTATACAACAACCTGTTAGAAATGGTAAGTTTAAGGGTAAAGTTGTGCGTGTCTGCGGCTCTTGAACTTGAACGTAATCATGTATAGAATGGCCCCTGGCCTATGTAAGAATTAAAAACTAACTCAAGCCAAAAAACTTTGATACTTAAATCGACTTAACTAGAAATTCAGAGTGATAATTGATAACAACAGTAGTATTAAATCAAAAATAGTATCCCAATGGAGGAAAAGCATAATTCAGCTTCTCAAATTATTAAAAATATATAATTCCAGTTTCTTTTGAGTTTGAAAAATTGTGTCTTCCAGACCTAAGAAAAATGGATACCTTCTGCATTGAATCCATGTAATAATCTGAAAAAAGAAACCAAAATGAAATGGTATTGAAAAGCTAATTTACACCACATAATAAGGCATATAGTTCCCATACCATGAATTCTAAAACATGAACACATCAGCAAACCTATGAACTCACCCACTTCTAACACCAGTCATTAAAGGAACATTGTTTGTCAACTAAATTTATAAGACATATATTGGTTAAAATCACATCTTTTTGGTGCCCCCTTTTGTCACATAGCCTGTATGTCTTAAGTTATGAATTATCTTATACCTCTACTATCCCAGGCCTAAGAGCTCATGAGCACTTGTTTCAACATGGTAGGTGAAAAAGAACCTATTTGGAATTAGAAACAAGAAGATGAAGAGCTAATCTTATATGTCTATTCTTCCTCTCTGAGCTCACTGTTGCCAAAGTTCAAATCTGTGTACCTATATACTTAATCAGATCCGAGTTAACAAACTACATATGCTTACTGACCTTGAAGAAATTTGGTGAGAATGAAAAAATTAAGATGAAATATTTCTATTTAGACCTGAGATGACTTAGGATGTCTTGTAAGAACAGGTCAAGATGGGTTAAGATGTCTGAAAAAGGAAGGTAGGTACTTAAAAATAATACTCAACTCCTAGGATTAACATCTTAACAAAGATTACTTCAGTAGTATTACTAACCTGCCAGTATAAAATATAAACCCTATTTATTTGTTATATAGAACTGTGTTTCCAGCTTAGAAGAACCAAACCAATCAATGGCTTTTGTAACAATCTACCCTCATTTTTTATTTAGCCCCTAGAATGTGGACACTTTAAAAATGAATTAGCTAAGTCCTGGCTGGTGTGGCTCAGTGGACTGAGTGCTGGCCTGTGAACCAAAAGGTCCCTGGTTTGATTTCTAGTCAGGGCACATGCCTCGATTGCAGGCCAGTTGGGGGCATGCGAGAGGCAACCGATTGATGTATCTCACACATAGATGTTTCTCTCCCTCTCTTCCTCCCTTCCCCTCTCTAAAAATAAATATTAAAAAACAAAAAAAAGTAACTATTACTAAACCACTTAAAAATGATAACCAAATATGATTGTAACAAACTATTTTATGCCTAAGGTCTATTTAACAATAGCTATGCGCAATAAAGGAAAAAAGTGAGGTCCAGCTCTTAAGTATTATCATTCTTCTGCCTTACAAGCTACCTGAAGAGACAAACAAATGACTAGGAACGGGAGTTAGGGTAGGAGCATACAACACACATTGACATAGAGGCTATCTCCAGGCTAGGACTGTTACTTATTACTGTTCTTAAAGAAAATGTTCGTTCCGCTGCAGCTACCTAGCATCCATCTTCTACACCAAATATTATTCCATGCCATGGAAGTGCTATGCAATAATTCCCAGGTAGCACCTTACACCGCTTAAAAGCCTTTACATTTCTAATCTGAAGGTGTCACAGTAAAGAAATGTAAACACCTAGGAAAAGAAAAATGTAATTACCTGATAAAGTCATCTATGTCCATGGAACGGGCCCGCTTGTCACTAAAACCTGTGCTGGTTAGGACTTGCTGTATTTTATCTGCTATGCTGAAATCTTCTGGTATTATCTATCAAGATTCGGAATAAATGAACAACATATCTTTAATGAAGTCACCTTGACTCTTTTTTGTTTTTGTTTTTTAGTTCAGTAAGTCATAAAATAGTTATGATCTGTCCACGTCAGTTTAGAAAGCCTATTTGTGCAGATAAAACTTGATCTCTAAGTGATCTTTAGCACATACCAAATACTTAGAAGGCCTTGAATTAGTTAAGTATATTGCCCTCATATATTCTATCAGTTTTGGGCTTCATAAAAAAATAATTTGTGCTGTAAACTAATTTTAAAGCAATTCTTACTCATTTTCTTGGCACAAATCTCATTTTACCAGCTTAATTTTCCTCTTAAGAGATGGCCTCTCCAGCCCTTCAGAAATACTAAGTATATCACACTTCACATTTTTAATCCAAAGATTTTTATTAATCTTGCTTAATATTTTCTTAGGCAATGTCCATAAAAGAAAATGGAGGTAGCAATGTGGTACATTAAACCATATAAGATCTGAGTCCAAATATAGAAGGCAAATTTGCTTTGATCTATCTGTTGTTTAATTTGAAAGAATAAGTTATCACATAGTGGTTATATATGGATATGTATGCGTGCTCACAAACACAAAATTGGTTCAGAAAAATGTTGCACTGATAATGATTAAGAAGCATGAGGCTCACAACCAGAAATCTAGTCTGTACTTTAATCAATATCTAGGTATTAAAGTTACTGAGAAATGGTAACTTTAAATTTATAATTGCTATATGGGTAACAAGAAGGAATGGTCACAATTACTTTAAACTCAACAAACTGCACATGCCTAAACCTCTGAGGAAATTGTGACTCAGCTGAATCTCTGGCTAAAACAACCGTCAGTGGTTAAAGATAGAGTGGAATTGTTCAGCTCTGTTCCACAGAATATACATCAGCACTGATCTGTTCAAGTTGTGCTAGTTATACATTACATGCTGTTTTTTAAGAATCTTTTGGAATGTACAAAATTAAAGAATCTTTTAATGATAAAAAGAAATGAGAGGGACATTTAAAACAAATAATTGAAATAAATATTTTCTGCTTACTGTATTATGGACAGAACAGTGAATTCTGTAGTTTTTTTCCAATAGCTGCTGTACTGCACTTGACCTGTAGCATAAATGACATCACTATTATTATTCCAAAATTAGAGATTATCAATAATTTCAGTTTATGGTAAGATTAAATCTATGTTTCATATGATGAAATTAAAAAACTAAAAAAGGTATTGAATACTTAATCTTATAAAACAATTACAAACTATAGTTATATTTTAAAATTAAAGAAAGTCCTAATAAACATCTCTAATTCTTAAGGAAATTCTAGACTCCACAAAACATTACCATCCACACACACACAAATTAATATTATGGCTTTTCATCTCTCTTATTCTTAGGCCCCAAAATGCTGTTACATTTTTCCAAGTTAATAAAATTCAATGAATTGTACACAAATGTGGAAGGGGTTCATCATCACTCCATTTTTCCAAGGAAAATCTAGGCAGATGTATGGTATTTTTTGTTTGTTTTTTTGCCAAAAAACCTGATCTAATTCCCAACTCCAGGAACTTTCTTTAACTGACTGTTGCCCAAAGTACAAAGTCAGTTAAAAAGTTAAAGTGTGTCTGGACATGGACAGTCGTTATGCTCAGGATATCTGTTCAGGAAAAGGACCAAATGCTAGCAGTTAGCACAGTATCCAGAGCACAGGTTCTTCAGACATTGTAAATTATTAAATACTTACTTAAATGCAGCCGAGAGCGTCTTGTTTTTCCTAACAAAGGTAATTCTTACTAGGCCATCCCATTCCTGAAACAGAAGATGGATATTTTCTTAAAAACCTCAAACTTCCTTCCTAGGACTGCTAGGTATTATTTTGTCATTTAATATATAAAACTGGAAGAAAACTTCTGGAGAGATAAAAATGTTCTCTATCTTGATTTGGCTGACACATATGCAAAAGTAAGATGCACACTTTTTTGAACTTGTACACCTCACTGAATATTTTATCTTCAATTCTAAAAATTAGAAAAAATACATAATTGTTCCACACCTGAACAAAAAACAATATGGCATTTTGGCATCTAAAGTGTCATATGGCATCTGTTATTTTCAAAAAGCATGATTCAAAACAAACATGATTTAGAATATATTGTGGGCAACACACCTAAACCTCCTTGAAAGGGTAATTGACAGATCACTGCATTTACCACCAGTTAGTGACCACAAAAGCAATCACGTTTTTATTCCAAGTGATTGCATTAAAGTTTTTCATATAGTGATCTGGTTTCTTTCTCTTTTTAAATCGCAAAGACAAGAATTTTGATTAAAAAGTGTTACCCATAATACTACTATAACTATTTTCACTTGTTTTCCAAGTCTTATTCAAATAGAAACATGTTTTCCATAGCTATAACCTTCAGGAAAATGCAATGGCATTCTAATCTTTTTAACTTTTGCAAACATTTTCTATGCACTTATGTGGTTTTCACAACTATTTTGACTCAAATTATTCCTTCTACTCCATCAGGGAGATGTGTCAAATTAACACCTTCCTGTTAGGATATTTAAGTTGACTCTATTTTTCTGCTGCTATAGACACACATTGTCCAGTTTGGAAATCTTTTTTCCCCTTTACTGAATGACCCAGGATTTTTTTTTTTAATTATTTATTTTTTTGGTTTATTTTTAGAGAGAGGGGAAAGGAGAAAGAGGGAGAGAAACATCACTGTGTGGTTGCCTCTCACTAGTGCCCCCAACTGGGGACCTGACGTGCAACCTAGTCATGTGCCCTGACTGGGAATCGAACCAGCGACACTTGGCTAGCAGGCTGATGCTGAATGACCCAATATTTTGACCTCACCTGAAAATTGATAGGTGGTGGTGGATTCTTAGGTTCTATTCTGACAACACTGGATTCCACTTTTGGTGGTGGTCTGAAGTTATTCTTCCCAACCTGTTAATCAGAAAATGTTTAAGTAGTCCTCTCAAAAAAAACGAAATTAGTAATCAAATATGCTGTCCTCACAGACAGCACCACTAGATGCTCAAGGATGAGTTAAATCACATTATTTTAATAGTAGCCACTAACTTTCATTAGATGGTCCACACGTGCTAACAGTTGTGTATTAATAGAAAGTCTGCAGTACAACTTATCTCCAGGTTTTGCAACCAGTCGGAGAGCAAATTCTCTCTGAAACATAAGTATTGCACATCTGAAAAGACAAGAGAAAGGAATATGGAAAAGGGTTACTTTCAACTATAAATGTGTTTGAACTTCCAACAGATTTTCTTGGGTGGGAAACAGAGCAAAGCAATATCTGCACTTCATGACAGTCCAGCAGGAAGGTAGCAGAATACTGAGCCTGAGCTTTATTACCACAAAATGATTCAGTTGGCTTTTTTATTTTATAATGTCTGTACCTCTCATGCCTTGCTAATGTAAGCCTTCAATGATCAGATGAGAAAGTATTTCAGATCAGCACTCATTTATATCACCCCTTTTAGGAAAACAAAACCCAAACAAACAATAGACAAACTGCATTCATGGGGTAACAAACACCCTTACAGAAGAGCTGAGGAAGGTTGTGAAATCAGTGGTTTCCAGATTAAAGAATGTGGGTTTTCTTTTTTATTCAGCAAGCAATGGGAAGACTTTTGGAGGCTCTTAAACATAAGATGATCATTTTCACAGCTGGATTTCAACTTTCAAACTTTTTGACCACACTAAGAAATACATTTGGCATTGCAACCCAGATAACACACAAAAAAACTTTTGTAAACTATAATCACCTGGGCCACATGTACGTAATACCTTCAGATATATTCTATTCCGCGTCATTAAAAAATAAAGTCATGATGCACCGAATTTATTTTATAACCACTAAGGTTTTTGACTTGCAGTTTGAAAACAATTGGTATAGACTGTATTAGAAACACCTGAGAAGGCCCCTGAGCTTGTATAGACATAGGGCAATGAAAAGTCTAACCCAGGCTAATGGAGAAACTAGAGAAACTAGAGAAAGGTCGTCTGGTCTCAGAAGCAGGACTTACACCACACCTCCCCCAAATAACTATCAATTGGAAAAATAAAGAGAAAAAGAGAGAGAGACCTCTACACAAATTGTATTTTCTACAAGAAAAACAAACAAACAAAAAAACAACAAAAATTGTCCAGTAGTTTTTCAATTGAACTAAGTTCCATCTTTGGCTGTCTGTGTTCATGGCCTAAACTGTCAATCTTTTGGCAGTCACTTTGGTATTTGTCACAAACCTGAAAAAAGGTCGGTGCAGCAACAGTTTGAAGACAAAAGGAGAAGAGATCTGTAAGAGAATTAACTAGTTATTTCTGGGAAAGACACACCAGAGAAACATTTAACATAATGTTCCTGACAATTTGAAAACGTACCTGATAAGGTAAATTTGCCACACATGCATCAAAGAATGGCAAATCTGTTTTCAACACATCACCCACCAGGACTTGAAGTTTGCTGGCAAGAGGTCTGATAATAAGAAAAACATAATTAAAAAAGAATATTGTTTCATGAAATTCAAATGCACTTTAATTTTATTATGAATACTCACGTGCCCTGAACTCTTTTGTGAAGTTCAGCTACTAGCCTTGGGTCAAGTTCACAGGCAATTACCTAAATTAAAAATTTTTTTTAATTATGTAGTATAAAACTTTTCTCATCTCAATAGTAACTCTCACATGATTTACATGAATTAAACTTCTTTTTCCCAATTTTATCATCAATATTTCTTCAGTTGTTCTCTACCATTTCAAACAACAAAAAACACCACCTAGAAATGTGGTCAGCTAGAAAGTTCTACCCAAATAACAGACAGAATTATCATGCTCATCTCGCTCCATGGTTTGGAACTGAACAGAAGATGAAAAATTACACAAGAAGTCTGTGTAGTAAATGTTCTAGACACAAGCAGACAAGAGCACTGTTGCTAGAATGAGTACATCATTTCTCTCAACTACTAAGTCCACAGTACATAGAATAGATATTTTCAGAAGTAAATGTACAGGGATACCAGGTGATGCTTAAAATGTAATTTTAACTCACGAACAGCTGAGATTTAATGACTTGCAGGAAGTCCATGTCTACAGAGTAGATTATGTGCTGCTTAGCTTATGTGGTTCTTGATTCCTTTCTCCAGCTTTTCCTGTGCCCCATAGAGTGATGCAGTCCAGCTCCCTTGCTCTTTGACTTTTGGTTGGGATCGGCCAGAGAGGAACCAGTATTACAGAGCACAAGGACAGAGGCTGAGTATTTCCTAAGGCTTGCCCATGCCTTGGAGGTGTTCTGACAGAGGCTGTGTTCTACTATCAGTGGCCCCTGTTCAGTGGTTCAGTAACACAGTGGCCTCCTCTTGCCCCTTGAGTCCTTTGAATGGTAACTGTTGCCTGCTGTTGCTAGTCCCTGTGTCTTTCACTAATGCTTACTGGTTCCTTTTAACCCTATTCCCACCATTACAAAGTATCAATCTGTGCAGGGAACAGCTCCTTGTGGTTTAGGAAATTGTAGCCCCGGCCTGAGCATGACTGCTGCCGGCATTCCGGCTGTGCTTGTCTTTAAGTCTCAACATAAGGCTACATATGAAACATAACCGAAAGCCACTCAGGGTTTCCGTGGGAATTAGATTTAAAGAATGCTTATTATGCTTTAGAACTTGCTCTGCTTTATCATTAATGTAACATAAACAATCTCTAGCAAGGAATTTATGAAACCTTGCACCTAATGCCAGTGTGGCGTCAAGATGTTTGATAGACCCTGACACAGACTAGTCACTGTACCCTCTGTACTAGTACATGTAATCTGTTACTGTTAACTGTAATCCTAACGCCTCCAAACTATTGATGATTCATGAATCTTGAAATTGTATCTCTCATGTGTGTCCTCCTCAATAAAAGGCATGAGGGAAGAAGGTCTAATTGCTGTTCTCCACTAGAGAGGCAGCCACCTTCCTTCCCCCAGACATAATGAAATGTCCTAGGTAAAAGTTTGTTCCGCCGTGGTCACGAAGCCTCTGCTGGACAGAGCAACTTCCAACTGAGCCTAGGGTATGTGAGGCACCTCTGCCATAAATTTGTAAATAGTCTCTTCATTAAACTCTCTTCAAATAAGTGCTTTAAAATGTGCTACCTAGTTCTACCAGAGGACACAATAGTGGTTTCATTTAATTGGACATTGGGTCAGCTAAGAGACAAAGAAGGTACCAGCAGTGGCCAGGTAGCACTCCAAACTCATGGGCCTGTGCTCCAGCTCTTTAGATCTCCTCCAAAGTTCTAGGTTTCAATAACTCCAACTTTCTAACTTTGTTTCTCTGAGCCTAGAGATAATAGCTGTTCTTTGCAATTATTATTCTTGGATTACCTCAATGTTCTTATTTTATTCTTTTAGTCCTATAACAACTATGTAACCAACCCATATACTAATTTTCCTGTATTGAGATATCTATTATGGTTTCTCTTTTACTGATCAATATATCCCATATTTTCTTTTAATCTATTTTTAATTTTTTATGAGCTTTTATTTATTTATGTATAGAGAAAGGGAAAGGCAGGGAGAAAGAGAGGGAGAGAAACATCACTGTGAGAGAGGAACATTAATTGATTGGTTGTCTCTGGTGCACACCCGAACCAGGGACTGAACTTGCAACCCAGGCATGTGCGCTGACCAGAATACAACCGGTGACCTTTTGCTTTGCAGGTGACACTCAACCAACTGAGCCACACCGGTCTGGCCTCTTTTACTCAATTTTTTCAAATTAAGATATAATTAACATGTAATGCTATATTAGTTTCAGGTATACAACATAATGAAAACATGTATATATTCCAAGATAAGTTTGGTTAAATATTCATCACCACAAAGCTACAAATTTTTTGTTTTATGATGAGAACTTTTAAGATCTACTCTCTTACCAACTTTCAAATATACAGTAGTGTATTGTTAGCTATAGTCACCAGGTATTTTATAACTGGAAGTTTGTACCTTTTGACCACCTTTACCAATTTCACCCATATTTTCTTTTATTTATATTTTTACCTTTATTTATTTATTGTATTTTTTTAAATATTACCTTTAGTCTCCTTATACCTCTCTCCCCTCAGCATCCATATTTTCTAAGATAGTTTCTGGCAAAGGATAAAGAATTACTATTCAAATAATAGCAATTAATTAAAATAGACATATTTGTAAACCACCTGAGCTTACTCACATAATCATTTCTGATACCAAACATAAAGTCCTTTTTACCTTTTTTGCCTTTTCTAGCAACTTAACTGTCATATTGCCAGTTCCAGGTCCAACTTCCAGCACCACATCAGTTGGTCTTAAGGCAGCCTGCAAATAAAACCAAACCACCACGTTACTTTACTGGCACATCTGAACACGTAATTTAATTTACACATGAATAGATTTGCTAGGAAGTGCTCAGTTAAAAGTTTATTCTAACTTCATTTTTAGGAATTCCTTCATAATCTATACACTTAAAAAACCTGTCAAACATTTGGTACAAGTGGAAAACTGACACCTATCCTAATTTGGGGCAATAGGAGTCAGAAAACATTACGAGTGAGGAAAGCAGAATAGCTCTGCCCGGCTAGCTCTGTTGGTTGGAGTATTGTCCGAATACACCAAGGTTGTGGGTTTGAACTGGATCAGAGTACATGAAAGAATTAACCAATGAATGCAAAGGTGGGTGGAACAACAAATTGTTATGTCTCTCCTCTCTTTAAATCAATCAATAAATTTTTAAAAATTTAAAAAAGGAAAAGCAGTTCTTTCTGGGATTGGCATTCTACTTTCTACCTTGGAAATGATTTCAATAGCATCTTATTACCAGTTCTGTAATCAGTAAGTTTAAACTGGAAATGACTGTATATAATGAACTTGCCTGAGAATCATAGCATGCTGTACCAGGATTTCTGAATTCTCAACCCATGTATGTTTTTAGGGATGCAGGAGTAACCAGAAATTGTACACAATAGTGGGTGTCTGTATTTACACAGCTGTGGTATTCTGGGGTCCACAGCTATTATCAGGTGCTCAAAAGAATCCATGAGCCAAAAATGTTACAAAGCTAGGACCACACTCATTTTGTAAGTAACAGAAAGTCAGGATGAGATCCTTTAATTGTGTAATGCTCTTTCTACAGCTCAGGGATGCTTCCTTCATAGCTATAAAAGTAATTTGCACCTCCTGTATTTCATGTCCGCACCGAATCATCCATAACAATAAGGGAACATTCTACAGGTGGAATACTCCAAATAGTTTATATGTGTAACTGAATCATATAAATGTCTCTGGGGAAATAAACTTCCTAAGATGTCTGTTTAGATGTATCTTTACGCTCTGAAGTATATAAAAATAGTTACAGATAATGCCTAGAAAAAGTGATTGGGAATAATAATAATCTTGAATTGAACAAATGTTCAGCTACGAAGTAAACAATCTATAGAAAGAAAAATAACTTGGAACTAGTAGAAGCCCAGACTCGCAGAATGACGCAAATCATGGCAAAGCCAGCTTGTGAAACCTAGACAATTTTTCAATTCATTAAACGAGTCTTTATAGAGCATCTATTTTGTTCTAGGCATTTCCTCAGCACTTCAATATTCCTAATAATAATTACCCAATAACTCTCCCTTTCCTTTTCCACACCCACCTTATCAATAATGCTGTTAACAATGAGAGGATTTTTCAAAATATGCTGCCCAATCCCCTTGTTGAACATGAGTCCTGAAAGAAAACATGAAACAGCTTTAATTTTCCAACTAAAATTCGACAGATATTAGGCCGTCCCAGAGGAGAAAGCGGGTTGGTGGACGGAAGATTTCTACGCCAAGAGGCACCAACGTCGTCCTTGGAGCCGGGACTGACACACCAAGTCCATCCCGTTAGGAAAGTAAACCAGAGACAGCGAGCAGGGCCTGCGGCCGGCGCCCCCGGAATCCCGGGACTTGCGCGCTGCAGAAGCACGGCTCCTATCTACCCTCTCTGGCCGGGCCCAGAACTCTGTCCGCGCCCCAGGCTTGGAACTGCCGGAAAACCAGACCAGCCCTGATCTCCCCCCTGACTGACCCACCTCCAACGCTCTTCAGCTCGCGGCGTTGTTGTTGCCGATCGCGGCGGCGGCCGCTAGCCCCTGACTTGATCTTCGGCATCTGTGCAGGTAGCCGGCCCACAAACCCGGAGGTCAGCGAAAACCGACGCTGGGTACCAAGTCTCCGCACCACGTGGGAATCACAGTTCGCACAAACCACACCACACCCAGCCGGGTTAGGGAAGAGAGATGAGTAACCGCCCCCGGTATCTCCTAGGCTCCACACACAGGAAAAGGACAGACTTTGGAGCTTAGTGGCCGCCGGGCATTGTAGTCCGTGCTAGAGGAAAGCCTACCGTTGGGAGCCTACAGATCCCAGAAGACACCGCGATACCGATTCTGGAAGTTTGGATTGGCCACTTTGGATATGGGGGCGTGGCCTGTCTCTGCGCACAATTAAATAGGTTTTGGTCAGCTAATTTTCGAGATTGTGGAGGAGGTTTGAATTATATAATGTGTTTATGCTTTGCGGATTCTTTATCACGCCAGGGATCACTGATGTCCAAAGAAGGCTTCTTTCTGTCACGTACCTCGCTCCGTTTCTCAGCACATGTTGCAGTGGGAAACCCAAGATCTTAGAATGAGGAGTTTGCTCCTTTGTGGCAGTGAATTTTCTGCTTCTTGCGTTGTGGAAAGTAATTCCGAGACTGTAAAGTGTCTAGTTCCACTAGAGCTACTAGTCACTTCGCTTCATTTTGTGCTATGTCATTCTCCCTACACATTTATTGAGCTTCAGCTGTTTATTAAATACTGCTGGGTAGTGGAGATTCAAAGTTAAATAGGAAACTGCTCTTCTCAAAGTTTATTCCAACGAGAGAGACAAAAATACTCAATTCAGTAAGTATAGTTGTGATAGGCCAGTGTATACAACCATAAGCTCATGAGTTCAAGCTCAATGCCTGTTTTGCCTGCCTGATTAATGGCTTCAGTTTATAATGTTTCTGTGTGTACCCTATTTTCCTTGAAGCAAGTTTTTTTCTGTCATTACCAAAGCTGACTGTTCCCTGTGCAATTAATTGTGTGCATTCCCAAACCTTAGTCTTTCTTTGCTGTAATTTTAACTCAGGAGAAAATTCATATACCCTAATAGCATCTTCAACTACCTATTTCATCAAGAGAATCTAGTGTGCCAGCCACCGTGTCAAATGTTAGAAATAAAAGGATGAACATGACGCGATCCCTGCTTTTAAAGAACTTTCTGTCAAGATGGAGACCTGAAAATAATTGCAATAATGGAACTATTTCTTCATCAATTGGGTTCCAGGTGCTTTAGTTATATTATCTCATTTAACACTTTAAAACCGTTCTCTGAAATAGGTCTTATTATATCCATTTGTCCACTGAAGGACAAAAAAGTATAATACCTTGCTGAAGATCATATTGTAAAGGTGACAGCCTCATTTTGTACCTAGGTCTATATTATGAAGATAGCCTTTAAAAAAGGTATGATCATAGCACCGTGATTAATATATGAGGGAATTGGGGAATATTTCAAAATAAAATATTTGAGCTTAGTCTTTATTCTATTTTTTATATATAGTTTTCGGGGTTTTTTAGTTTAAAAAAATTTTTTTTTCTGAGCTGTGTCTTTAAAGGACAAACAAAAGTTAGCCAAGGGATGGTATAGCTCAGTGGGTTGAGTGCAAGCCTGCAAATCGAAAGGTCGCCCATGTGATTCCCACTCAGGGCAGGTGCCTGGGTTGCGGGCTGCGCTCCCACTTGAGGGCACTAGAGAGGCAACCCATCAATGTTATCTCTCACACATCCTGTTTCCCTCTCTCTCTCCCTCTCTTCCCCTCGCTCTAAAAATACATTAAAAGAAAAAGTTAGCCAAGGGAAAGTTGGGACTTCAAAAGGAACAGCACTAACAAAGCCTAGATATAAAGATATTTAAGGAAGAGAAAGAAACTTGGTATAGTTGAGGAATAAGTAGGTTAGGTAAATAGGCATTTATTGTGAAGGAGTTAATATGTTATGCTAAAGAATGGTGGTCACTGAGGAATCAAAATAACTGCTTTGTCCTCACTGCGCTCCTCCAGGATGTAAGACTGCCGAAGACGACAGAGCAGTGTAAATAGACATTCACTGGCCTCCACATTTAGCTAATTTTCTGAACCCTGCCCGCCTCTCTTTTTGAATACCCTCTAATCTTCCTCTCCTATTCTCCATAAAGGATCTTCAGACTTTCTTGATTCTTCTCATTCTTCCTTCCTTACCACCCACCCACTTCCTCAGCAGAAGACCTTGCCTTTTATATCACAGAAGGAATGCAAGATCAACTTAAGTAAATTCTCTTCTTCCTGGGTCACTATTCTACACACTGGAGGTATAGTGATAAGCAAAATAAAATGGAGCTTACATCCTAGTATTGAAAAACAGACATTATGGCCCTGGCTGAATAGTTCAGTTGGTTAGAGCATCGTCCAATATCTAAGGTTGCAAGTTGTATCGCTGGTCAGGGCTTATACAAGGATCAACCAAAGAATACATGGATAAGTGGAACAATAAATTGATGTTTCTCTCTCTCTCTCTCTCTCTCAATATCAATAAATTAAAATAATTAAATAGAAAACAGACATTATGTCAGGTGGTGATTGGTGTGAAGAAAAAAGCAAAACAAAGGAGAAAGAGACCAACAGGGTGAGTGAATGAGGCTATTTTGACAATAAGAATGGAAGCCAAATAATAATTCTCTTTTGAAGTAAAATAGCAAGACCATCCTGGAAGAGGTCACATATTTTAAGCCACATAAACTAAATGACTAAGGTGAATGTACACATTCAGTTTGCATAGTGACTAAACTGGTGTTTATCTAGCTGTGACCCATGAGCCTCCTACATCAGAATTGTTCCCCACAAAATTAACATGTCGAAGCCCTAATCTCTAGTGCCTCAGAATGTGACTAGATCTTTAAAACAGTGACTAAATTAAAATGAGGTCTTCAGGGTGTGACCTAATTCAGTGACTTGTGCCCATGTGAAAGGAGGAAATTTGGACAAAGAAATACCCGGGGTGTGTGTGCACAGAGGAAAGACTATGTTAGAACACTGGGAGAATCCAACGATCTGTAAATTAAGAAGAGAGGCCTGAGCAGGAGCCAACTCTGCTGACACCTTGATCATCGATTTCTAGTCTCCAGAACTATGAAAAAATAAATTTCTGTCATTTAAACCACCCAGTCTGGGGGATTTTGTTATGACAGCCTTAGTAAACTCATATTGCATGTAATGAAAATTCCTATTACCAAACCCCACCTTAAACATTCTGGATCAGAGTAGGATTGGACTCCAGGAAATGCATTTCAATTGACACTGTAGGACAGTGGTTCTCAACCTTCCTAATGCTGCGACCCTTTAATACAGTTCCTCATGTTGTGGTGACCCCCAACCATAAAATTATTTTCGTTGCTACTTCATAGCTGTAATTTTGCTACTGTTATGAATCGTAATGTAAATATCCGATATACAGGGTGTATTTTCATTGTTACAAATTGAACATAATTAAAGCATAGAGATTAATCACAAATAGAGATTAATCACAAAAACAATATGCAATTATATATGTGTTCTCCAATGGTCTTAGGTGACCCCTGTGAAAGGGTCGTTCGACCCCCAAAGGGTTCGCGACCCACAGGTTGAGAACCACTGCTCTAGGAGTTTGTGGCCCACATACAAGGTGGGGGATTCACTACTTTTTTGCATTAAGATAACAAACGATAAATTTCTATAAGAATGAAAAAAGGTGGGGAGCGCTACCATCGTCAATACAGGGAAATTGTTCTAATAATTGGGATCACATTATTTTGGCCAAATTTCATTCTTTTCTTTTTTTTTTTCTGTTAGCCAAGGCAGCATGCAGAAGTGAGACAATATTGGATGCAACATGGAGCCATGAGTCCTAGGGAACTGTGTGGTGCTGGGGTATGAGCTGTGATAAAGAAATAAGCATTGGAAATTTAGGCTGGAATGTATTAGTTATCTTTGCAGCTACAAATGGCTTAGTAATTATAAGAAATAATTTCATGCTTCTCTGGTTCATGTTTATATTCTTTATTAATTAAAAATAATTATTTTTTCAATTTGCGTTGCACAATTGATTCATTGCTGTTCTTTGAGTTTTTTTGGTTGTTAATAAAATAATTTTAACTTCAAAAAGAATATAATAGCATTTGCTTTGCTAGAAAAAGAGGCTTATTTACATTCACAGCATGCTTGAATTGATAACATTTTAAATGTGCCAGGGTATATAATGAATAAAAATAAAATATTGTGAGGGAAGGCAATGTTTCTCTAATTTAGCATTTGCTTCATCAACTTTCTGCTTTTTCTTCTCAGTTCTCAACCATTGGGGGAGAAAGCACTGAATTTATACTTGTATTAATATCTTGAATATATTCTGAAGACATCCAATGATTATTTAATTTAAATTAATTTAAATATTTGTTTGCCCTTTTCTTCAAAGAACCTGAGACTATGAGACTGTAACAATGACATGCAGTAATATGAGATTATTTATCCAGCTGCATATATTTGTTTTTGTATATAACATGTGACTAGATTACATATTCATAGTAGTTGAAGCTAGGACCTCCAAGTGAATGTTAATTGGGATCCTGAAATTTTTGTAGGTCAAATTTTGTGTATGTTCATTTTTCTAAGTTACAGCTTTCCTTAGATTTTTAAAGGGTCCATTATCCTAAATAGAAAAAACGTTTCTTCTTGGCCAATTTCTTCATTTTAATTCAAATTAGGCCTTTTTCTTCTTTTCTTTACCCCCTATTCCTTATAGCCTTGTTATTCGATATGTGATCTGTGGATCAGCAGCATTGGCATTAACTGGAATCTCATTAGAAATGAAGACTCAAGCCCTGCTTCAGTCCAACTGAATTAGGATGTGTATTTTAAGAAGATCCCCATATGATTCTATGCACACTTAAAATTTGAGAAGTACCACCTTATGTTTCAGTAAAATCAGAAGATACAATTAAGCCAAAAAAAGAAAAAGAAATGAAAAAATCCCACAATATCATCCAACTAGTGACACCCCCTTTTAACATTTTGGTATATATTTATTTCCAAAAATAGGACCACCCTGAACATAGTTTTGTAACCACCTCCTTTTGCAATGCATTGTTAATGTATTAACATGTCAGCAATACATGTCCGTATAATTTTTAATGGTCAATTTGTATTTTATTACATATGCATGCATCATGATTTAATCATTCCTTTCTTGGTGGTCATTTAGGTAAATTGTATATTTTCACTTTCAAAAACAGCTCTGTGGCCCTTGCCTGTGTAGCTCAGATGGTCAGGACACCATCTTGTGGTGGATTTCATTACTGGTCAGGCACATGCCTAGGTTGCAGTTCCGTCCAGGGCCAGAGCATAGGAGAGACAATGGACAGACGGTTCTCTCTCACATCAATGTTTCTCTTCCTCTCCTCCCATCTCTTCCAAAATCAGTAGGGATATTTTGGGTGAGGATGAAATAAAATGAAATGAAATAATAAAATAAAATAAAACAAAATAAAAATAATAACAGCCCTGTGTGATGACTATTTTTATAACGAAGGACTTATGATTGTCCGGTTCGAATCTTAACACAGCCACTTACTAGCTGTGTGACCTTAGGTAGGTTACTTGACATCTCTGAGCTTAGGTTCATATGTAAAATGGGCATAATAAAAATCACCTCATAGGGTTGATTTGAGGACTAAAATACGATTCATATAAAGATCTTAGGACTGTATCTGGCACATATTAAATGCTTAATAAATGTTATCTACTTTATGAACACTCACCTATTTCCTCACCACTTCATTCTAAAATTAAGAAAACTTAGGTCCCTAAGCTAGATAGCAGCAGAAGCAGGGAGAACTGGACTTCCTTTTTAATTTTTCCACCCTTTCTGTCATTCGGGAGTAGAGTGCACATCAAGTTTAGGACATTAAAAAATAAATATTTGTGAGACTAGGATTATTTTAATAACTCCTCTCTGCAGAGACGGACCCGTAAAACAATGCAGTTTAGTAGTTAATATCTAGAATAGGGAAGGGAAAATGGTTCTGATTTAAGCTTCAATCAATTCAGGAGACAACTGATTTTTCCGGGAGCGAGGAAACCCTGACCGATGGTTTCTATGGTTACAGATCCCGCTGAGTCCAGGCTCCGGGCTCTCCATACCGCGCAAGCGCAAACTGCTCATTTCGCGGTCCGGCGCCTTTCGTTTCGAAGGGAAAGCCCCTCCCCAGCTCTTCCCTTCGTTGTCCAATCGCCGCCTCTCTTTGCCTATTCCACGAGCTGTGGATGTCTGTGACGCGATATTCTAGCGTCCGCATCGTTTAGAGCTGCGACTCAGAACATGGCGCGTTCCTAGAAGCCGCTTTCGGCATCAGTGGGCGGCGGCGCGTGGACTTGCAAGCGTGGGGCGCGGGACCAACCGACGCCGCTTCGTGTTGGACAGTGGAAGCTGGAGAGCCGGGCTACTCGGACTGAGCCAAGTGGTGAGGCCCCGGCCTGAGAGGCCCAGAGGTCAGGAGGGTGGAAGAAAGGAGTGCGTTGAGCAGCCGAGACCTATGAGGCCAGAAAGGAACGTGGGGCTACAGGAAGATGAGGGATAGCAGTGGCGCGACGAGGGCCTGCGGACTTGGTTCTCTGCGTAACCCTAGGAAGCCGTGGGAGCTCGGGGCTGTCTCAGTCAGCCCGGAGCAGAAAGTATGGTCATGGAGGAGTGGGGGTGCAGGAAGGCAGGCACTGGGTGCCAAGATGAGATCGTAGGGTGCTCATTGTGGCTGCGGTTGAGGGCCAGGGTGGTGCATTTGCCCTTGCGGGATAGAGACCGTGGTCGTCTTTAATATAAAACCACTATATTGTTGTTGCACACACGACACTGCTGCTAATAGCAATACAGTGCAAGCTTTAATGAAACATTAAACACCCGCTAGCCTTTAATGAACAAGTGTAGGAACCTACAGATTTTCAGAGAGGACCTTGCTGGGGTATGACCGCCGAGGCTCAAGCCCATCGACTTCTGCAGCTTTATATTTGGGGGTATTTGTGATTCAGCAAAAAGAATTTGAGGCCCACTGCATTTGTCATTTTTCTTTATTTTATTTTTGTGACATGGTGATTGAGGGAATTATTATTTCAAAGTGACTAAATAGCCAGGACAGGTAAATTGTCTACTGGTGTCGAGATTGCTATTGACATACTTCCTCCCCACCCCAGTTTAAAGGACCTCCGTTGTAGTGCCGTAGTGTCCTTGAAATTTGGTTATTTTTCAGAAGGGTATGAGAAAGAGCATTTTACAGTCATAGATTTCCACCCCCCCCCCATTGGACAGGGAGTTAACTCCTTCATTTTCTTGTCATTTCATACTTCTCTATTTAGTACAGAGGCTTCAAGTTAAGGACAGATTGACTCTACAATATAAGCCATCCATTTCATGACACCTTTTCTTACATCTTTCTTCACTGAGTAAGATTTATATGCAATTACAATGAAAATCTCTCCCTATTGGTTGTGATAGGATTGTGGAATATTTCCTCCTGTAACCTAGCACAGGGAATAGTAGAAACAGTTCAGTTATAGCAGTGCTTTGTAGCAATATGTTTTAGCTCTAGGGCAGCTGGACTGCTCTGTCCTAGTTAGACTTCCCACAGCAGAAGAGAATTGTCAACCAAAAAACGAATTTAGTTATGGTAAATATGATTAGAGGTTCTAAACAAATGTGTGAAGATTATTTGGTAATTGATATAGAAATCTTTAGATTATGTGACACTGTGAATGTGTTTACATTCAGATTAAACCAGGATGCAAACGATTACTTGTAGGCTGAGACACTAAAGATTTTTCCAGAGATAAATATATGTTTTTCCAGAAATAAAAATATTCATCATTTGGAAAATAATATGTTTGATTAGATTTTAACCTTTGTGTTGTATGGATATATATGTGTGTGTATTTGTATTTAGTCTTGGGCTTCTCCTAATTTCGTGTTATTTCTGGTAATATTAATCATTCTTTTTTTTTTCTGTCTGCACCAAATGGGGATTGTTGGTTAATATCAGAGTGTCTCAGGAATGGCAAGACATGCTTATTAAGCTCTGTAGAGCTTGAGCTGGATCAATGTTCTAAACTCCTACTACTCAAAGTGTGGTGTACAGAGCTACTGAATCAGAATCTGCACTTCACCAGGCTTTCTGCATGATAGGAATGCACCTTAAAGCTTGAGACACACTACTTTTGTTGGTAAAGAAGACTGAGGTCATGCATAAAAATTAGCATCACTTATTTTAATTTGATGTGATCTTATGCTGATTGTGGAGCTTGATATATCTGGTTGAAGAAACTAAGGCTCAGCAAGAATAAGTGACTTCCATAAGGTCACACATATCTAGATTTAAAACCCAGCGTCTGACTCATTTCAGTGCTTTTCGTTTGCTGATGACTGCCAGATTATTGAAACTGAACTAAAGCATTCATAAATGAGAGTGAGGTATTCATTCAACAACAAACATTTATTGAGTAATAGACAGGCAGTCCAATAAACCTGTGTGTCTTTAATAACTACTTCTGTTTCCCATGGTGATTATTTTTTTTTGCTCCTGTTACCCCCATGGTGGTTATTAACCCACCATCTCCTTTCCTCCTTAGGCTTTCCTGGGTAAAGTTGCTTTCTGCTTCACAGAGGAAATAAAAGACTGGTGAGAATTTCATGGCTTTTTGTCTTCTTTCATCTGAAAACATGTCTGCCTCTTTCTGTCCATCTCTAATTGTGCTCTGATTATTTTCCTCCTCAGTGACAATGTTTCCTCCGTGTATTAATCTGTTAGGGCTGCCATAATGAAATGCTTCAGATTGGGTGACTTAAACAATAGAAATTTATTTTCTTAGAGTTTGGGCAGCTGGAAGTCTAAGATGAGGTTCCAGTGGGATTGGTTTCCTTTGTAGCTTTTCTCCTTGATTGACAGATGACCACCCTCTTTCTTCTTCTTTACATTGCCACAGCTTTGTGCACTAGAACCTCTTTTTTTTTTTTTTTTAGTTACAATACCTGTTGGATGATGGCCTCATTTTTAACTTAATCACTTCTTCAAAAATTTTACCTCTAATACTAAGGATACTGAGGTGATGGCTCCAACACATGAATTTTGAGGGAACACAATTCAGTCCATAACACTTGGTTAATCCCCTTTTTACCTTGGACTGGCACTAACTTATCAGGATTTAAACACACACATCTTAAATACACTCTCCTCACTCGAGATTCATCTATAGTTTCATCTATAATTATTTTCTTAAGTTTCTTGAAAGTTGTTAATTTCTTTTTCTCCACCTTCTTATTACGTTTTTCCCCTGATATATCGAAGTCTGGAAGTCACTGAATTTAATGGGGGTGATGGTCCGTTGATCTCTTTGTATTGAAATGTACTAGAATCTTTTTAATAATTTGACTTGACTAGCTGTCCTCTGAAGTGCTCTTATGTTTCCGCCACACTATAGTTTCCTTATTTCCTTCCTATGTCTTGGTTTATTTTTCTGTTTTCTCCGACCATTGAGATATTTGTTTCACTTGGGGTACTATATCCTGCCTCTCCCCACTCCCCTTGAATGGTCTCACCTCTGATGACTTCAACCGCTGTCTCTATTTTGATGACTCTCAAATATCTGTCTCTTTAGCACATATTGCTCTTCAACTCTGACACATGGTTGTTTTCTTAAGATATCTTAACCTCATGTCAAAATTATTTTTTATCCTTTCTGAAGGTGCTATTCTTCCTTTTTCCTATGATCCTTGTGTGCACTACTCATTTGGAGATGCCCAGAATCTTCATTCTTCCCTCTTATTACTCTATATGCTACCCTTCCCCTGCTTAACTATCTAATTATCAAATCTTGTTGTACCTCTTTCATTAACCTTTTCTCTGTGGTTACTACCTTGGTTCAGATTATCATTATTATCTGGATGTTTGTGTAAACCTTCTAAATAATTTGCTTGCTTCAAAGAATATATACCATCCCACTTTACCGTTCCTTTTTCTGTAGGCAGATTGCATAGTTCTGCAGTTCATTTATGCAGAGTTTCAGGTTAAAATCCAAACCACCAAGCTTAAGAAATAAGAACGTTAATGATTCTTGGCCTTGCTTGCTCTTGCTTTCACCTTCTGCTATTTTCTGCCTCAAATTTTTCTGTCATGCTGAACTATTTACAATTCTTCAAAAGTTTTAGGATGCTTTTTTAAGTTGAGATAGTTATATGTTGTATGTTTTCTAGAATGTACACCTGTCTGACAAATTACCTGTATTGTACTCCTCTGGATAACTCCTACTCAGCATAAACACTACCCTATTCTTCCCTTCCTGGGAGCCTTCCCCAACCTCCATATGGGGAGTTAGGCCTTTTACATTCTTCCATAACAGCTTATTCTAGTGTTTATACTATATTGTAATGGTTGTCTTTTTTTCCTTTCTGGACTTAAATGCAAAGACTCTTATTTATCTCTCAGAGTAGTGCCTGGCCAGTAAAAGCTGTTTCATTGTTAAATTACCAGAGTTGAAAAAATGGTGTTACATACCTTGGAGGTTAGATGAAGTGAGTTTGAAAAGTCAGAGACTTGGGTTTTTTATTTTGTGCCTTTACACAACTGGAAGCAGAGATTGAGATTTAGTCATTGACTTAATTAATTAATTACTTCTTTACTTCATTTATTTACTCAGAGAGGGAGAGAGTGGGAGGGGAAGGAGACAGAGAGAAATATTGATGTGAGAGAGAAACATCAACTAGTTGCCTGCCCAACTGGGGATCGAACCCTGGGACCTTTCAGTCTATGGGACAATGCTTCAACCAACTGAGCTACACCGACCAGGGTTGAATTAATTATTTAACAAGTATTTATTCATCACTCTTCATATGTGCCAGTTACTATTCTAGATTCTAGTGATACACCTTTGAACAAATCAAAGTCCTTGGTCTCTGGACCTTAAATTCTAATCAGGGGAGTCTGGACAATAAACATGTCAAATAGTTACTGTAAATATGTTATTTATAAAAATTAGGAAGGATATCTAAGTTGGGCATTCAAGGGAGACTTACTTGATTAATTGACAACTTGAGCAGAGATGGGATTGAAGTTAGAAGAGCAGGACCTGCAGATAGCTGGAGGCAAGAGCTTTCCAGCTAGAGGGAACAAACACAAAGGAAGGACAAGGTGCATTTTGTGTATCTATTGCACTGTAGATGAATAGCCTTATCCTCTCTCTTTGTACAACTATGCAGGAGTTTCTATGGTTTTAGCACCAAGTGTGGAACTGCTGGGTCATAG
The DNA here is from genome assembly GCF_987537825.1 of Furipterus horrens. Taxonomy (NCBI): domain Eukaryota; kingdom Metazoa; phylum Chordata; class Mammalia; order Chiroptera; family Furipteridae; genus Furipterus; species Furipterus horrens. The sequence goes on from NW_028327175.1 coordinate 38,286,796, forward strand.
AATATAACCTGGTCATAGTACACAAATGTGCGCGCGCATGTGCGCGCGCGCACACACACACACACTTAATCTCATTAGCAGTGACAAGATTGTTTTTCAAAGTGGTTGTACCAATGTATGCTCCTAGCAGCAATGCATTAGGGTTTCTATTTCTATACATTCTTACCAGCACTGAATATATTTGGACTTTGTAATTTTTGCCAATCAGATAATTAAATATCTCAATTTTTAAAAAATTCCTGATAACCAGTGAGGTAGCATCTCTTCTGGTATTTATTAACCATTTGGCTTTTCCCATCTGTGAATCGTCTACAGCCTTTGTCCAGTTTTCTTTTGTATTTCTTATATTTTTTAGTTCATGTGGGTTTCTTGTATATTCTGTATAATAGTCCTTTGTTTTAATCATTTAATTTTTTTTCTCCTTATATTCACCTTGTTAACTTCGTGTATGGTGTTTTCATTGACTCCATTTTGCCTTTGATTTTGATATACAGTAGTATAATTTATCAGGATGATAAGCTATAGTCTTGATGTTGTATTTTGGTTCTTAGGTCTAAAGCTAAAAAAAACAAAACAACAACAACACCCCCCCCCCAAAAGTTAATTTCACTTGAGGTATCAGTAAGACAGCACTGTGGTCAAAAAGAAAAATGTTGTAGCCAATTGAGTTGGGATAGGAGCCTTAAATTCTATGTTCCAGAAATGTCACTAATGTTCCTGTGACCTTAGAGAAGTCACAGTTGATCTCCTTAGCCACTCTGGGACATAGTTTCTTGGTCAGTAAAACAAAATGCTTAACTTAGATATACTTCACTGTTTAGAGGACAGTAATAGATAACTCCATGGTGATAGAAAAAATAATGATTCAAAACTTTTTTTTTAAAGATTTTATTTTTTCATTTATTATTTTTAGAGAGAGGGGAAGGGAGGGAGAGAAGTTGGGGACCTGGTTGGAGACCTGGCCCGCAACCCAGGCATGTGCCCTGACTGGGAATCGAACCAGCGACCATTTGGTTTTCAGGCTGGTGCTCAATCCACTGGGCCACACCAGCCAGGGCTCAAAACATTTTAATGTAGAATAATTCCTAATTGTGGGGACATTACTGGGCATACAGCCTATATGTATTTTAATGAGTTAATTTTTATAAATGCAGTGACTCTTGAGGCTGACCTCTCAAAACAATGAGATTCTTCTAAGACAGAGTTATAGACAGTGATGTCCTGGGCCAGTAATTGGAAACTACCAATCAAAGATGTGTATATTTGGACAGGACTGATCATCCCCTAACACTTGGCAAAAGGTTTTGATTAAACATAAATCTGATTGATTATAGTCTTAAATTTAGGCTATACTATTACTCTGATTTAAAGAATAGTATCTGGCTTAAAATCAGGCGTTCCTTCCTGTTTATTTGTTTTATATCAGAGAAGGAATTTTAAAACCAGTAAGCCTAATTTCTGTTCTTCAGTAGTTTTTATACAGATGTGTATTTTTCCATCCCTCCCTCCCTCCCTGCCTCCCTCTCTCCCTTCCTTTCTTCCCTGCCGTTCAGCATACTGTTTATTGTATGCTTTGAATTTTTTTCTTTACTGTGATATAATTCCTTTTCTTCCAGAATGATTTTTGTTTCTTTGACCTCTTTCTGTTTCACCTTTTTTAAAAGCCAGCTTTTCACTTTTAGAAATCACAATGACATCATTGTTCTGTTTAGTTCTTCAAACATTTACCGAGCATTTGCTATATCCCTGACACTGTACTATGTGCCCGCAAAAATTCTTGCCTTTAAGGAGCTCATGATTCTGTAGCTGAGATGCAAGTAAATAAGGAAATAGATGCACATAATAGTAAAAGTATGTACTATGTAGAGCAGTAGGGTGGAGGAAGGAGGGCTTTACTTTCTGGTGCAGTTAACAGATTTCCAGAGGAGGTGATGTCAAATGTGAACAGCAACTTGAGTGATTTCTGTATCGTGGTCTATTAGCTGCCATTTTAAAAACAGGCACAAAAGTAGACAGTTGCCAAATGAATCCCTACTTATCATTGTCAATCTTATTATTTTTGTTATTTCTACCATTTTATTTAACCTGTGGATATTTAAGTTCTATTTATATATACTTTTTGCTCTTCAAACAGTGCTACAATATACATCTTTTTGCTTACATTTTTATATATTGGTAAGAGTGCATCTGTAGAATAAGTTTCTAGCAGTGGACCTAATTAAAGAACATACGCATTTAAAAAATTTTTTAAATTTATTTTTAGAGAGAGGAAAGAAGAGGAAGGGGAAGAGAGAGAAGGAGAAGGAAAGGGGGGGAGAGAGAGAGAGAGAGAGAGTGAAAGAAATCGATTTGTTGTTCCACTTATTTATACACTCATTGGCTGGTTCTTGTATGTGCCCTGACTGGGGATGAAACCCACAACCTTGGCGATTAGGACGATTCTCTAGCCAAATGAGCTACTTGGCTACGGCTTCAGAACATACGCATTTTTATTTGCTTTTTATAAAAATTTATGTTTTGGTTACCATTTTCATTCAACATTATTTGTTTCTGGTGTACTGTACAGCACAGTGGATAGACATTTATATAGTTTACAAATTGTTCCCTCCAATAATTCAGGTGCCCACCTGGCACCATAGGTAGTTATTACAGTATTGTTAACCATATCCCCTATGCTTTACCTTATATCCCCATGCCTATTTTGTAGCTAATAAATTAGTACTTCTTAATCTCATCATCTTATTTCACCCTGCTTCCCAACACCCCGCTTTTGCCTCCATCACTTTTTTTTCTGTATCTGTAAGTTTGTTTCAGTTATGTTTGTTAGATTCCACATATTAGTGATATTATGTATTTGTCTTTCTCTGTCGCTTTTTTCATTTTACCTCCACCCACCTCCCCTATAACTACTGCTGGTAGCACTATCTTGAAGCTCGTTGAGATTCAGGTTTTAACTTTTTTTTTTTTTTTTTGTCAAGCTGCTTTAAGAATGTAGTTTCTCAAAATAATAAAATGTTTCTTTCTTTAAACTTTTCTAATACAATAACTTTTCTGTTTTATCTTTGATCTCTTCCCTGGTCTTCACAGAAACTTCTTTTTTTTTTTTTTTTTTGTCTTGGACACATCATCTTTCTCTAGTTTGCTTTTGACCTCAGGCACTTTAGCAATTTTGTATTATTTTCTGTTCATAATTCTCCAGTAATATGTTTTCTGCCGCCTATTCTTTTTGTAGATTTGGTCTGTAGATCATGGGTTGACTTACAGGATCTTAACTATCATTGAAAAAAAAAACGACACCTTCCTCTAATCCCTCGGTAGGAAATGCTCCAGTAACAGGTGGTAAATACTATATTGCTTGTATATTTCACTAAAAGGCTACTTTCCAAGTTTTTATTTGCCTACTCCTGTTCTTCCCCTGAGGAAAATTGGAGCTTTTAATTTATTAATCTCGCTTTCTCATTGGCTTGTATTTGGCCATATTTGTCCTTTTTTTAAACATGGAACACTGCAGTTCTTTTCTCATCAGGTGATGTCATTCTTTTCCTCATTTTACTCTGCCTTGTTCTTGTTCCAGTTTCTCAGTCTCCTTTGTGCTCTAAGACATTGCTTCTGTTACTGCATTTTCTTAAAGTCTGTCATAATTACTTTGTGGATAGCTCAAAACACATTCAGGTCTTCATCCCACGTTGTCTTTTTATAGAGAGTATTTTTAAAGATTCAGTATTTAACTACAAATGTAGAGGCAGTGATATAAGGAAGTGTTTTGCTTGTCATGTTTTGCCTTACCATGAGGTTTTCACTTCCATGTTTTGAATCCCATCTTTTGTATTACATTATTCTTTAGGCTCCCATTCATTTCTTTCCCTCTGGATCTCTTTTTTTAGTAGTTATTTACCTAACTTCTTGGACCCTGAAAAGTCGTGCTGTATTTCTAGATGACTGTCCTGGCCAAGTGGTCACTGAGAATTCTGTTGTCCTCTTTCTCTGTCCCGGAAGGTAAAAGGACACTTGGAATATACCCTTTGCAGGTGTAGCATTTACTTCTTACCATCAGGTGGCACTGCAGATTACTCAAATTTATTTTTACATTCTTAGGAATGGATAGATCTGTATAGTAGTGCGGTATCTGGTAAAGAAACAAGTTGGTGTGGAAACTGACTTAGAAATGAAATTAAACTATGTTTTACATCTGAAACAAATACAAATTAATGTGCATATATATATATAACTAAAACAAAAAAATGATATTACAGACAGTATATTGCTAACAAAATTGTTTTCCTTTTATGTGATGGAAATGTATATACTATATGAAGCTTAAAGGAATCAATAAAACAGAACTTTTTGGTTAGTTTTATTTTTCTGTTAAATATTTTAAAGTATTGTTCTTATGAACACCAAATAGTAAGAATATTAAGTGTTTCTTAGAGATGACTGTGTTAAAACTGATGTTTGGTTACAAGACCTAGAGTCCCTTGAGTGAGGAAGATTGTTTTTTTGGGTGGATTGGGGGCATGAATCTAGGTAATGTGGCAGAACTTGCTTATTATCAACTCTTGTTACAGAAGACCAAAGTCGGAAGTTTTCTCTCCTGAACTTTTATGATGAAAGTGCAATTAGTGACCACGTTATCTACTTAAATGTGCTGTATTTAATACATTGCCATGATTTCTTTGTATGTGCTTGACAAGAGAAATACGGGATGATTTTAAGGTCTTGAGAAGTTGAGAGGTTTTAGGAGTAGGGGAGAGAAATGAAGTAAATTTTCCCATGGAAATTTAGAACAGGTTTAAGTGAAAATTCTTGGCCTTTTGAAAAATGTTTTTTTTTTTAACATGGAAAATATGGAGACTGTAAGAATCCTTATAACTGCTGGGGGCTACCTAAACACAACTACTCTTTATAAAATGATATGTTTCCTGCTTATCTTTTCTTCTTAGGCTATTTAGAGATAGATGGAATTATCTTTAGTCAAAACAATCCTTAGGAAGTGCTATTTACATAAAACACGCAAGGATGTTAAATGACCTATAACACATAATCAGAGAATAATTTTCCTGTCTAAACTGCCAAATGACCTATGTTGAGAAACTGAAATGAATCCAAACTGTATAGTATGGATTTGAATGGTACTGGCATCTTTGGGACCTTGACTGATATCCAAAGTCTTTGTCTTTAATTTTGCTTTAATTTCTTGAACAAATGCTCTTCCTTCTTCTGAATTAACACCATTTATTGTTGTTGATAATCTGCCCAAATGTTTTTCATTTCCTCAGTCACTTTTCCTTGTCTCTTGCTGACTGGCATTTATGTAGTCAAAGCACTTGAAAGAATAACGGTTTTAAGATATACAGATCATACAAATCACTTACTGGAATTATACAATTCAATGGTTTTTAGTATATCCACAGAATTGTGCAACCATCGCCACAAACAATTTTAGAACATTTTCATAGCCCCCAAAGAAATCATATTTCCGTCAGTAGTCATTCAGCGTTTCTCTGACTCCCCCAGCCTTAGGCAACCATGTACCTACTTTCTGTTTTTATAAATTTGTTTATTTTTGACATTTCATGAATAGGGAATAATATTAAATGTCATCTTTTGTGACTGTCTTTTCACTTAGCATAATGATTCAAAGTTCATTTATGCTGTGGGGTATATGAAAAAAGATTTTATTTACTAAATAATATTTCATTATCTGGAAATACCACATTTTATTTACCCATTCATCAGATGATATGATAGACATTTGAGTTGTTTTCACTTCTGGCAATAATAAATAATACTGCTGTGAAAATTCATGTACAAGTTTTTGTGTATTCATATGTCTTAATTTCTCTTAAGTATATACCTAGAGGTAGAATTTTTGGGTCGTATAGTAACTGTATGTTTAATATTTTGAGAAACTGACAGATTTTTCCAATGCAGCTCCACCATTTTACATTCCCACCAGCAATGCATTAGGGCTCCGATTTTTTCACATTCTACTCAATATCTTTTATTATATGTGTTTTTTATTATAGCCTTGCCAGTGGGTATGAAGTCATGAAGATTTACTCCTAGATTTTCTTCTAAGAGTTTTGTAGTGTTACCTCTTAATGTTTGGAGTTATTTTTGTGGATGGTGTAAGGAAGTGGTACAGCTACTCTTGCATTTGGATATCCAGGTTTTCAGCACCATTTGTTGAAAAGATTATGCTTTATTCATTGAATTGCCTTCATACCCTTGTTGAAAATCAGTGGACTTTATTTATTTTTATTTTTATTTATTTTTTAATCCGCACCACTGGGATATTTTTCCATTGCTTTTAGAGAGAGAAGGAGAAAGGGAGAGAGGGAGAGAGAGAGAAAGAGCAAAAGAGAGAAAGAGAGGGAGAGAGAAAGAGAGAAAGACATCGGTTTGTGAAACTGATCACTTGCCTCTTCTACATGCCCTGACTGGAGATTGAACCTCCAATCTGGATATGAGCCCTGGCCGGGAATCAAACCCATGAACTTTCGGTCTATGTGATGATGATCTAACCAATTTATGTCTGTCCATTGGTGGCAGGCAGAAGTGCCAAGTTTTCCCATGTCTGTTTCTTTTAATGAAAATTAGTAAGTTCTCAACTACAGGCATATCTGTATATCTTTGGACTTGGGTTTGTTTTTTTTTCCAGAATTGGGGAAGTATCTTCCAGAAATAAGCCTAGAAAGTCTAGTTACAGGAGAAAACATACTCTGAGTTCCAATTCTTATTTTCAAAACTTATTTTTTACAGTTTGTTTTGATAATAATATTTCTTACTGCTTCCCACCTCATAATCCCCCAAGATTTGTGTAGAGAAAGAGACCCTTTCTGATGCTTACCATCCGAACCATTACCTCAGTGCTTGGCACAATATTGGTTCTCCAGTATGTGAACGGAGCCCTTTCTTCCACACTGGTTGGTCTTGGGATCAAGGATCAAAAACAAGGGGAGGCGAGGACAGGGCATATACTTCTGGGGGGAACCTGGGTGGAGCAGGTAGGGATGGAACTCCAGGGGCTTCCACTAGAACAGGTAAATGGTGAAGGTGAGTGGGGCATAAGGTTTAGGGAAACATGAAAAGTGATGGAGTACGTTTATGTTGAGGGTTCTGCACAATCTTTGCTCTAGGTGAAAATTGCTCTGGGGATCGGCAGTACTCAGTGATTTTAGTTTTCAAGTAGCTCAAAACAGGGACAAGGCTTTGTTCTTTCTTTTTAGCAACATGGCTTTTTTCTTTCTTTTTGTGGGGTGGGGATGAGTTCTGGTAGAGCATTTCACTATTATTATTATATAGTCATATTAGTATATTCATGTAGTCTTTCTAACTTCCAATTTTTTTTTTTTTTTTGGTATATCTTTTGAAGTCAAGACACTTTATTTTCCCATACAAGGTTGTCCGTGAACGTTCCTGCCTGCTTCTCCAACCTCATCTTGTTCTCTTTTCCCCTTCTATCATTAAGTGTCATACTGTCCTTCTTAACTTTATTTCTAATCTTAAGGCTTTGTTTTCAGTTGTTTCATGTATCTGGAGCTCTGCATGGCTGGGCATCTCTTGTGACTCATGTCTCTTGTGTCACTTCGAAGAAGCTTTTTCTGGACACCCAATCTAAAGTAACAAATTCAGTTGCTGTCATTCTTTAACACATTACCTTCTTTTCTTCATATCACCACTTCCCACTGAAAGTAAGCTGCATGAAGTCAGGGACGCTGCTTTGTTCTTTGCTATATTCTAGAACAGTGGTTGGTACACAGCAGACTCTCAGCAACTTAATGAAATAAATCAGCTGATTAACTTCTATGTGGTTCAGTGTGAAGTACTTTATTGTTCAAAATTGGTCACCTTTATTCAGCAAATATTTATTAAGCATATATCATGTATCTTGTTGAGCCCCTAGGACTACAGAGATGCGTTAGATATCAGTGCTGTCACTCAGGTGAGGTAATATTAGATACTGATTAAAACTAGTGTGGCTTTGGCATTTAAGTCCAATATTGCCACTTAATAGATTATGGTCTTGGCAAGGTAAAGTCTCTCATTCTTTACTCTTCTACACCTATCACATAGAATTATTACTAGGAATCAATAAATTAGTAGAGCCTTAAAGGAACTAGTATAAGTAACCCATGGACATATACAATGAGGTGGGGATTCACTGTGGAAGAAGGGGCGGGCTGGGTTGGGGGGAGCAATGGGGGAAAAAATGGGACAACTGTAATAGAAAAACAAAAAAAATTAATAGAACCTTAATATTAATGCTTGACATAATATATGCTCAGATAAAGGCTATTATTTTAAAACTTGGGTTTTATTTTTATTTTATTTGGCTTGAATTTGAACCATGGGAATTTTAAGTAAGTGTGTGGGTGGTACATAGAAAAGAAGAAATCCAGCAGAAGCATGAAGGAGTAGGTGAATGATTGAAGTATAGGAGTAATTCAGAACATTGAAGCTTTTTCTCCATTCACATTACTGACATTTTGTATGTGTAATGTACATTCAAGTCTGTTAATTTATCATCGCCAGGTTTCCATGGATCTCAATAGTGCCAGCACTGTTGTTCTTCAAGTCTTAACTCAGGCCACCAGTCAGGATACTGCTGTGTTAAAGCCAGCTGAGGAGCAGTTGAAACAGTGGGAAACACAGCCAGGTTTTTATTCAGTGTTGCTGGTAAGTTGCTTAAAAATAGTTATTATTTTTAATAAAATGAGACACTATTCTATTGTTTTAAAAACCTACTTGTGTTGGTGGTTTACTTAGTGAAACTGATCCAAATGTTTGGCTGCCATCGCACTGCCATTTACTAATTCGAGGCGTGGCACTTGGAGGACATTTAAGAGATGTTTATTGTTGGGTGAGTATACCCAAGCAGGGTATTGGTAGTATCTGCTTAGAAGGTTACACTGCCGGTTTTCTATTTTAGCCTGTAAATGCTGCCCTCAAGACTGTAGATAGTATACTTCTATGTGTTGTCTTCATCTTTGCCCCAATTAATTTATGTTGTTAGAGTTGTTCAGGTTTCCCCCAATGTGTTTCACTTTGAAACTTTTTTCTTTTTCTCCAAACTTAACATTTTTATTTTCTCAACATGTTTGTACTTTTCCTGGATTTAAGAGAAATAGTGTAGTAATTTAATTAACAATATATGTCTTAACTAAACCTTTTTGGGAGGTTTCAAGTCTTTGGTTAGTTAATCAATATTGTTTTCTCAATGCCAGAATGAAAGCATGTCTTTTTGTGTTGAGTGCCTTCCTTATTCTTTTCTTCTGAAAATTAGAGAGTACTAATTAGTGTTTGAAATTTAGTTTCTGGTAAGGGCAGTGAGGCTACCAGTAGATAAAAAGTTGAACCAATATTTGTGACTGGGTGACAAATTTAGAGCAAAACTGTTTACCCTATCTTGTAAATAGAAAATTATAGTAATTGATATACATATTTTGAACTTACGGCTAAACTGTTTGAGTTTGTTAAATTTAAGATACTGGTCATGACTGTAGAGGTAATTAAATGTCAAGAGTCATACTTGATTATCTGAAGGTAACATGAAAGTTGGCTGTTTGGCCAACAGAAAGGTAAAAAACATTGATTGTTAAAGATGCTAAAGAAAATATCTTACTTAGATAGGCCCAGCATCATGTTTGTAAATCTTGGACACAGTATAAATCTTTAGAAAATCTTGGGTATTTTTATTCTTCATATGTTTATTTAAATGAATGTGCTCTATAATTAGCCTTTTGTTTTTTCATGCCAAAATATAAAACATTTCTGGGATTTCTTATTTTAGTTACTTCTGCACCTTAAAAATACCAGTAGGTCTTACTTAACTGTTGACTTTTTGCATAATATATGAATTATTAATATTAAATACCTAAGTCTTTTGTTTTTATTTTTACTAGCTATACTTTTCTTCTTAGAGGCATAGTAAAATTTCTTTTAGTTGGAATAGATTATAATCGATTAAAAGTGACTGAGCTTTTCCTTTTTCCTTGTACTTACTGTCTTGGCACATTTAGTCTATCTTGGCCCTAGTTATTCATTCTAGTTTAGGGATTCTTGAATTTCTATACCTAATTTTAGGCTTGTGTTCCAGTACTATTCAGAATATGTGTGGAATATTTCTACGTAGATTGCCACTTGCAGCTTGACATTTCTTGGTTCTCTTAAGTGTAGCTGAGACAGGTGGAGATCCACCAATTTTCACAGTATTCCCACATTACTTCCATTCATTCACTCATTTGCTTAATGGATATTTAAGAAGATTCTGCCATGCCAAACTCTGCTAGAGTTCAAGTATAAGACATGACTTGATTTGGGGTGGAAGGTAGACATATAATGTATTAAAATTGAATATGATTAATGTGAGAGAAGTCCATTTATTCTCTTGTAGAGGAGATCCAAACTGAGGGACTCTGACTCATGTCATGGGTATTAAGGAATAAATGGCATTACACAATTATCTTTGTAATCTTTTTTTGTGTGTGTACATGTTTCTAAAATTGGCATTATGGTGTACATACCTGTTTTTAAGTACTTAACATATAATATTTTTCTATAGTAAACATACTTCCACTTTATTATTTTTGTCTAGGTTTTTCTCACAAAAGGTTGTGTTTAAGAGGTCAGTTCTGGGGATTTGAGTTGTTTTTGATCTGGGGTACAGTGCAATTTGTCAGTTAACATAGTCATTAACATATTTTTACATTTGTTTTATGCACCCACGATTCTAAATAAGTTTCTTTTTTAATCCTCACTCGAACATATGTTTTATTGACTTGAGGGAAAGGGAAAAGGGGAGGTGGGGAGAGAGAAAAAGAGAAAGAGAAACATCAATGTGAGAGAGGAACATTGATTAGTTGCCTCTGGTACATGCCCCAACTGGGGATTGAATCCACAGCCTTTTAGTGTATGGGATGATACTCCAATTAACTGAGCCACCCAGCTAGGGTTCTAAATAAGTTTTTCTTTAATGAAGAAATAAAATACTTGAATTTTCAATGTTTGTGATTTAAAAATATTTTTAATTTTAATTTTTTGTATTTATTGCCATTTTATTGTTCATATTTTTGAACTTTTCTTTTCCTTAAAGAAGACCCTTTAACAGTTCATGTAATACTCTTTTGGTAGTGATGAACTTCTTTAGCTTTGTCTTGTCTGGGAAGCTCTTTATATGTCCTTCGGTTCTAAATGATAGCTTTGCTTAGTAGAGTAATCTTGGTTGTCGGTTCTTGCTTTTCATACTTTGAATATTTCTTGCCATTCCCTTCTGGCCTGCAAAGTTACTGTTGACAAATCAGCTGACAGTCTTATGGGAGCTTGCTTGTAGGTCACTAACTGCTTTTCTCTTGCTACATTTAAGATTCTGTCTTTGTCTTGAACCTTTTGCATTTTAAGTGTGATGGTCCTTGGTGTGGGCTTCTTTTGGTCCATCTTGTTTGTGACTCTCTGCACTTCCTATACTTGTATATCTATTTCCTTCACAAAGTTCGGGAAGTTTTCTGTTATTATTTTTTCAGGTAGGTTTTTCAATTTCCTTCTCTCTTCTCCTTCCAGCACCCCCTTGATGTGAATGTTGGTATACTTGAAGTTGTCTTAGAGGCTCCTTTCACGGTCTTCATTTTTTGGGAGTCTTTTTTTCTTTTTGCTGGTCTGATTGGGTGCTTTTTTGCTTCCTTATATTCCAAATCATTGGTTTAATTCTGGCTTCATCTATTCTGTTGTTTAGTCCCTGTAAATTATTATTTTTTTCTTTTTCATAAATTATTTTTCATTTTAGTTAATGTACCCGTCATTTCTGACTGATTCTTTTTTATAGTTTCCATGTCCTTTCTGATGCTGTTGAAGTTCTAAGTTCATATACTCTTCCTCTAGGTTCGAGCATCCTTATAACCAGTGTTTTGAACTCTGCATCCAATAGATTGCTTTCCTCCATTTTGTTTAGTTTTTTCCTGGAGTTTTGTTCTGTTTTTTCATTTGAAACATGTATCTGGTAGTTTGCTTGCATGCCTTTACTTTATTCAGTTCTTTGTCTGGAGATTTCTCCTTTTTTTTCATATGGGACATGTTTCTTTGTCTCTGCAATTAGTCTTTTTCCCTGTGTTTGTTTCTATGTGTTAGGTAGAGCTGCTGTGTCTTCTGGACTTGGTAGAGTGGCCTTGTGTTGTAGATGTCCTACAGGGCCCAGTGGGGTAACCTCCCAGTCTCCTTACCTGGGTGCTTCAGGTGCATCTGTTTGTGGGCTGGGTGCACTGTCCTTTTAATAGTTAAGCCTTGATTGTTGGCATCACTGGGAGGGATTACCCCTCCCCCGCCACCCACCACCCCAGGCTGATTGGCTTCTAGGTTCTGCTGTGACTATAGTGGAGTAATGGCTGTATAGGAGTTGATCCTTTGGCGCAGGACTTGCTTCAGTGGAGCTTTGGTGCTCACCTAGTCCTCCCTTGACTGTCTTACTTTTAGAGGTGGTAGGATTGCAATCTGGTGTAGTCTGAAGCTTCCCAGTGGGTGCCCTGGCTGTGGGGCCTCATGGAAGGTACAAGGTTCGCCACTGCCTGTGCCCTGGCTGCCACCACCAGGCACGAGCTGTAGAGCAATCTGAAGATGGTTGCTACTTGCACTGAGCTTAGAGGTGCCCAGGGGATGCCAAACTGAACCAGGACTGACTGCTGCTAGTGCTGGGTCTGGCGCCACTTAGCAAATCTACAGGATACGCAAAGGTCAGATGCTGCTTGTTTGAGAGATTTTAGGAAAGTCTGAAGCATGAGGCAAGAGAGGCCATTTGTATGGAAAAGCCACTGGAAATAGCTTGGGTTGGCCCACAAGATGGCTGAGGTGGGGTCTGAGGGAATCACCAGGAAAGGGCAAATAGTGTAGGAGACTCAGATATGGTGCCTGCCTGCCGGCTCTGTGTGTGTGAGTGGGGTGGGCCTTAGAAAGGGAACAATGGCCTCTACCAGTACTTTTGTCTGGCAGAAAGCTACTCCCACCCCAGCTCTTGTCCTGATGCCAGACAATTGAAGCTTCTGCCCCAGTACTGGAGCTCCGAGAGAGTGACTCTAAGTAAGTCTGTATGTAGGCTCAGAAGAACTTCCGGGTATCTAGTAGCTCTTGTCTCCTTCAGACACAATCCCCACTGGTTTTTAATAGCCAGAAGTTATGGGGACTTGTCTTCCTGCCACTGGAACCCTGGGCTGGGACCCCTTGCTCCTTAGGGGAGACATCCACAGCTGAGATATCCCTTCCGATTTTAAACCACCACATGTGGATGTGGGACCAGCCTTTTCCACGTCTCTGCTCCTCCTACCAGTCTCATTGTGACTTCTTCTTTAAGTCCCTAGTTGTAGGACTTCCATTCAGCAAGATTTTAGGCAGTTCTGAATAATGTTTGTTCTGTAATTTAGTTGTAATTTTAATGTTTGAGGATTTGAGAACTGAGGGCCTTTACCTACCTCACCATCTTGATCAGAAGTCCTGTGATGTTTTAAATTAAGTGTAAATCTTAGTTTTACTACTCTTTTTTAATATATAACTATCAGTTATACATTTTTGATAATTTTAATAAAATTCTTGATTAAAAACTGGAAGATCATAGAACAATTGTAATTTTCTCCCAGATTATTAAGATTATGTTCCATGGTTTAGTCTACAAAGTCATTTTTATGGTCTGCCATTACTGTGCAAAATGAGGATTACCTGTATTAACACAGTGAGTAAATATTTTGAGTAATGATTAATTTTGAGTTGAAATTATTCACATCACCTCTGCATTATATAACTTAAAACTGTTCTGCTATCAAACTTAATGGTAAGCATACTTGTTTTAATGAGAATACTTTGAAGTAATTCATTTAATAGTATGTATTAATAACCTAAGAGCTTTGAATCTTTCGAATCTTTGAATGTATGCTGTGATGGGTGTATTTTTATTTATTTAGATGATGTTTAGTTTTTTTTGTTTGTAGGTTGTGATATATAATAAGGTTTATTTTGTTTTACTTTTATTAGGAAAATTTTCAAACATACTTAAAACTAGAATAATAAATGAATATTCACCTATCCATTACTCAATTTAAAAAATTAACATTCTACTGAATGGGCATACTTCCTACATGAATTGTAGAGCTATAGGTATTTAGAAGATAATAATATGATGTTATAATTTAAATGAAACATTTAATTAAAAAATTTATTCGCATTTTGTTGTGGGTATATTAACTATACTTTTAACTTTTATGTTTATTCTAATACTATGTTTCTTATTTACAGAATATTTTCACAAATCACACTCTGGATATAAATGTAAGGTGGCTTGCTGTGCTGTATTTTAAAAATGGAATTGATCGTTACTGGAGACGTGTAGCACCTCAGTAAGTTTCATGACTCTCTCCCTCCCAAACTCCTTTCCAAATTCAGGGAAGTATTAGAATGTACCTGTTAATCTTCATTCTTTATGTAAAAGAATAAAATTGTGTTTATGTAAGACATACACTAAAATTAGAACAAGGTAGAGAAGATTAGCATGGTTCCTGTGCTAGGATGACATGCAAATTTGTGAAGTGTTTGACATTTAAAAGAAAAAAAGTATATTACTTATTAAAGAAGAAAAGTGTTCTTTCAACATCCATATTATTGTTTTATTCCATGATATTTTTTTTTTTTTTTTTTTTAATTCTAGGGAGGAGTGGTATGTGGATTTCTTGTTGCCTTGCTTTTGAGGATTTCTAATTTTATGGGCATAAAACAAAGGCTGAGTTGAATGAGTCATGTTGAAAAGGTTTTTTTTTTAAAGAAGTCTGATGTTAGGATTTGGAAAAAAATAATTGAGAAGGAAATCTGAGGTCTTTTCTGAGCCAGCTGGGTGTTAATTCCAGTGTCTTCTGCATAATTTCCTTTGTGGTGGGAATGGGATAATGTACATTTATAATCTCATCAGATTCAGTTGTAACTGCTTTATAGGTAGTTAAGTGAACATATTTCTCTTGATAATTAATTACATGTTACATAATTGACGGAAAGGCAATGCAGACATGACCCTGGAATTTATTTGATAGAAAAACGAATCTTGCTGAAGGAGTAACATAGTCTTTCCTCTCCAGTAGATGGCCACATAGCTCTTCTATTCATAGGCGCTTAAAAAACAAACAAATAAAAAACTTGTCTGAGTACTTCAAAGTGCATATAAAATATGCTCTTGAATAATATTGGAAGCAACTAGAATAGTTTAAGGCTGTACTTAACATTCTGTAGTATAAAGCTAACCCATCTCTTTTATTTTAAAATAAATTCATAATATTGAGAGAGAGTATTTACTAATGAGAAACTATGTACTATTGAGTTATTGGAAACAGTGCTGCAGCACAAACTTTTCTGCTGCTATGTCCAGTTATATTTCAGGTGTTACCTACGACCTTGGCTTATTGGGATAATGCTCCAACCAACTGAGCTATCCCGTCAGGGCCCAAAATTGATTTTTTACTAGCCTGTATGAAGAATATGGTTATAATAAATATAAATAGTCATTTATAATGATAAAGAAGAAGAGTAAATTAGGATTAAATATTTCAGATTTTACTTTCACATAAAGAGTCAGAAACTGGAATTACTTTAAGAAATTAATAGCATTATTCTATGGTATTAGGAAGTGAAATCACAAGTTATCTTTTTAAGTATATTTTGAATTACAGACTGGAAAGGAGATGAATGTACTTAGGAGGAAAGGATGTTAAGAATATACTGAGAAAGGGAGCAAGGGAACAAAGATTAGTAATCATAAACTGGTATTCAAATTGATGCTTAAAATCTGCTTGTTTGTATTTTTATTTATTTAAATTATATTTTATTAATTATGCTATTACAGCTGTCCTGATTTTCTCCCCTTTGCTCCCCTCCACCCAGCACCCCCCACTTCCTCAGGCAAATCCCCTCAGCATTGTTCATGTTCATGTCCATGGGTCATGCATATAAGTTATTTGGCTGCTCCATTTCCTATACTATACTTTACACATTTGCCATGGCTGTTCTGTAACTACCTATTTGTACTTCTTAAACCCCTCAGCTCTTCACGCATTCTCTGACTCCCCTGTCCCATCTGGCAGCCATCAAAATGCTCTCCATACCCATGACTCTGTCTGTTTCTCTTGTTTGTTTAGTTGGATTTTTAGATTCAGTTGTTGATAGATATGTGTTTTTGCCATTTATATTGTTCATAGTTTGATCTTCTTTTTCTTAAATAACTTTCTTTAACATTTCATGTAATAATGGTTTGGTGATGATGAATTCTTTAGTTTTTTCTTGTCTAGGGAACTCTTTACCGTTCCATTCTAAATGTTAGCTTTACTGGATAGAGTAATCTTGGCTATAGGTCCCTGCTTTTCATGACTTTGAATATTTCTTGCCAATCCCTTCTAATCTGTAAAATTTCTTTTGGGAAATCAGCTGACAGCCTTATGGGAACTTTCCTGTGGGTAACTAACTTTTTTTCTCTTGCTGCTTTTAAGATTCTCTCTTATCTTTAATCTTTGGCATTTTAATTATGATGTGTCTTGGAGTGGGTCTCTTTGCATCCATCGTGTTTGGGACTCTGTGTGCTTCCTGGACTTGCATGTCTATTTCCTTCACCAAATTAGGGAAGTTTTCCATTATTTTTCAAATAGGTTTCCAATTTCTTGCTCTTTCTCTTCTCCTTCTGGCACCCCTATGATGTGAATGTTGAACTTCTCGAAGTTGTCCCATAGGCTGCTTACATTGTTCTCTATTTTTTGAACTCTTTTCTTGTTCTGATAGGTTGTTTTTTGCTTTCTTGTGTTCCAAATTATTGATTTGATTCTTGGCTTCATTCACTCTATTGTTTCCCTGTAAATTATTCTTTATTTCAATTAGTGTATTCTTCGTTTCTGACTGGATGTTTTTTATGCTGCTGAGGTCCTAAGTAAGTTCCTTCAGCATCCTTATAACCAGTATTTTGAACTCTCCATCTGATTGTTTATGTCCATTTTGTTTAGTTCTTTTTCTGGAGTTTTGACCTCTTCTTTCATTTTGGCCGTGTTTCTTTGTCTCCTCATTTTAGCAGCTTTCCTGTGTTTGTTTCTATGTTTTTGGTGGAGCTGCTTTGACTTCATGTCTTGGTAGTGTGGCCTAATGTAGTAAGTGTCCTGTAGGACCCAGTGACACAGCCTCCACTATCATCGAAGCTGGGTACTTGAGGTGCATCCTTTGTGTGGGCTGAGTACACCCTTCTCTTGTAATTGAGCCTTGGTTTCTGTTGGCAGATCAATGGGAGAGATTTACCCAGGCCAGTCAGTTGCAAGGACTGACTGACCACTCACCACCAAACTCCACACTCTGTGGAGGATCAGCTATGCAGGGGCCAGGTGGTGGTGTGCCATCGTGGTCTGTAGCTTTCCACTGGGTGTGCTGGCCCTTGGGTTTCCCAGGTGGTGCAGGCCATGGCCAGCTATAACCTGTGTTTTTCCCGGGGCCACCCTGCCTAAACTATAAAGCGGTCTGAGATAGCTTTTACTTGTGCTGGCCTTGGAGATTCCCAAGGGAAGCCAAGCTGAGAATGTAGTCTAGCTGCTGCTAGTGCTGGGCCTGGGGCTCACTGAGGCCAGCTATTGCTTGTTTGAGAGGCTTTAGGAAGTGGTGAAGTATGAGCCAAGATCAGTCATTCATATGGTAAAGCAACTTGGGTGGGCCCATAAGTCTCTAGGGATCTTCAAGTTGGGTCAAACAGAATTAGCTAGGTTGATGGAATCTCAGATATGGCACCAGCTTGCCTGCTCTGTTTCTGTGGTGGGAGAGTTTATAAAAGGGACAATGGCCTTTGCTTGCCTTGATGCCAGATACTTCCGTTTCTCCCTGTATATTAGTGCCTTTCATGCTGCTACCCCAGTGCTGGAGCTCAGGGGGAGTGAGTCCATGTGTGGGTTCTTTAAGAGGAACTGCTTGACACTCCAGCAGTTTCTTCCACCAACTTAATCCCCACTGTTTTTTGCAGCCAGAAGTTGTGGAGGCTTATCTTCCTGGTACTGGAACCCTGTACTGGGGGCCCTTGGTGTGAAGCTGGGGCTCCTCACTTCCGATATACCCCTCCCGAATTTTTATCCACCATACATGGGTGTGGACCAGCCCGTTCCTCATCTGCGCTCCTTCTTCCTGTCTGGACAGATGTGGTCTTGAATTTTGTAGTGATCAGAATTCCACTCAGCTTGATTTCTGATGGTTCTGAGCCATGGTGGTTCTATATGTTAGTTGTAATTTTGATGTGGTTGTGGGAAAAGGCGAGCCATGTCTGCCTATGCCACCATCTTGACCGGAAGTTGCTTGTTTGTAGTCTTATCTAAATTTCATGTTACATAGTTTCTACTCTTAGCACTATTTTCACAGAATGAGGATGAACACAAACTTATATATCATTATATACAATGCAACTCTAATGGGGTCCTAATTAATTAGATAGTATCCAATTTCTGCTTGGGATATAGTCTGAATTTATCTAATGATAGCATGGGCAGAAAACTAAAGGTGGACTGTTAACTATTATTGGAGAATTGCTAAAGTTTCTTGCATGTTAATGTCTTGTTTTCTTTAATAGGTATATATTTTTTACATTCTCTTTTGGTAGTTAATTATTGTATTATATTCTCTTTATTAAAATTATGAAAACTGTTGAACCTGGCTCCTTGGCATAGAAGAAAACTTGAATTTCAATCATGAAGCAAAACATTATATCAGAAAACATTTCATAGGTTTGATAATAGAGGGCAAGGTATTAAAGTTGGGAAATACAGCAGAATTATGAAAGGATTAGACAGATTATTTCTAATGGTAGAGCATAGACTTTCATTGGGCTTTGACTCTTTACGCAGATGTTTATCTTAATTTTGTTTTCTCATTTGTTTACTTACCTTGAGCAAGTATAATACAGGAATGGACAAAATTAGGTTTGCACTTTATTCTTGCATTATTATTTTCTAATTAATGTATTATTTATTTGTAGTATTTTTCTTTGTTCATACGAACAACTGTAAACCTGTTTTGCCCACCCCGCATCTAACATATTTAAAAGTGTACAAATGGTGGGTATAGTTTGAATGTTTTTAATTTGAACACACCCATGTAACTACTATTTAGAACTAGAGAGAACATTACTGGTACCCCAGAAGCTTCCTACCTGCCCCCTTACAGTCACTTGTTCCACTCCCTTCCCGTCAAGTGAGTACAATGTGGTATCTCTCACTTGCCAAAGATTAGTTTTTTCTGTTCCTGAATTTCATGTAAGTGGAAATCATATAGTATGTTCTCTTTTGTATCTGGCTTTTATTCACTATTATATCTGTGAAATTTAGCCATGTAGTTACATGGAGCACTAGTGTGCTCTTTTGTGTATGAGTGTAACATTACATTTTAGGAACATACCACAATTACTTGTTTTGCTGTTGATGGGCATTAGGGTTGTTTGTAGTTGTTAACTGTTAAAAATAATGCTTCCTTGAAAACTCTTTGGCATGTGTTATTGCACATAAGTGTGCATTGTATAGTCAGATGTGTATACTCAACTTTAGTAGATACCGTCAGTTTTCTAAACAGATTACAGTATACCAATTTACGCTCCCACCAGCAGCATGTGAGTTATGGCATTTATTCTACATTGTTGTCAGCACTTAGCCTTTCATGTTAGTCATGCTGGTGTGATTTGTAATTTTTGCATTTTCCTAATGACAAATGAGTACCTTTTTCATTTGGATTTCCTCTTTTGTGAAGGGCCTCTCATTTGCGCATTAAAAAAATTGGGTTATCTTATTGATTTGTGTGACTGTGTATTTTTGTATATAAGTTCTTTGTTGAATATACATATTGAAAATATGTTCTTCCACTTTGCCTTTTCAATTTCTCAGTGGTGTTTTGATGAAGAGAAGCTCTTAATATTAATGTCAGTGTAGCTACCTTTCTTTTATAATTAATTATTTAGGGGCCTATTTACAACATTTTTGCTCAACCTAACGTCATTGAAAATATTCTGTGTTCTCTACCAGAATTTTTTTTTTTTTTTTACTTTTTACATTTAGGTGTATAATCTATCCAGATGTGATATCTGTGTAAGGTTGGCATTAAAATAGAGGCACTACTATGTAGTCTTTCCCTTTCACATTTCAGTGGTTCCTTTGTTATAAATCAGGCACTTTAGATGCATGGATCTGTTTTGGATTCTCTGTTTTGTCTTGTTGGCTTATTTGGCTATCCTTGCTTTAGTTATTGTACTTTACAAAGTTTGATATATTTTCTGTTATTTTTTTGGATTTAATTAGCTGTGTTTTTTTTTCTCCCTATCTTTTTGAAATGGAAGCTTAAATAATTGATTTTCAATTTTTCTTCTTAAAGATACAAAAAAACTGAGGATTTTCTTGTTAACAATGGCTTTAGTTCAGTTTTGCAAGCCTTGATATGGAGTATTTTCTTTACCATTCAGTTAAAAATATTTTAAAATTTCTCCTTTAATTTCTCTTTAAACCCATGGGTCAATTAGATAAGTATATCACCTAATATTCATACAGTTGGGGCTTTTTAGTTACTGTTCTGTTACTGATTTCGTTCCTTGAAATGTGCTGTCTTATGATCCCAGCATATCGTATGTTAGTAAACGTTTTGTGTGCATTTGAAAGGATGGGTTTTGCCATTGTGGATTGTAATGTTTTATATTTGTCGAGTAGGTCAAATTTGTTAATTATTCTATAAATCTTCTATGTCCTTATTCATTTTGTGCTGCTTTTCTCATTTACTGAGAGATGTGTGTTAATCTCCAGATGTAAGTATGGGCTCACCTGTTTCTTCTTTTCATTTTGTTTTTGCTTTCTATATATTGAGGCCTATGTTACAGGATCATATAAGTTCACTGTTATACTCCTATAGAGTTGACCTTGTCCTAATTATGAAATGTTCCTCTTATCTTTAGTAATGTGTTTTGGCTTAAAGTCTAGTTTGTCTGATTTTAATAGAGCCAGACCAGCTGTCTTATGGTTGTATAGTATATCTTTATCTGCTTTTTCTTTTAGTATTTTTTTGTTTCATTTATAATGTTTCTCTTATAAGTAACAAGTATTAGTTTGTTTTGCGTTTATCTGATCTAATAATTGTGTTTTAATTTTAGTATTATGTCTATTTACATTTAAAAGTTGGGGTTAAGTCTATCACCTATTTAAATTGATGTCAAGTCTGCCATTCACTACTTGTTTCTGTCTGACCTCTGTCCCTCCCACCTTTTTTTCTTCCTTTGAATTAGTTGTTACTCAGTAGTTCCCTCTACAAGATTATTAAGACACTTTCATTATTCAAATGATTTTCCTAGAAATTATAATATGCATCATTGCCTTATTAGAGACTGTCCTTAGATTAGTACTTTACTTTTTCCAGATAATGCAAGGACTTTATAATACTTGAACTTCATTTATGCCTTCCTGTCCTTTATGCTCTTATTGTTGAGTACTTTAATTCTGCACATATTTTAAACTCCATAAGATACTATTTTATATTATTTTGCCAGCAGTAGTGATTTAAATTTACTTTTCTGTTGTTCTTCATGCAGTATTACCAGGCTTCCATTTGTCTTTTTTTCCCCCAATTCTCAAATGAGGATATGTTTATTGATTTTATTTATTTTTTTTAGGTATACGTTATTGATTATGCTGCTACAGTTGTCCAAATTTATTTTTCCTTTGCTCCTCTCAACCCAGTACCCCCCGTTCCCTCCTGCAGTCCCATCCCCCTTTAGTTCATGTCCATTTGGCTTCACCCTTTCCTATACTATTCTTAACATTCCCTTGTCTATTTTGTACCTACCAATTATGCTTCTTAATCTCTGCACTGTTTCCCCCTCCCAGCTGCTAACCTTTCAAATGAACCCACAGCTATGATTCTGTTCCTATTGTGGTTGTTTCCTTAGTTTGTTTTTGTTTTTATATTTTAGATACTGTTGTTGATAGTTGTGACTTCATTGTAATTTTAATGTTCATAGTTTTGAGCTGCTTCTTTTTCTTAAATAAGTCCCTTTAACATTTCATGTAATAGTGGCTTGGTGATGATGAACTCCTTTAGCTTTACCTTGTCTGGGAAGCACTTTATCTGTCCTACCATTCTAAATGATAGCTTTGTTGGATAAAGTAATCTTGGTTGTAGGTTCTTGCTTTTCATTACTTTGAATATGTCTTGCCAGTTTCTTCTTACCTGCAAAATTTCTTTTGAGAAATCAGATAATAGTCTTACAGGGACCCCTTTGTAGGTAACTCTCTTTATCTTTAGCCTTTGTCATTTTAATTGTGATGTGTCTTGATGTGATCGTCTTTGGGTCTAGCTGGTTTGGGACTCTGTGCTTCCTGGACTTGTACGTCTACTTCCTTCACCAAATTTAGGAAAGTTTTCCTTCATTATTTTTTCACGTAAGTTTTTAATTTCTTACTCTTCCTCTTATCCTTCTGGCGTCCCTATGATTCGGATGTTGGCATGTTTAAAGTTGTCTCAGAGGTTTCTAAGCCTCTTCCTCATTTTTTTCAGTTCTTATTTCTTTATTCTGTACTGGTTATCTGTTTATTTCTTCCTTATGTTCCAAATCACTGATTTGAACCTGTTTTTTTTTCCCTTTAGCATTGGTTTCATGTGGATTTCCCTTCATTTCACTTAGCATATCTTTCCTTTCTTCCCTTATACTTTTGTCATACTTAATCTAAGGCCTGTGAGCATCATTATTACAAGTGTTTTGAACTCTTCATCTATTAGGTTGGCTATCTCCTTGTTTGTTAGGTTGGCTATCTTGTCATCGCTTAGTTCTTGCACTCGAACCTTGATCCGTTCCCTGTTTTGGGCCATACTTTTCTGTCTCCTCAACTTGACTGGCTCCTGTGTTTGCCTCTGTGTCTTAGGTAGAACTGTTGCCCCTGTTACATTGTAAGGGGCAGAGCCATAGGTATTCATCAGTGCAGGGCCACCCATTTCACCATGTTTTGGTGCTGCATGTGGGGGAGGGGTCTGAGAGGGAACAATGTCACTTGCTCAGCCCTTGCCCCTTTTCCAGGCACTTCACCTGCCTCCTGTATGGGACTGGTGCCCCTCTAGCTGTTACCCTGGTTGTGGTTCCCAGAGTGGGTGTGTTTGCAGGCATTCTAGGACCATGAGGGCCCTCTAAACAAACAGACTCTGCTGAGAGACCAGCACTTTTCTTCCTCTGCCCCAGCCCTCACTGGTTTTCATAGAAGCAATGGTGCTGGAACCATGAGCTTTGCAGCCTGGTCTGGTGCTGGGATTGCTCCCCACGTGTCCCTCCTGACTTCTATAATGGATGACTGCTCTTTCCTCTGGCCAGCCACAACCACTGCCTTTTTGCCACTGCCATTGCCACCACACTGGGTCCTCTCCACCCCTTCTCTGCCCTTTCTCCGCCCCTCCTACCTGTCTGGATGAGTATTGCTTCTTTATATCTTAGTTTATTGGACTCCATGCAGTTCAATTTTCCAGTAGTTTTGGTTGTTTTTATTTTTGATGAAGTTGTATTTCTTCTTATTGTTGTGGAGGGTGGCAAAGCTTGTCTACCTATGCCTCCATCTTTTCAGGAAGTCTGGGTCCATTTGTGTCTTTCCAGAAAAACTACCTTCAGTAGTTTTTTAGTGCACCATTGTAAATGAACTCACTCAAAAGCAGAATTTTCTCATGCTTCAGTGTATTGTTTTTCCACTGAAATATCTGTTACCTTTATTTCACTTAATGTGTTTATCATTTCTAGGCTTTTTCTTTAGTATTTAAAAAAAAACAGATTCCAGTTTTCTGATGAAGTTCTCCATCTTCTACCTATTTTCTTGAATGTAATCATCCTAAGTATATTCTTAAAAATTTTTACTTACTGATTTTAGAGAGAGAAACATTGATTTGTTGTTTCATCCATATATGCATGCAATGACTGGTCGACCCTTTCATGTTCCCCAACTGGGAATTGAACCCACAGTCTTGGAGCATTGGGACGACACTCCAACCAGCTAGCTACCCAGCCAGGGGTAATCATCCTAAATATTTTCAGTGTGATTTTGGTAATTACAGTGTCTATATTATCAGTGTCTATTTGTATTTTGTTTTCAGTCATTTTTTCCTGTTTTTTAATATGCCTGATAATTTTGATCGAATGCTGAGCCTTGCAGAGGGAAAATTGCAGAGGCTTGAATTGTTATCTTTCTTCAGAGAGAATTGTGTTTTTTCCAGGCAAGCAAATAGAATATGACTTCAACCATGATCTAGTTGAGGGTGGTCTCCTGCTGGTTTACTCTTAATCTCCTTACTTTTAGTCTTCCTGGGATTTCAACCGCAGGTCTTGGGTATTTACCAAAGTATTGCTCTTTTTGTGGGCTCTGAACTTCAATTTTTGTCTTTGCAGCATTGTGAGAACTCTCCTTAGCTCTTTAGTCCCTTACCTGCTACTTTTCAGCTTGATTGCTTGTGGGCAAACACTTCATAGGGAGACTCCTATGTCCTGGCTGCCTTCATTGTTTTTAGATGCTGTATTTGTTTTCTAGGGCTTTGTAACAAACTCCCAAAAACTGGAGGGGTTAAAACAGTAGAAATTTATTCTCTCACAGTTCCCGAGGCTAGAAGTCTAAAATTAAGGTGCTTAGAAGAGCTGTGCTCACTCTGAAGGCTTTAGGGAAGACACTTTCCTTGCATGTTTTTAGCTTCTGGTTGTGGTCTGCAAATCTTGGCCTGCAGCTGCATCACTCCAATGTCTACCTCCATCATCACTTAGACTTCTTTACACATGTCTCCTCTGTGTGTCTGTCCACATTTTTCTCTCCTTATACAGCACCAGTCATGGTATTGGGTCTTTTTGTAGGGACAATTAACCTCTACCGATGCCTTAAAACTTGTTTTTAATTCTCCCCAACTTTTTTAGCTGATTTTATTGGGATGACTCATCTGCCACAATGAAAAACTTGAAAATTAGAGCTTTAAAATTTAATTTTTAAGTACACAATACATTCATATAGTTCAAAAAGCAATAATGTATACAGTTTTATACAGTGAGTATTATCCATCCCTGTCCTTTTGCTATCTAGTTTCCTTCCTCATTTTGTTGTCAAAATTATTAGTATTGTGTTTATATCCTTTCCAGATAATGTAAACTAAAAGATTTTAAACTACTTGATTTCTAATAAGTCTTTCATCTCCAACATTCTCTGATTCCTGATTCCTTTCCCTGTAGAATAACTTTACTCAGATTTTATAAGTCAGTAGAAGACTGAATTTTACTCACAGAGTTTTTAGCCAATCATTAATGTTTTTGTCCAAAACCATTTTTATATCAATAAAAGCAAACATCAAAGTATCACATTCATTACTGTGGCTTTGTCTTATTTGCTATGGCTTACTATTTTGTGCTTCCTATTTGTTCAATTGTAAAGACATTTTATGCTTTAGAATTACCTGATGTGCCAATGTACCAGTAATGGAAATAATTTCATTTGCCAAAAACAGTCAGGAACACCTTGTTTTAAAGGCTTTTTTCTTGTTAAAATTCACAGTAGTGCTTGCCTACATTTATTGTTAGGTAGCATTCTCTTGCATAGTAAATATATCTTTTTTTCAGTGCTCTCTCAGAGGAGGAGAAATCTACATTGCGTGCAGGGCTAATCACCAACTTCAATGAACCAATAAATCAGGTTAGTGAGAAAATGAATGCTAATTATTCTTCCTCTTTCCTTAGTTTTTGCTTCTTTTCCAAATCAATTTTGTTTCTTGGCATTAAAAATAAAGTATTGTTACATAATATCCATTTGTGGTGTTTATACATACATCTATGTTGGTTTTTTAATTTTGAGATCCAGGGCTAGGTGTTAAGAATTTTGGTTTTATTTGGCTATTAATTATTTGAAATTCAGAAGTCATTTTAAGATATACTTGTATACTTTTAAAACTTCCTCAGTTTTTGAGCTAACATTGAAAGTGAATATCTCTTTATTTGTTGTCTTACCACATAGCAATTAATTTTAATGATTTAGATTTTCTCTCCCCCCTCTTTGTGAACTACAGGATGATTTCAGGTTTTTGTCTATTTCTTTAATCCATCACATTTTCAGTTCTTACTATGTGGGAGACAGATAGCAAACTATAGTTTTTCCCCTCCTTTATAGTAGATATTTTTCCTTAAGAATAAAATAAGTTGCTTATAGATACAAAGTGCATTGTATTTGGTCATGTGTCCAATGCAGCTTTATCTCAATTTATTTAAATAATCTCAGCTTTTTGCCTTACAGTTCCTTAAGGAGATTAGGGAAGGTGGAAAGGAGTAGAGTAACACTGCCTGGTGCAGGAGGTGATTAGGAAGGGTTTGGGTGATTGAGAGATAAACCATTGGCTAGATGTTCTGTCAGCCAGCATTTGAGAAATACTGATCTGAACAGATATCATTATTGATATATCTAATATTTGATGTTAATTTCTATTCTTAGGTCAGTAGTTCTCAAACTTTGTGGTCTTAGAAGTTACATATATTGCCAAAATAAAACCCTAAATGGTTATATCTGTTGATATTTACTGTAATAGAAATTAAAACAAAAAGTTAATTATCAATTAAAAATAATAAAACTGTTACTTGTTAACATAAACAGGATTTTAAAAAATGATAGCTATTTCTTAAAACAGTAGATAATTTAGTGAGAAGAGTTGCATTTTTCTGCATGTTTGTATATGTCTTTAGTGTCTTGCTCTTTAAAGAAGACATTACATTTTCATAGCTGCTTCTTCATTTACTGTGTTGCCATATATTATTGGGATAATATGTTATTGGGAAAGGGAGGACCTCACAGAAAGGATTTTAGGCCCCTGTCCCTGAGATACATACATCACACTTTGAAAACCACCGTCTTAGATAATTTTTTTGTGAAAATTTTATTCATTTTGATCAAATGTATAATTAACCAAAAAGGTAACTTTCAACTATGAATGCATTTCTTATCCACTGCTTTGATTACATATGTTTATTTCTGATGATTAATTTCTCCTTCTCCAGATTGCAACTCAGATTGCAGTGCTGATTGCAAAAGTTGCTCGATTGGACTGCCCCAGACAGTGGCCTGAACTGATTCCTACTCTTATAGAATCTGTGAAAGTCCAAGATGATCTTCGACAGCACAGAGCATTACTTACCTTCTATCATGTTACCAAGACTCTGGCCTCTAAACGTCTGGCTGCTGATAGAAGACTGTTTTATGATGTAAGTGGTGTAATATAATTTGATTATGAAAACTGTGCTACTTATATAAAAATTGTAATTTTACCTAAATATTTTATTGACAGATTATGAATTTTTCTATATGACCCTTATATAGAAGTCTTAATTCTTAATTTGGCTTTCTCAGGTTTTACGCTCCTAATGCATTGCCTTAGTTTTCAGTATAATTTATATTTAGCCTAGGCAGTCTCTACAGGTTTTATCTAATTAGGGACTTATTCTGTACAGCTTGTTTGAGTTAGTTTCCTGACCACTTCAGCTTTCTTTCTGTGTTTTCTTGTAGTGTGAGGCTATTTCCTTTCCGTATAGAATAAAATATTCCTACTCATTATCTTGTGCTTACTTCCAGCACAACATTTATTACATTGTACTGAGTTATAATTGCTAACTACCTTTTCGTTAAGAATGTATAGGCATTTTACAAATTTGTTATGAAATTATGAAAACATACAGGAAAATAAAGGACAAATAAAAACTGCCATATACACATGACCCAGATTTAGCAGTTACCATTTTATTTTTGCTTTATTGCTTTTTTCTAAGGTATTTTAAAGTAATTAAAAGATTTCATGATATTTTATTACTAAATACGTCAGCATTCGGCTGTAAAAGATAGGTATTCCTGAGGGGGAAAAGTTTAATTTATGAAATGCCAGAAGAAATAAAACTTCCTATAATGAATGGTTCCCTTTTGATATTCACGGAGTCATGTCTGCATACTTCTCAGTTAAAAGTCACTCAGCAGTCAGTGGGTGGCACTGACTGGCTTAGAAAAAGGAAATGCAGTCTTTGGGCTTTTCCTGCACCAGTACCTAAAAAGTTTCATTCAGTAGCTTATTTTTATATTATCTAACTAAATATTCCCTTCCCCCTCCACATGTGTGAGAAGAAATGTAGAAGGGATATTTTTATTCTTTCTACTTGCTTCCTTTATTACTTTCTTTTCTAGTTGAGACTTACATAAGCATACATCTTCCGGTGTTTTCTGGAACATGTAGAAGCATTCAGGGCTTGTATGTATAGGATAGTTGGCACTCTTCCTCCCCAAATTCCTGTCATTTTTTCTTTGTCTCTCTCCTTTCACTATTGGGCTGAAAATTTAGTTTTTATTGCTGCTTCTTCATTTCAGTCATCCCTATTTGTGTAGAGGGCTTTGGTAGCCTAGCTAAAAAGAATCTTGAATTGGAGCTTTAATAAATGCCTAATGTCCTTAACAAGCTGCTTAACTCCAGAATTGGAATCTGAAACAAAGGAGAATATTAATTAAGAAACTTTTTTTTTTCCCATACTACTGTTTCTTTTCCTTCTTTTTTAAAAAATTGCCCTCTAGTGTCTTTAGGAGCCAGCCCTTTTACTCATGGTGGCCCCCCTAAACTGAGACGGAGATTGCTGTGTGTCCTGCCAGAGTCCCCTGTCAACGCTGAACATGGGGGAGCAGAGAAAGCATAAGCCAGGACAACTACTATTTCTTTCTTGATTTCTGTTTCAGATGCTGTATGCCTTCAGTCAGCAATACCCTCTGTTTGCCAACCCATTTCTGTGGTTTTATATTTATACTCCTAATATAAAGAACTTTTATACTGTTACTTTTTAGGGCAAGAAAGAGGGAAGAATTAATAAAGATCTAACTTTGCCATTAATATCTGTAAATGTTACTGTGTTGTTTTTTAAAGAAGCAAAGGTGAAAATCTTAGACATTAATGATAGTTGCTTAAGATGGAATGGAATAATAAAACTTTTGATTATCTGAATTACTGAATTTCCTCACATAAGTTTTAGAATCAAATTATAAATGAAAAAGGATGATTTTTTGGAGCAAAATACAATTTTATTTTAATGACTTTGATTCTACCATGAGGAAGTACTTCCTTTTATTCAACTCTTGAGACAGTAAGAGCCTTGGTACAGTATTCAGAGGTGTCCTGTGGTATATTTTGTTCTTTGTATTGGGAGTGAGTGAGGAGGATTTTTTGTTCAGTACTTATACTATAATTTACATCATACATATGCAGTGGAGGAATTCTTTAAAGGGGTAGTCTCCTGGTAATAGAAGCAGTACCTGAAAAAATTATACCAGTTAAAAGCAGTTTTGCCCTTCTGCTACCATTATTATAAAACACCTTTAAAATAAATTGACATGATTTCAAAATATACTGGTGAAGTAGGGTGGCAGAGTCTCCCTTAATGTTTTTCTTCTTAAGCTAGTATCAGATTTCATCTGGTCAGCTATTTTTCAAGCTTAGTCTTACTTGTAATTGAGGAACTAAGGAATGGTTACCATTGTTGTCTTTATTGAGCCTAACATGTAGTGATAATGGTATATATATATATATATATATATATACACACACACACACATATATATATATACACACACACGCGCGCACACACACACACACACACACACACACACATATATATATACACACACAAATATATATGAGAAAAACATTTAGTTTATATTAGCTGTACCTTTGATAGATACTCTATACAAATAATAGAACAAAATGATACGTTTTTCTGTTGAGTAGTGCAAAAAGAGGTGGGATTTACTGAAGAACTTTTTAGATGAGATTCCACAGTTCATTGCATGCATCAGTATTGGCCTCAGTGAGCATGTGGGAAAATTTTCCTTTATGTAGTTAGGAAAATTCTACCATTATTGAATAAAAATTTTTGGAGAACGGGGTTACTATATTGATTCTGAATGTATGGGATAGTATCTACTTAGTATTAGTTTATATTTTGATGTTGAAAAATTTAAATAGAACTTATAAAAATAATGCTTTTTTTAAACTAAATTATTATATAGTTAATTGGTAGTTACTAAGATGCATTAGAACATAAAGATTAAAAATATAGGCTCTGAGCACATTTCCTGATTTAAATCTTATCTCTTTCTCTTATTAATTATGTTGTTTGCTTTTGGACAAGTTACTTAACCTTTCTATACCTCAATGTTTTCTTATTTTAAAAGGGGAATAATATCTACTTTTTTCTATTTTTTTAAAGATTTCATTTCTTTTTAGAGAGAGGGGAAGAGAGGGAGAGAAACATCAATGTGAGAGAGAAACATTGATTGGTGGCTTCTTGCATGCCCCTTTTCTGGGACCTGGCCCGCAACCCAGGCATGTGCCCTGACAGGGAATCAGTCGAACTTCGTTTGCAGGCTGGCGCTCAGTCCACTGAACCACACCAGCCAGGGCAATATCTACTTGTTAGATTGTAATGAGTAAATAAATTGATATAGGAAAAATACTGAAAGCAGTGCCTATGACAGAGTAGTAAATATCGTACTATTATTATAATAAATATTATCCTATTGTTCATAGTGTTATTTTTACCATGTAAGTTATACTCTGCATAAATATTTGTATCCTGAAAATACCTCTTAAAAGATTTCAAGTGACTTTAGGTAACACTGACAAAAATTTTTATATAAATAATCCTTCTCAATAATTTTAATAGACTATATGTATGTAGAAATTAATATTAATCAAGTAGTTTAAAGGAGGAGACATAAAGAAGGGCTATAAAATAATTCAGGTTGTCATTTTGTTGTAAGCAAGGGACTGTTTCAGAGTGTAATAGTTTTCTGTTCTTATTTAAAATTTGGATATGCCACCCTTTTTTAATTTTTAAAATTATTTTTCATTTTGGAGTACGTTTATTAAAGCTGGGGACAATGAAATAGGTAAGGACTTATAATAGAAGAAGCACAAGGAGAGAGCCTAGGTGGGTCTTCTTTGGCTCTCTAGGAATGTTACAGGAAAGAAATGAGCCAAGGCAGGGCTGCTTTGGCTCACTGAAAGGTCAGAGAAAAGGGATCCTTGGAGACAGGTTCAGGGATTTAGCCAGAGTGAGCTGCTGCTGTTCATTGCTCCCCTGGTTGCAAGTCTCATGGAGTCCCTTAGAGTCTGGGAGATGCCTACCTGTCGGGGAAGAAGAGGGGTTAAGGGAAAGGTGCTGGCGTGCTCCCAGGAGGGAGAACATGTCTAGGTTTTATTTACTACATAAAGACAGTATAAAATGGTTCTAAAAATTGTAGGCAGGGCTGTAGATTTGTTTTATTGGTTGAAATATTTGCTACAATGAGAAATTATATTCTAGCTTAAAACAGAACTTTATTTACATCTTATGTATAATTTCTATTGTTTCCTGTCTCTAAATCCTACTACTTCTGGTCTTACACTTTATTCTGCCCGACAAATATCTTTATGATTTATATGCTTGGAAAAGTATAGGATGCTATACCTTAACATATTGAATGTAATAAAAATTAGAATGATGGGACTTCCATTCAAGATGGGGGTGTGGATGGACTTGCTGCGTCTCCCTCTACGACTGAGGGGGAGTACAGCTGCCTCGGAACTGGAGGCAACGGTAAGTTCCAGGGGGTCAGGCTGCATGGAAGTCCAGCAAACAAGGATGTGGAGGGGAAGTACTCGTCCAGACAGGTGGGAGGGGTGGAGCCAGGTGGGGAGGGTGCGGTGTGGTTGTGGCTGCAGTGGAGGCGACAGTGGTGGCAGCAGGCTGGCAGAGGGCGCAGTCACATGTTTTGGGGGGTCACGAGGGACACCTGGGGAGCGTTCCCAGCTCCTTACTGGACCTTGTGGCCCACTGTCCCAGCATTGCGGAGGGTCGGGCCTCATTGCTTCTGATTGTACAGGCCAGTGGGGGTTGGGGTCAGGGAAGAGGCTGCCAGTCTCGGTGGAGTCTGCTTGTTTGAAGGGCCCCCACGGTTCGGGAGCATTTGCAGACCCACCCACTCTGGGAGTGACGGTCGGGACAGCTGCTGGAGGGGCGCTGGTCTGGTGCGGAGGTTCGGCGGGGGCTAAAGGGGGGGCCGAGTGCTGGGCAGGTGGCATTGTTCCCTCTCGGACCCCTCCCCCACATGCAGTGCCACAACGTGGTGAAACAGGTCTTTCTGTACTGATGAATCCCTAAGGCTCCGCCCCTTACAATTTAACAGGAGTGGCAACTCTGCCTGGGACGCAGAGGCAAACAAACACAGGAGCCTGTCAGAATGAGGAGACAGAGCACTATGGCCCAAAAGGGGGAATGCATCAAGGTTCCAGTGGGAGAACTAAGCGACAAGGAAATAGCCAACCTAACAGACGTAGAATTCAGAACACTGGTGATAAAGATGCTCACAGGCTTGACAGATACTCTTGAGTATGGCAAACGCATAAGAGAAGAAGTGAAGGCTATGCTAAGTGAAACGAAGGAAAACCCACACAAAACCAATGGTGAAGGGAAGGAAACTGGGGTTCAAATCAATGATTTGGAACTTAAGGAAAAAATAAACAATCAGTGCAGAATGAGGAAGCAAGAATTGAAAATAATGAAGGAAAACTTCCCAAATTTTGCGACGGAGATGGACACAGGTCCGGGAAGCACGGAGGGTCCCAGGCAAACTGGACCTAGACGGGACCACACGAGGACACATGACTGAGGTGCTAAAGGTGAAAGATAAAGACAGAGTCCTGGGGTCAGCAAGAGAGAGGCAGAGAGTTGCCTACAGGGGGTGCCTATAAGACTATCAGCTGATTTCTCAGAGGACACTTTGCAGGCAGGAAGGGACTGGCAAGCAGTATTCAATGTGATGAAAAGCAACCTGCACCAGAACTACTTTGTCCAGCAAAGCTATCATTTGGAATGGAAGAGAAGATGAAGTGCTTCCCAGATAAGGTGAAGCTAAAGGAAACTCATCATCACCAAGCCATTATTATATGAAATGTCAAAGGGACTTAAGAAAAAGAAGATCAAAACTATGAACACTAAAATGACAACAAACTCAAAACTGTCAACAACTGAATCTAAAAAGTAAAAACAAAATCCAGCTAAGCAAACCAGAATAGGAACAGAATCACAGATATGGGGATCATTTGGAGGGTTATCAGCTGGGAGGGGGTAGGGAGAGAAATGGGGAAATGGTGCAGGGACTAAGAATCATAATTGGTTGGTACAAAATAGACGGGGAAGTTAAGAATAATATAGGAAAGGCTGAAGCCAAAGAACTTATATGCATGACCCATGGACATGATCTAAGGGGGATGGGATTGCTGGAGGGAAGGAGGGTACTGGGCAGAGGGAAGCAAAGGGGAAAAAAATTAGAACTACTGTAACAACATAATCAATAAAATAGACTTAAAAAAATTAGAATGTTGGATGGATTTTCTGACTCTAGACATATGTTAGCCTCATATTCTAAGGAAGGACTTTCTAAGAAATATATTAACATTTATTGAAGCTATAAGTAAAGCTAAGACATTTCTTGAGCCGAAGCTTCTTTTTTACTCTGGTCAGACTATATCCCTTATTCTTCCTTTTTTAAAAAATATATTTTATTGATTATGCTATTACAGTTGTCCCAGTTTTTCCCCTTTTGCCCTCCTCCACCCGTTTCCCTATTTCTTCCAGCAATCCCTGCCCTTAGTTCAGGCCTATCGGTCGTGCATATAAGTTCTTTGTCTACTCCATTTCCTATACTGTTCTTAACATCTTCCTGTCTGTACCTACCAATTTGTACTTCTTAGTCCCCCTACCATTCCTTCATACTCCCCTTTTCCCCCTCCCAACTGATAACCCTCTAAATGCCCTGTATATCTATTGTTCTGTTTCTGTTCTGCTTGTTTGCTTAGTTGTTTAGATTCTATTATTGGTAGTTGTAAATTTATTGCCCTTTTTAATGTTCATAGTTTTGATATTCTTTTTCTTAATAAGTCCCTTTAACATTTCATATAATAGTGGCTTGGTGATGATGAACTCCTTTAGCTTTCTTTACCTTGTCTGGGAAGCACTTTATCTGCCCTTTGATTCCAAATGATAGCTTTGCTGGATAGAGTAATCTAGGCTGTAGGCCCTTGCTTTTCATTACTTTGAATACTTCTTGGCAGTCCCTTCTTGCCTGCAAAGTTTCTTTTGAGAAATCAGCTGAAAGTCTTATGAGAACTCTTGTAGGTAACCATCTGCTTTCTCTTGCTGCTTTAAAGATTATCACTTTATCTTTTACCTTTGGTATTTTAATTATGTGTCTTGGTGTGGTCCCTTTGCGTAGGTCTTGTTTGGGACTCTATGTGCTTCCTGGAATTGTCTATTTTCTTTCATTGTTTTTCCTAATAAGGTTTCAATTTGTTGCTCTTCCTCCAGCACCCCTATGATTTGAATTTGGTATGTTTAGAGTTGTCCCAGAGGCTCCTTACCCTATCTTCGTTTTTATTTGATTGATTGATTGATTGATTGATTGATTGCTTGCTGTTCTGATTGAATGTTATTTTCTTCCTTATGTTCCAAATCATTGATTTGAATCTTGGCTTCATCCCCTCCACTGCTGATTTTGTGCAGATTTTTCTTTATTTAACTTAGTTTAACCTTCATTTCTGCATGGGTCCTTTTGATGCTATTGAAGTACCCATTGAGTTTCTTGAGCATCCTAATAACCAATTTTTTGAACTCTGCATCTGTTAGATTGCTTATTTCCATTTGTTTAGTTCTTCCTCTGGAGTTTTGTTCTATTTCATTTGGGCCATATTTCTTTGTCTCCTTATTTTGGTAGCCTTCCTGTGTCCCATGCTTGTTTCTGTGTATTAGGTAGAGCTGCTTTGACTCCTTGTCTTGGTAGCATGGCCTAATGTAGAAAAGTACACTGATGAGTTGGATGGGGTGGAGCCTTAGGTAATCACCAGGGTGGGGCAACCCATGTGAACTAGGTTGATGGAGTCTCAGATACTGTGTTTTGCTCTGTGGCTCTGGGTGGGGTGGGCTTAGAAATGGGACAATGGCTGCTGCTTGGCTTTTGAAGTTTGTCTCAGAGAAAGCTGTCCCCTGGCACTTGCCCTGATACCAGACACTTCAGTTTCTCCCCATTTGCCATTTTTGCCCTTCCCAATGCTGTCTCAATGCTGAAGCCCAGAGACAGTGAGTGTATAAGTCCCAAGTTTGTTGTAGGCCCTTAGAAGAGATGCCTGAGAATCCTGCAGTTTCTTCTTCTGCCCCAAACCCACTGGTTTTTATAGCCAGAAGTCATGGCGACTTATCTTCCTGGCACTGGAACCCTGGGCTGGGTGGTCTGCTGTGGGACTGGGATCCTTTCTTGCTCCAGAAGTATCCCTCCCTATTTTTATCCACCACACGCGGTTGTGGGACTGCTTGTTTTGTGGCTCCGTGTGTTTGCTCCTCCTACCCGTCTGTATGAATGTGACTTCTTTAATTCCTTAGTTGGACCACCATACAGGTTGATATTCTGACAATTCTGGGTGCTGTTTTCTTTTTCTTTTTTTTTTTTTGTGTGTGTGATTTAGTTGTAATTTTGCTGTGGTTGTGCAAGGAGGCAAGTTGTATTTATGCCTCCATCTTGACTGGACGTTCTCCATGCATTCGTTTTAAAAGAGGTAACTATACATTCTAATATGAATTAGCTCCAAGACATGCTGGGCTCTGTGCCGTTGCCTTCCACACTCTGCAGCTTTGCTGGCTCCTCGTGACCCTGGGCACACAGGAGATAGGGGTGGAATTTCAG
Source organism: Furipterus horrens (assembly GCF_987537825.1). Taxonomy (NCBI): domain Eukaryota; kingdom Metazoa; phylum Chordata; class Mammalia; order Chiroptera; family Furipteridae; genus Furipterus; species Furipterus horrens. Next base: position 38,322,582 of record NW_028327175.1, read on the forward strand.
ATTATATTCTTGTAATTAGATTATTTGCTTCTGTGTTACAACAGTATTTCATGGAATGATGTCAATTTTTGGCCATTAACTCTTTATGATACTGCTGCGTGTACTGTTGTATTGCTTGACATAATTGTCATTACAATATTTTGGCTGTAATGAAACATTAGGATTAAATAATTTGATATTACCTTTGAAATGTTGTATGCATACTTGAGAATATGCTAAAGTAACTTACTAAGTTCTTATTGCACCTGTTGTCAAGTGTGCATGCAGGACAAGGAAGGGACAAAGCCTAGCTAGCCCTTACTGATCAGTTGGTGAAGGTAGGAGCCACTCTTTAACTTCAGACAGTTTATTATTTATTTTGGACAGAGAAAAGTAGTTAGCCATTGGTATCAGCTCTCTGTGGTCTTTGTTCCACAGGCCAAAAAGAACGACCAAAGCAATAGGGCTGAATGAGTCCAGTGCAAATTGTGGGATGCCCCATTGCTGAGGAGCCAGTTCTAAACTGTAACTAAGTGGTTGGTTTTTTGCAGCTCTGTTCTAAAGGGGTTGTGGAAGATTCTTACACATTTTCAGAACCCTGGAAGTGAGGAGATAGGGAGGTAAGCAGGAAAGAGCCTAGCAGTTCTTTACTGCCTTTCACCTTCTTGTGTTCCAGGAAGATCACAAGGTGTTAGCCACTGCTCAATTAACTGGGGTTCAGGCCTTTGCCTGTGTGGACTATGTAGATAAGTGTAGTTGCCAGGGGGGTATGGCAATGCTGTTTCCCTACATGTGTAAGCACAGACTATTAAAATTCCTGAATTAATAAAAATAGAATTTAATTTTTCCATAGAAATATTGTTATATTTACAGAACTGCATTTCTAACTGGTTTCTGATGTCTAACCTTATTATAAATGAAATGTTTTATTAGTTGAAATGATATGCTTATTTCTTGAATAAGAAAATTTTTCTGAAGATGAAATGGCCATGTAGGCTTGGGTAGATTGATCTTAGACCTTGTGGAAGAAAACTGAAGATACCACTGGAAGATGATTCTGCCTCAGCCCAGGAGGCAGAGCTTAACTGCATCTTGTGAGAGATTTCGGTTTTTAAATAGCAGTACATATTAGAAAAACAGCCTGATAAGCCATGTGGTTTGTGTGTTCCTGGTAACTGCTCAAAAAACATATGGGTAAAACTGGCAGAACATAGAAATTTGACTCCTTTGTATTTTTAGTATGTTGATTTATCTGCTATACTCAGTGACAGTTCATAAATCAGTGTTTTATAAGCAGAAGATAAAAAGTATAAATAGAAAATAATCAAACTGTAATATAGGCATTATGCTCATATTGTTTCAAGAAACTAATGTTTCAGTGTGTGTGTGTGTGTGTGTGTGTGTGTGTGTGTTTTGTTTGTGTGTTCATAGCAGAAGCCAATACAAACTGTATTTACTACTCTGCATTTTGACTTAATAAAAAGTTTGAAACATTATGATAAATGACTCGACTATATTAAATCTTATTGAAAATGTGTGCTCAATTTAAAAACCTAAATGTATCACTGTGTAGGTCTAATGGATTACTGAAATCTATGATGTGAACAAATTTGTTGGTATTTCTTTACAGTTAGCTTCTGGAATTTATAGTTTTGCTTGCTCTCTGTGGAATCACCACACAGACACATTCCTTCAACAAGTTTCTTCTGGTGATGAAGCTGCAGTTCTAAGTTCGCTAGAACGAACTCTACTATCATTAAAAGGTACTGTTAAACTTGATGTGTTTATTTTTGAAATGACATACCTCAGAACAGTCACCAAATAGTTCTTCTGGATGGATTTTCTGTTACTAGTCTCACTGAGAGAATAGGCATTTATTTCTCCCTCAGAGACAAAGGCTTATTTGTAGTTTTATGAGAATAGCTCTTCCTTTAGTCTTAATTGATGAAAGTGTAAAATAGTTTCATGTTATGTTCATGATAGTGTTGTGTCATGTCTCTGAATACATTCCTTTTAAATACTTCTACTTTCTTTTGCTTTTACTTTACATTTCTCATTTATGTAATGTTAAAGGGTTCTACCCTTATTGTCATGCCAACTCTCCTATCAGCAAGGTTTAGTTGAGCTCTGTTTTCCAGTTCTTTCCCCAGAGAACACAGATTCCATCTTGTACCTTATGCTCACTTAGATTTTAGATGGTGCCTGATAGTGTATTTTTCTTGGCCTGTGTTTTCCTATGCTTTGCATGTGGGCATTCATTCTCTTAGCATAAATCTCCATTTTTACCTTCCCTGAGCTATTTATCTTGAATGTGTTTTGAGATTCCTTTTCTTTTTAAAATACTGGTTTGGCTTATTCTGTCTTCCAGTCTCTGTCCTTCTTTTCTGATTGCTAAGACTCCTTTAGTTTGTGTTTCTTAGTTTGAGCTCGAGGAGCTTTTTAGTTTTCTCTTATGATAGCTCATTTAGCATCCTTCTATTTTTTCATAAGCCCTTTATCATACTCACTCTAGTACCTTAAGACGCCAGCATACACTCTTGGCACTATTCTGTCACTTATATTAACCAGATAGTGGATGCACAGAATCCAAACTCTCAGCATATTTTGTTGAACCTCATGCACAAAAGTGAATGGTTTTAAAGGACTGTTGACAAGTCAGATCCATTGTACAGATGGTTATGCGAGTGAGTGAAAATGGGTTTGTCGTCATTGAGGAAGAAATTCAAAGGCTTTAAAGATTTATACCTAAGAAAGAATCAGAGAAGCTGATATAAGTTTATATACTCCAAACTGTGTATAAATACTGAATTTAATGATTGAGGAATTTTTACAAGTTCTTTGTAGACTTTTCTTGCTTTACTGATTTCGGAGTTTAACTCCTGACACTAAGGATATAGCTCCACTCTATAATATTAGCCTGCCTTAAGCTTTTCAATACCTCCACATCTCAAGGTCTAAGATACACAGTAGCATTTCTAAGGCATTTGACCTGGAAAAAAAATTCCATAGCATTTTTCTTTAAACTACGTATTCCATCCTGTTATGACTTAAGAAAGTCCTAGAACTGGAGTTTTTATTGCATGTAATCTCTGAGTTGATACCTATTTGCATTTAGTATCTTTTAGACATTCATTATTTCATTCAACAAATTTATACGTAAGTGGTTGGCACTGGAGAGACAGACATAGTAAAATGACCACACAAACACATATGAAATGACATCTGTTACGGGGGCCTCACTGATGTTACAATAACTGATCATATGGTCAGAAAAGACTTTGCTGAGAAACTGATATTTGAATTAAAACCATAAAGTCAAAGTTAACAAGACAATGAAGGTAGAAAGAAAGGACCCTCCCAGGTAGTGTGGAAAAGAGCACACCCAGAATAAGGGATCAATTTGAACCCTATTTACTTCTATTATGATGTAGTAACTTTTGAGCATATACATATTTTCATTAGTATGCTAAAACTGAATGAAGCTTTCTGATCACTGTTGAGGCATAGTTTAAAGTTTGTGAACTAGAGCTAACCTTCTCAGTTTCAACCAGTAGGGGTTACTGCAGGTGAGAAATACTAACAGTGTTAGAAATTAAGTGAAATTTTGCAATATAGTTACAGAAACATGAATAGTTACGATGAGAAGAGCACTGCTTTTGAGTCACATGAATTTGGCTTTAGTTCGATCTTTCCCACTTAGTTAAACCAAGCAATGACCAGGTTATCTTTCTGTATCTATTAAATATAAGGATTATAACCTCCAAGCTTGATGAGGTTTTGTGATTCTGAGTTTTTATCATATGCTCATGGTTTTAGTAGAATAAAATGTGAAAAAATAAGATGCGAATAAAGCTTGATTTTACTTTTCAGTGCTGCGTAAGTTAACTATTAATGGATTTGTGGAACCTCATAAGAATATGGAAGTGATGGTAAGTGAAAGAAGTAACTGACCTTTTGTGACGTTGGGAAAATGCTTGGTATGTTCCTGAAAATTTTGAAGCTTATTATATTTTTTTTACTTGACAGTCATTTAAAAGTTTTTATTATGTGACACCCTAAGTTTTTTTTAACCATTTTTTGTGTTAATTATACTTTTAGACTTGTGGTTTGTTTTTACTACATCAAAGCAGCTGTTATGTGAAGGAGATAACATTGAGAGTGTTTATTTGAATTTGAATTCAGTGAACTCCTGTGAATTTGATTGCTATTATTCATTACCAAGTGTGTCGTGGATAGTTATTTTTACTCTTGATATTTTCCTTTGTCTGTTTTTATATATTTAAAATTATTTTTCCTTCTGATTATAACATTTACACATTCTCTTTGCAATCAATTTAAATAATACACAAGAGGGGAAAACCCCGTCGATAAGCCCACCAGGTTGTAATGTGTATTCCTTGTTGGTACAGTGTTCTCTCCTTTTCTGTATGCAAAAATATATAGCTGCTTTTATTTTATACCAAAACAAAATGGAATTGTATCTCCTACTCACTGAGATATATAGTAGTTTTCACAGTGAGTTTAGGTCAGCTAAAAGTTGCTTTCTGTGTTTTGCTTTGGGCTGACACACAGAAATTTTGGAGAAGGTACATCTAATTGGGTCTTTGGGTGCACTCTAGATTGGACAAGAGCCGCTCTTTTGTACTTTTTTTGTGTGTGTATTGGTAAGATTTTGATTGAAATAATGATTCTAGTGTTAAAAGAAGTTGAACATTGCTAGTATACATTATAATCTGATGACTGTTCTGTTCTATAAAAGTATTACATGCTTAGTTTTTTAAAAGTTAATCAGAAAAGAAAATAAGAAATTTAAAAAACATTTAAAAACTCATCAGTGATATTGCTAAAATTTGTAAGTATCCTTTAAGACATCTTATTCATATTCTTTTAGATACACTTTCCTTCTTCTTTGATTTTACATAAACAGGACCTTATACGCTATTTTGTTACTTACTTTTTTATAAATTAGTATGTTGTGAATATCTTTTTCATGTCAGCAGGATATTTATGATTACTACTGGCGGATTAATTTTTTTTAAATGATAAAATTAGTATAGGCTTCCTGTAATTTACTTGCCCCATTACCTATTGATAGGACAAACAGGTTGTTTCCAGTTTTTAATTGCTGATAAGTGATGTTGGAACAAATATTTTGGGTACATATGTCATTCTGTACTTTTCTAATGATCTCTTTAGGATAAAATCCTAGAAATGAAACATTCATAGTATTGATGTATATTATCAAATTGCCAGAAAATATGTCAAAAACCAACCGCAGTTTTAAATACTCATACATTTTAAATATGTTCAGTTATTGTCTAACCACTAAAAAACAATTTCTAGAAATCAGTTTTACAGCTCTCCCTCAATTTCTTCACTAGAATATAAGTTCCATGAAGGCAAAGGCTTTGTTTTACTTACTGTTTACCCCAGAACTTGGAGCAGTCTCTTTCATACAGTAAATGCTCAATAGTTATGTGTTAAGTGAATGAACATATGATACGGTAGAAATATTATGTCAGTAGACTCAGTAACTGTTTTATGTAACATTATGCTGTGTATTACCAAATTATGTTAACTGAAATTATGTTGGTCAATTTTGTTTTTTTCAGCAAAAATGAATTGATTTGATCACGTTCTTATAAACTAGAATGGTGGTTTTCATTAAATCTGTTACTGTTTTGTGGCTTTGGCTTTCCCTTAAGAGTCTTTCTTCTGTCTGCAGGACTACAATATATGTCAACCTTTACTCATTATAAATGCTTATTGTAGCATTTAAGGTGTACTGATTGAGGGTAGAATTTTAACAAATTAAGGACATCTTTTTAAATAACATAAAGATCTTAAAAATAACATGGAAATTAAAAGAATTAAGAAGTGCTATATGATAATGGCGAGATTTTGGTGTTTGGAGGCAGATAGATTTGGATTTGAATTTCAACTTGGACTTTTAAAAAACATTAATCTTTATTGAATTTTTTTCCATTACTATTTGCTCTCCATCTATGAGTCTGTCCCCATTTTCCTTGTTAGTTCAGTTTGTTCATTGGATTCCACATATGAGTGAAATGATATGGTATTTGTCTTTCTCTGACTGACTTATCTCACTTAGCATAATGTTTTCTGGGTTCATACATGCTGTTGCAAAGGGTAAAATTTTCCTTCTTTCTTTCTTCCTTTCTTTTCCTTTTTTTTTTTTTTTTTTTTTTTTTTTTTACGGCCAAATAATATTCCATCATGTAAATGTCTCACAGTTGTTTCATCAACTCATCTATTTTAGACACTTGGGCTGCTTCCATGTCTTGGTGATTGTAAATAACGCTGCAGTGACATAGGGGTGTGTATATTCTTTAGAATTCGTGTTCAGGGTACCTTTGGATATATCTCCAGAAGTGGAATTGTAGGGTCAAAAAGCAGATAACATTTTTAAGTTTTTGAAGTCTCTCCATACAGCTTTCCACAGTGACTTCACCAATCTGCATTCCCACCAACAGAGCAAAAGTGTTCCACTTTCTCCAACATACTTGTCAGCACTTGTTTTGTTTGTTTGTTGATGATGGCCATTCTGACAGGTGTGAGGTGGTATCTCATTGTGGTTTTAATTGGCATTTCTCTGATGGCTAGTGATGTTGAGCATTCCTTCATATGTCTATTGGCCATCTGTATGTCCTCTTTGGAGAAGCATCTATTCAGGTCCTTTGCCCATTTTTTAATTGGATTGCTTTTTGGTTTTGAGTTTTGTAAGTACTTTATAAATTTTGTATATTAACCCCTTACCAGATGCATCAGCATATATGTTCTCCTATTCTATGGATTGTCTTTTTATTTTGTTAAATGATCTTCTTTCCTGTGCAAAAACATTTTAGTTTGATGTAGTTTCATTTGTTTAGTTTTCCTTTTGTTTCCCTTGCCTGGGGAGAAATATCCGATAAAAAATTGGTGCAAGCAATGTCTGAGATTTTGCTGCTTATATTTTCTTTTGGGATTATTATGGTTTTGGGTCTAACATTTAAGTCTTTAATCCATTTTTAATTAATTTTTTTTGTGTGGTATAAGAAGGTGTTCTAGTTTCATTCTTCTGCATGTATCTGTCTCATTTTCTTAACACCATTTATTGAATAAACTATCTTTAACCCATTGCATGTGCTTGCTTACTCTGTCAAGTATTAATCAACTATAAAGGTGTGGGTTTATTTTTGGGTTCTTTATTCTGTTCCATTGGTCTATGTGTTTTTATGCCAGGACCATGCTGTTTTGTTTACTGTGGCCTTGTAGTATAATTGGGCATTAGGTAGTATGATTCCTCCAACTTTGTTCTTCTTTCTCAGAATCACTGTTGCTATGTGAGGCCTTTTGTGGATTTATATAAATTTTTGAAATATTTGTTCTAGTTCTGTGAAACAAACACATCATTGGAATTTTGATAGGGTTTGCGTTGAATCTATAAATTGCTTTGGGTAGTATGGACATTTTAATGATGTTAAATTCTTCTTGTCCATGAATACGGCACGTGCTTCCACTTCTATATTATTCGATTTCTTTCTTCAGTGTATTACTATTTTCCATATACACTTCTTTTACATCCTTGGTTAAGTTTATTCCTGGGTATTTTATTCTTTTCTGAAGCAGTAGTGCATGGAAATGTTTTCTTAATTTTCCTATCTGTTAGTTCATTATTGGCATATAGAAGTGCACCTGGTTTCTGAATATTAATTTTGTATTCTGTTACTTTGCTGAACTCATTTATCAGTTGTAGTAGTTTGTTGGTGGAATCTTTGGGGTTCTCTGTGTACAGTATCATGTCATCTGCAAATACAGTTTCACTTCTTCCTTTCCAGTTTGCATGCTTTTTATTTCTTCTTCTTGTCTGATTGCTGTGGCTAGGACTTCCAGTTATGTTGAATAAGAGAGGTGAAAGCAAACATCCCTGTCTTGTTCCTGATCTTAAGGGGAACACTTGTAATTATTTTATTTTGTTTATTTTTTATTTATTTTTAGAAAGGGGAAGGGAGAGAAATAGAGGGAGAGAAACATGAATGTGCGGTTGCCTTTTGCACACCCCCAACAGGGAACCTGACCTGCAACCCAGGCATGTGCCCTGACTGGGAATCAAAGCAGCGACACTTTGGTTCATAGGCAGGTACTCAGTCCACTGAGCTACACCAGCCAGGGCTCAACACTTGTAATTTTTGTCCATTGAGTATGATCCTGGCAGTGGTTTGTCATATATGGCCTTTATTATGTTTAAGTATGTTCTCTCTATTCTCACTTAGCTGAGAGTTTTAATCATAAAAGGGCGCTGGGTTTTATCAGAAGCTTTTTCTGTGTCTATTGATATGATCATGTTTTTATATTTCATTTTGTTTATGTCATGAATCACACTTACTGATTTGAGATTGTTGTACCAACCTGCATTCCTGGAATCCCACTTGATCATGGTGTATGATGATTTTGATGCGTTGCTTTATTCAATTTGCTAATATTTTGTTGAGGATTTTAGCATCTGTGTTCATGAGAGATGTTGGCCTTTAATTTTCTTTCTTTGTGATGTCTTTTTTTTCTACACTTCCCAATTTTTATTTTTAAAAGATTTTATGTATTTATTTTTAGAGAGATGGGGAGGGAGGGAGGAAGAGAGGGAGAGAAACGTTGATGTGTGAGAGGTACATCGACTGCTTGCCTCTCTCGAGTCCCTAACCATATACCTGGCCCAAAGCCCAGGCATGTGTCCTAACTGGGAATTGTACTGACCACCCCTTTGTTTGCAGGCTGCTGCTTAACCCACTGAGCCACACCAGCCAGGGTCTTTGTAGTGTGTTTATCTGGTTTTGGAATTAGGATAATGCCTGCCTCTTAAAATGAATTTGGGTACCTCCCCTCCTCTTGAATTTTATGAAATAGTTTGAGAAGGAGAGGTGTTAGTCTTCTTGGAATGTTTGGTAAAATTCACCTGTGAAGCCATCTGTTCAGGGTTTTGTTTGTTGGGTGTTTTTTTTTATTACTGCTTCAATTTTATTAGATGTAAGATGTCTATTCAGATTCTCTGATTCTTTCTGATTTAGTTTTGGAAGATTGTATGTTTCTAGGAACTTATCCATTTCATCCAATTGTCCAGTGTGTAGGCATGTAGTTGTTCATAATATTTTCTTAACAATCTTTGGTATTTCCTTGGTGTTGTTTCTCCTTTCTTTGGGTCCTCTCTTTTTTTCTTCATGAGTCTGGTTAAAGGTTTGTCAGTCTTGTTTATCTTTTCAAAGAACCAGCTCTTGGATGCACTGATCTTTTGTTTGTTTGTTTGTTTTTAGACTATTTCATTTACATCTGTTCTGATTTTTGTTATTTTCTTCCTTCTGCTCACTTTGGGCTTTGTTTGTTGTTCTTTTTCAAGTTTCTTTAAGTGTAAAGTTAGATTGTTTATTTGAGCTTTTTCTTGGCGTTTGAAATAGGCCTACAATTCTATGTATTTCTCTCTCAGGATTGCTTTCCCTGTGTCCCACAGATTTTGAATTGTTGTATCCTCATTCTCATTCATTTCAAGGTATCTTTTGATTTCTTCTTTGACCTCGTTGTTGACCATTCATTGTTTAATAACATGTTAGCTTTCATGTCTTTGCTCCTCTCAGCCCTACTCAGAGTCTCTGCCCCTCCTACCTGTCTGGATGAACGTGGCTCTTTTAAATCCTTGATTGTCAGACTTTCATAGAGTTGATTTCCTGGCAGTTCTGGATGTTATTTATTTTTAAAATCATTTGTAATTCTTCTTGTGATTGCATGAGGAGGTGATGAAAGTCTACCTAGACCTCCATGTTGACGAGAAGTCTGGAAAATTTTCATAGTATGTTTTAAAATATATATTGAAAAGTAATGGTTTATGCCCTGGCTGGTGGAGCTCAGTGGATTGAGCCTTGGCCTGCAAACCGAAAGGTTGCTGGTTCGATCCCAGTCAGGGCACATGCCTAGGTTGTGGGCGAGGTTCCCAGTTGGTAGCAAGCAAGAGGCAACCGACTGATGTATCTCTCACACATCGATGTTTTTCTCCCTCTCTTTCTCCCTTCCCCTCTCTCTAAAAATAAATTAAGAAAACCTTAAGAAAAAAAGTAATGGTTTATTAAACCTATATGGTAAAAGGCGATTCTTACCTTTTCTGGTATAGAAAGCTAATATTTCTTAACATTGAGATTAGGAACCTCTGCTTAAAATAATTGCTGCCATTCATTTATATATTGTACTTATTATTGCTAAGTACTGTTCCTGGATTCTGGGGTAAAATAATAAATAAAGCAAAGCTCTGGCTCTCAAGAAGTTTACATTTTTGTGGGAGGAGTCAGATATGAGAGTTATAAAGGCTGTGAAGAAAAATAAAACAGTGAAGAGAATAGAGTATTTATGAAATATGCTTAATAAATAATATTTTATTGCAAAGTGATTTAGGTAACTGAAATAATTATTCTGAGACACTGAAGAGATGAAATATTATACAGTAACCTCCCCCTCTCCCTATCCGTGGTTTCACTTTCCTTGGTTTCATTTACTCAGAGGAAGTTGTGGTCCAAATATATTAAATAAAAAAATCAAAACTTTTAAATTGCACATTGTTCTGAGTAGCGTGAGGAGATCTTATACTGTCTGGGCCCCATCCATCTTCACCCGTGCCCACCTACCTCCAGGATGTGAATCATCCTTTATTCAGCATATTCACAGGCTGTGTAGTCACCTAGTAGCCACTTGGTTATCAGAGTGAGAGAGAGAACACATTTACATAACTTTATCACAATATATTGTTATAAGTGTTTTATTTTTAGTTATTGTTCTTAACCTCTTATTGTACCTAACTTATATAAGTTAAACTTTATCATAAATATTATATTTAGGAAGAAACAGTATATTTAAGGCTTTGTGCTCTCCAAGGCTTTAGACATTCTCTGGGTATCGGGCCTTGCAACGTATCCCCTGCAGATAAGGGGTACTTGGCTGTAATTACTTCCTTGTGTAAGACTTGTTTATAATAGGAGACTTTTTCACATTACTTAATTTTAACTTTTTGAAATGATTTGATAGGTATGTTTTAGTATTTCTGGGAAAATATAAGGTAAACATTTATTACAGTATAAATTGAGACACTTTCTAAAACTATTTTTTTCTAGGGCTTTTTACATGGAATATTTGGTCGTCTAAAACAATTTTTGGAATGCAGTAAGTACTTTCATGATAGTATTTTTACTGTAGAACCCTTACTTGTTAATAGCTTCTGTTCTGCATTTGCAAATCTGGAGAGAGACTAAAATTTTGTATCTTGATAATTAGTTATCTCAAGTTTAATTGGAAGCTCAGCTTTGTTTTCATACCCTAATCTTGAGTATTGAGGAAACCTTTTTTTAAAAAAAGTTTATTTTGTGATCATTCCTTCTATATTTCTACTGCCATATAGACATCCACATGTCAAATGTTTAACAGGTAATCATTGTGTGGAATCCATGCATGTGATATTTAGACTTCTTATAGACTGTTGCTTTTAGTACATTTTACGTATCTGTATGATATAAATTTCCTTTTTTCTATTTTTAATGTTTTATTGTTTATGCCGTTACAGTTGTCCCAGTTTTCCCCCTTTCATCTTTTTCTACCCAGTCAGCCCCCAAAATTTCCTTAAATAGTACTTTCATTTTGTAAATTCTTTGTTAACTTTAATTGGCTTACCTGTAGGACCCTTTCTAATCCACTACTGCACAAAAGAGAATTTAGCATTTACATTTGTGTTTTAGTATACTGATAGTCGTGTTTATTATCCTTTTCCTTATGATTGTAAGCATCTTTGCTTAGGATACACATACACGTGTGCATGTACACATGCATGTACACATATCCTGTATGCACATACTGCTATGTATATCCTGTATAAGTGTGTGTTTTTATGTATATGTGTGTATTTTTGAGGACTTACTAAACTAAGAAGATATCATAATTTACTCTCTCTTAGGGAGTTACTGATTGTTTCATGTCAGTCATTTTTAGTTTAGTAAAAACATTCTTGAGTCTGTTGCCAGTAAGTGTTCTGGGTACTGTACATGCAAAGATCAATGAGACAGTTCATATAATGTAGTTTGTTTTCTAAAGATTTTTGTTTGTTTGTTTGTTTGTTATCCCACGGGGGAGCAGAAGGAAAATGAAATAAATGATGAGACAGAATATGAAGAGTATTGATTAGAGAGCAGAGTAGTTGATGGCCTGATGGACATTTTTCTGAATGTACAAAAATTAATTATTATGCCAGGGAAATTATCAGAAGAAAATTGTTAGGGATATAGGAAAAATAATGAGTATGTTAATCTTTGAGTGCTTTATTTTTACTTATGGTGCTTAAAAAGTATTTCAACTATGATTACAGATTTTGCAAATGAGACTCATGATTCATGGATAAAAATGTTATCCTTTTTCTTTGAAATGGGCTCAGTTTGTATTTTAGGATTAATTTTGTGAAGTATGGTGCTGAGGATTACTGTTGTCTGTTAAGTGCAAATCTTGGTATTGCTTTATAAAAATTTTGTTTTTATGATTAATTTGTTTAGAGTTGGGAATGCACAATATGAATTCATAATGCAAAATATGCAAAAATATATGAATATTTTTGCTAAAAGTTTTGTCATTGTCTTAGTTGTGAATGTATAGAAAATTATAAACTTGTACTAATATTTGAAATGTATTTTCAACAGGTAGAAGTATAGGTACAGATAATGTATGTAGAGATAGACTGGAAAAGATCATTATTCTTTTTACTAAAGTGGTAAGTTTTTTAAAATCTTAATTATGTTATCTCAAATAAAATACACATACACAAATTTATTAAGGAAAATTATATTTTTATAAGCATACATTTTGACTTTAGCATAATTTATTTTCTGTTTATAGGAAATTAAAGAAAAATACTTAGTATATTGAATCCTATAATAATTAAATTTATATACTGTAAGTTATAGTGTATGAATCACCTTGATTTTAAAAAATCTATCCTAATAAGTATTAGAAGAGATAAAGGAGATATCAGTACAGGTGAGCAGGATGTAGATAAGATATCGCAGGCTGTATCAGGAACTCATGAAAATCAGAATGACCCATTATTGTCAAATTGGGTGTGCTGTGCTAGGCAATGTGTATAAATTTCTGATAAAATTAGTTGTATGAAATTATTTTTAAGAAATTTTGGGCTTCAGGGGTTGGGAAAAGTACAAAGAATTGGGTTATAGTTGAAGATAGGTGGCAATATCTAAATCTAGTCCTTTCTCCATTTTCCTGAGGGTTCATTAGTAGAATTGAGGTTGTTTGTTCCCTGTGAGAGGAGAAAAGTAGTAGAAATGAGCTGTTTTTATTTTTGTGGTTAGGTAGTAGTTACCCGTAGTTTTAGTTGTCTTCATTCCCAACTCTTATGTTCCAGATAGCCTCAACAGCAGAAGCCCACCTAATCTTCCAAGATCCAGTACAAAATTGACTCAGATCCTCTTAGTTAAAAACAAAAATCACAAAGCAAAGTAAAATAAGACAATGTGGTTAGTCAACGGTGCTGTGCAGTGTTCATAAATAATTTCATTTACAAAATTCATATTTATGATCCCTGTGACTTGTTAAAAAGCTTTTAAAATCAGAACATTTAAAATATGCCTCCAAGTAGAATTGAATAATTTCAGCTTTAGCAATTATCAGCATATGGCCGTGGTCATTTCTGTTTAATCTGTCTGCATTCTCCTCCTTGCTGGATATTGTAAAGCCAATCCAGACTTTTGAATGTGTCGTTTAGTGGTAAGAGATTTAAAAATAACATGACCTTAACACTGTTACCACATTTAAAAGCTAGCAATGACTTCTTAATATTATCTAAATATTTAGTCAGTTTTCAGATTTCTCATGAATTTTTTTTTTTTAACTTGGTACAAGTCAGGATTCAATAGTGTCAGTTCTCCTTCCATCTATTTTTTTTTTTTTCTTTGTTGTACATTTTTGAAGTAACTGATTATTTTCTGTAGTTTTCTCCGGGGTTTGGAATCAGCTGCATGCTGATATGTTATTGAACATGTTTCTTGGTCTCCATACCCCTTCACTTCCCCCATATGTCTTATAAATTTGTAGTTAGTTGTAGAGGCTTGATCACATTCAGGCATTTTATTTTTTATTTTTTATTTTTATTGTGGTGCAAATAGGTAGAAATGGCAAGAATACTTTATCAGTGGTGCTATGTATATTACATGTGAAATTGTATATACACAGATTCCCAGCAAAGTTCAAAACTTGGAAAATGTTTACTAGCAAGATTGTAAGATGTACTTATAGATGATTATATTGCTATGTTAATTAGGGGAAAATACATTTAATTTCTTTCTTTATAGCTTTTGGACTTCTTGGATCAACATCCCTTTTCATTTACGCCACTAATTCAGAGATCACTGGAATTTTCTGTAAGCTATGTATTTACAGAAGTTGGTGAAGGGGTTACATTTGAACGATTCATTGTCCAATGCATGAATCTTATTAAGCTGATTGTCAAAAATTATGCTTATAAGCCATCCAAAAATTTTGAAGGTAATGTTTTCAGATAGTTTTATTTTTTTATTTTCTTATTTTAATCAAAGTGTGAAATAAATGCTGTTTTTATGTAATTCTTTTGAAATTCATTTAAGTCTGAAAAATAAAATGTTGCAGAAAAATAGAGATAAGGATTAAAGTCTTATTATGTGAATGCCATCTTCTAAAATACATACAAGACATTTAGTAAACTGTCGTTACAGCACAATAGAAGATCAGTGGAAACCTAGGGACTTTAGGATTAAAGTACTACAATAGCCACTGCGGCTCATGTTTAGGCTGTATTAATTGTATAATTAAAAGTTTTCTCTGATGTTATATAAAGTGGAGTTGCTTCTAGACAAGTTAAATTGTTGTACTATTCAGAATTCATTCATGTGCATGTGTACCACGATGAATGAGAAAATCTTGTGGGGAAAGAGACATATAAATAAGTCACTTCAGTATGGTGTGATAATATAGTATGGAAGCTGTAGTGGTAAGAAAGAAGCAAGACTGATATTTGTGTGGTATGAACAAAAGAAAGATTATCTTTGTAGTTCGTTCATAATTAAAATGAAAATCTGTACACCACTGTATCTATTCCCCCAAGGATATATTTTTAAATTATTTGTTACATAATCTAACTTGGGTGGGATGTTTGTACTATTAACGTGGAAATTTTATTTTTATAGATAGCAGTCCTGAAACCCTTGAAGCTCATAAGATTAAGATGGCATTCTTCACATATCCCACTTTGACAGAGATTTGTAGAAGATTAGTCTCTCATTATTTTCTACTGACTGAAGAAGAACTGACAATGTGGGAAGAAGATCCAGAGGGCTTTAGTAAGAATCAGTTTTTTAGTTTTCTTTTCTGCCCTTCCATAAATAGATGTCATCTATTTGAATTATAGATATAAGATTTTTAAATTTTGTTTTGTTCCTTATCCTCACCTGAGGACATATTTTCATTGCTCATAGAGAGAGAGGAAGGGAGAGGGAGAAACATCGATGTGAGAGAAACATGAATCAGTTGCTTCCCGCACCCGTCCGGACCCAGGATCACATGCACCTGTACTAGAGAGCGAACCCATGCCTAGGCATGCCATAGCCTAGGCATGTGCCTAGACCTGGAATTGAACCCACTACCCTTCAGTTAAGGGATGATGCTCCAGCCAACTGAGGCACACTGGCCAGGGCTGGTATAATATTGTTTTATAATGTAGTGCTTTTGATCTGAGAATTCGGTTTTTAAAAATTAGCTTATCATCCATTCTTTGTTAGCCATTAGAACAAATTGAGAAGCAGAAAATGAGTGACTTGTTCAAATACGTAAAGTTTTCTCCAGAAAGACTTTTTTAATTTTTGGATATTATTATGGACGTATCATTTAGTTTCAAATAAAACTATAAAATTAGCTGCCTGTCTTTACTATCAGGTCAGTTTCTACTTTGTGATTCATTCCATATTATTTTTTATTTGTAGAAATTTTTACTTTAGAAAGGAATTTGGAGATGGATATATTTGAATTGCTGAATGGGATTCCTATTTACATTTTAACTTAAAATTAGTTTTTTGATGATTAAAATATATTTTAAAAAAATATTTATTTCTTAGAGAGAAGGTAAAGGAGAGAAAAACAGAGGGAGAGAAACATCAATGTGTGGTTGCCTCTTGCGCGCCCCCAACCAGAGACCTGGCCTGCAACCCAGGCATGTGCCCTGACCGGGAATCCAACCTTAGTTCACAGGCGGGAACTCAGTCCACTGAGTCACACCAGCCAGTGCGATTAAAATATTTTTAACAAATCTTTTATCTGTTTAAACTTTAATAGACAGAAATAGTCTGTCAGGGCCCTTGCAACAGAAAACCAAGGAATTGTGTACCTAATGAAGTTACTGTGTGTGCATTACTTCAGTTATGGTCAGACGTAGGCAGAGTTAGCCTTTTTAGCTGACAGTCTTTGTGTAGTTACACACGTTTCCTAATATTCAAAGAATGCCTTAAACATTTTCGAAGACTTATCTTCTTCCCTTGTCATTTAAAACAATTTTAGTTCGTGAAATAACGAGGTCTCTCCAGAAGGTTTCTAGCTATGTAATATGAAAAATAGAGACATTTATTGAAGAAGATACAAGATACAAGAAACATTGTACATAGGACAATAACACCTCAGTCCTCTTTATAGTAGGCACCTTGGGACCTCACACAGTTCTCCTAATTGCCATTAGCTGCCCTGTTGTATTTTCCTGGATCTCATTGTCTGAAATCTCTTCCCTTTCAAAGGTGATTTTAGTTTTGGGAAAAGCCAGAAGTCACAGAGCACCAAATCTGGGCGGTATAGGGGCTGAGTCATCTGGGTGATTTAATGTTTCATCAAAAAACTCTACTCAAGACGTGATGCATGAGTGGGTGCGTTGCTGTGATGAAGCTGCCAATCACCAGTTGCCCATAGCTGCCGCCTTCTGACTCATTCAAATAGTTTCTGAGGAGGAACATTCAGGCTTACTGCAGAATTCGATGTAGATTCGTTGCTCTGCTTGCTCAGTCATTTTGAATGTGATGTCCACACAGTACACATGCTCACTCACCGGCATCTACTGCCCCGGACTCACTGGTACAGTGAAGTCATCATTGTTCACACATGCACATTCCAGTCCACTCTCCTTGGCTGCCAGGTTACATTGATGTTGCACAAAACATTCTCGTTATATTGAAAATGGCTGGGCTATTTCTGGATAGACCTCGTATATAATACTACCCTGTACAGTGCATTCTTTTTTGTTTTTGACTTTTAGCTTAAGTCTTAATGTTTCATATTGCTTTCTTTATGTAGAATACATAATGTAACATGAAACACTGAATCCTCAGATTTTTAAAAGTCTCTGAAGTATTGTATTTTACTTTAAATGTAGGAAATTTATGGAAAATATGATTAATTATTTTTAACATTATATCAATATGCCAAGGTTGCAAGTTTGATTCTCCCATCAGGGCACATACAAGAATCAACCAGTGAATGCGTAATTAAATGGAACAACAAATCCATGTTTCTTTCTCTCCCTCTCCCTCCCTTTTCCCTTTCTCTTTCTCAAATAATAAATTTTTAAAACTAACAAAAAAAACACATTATTGTATAAAATGAAATGATTCTTAGGATGGTAGTGATAGTGTATCAGGTGATACCAGATACTCTGGACGTGACAAGTACTTTGAGCTTTCTGCTACAAAATTTTTAATTAAAGTGAGAATGCTTATGGATGAAAGCACTTGATAGGTGACTGTAATGTACACAAATATGATCTGTAGCTTATGGTAAAGAAATCTGTTAGACCTGTGTCCCCAAGGAAAAGCTTTCAGTGTTATGTTTCAAACAATTCACAGAAATATTATACTGATACCTTTTAAAATCCTTTGTTTTCCAAACTGAGAATTTTTGGAACGTCATTATTGCATTTTTGGAGCATTATTTGTCATATTTTTATTTGCAGCTGTGGAAGAAACAGGAGGAGATTCTTGGAAATACAGTTTGAGGGTAAGTAATAATTGAAAGAAAAAGTGATAGGAAAAAGCTTAATTCTTCTATAACTGTTAGTAGAGAATGATACGCTATTCAAGATTCCAAGCATAAGTCAAACAGATAGGAAACTATTCATAATTACAATATTCTGTATTTTAAAAGAAAGCACTTTAATAAAGTGATGAACTTTAATTATAAAGCTTCTGTTGATAATGTTATTTTTATTACCATCTACTATAATTCTTGGAGACCAGCCCATTGCTTTTAGTTATAGAATACTTTTTAAATATGCACTTATTTATGTGGACAACATTTGAGGAAGATTTATCAAATGTGCTCTTAAACTATTCTTATTATGAAATCTTGTGTTTATATAATTTGCCATAATTTTTCTAAAAATATGTTTTTGATTTTAGTTTCATAAGCTTACATAGAAAACCAGAAAGACTGTAAATCAGAGAAATCATTAGAGCTGCAATTTTTTAAAAAATTTACTTACTTTTATATTTTTTAAAACTTTCTCTTATGGAAAAATTTATATTAAAAAATAGAATAGTATCAAGAACCTTCTGTATCCAAAATCTAGTTTATCAGTTACAAACTCATGGGTAGTGTTGGATTATTTTAAAGCAAAGATCTGAGATGACATTATTTTCTCTGTCATATATGTATACATATATACATATGTATATGACTTCTTTTCAAATATAAAGCGCAATACCTTCAACATTTAATTAATTTTCTTTATCTTATGAAACATCAAATGACTCAATACTTCTTAAGAACCAAACTGAGACATTCTTATTATGTAGCTAATACTGATTTCTGTTAATTTTTGTGTCTATTAACAGAAATAGTCATGTGGTGAATTGAACTTATGAATTGCTATTTCTTATATCATTAAGAAAATATATAAATTTTAACATAATAATTCCTGTACATTCATTTGTAGTACTGAATCTATAAACGAATGTGGCTCTAGATTGCTTTTTTAATTTAAAGAATTATTAATTAAATTTTAAATTATTTTCTTTGTGTAGTTTTACATTTTGAATGCATAATGCCCAATGATTGAATTAGTGAAATAAACTTTTTATATGTTCTGTATTAAATTTTTATAATTTGATTTTTTTCCCCACTGTGTTTACAAAAAAATAGTAATCTACTTTTTTAAGAAAACAAGAATTGGAAACATTTTCAGAGTTTTAGGATCTTAAGAGTGAATATTCTTTGCTTTATTGTAGAATTAGTGTAATATAGCATTGTTTTTATTAGAAATTTTTTTCCCTTCAGCCTTGCACTGAAGTACTATTTATAGATATATTCCATGAATATAACCAGACTCTTACTCCTGTACTTCTAGAAATGATGCAAACACTTCAAGGTGAGGTATATTTTTTTGATATTTTGAATTATCTGTTAATTATTGTTTAATTAAAATAGCTTATGGGTGCTTAATGTGTGCATTGCTTACTTTGTGCATCTTATTTTGTGGCAGGTGTTATGTTGGGAGTTAGGATATAAGGGTACCTAAAATAAAGGAACTGTTTGGTGGGGGAGATAACAGAGCAAGCAGACAATTGGTTATAACATAGTACCAGTTAATGAATGCTAAAGTATTGATGTAGATCATATAAAGATAGGAACTTGTGAAAGACCGAATGTGCTTTTTTTCTGACGGGGTGGCCTTTGGGATACAGAACAAGACGGGACAATTCACAAAGGAAGGCCTTGAGATAGGCCTTTAATATGATAGACTTTGCTATTGTAAGCATAATAACATAAGCAGAATAGCCGGCAGTCAAGTAAGTTGTGACAAGTAGTGTGAGAAAAGGTTAAAATAATAAATATTAGCCTCAGAATGCTGGCAGTGGGAATTGAAAGAAGGTGTGGGTTTAAGGGAGAATGTAGTAGTGAAATTTTTACCACTTGATCATTATGTTACACACACGAAATTATTTATTTAACTATTGACAGTGATTTATCATTTTTTTTATTTTTCTGCCGTGCTCTAAATTCCAGTGATGGGGCAATGACCACATTTGTTTTGTTCACACATTATTCCAAGTGCCTGGCACACTCAGTAGCTGTTTGTTGATTGATTGCCTTTTGGCAACTAATTGACTGTGTAGGCCAAGGGAAAGTGATCAAAATGATCCCGAACTTTAGAGTCTTAACAACAGGGAAAGCAGTTATTAGTAGTGATTGGCGATAGAACTTTACTTTTGGAGTGTGTATATAAGAAGCCTTGGGGGAAGAAAAGAGGTTCAAGGACAGAACCTGAGACTTTTATCTTTAGGAATGTGAGGATGTGCAGGCCCTGCCAAAAAGCCAGGTAAGAAATTATCCCACAGGTATGAAGAGAGTAGTATGGGAGTGAATCCTGGAGAATAGCATATTGTCAGAGGTGTCCAGTGCTGTAAGAGAAAAGAAGGCAGCAGAATCTTCTGCAATAATAGATTATTTATAGGGCTGGGAATCACATTGTAAGGGATCATGGATTGAGTAATGGTGAGGTAAGGAAATAACATCAAGAGAATCTCTGTAGGGAAGGAGATTCCTGATCTTGTATGTAGTAGTTTGAGGATAGCTTACTTTTTAGGCTTTTGTTACCCACCAAAAACTAAAGAGTGTTCCTGCTTAAATTATAAACCAAGAGAAAAAAAATCAGCTAACAGCCAAGTTTTATTGTGGTAATTTTTCAAGATAATTTGAGTGTTAATTATATTTTCATATGAAAATGAAAATATATTTGATTTCTAATATATACTTATTTACTAGTTTCTTAATGTAAGATTTCAGGTTTTTAAATTTGATAATACCTGTACTGCTTCAGTTACCTTTTTGTTGAGTTTAGAACATTATTTGTTTTCTCCTATCCATCTATTTTTTAAAAAACTACCATAGGAATGTGGATAAGCTATTTCAGTTACACTCTGATAAGTTGCTGTGTGCCAGTAAGGTTTTTAGTGATTTCAGAGTTTAGTTCTCTTTCTAGTTCTGGAGCAAGTTGCTTAAGTAAACAGTGTTTTTTACATGGTATTCTTTCTGGATAGTGGTGCAGAGATTGCCAGCTTTTTATTACAGATTATCCACTTTTGCAATTTTCATTCTGTTGTCACTTTTTAATGTACTTTCATAACCTGGTTTATTTTTTATGTTTACAGTGTATTGTGTGAATTGCCTATTCTTGTTCTTTTTGTTGCTGTGGGATTCATTATTTTTTCTTTTAAGAATTTTTCTTTAAATAAAAAAAAAGAATTTTCCTTTATAATCAGGGTATAATGCAATGATTTGTGGCATGTATTTTTCTAGAATGTTGCTTGATACAACATTTTACAAATATGCTATGTTATTTTTTATTATAACATGGCTTTGCATGTTTACCTGTGTTCTCTAATGGTGATAAGAAAACTTAAACTTTCCCATTACAACTATATGTATATTTAATGCCATAAAATATATTTTGCTTAACTGAATCAGAGGACTAACAATTGAGTTTAAATGAAATATTTATTAATAACTAATTTTATTTACTTTTACTGATAATTATTTTTCCAGGGCCCACTAATGTGGAAGATATGAATGCACTATTAATCAAAGACGCTGGTATGTTAAACCAAAGTGATTTAGAAACCTTTATATCTTCAGGAGATAGCATGGCTGTTTTGTGGCAGGTATTATGCTAGGAGTTAGGATATAAGAGTACTTAAAATACAGGAACTATCTTTTAGGGGAGGATAACCAAGCAAGCAATTGATTATAACATAGTACCAGTTAATTAATGACAAAGTAGGTGAAAATCAGGTAGTATTGTGGAAAACCACAGGTAGTTTTGGTGTGCCTTGGAAAGACTCCTCAAGAGGAGGAATTTGCCCAAAGGAAAGGAAGATACAAGTTCTCCATGAGTGTAACAAACATCAATTTTATGGTGACAAATATGATAAACTTTAATCGTATTCCCCAAAGAATCATTGTTGATCTAAATGAGAATGTTATGCTTAGTTTATTTGCCATATTTTATAAATATTTAATTTTGATTTTTAGTTTTGTTTTGTCACATAAGGAGCCAGATATTTATTTATCCAATTCTGCTATGTCCAAGTGTGGTGCATCTTCCATGACAAAATTAGCTCAACGAGATGAAAATACAAATATTGTAAAAAAAAAAAAAAGTAATATGACACCACAAAAATAGGTGGGAGTTAGCACGGGAGGGGGTGGTATAGGAAGAGGGTTCCAGACCGATGCAGGAGTGTGCAAAAGGGAGAAGGAACTTGCACAGTTCTGTTTTGAGGGCTTTGTGAGCGGTGAAGTTAGAGAGAGGGTTAAGTAGGGACCAGATTATAAAACATTTCACCCATTTGGAAGCAGATGCTCTCTTACAATTTTTATACTTTTACTTGAATATTTTTAAATGAATGTAATTGTCTATTTGAAAGCACTAAGGTGTATTTAGGAAAAAGAGAATCACGTAACTTTCTAAAATGTCTTTAAATATAATTTTTATGATTAACACATTTTACATTTCCCTTTATTAACAAATTACATGTTTCAAGTAGTCCCTAAGACAATTTCTTCTAAGGATACTTTGCATTTGGCCCAGTATCTGAAATTAAAATTTTTTTTTCTCATGTCTTCTCCTTAGTGTATAATGCTGTTGGATTGGCAGCTTATGAGCTGTTTGACAGTGTTGATTTTGATCAGTGGTTTAAAAACCAACTTCTTCCAGAATTACAAGTCATTCACAATAGGCAAGTATAAAACTTTGTGTTTATTATACACTTATTTTACCAGAATGAACTTCTAATAAAGCTAAGGCAGAAAATTTGTTTAAAATTTTTTAAAAAGTCATGTTATGACTTAGCCGATAGTGTCTAGTGTAGAAAGGAATAAGACTTATGAACCTTATGCAACTGAAAAATAAGCAAAACAGTTTGTTATTATGTTGTTTTACTTCAAATGTGAATTGTTTTATATTTATGAAGTATTTGATATTAGATAAGATAGTCTATATAGGAAAAGATGAAATTTTATGCAAAGGTTAGGGAACATGGAGGCCTCTGAACTGTAGAGAGAAACTGTACAAAAAAGCTTTTTGGAGACTTAGCAGGGGGTAGGCCTCGCATCAGAAGTAGCCTAACAAGGTAATGTCCAGGACAGGGAGGGGTACACAAAACATGCTGCAAGTCTTTTGGGGGAGGGCACGATAGGATATACCGATACAGTGGCAGAAAGCATTTGGACACAGTGAAGTATTTGCCTAATTATTTTAATTTAGGGTACTGAGTGAGTAAAATTGAAGGGAAGAGACTTTCTTATAGTTTTTATAAATATTTTATTAGCAACTTAAAAAAATTTCGGGACCTTTTTTTTTGTTTTGAAATGTTCAGTTCTGTTGATTTATTTCTGTAGATGTGGTTCCTTTCATAATGCCTAGAACATAGTCATGGATCAGTTAACACTCCTTGACTGCATTAATGAATGAATAAAAGGCTATCAATATATGGCCATTTTATAAAATTTACACCCATAGGATTGTAGATCTGGAGATTCTTTAAAAAAAAAAATTATTCATTTGTTTGTTTGTTTGCTTGTTTATTTTATTTTTAAAGAGAGGGAGAGAAACGTCACTGTGTGGTTGCCTCTCACTTGCGCCCCCCAACTGGGGACCTGATGTGCCACCTAGTCATGTGCCCTGACTGGGAATCGAACCAGCGACATTTGGCTCGCAGGCCGATGCTCAGTCCACTGAGCCACAGCAGCCAGGCGATCGGGAGGTTTTTTAAAAGTAATTTTGATCAGGAAGTAGCTATTCATTCATTCAGTAATTCAATCATTAATTCAGTCAACAAATATTCTTAACACTTGGAGTTTGCTGTTTCCTGTAGAGCCAATGGTGATTAGGTTGGATTGTTACTCTGTCTCCACAGCGAGCTAGGGAGCCTTTGATACAGAGAACGCCTTCAGTTAGGGAGATGAATGTGCAGTTTGATTGTCTTAAAACAGAGGTTATTTAGCTTAGACCTGCACTGTCCAATACAATAGCTGGTATATGCGGCTATTCAGCACTTGAAATGTACTTTGTGAAACTGAGGAAATTAATTTTAATTAACTAAAATTTAAACACTATAGCAGTATAAAATATGTATTGATTACACATCAGAATGACAATATTTTGAATATATTGAGATAAATAAAAATACTATTAAAATTTAACATCTTTTTACTTATTCTAATGTGATACTGAAAATTTTTGAATTACACATTGGCTTGCATTATATGTCTTTTGGACAGAGCTGATCTGGATCAGTATTTCTCAAACTTTAATGAATGTATATGGAACACCTGGTGATCTTGTTAACTCAGGTTCTGGTATAGCTTATGCTTTGGGGTCTGAGTCAGTTTGTGTGATTCTGTCATGCTTCCAGGATACCGATGCTGCTGGTTCCCACGCTTTGATTACCAAACTGACCCCTAATCTTAACTCTGCCCAGAAGTAACTGTGATCTTGGAATTGGGCCTTCCTGAGTTTCATTTTGTCTGAAGTAGAACGTGAATATGGTCATCTCAAAGATCTCAGTCCAAAATTAATGGTTCTGTGGTTCCTTCATTAACTCTACAAAAGTCTTGTTTATTTCCACTTCTGTGACTTTGTTTCAACAGTCCATATCTCTTAAAAAGGAATTTTTTCCAGTTTTTTTTTTTCCTGCCCAGAATACTGTTTATGTTAAAGGCTGTTCAAATCTCATCTCCCTCCGCCCACTGTTCTCTTTTCCTTTTCTGAAATCCTAATATAGAGCTTTGCATTCTTTTAATTCTTTCAGGTGTGTGATAAACTTTTTGAGGGCAGGGATACTTACACACATTTTGCACCTTTGATGACAAATTCTTTCTATGTGCTCGATCATCTTATAAGATTGTAATTTTCTAAAAATGTGGAATATTCATTAGTGTTTTCCATTTATACCCAGAAATAATTATCTCTTTACCACTAAAATTTATATAATATCAAGAAGAGACTTGGTGGATGAAATCCTTAGACATAATTGATTATAGCTCATTGTCTAAAGAATTGTTATTTCCTTTAGCAAAGATAACCATAGAAAGAAACGTATATACATGTCACTGCAAATACTTAAAATTTAAATAATTATTTTTGATAACCTAAGTCACATACTATATTTGGGCACCTCTTACAAAACTAGAGAGTTAAGCTGAAATCAATTTAAGTTTATATGAATATTTCCTATACACCTAGAAATCTCTCAGTGTTCTAAAAATAATATTTATGAAATCAACAGAATTGGAAAACTGAATATGGGAGCTCCTTTATTATTACTTTTGGGGCCTCACTATCCTTAGGGTTTGAGACATTAGCTAATTATACCTCTTTGGAATACTGTTTTGGTTGCTTGAGGAACAGAAATGGACTTGTTTTTTATGTTCATATCTAGGTTATAGTTCTTTAATATAAAATAATCAGCCCTGGTAGCTTTTTTTGTTGGAGTGTCATTCTGATATGCTCAGGTTACGGGTTCAATCTCCAGTCATGCCACATGCAAGAATCAGTCAGTGGGGGCATAAATAAATCGACAACAAATCGATGTTCCTCTCTTTTTCTCTCTCTCTCTCAAATCAGTTAAAAAATACAAAATAATAGTAATACAGATTAATAGTATATCTGTATAAGACATTTTAATATTTTAGATAAGAACTTTATTGTTAGTATTTATACTGTGGTACATTTAGAAGCACCTTTAAAACTCTTATATAAAAAATGTAGATTGCTTTATACTATATTTTAATTAAATGATGAAATATATACTAAATGAAATAGACCTCATAAAATATTTTGTATTTTAATTTCACGATTTTTCCTTTTCTAGGTATAAGCCATTGCGACGCAGGGTGATTTGGCTCATCGGTCAGTGGATTTCTGTGAAATTCAAATCTGATTTAAGACCCATGTTATATGAGGCAATTTGTAACTTGCTTCAAGACCAAGACTTAGTGGTATGTTGTTTTAAAAAGTTATTTTTGTAAGTTTAACCTATGTTAAACTTCAAATTGAGAAATGGTTTATATGTATTTTTTTAGAATAGGACTCCATAAATTTTATAATATCAGAGGCAACTGGGTAGAGTACATATCTATCTCTGATAGTTTTATGAAAGTTTAACACTATTCTTTGATATGGAGGAATTTAATGCAAATTTAGTGAATTTTTTTGGGTTATTGGAAATATAATTTTTCCTCAGTGTTTCATAATTTGACTAATTAATGTGAAATATCCATATTTTATAAACTAAATGATCTAGGCATAATGAACAAACATTTATAATATTACAATATTTGAAAACTAATAAATGTTGGGAAATTTGATTAGGTTTAAGATAATTGCTACTTTGTAGTTTTTTTACTTCTAAGCTTTAAAAAGGCAGGCTTTAAAATTTTTATTTTTTAAAAGTTAAAAATTATATCAAGGAAAGAGAAAAATTCAGTAACTAACATAACAAACCACCTGTGTGCTCACCACTGTATTCCATATTTTCATCGTAGTAATTTTTTACATTCATTTGAAATGTTTATATATATTTGAAATAAAACATTAATGCAGTTGAATCTCTTGTTTTTCCACTTGGATTCTGTTGTCCTTTTGTTGAGCAGAGGTTTTAAAAAAATAATTAATTCCCACTGAGGACCTGCTTATTGATTTTTTTTTTTTTTTTTTAGAGAGAGGGGAAGGGAGGGAGAGAAACATTAATCGGCTGCCTCTTGCACGCCCCCAGCTGGGGACCAAACCTGCAACCTAGGCATTCACCCTGACTGGGGATTGAATCCACAACCTTTTGGTTTATGAGTCTACTCCCAACCAGCTGAGCCACACCTCTGAGCAGAGGTTTTAATTTTAATGTAGATTTATTGATTTCCTTTTTCTGTCTTGTTCTTTTTTATTTCTTGTTTAATATATCCATTTTAAAAAATCTTGGTTCTTTAATTCCATCTAGAATTTATTTTTGAACATGATGCAAAGTAAGGTTCTATTTTTATTATTTTTTTATAAAGACAGCAGTGCTACAATGCTTTATTGTAAAACCCATTTTAAAAAATATCTACATGGGCTCTTCCATCTCTCTTAGAACATGTTTGTTAGCAGGGCTTATGGCAAGTTTCAGGTTTGAGAATGTTGTTTTCTAAAGTGTTAACAGATTGACTAAATTTTAGGTGAGAGGAACCTTCTTTTCTTAGGATCCCAAACAATTCTTTAACCAGTATTATATATATATATATGGCTAGTTTAAGTTGTAAGGTTCATAGCCAATCATATTTTTCAGTTTTGGAAATTACTTGGGTTATTTGTGCACCCTTCAATAAAACAAGCAGTAAGCCAGAAGATTCATAGTTTGGAGGTGGTGTACGCTGCAGTTATTGTCCATCAAGCAGCGAAATGACCATCTTCATGGGCAGGTTGACTACCAGCATAGAAAGAGCAAATTTTCAAGGTGGTGAGGCAGCTAATGGGACTTTCAGTGGCATGTATGTGACAGGAGTCCTGAATGCACTGTGGGAGGTATTTTACACAGTGTGTTGACATTCTCCTGTCTTTTCACTCTTCTGCCTTTTATGGATCTCCAGATCTGTCCATCTTTCTCTTAAAGTTTTGATTCTGTTTTTCCATTTGTACATTCTTGTGTCTCCAGAACACTGCTTGCAGGTTTTAAACTCTGGGCTAGTCTGTAATTTCACAAAAGGAAATATATTTGAAAAAAATTTATGTTTGATATCAAAATATGAGGCCATTCTAAAACCGGGAGGAAAGGAATCCTTAATTTAGAAAGTTTCCTATTTTCATTTTTGGTTTTGTAACCATATGTCTGCAATCCATATTATATGAAAATGAGCTATAGAATTTTTTTTCTTAAAGAAGACAAATTGAAGCTGCTTTTTATCCTTTTAGGAAACTTATTTGCATGTGTATTTCAGACACATCAAATTGTGTAACTGAGTGATCTTGACATTATTTTTTTTTTTCAGATTTAATGTGTTTTATTGATTAAAATATTACATTTGTGCCAATTTCCCTTCCCTCTGCTCCCCTCCACCCGGTGGCCCCCCTCCCTCCAGTTGTCCCCCCCTTTTAGATTATGTCCATTAGTTGTGCATACCGTTCCTCCCAACCTCTCTCCGTCTATTCCATTCCCTCCTACCTTGATCCCTAATTCCTATATCATCTCCCTCCCTTTCCCCATTCCCCCTCCCTGTTGACCTCCCCCCAATATGCTTCCCGTACCCAGAGTTCCTTTTCCACTCTCGTTGCCTATTTAGTTTGCCTTTGTTTCATCTCCCTAGCTTCTGTTTTTTTAAACCAGTCCCTTTAACATCTCATATAACAGTGGTTTGGATCTAATGAACTCTTTCAGTTTTATTTTGTCCTGGAAACACTTTCTCTGTCCTTCTATTCTGAATGACAATTTCGCTGGATAGAGTATTCGTGGTTGTAGGTTTTGGATTTTCATTACTTTGAATATTTCTTGCCAGTCTCTTCTTGCCTGTAGGGTTTCCCTTGAGAAGTCAGCTGATAGTCTAATTGGGACCCCTTTGTACATAATTCTTTTCTTCTCTCTTGCTGCTTTTAAGATTCTCTCTTTATCTTTAATTTTTGACATTTTGATTATAATGTGTCTTGGAGTGGTTCTCCCTGGGTCCAGTCTCTTGGGAACTCTCCTTGCTTCCTGGACCTGCAAGTCTATTCCCTTCCCCAAGTCTGGGAAGTTCTCCTTTATTATATTTTCACTCAATTTTTCAAGTTCTAGTTCATCTTCCTCACTCTCTGGCAAACCAATGATTCTTATGTTGGGCCTTTTATAGCTGTCCCAGAGGTTTCTGATCCTCTCATTGTTGCTTCCCATTTCCTCTCGCTGCATTGGTTGACTGCTTGTTCCTTCTCCATATTCCAGTTTGTTGAAATGAACTCTGGATTTTTTTTTCTCACCTTCTATCTCGTATGCGGTTTTGTTCCTTTCGTTATGAAAGTTTTTCGCTTCTTTCTTATCTTTTTCCTGCTCTTTTGTGAATTCTGTAAGCCACCTGATAACAATGGCCCAGAACTGAGCCTCTGACAGGTTTCTTATCTGTTCATCTGTCAGGTTCTCTATCTGCTGCCTGGTGAGCTGTGCCACCGGGATTTCTATAGTTGTCTGCCTCATTTTGACAGATGCGTTTTGTTTTCTTGGGCTGGCTGTCGGGGGCAGTGCCTGTGTACGCGTCACAAATCAGCGACCGGCGCCTGCCTGTCCGCGACCTATTTCGCAGCCCTGTGGTGCTTTCTTTGGGGGCGGGGGTCCAAGATGGATTCACACAGTTATTCAGCTAGGAGACCGGGATCCGTCCTCCCGCCCCCCTGGGCCTCACTGTTCAAGGTGATGCGGCGGCGCTCTCCCCAGCGCTGGAGTCGCGCACCGCCAGGGGCTTGACCGCAGCCCGGATTCCTCGCTGCCCCGCCGCTGTCCAGGTGCAACCGCAAACAGCACTGCCCTCTTTAACTCTTACCTGCCCAAATGGCACCGCTGGTTTATAACTTCATATGTTGGACTTCCGTGTAGTTTTATTTTCTGGAATTTCTAGTTATCCTTTGTTTTGAAGTAGTTGTATTCCTCTCTAGTTGTAGAGGGAGACCTAGCGTGTCCGTCTAAGCCTCCATCTTGGCCGGAAGTCTGATCTTGACATTATTGCTGAAGAGTACAAAACGTACTATGAGTAGTACCAAGTAGTAATAGTACCAGTGTGTAAATAATATTACTTATGTCAGTATTTCTTATGCCTAGCATGGAGTCAAGTCTTATAAAATGTTTATTGAAAGAATTAGGAAATAGGAATAAAAGGTTATTGAAGTTATTCTGTTTCTCTTTAGCAGATAACTTTTTTCCAAGATTATTCTTTTATGTTCACCTTATTTACATTTTCCTGGTGGTCTTAAGTCCCTGAGACAGTGCCATTTCTTTTCTGGCCCCAGCACCATGCTTACTGTTTTAGTGTGAGTAATTGCCTTCACTGCTAGGGTTAGGCTGTAGAAGTGGTCAGGTATTAAGCAAGTCCAGGTCTAGACCCCAAATCCAACATCCTGACACTTATCTCAAGGCTCATTCTCACTGATGCTGGGCATAGGAGTGTCTGAATACTCTTACCTTTGGAAGTAGTGTTGATCTATAGTTTCTTCTTGTTCAGTTCTCTCATGCTTTCTAGGGTACTTTCAAAGTTTCTGACATCTTGATGGCACTTGTTTGCCCCAATATGGAATTAGCTTTTTCTTTTTTCTTTTCTTCTCTCTTCTTTTTTAAAAATCTTATCAGTAGTTTTCTGTGGTTTAACTGGAGGTATGGCATAGACTCACAGGCTGAGTTCATGGTCTGGATCCAGTTCTGGATACTTAGGGATTCACTTTTCTTCAGAAGTTCTGAATTTATTCTCTGAAAAGTCATGTTGACAGTCTTTTATTTTTAATTTTTATTTTTTGGTTTTTCAATTAACAGTTGTCCCAGTTTTTCCCCATCGCTCCCCCCACCCAGCCCATCCCTACAGTCTTGTTAAGAGAGGATTTTGTTTTGTTTTCTTGCATTTATTTATGATGTATTAATTGAACAACTAGTGTTCTAGGAATTTTGTTAAGACTCTTCTACCAATTTTCTGTCATATTCTTCAGCTCTTCATTCTATAAATTCAAGTTGTACCCCCCCATTATTTATGAATCACTGCAAAATTCATTTTGTGTGATAAGTACTTTCTGTTTTTGATAGCTCAGGCAGAGG